>NC_143259.1:86467885-87771885 GCF_984573655.1 Nuphar pumila
ATGTCTTTGTTTGTATTTGCGAACGACATCGTTTTGTATTTAAGAATTTAACTCATTTTATGTCGTTGAAGTAAAACCCAAAATCCTTAAACCCTCAACTCCAATCGCCCATAAAAGCGATTAGGAAATTTCGTTGACAAAGACATTGCCCGTAAAAGTAAATCGCGATAACACGTAGCCTTCATATGTCATTGTATAAATCGCGATGATACTTATGGTTCACTTAGAAAAAGCTCATTGTCTTAAAGACAGACTTGATTGTGTAAAACGCAATGGTTTAACAATTTACACAATGACGTCTATGTCGGTCACAACTGGATAAAAATCACTCTGTGCATAAGTAGAAATTGTGGTACAAGTGCACTGTCAATGCTTGTGCAACTCGTGATCGTTGTTTATGAATATTTGTGCAAATAGTTTAAGGCTTATATAAATGTTTGTTCGATTTTAATTTACGAAGGCTGATCATTACAACTATTTGTTCAGTGACATTTGTGTGCTACATTTATTAAAATAAATATATACACTTATAAAAAGTCACGTTAAAGAAAACTGTTAATGCTTGTGCAAATCGTGATCGCCGTTTATGAATGTTTGTGCAAATCGTTTAAGCCTTATATAAATGCTTGTTCACTTTTAATTTACGAAGGCCGATCATTACAACTATTTATTCAGTGACATTTGTTTGCTACACTAATTAAAATAAATTTATACACTTATAGAAAGTCACGTTAAAGAAAACTGCCAATGCTTGTGCAAATCGTGATCGTCATTTATGAATGTTTGTGCAAATCGTTTAAGCCTTATATAAATGCTTGTTCGATTTTAATTTACAAAGGCCGATCATTACAACTATTTGTTCAACGACATTTGTGTGCTACACTGATTAAAATAGATTTATACGCTTATAGAAAGTCACGTTAAAGAAAACAACTTGTTTCTACCTTACACAACGCTAATCACTTTTACGATTTTCAATTACAAAGGTCGAATATAACAATGATTTGCTTTTACTATATAATAATCCAACTTATTTGTCATGTTTAGTGAAATTGAAATTTTATTTATTTCAAGCTAGAGATATTTACATAATTTGTATATAGAGTCTTAGAAATTTTTTTATACAAAATTTGGTTGTATAGTACATAAAATCTGTTAGAAGTCGATGTACATCATATTACTTGGGGGGTCGTGTCATTTGTTGCCTTTTAGGTATTCTTGCCGGTTGAGTTTTTTTATCTTCCACAATTAGATACTCCGTCAATTTTCTGCATAGTTCTGTGCAAAATCCAGACATATCAACCTGCAACAAAAATGTAATGTGACACCAATATATACATTGAGTCCCCAATAATAGAGGGTAATAAACAACATATAATGACGAAATCAGGTTCTTGTCCATTGTATATTGCTTCAATATACTTTATTATAAATACGCCACAATCGATGCCATTATTTTGTAAAGGAGCATCTTCTGTTGAGCGAAAGATCCACTTGCCAATGTTGACACCCAAAGCGTCTTTGACGAATCCCACCTGTGGTTCGTGCAGAAGAAAGTAAATTCTTGACCTCCGTACATAATATGAAATCTTTATAGATGGAAACTTACAAAATGCAAAACATCATGACGTACACCACTGTGTAACTCCAATGAATTGTAGCACCATAGTTGTTTTTCTTTTAAATCCATCACGTATAAGACCCAATGCGCTTCAGTTTGCCAGAGTGTTGGAAGGACTGTTTTGCTGAAACCTTGCAAAAGAGGTTTGTTCACTTACATTTTCACTTAACCAAGTCTTCACAATGATCATCGTTACCCCAGTATGGTAGTCCATCTTGAAATCCAATGGAGTATGGCAATCGACAGATAATACTTGTTGAAAGAAACAATGATAATAGTAATGTTAAAACACGAAGCAACAAGAGTAAATAAAAAAACAAAATAAACACAAAATATAACCGATATACCATGAAATAAGGATTGACCATGCATCTAGTATTGGTTGTTGCGTTGGTTTGAATATACTTGACAAAATCGAATATAGTCTGTTTGCAACAAATATAAACTTGTTAACATACATACCATGGCATACGTAAATATATTACTGATAGTGGTTTCATACGTACAAAATTACTGATAGTGTTCCCTTCTGCATATTTGTTTTGCATCTGTTTGATGTCATCTTAGAGCTCTTTGCTAAGTTTTCGGGCACCACCTTTTGTGGATGTTCCACTGACAAAATATTCAAGAAACGATATTGAAATTTTTTATACAGTACACAACACAAATCGCATAAACGCCATAAAAGAGACAAATTTTGAAGAAAATCAACATGAAGTTTAGACAATATACGCCTGAATCGCCATCTCTGGTCATGTAGCTGTCATCTTTTCCTTTCCCGCCTCCTTCATCGATAACGATACCCCATTTACGATGAAGCAGGTTATATGTTTGATTCACGAACACATCATTTATAAAGGGACTATCTGTTTATTTGTTCCTTGTTCACGAAACAAAGCGAAGCTACACCATCCAGAACTTGTGCGACATGTCATTCATATATAAAGGAAAGTCGTTTCACAGACCGTCAGTTTTCAAAAAATAATGCCAGTTTGCAAAAATCGAGTGCAAATAAATTGCATTGCGCATTAATTAAATTAAAAAATGTCATTTCATCTACCTTTTACAGAATTAATCAACGCGATAGGACATACCAGTCAAATCACGATAGCATATCTCGTGTAGATTTGTTTTTCAACCTCTTTTTGGTCTTTTATATGTCATTGTGTAAATCATGATAGAAAAATTGTTAACTTAGACAAAGCTCATCAAAGCAAATCGCGATAGGACAAATCGTTGCAGTGATATCTCTGACTTAAATCGGCATGAAGTTGTAAATTGTGACAAGATATATCGTTCACATAGACAAAGCTCATCACCCTAAACACTAAACCCAAATACCTAAACTAAAAACCCAAAAACCTAAAACACAACACTCGTCTACCTTCTAGGTGTTTCTCCTCTACTATCATATTAGCAAAACTTGTGTCATTTCGGTGAGTTTTATGTAAACAAATCGATTTGTAAATCTGAATGCTAAATCTTACAATTGGTTGTACTATTCATGCTAAATAACACCTATTTTCATACTAAAACAAATCGATTTGTACATATCTACCTTCTGGGCATTGAAAAACAATTAGCATGATTTGTTCTTATGAAGGCCAAACATTACAATGATATGTACTTATGAAGGCTAAATTTTTACAATGATTTGTAAGTTTGAATTTAACAATGATTTATATATTTAACGCAGTAGTGATTTGTTCTATGCAGCAATGATTTATACGTTTGAATAAATAGCGATTTGTGATTCATGATTCATTATTCATTATTCATGATTCATGATTCATGATTTATACATTTAAAGCAACAACGATTTATACATTTAATGTAGTAGCGATTTATGATTTACAACGATATGTACTCATGAAGGGTTAGATTTATACAATGATTTGTACATTTGAAGAGGCGATTTGTACGTTCGATGCAACAATGATTTATACGTTTGAAGCAGTAGTCATAGGTATTTATGATTTATGAAGTTACCACGATTTGTACTTAAGTTTGCTAAATCATACTAGAATGTTTAGTTATGAAGCCAAAACGTTACAACGATATGTACTTATGAAAGGTGTGATTTATACAATGCTTTGTACGTTTAAAGCAACAACGATTTATACATTTGTTGTAGTGGCGATGTCTAATTATGAAGTTACCTCGATTTATACTTAATTTTGCTAAATCGTACTACGATGTTTACTTATGAAGCCAAATATTGCGACGACTTGTAATGTTGATGATTGTGTAACGAATGTGATAATTTGTAATAATATATAGGGGAGGTGGTTGTAACATATAATGATAAGGTTAAATTTATGTGTTGTTTGTTGAGAACAGGACATCAATTTGAAATTTTGAACTGGCAGGGGAGAAAAGCCGCAATATTTTATTTTCTATCTCTAACGGCTATATCGCATTGGCTTTTTTAGATACATTTATTACACATAAAACCCTATAACATAAAACCATAAAACCCTACAACATCAAACCTTAAACCCTAAACCCTAAATCCAAAACCGAAACCCTAAACCCTAAACCCTATACCCTAAATCCAAAACCGAAACCCTAAACTTAAACCCTAAAACCTAAACCCTAAACCCTAAACCCTAAACTTAAACCCTAAACCCTAAACCCTTAATATCTTACTAAACCCTAATGCTAAACACTAAACCCTTAATATCTTACTAAACCCTAACGCTAAACCCTAAACCCTTAATATATTACTAAACCCTAATCCTTAAACCCTAAACTTAACCCTAAACCCTAAACTCTAAACCCTAAACCTAAACCCTAACCCTAAACCCTAAACCCTAAACCCTAAACCTAAACCCTAACCCTAACCCTAACCCTAACCCTAACCCTAACCCTAACCCTAACCCTAACCCTAAAACCCTAACCCTAAGCCCTAAACCCTAAAACCCTAAACCTCAACTGTAAACCAAAATTACGTACCTGACACACATGTTTTGAATACGCAAATTGCCACCTCAAGCGCGCAAATCGTAACAATGTAAATTTCGCAGGCACACATTTTAAAATCATACAAATATCTTGCAAATTGCCACATCTTAAAAATTGATATAATATGGTACACATGTTTTGAGATATTGTTTTGGTTGTGAATATCGATTTGTAATATATTATGCTGAATTATCGTATATCGATTTGTAAGATATTATGTGTTTCCTACTGTCGATTTGTGAGATATTATTTTAGTTGTTAATATTGATTTGTAATATATTATGCTGAATTATCGTATATCGATTTGTAAGACATTTTGCTGAATTGCCGTATACTAATTTATAATATATTATACTGAATTGTTGTATATCGATTTGTAAAATTATATGTGTTTTCTAGTGTTGATTTGTGAGATATGATTTTTTGTTAATATCGATTTATGTGTAAGTGTAGCACACAAATGCCACTAAACAAATCGTTGTAATGATAGGCATTCATAAATAAAAATCAAACAAGCATTTAGCGTTGTGTACTATGAAAATGCCACTGATTTGCTTTTACGAGTTGTGTTCCTATCGCGATTTACACAATGATTGATAAACGTCTGAAACGATTTGCATAAACATTGATCATGCACTTTTACCGCGATTTGTACTCATGCACAGTGCAATTTTTATCCAGATGTGGACGACATAGATGTCATTATGTAAATCGTTATACCATCACGATTTACACAATGACGTCTATCTTTTAGACAATGAGCTTTGTCTAAGTGAATGACATGTGCCATCGTGATTTACACAATGACGTATGAAGGTTACGTGCTATCACAATTTGCTTTTATGGGCTATGTCTATGTCAACGATATTTCCTAATCACTTTTACGGGAGATGGGGTTTAGGGTTTAGGTTTAAGGATTTTGGGTTTTACTTCAACGATACAAATCGAGTTAACTTCTTAAATACAAATCAATTTTGTTCATAAAGATATATCGTTCTCGCTGTAACTTCGTAACTACAAATCCACATGATTTACAACCATATTCATATACAAAAAATATCAGTATTTAGTTACAATACATCATGACCAATGATTTGGCTAAGATACAATACATGACCATCATAAATAAAGAAAACAAATATCATCACCAGTATGAAACCCACGTCCAAAATAGTGATGTGTTTCTAATGCAATCCAGGTGCAGGAATGTAGAAAGCTATTTATGGGAGGACATTTCTGTCAAACGCATATCTATCTTTTAGAGACTCACATTTTTACAGAAGAGATCACCAAAACATCCATATCATTCAGCGTTGAGTTCATTTTCTACTATAAAGCGATTGTATGTGCAGCAGTGGATACATCCTCTCCAAGAAAACATGCTCATTAGTAATGGCAGCCCACTGCACCATTTTTCTCAGACTGAGACTGATGGAGACTCTAGCAATGGTGCACCTTGAGAATATGCTTCACAAACTTCAACTCAGGACTGTCCCCTTGAAGAGCCAATGGGCTACATCATAAATCGTTTTTACATATTTGTCATAAAGTATATCGAAGACAAATACCTAAAAGCGATTTATGATGTAGCTCATCGGCTCCTTTAAGGGAACAGTGCCTGAGCTGAAGTTGGTGAAACATATTGTC
This sequence comes from Nuphar pumila, assembly GCF_984573655.1. Classification (NCBI taxonomy): domain Eukaryota; kingdom Viridiplantae; phylum Streptophyta; class Magnoliopsida; order Nymphaeales; family Nymphaeaceae; genus Nuphar; species Nuphar pumila. The sequence goes on from NC_143259.1 coordinate 86,474,118, forward strand.
AAGAGTGCACCAATGCTAGAGTCTCTAAGAATCAGCCTCAGTTCAAGAAAAATGGTACAGTGAGCTGCCATTACTAATAAGCTCATTTTCTTGGAGAGGATGTATCCGCAGCTACACATAGAATCGCTTTGCAAGAGGAAATGAACTTGACGATGAACAATATAGATATTTTGGTGATCTCTTCTGTAAAAATGGGAGTCTCTAAAAGATAGATATCCATTTGACGGAAATGTCGAAGAAGGAGAGGAAGAAGAAGACGAAGGGGAAGGAGAAAAAAGAAGAAGTTACGATGCCATAGAAAAGAGGAAGAGAGGTTAAATAGACTAGGGTTTTACACCTGGACAACAAGTCGGGTCAGGTCGGGTAGGGTTTTATATATATCTATATTAGGGTTTTATATTTTGCAGGGTTTTACGCATGTGTACCAAAATCGATACGATGTTTAGGCTTAGTAAAGTACAAATCGATACAATAAAAGTAGACCACACGCAAGCTATAAGAGAAAAATAAGTGCGCAAAAAGAAAAAGCGTGAAAAAAATGAAAAAATTGAGAAAAGAGCTGAAAAAGAGAGAAAAGTTCAATGCTTAGAAGTATGATTGAGAAAACCTGTACAGAAAACATATGAGTGAGGATAAGTAAATAATAATATGTTTTTATTGGATTTTCTAAGAATAAGACATAAATAATTGTGATATTTTAGAAAAGTGAAAGAAATTCTTTTCTGTGGTGGTGCATAAAAGACTCTAATTATATTTCGATTTTGAAATAATAGGAAATATTTGTGAAAACAAAGTCTTTAATTACCTACTACTTATGAGAATGTGTAATATTATGCATACATGACAGAGATGTTTGTGGGTAGCATCACTGCAAACCCTCACGAGACTTTACTCGTCCACTGGGGTAACCCAGGGGTTGAAAGGGCTTGTTGCATGAGCTAAATGCAACCGTGATTCCTACGAAAGTGAGTTAGGTGATAGTTTGATTTCTTGCATTTTTCTAGTTTGCTCGAGGACTAGCAAAACATAAGCATGGGGGTATTTGATCATGCATATAATTCAGGGTTTATTAACATTTAAATATGCATGATTTTATGAAATAATGTTTCAAAAACCCAATTTTATGTTAGTTTTTGAGTAAATGTGCTAAAATGATTTAAAAATAGAAAATGCATGAAAAATAGTTTGATTTTTACATTTTTATACATATTTTAGTTTTTGTTATATTCATAGTAGTTTAGTTTTAGTTTGCAATTAAAAATGAAATAAAAAAATTAATATAGAAAAATATTTTTTCATTTTAAGTGTTTGTTTTTTTTTAAAAAGAGAAAAAAATTTAGAATAGTTTTTTTAGTTCTTCATAAATAAGTTTTGTTTTTAAATCTTTGAAAATTTTATAACAAACTGGTATATAGTTTTTGATTTTTTTTGAAAATTGCAAAAATAAACACAAACCGGTTCAACCGGTTTGCTTTTCAAAAATAAAACTGTTTTGAACCGGTTCCAGCCGGTTTGAAAGGTTTGAGTTCTTTAAAACCCCCAAAATTACAAAAATCGGGGGTCTTCATCTTTTGCGCCAGAGCCCTCTCCTCTAACCCCTCTTTTCCCTCCACCTTGTTTTCTTACCTCCTTCTTCTCCTTCTCCCTTGATTTCTCTTCTTCCCTGTTTCCGGTGGAGGCGCTTCTTCAACGGCGACGGCGTTGACGGTGGAGGCCAACACCTCTTCCCTCAGGTTCACGGTGAGTGCTGAGTACTCTTCTTTATCTTCTTCTTCTTCTTCTTCTTCCAATCCTTCTTTTGCTGCTGCTTTGTCTGATCTTTTCTTCTTCTTTTTCTGATTTTTTTCTGCCGATCTGTTCCTTCTTCAGCTAATACTCCTCTTCTTTTTCATTTCTTCTTCTTCATTCGAATTTTCTTCTTCTGCAACTTCTTCTTCTTCTACTTCTTCCTCCTCTTCATCTTATTCCTCTGATTTCTTCTTTTGCAACTTCTTCAGCCGATCTGTTTTCTTCTTATTCTTCTTCCCCATTCTTTCGATTATGTCGTGATGTGTTTGTTTCAGAAAGAAAAACTAAAAAAATCGATGGATGTTGTTTCAGTTTATGTTTTTTTTTTTATTTTATCATCTGATCTTCTATTTTGTATTTCATTTGTAGTTAAATCTGTTTTTGATTCATATCTTGTTCTTAATCTGTAATTCGTACATTAGTTGTTAATCGATTCCTGCATTTATGCTTTTGTTTTTATTTGTAACTTGCAGAGAGTTCTTGATATTCAATTTCTTGTTCGTTTACATTCTGATTTTCTGAAATTTGTTTCATGTTATTCCCTGTTTACAACTCAATTCCTGTTTTTCATCATTTCAATGCTAGATAATTTTCTTTATGTCATTTTCTTGCTTTAAAACAGTAATTTCTTGTGTTTCTTTACATTTTCATTTCTAGTTTTATTACACATTCATTTCCTGTTTTTCTTACATATTCATTTCCTGTTTTTGCTTTATTTCATGTTTCAGTTTCTCTTAATCAATTTCAAGTAATTTCTAGTTGTTTGTGTTTCTTTTATTTCCGATTCGTGTTTTCAGTGTTAGTTCAGTAAATTCGGTTTGTGAAAATTGTTTAGTGTCTTTTATTTTACTCTTAATTTTAGAAGTACATAGTTCATTAACATTAGTTTAATATCGTTTTAATGTTCGTTAGTTTCTTTTGATGTTATATTTCAGTGTTTTTAGCATTTAGCTAGTTTAGTATAATTTTCTTTCTATCTGTGGTACTGCTCGTGTTCTTTTGACTTGTGCAGGATTGCACGAGATTGGAGCAAAAGAGACTACGTGACACGAAGTACGAAGATAGAAGATTTTTACTTTTTAGTTTAGACTTAGAATTTTAATTGGGTTTGTAAATATTGTACTTTACGCCCTCTGCGAAGGGTATTCATTTGTTGTAATAGTTAGTTGTTTTTAATTTTCTGAACATTTTACATTTCAATAATTCGGCAATAAAGAATAGTTTAGATTTGTGTACTTGAATACGAAATATTCCCGTTCCATGAGTTCGACCCGGTCTCATCCACTAGTGAGAACCGGTTTTTATTATTTGATGTCTGGTTTTCACATGTTTTTCATATAAAAATCTTTTCAAAATTACAACGATTTTAAAAGAAGACATCAAATTTTTGGCGTCGTTGCCGGGGAACGGCGTAATATTAGTATTCACTTTATTGCCTAGTGTTTGTGTTGCATTTAGGTTTAGAACCACGTATGTGCATATCTTAGAGACGAGCTTACTTTTCTGCACAGCCCACCTATTAGGATTCCCTTAGAGGTGACTGTGTACGATTGGTACCGTACACATAGATTTTATATTTCTTTTGCATAATCTCTGTTATATGTAAGTGTGTGGTGTATGTTTAGTTTTTGTGGTTTTTAGTTTACTCGCTTTGTGGTTTGCGTGGTTTGTCCGCTTAGTGCGTTAGTTAGGTAGAAAACCCAAAGTTAGGACGTGTGCTACACCGGTCTACTCCAAGGTGTACGCAATGGCTGACGATCATCAATTGATCCATCCTTTGAGGGAGTACTTCATGCCAAATACGTATACTCCCACCTCCTGCATCACGAGACCTGATGTAGGAGCAAGCCATTTTGAGATTAAGGCCAGTGTGATTCAAATGTTAGCTTCGTTTTATGGCTTTAGCAATGAGGACCCATATCGTCATATCGACGAATTCCTTGAGATTTGCTCGACTGTGCGAATCAATAATTTTGGAGAAGATGCTATGCGGTTAACTTTGTTTCCGTTCTCTCTCAAAGATAAAGCTAAGCACTGGTTAAAATCTCTTGAGACGGTTCGTATTACTAATTGGGAAGGAATGCAAAGAGAATTTTTAAAAAAATACTTCCCAATTGGTAAAACGAATCAGTTTCGTAAAGCTATAACCAGTTTTTCTCAAATTGAGGGAGAACAATTTCATGAGTCTTGGGAGAGATTAAAAGATCTTCTCCGCAAGTGTCCCCATCACCAGGTGCCTCGTTGGCAGTTGGTGCAGTATTTTTATGACGGGCTTACTGAAAAGCATCGTCAAATGGTTGATTCGTCTTGTGGGGGCACTTTTATGCTCAAGAGTGAGGACGAGGCGTGGTCTCTATTCGAGACCTTGAGTGAAAACACGATGCATCATAACTTGTCTTCACGGCTCGATAGGACTACATCTCTGTCTAGTGGTCCTAGGAAGGTTGGGATTTCCGAAGTTGGGTCCGAATTAGAATTGCGTACCAAGGTTAACCAGTTGACTAGGAAGTTAGATCAATTCCTAGCCAATTCTTCAAGAAATCCAGTAGAAAGAGTGTGCGAGCTATGTGCTAGCCCTGCACAGTGTATTACGGATTGTCCGGCAGCACCATTATATCCTGAATTTGTTCAGGAGCAGGTGAATGCTGCCCAGGGTTTCGCTAAACCCATGCCCGATTCATTTACATCCTCATATAACCCAGGTTGGCGAAACCAGTTTAGTTCCCCATCCCATCAGCCCTCCCAGACACAGTATAGACCCAGTAACCCTTCACAAGGTTACTCGGATCCTATATTTCCACAGGTTCATTCCCAGTATTGTATACCTTCTCCTCAGAAGCCCATTCCAAGTTCATCATTTCAAGAGAAGATGTTAGAAGCCTTTTTTGATATCAAGGCAAGTCTTTGTTCCCATATTCCCATACGCAGTCAATAGCCAAGCTAGAAACTCAAATGGGACAGTTAGCTCAGACATTGAGTAGACAAAGTCAGGGGAACCTTCATAGTGAGTCTGTTGTCACATCCAAGGGAGAGGATTCCATGTTATTTGATTTGCAACCCACTACTTCACATCATGAGCAAGTCAAATCTGTTACATCCCTTCAGTATGGGAAGGCGTGTCACCCTACTCAGGAATCGACTCATGAACCCCATATCATTTCTACTGACGAGTCGATCTCTATGATACCTCAACAGAAGGGGCCTTACTCACAGCATACATTTTCATCATATAAAGCCCCATTTTCTCAGCCTTTAGGATCACCAATTGTTTTGAGTAAGCAAGAGGTGCAGATGCAGAAGGTGCTTGACCAAGTCAAGCCTGATCATATTCACCACTTGTCTGAAGTAGCATTCATTGATACTCGGTCGGTCCTAGACTCTCGATTCTTGACCAGTCTCTCAGATGAGACTAATCTATGTTCTTCACGTCGAGAGAGTTATGATCCTACAGTTAGAGGTAGACGGGATGGAAACACAGTGCGTAGTGTCACAGATGACACTCTTTTCTTCATAGAGCTCGGTTGAGTCTGACTTCATGTCCATTGATCTCATGGACGATGAAGGTTTTTCCAGGGATCCGTCTGGCTGGGGACGTGAAACTTAGCGCTTTATGGGAGGCAACCCATATCTTGTACATTATTAGGTTTACTTAGAATTTATAGATTTTATTTTGTTTTCTTCATGAGTTTTTCATATTCTTTTTGTTTCATTCATGGTTTCATGTTTTGTCATGTATACATTGCATCTATTACATTCATAGAACGTGTAATTTTAATTCATGTCAGGTTATTCTACTCTTTTCCCTCATTTATTCCTCTCATGTGGATTCACTTAGTTTCATTCAAGCATGGGGGAGTGCCACTGGGACAGTGTCATTCAAGCATGGGGGAGGGTGTAGAATGCACACCTTGATATTTCTGTTTAAGTTCTTGCACATGTTTACACATCTCTCATGAAAAGTAGATTTTTAAAGAAAGAGTTTGAACTTATATGAATGTTATTTCAAATCTGATTTTTTTAGAGGATTTTTAAGCCCCACGAAATTTTTTTTCTGACATAAATTTTAAAAAAATTATGGTTATTTATGCGGATTTCAAAGAAATGATGATAAATACATGTTAGAATTTATTTTGAATCATAAATATGAATATGCACAGTTCTATTTTTGAAAAACTAAGCAAGTGAACAAAAAGCGTAAAAATGAGCTCAAAAGAAAAAAAATATAGCATGCGTTAGGTTGTTTGGATAATTCCACAATCCTTAGTAGATGGAACTTAGATGTAAGTTGAAACTTTTAATTCCATTTCGAAAAGGAGAGTGGAAAACTTTGTGATCCTAAGTAACTGAGAACAGATACAAGTTGAAATGTTTGACTCTCATGTTATAAGGGTGAATGAAGGAAGTCACTTTTATGTCTTAGTTGATATCTTTTGATATGTATTGAAAAAGTATAGAAGATATTGACATTGCACAAGGCATAAAAGCAGACCACACGCAAGCTATAAGAGAAAAATAAGTGCGCAAAAAGAAAAAACGTGAAAAAAATGAAAAAATTGAGAAAAGAGCTGAAAAAGAGAGAAAAGTTCAATGCTTAGAAGTATGATTGAGAAAACCTGTGCAGAAAACATATGAGTGAGGATAAGTAAATAATAATATGTTTTTATTGGATTTTCTAAGAATAAAACATAAATAATTGTGATATTTTAGAAAAGTGAAAGAAATTCTTTTCTGTGGTGGTGCATAAAAGACTCTAATTATATTTCGATTTTGAAATAATAAGAAATATTTGTGAAAACAAAGTCTTTAATTACCTACTACTTATGAGAATGTGTAATATTATGCATACATGACAGAGATGTTTGTGGGTAGCATCACTGCAAACCCTCACGAGATTTTACTCGTCCACTGGGGTAACCCAGGGGTTGAAAGGGCTTGTTGCATGAGCTAAATGCAACCGTGATTCCTACGAAAGTGAGTTAGGTGATAGTTTGATTTCTTGCATTTTTCTAGTTTGCTCGAGGACTAGCAAAACATAAGCATGGAGGTATTTGATCATGCATATAATTCAGGGTTTATTAACATTTAAATATGCATGATTTTATGAAATAATGTTTCAAAAACCCAATTTTATGTTAGTTTTTGAGTAAATGTGCTAAAATGATTTAAAAATAGAAAATGCATGAAAAATAGTTTGATTTTTACATTTTTATACATATTTTAGTTTTTGTTATATTCATAGTAGTTTAGTTTTAGTTTGCAATTAAAAATGAAATAAAAAAAAATTAATATAGAAAAATATTTTTTCATTTTAAGTGTTTGTTTTTTTTTAAAAAGAGAAAAAAAATTAGAATAGTTTTTTTAGTTCTTCATAAATAAGTTTTGTTTTTAAATCTTTGAAAATTTTATAATAAACTGGTATATAGTTTTTGATTTTTTTTGAAAATTGCAAAAATAAACACAAACCGGTTCAACCGGTTTGCTTTTCAAAAATAAAACTGTTTTGAACCGGTTCCAGCCGGTTTGAAAGGTTTGAGTTCTTTAAAACCCCCAAAATTACAAAAAATCGGGGGTCTTCATCTTTTGCGCCAGAGCCCTCTCCTCTAACCCCTCTTTTCCCTCCACCTTGTTTTCTTACCTCCTTCTTCTCCTTCTCCCTTGATTTCTCTTCTTCCCTGTTTCCGGTGGAGGCGCTTCTTCAACGGCGACGGCATTGACGGTGGAGGCCAACACCTCTTCCCTCAGGTTCACGGTGAGTGCTGAGTACTCTTCTTTATCTTCTTCTTCTTCTTCTTCTTCTTCTTCTTCTTCTTCTTCTTCTTCTTCTTCTTCTTCTTCCAATCCTTCTTCTGCTGCTGCTTTGTCTGATCTTTTCTTCTTCTTTTTCTGATTTTTTTCTGCCGATCTGTTCCTTCTTCAGCTAATCCTCCTCTTCTTTTTCATTTCTTCTTCTTCATCCAAATTTTCTTCTTCTGCAACTTCTTCTTCTTCTACTTCTTCCTCCTCTTCATCTTATTCCTCTGATTTCTTCTTTTGCAACTTCTTCAGCCGATCTGTTTTCTTCTTATTCTTCTTCCACATTCTTTCGATTCTGTCGTGATGTGTTTGTTTCAGAAAGAAAAACTAAAAAAATCGATGGATGTTGTTTCAGTTTATGTTTTTTTTTTTATTTTATCATCTAATCTTCTATTTTGTATTTCATTTGTAGTTAAATCTGTTTTTGATTCATATCTTGTTCTTAATCTGTAATTCGTACATTAGTTGTTAATCGATTCCTGCATTTATGCTTTTGTTTTTATTTGTAACTTGCAGAGAGTTCTTGATATTCAATTTCTTGTTCGTTTACATTCTGATTTTCTAAAATTTGTTTCATGTTATTCCCTGTTTACAACTCAATTCCTGTTTTTCATCATTTCAATGCTAGATAATTTTCTTTATGTCATTTTCTTGCTTTAAAACAGTAATTTCCTGTGTTTCTTTACATTTTCATTTCTAGTTTTATTACACATTCATTTCCTGTTTTTCTTAAATATTCATTTCCTGTTTTTGCTTTATTTCATGTTTCAGTTTCTCTTAATCAATTTCAAGTAATTTCTAGTTGTTTGTGTTTCTTTTATTTCCGATTCGTGTTTTCAGTGTTAGTTCAGTAAATTCAGTTTGTGAAAATTGTTTAGTGTCTTTTATTTTACTCTTAATTTTAGAAGTACATAGTTCATTAACATTAGTTTAATATCGTTTTAATGTTCGTTAGTTTCTTTTGATGTTATATTTCAGTGTTTTTAGCATTTAGCTAGTTTAGTATAATTTTCTTTCTATCTGTGGTACTGCTCGTGTTCTTTTGACTTGTGCAGGATTGCACGAGATTGGAGCAAAAGAGACTACGTGACACGAAGTACGAAGATAGAAGATTTTTACTTTTTAGTTTAGACTTAGAATTTTAATTGGGTTTGTAAATATTGTACTTTACGCCCTCTGCGAAGGGTATTCATTTGTTGTAATAGTTAGTTGTTTTTAATTTTCTGAACATTTTACATTTCAATAATTCGGCAATAAAGAATAGTTTAGATTTGTGTACTTGAATACGAAATATTCCCGTTCCCTGAGTTCTACCCGGTCTCATCCACTAGTGAGAACCGGTTTTTATTATTTGATGTCTGGTTTTCACATGTTTTTCATATAAAAATCTTTTCAAAATTATAACGATTTTAAAAGAAGACATCAGTAATATGGAAAAATATATTACAAATCGATATTAACAAACAAAACAATATCTCACAAATCGGTAGAATGTTACTACAACCGCGATTTGCGATATATTGCATATACTGAGTGAATGATGATACCGATTATAGCATACTTGCCATGAAGTATATCGAAGATTAGGCATATATTTTTTCAACTACGAAGTATGGTTTTTAAGCTATGATTCAACTACAGTTTATGTATAGTGATTTATATATGTGAATGCTAGATGAGACAACGATTTTCACTAATTGTATAAGCACTGAGCAACGATGATTTACCTACGGTATCAAATGTGTAGCTCTGTAGGCTAGATGAGACAACGATTTATACATGTGAATGATACATATTACAATGATTTATACATGTGAAGGATACATTATTAAACAGAATTCACACAAAATTCCTGTGTTCCATAGCTTTTTGGATAAAGCCATTTTCATGAATGGTGATCCAAAAAAATATTAACAATTCTATTTTTATGGCTCACGATTCATGAAAATGGCTTCATCCAAAAATACTTACTTTGTGAACAAAATCGATACTAGAAAACACATAATATCTTACAAATCGATATATATATATCACATAATATATTACAAATCGATACGGAAATTCAGCATAATAGCTTACAAATCGACTCTACAAAATACATAAAATCTTACAAATCGATGTACATATGGCAAAATATATTACAAATCGATATGGAAATTTAGAATAATATCTTACAAATCTATATTAACAAACAAAACAAACATATGCTTTTCTCACCACGACACCCTGTGCATTTTTTCGCAAAAATACCTTCTAACACTGAAGCCAAGTTTTAAGGCATAATTATTGTAAAATTTGTATGCAGCTTCCTCATACTATCTAAACCTTAAACCCATAACCCAAAAACCTAAACCCTAAACCCTACTATCTAAACCCTACTACCTAAACCCTAAATCCATAACATCTAAACCCCAAACACTAAACCCTACTACCTAAACCCTAAATTCATACTATCTAAACCCTAAACCCTAAACCTAAAACCCAAAAAGATAAATCCTAAACCTTACTATCTCAACCCTAAATACTAAACCCTAAATCCATACAATCTTAACCCTAAACCCTAAACCCTAAACCCTAAACCATAAACCATAAACCCTAAACCTTAAACCCTAAACCCTATACCCTAAACCTTAAACCCTAAACACTAAAGCCTTTGTACACCGCATGCATTGCTAATCCCTTTTGCGATTTTCATTCACGTAGGGTGAGCATTACAATGATTTCTGAATAGTACACATCTTTAATCGCTTATTGGATTTTCATTTACGAAGGGTGAACATTATAAGCATTTGTTCACCGCATACATCACTAATCCCTTTTGAGATTTTCATTTATGGAGAGTGAGCATTACAGTGATTTCTAAATAGTACACATCTCTAATCACTTATAGGTTTTTCATTTACGAAGGGCAAATATTACAAACCTTTGTTCGTTGTACACAACGGCAATCCCTTTTGCGAATTTTATTTACGGAGGGTGAGCATTACAATGATTTCTAAACAGTACACATCTCTAATTGCTTATAGGATTTTCATTTATGAAGGGCAAACATTACAAGCCTTTGTTCCCTATGCACAATGGTAATCCCTTTTGCGATTTTCATTTACGTAGGGTGAACATTACAACGATTTTTTAATAGTATATATCTTTAATCGCTTATAGGATTTTCATTTATGAAGGGCGAACATTACAAGCCTTAACACTACAAGCCTTTGTTCACCGCATACATCGCTAATCCCTTTTGCGATAGAGGTGACAAATAATAGTCCAACTTATTCACGTGTTTAGTAAAATTGGAAATTTATTTCAACCCAGAAAGTTTTACATAATTTGTATACACTCTTACAAAATTTGGTATACACGGTCTACAAAATCTGTTAGAAATCTCTATACATCATATTAATCCTCAGGAGGTTGCCTCGTTTGTTGCCTTGTAAGTACTCTTAACGGTTGATTCTTTTTCTCTTCCACATTTAGAAACTCAGTCATTTTTTGGCATAGTTCAGTGCAGAATCCCGGTATATCCTCCTGCAACAAAAATGTAATATGACACCAAAATATAAATTGAGTCCCCAATAACAGAGGATAATAAAGAGCATACAACGTCAAAATTAAGTTCTCGTCTATTGTATATTACTTCAATATACTTCATTACAAATACGCCATAATCAATGCCATTACTTTGTAAAGGAGCATGGTCTGCACAGAACAAGCTTCACTCGCCAATGTCAACACCCAAAACATCTTTTAGGAATCCCCTCTATGGTTAATTCTGAATATAGTAAAATCTGGGCCACCATAAAAGATACGATACACTTATAGATAGAAACTTACCAAATGCATAACGTCACGTTATACACCAGTGTGAAAGTTCAATGAGTTATATCACCATAGTTATTTTTTCCATAAATCCATCATGTATAAGACCCAGAGTGTAGGAATCAATATCTGCGAATCAATACAATATATTAGAAATCGATAGACAAATCATGTTAAGAATATTAGGCTTAAACCTTGGACAAGAGGTTTATTCACTTACCTTTTCACTTGACCAAAAGTCTCCGCAGTGATCATCGTTACCTCAGCATGGTAGTGCATCTTGAAATCCAATGGTGTATGGATTTCAGCGGATGTAAGTCTGTTGAACAAAAGAGTGATAATAATAAGGTTAAAACACGAAACAACAAGAGTAAATCATAAAATAAAATAAACAAATAAGAGTACCGATATACCATAAAATAAGGGGTGATGATACATCTAGTATTGCTTGTTGCGTTGCTTGTAATATACATGACAAGATCGGATATAGTCTGTTTACAACAAATATGAACTTGTTAACATACATACCCATGGCATATGTAAATATATAACGGATAGTGGTTTCATATGTATAAAATTATTGTTAGTGTTCCCTTCTGCAAATTCATCTTGCAGCCGATTGATGTTCTGTTGGAGATCTTTGCAGCATTTTTGCCTACCTTTTTTTGTGGATGTTTCACTGACATGAGCAGAATATTCAGTAAACGACATTGAAATTGCTTTCTACAGTACACAACACAAATTGAATATACGTCATAAAAGAGGCAAATGTTGCAGAAACTAGTCACGAGGTTTAGAAAATATACGCCTGAATCGCCATCGTTGGTCATGTAACTATGGTCATCTCCTTCATCGCCATCGCTGGCCATCTAGCTGTCATCATCTTCTTTGTTGACATCATTGGCTGTGTAGTTGTCGTCATCTCCTTCCTCGATATGGATACCCCTTTTGTGATAAAGCAGGTTATATGTTCATTTCACAAACACGTTGTTCTAAAGGAATCATCGGTTTGTCTGTTCCTTAATCATGTAGCAAAGCGAAGCGACACCCTCTTGAACTTGTGTGATGTGTCATTCATATATAAAGGAAACGTCATTTCACCTACCACCCATTTTAAAAAACTGCATGCAAATTAATTGTATTGCACATTAATTAAATAAAAAAACATTGTTTCATCTGACTTTTACAAAACTAGTCAATGTGATATGACGTATCAGTCTAAACATCGTGTTGATTTGTTTATTGTTTTCTTTTTCGTAATTTATGAATTAGTCATTGTGTAAATTGCAATAGGATATATCGTTCACATTGATAAAGCTTGTAACAACAAATCGCAATAGGACAAATATTGTTAAATTATGAAACTTAAAGTATTATGGTTGTAAGTCGATTTGTATTTATTAAGTTACCTAGATTTGTAGTCTGAATAATGTCTCGATTTGTGTGATGGGTTTTTAGGTGGAGGAGTGACTAGACCCCACCCGTTGTCCAAGTCTAAAACTCTAATCTATTTAACCTGTCTTCCTCTTTTTTTTTACTGCAGAACAACTTCTTCTTCTTTTTTCTCTTACGCCTTTGTCTTCTTCTTCTTCCTTGTATTTTTATTTCTTCTTTGTTTTTTTGTGTTCCTTCTACCTTTGCTTGATGGATAGTGTTTGATGTTGATACTGTAGTTGTTTCATGTCGTGCGAAATGATCTGTATAATCTTTGATGATGATTATAGTAGTTATCTTCTATGGATACATCGATATATTCATGACACATACGACTGTGGCGTATTTGTCATGAAGTATTTCGAAGCTTACATAGAATATAACAACCATAATCATCATCAATCTTTGCCTCCATACCGAAGTAAGCACATATATTCTGCATGATAGACAGGTGGGTGCTGATGACAATCTATTTGATCTATTCCTACTGTTGGACTCTCAATCATTCACAAACCATACTTTTTTGAGTTGGAAAAATATCTGCCTAATCTTCGATATACTTCATGACAAATATGCTAGTCGTGCGGGCTGCATCTTCTCTGCCTATTGGGATCCATAACTTTATCTGCTACCAATATACATTGTGACAAAAAACTTACAAACAGATAAGGACCTCCATTGGTAGATAGATTTGCCTTCAATCATTCCTAGTGACTACCGAAGGCCACTGAGTAAATTAAAAGTGTTGATGTTGATGATGATGTCTGTTTCGAAGCACATCACTATTTGGACGTGGGTTGATGTTGATGATGATGTCTGTTTTCTTTGATGGTGATGATGGTCATGTATTGTATCTAAGCCAAACCATTGGTCATGATGTATTGTAACTAAATACTCATGTAAATGAATATTGTTGTAATGTATCATTAAAATTATTTATAATAACGAGTGCTAAATATCTTACGACTGTTACTAAGAATGCTAACGATTACAATGACGTACACTAATAAAAGTTAAATGCTAAAGCGATAACGATTTGTACTAAGGAATGCAAATTCCTGCAATGATCATTACTTATGAATGCAAACGATTACAACAATTTGCAACACTAAAAGTTGAATGCTAAAGCCATAACGATATGTACTAAGGAATACAAAATCCTGTAAAGATCATTACTTAAGAAGGCAAACGATTACTGTGATTTACAGTACTGAAAGTTACATGTGTAAGCGATAACGATTTGTACTAAGGAATACAAAATCCTGCAACGATCATTACTTAGGAATGAAAACGATTACAACGATTTACAGTACTGAAAGATAAATGCTAAAGAGATCACGATTTGTACTAACAAATACAAAATCCTGCAGCAATGATTACTGAAGAATGATAAACATTTCAATGATTTATACTACTGAATGATAAATGCTGAAACGATTTTAAACCATTTATCTCATTTAATTGTAGACCGTCTAAGATGAACTTAGCATTATCTTACTTTACATTAATTCTAGACCACCAGCCGATCTTTAGGAAAACCACAAATTGCAGGGCAACACTAAGGCTGCAACGCCACAATATGCTCCCATGCTCAGGTCTACAACATAAATATATTAGTAAGACTATAACCTTCAACAATTTTTTCTTTCTACTTTTCGATTTGTATAAGTCATTGTGTAATTCGCGATAAGATAAATCGTTGTAAATGTATTGTATCTGAATCATTATACCAGATATTGTCTTAGAGCGATATACACAATGACGTCTGTATCGGTCAAGTTAACTTGCGTTGTTCTTTACTAAGTCTAAACATCATGTCAATTTGTTTATTATTTCTTGTCCACCATTTTTTAATGTCATTGTATAAATCGCGATGGAACGTATCGTCCCCTAGGACAAAGCTCATGAAGGAAAATTGTAATAGGATATTCAAACAGATTTGGCTCAATTATTTAATGGGTTTAGGTGGGATGGCTTTACAGATTGGGATAGAGCACCTTCTATAAAAAACAAATCGTGATCTCTTATATACAACTGATTGCAAGCCAATCGTGATCTCTTATAAAAAACAAATGTGATCACTTTTATTTATGATGGATAAACATTACAATGATCTGTTCAGTGTCACTTGTGTGTTATAATTATTAAAAAAAAACAATTAAAGAATTAAAGAATGTCATGTTACAAAAAATAATTATAGAATTACAACAAATAATTGTCTGGATAAAAAGAATCGCTATCATTTATTCAGTGGCACTTGATGACTCATATGGACTATGACATACAAATCATCTCTTTCTTTTTTTTGATGGACTCTCTATCCTCGGTGGCCTCTTGGTTCCCTCGATCTTATTATAAACACTGGTCATTATCTCTACCAGTGACCGCATTTGTCTCTCCAAATTGCTAACCTCCTTCCGTAAGTCCTTATTCTCCCTCTCCAACATCTCAAACCTTGTGTCGGATACTACGTTCTCTTTTGTGAGCTGTGTTCGCTCCTCATCATGTACTGTTACTCAGGTAATCATTGTTGTAGTTAAAGGGAGATGATGGACATGTTTTCTATGCTGGGATACGACATGATGGGGGACAGGAGGGAGGCACGGGTTTCCAATATTCTAATTCTCCATATTTCGATGCATGGGTTCCTAATATTTTTTAAAATAGTTGGGATCATACTGTCGTTCTTTATAATAGTACGCTATGGCACGAACACCTCCTTTGTTCCAGCTATCCAATTGTTTCATGTAGCATTCATGCCAATTCATGTTCCTGGCCCCACCACTATTCATCTTCCTTCTGACTTCCACAGGCTTCTTTGGGATAGACTGTCCCAAGTCATATTGTAGGAGAACTTGACTACCATGCTGCAACTAGGCTTCATAATTGCTAAATAGTCAAATATCGCAGTCAGACAGTCTCACACCCTCAGCAACAAGCTCTTGGTCTTTGTCCTCCCCATCTCCATATGGTCTCCACACAACCTGTACATTAGAGATTATGGTTTAGGTATAGAAGATTATTCATGCTAATGAATGCTAAATATTAAAATTATTTATAATAACGAGTGTTAAATATATTACAATGACTGTTACTAAGAATGCTAACGATTACTATGATTTACAGTACTAAAAGATAAATGCTAAAGCAATAACGATTTGTACTAATGAAGATAAAGACAAATTCCTACAGTGATGATTACTTAAAAATGCTAAACATTTCAACGATTTATACTACTAAATGATAAATGTTGAACCGATTGTAAACGATTTTAAATCATTTACCTCATTTAGTTGCAGACCATCTAAAATGAACTTAGCATTATCCTCCTTGACATTTATTCTAGTCCACCGACTAATCTTTGGAAAACCATAAATCATAAAGACACACTGAGGACATAACGCGACAATATGCTCTCACGCCCAAGCCTACAAAAACAATATATTAGTAAGACTACAACCTTCAATGAGCTTAGTCTACAAGTACTAAATATGTATCTCCTGAAGTGGCCAAAAGAATGTCGTGGTTCCTCAAAAGCTTTATCAAATCAGTGCCTGAAAAGGGCAAAACATCAGAGGAAAAGGTCGATACAGTGCAAAGACCGATTACTGCTCTCTCAAATATCCCAATCCTTGAATTGGCTTGTGTCCCAAACATCAGCAAGTCCTGGATGATTTACTGCGAAAAATCAAGGTTAAGCCAGGCACCACTCCTAAAGACATGGCCCCTATCATTAATCAGGCCATGACCAATGCTCCCAGAACATTCTCCGATGAAGATCTACCCAAGCCTCACGCATTTTATAACAATGCTCTGTACATTGTGGTTCGAACCAAGGGGATGATTGTACCCCATGTGCTAGTGGATGGAGGTAGTAGCCTCAACATTTGCCCCGAAATGACTGCCAAGGCTTTAGGTATAAAAGAAGAAGAATATGCGCCAGATCCAATCACCATTTACGGATTTGATAATCATGGGCAGACAACAAAGGGTAAGATTTTCCTGGAAATATTTATCAACTATTATGTTCACATAGTGCTTTTCTATGTTGTCAATGTGCCGCCAACATATAATCTTCTATTGGGGTGAACGTGGATTCACAATGCCAATGCAGTGCCATCCACCCTACACCAGTGCATTAAATGGTCTAAGGGCGGCATGATAACTACTGTCCTAGGGGAAGACCCAGAAGAAAGGCTGCCTCAGCCTATGATTCCCCGGCTGACCTATACTGTTGATATTCCTAGCATCAGGGAGAGCGAAAAAGTTATTCTCAGTGAAAGTCTAGAGATGTTGAAGCTGAGGCAACACCAGAGATGAAGCATACCACAACAATGGCTTGATGGCAAGGGCCACATTTCTTCAAAATCGGAGGTCGCCTCGATTACAACACTTTTATAGATCATCCTCTATTCCCAAAATTCATAAAAGTGAAGAAAGGATTTGATCTTCTACTAAAACATGACTATCAACCTTTCAAAGGCCTAGGCAAGAATGGAGGTGGCCGGCTAGAGCCAGTAATCCCGGATCATCGCCCATACAGAGTAGGGTTGGGATTCAGAGGCAATCGCTCTCATAAGGATACTGTCTTCATCAAGGGGACCCATTAGGAGCATTTGTTATCATTCTTTTTCTACTTCAGTTCTTTGATTCTTGCATTTTGTAGGGACGATGTTCCGCTTCATTTCATTTCCTTTATGTCATCATTTCAATCTTCAATAAAGTTATCAATTTTTCTTGCCTATTGGGATGCCATCCTTCCTTTCCTCCTCTATAATTTGTCTTCAAAATTCGTTTTCATGTATCTTTTTTGCTTCATGTAATTTGTTTCATGATAAGTCAACTTTTTCTAAAATGCTACTCCTTTTCAAAAATTTCAAAATGTCTTCACGATCAATAAGGAGACTAGTCATCAATCCATCAATTGTGTCGAAGTCCGCAAAGATCTATCAGGTTAAGACAAGAACTGGAAACAGTAAAGTCATGAAGCAGTCAGAAGAAGCCATAGAATTTGATTCATCTCTTCAAGAGTTGCCAGAGTTTGCAGCGATTCAGAAGCAAGATGAGCCATCGACCCTAGTTCAGAACCCAACTGAAGACATCAATATTGGTTCAAAGGATAGTCTTTAGATTCTTAAAATTGGCACTGGTCTGAGCGCAGATGAGAAGGAAAGGCTCATCGACTTTCTCAAACAATACCAAGAAGTGTTCGCATGGACTTACGAAGATATGCCCGGTTTAGATCCTAAGTTGGTAGAACATCGCCTCGTCCTGAAACCCGATGCAAAACCAGTTAAACAGAAGTTGCGAAAGATGGATCCTCGAATCGAGTAGCAGGTCAAGGAAGGACTTGAGGATTTGCTTAAAGTAGGATTCATTCGAACAATAGATTATCCAGATTGGTTGGCAAATATTGTAGCAGTTCCCAAGAAGAATGGCAAAGTTCAAATCTATATCAATTTCCGTGATCTCAACAAAGCTACTCCAAAGCATGATTATATACTTTCTAACATCGACCTTTTGATCGATAGCACAGCGGGTCATGCCATGTTCTCCTTCACGGATGGATATTCTGGATATAATCAAATCAAACTAGCCGCTCGTGACTGTGAACACCCCAAATTTTTCAAAATTTTTGTAAATATTTCCTTTTTGCCCTGACCCCCATTTTCTGAGTAAATCGAGTCAATTCTGATTTAAATTCCAGTTATTCTTTGGATTTTCTGGAATAAACTCTATTTTTATATATTTGACTCAATTTCGGATCTGGATCCAATGTCAAAACCCAAATCTGAGCTTCGTTATCCGAATTTTCAAATTAAAATTTTCAAAAATACCAAAAGTAATTTCTGAAAGGCTCAGACAGTCCATCTGGTATCCTTTTGAATCCACAGCTCTGTATTTCTCGATTCGAGGTTTAAACCTCAAATATTTCCTCAAAATCCGAATGTAAACCCTTTTCTTAAGAAAATTCCAAAAGATAACCTCGAACTCTCAAAAAAGCCTTCTTTTGTAAATATTTGTAAACTTTTATAAATAGTTTAGAAATCCCATAAGTTTTAGAGTTTTTATTTTCAAAAATACAAAAAAATGTAGAAAATATCAAGAAAAGAAAAGAAAATATATATATATATAGGCAAAAGAAAACACAAAAAAAAAATGATGAGTTTTAGAAACCACTTTTTTTGAAATAGATTTTTGCTAAAAAACCCTTTTTGAGGAGAACTTTTAAAAAGACCCCTTTTTGGAAAATTTTGAGAAAAGCCTTCTGGGGCAAAATTCGTAGAAGTCCGGCGATGCTCTCTCTCTCCTTCTCGAAGCATCCAGGGATCGCCTGCCTCCTTCTTCCTCAGCGCTTCGATCGATCTCCTTTGGCTCCACCCATCGATCTCCAACGGCTCTCCATTCTCGATCCTTCCTCCCTTTTCTACATAAGCAACTGCAGGCCTCCTCTTCCTGCATCCACTATTCACCCTTCCACAACCTTTCTACTCAATCCCTTCTCCTTTTTCAGATCCATTCCTCACCCCTTCACCAGCACCCCTTTTCTTCATTTGCATCTAATCCGCGATTCACCCCTCCACTTCACGATCTCCTCTTTCCCCCTTTTTTTTTACCTCCCCGTTACTCTTCTGCGCATCCCTCTCCTCCCTCCTTTAAAGCCTATGCAAAACAGAGGTAATTCTTCATCTGCATTTAGATTTCCAGTAGTTATCTCTGGATTTTGGATTTTCCATCCCTCCTTACGTATTGATGACCGATGATGCCTCGCAATGGAATTGCCGATTCATTTGTTTTTCTTGAACTTCGATTTCGTTTCTGTATTTGTCTTATTTCATTTATTTTTCTTTTTGCTTTTATGATTTCTCTTTCAGTTTTTTTTTCTTTTTTTTTCTTAGCTTTTAACCTCCATTAACGCACTCCGGTGCTGTGTTGGGTTGCTTCTAGCAATATCAAAGCCCTCCCTCTGGTGCTACAGCGAAAGGAACGACCTTGATTCCATCATCTCTTAATTTTTTTTTTATTGCTAGCTTATTACATCCCAAATCTGCCATTGTTTTGCCTCTGATTTTCTTTTGTTCCTTGTTTATGTCGAAATTCGGATCCCGTCGCAATGAATCGGCTCAATTCCTGATTTTTTTTACTCTATATTTCGTTTTCTGATTAATCATGATTTCCCATGTACGTTTGGATTCTGGCTTTGATGGTGCCGACTTCATGGTTTTCAAATTTTCCTGCGTTCTTGTTGGGAATATCATCCCTATTTCATTTTCTGCATTTGGTTTACATTTTGCAAATCTCTGGAATTTTGTTTCCGTTATTAGGGGAATAACCATTATCTGGGTACCATGTTTGCGTGAATCCCTATGATCCTGATCTCCTATTTATATCATGAATAACATGTCCTCATTTTGATTTTTGATTGTCTTTCAATTCCATTTCTTCTTTTGATAATCTATTTCATCTTGATTTTCTATTTTCTCCTATTGATTGTCTATCGATTCCATTTTTGTCTGTTTTGTCATTGACTCAAGTCTGGACGTTGTTAAAAGGAGAAATGAGAGAAACATGGTTTTCGCAGTTCTGATAATTTATCAATGGACTGTAAACACCCCAAATTTTCCACATCCATTCTCAAACAATCCTCCTAAGGCAGTGCCAACCCTGTCAGGTCAGTGTAGGAGTCAAACCTCGAGTCAGTTTCAGAAAATCACCATTTTACCCATTTTCATTAGGAAAATTACCATTTTACCCCTAGGTCATCCCGGACCCCAGTCAGTCGGAGTCAACCAAGCTCATTGGTCAGTTCAAGATAGTTAGAATATCAGTTATCTCAAGCTCACCTGAGCTCTTAATGAATAAACCATTTTCATTTCTGACCATTCCTGCTAAAATGGGATCATTTCTTCAGAAATGAGCTCATTTCTCACTCAAATCCAAACCAATTGTCTCTGAGTCAGTCATTCATAGTCAGTCATATTCCTCAGAGTCTAACTTGAGCTCACCAGAAGTTCAAGCGCTCCAGTTTCAGTTCAAAACCATTTCTAAGTGTCTAGGAGCCCATTTTAGTCCATTTCAGCTTTTTTAGCTGAAATTGAGCTGAGTTTAGTCAGTTGAGCTAGTGTTTGAGCCTCGATTTTAGTTCACCTCAGTATTATTGACCTTTGTTTTAGCTCAAACCCAGTTCAGGTTCGTAATTCACTTCATTCCAATGATCATTCCATACCATTTCTCCAAAAATAGCAGCTTTTCTTGAAAATTCAGTTGGAAAGGCCAGTTGAGTCAGTGTCTGGTGAGTTTATTTGAGTTCTGAAACTCTAAAACCCAGCTCCATCCAACTCATTCCAGTTCATTTAAGCTCAAACCCTAATTTCCAGTGTCACTCTAGCTTGGCAGAGCTCGAAAATCATTTCTTCAACCATTTTTGCAAATTTTGTCAATTTTAACACTTTTTGAACTGGTACGAGTGTCAATCGGGGTCTAACATCCAAAATTCTTCATTCAGGGTTAGCATTTTGCATAGCATTTCATGTCATTTCTCATCATTTCATATCATTTCTCAGAATTTCATAACATTTCATTCCATTTTCGAAGTCCAGAACTCCAGTTTTATAAATTTCAATCCAGATTGAGTTTTAAAAAATTTTCAGAAATCAATTTCAAACCCCGGGTTTCCAAAATTAACATTTTTACCCCCAAGAGTCTAAATTTGGAAATATTTTCCCAAGAAAAACAATTTGGATTTATTTCAAACTCAAATTTTTAAATTCTACACTGGATTTGCTTCGCAACGGGGTATTGAACTTTAAAATCCGAGCTCGTTTCAAAAATTACCAAAAATAGCTTGTTTCGTTTGAAAATATTTTCTTTTGAAAAGCAATCTGGATATATTTCAAACTCAAATTTTCAAATTCTACACTGGATTTGCTTCGCAACGGGGTATTGAACTTTAAAATCCGAGCTTGTTTCAAAAATTACCAAAAATAGCTCGTTTTGTTTGGAAATATTTTCTTGAGAAAAACAATCTGGATTTCTTTCAAAATCAAATTTTTAAATTCTACACTGGATTTGCTTCGCGATGGGGTATTGAACTTTAAAATCCGAGCTCGTTTCAAAAATTGCCAAAAATAGCTCGTTTCGTTTGGAAATATTTTCTTGAGAAAAACAATCTGGATTTCTTTCAAAATCAAATTTTAAATTCTACACTTGATTTGCTTCGCGATGGGGTATTGAACTTCAAAACCCTAGCTTGTTTTAAAAACTGCCAAAAATAGCTCGTTTCGCATGGAAATTTTCTGAAAAGACTATTTTACCCTTCTATTCGTCAAAATAAATTTCAAAAGTAGAATTTGGACCCGCTCTGAGATGGCCCACTCATTTACATTTTTGTTTTATTAAAAAAAAATATTTTTTATTCCTTTCAATTTTCTTTTATTTGTTCATTTTTTTATTTATTTATTTTGCATTTTAGAGAGGTGGGACCCACAAGGTGGTCACCCAAGCCTCCAGCCCCACTTTCCATTTTTTTCTCATTTTTTCTTTCCCTTTTCTTTTTTCCCTCTTTTTCTTTCTTTCGTTTCTTTTTCCCTTTCTTTCTTTTTCTTCCTTTTCTTCTTCCTTCTTTCTTTCTTTCTTTCCTTCTTCCCTTCCTTCCTTCCTTCTTTTTCCCCAGCCATAGCCATTCACCTATGGCTCTTTAGATAATAATAGAAACTTAGGTTTTGATGAAAATCAAAACCTAAGTTCCATACAAAAAGAAAAAAAGAGCCATACGGCTGAAAAAAAAAAAACCTATCTCACCCCTCTCTCTCTCTCTCTCTCTCTCCTTTGCAGCTGCAGCCACAGCAGCCACCTTTAGCTTCTCCTTTGCTGCTATAGTCACACAATCATTGCCACCAAAGGGAAGCATCAGTCGGCGCCCCTTGAAGCTTCCATCCTTCAACCAATCTTGGCGGCACCTCGAGTCCAGCCACCTCCAGCAGTCCAGCCTCCTTTGTTTCAGCACCAACACATCTTCAGCTTCCCCTTTCACGCCCAGCAGCCATTGCCACCACTGCTACATCCCAGCAACCGACTGCAACCTCTCCTTCAACACTTCCTACAATTCCAGCCACGCCTCTTGGCAGCGAGGCATCCGGCTTTTGCAACACCACCTACCCTCAAGCATTGAAGCTACAGCCGACCACTTTGAAGGCAGCCAACCATTTCCAGCCATCTTCAACATTGGCAGCAGACCCCTTTGGTCCTTGGCAGCTCTTGCAGCCGGCGCCCAGCCACCTCAAGTTCACGCCTCCCTCCAGCCATCTCTTTCCTTGACAGCACCACCTACAGTTGATGCAGCCCATCTTTCAGCCACAACAAGTGTTGCCCCTTCCTTGGAGACGCCCATCCCACCTTCAAGCTTCAAGGTTGCAGCCACCACAGCCTTCCCTCCAATCTATCCAAGGTAAGATTCGTAATTATATAAAAGTCTTCATTATATGTTACATATTTGCATGTTTTTTTTATATATTCCATATGTTCGCTATTGAAGGAAACGGATCCGTCCAATCAATGGACTGGATTTTCCTTTCAATAGCCAAAATGAGAGAAATACATTTATGCTTCCCTGAGCATTCCTGATTTTATTCTTTTTTTCATAAAAATTTTATACTATAGGCGTTATATTTGATTTATTTTAATACTTCATAGATGTTTTGTTTATTTTCATTAGTACCTGCTTATTAGTTTACAAGTGTTAATCCAGGAGTGAAGTCCAATGATTATTTCATGTTTAATTTTTTGTCATAAATCATGATTTTTTTTTTGATAAATGCATGTGTTTGTTATTGACATTATGCAAAAAATACAAATCAAATCAGGTTCTATAACTTTATTAAAAAAATAAAACCCCAAATCAGGTTTCGAACCCTCCAGAAATTGCAATTTCTGATTTAGCAGAAAAGAACCTTCAAAATCACCCATGTGGGAGATTCAAATCGTCCTTACAAAATCACAGTGGATTCATAATCAAATCTATTGATGATCTGAAAATTTTGAAGTTTTTCCAGTCAGTTTTACTTTCTGTAAAAAATCGAATTTCTAAGACCTCTGAGAAAATCTTGATTTTCTTTTGTCAGGGTATAGACAGACCCTAATGCACCAAGTCTGTTCAATACGTAGCCTATTTAAAAACACTTTCAACATAAAAGTTGTTCGTAACATAATTTCCTGTCATTTCGCAAAATTTGGGAATTTTTGAATCTGTTTCATTATTTTTCCCGGATTTTCTCTTTCTATCTAACAAATTCCAATGTCCAGAAATTGCAGAAGTTTAGGTCTCTGATAACAGTATGGCCTTTTCCAAACCATAACCCGAATCCCAATAGTGTCAAAAGATCAAACCTTCCTCTATTTGTCAAAGAAATTTTTCAACAATTTCAGTCTTTTTCCCATCTGTCTTCCATTTTTCCCATGTTTTCTACCGAAACCTGTCTGTTTCCCTTAAATCCTAGAGTCGCCGGATTCCGATCCGACTTGTCGGAGTGGCACAGCTCCGACCATAGGTCAAAACCAGAAAGTGTAAAAAGCCAAAATACTTTTCTTACTGTCCTATGTCACCCCATAAAATTTGGGAAATTTTTATGGAAATTTGATATCCTAAATCCCGTTTAGAATCAACATTTTAGGCAAAAATCACAAAATTTAGGGTTTTATTTGAATTTCTATATTTAAAAATACAAAAAAATAGATTTTTGAGCTCCATTATGTTTCTAGGGTTATTTTAGGTGTCCATGCTAAATTTGGTTTAATTCCAAGTTCATTTGCTCCATGTGTTAGTTTATCTTTAAATTCAGAAGCGAAAATCAAGCGAAAATCAGGTTAAATTCGATGTTTTATGATATTTTCTCCATTTTAGGGTTTTTATCATGTACATAAGCATGTAAAATCATATTAGGGTTAATTTTAATCTCATTTGCATTTCATATTTTTCCATTTTGCAAAATTTATTTCAGAAAACCCTGGTTTCAAGGCCATAGTCTTGTTATCGGGGGTATTTTGGTCATTTTGACCTAAATTTCGAAATTTTAAATTCCAATTTTCATAAATTTTCATGCATATCATCATGTTTCATCATATTATGTTGATTTATTTCATTTGATTTTCAAATTTCCAAAATTTCTTTCAAAAAACCTTGATTTTAAGGTCATCAGGGGTATTTTGGTCATTTTGACCCCAATTTTGAAATTCCAAATTTATTTTTGAAATTTATTCATTATTTATCATGTTTATATCAAAGGGGGTATGATTTTGGGTTTATATCTGAATAATATCCGATAATTTCCCATATTTTCGGATAAATTCAGAAAAACCTACATTTTTGTGCTAACCTTGTTTTCTAGTTTTGCAGGAACATTCAAGAAGAAGACTTAGCTTTTTTTTTTTTTTTTTCAATTCAATGTAACCTCAAATGTAATAATTTGGAATAAGAGTTACTTTTCTACTTAGAATAGGGTTGCATTGCATATAGTTTAATTTATGCAAATTTCAATATGTGATGATTAATTCATGCACATAATTTCAAATTCACTATGGTTTACACGAATGACACGTGCACAAGCTCTTATGAAGTTTATAAACTCGGTGGGATTCGTATTTATGGTCATAGTCAGAATACGAAGAAAACCAAGATTTATGATCTTCATATTAGCCACATTCAGCCTACACTCTTAGGCTAACTTCAAAAATGCACTGCATTTCTTAAAGTTTTAAAAGGATTTCCCAATTCCTCAATGAAGTTCACTTTTCAAATTCATATTCATTCATTCATATTATTCAAATTGCATTGTTTTCAAATTCATTTTCCAATTTCAATTTCAAAAAAATTAAGTTTTCTCAAGAATTTTCAAGTCTTTCTCAGGATCTGATTTTCTTAAAATCCTAAGTTTTCAAATGACATTTCAAAGCATTTCCCAAGTTCAAATCAAGATTTTCCTATGCTTTAAAATTCTCAAATTTCAAAATCCCAAGTTTTCAGAAATCCATCTTCTCAGAATTCCCGTTTTCTTGAGAATTCATTTTCCTTTTCAGAAATCCCTTTTCCAATAAATTTCCTGATTTTCCCAGAACTTTCAAATCCATTTTCTCAGAAAAGCAATTCCAAATTTCAAAATCGATTTTCCAAAGTTCAAGTTTTCCTGAGGAATCACTTTTCAATGCAAATTTATGATTTCCAATGAAATTCAATGATTTTCCCAGGAATTCAATTTTCAAGCACTTTTTCAATCCTTTTCCAAATGCATTTCAATTTTCCAAAGCAAACATCATATTTTCTCAAACTTGCATTTTTCAAAATTCCATAGCACAAGCCTGATTCTTTGTGCATTCTAGGAAAAATAAAGCATAATTTAGCTATTTGAGTCGAGTTAAAGCACAAAATTGGTCCTTGGTTCAATTACCCTTGGTAAAGGTGCCAGGAACGGTTGAACCTTGTACCGACAAGCGGATCCCATTCCCCGGAATTTTCCCGCAAATTTTCAAAACGAAGGCGAGTAATTTTCAAAACCAATTTCAATACTTTGGTCGAGTTTGACTCGCGAAATTCATTTCTTTCTCGCAAGGGAGGAGAAAAATTTTGCGATGATAACAGGTTTGGCGACCGAGATGGGACCTGTCTTCGCCTGATCAATTATGTGCTTTAACTTAGCTCATTTATCAAAATTATGTTCTATGGAATGTCAGCTTTAATTCCTGATATCATGTGAACCTAGGAGCCTAGACTTGAACCCAGCTGACATGGATTGCATGTAGACTAGGCATGGTTTGGTAGGACCATATTGAGGAGAATTATGCATGCTCACTTTGACTTAGGTCTGAAATACAACACTCCTCAATCTAGGACTTGTATGAAAACAATGTTTGCTTCTTCAAAAGTTTTCAAAATTCTATCTCTTTAGGACTTAGAGCCCTCTGTTTGCCTGCATGTGATCATATTTCAAAAACCACCCCACCTATGTCAACCCGGTCTTCACGTTGCTGGGCTCTCTTCCAGAACCACAGTTCGGGACATAGCCTCACAACTGGGCCACTTATTTGGGCTAACGCCCCCCTGCCACGTACCAAGGGCCATAGTCCAACGTATATCGGCAGGCGCTCAAGGATATTGGGAAAACACAAGCCTAGACCCGGAGATGAGTTTTATGCCACGTACATCGAGCCTCAGCTCGAGTATATCGGCATAGCATGATTGGACACAGTTGATCTGAGCCTAGAGTCAGGATTAGGGTCCTAAAGCTCTTTCAAAATCAATGCATTTAGGGTTGGCTTCTTAGGGATTGTTGTATGTGCATAATTGTTTGTAATTGAATGTATGATATTCATTTTCGCCTTATTTTCTCATATTTTTCCCAATTTTTCCAAAATACCGAACAATTTTCCAAAATACCTCATTTTTCATCTTTTATGAAATATCTCCTTTTTCTCAAAAACCCTGGACGATTTTTCTAAATTATCCACCTTTTCCTTCAAAACTCTAGGAGATTTTCCTTTCTTTCATTCCTCTGGACTTCGAATTTCCAGCTTTCATTTTATCTTGCCTGCAATTTTTAAAATTCTTGTATTTTTCCAAAGTCTAATTTCAGTCTTCTTGTCTTTCAGTCCAATGGCATCCAGTCAGCTCAATTCTGTTTTTCCTGAGGGTCACATCTCCTACGAGGTGCGACAAAGTCTTCCTGAGCATCGATCTCTTAGCACCGGAGCCTTCTTCCCCTGGTGGTACTATGTCTGGTTCAAAAACTTCTCTCGTATGTTTCTGGACCACTTGAGCGATTGCGGGTTGGAATTGGCATTTGCAGTGGGAAAGTTGACAGTCAACGGCAATCTGATTCATGCACTGGCAGAGCAGTGGAATCCGCGCACTTGCACGTTCTGGTTCCCGTGGGGCGAGATGACACTACTGATGGATGAATTTTCAGAGATTATGGGACTGCCTGAGCCAGCCGGTCAGCCTGGAGATCTGTTAGAGCAGCAGTTTCTGATCAATGTCAAGGGTCTGGACCCCAAAGATGTCGTAGCTCGCATGACAGGGCGCAAGTCTTGGCCACTGATTGAAGAAAATGGGAATGAGTACGTGAGCCTGATCGAGATCTACCGACATTATAGAGAATTTGCAGAAGTCAGCTCGCTGTCCAAAACAACTCAATAGAGAATTCAGCATGCGATGGTTTTGTGCATTGTGGGACTTGCTTTCTTTCCAGACGGACAGAACTATGTGGATGTCAAAATAGTTCAGCTTCTGAGGAGATGGAGAAGTCGACAGACCGGCCGTCTTTCGATAGCCATGGTCGTGCTTGCTTTTCTATACAGAGGACTGACCCGCTTCACACTTGGAGAGTCCATCTTAGTCGAGGGATGTACTTATGCTCTTCAGTCTTGGTTCCTTCAGCATGTACCGACCAGAGCTAGTTCATTCAGATACAATGGCAAGGAACTTCTTCCAGTTGCACGGTACCGATTCATGATCGACTATCTGCAGGAAGAAGAAGTGGTGTGGGCATATTTTGATCGAGAATTATCGCCTCCCAGATACACCTATGCATATGGCAAGAGATTCAAGTTGCTTGGTCCATTCTTTTGTGCTTACTATCATCCGGAGCGGTGTGTTCGACAGTTTTCTCAGAGACAGAAGCACATAAAGATGCGGCTGCTATCAGGAGTCGTGCCAGAGTTCGACCTTACATCAGCACAGTGGTCCGGAGCATACCATTCTGCCAGATATGGCTGGGACTCTTTTGTTACTCTTCCGCTTTTTCTCGGTCCTCGTGTCTCTACTAGTTATTAAGGGTGGTGGCAAATTGTCTGTCCGCCCCCTCTTTCTCAAGTTTATTATTGATGCAATCATGTTTTCTTTCAATAAATAAAAATCTTGCAAATTCTTCAATTCTTGGTTTGACGACCTCGCCTAGGTAACAAGGCATGATTTTCAGTTGTTTATTTTCATTGCAAAGGAATGACAACACAATTATCGTAATCCCAGCGATGACTCAATCCCTAGTAATGGGATATTCTTTCAATTGTCTACCAAAATTCTCAGCAAATATCTTTCTTCTAGTCAAAATCTCTTTCGAAAGCTTAACCCTCAAACTTGCCCTGCAGAGAGCATTCGTGACATTCAATGGTTCAAACAAGGTCAGGGAAGAAAACTGTACCAGTTGAAGGCATCGCATATTCAACAGCTTCGGACGAAGAGATGGATTCCCCGCGCTCGAGCAAAAATCAAGGGCAGCAGGTTGAGGATGACATTGATCCGCAGATGTATGCCATGTTCAAGAAGATGATGACCAAGATTCTGGCAGAGCAAGCTGAAGCCAGTACAGAGAAAACACAGGTAAAGCAAAAGACAAAAGGTCGGGCAGTCAAGAAAGCCGTGAAGATATCTAAAAAGCCTACCCAGAATATTAATACAACTGATGAAGAGGGATCAACAGAGGAATCAGATGAAGAGTTTGAGACTCATCAGGCATTCCGCAAATCTACTCGGGGGCAGGGTCAGCCCACAAATTCAAAGAGCAGTTCGTCAATGACTCTGACCAACCGCAGTTCAAAGATGTGGTCAGAATGCTTCGAGACCTGCAGGCCCGTTACAAGGGCAAGAAATTCTTTACCAGCGAAGACTTCTATGATGGTTTGGATGGGGACGACAATCTCGAGAATCTCCCTAGAAAGTTTATCAAATTTGATGGTTCTGGCGATCCTAAATCTCATCTCGCCATGTTCTTTGCTGAATGCTCCAAATTCAAGCGAGACAACCGGGCACTTTTCCTTTGTTTCCCTCGCAGTCTGGAGGGAACAACAACAAAATGGTATTCAGAACATGTCAATCCTATCGAGCTGAAAGAATTTGACAAAGTGGTGAACATGTTCATCGAGCGATTCCTCTTCAATGCTGAGGCGCTTCCCACCCTCAGTCACCTATGTGGCCTCAAACAGAGAGAAAATGAGAAGGCCAGAGATTTCATTCACCGTTGGAGGTCAGCTTGCAACAAGATGAGGGACCCCATATCAGAAGGACATGCTCTATCCCTAATTCTGAGTAACTTCTCACAGCCTCTAAGAGGTCTCATTTCTACTACACCATCGAGGACATTCATTGATCTGACAGAGCGAGCCGAATGGCTCGAGTTGAGTATGGAAAATGGTTTCTATGAAGGTTTCACCTTCACTAAAAACAACAGCCAAACTGAGCAGAAGAAGAAGACTCACTTCACTCATTCTGTCAGAAATAATAATTGGAACCACCGTAAGGGGCAGAACAGAGATTTCTGTTATGGGGCAGGAAGTTCAAACAAGAATGACCAAAAAGGCAAGTCAGTGCCTCAATACAATAAGCCACTTCAACTAGAGCAGGGACCGAAGCCCCGAGAAAAAGTAAAGCATGAAGGGTAGAGTTATGACAGGAAATTCACTCCACTAGACCAATCACTCGAGACTGTGCTCGAATATATGTTGACCAAGGAGATGGTCAAACTGCCTAAGTTGGTTGATCCCTCTGTTCCCATGGGGAAATTCAAAGATCAATTTTATAAATTTCACAGAACAGTGGGGCACAATACTGAGAACTGCTTCGTTCTTAAGAATATTGTTCAGGATCTCATCGACAAGAATCTTCTGGTAGAGGGTGCCGAAGATGAAAATATGGATATTCTAAAGAAACCCTTTCCCCATCATTCTAAGACAGTCATCTCTGAACAGCCTTTCAGCCGCAGGAGCATATTAGGCCATGCTCTAAAAGGGATATACAAATCCAACATCAGGTCCTTGTACTGCAGTAGACTCAGTCTAAAGCTCAGAAAATGGATCTCATTGCAGCTTTGGTTAAAATGAAAGTATCTGATAAACCCGCTGGGGTATCTCCTGAGGTGGCTAAAAGAATGCCATGGCTCCCCAAACACTTTATTAAGCCTGCCCCGGAGAAAAGTGAGACATCCACACCAAAGCCGATAACAACATTATCCAATGTCTCAATTTTGGACTTAGCTCAAGCTTCCACCAAACACCAGCAGGTGT
Organism: Nuphar pumila; assembly: GCF_984573655.1. Taxonomy (NCBI): domain Eukaryota; kingdom Viridiplantae; phylum Streptophyta; class Magnoliopsida; order Nymphaeales; family Nymphaeaceae; genus Nuphar; species Nuphar pumila. The sequence goes on from NC_143259.1 coordinate 86,504,997, forward strand.
TGAATGATCTGTTGCGGAAAATCAAAGTGAAACCGAGCATAACTCCAGAAGACATGGCCCAGATAGTCAATCAGGCCATGATAAATGCTCTGATAACTTTCTCGGATGAAGATCTTCCCAAGCCTCATGTATTTCACAACAATGCTTTGTACGTTGTGATTCGAGCACGAGGAATGACGGTTCCTCACGTGCTGATAGATGGAGGCAGGAGCCTCAATATATGCCCAGAAATGACAGCCAAAGCTTTGGGCATCAAAGAAGAGGAATATATCCCGGACCCGATCACTATCTACGGGTTTGATAATCATGGTCAGACAGCGAAAGGAAAAAATTTCTTGGAGATTTTCATCGACTACTCAGTCCACTCTGTCCTCTTTCATGTGGTCAATGTATCCCCAACGTATAATCTGTTGTTGGGACGACCATGGATTCACAATACGAACGTTGTGTCGTCTACTCTGCATCAGTGTGTCAAATGGTCAAAAGGTGGAATGATCACAACAGTATTGGGCGAGGATCCAGAACAGAGGCTTGCACAACCCATGGTTCCTAGGCCCACTTTCACTACTGATATCCCTAGCATTAGGGGCATTGATGAGGCCAGTTTCGAAGAAAACTCAGGAATACTGCAGACGATAGAACAAACAGAGCATACAGTGGCCATGACTCGATGGAGAGGCCCTCAGTTTTTCAAGATTGGAGGACGAATTGATTATAGCACATTCAAAGATCACCCTCTGTTCTCTCAATTCATGAAAGCCAAAAAGGGATTTGATTTGTTGGTAAAGCATGGCTATCAGCCTTTTCAAGGCCTGGGAAAAAATGGAGATGGTCGTCTCGAGCCAGTAATTCCTCCGCACTATCCTCAGAGGGCCGGATTGGGCTTTCAGGGCAGAAGATCTCAGAAGGGCACTATCTTTGTCAAAGGGACGCACTAAGGGCATCTGCTTGTCTTTCATTTCTATTCTTTTATTTTCACATTTAGGATGATATCCCGTTTCATTTCAATCATTGTCCTCAATTTAATCTTTCAATAAAGTTGCAAATTTCCTTTGTCTATCTGGATGCCATTTGTCTCTTTACTTCTCATTATCAAATCTTTACAAAATTGCCATTATTTTGCTCTCTTATTTTTCCAATTATTTTCTCAATAGAAGCAGTTTGTTTTATGATGGGCGATTTCCCTGAATCGATTTATTCTTCAATTTTCAGAATGTCTTTCCGATCTATCAAGAAGCTCGTTCTTAATCCAGAGGCCTTTTCGAAGCCAACAGTGATTCATCAGGTTAAAATAAGAGCAGAATGTAGTCAGATTACAAAGCAGTCAGAAGAACCTGCAGAATTTGATTCAGCTCTTCAAGAATTACCAGATTTTGCAGCAATTCAAAAACAAGATGAGCCATCATCCTTAGTTCAGGATCCGACTGAAGATATCAATATTGGATCAGAAGACAATGCTAAAATTCTCAAGATTGGCAGCAGTTTGAGCCCGGAAGAGAAAGAAAGGCTCACCCATTTTCTCAAGCAACATGAAGAAGTGTTCGTGTGGACGTATAAGGACATGCCAGGTCTAGATACCAAATTGGTTGAGCATCGTCTCATCTTAAAACCAGATGTCAAGCCGGTTAAGCAGAAACTGAGAAAGATGGATCCTCGAGTGGAACAACAAGTTAAGGAAGGTCTGGAAGACCTACTCAAAGCAGGGTTCATTCGAACCATTGACTATCCAGATTGGCTAGCAAATATTGTCGTTGTTCCCAAGAAAAATGGTAAAGTTCAAATTTGCATCGACTTCAGAGATCTCAATAAAGCGACTCCTAAGGATGATTATCCACTTCCTAATATTGATCTTTTGATTGATAGCACAGTAGGTCACGCTATGTTCTCTTTTATGGATGGATATTCCGGATATAATCAGATCAAGTTGGCCGCTCGTGATCAGTCCAAGACGTCTTTCACTACTCCTTGGGGCATTTTTTGTTATACAGTCATGCCATTTGGGCATAAGAATGCTGGAGCCACTTATCAGCGTGCTATAGCCGTCATTTTTCATGATCAGATGCACAAAATCATGGATGCCTATGTCGATGATATTCTGGTAAAGTCCAAAGAAGAGGAAGATCACATCGAAGCTCTCAATCAAGTTTTCAAGCGGCTCATTCTTTACAAGCTAAGACTCAATCCACAAAAATGTGTTTTTGGAGTCGAATCTGTCAAATTGTTAGGCTTTCTAGTCAGCAAAAAGGGGATAGAAGTTGATCCCGCTAAGGCCAAAGCTATCATTGAAATGTCTCCCCCGACTAATCTGAAAGAATTGCGTAGCCTTCAGAGACGTATGCAATCAATTCGGCGTTTCATATCCAATTTGGCCATGAGATGTGAGCCTTTCAATCATTTGCTCAGAAAAGGAGTAAAATTCGAATGGGGACCAGAGTGTCAGCAATCATTCGAACGCATCAAGAAATATTTGCTCAATCCTCCTGTGTTAAAGCCGCCAGAATTGGGGAAACCCCTATTGCTATACATTTCAGTTAATCAAGTGGATTGTGGCGGATTCTTGGCGCAATACAAAGAAGGCAGTCTGATAGAGCATGTCATTTACTATGTGAGCAAAACCTTCATTGATTATGAGAAGAAATACTCTCAGATAGAGAAGACATGTCTAGCTCTGGTTTGGATGTGTCAGAAATTGAGACACTATCTATTGGCATCTGAAGTCAAGATCCTATCCAAATTAAATCCTCTCAAGTACATTCTAGAGCAACCCTTCCTCAGTAGACGGATTGACAAATGACAGGTTCTATTGATGCAATACGATTTGGAATATGTCTCTCAGCAATCTATCAAGGGCCAAGCAATTGCAGATGAATTAGCAGATTTTCCTCTAGCAGAGGATGATTTCCCCGATGAGCGGATGTGCAATATTCAACAATCCCCAATTTGGAATTTATTCTTTGACGGTTCCAAGAATATGGCAGGCATAGGAATCGGGATTCTGTTGATCATACCTGAGAAGGAGATGATCCCCTTTTCTCTCAAATTAGATTTTCAGTGCACTCATAATATGGCTGAGTATGAAGCTTTGATACAAGGTCTGAAAATTCTACAAGACTTCAATGTCAAAAGAGTGCATGCTTATGGCGACTCTTTGCTCGTCGTCAATCAAGTCTTAGCCGAATGGCAAGTAAAGGATCAGAAATTACTTCCTTATCAGAAGATCGCCTCAGCTCTTGTCAGCAATTTCGAAGAATTCTAACTTTTCCATGTCAAGAGAGATTTCAATCAAGTTGCAGACAGCTTAGCCAATCTCGGATCCATCATGTCTTTCAAGAGCGGAGAATCTTGTCGCTCCTTTGAAATTGGCAGAGTTGATCAACCTGCTTTCGTCCCAGTAGAGCAGATAAACCAGGCTGAGCAAAAGAAGAAGCCTTGGTATCATGACATCAAGAATTTCATTGAAACTGGCGAATTTCCTTCAGAACTCTCAAAGAAAGAGCAGCGAGCAATTCAGCGCATGTCTGCTTGATATTTTATTCTTGCTGACATCTTTTATCGTCGTGGATTCAGCTCTGAATATTCTAGATGTTTGGACGAAGAAGAAGCCAAAGAAGTTGTGCAAGAAGCACATGAAGGTATCTGCGGTGGTCATGTTGGCTACCAAACTCTTGTCAAACAAATCATCCGAGCAGGATATTACTGGAGAACTATGCAACAAGATTGCTATCGTTTTGTGAAGAAGTGTGTTTAATGTCAAATGCGTGCACATTCTATTCTTGCGCCAGCGACATACTTGCAATCCGTCGTCTCACCATGGCCATTTTTCATGTGGGCTTTTGATGTCGTAGGCCCCATTACTCCTTCTGCTTCAAATGACCACAAATATTTTCTTGCCGCAACAGAATATTTTACTAAATGGGTAGAAGCAGTCACTCTACGCACAGTAGAAGGTCGACATGTGGTCTCATTCATCCATAAGAATATCCTATGTCGTTTTGGCATACCACATGATATTGTGTCAGATAATGGCAGTCATTTCAAGAATGAGAGAATGAGGACTTTCTGTTTAAAGTTCAAAATCCATCATCATTTCTCCGCTCCTTATTATCCTCAAGGAAATGGCCAAGCAGAGGCCACCAATAAGATTTTGATTCGAATCCTGGAGCGAACTTTGGAAACAGGTCGTGACTGGCATGAGAAGATTCATGATGCATTGTGGGCGTATCGAACCACCATTCGAACTCCAACTAATGCTACTCCGTCAGAACTTGTCTACGAAATCGAAGTAGTATTGCCTCTACATGTTCAGAAACCTGCTTTGAAATTTGCATCACTTCTCGAATTACCTCTTGATCAGTATCATCAACAGCGGCTAGTACAGCTTGATTTGCTAGATGAAAGAAGACTCAGAGCAGCAGAGCACGCTCAATCATATCGTCAGAGGATAGCCAGACAATATGCAAAATTCATCATTGAAAGAAAATTTCGAGTCAATGATCTAGTGCTCAGATCAACGGCTTATCTCAAGCACCGCCCAGGTGGCAAGTGGTCACCAAATTGGGAAGGTCCCTATGTTGTCAAAGAGGCATTACCTCGTAATTCATATCGGCTCATCAATGTCGACGGAGTGGAATTACCAGATCCCATCAATGCTCGACATTTGAAAAAATTCTATATTTAAATTATTCTTTGTAATTCCTCAAATTTTCTTCAAATAATGATCAGATTCTCTTTTCCCAGTTATACTGGGGCATTTTTAAAATTTTGTTTTTTATCTACAAATATCCTATATGCAGGCAGGATAAACAAATCTCTCACTTTGCACGCATGCGCACTCATTTATATCATTTTCATATTTGCATACATCTGCATTCATTGGCATGCATTTGCATTAAGTTCGTTACCCATTCAGTATAAGGGATAATCCTGAGACCCCGACAATCATTCTCGTTACAATTCCCAAATATTTTAATAGCATAGATCTCTTTCAAAATTTCAAATTTCAATTTAAAAACAAGGTATGCTTTCAAAATCCAGTGCTCGAACTGGTACATTTTCAAAATCCAGTGCTCGAACTGGTGTGTTTTTAAAAATCTAGTGCTCGAACTGGTACATTTTCAAAATCCAATGTCTATGTTGACATATTTTCAAAACCTGATATTCATGCTGGTGTTCTTTCGAAATTAAGCACTCGTGGTTAGTGTCTCCCTGGTTGGTCGTATCGCTCAACCTCTCGGGTTCAGTCTTTGTGTTGATCATTCATCAAAGTTCAAAATTTCCAATTTCCAATTTCAAAATTTTCAATTTCCAATTTCCAATTTCCAATTTCAATTTCGGCCCTTGGGCCACCCAATTACCAATTTCAGACTTCCGGGTCAACCAATTTCAAAATTTCTAATTTCGACTTTTGAGTCAACCAATTTCAATTTCGACCTTTGGGTCAATCAATTCTAATTTCGACCTTCGGGTCAATCAATTTTCAATTTCCAAATTCCAAATTTCCAATTTCAAATATCAAATTTCAAAATTTCAAAATTTCCAAATTCCAATTTCGACCTTTTGGTCACTCAATACCAATTTCAATCATTTTCTCTTGCGAGAGACCCTTTTTATAGGGAGAGTTCAAGGGAGCTCGTTCTTTTCGCATGCTATCCTTTGTTCACCTAGCCCCTTTTCAGGGAGAGTTTGAAGGGACTCGTGTCTATGTGAACCGTTTGCAAAACAAATTTCCAATTTCATACAAGGAACCCTTAGTTCAGGGAGAGCTTCGACGGAAGTTCTCTTTCCTTGTGACCACAATTTCATACTAGGCCATTTCATCATGAAGGACCCTCTTTTTAGGGAGAGTGTGATGGACTCGTTCTTTTATGACCAATTCACCGACCTCACCATTACCGGTCCCCTTTCCATAAGAGAAGCCTAATGTTAGGAAGTTTTGACGAAAGCTTAATTTCTCTTCGAAAGTTCATTTTGCAAACACCTCCTCTTCAGGGAAGAGAGAAGTAATTCCTATTTCCAATTTTTGAATCTTCTCATTTGGGGAAAGGAGAAGAAAATTTCTATCATGGATGCATTGTGTTGTGCTTCAAATACTCGTTTCCACAAAGGATTTCAAGAAAATCTTGTCAATTTGTCATTAAATATTTGTTGATTTCAAAATTTTTATTGCACAAAAACATTACCTCAGAATACCTTTAGTATTACTTCCGAAAGGACAAAGCTTTCGCGAAAAAGGATTTAAAATTCAGAATCTTTCTATTGGTCGACCAAAAGGATGAAGAATAAATCCTCGATATGGCCAGCAAATGAAATTCAATGTTGTTGCAAAGCCATAAGTGATCGGTATTGATCGCAGTCAATGGCACATTTTTAAAGATCATTCTTGGAAAATAAAGCAGTCGAAATATCCTAGGTGATACAAAAAAATCCATTCAATCCCTATATCTCCTCAATCACCTAAAGCTGCAATTAAATATCTGCAAAAGGGATCTCTCAACTGTCGTCAAGATGAAGGCGAATTAGGCAAGTAGACCCCCGAGTTCAAAGAAGATTTGGATCATCTCCAAGATGAAGGAGTTTGTGACGGATCCTTCAAGGGAAAGTTCAGAGCACCGTCAAGATGAAGGCGACTGCAATGAGCCTCCCGACAAACCCTAAAGGATATTTAATTTCTGCTATCATCAAGAGATTTCCAACCAATGAGCCAATAACCGTCGATATAATCCCTGATAGAAAAAGAAGGATCGGAACATCTCCAAGATGAAGGAGTTTGTGATGTACCCTTCCAAAAAAAAAGAGAGAAAAGTCAGGACATCTCCAAAATGAAGGATGATGTAATAAAATCTTCAAAAGCCTAAGAGAGCTCCAATTTTGCCAAAAAAAAAAGTGGGCAGAAAAAATCATCATGAGAAAAGAATCCCAGGATATCAGACTGCCAAATCTGTCAAGAATCTTCTTTAAAATTTGTGAAATTCTATTATCAATATTCCTTCACCAATTGCTTTCACAATATCAAGAATACTCGCTTTTCTGTTCATATCAAGGAAATTGATAGCTTCCTTGAAAGAAAGCCAATTGCAAGCAATTTGAATTCGAATCTTGATTCTACGGAGTTAAGCCCAGTCGGAGGTAATACTTCAGGTAGAAAAGAAGAAATATTTTTGCACCAATGTGCATCATTGCCAATTACTTTGAATCGACAACAATTTTTCAACATTTTGATAATATTTTCTAGTCATTCTGGCATGAAGCGAGAGCTTGAAGTTCATCTTTGGCGCATCCTGACATCAGTTGTTATCCCTTTTAAGGACTTGATAACGGGAGTTTTCAAGATTCCTTCCCTTCTGTTGGTATAATCTGAGCGCATGAGCTCTCAGATTCGCACAATTCCCTGTGTCCCCACTGTCCCACCATAGACAGTCCAATTTCGGCTTGAGGTTAAGCCACCAATCATTTTCTCGCAAAAGGTCACCAATTTCAAAAGTTATTTAGTCTCAGCAATGAGGCGCCCAAAATCAAACCCTTTTTTAAGCTTTAGGGACCCCAATTTCATCCTTTTACAAAACCCCTATCGGATTCATTGTGCGGAAATCCGAAGGTTCCATCATGGTTTCTTCCTTCGAGGATTCCATTCATTTTCCGCCCAATCAGGATAAGGGTACAAACCTGAGCCTCCTTTGATGAGGTATTTCATTTTTTCGCCCAATCAGGATAAGGGTACAAACCTGAGCCTCCTTTGATGAGGTATTTCATTTTTTCGCCCAATCAGGATAAGGGTACAAACCTGAGCCTCCTTTGATGAGGTATTTCATTTTCCGCCCAATCAGGATAAGGGTACAAACCTGAGCCTCCTTTGATGAGATATTTCATTTCCCAATCAGGTTAAGGGTTAAACCTGAGCCTCATTTTGATGAGGTATTTCATTTCCCGGTCAGGTTAAGGGTTAAACCTGAGCTTCGTTTCTACACAAGGTATTTCTTGTCCCATCCAGGTTAAGGGCAAAACCTGAATCTCACCTCTTTTGAGGTAAAAATTTTCTTATTTATTCTCCATTTCATATCTACCATTTTCATCAGGGCTAATCTCTTTATAACCAGTCAGATCCTTCTAACTGGGGCATTTTTATAGCCCAAATTTGGTGTGTTTTTCTTTGCCACTAAGCTCGTCTTCAAGCCGGCTTAGTAGCAAAGAGGGGCATCTGTAAACACCCCAAATTTTTCACATCCATTCTCAAACAATCCTCCTCAGGCAGTGCTAACCCTCTTAGGTCAGTGTAGGAGTCAAACCCCGAGTCAGTTTCAGAAAATCACCATTTTACCCATTTTCATTAGGAAAATTACCATTTTACCCCTAGGTCATCCTGGACCCCAGTCAGTCGGAATCAACCAAGCTCATTGGTCAGTTCAAGACAGTTAGAATATCAGTCATCTCAAGTTCATCTGAGCTCTTAATGAATAAACCATTTTCATTTCTGACCATTCTTGCCAAAATGGGATCATTTCTTCAGAAATGAGCTCATTTCTTAATCAAATCCAAGCCAATTGTCTCTGAGTCAGTCATTCATAGTCATTCATATTCCTCAGAGTCTAACTTGAGCTCACCAGGAGTTCAAGCGCTCCAGTTTCAGTTCAAAACCATTTCTAAGTGTCCAGGAGCCCATTTTAGTCCATTTCAGCTTTTTTAGCTGAAATTGAGCTGAGTTTAGTCAGTTGAGCTAGTGTTTGAGCCTTGATTTTAGTTCACCTTAGTATTATTGACCTTTGTTTCAGCTCAAACCTAGTTCAGGTTCGTAATTCACTTCATTCAAATGATCATTCCATACCATTTCTCTAAAAATGGTAGCTTTTCTTGAAAATTCAGTTGGAAAGGTCAGTTGAGTCAGTGTCTGGTGAGTTTATTTGAGTTCTGAAACTCTAAAACCCAGCTCCATCCAACTCATTCCAGTTCATTTAAGCTCAAACCCTAATTTCCAGTGTCACTCTAGCTTGGCAGAGCTCGAAAATCATTTCTTTAACCATTTTTGCAAATTTTGTCAATTTTAACACTTTTTGAACTGGTACGAGTGTCAATCGGGGTCTAACATCCAAAATTCTTTATTCAGGGTTAGCATTTTGCATAGCATTTCATGTCATTTCTCATCATTTCATATCATTTCTCAGCATCTCATAACATTTCATCACATTTCATTCCATTTTCGAAGTCCAGAACTCCAGTTTTATAAATTTCAATCCAGATTGAGTTTTAAAAAAATTTCAGAAATCAATTTCAAACCCCGAGTTTCCAAAATTAACATTTTTACCCCCAGGAGTCTAAATTTGGAAATATTTTCCCAAGAAAAACAATTTGGATTTATTTGAAACTCAAATTTTCAAATTCTACACTGGATTTGCTTCGCAACGAGGTATTGAACTTTAAAATCCGAGCTCGTTTCAAAAATTACCAAAAATAGCTCGTTTCGTTTGGAAATATTTTCTTGAGAAAAACAATCTGGATTTATTTGAAACTCAAATTTTCAAATTCTACACTGTATTTGCTTCGCAACGGGGTATTGAACTTTAAAATCCGAGCTCGTTTCAAAAATTACCAAAAATAGCTCGTTTCGTTTGGAAATATTTTCTTGAGAAAAACAATCTGGATTTCTTTCAAAATCAAATTTTTAAATTCTACACTGGATTTGCTTCGCGATGGGGTATTGAACTTTAAAATCCGAGCTCGTTTCAAAAATTGCCAAAAATAGCTCGTTTCATTTGGAAATATTTTCTTGAGAAAAACAATCTGGATTTCTTTCAAAATCAAATTTTAAATTCTACACTTGATTTGCTTCGCGATGGGGTATTGAACTTCAAAACCCTAGCTTGTTTTAAAAACTGCCAAAAATAGCTCGTTTCGCATGGAAATTTTCTGAAAAGACTATTTTACCCTTCTATTCGTCAAAATAAATTTCAAAAGTAGAATTTGGACCCGCTCTGAGATGGCCCACTCATTTACATTTTTGTTTTATTAAAAAAAAATATTTTTTATTCCTTTCAATTTTCTTTTATTTGTTCATTTTTTTTTATTTATTTATTTTGCATTTTAGAGAGGTGGGACCCACAAGGTGGTCACCCAAGCCTCCAGCCCCACTTTCCATTTTTTTTCTCATTTTTTCTTTCCCTTTTCCTTTTTCCCTCCTTTTCTTTCTTTCATTTCTTTTTCCCTTTCTTTCTTTTTCTTCCTTTTCTTCTTCCTTCTTTCTTTCCTTCTTTCTTTCCTTCTTCCCTTCCTTCCTTCCTTCTTTTTCCCCAGCCATAGCCATTCACGTATGGCTCTTTAGATAATAATAGAAACTTAGGTTTTGATGAAAATCAAAACCTAAGTTCCATACAAAAAGAAAAAGAGAGCCATACGGCTGAAAAAAAAACCCTATCTCACGCCTCTCTCTCTCTCTCTCCCCTTTGCAGCTGCAGCCACAGCAGCCACCTTTAGCTTCTCCTTTGCTGCTACAGTCACACAGCCATTGCCACCAAAGGGAAGCATCAGTCGGCACCCCTTGAAGCTTCCATCCTTCAACCAATCTTGGCGGCACCTCGAGTCCAGCAACCTCCAGCAGTCCAGCCTCCTTTGTTTCAGCACCAACACATCTTCAGCTTCCCCTTTCACGCCCAGAAGCCATTGCCACCACTGCTACATCCCAGCAACCGGCTGCAACCTCTCCTTCAACACTTCCTACAATTCCAGCCACGCCTCTTGGCAGCGTGGCATCTGGCTTTTGCAACACCACCTACCCTCAAGCATTGAAGCTACAGCCGACCACTTTGAAGGCAGCCAACCATTTCCAGCCACCTTCAACATTGGCAGCAGACCCCTTTGGTCCTTGGCAGCTCTTGCAGCCGGCGCCCAGCCACCTCAAGTTCACGCCTCCCTCCAGCCATCTCTTTCCTTGACAGCACCACCTACAGTTGATGCAGCCCATCTTTCAGCCACAACAAGTGTTGCCCCTTCCTTAGAGACGCCCATCCCACCTTCAAGCTTCAAGGTTGCAGCCACCATAGCCTTCCCTCCAATCTATCCAAGGTAAGATTCGTAATTATATCAAAGTCTTCATTATAGGTTACATATTTGCATGTTTTTTTTATATATTCCATATGTTCGCTATTGAAGGAAACAGATCCGTCCAATCAATGGACTGGATTTTCCTTTCAATAGCCAAAATGAGAGAAATACATTTATGCTTCCCTCAGCATTCCTGATTTTATTCTTTTTTTCATAAAACTTTTATACTATAGGCGTTATATTTGATTTATTTTAATACTTCATAGATGTTTTGTTTATTTTCATTAGTACCTGCTTATTAGTTTACAAGTGTTAATCCAGGAGTGAAGTCCAATGATTATTTCATGTTTAATTTTTTGTCATAAATCATGATTTTTTTTGATAAATGCATGTGCTTGTTATTGACATTATGCAAATCAAATCAGGTTCTATAACTTCATTAAAAAAATAAAACCCCAAATCAGGTTTCGAACCCTCCAGAAATTTCAATTTCTGATTTAGCAGAAAAGAACCTTCAAAATCACCCATGTGGGAGATTCAAATCGTCATTAAAAAATCACAGTGGATTCATAATCAAATCTACTGATGATCTGAAAATTTTGAAGTTTTTCCAGTTAGTTTTACTCTCTATAAAAAATCAGATTTCTCAGACCCCTGGGAAAATCTTGATTTTCTTTTGTCAGGGTATAGACAAACCCTAATGCACCAAGTCTGTTCAATCCGTAGCCTGTCTAAAAAAACTTTCAACACTAAAGTTGTTCCTAACATAATTTCCTGTCATTTCCCAAAATTTGGGAATTTTTTAATCTGTTTCATTATTTTTTCTGGATTTGCCCTTTCTATCTAACAGATTCCAATGTCCAGAAATCTCAGAAGTTTAGGTCTTTGATAACAGTATGGCCTTTTCCAAACCATAACCCGAATCCCAATGGTGTCAAAAGATCAAATCTTCCTCTGTTTGTCAGAGACATTTCCCATAATTTCAGCCTTTTTCCCATCTGTCTTCCATTTTTCCCATGTTTTCTACCGAAACCTGTCTGTTTCCCCTAAATCCTAGAGTCGCCGGATTCTGATCCGACTTGCCAGAGTGGCACAGCTCCGACCATAGGTCAAAACCAGAAAGTGTAAAAATCCAAAATCCTTGCCTTACTGTCCTCTGTCACCCCATAAAATTTGGGAAATTTTTATGGAAATTTGATATCCTAAATCCCCTTTAGAATCAACATTTTAGGCAAAAATCACAAAATTTAGGGTTTTTATTTGAATTTCCATATTTAAAAATACAAAAAAAAAGATTTTCGAGCTCCATTATGTTTCTAAGGTTATTTTAGGTGTCCATGCTAAATTTGGTTTAATTCCAAGTTCATTTGCTCCATGTGTTAGTTTATCTTTAAATTCAGAAGCGAAAATCACGCGAAAATCTGGTTAAATTCGATGTTTTATGATATTTTTGCCATTTTAGGGTTTTTATCATGTACATAAGCATGTAGAATCATATTAGGGTTAATTTTAATCTCATTTGCATTTCATATTTTTCCATTTTGCAAAATTTATTTCAGAAAACCCTGGTTTCAAGGCCATAGTCTTGTTATCGGGGGTATTTTGGTCATTTTGACCTAAATTTCGAAATTTCAAATTCCAATTTTCATAAATTTTCATGCATATCATCATGTTTCATTATATTATGTTTGATTTATTTCATTTTATTTTCAAATTTCCAAAATTTACAAAATTTCTTTCAAAAAACCTTGATTTTAAGGTCATCAGGGGTATTTTGGTCATTTTGACCCCAATTTTGAAATTCCAAATTTATTTTTGAAATTTATTCATTATTTATCATGTTTATATCAAAGGGGGTATGATTTTGGGTTTATATCTGAATAATATCTGATAATTTCCATATTTTCGGATAAATTCAGAAAAACCTACATTTTTGTGCTAACCTTGTTTTCTAGTTTTGCAGGAACATTCAAGAAGAAGACTTAACTTTTATTTTTTTTTATTTTCAATTCAATGTAACCTCAAATTTAATAATTTGGAATAAGAGTTACTTTTCAGCTTAGAATAGGGTTGCATTGCATATAGTTTAATTTATGCAAATTTCAATATGTGATGATTGATTCATGCACATTATTTCAAATTCACTATGGTTTACACGAATGGCACATGCACAAGCTCTTATGGAGTTTATAAACTCGGTGGGATTCGTATTTATGGTCATAGTCAGAATACGAAGAAAACCAAGATTTATGATCTTCATATTAGCCACATTCAGCCTACACTCTTAGGCTAACTTCAAAAATGCACTGCATTTCTTAAAGTTTTAAAAGGATTTCCCAATTCCTCAATGAAGTTCCCTTTTCAAATTCATATTCATTCATTCATATTATTCAAATTGCATTGTTTTCAAATTCATTTTCCAATTTCAATTTCAAAAAAATTAAGTTTTCTCAAGAATTTTCAAGTCTTTCTCAGGATCTGATTTTCTTAAAATCCTAAGTTTTCAAATGACATTTCAAAGCATTTCCCAAGTTCAAATCAAGATTTTCCTATGCTTTAAAATTCTCAAATTTCAAAATCCCAAGTTTTCAGAAATCCATCTTCTCAGAATTCCCGTTTTCCTGAGAATTCATTTTCCTTTTCAGAAATCCCTTTTCCAATAAATTTCCTGATTTTCTCAGAATTTTCAAATCCATTTTCTCAGAAAAGCAATTCCAAATTTCAAAATCGATTTTCCAAAGTTCAAGTTTTCCTGAGGAATCACTTTCCAATGCAAATTTCTAATTTCCAATGAAATTCAATGATTTTCCCAGGAATTCAATTTTCAAGCACTTTTCCAATCCTTTTCCAAATGCATTTCAATTTTCCAAAGCAAACATCATATTTTCTCAAACTTGCATTTTTCAAAATTCCATAGCACAAGCCAGATTCTTTGTGCATTCTAGGAAAAATAGAGCATAATTTAGCTATTTGAGTCGAGTTAAAGCACATAATTGGTCCTTGGTTCAATTACCCCTGGTAAAGGCGCCAGGAACGGTTGAACCTCGTACCGACAGGCGGATCCCATTCCACGGAATTTTCCCGCAAATTTTTAAAACGGAGGCGAGTAATTTTCAATACCAATTTCAAAACTTTGGTCGAGTTTGACTCGCGAAATTCATTTCTTTCTCGCAAGGGAGGGAAAAAATTTTGCGATGATAACATGGACCTACACTGAAACCCACTGGTCTGCTGCTGTCAAGACCAATCGACCGATGGTGAGGAATCCATTTTGCAGAAGATACTCTGCTACTGATGAAAGTATCCCTACTCCATCAGCCGTGAATCCCTCAACCCCAATTCATTAATATGTCACCCGTATGTCCCGTGAGCGTGCTCTGGGACATCGCGAGATTGATTCATTCTCAGAAGATTACAATAAAGCTCATTAATGGCATTGAGTTGTTGATGACCAGTTTCTGTATCTGTGTTGTAGAGCTCACTAGCACTCATGTCTTCATCCGTTGTTCATTTGATCATAATGCATAACTCATCGCCCCTTTTATGCTTCTTTTGCGTTTATCCATATATGGGAGAGAGACAGAGGAACACTGGATGTTCCCGCAATCACTTTCTCGTTTCTTGGTGAAAATTGAATTTCATTCTCCATTTTGCATATATTTTATGTATTTACATAATGTCTCTGAGATTAGTGATCTTAGTAGCCCCAGTTAGCAATTTTTTTTTGTGATTTCCTTTCTTTCTTTTCCTGATTACACCTTAACATTTGATTGGTCATTATGTTAGTATTGTTAACAGTGCTAAATTAGTACTACCATATTAACGCATGTTTATGGTATCATTATCACTACCGTTTGGACACTGTGCTCCATTACCATCCACAGGCTTAATTGTATAGTTGAAATTGGGCAATCTTGATACAATAGGTTGTATAGAATTTACAGGGGAAGCTTCCCTGTGTTATGAGTTAAACATCGATTCTAATCAAGATGACATCTGCTTGTGAAATCTGGAGTTAATTTACAGACACATCTACTCCCACTCTAAGCACCAGACTGACCAATTGACCATTAATATGAATATCTGTTTGGGAGGGAAATGATAGAATCATCGTGCTGTTATCCAAATTCGCACAGGAACAATGATGCTCTGCTATATGTCGTCCCTTCAGGTAAGGAAATTGTTGTGTGCAAAACCATGTTTGGTCCTCTGAATATTAATACATATTGTTCCTTGTCTTAGCACAACGAAGGTTTTCTTTCTTTGAATCAGATGTAACATAAGTACAGAAATTGGATGGGGATTATGGGGATTATAAAAGGGTTGGTCGAGTTCTAGCCTGACATGGCAATGAAGGTTGCCTCATTGGTAGATGGGATTTATAGCCCATCTTGTCATTAGTTCACTATTTTTATTATATTTTTTTGGGCCTAATTTTAACAGGTTTTGGAGTAACAGGTGTCAAGTCAAAATGGAGCTTCTCAATATAGGAGTCGGATTAGAAGAATAAAAAACTGGAGTTGAATGGTGAATCGATCGGTGTGGCTACTGTTCCTACTGCCAAGGATGGTCATTTTGCTCGTAAGGTGTTGAAGCAGAAGGATTCACGCGTGGAGTGTTCCATTAGCAAGTCAAGCTCCATCCATGTTGCATCACAGCGATATACACCTCCACTAGTATCGCATGTCCTCATTCCTTTGCATCATGTCTTGCATTTGTACATACTCCCTTTATGTTTGGTTGGTAACCCGAAGAGGTATCTACAATTTGTTATTTAATTCATTGTTTAACATGTCTGTAATATGTATAATAAAAAAAAGAAGAGAAGAAGGACGTCTAGATGCTATTTACCTGTAGCTAGTCATTTAGTGTCCTCGAGCATAACTGGTTCAAAAGTCCCACTACTGGCAGTAGTTCTTCCTGTTTTGTGAATGCCGTTGCATGAATACATCAGATTTACTGGTTTGCCTGTATTTTATATATAACATCACCTACATATTACCAATAAATTGCATAATAAGTTGATGAATAGGAATCAATTTGGATCTTTGTCATTGACTGATTGCCACATTGCTTTGTAGGAATCAGTTTACAGAAAAACAGATTGGTGAGTGGTTAAGTCGAACAAATCGATTTGCATTGGCTGACTTACATCTTTAATTGGTGGTTGTATGACTATTCGCATTTGGTGGCCTTAGCTTGAGCAGTTATTTGTACTCGATTCCATTCATTGTGTCATTTGTTTCTCCGTTGTAACATGCTTAGTGTTTAATATTAGTGTACTTAGCATCATTCGTATTCTGTACATTGCATATAAATGCTCACTGTGCTTATATTATTTCATGAACAGCTCCCGCTACATTTCCTTATCTCATTGCACATTCCCATTTACTTCACTAACATCTGTAGCACTTGCACAAAATATTGCCACCTGCATTTTCTCCATTTCCCCTGCACAAGCTTCACTTACTCACTAACATTTCACTTACCAGCATCTTCCACCACCTACTATAGTATGCATAGTCACTTCAACCCTTCATTCGGCATATCACGCTGTTACTTCTCTTCTCTTCACCTTTGAAGGTGGATAATCCCCACCTTATCACCACAGCACCCTCACTACCTTGTGCCACCACCTATTCACAACATCATCTGCTGAGCACCTTCATCACCTGCCACGGTGAAATCTTGATAACTGGGCTTGTTACCTCACTGTATATGCACACTGCAATGTATACCCCAGCACTTAGCATATATCACATTCACTATGCACCATCCTCTGTACTCCTATCATTCATTCCACTTGTCACTTTCATTGCATGTGCATTAGTACACTGTTGAAACATCCCACTTCAACTGCTGTCTACCTTTATAAACCACATCGGCTATAAATGCAACAATACTTCCCCTGCATATCATATATGTATTGTCTTTACATTTGCATCTTCCATGACATAGAACATATGCATCTTTGGACATTCGTTCCTTCATTCAATTCATTTCAATATATGTGTTTTTTTTTCTCATCCATGATATATATTAAAATTTCATTAACTCAGAACATAGACACAACATCCCATCATTCTGCATATGATGTTTCCATTTCATATATATATTCTTTTGCTTGTGCTAGCTTTGCCTGTTGCAGAAAATACATGAAAAATACAATTTTCTTCTTAGTTTAAAATTTTGTTATTTAATTCAATGATGTAATAGTTATATAATCATGAGAAACTTTACATTTCCAGTTTTTAGATTAGAATGTATGAGCATATAAATGTCATGAATTATCTGTTTCATACCATTTTTCCTTTTTATTTCTCAAAATTTCACGAATGGGAACACGGATGGCACGTGCACCATTCTAATAAAAGGTGATTAAATCCTAAGTTGACGATTTGCATCAATGGCCATAGTCAGGGTGTGAACAAAACTTAGGATTTTCATCTTTTATGGAATAACACTGGATCCCTCTTTAAAAAAATCATCATATTTTTAAATATTTTCTTCTTTTATCAGAGTTTAACTTAAAATTAACTCAGAATATATATCAATGACCATAGTCAGGATATATTGGGAGTTAATTTCATCTTAAACTCTATAAAAGCACCAAAATATGTTTTATTCTTCACCTGAATTCAAATATGATTATTATATAATACATTCAATGACCATAGTCAAGGATGTATTATGTCTTCAATCTTATTTTAATTCACTTAAAGAATGAAATATGATCTTCAAAGTCCAATTTCAAAATTCTTTAAATTCATTCATCATTTAGGATAGAATTGCATCATATTTTTCAAAATTCTTTCAAAATCAAGTGATCTTAAATATCTTTCTTCAATTTCTATTTCAATTCATTAATTCTATCTCATTTCAAAAGTTCAAAATCCGATTTCAAAGTCCAATTTGACTTTGAAATTTCAAATTCATTTTATATTCAAAACTCCAATCAAATTTCAAAGTTCAGTTTAACTTTGAAATTCCAAATTCATTTTCAGTATTCAATTTCAAATTCAAAATAACATCTCGGATCAAATTTCAAAGTTTAATTTAAAACTTTGAAATTTTTGATTCATCTCCTGATTTTCAAAATTCAAATTTATTCTTTATTTTTTCCAAAATCTTCAAAATTCTATCTAAAGATTGAGTCTTGATTCTCAATCCAAAACCCAAGTTTTGAGATTGATTCTGAATCTCAAAAATCTGATATTCTTTAAAGTTTGAAGCCCATTTTTTTTCAAAACTGGATTTTCATAATCCAGATCCATCTTCAGAAGTCCCATTTGGATTTTCAAAATCCAATTCTAGATTTAGAATCTGGTTCCACTTTGGATTCAGGTTTTCAATCTTCATCTTGGATTTCAGACTTCGGATCGAATTCCATTAGGATTCCAGATTCTGGATTCAATTCCATCTTGGATTCCAGACTTCGGATCCAACTCCATCTAGGACTCTAGATTTTAGATTCAATTTTTCAAATCGCATCCTGGATTCCAAATCCAATTCCATCTCAGACTCTGGATTTCAGATCCAATTTTCATCATGGATTCCAGTTTTCACACCCAATTCTAAATTCCAAATCCGATCTAGATTTCTTCCACCTTTCATTCTGATTTCAAATTTTTAATCTAGAGTTTCAATCTATCTTCAAATTCCATCTTGACTCTCAATTTTAGATCCATTTTGAAATCCATATTCAACTTTCAATTCTTATTTCCTAAACTCCCTTCTTCAAATTCAGGTTCATCTCAGCTTTGATTATTTCAAAACTCAAGATCTATTCTAAATCTTAAGTTAGAAAATCTAACTTCTCTAAGTCCATCTTCAACTTTCAAAAAGAAGCATTTCTTCATTATATTCTTCATAAATTTCAAAATCACTTGGATAAAATTTCCAAATTCTTTTCAAAAGAGCATACATCTTTGCATTTACACAAGCCTGATTCTTTGTGCATTTTTCTAGACTTAGAATAAATTCTTAGATAATATTTTAGCAAAGCGAAAGACATAAATTTGATCCTTGGTTCGATTACCCCTGGTAAAGGTGCTAGGAACGGTCGAACCTCGTACCGACGAGCGAATCTTGTCTCCCAATTTTCCCGCAAATATTTCAAAATGGAGGCGAGTAATTTTTCTAAATATTTTCAAAATTAAGGTCAAGTGAGACCTTCGCAAAAAAGTTCCTCTCTCTCTTCTTTTCTTTTCTCTTCTCGCTTCTTTTTCTGACTTTTATTTTCCCCATCAAAAAGGGAAATAGATGCTGGAAAGGAAAAGAGAAGGAAGAGAGAGAAACCAAGAAAAAAAATTTGCGATGATCACAGTGACCAATCTAAGACATCCTTCACCCCGCCATGGGGTACTTTCTGTTACACGGTTATGCCATTTGAACTTAAGAATGCCAGAGCAACCTATTACCGTGCGATGACTGCCATCTTCCATGATCAAATGCACAAGATCATGGATGCATATGTTGATAATATCCTTGTCAAATCCAAGGAAGAAGAAGATCATATTGATGCTTTCAGTCAAGTCTTGAAGCAGCTCGTTCTTTACAAGCTAAGCTCAACCCTCAGAAATGTGTTTTTGGAGTCAAGTCAGGCAAATTGTTGGGCATTGTGATCATCGCAAAATTTTTCCTCTCTTGTGGTTTCTCTCTCTTCCTTCTCTTTTCCTTTTCTAACCTCTATTTTCCTCCTTTTTGAAGGGAGAAAAATAAAAGAAAGAAAAGAAAGAAAGAAGAGAAAAGAAAAGAAAGAAAAAGAGAAGAGGAACTCTTTTGCGGATTTTCACTTGACCTTGATTTGAAAATATTTAGCAAATAACTCGCCTCCGTTTTTGAAATATATTGCGGGAAAATGGAGAGACGGGATTCGCTCGTCGGTACAAGGTTCGACCGTTCCTGGCACCTTTACCAGGGGTAATCGAACCAAGGATAAAATTTATGCCTTTTGCTTTGCCTAAATATCATCTAAGAATTTATCCTAAAGGTCTAAATGCACAAAGAATCATGCTTGTGCAATGTAAGGATGTATGCTCTTTTTGAAAGATGTTTTAAAAATTTTCAAGTATTCTGAGATGAACTTGATAAGAGAGTGAAGAAATGATTGAATCTAACTTAGAACTTTGAGATAGATCAGAGAAGTTCTAAGTCTTTGAAGTAAATCAGAGTTGGAAGAATAAATCTTGATTTTGAGAAAGAATGACTTGAAGCTTTGAAATGAAAGGAAATGAAGTTTCAAAGTCGGAAATGGACTTTGAATTTGAACTTGAATTTAGGAAAGGAAATGAATGCTTGAGATGGAATTGAATTTAGATTTTGAAGTTTGAAATTTAGAATGGATATGAGAAAGTCAAATGGTATTTAAAAATAGAAATGGATTTAGGAAGTTTAGATGAGATCTGAGAATGGAATTGGATTTGAAATCTAGAATTGAGAGTGGAATCGGATCTCAAAATTGATTCAAAATCTGAAATTTGAGATCCAATGTAAAATTGGGTTCTGGATCCTAAGATGGATTTTGGATCTGAAGTCTGAGATCCGAATTGTGATTGAATTCTGGACCCTAAAATGGATTTGGATCTGAAGTCTGAGATCCAAAGTAAAATTGAGTTCTGGATCCTAGAATGGATTTGGATCTTGAAAGTCCAAATGGGACTTCTGAAAATGGATCTGGGTTTTGAAAACCCAGATTGAATTTAAAAGTTAGGAAGGGTCAAGCTTTGAGATTCACAATCAATCTCAAATTTTTGGTTTTGAATTTGAAGATAAAAGATAAACTTGGTTTTGAATTTGAAGATGAATCAGAAATTTCAAAGTTAATTTGAACTTTGAAATTTCATTTGAATTAGAATTTGAATCTTGGATACACAAATAAATTTTAAAGTCGAATTGGACTTCGAATTTAAAGTTAGAATCTGAAAATGATATTTGAATTTTACAAGAGAAAAATTGATTTGGGAAGTAAAGAAGATATTTGAAGGAAATCAATTGGATTTATGAAAAAAGAGTTTTAGAAATATGATGCAATTCTATCCTAAATGATGAATGAATTTAAAGAATTTTGAAATTGGATTTTGAAAAGCTATTTCATTCTTTAAATGAATTAAAATAAGATTGAAGATATAATACATCCTTGACTATGGTCATTGAATGTATTATATAATAATCTATATTTAAATTCAGGTGAAGAATAAAACACATTTTTTTTGTGCTTTTATAGAGTTTAAAATGAAATTAACTCTCAATATACCGTGAATATGGCCATTGGTATATATTTTGAGTTAATTTTAAGTTAAATTCTAATAAAAGAAGAAAATATTTAAGGAAAATATGATGAATTTTGAAAATGGATCCAGTGTGGATCCCGTATTATTTCGTAAAAGATAAAAATCCTAAGTCTTGTTTACATCTTGACTATGGCCATTGATGTAAATCATCAACTTAGGATTGATTTACCTCTTACGAAATGGTGCACGTGCCATTCGTGTTACCATTTGTGAGAAGTTGAGAAATAAAGGCAAAAATGCATGAAAAACAAACCATTTATGATATTTACAATGCTCATTTATTCTAATATAATGCTGAAAACATAAGATTCTTAATTGACATCTAGCTACCCTTAAATAAGAGAGAGAAAAATACCTTTCATGTATCCCTGCAAAACAAGGAATTAGCACAAGTAATAAGGAGATATCATGTTTGAATAGATTGTCAAACATCTGGTCATATCTAAGCCAAATACAGGTGTATCAAAATGCTCATGCTAAATAAATAAGACTATAGCAAATGTAACTATAAAGCTGGAAACATTAATGAAAATGAAAGGAGAAAATGAAGTATAAATAACATACATAAAAGCATAATGGGTAAGACTTTAATGAATGTCAGATAATTTTACAGAAAATTTACAGAAGATATAGCAATAAATTGATGGGAAAGTCTGAAGTGCATATATATATGTATATATATATATATACTCCTATAATGATTAAACCAAGTGAAGAATGCTTATATAATATAATACATCAAACTATCAAACTAGTGAGAAAGGGGTATATATACATGGAATCTACAACTACATTGGGATTGTCATGAAGAGGGTGGATGCTTGTGGTAGATAGTAAGGGTTTAGTGAAGATGGAAGGAGTTGGGGTGCTACTGGAAACGTGCACAGGGGTGTAAAGGTGTGGGTAATGTGCTTCTACAGGGTATAGTGAAATTGCAATAATGCTTGGCATCACTGGGATTTGTAGTCATGTGAGACATTACTGTAGGAATTTGAAAGGGAAACCACAACAGTGCATTGTCACTAATGTAGGTATGTTTTAGAGGCTACAACAGTGCCAAGCACTGCTATAGGTAAAAGGGGGACGTCACAACAGTGCAGGGGTACTGCTGTGAGTCTAAAAAAAAATACAGTAGGAAATGAAGAAGAAAAGAAAAAAAAATGTACATGTGGCAGTGACAGGTATAGAGAATGTCCATGATTCTGATTCATGTTCAGCTTCTTCAGAGGACAAACATAAGATACCAGATAATTCTCCATCTGCTTCATTTTCCATTTGCATCCTGATGTTGTCAAATTGTTGCATAGACACAGTATGATGGACAGAATGTAACGGTCCATCTGCAGGAGATGAATCAATAGGTCCTATCCCAAAATTTCCCTGTAACCCAGACCCTCTTTGTCACCTAGAGCACAGGTAAAAGTTGAAGGCACCAACAATTCAGAGTCTCCATCATCAATCACTAGAACCAAATGGACGTCCAAGGGACAGTCCTGTTGGATCGCATCTATCAGATGCCTATTCAATAGCCAGGTCACTCTCAGAATCCTCTTCAGGTAACTTTGCGGCTTCATGAAAATGCTACCAGGACCTCCTTACATAAAGGTTTGAAAAATAAAATGTTCATGTCATTACCCTCAAAATCAGTGGCACTTATCTTCTCAGCAAGCTGATCAACTGCCAATCTTAAACCAAGACTTGATGTATGTTTTTCCATTCATTAAAGCAGCTCATGTATGAGTAAACATAAATTTAGCCATTTGTTATTTTCAATATTCCATTTTGGGCTTGAACTTTTAAAGGGGATAGGTAGAAAAACCTAGGCTATCCATACAAAATAACATGATTAGACTAAAAGAAAAATCAAGAGAATTCATACATACCAAAAATATCACCCTGCTTTTATGTAAATCCTCCTGAATGAAGACCAGGTTCGTCAACTGGCGTCCAAGAAACCCACCAAGCTTTTCTCAATAACAGGTCAACATTCACCCAAGCATGATACTTATTGGATAAAGAGATATGATCCCCTCCTGGATGATATTTCCATATTGTTTTGTTTTAATTGGAGAAGGAGAGGCGTCTCCTATACTCTGTAGATATGACAAAGCTCTGAAGATCAATCGGCAAAGGGAAACCAGAGGAAGAAGAAAAGAATACGGAAGAAGAAGAAGATGGGGTAAATGGAGAGGTAGAAGACGGATGGATTACTGGCGTTAATGGCTTCTTCCCAAGAGATCTCTTTAAAGAAGAGGCTTGGATGCCTCTTCTTTAAAGAGAATCGCTGGCTCGTTGGTTGAAGATGGAAGGCTGAGAGAAGAAGAAACTGTTGAAGATGGAGGGTAGAAATGAGAGGGAGGCTGTTGGAGATGGAGGGCCACCCAGCGGGGAAGAGGCGATGGAGGGTGCGCGGGAGGATGGCCGTTGCCTTTTTCCAAAAATTCCCAAGGGGGGCTCCCTTTTAAGAATTTCCCAAAAAAATGCTTTCAATAGAGGGTTTTAACAAAAGAGTTTTCAAAAAGAGTTTTAATTGCATATTTTGCTGATTTTTTTTGGAATTTTTATATTGTTTTCTTTTCCGATTTTCTTATTTTTTTTTGTTCTTTTCTTGAATTTTCTACATTTTTTTGTATTTTTTTTAAAACAAAACTGTAAAAACTAAGGAATTCAAACTAATTTTACAAAATTTTAAGATATTTACAAAAGAAGGGTTTTTATGAAAAATCGAGGTTATTTTGGGGAAATTCTTTCAAAAAATGGGTTTGGGCCCAGATTTTGATAAAATGTTTGAGTTTTGACACTCGAATCGAGGAATATAACGTGATGGATCCAAACGGATGCCGGATGAACTGTCTGAGCTTTTCAAAAATTTATTTTGGAAATTTCGAGAATTTAATTTTAAACATTGGACAACGAAGCTCAGATTTGGATCTTTTATCTGGATCCGGATCCGAAATTGAGTCAGATATAGAAAACGAATTTAATTTCAGAAATCTTGAGGAATAAAATGGGATTTATATTTAAAAGTGACTCAATTACCCAAAAAATGAAGATAAAGGGCAAAAAGGGAATATTTACAAACTTTTGAAAAATTTGGGGTGTTCACAGGCATCTTGGTCAGCAAAAAGAGGATAGAAGTAGATCCCTGTGAACACCCTAAATTTTCTAAAAAAATCTAAAAAATTCCTTTTTTGCCCCTGGCTCCATCTAGTATCAGGTCAAATTTTCAATCAAAATTTCCATTCATTTCTTGGATTCCCTGGAATCCAGATTCAATTTCCCTATCTGACCCAATCCTGGATCTAGATCTCATATCCGAATCCAATTCTGAATCCGAATCTCTTATTTTCAAAAAAATTAAAAAAATCAATTTCTTTATATTTTATCAGAGGTTTTTCTCAATACAGGGTCCGAACTCAATTCAAAATCCGAATTCCAATATTTTATCAAAATTTCGGCACCCAAAGCCATTTCTGAAATTCTTTTCTCAAAAACCTCATTTTGAAAATTCTTGTATCTCAAAATAAAAGTTTTTGCAAAAATACTTCAAATACCTCGTCTTTTAAAAATTCTCATGTTTTCCTTACGCTTTCAAAGTCTTTCTCTCAAAAACTCGGAAAAAGACAGTTTTTAAACCTCTTTTTAGCTAAAAACCCATTTTCTTACCCCTTTTTATAAATAAACAATCTTTGTGAAAAAATTTTAAAACTAAAAGGACCTTTTTTGAAATATTCTCAACGGATTTCTGTTAGCCGCAGGAGCTCTCTCTCTCTCTCTCTGTTTCATCTCCACCGCCGATCTTCAACCATTTCTCTCTCGATCATTCCTCTGTCTCCTATATAAACAAGCTGAGGGCTCCCTCCTCAGGACCGCCTCTTCACCCCCGCACCCCTCTTCTCTTTCACGAATTGCCTCTACAACCATTCTCAAACTCCCATCTCTTTGATCATTCTTCAATTCTCCTTCTTTCCCTTCTTTTTCTTCCCCTTTCCCTTCTTCCTCTGAGTGCTCTTCTGGCTCAATAAAAAGAGGCCATCACTGCAGCCAGCAATCGCCAAGCTCCATCCAGTGACAACAACATCCAGCAAGATCGTTTTCTCCCTTTTCAATCAAAGCCAGCCTTATACACGATAAGCAATCCTTCTATTCCTTTTCCTTTATCATTTTCTTTTCATTATTATTTCCTTTTTTTTTTCTTCTTCTTTCTTTCTTCCTGTTTTTTTTTTTTTGGAGAATTTCTGAGTTGTTCTTCGTTATCTGATAAACAAGCCCTCTTGTAATGTCAATCTGCGTATAGTAAAATCGACTTACATATGGCAATATCGAAGGAACATTCATGTTCCAACAATTTTTTTTATTTATTTTCTTTTGACATTTTCCTTCTGGTTCTGATTTCTTAGTTTCATCTTGATTTCCCTTTTTCTTTTTCTTTTTCTTTTTCTTTTTCTTTTCTTTTCTTTTCTTTTTCTCTCTTTTTCCTTTCTCTATATAAAACACCGATTTCATGTTCGTGCTCCAGCAATACACAATATGCAATGTCAATATGCTTGGTGGCATTATCGACTTGCATCCTGTAACAAAAATTAATCTCTCTGTTCTTTTCTTTTCTTATCTCTCTTCCTTTTTTTTTTTACTGTATTAATTTTTTTTTCAGGTCCTATAGCTTGTTATATCATTGATGATTGGTCATTTTTTTTATGCCTACTTATGATCACTGGGAATTGTTTTGTTAACTCGTTATGTTGTTTCTTTAAGAGATTTTCTTCTTGTTAAATTGGTGTTTTTCATCGACATATGGCCATTGTTCGTGCATTTAATACTCCTTTCAGTTTAATTTCGTATTCCCCCTTTAATGTTTGATTTGCGTCTAGTGCCATTATATTCAAAGGCCTTATATCCACCCAGTCAGCGTCTGTCACCTTACATTATCTTTTCTGTTAGTCGATTAAATTTTTGTAACATTTCTGTCATTTAACTAATCTTCTAATTATGTTTTGTTCATTGTAATATGTTCATCTTATCACACTTTCGTTTCCTGTTCATCACTGTGCATCTTCTTCATCATATATTAACGTGACTATTCATCGCAGGTTTTTCTTAGTACTACTTTCATGTAGGAATTTGGAGCAAATTTACCTTCAGTTTATTCTTGTTTACTTTTTTTTTTGTTGGATGGAGTTATTATTTTTTTTTTCAAAATATCTTAGTAGCAAGATGATAAGTCGTTGGTGCTTGGAAGGACACATGTACCAAGAAAGAAAAACCTGAGCACAAATTTAGATAACTTTGCTAAGTAGGCAGGTAATCCTAGGTTTTGCAAAATTTAATGCTTTACCCACTGGAGGCTGAAGACGTTGATCATCATCTCAGGCATATCATCTAATGAAGTGATCAATCTACTAGTCTTGGATTGGGGTCCTAAACATCAGCTTTCCCCTTTTGCTTCTTTCTTGACTATCATCGTAGCACAACCCAACCAACAAATGAACCAATTTTTTGGTGTCTCTATGGAGTTCCCAAGTACACGATCTCCAGCATCCATGCTTTCTTTTCCTTTCCCTTGTTTGTTGCTATCATTCTAATTATTACATCCAGTATCTTTTCTTTTTCTTCTGCACCTGTGTCAATTCTCAATCTTATTTGTTGTTTTCACAACATACTATTTACTGCTTTTCCCTAAAGGTCTGTGATTCACAAGTTTTGGCTTGAAAGAAGGTGGTTGTTCTAGAGGAGTCTCAATGGATGTTGGGATATAAGGACCATAGAAATCCAAATTTAGCTTTTTTTAACGTCAGATATTTTTGCAATTTTAATTTGATGAATGGGTTGAATGATAAAATTTTAGCTCATTCCTTTTTGTGCCCAGGCTAGTAGAGAATTGACATTGGACTCATTCTTTTGTTTTCTTTAAGGCATTTGTGTTGATATTCTGGAACAAAATGTTTGTAGTATACAATGAACAGGAAACTAATGCTATTAAGAATGGAGACCAGTAGCTTGTAATTGAATACATGAAGTGATCATTCTAAAACATCCCTGATGTCACGAGTGGTCATGAGCCCAGAGGTCTTCCTGTTGGATAAATTTCTTTTTTTTTTAATGTTTGTTCCAGATTAGCCTGAATCTCTTTAAGTTATTTGTATATTGCTCATCCTCATGTAGACTATCAAAAACAAATACTCGTTGTTGTCCTACAATGTGAGCTGCAAAGTAAATGCAATAATGACACCTTCCAAAATTTTAGCTGGTTTGCTAAAGATGAGGTGGTGTTCTAAAAAAAACAATAGGAATATTGCCTATTGTATAGGCGTTTCATTAACATTTCTGTCAAAACCAGGAAAGTCAATGTTGCTTCTTGCATCTGCTTCCTAATTGCCTTTAAACTGAAAGCCTAGCATCATCGTATCCAATTTTTCTTTTCTTTTACCTCATTTAAATTTCCTTTAAAAATTTTAGGATCATAAGAAAGGATCTTGCTGTGGATAGTCCCATCTTCTTGCCTTTTTGTTGTTTTGCTTTTCTTTGGATTTTTGTATTAAGCAATTCTATCTTTCTTCAGTTGGTTAAAAGTTGATTCTTATTTGAGTTATATCTAGGTTCTCTACTTTGTTGATTGTAGGAATACATTGGAATAAAGCACTATATATATATATATATATATTTATTATGTGTGTCACTACTGGTGCTGTAGGAATTCTGATTATTGGGAATTGTGTTTTAAACATTTCTCTCTCATGTTTTTGTTCCTTCCAGGAACTAGTCTGATTTTTTTTAGGAAGGTTGACAATTGACATAGATTTTAGGTTCCAGTTTGAAATTGCAGGGCCAGCTACAGCCCACAATCCTGCTCAAACAGAGTTTTCTGCATCTTCACACTTTATACTTGTGCACCCTTCACTTGCTTTCCCCAAACGGCATCCTTTTCCTACTTTCCCACCATTACAACAACAACATTTCACTGAAATGTTATGTACATCACTCTCATTATCACCCTTCTTCAACAACCCCGCCTACTTCATCATTACCTGCTGCTACTGCAACACTAACCACTGCCAAGAATGTCATATTGCACCCACTCAGTTACACCACCTATACCCACTACCTTCATCTTGCTGGAATCACTGTATCATTATAAGAATCATTGTTTTACTTTGTTGTGAATAAATATACAGTTGTATTGTTGATCTCACTTTGTTAAATCCGATGAAGTCCATATGTTGTGTTATTACCAACCTCACCTTGCCGACATCACAAGGTTGTTATCATGATTGATCCATGGTCTCATTTCACTGAATGTGTTCTTGTGATTAGTAATCCACTATTCAATGTTGCTAAATCAGTATGCTGGACGGAATCTTCAAAATACACCTATATTTTGTCCATCCCCACCACCCTATCATACACTCATTATCTTCACATTCACATTGTCCATAATATATCACATATATACATTTTGGACACTCATTTCTTTTCCAAGGTGTATATTTTCTCACCCATGGCGCATTAAAGTTTCATTTAGCTCAAAGCATGGACATGAGTATTCCATCATTGGCACCTTAAACTTCAGATATAATATTTCTCTCTATATTTATCTTTTATTTTGTGCTAACTTGAATTCTGCAGGAATTAAGTGGAAGAGGCCATTCTCCTTCTTAGTTTAGGAATTAAGATCTGAATTTCATTTTCAAAAACTTGTAATAGCTATATCAATGAGAATCTTTACATTTCAGTGCTAGATTAGAATGGATGAGCACGCAAATATCATGAATTATCTGTTTTCATATCATTTGCTCTTTTTCTCAAATTTTCACGAATGGGAACACGAATGGCACGTACACCATTCTGATAAAAGGTGATTAAATCCTAAGTTGACGATTTGCATCAATGGCCATAGTCAGGATGTGAACAAAACTTAGGATTTTCATATTTTATGGAATAACATGGGATCCACACTAGATCTTTTTAAAAAATCATCATATTTTTTTAAAATATTTTTTTCTTCCTTTATCAGAGTTTAACTTAAAATTAACTCAAAATATATATCAATGGCCATAGTCAGGATATATTGAGAGTTAATTTAATTTTAAACTCTATAAAGACACCAAAAAAAGTGTTTTATTCTTCACTTAAATTTAAATATGATTATTATATAATATATCTTATGACCATAGTCAAAGATGTATTATATCTTCAATCTTATTTCAATTCACTTAAAGAATGAAATATGCCTTTTCAAATTCAATTTCAAAATTCATTAATTCATTTCATCGTTTAGGCTAAAACTATATCATATTTTCAAACATTCCTTTTCAAAATCCCAGTGATTTTGAGATACATTTTCCAAGTATCTTCTTCATTTTTCAACCTTCAATTCTTATTTTAAATTCATGTCTTCTCAATTCTATCTCATTTTAAAATTCAAATTTCAAATTCAAAGTCCAATTTGACTTTGAAATTTCAAAATTCATTTTACATTCAAAAATTCAATTTTCCATTCAAATCAAATTTCAAGGTTCAATTCAACTTTGAAATTTCAAATTCATCTTCAGAATTCAAATTCAAATTTAATTCAACATTTCAGATCAAATTTCAAAGTTTAATTTAATTTTGAAATTTCCACATTCATCTCTTGATTCAAGTTTCATTCTCTATCCTTCCTTTCAAAATTTCAAAAGTCAATTTAGATCTTTCAGATCCAATTCCAGGTTTCAACTAGATTTCTGAAGTCCAATCCTATCTTCAAATTCCATGGGAATTTCTCAAAACCACTTTCGATTCAATATGGATTCTCAAATTCAATTCCAGATTTCTCAAAATCTGATTTTCCACATTTTCAACTTGGATATTTTAAAAATCCAAACCCAAATTCAATTTAGATCTAAAAACCCAAACACATATTTAAAATCCAGACTCTAGATCCAACTTCATTTAGGATTCTAGATTCCGGATTCAACTCCATCTTGGATCCCAGACTTCAAATCCAATTTCATTTAGGATTCCAGACTTCGAATCCAAATCCATTTAGGATTCCAGATTTCAAATTCAATCTCATCTTGGATTCCAGACTTCGGATCCAATTCCATTTAGGATTCCAGACTTCGGATCCAATACCATTTAGGATTCCAGACTTCGGATCTAATTCCATTTAGGATTCTAGACTTCGGATCCAATACCATTTAGGATTTCAGATTTTGGATTAAAATCCATCTTGAAATCCAGATCTAAAAATCAAATTCTGTTTCCAAATTCCACCTAGACCCAAGATCCATTCTGATTTCAAACTTTAAATCTAGAATTCCACTTCATTTCTCGAATTACATCTTGACTTTAGATCCATTTTTCAAATTCAGGTTCATCTCAATCCTTGAATATTTCGAAACTCAAGATCTATTCTAAATCTTAAGTTAGAAAAATCTAACTTCTCCAAATCCATTTTCAACTTTCAAAAACCATTTTTCTCACCATATTCTTCATAATTTCAAAACCACTTGGACAAAATTTTCAAATTCTTCTCAAAAGAGCATACATCTTTTGCATTTACACAAGCATGATTCTTTGTGCATCCTTAGACTTAGAATAAATTCTTAGATAATATTTAGTCAAAAACAAAAAGGCATAAATTTGATCCTTGGTTCGATTACCCCTGGTAAAGGTACTAGGAACGGTCGAATCTCGTACTGACGAGCGAGCTCCGTCTCCCAATTTTCCTGCAAATATTTCAAAATGAAGGCGAGTAATCTTTTAAATCTTTTCAAAATTAAGGTCAAGTGAGACCTTCGCAAAAGAGATCCTCTCTCTTCTCTCTTCTTTTCTGTCCTTTTATTTTTCCCTTCAAAAAGGGAAAATAGAGGCTAGAAAGAAAAAGAGAAGGAAGAGAGAGAATACCAAGAGGAAAAATTTTGCGATGATCACAGAAGTTGGTGACCGTGATGGGACACATCTTCGTCCGGTCGAATTTGTGCCTTTTGCTTTGCTTTGATATTGTCTAACTCTTTATTCTATTAATGTCAGCTTCATTTCCATGCAAACCTTAAGAGCCTAGACTCTGTCCTAGCTGACATCATTGCATATAGGATCTAAGTATGGTTTGGTAGGACCATATTGAGGAGATTATTACATGCTTACTTAGACTTAGGTTTGAAATACAACTCTCCTCAATTCTAGGGATTGAATGCAAACAATGTATGCAAGTGTATGCTTCTCTTCATTTAAAATTCTATCTCTTTAGGACTTGCATTAGAGCCATATGATTTCTTGCATGTTGAACATGTTTTTTGAAAACAGCCCTACCTATATTGTCTCGGTCTTCACGATGCTGGGCTGTCTCACTGAACCATAGTTCGGGAGAGAGCTTCATAACTGGACCACTCATTTGGGTTAGCGCCCCCCTACCACGTACCTAAGGGCCATAGTTCGAGGTATATCGGTAGGTGCTCAAGGATGTTGGAAAGCCATTACCTTAGAAACAGAGAAATAATTCTTATGCCATGTACTTCAAGCTTCGGCTTGAGTATATCGGCGTATCTTGATTAGAATCAGATGATCTGAACCTTAGAGTTAGGATTAAGATCCTACGAGCCTTTTTAAATATGGCATTTAGAGTCAGCTTCTAGGGAGTGCTATTTTGTGCATCATTGCTTGTATAATTTGATTCTTTTATGGATATTATCTTGAAAAATCTTATTTTTCTAAACCCTGGATGTTTATTTCACAAAAATTCTTTTATTTTCTCAAATCCAGGATTGTATATTTCTCATTTCTTTATTCTTTCATAAATTTCTTAAACCCTGGACATTCTTTTAAGTTTTTCCTCTATCTTTCAAAAGTTCAAGCGTATTTTCTTCTTTTTTTTTATTTTTTTAATTCTTTTGGTTCTGCCTGTAATTTTTCAAAATATTCAGGTCTTGTCATTCATCGTCAAATATGTCTTCAAAAATTCTATTTTTTCATTCAAGATCTTTTTTATCAAGAGATCTCTTCTTAAATCTTTTTAAATCTCCTTCATCGTCTCTCTTTTTTCTTCAAAAATTCCCTAAGGTCTGAACCCTTCCTTTATTCTACAGAAAACATCAGGCTTTCCATCATGGTTCAAACAAGAGCAGGAAGGAGAGAAGCTCAGCAAGGCAATGACAGTGAAGTGGAGGAAGTGAACTCTCCTAGATTGTCCCGAAGACATGATTCAGAAGAGGATGATGTTGACCCAACAATGTACAAGATATTCCAAAAGATGATGGCAAAAATGATGTCCAAACAGGCTGGGGCAGGTTCAAAGAAAACATCCTCTAAAAACAAGATCAAGAGAAAGTTAGTGAAGAAACATGTCAGGATCAACAAGAAGAAAGTTCAGCAGGACAGTACTTCTGAGGATATAGAATCGGCAGAGGAGGACTCCGAAAAAGCGCAGTTTGTGTTTGTCCCAAGACATTTGCGATAAACCAAGAAGATGGCAGAAGAGCTTGAATCAGTGAACAAGCCTAGAGATGGGGTCCTAGCAGAAGATTCAATTCAAGCACTGACTAAGATGGTCAAAGATATGCAAATTCGAGATAAGGAAAAGAAAGTGTATACCAGGCAAGACTTCTACCTCGGTCTAGATGGGGGCGACAGTTTGGAAGACCTCCCCAGAAAATTCATTAAATTTGATGGATCCAGCAACCCAAAGGCCCATCTTGCAATGTTTTTTGCAGAATGTGCCAGATTCAGTGAAGACAACCATGCACTTTTCTTGTGTTTTCCGCGCAGTCACGAGGGCGTAGCGGCTAAGTGGTACGCAGAACACGTCAACCCCGTTGAGCTGCGAGATTTTGACAAGGTTGCTAATTTGTTTGTGGAGTGATTCATGTTTAACACTAAGGCACTGCCAACCCTCAATCACTTATATAATCTGAAGCAAGAGGACAAAGAAAGGCCATAGATTTCATTCGAAGGTAGAGAGATACCTGCAACAAGATGAGAACCCCGATCTCAGAAGAGCACACACTCCAAGTTATCCTAAACAACTTTTCTCAACCTCTCAGGAGCCTTATTTCCACCTACCCATCAAAATCGTTCATCGAACTCATTGAACAAGCTGAATGAATCAAAATGAGAATGGATAACGGAGTCTATGACGGTATCACCCTGGCAAGGGGTAGTCAAGATGCAAAGAAGAAAGCCCATTTCACTTTTTCTGCTTGTTCCTCATCCAACAACAAGGGTAACAAGAATGATCATGGCAACAATTCAGAAGGATTCAGAGGTTAAAAAAGAAAAGTTTTTTAACAATAATAAATCTTCCCAATCCAATCCTCAGCAGCGGGAAAAAGATCAGGAAAAACCAAAGCGCAAGGACTAGAGTCCCGACCGCGAGTTCACCCCTTTGAAACAGACACTCAAGGAGGTTCTAGAATATATGCTCACAAAGAATATGATCCATCTGCCAAAAGTTGCCGATCCTCCAGTAATCTTGGGAAAATTCAAGGAACTGTTCTGTAAGTTTCACCGAGCAGTGGGGCATGATACAGAGCACTGCTTCGTCCTAAAAAATATCATCCAGGACTGCATCAATAAAAACCTTCTAATAGAGGACGAAGACGAAGAGCAGCCCGCCGTCCTGACCAAGCCTTTCTCAGATCATTCAAAAAACTGATGATGCTAGAGTTTTTTTGCTTTCCTTCATTTTCTTTACCAACCATCTTGTAAGGACAAGTTAGCTCGAGTCTTTTTGTGACCTTTTGGTCAAGATGCTTGTAAATATTTTGATCTTTGTTATCGGTTTTGCTTATAAATGAAATGTCAATCTCCTTCCTATCTTTGATGTTCAATTCTTATTTCTTTCGTCATATTGGGGCATCTTTTATTGTTAAAATTATATTTTACACTTCAAAATATTCTTTTGCCATCAAATTCCCATTCTTTTCAGGATGAGGGGCAATCCCAACATCATCTATGAGAGAAATGAAATTACTTATGAGGGTCTTTCAAAATCGTGAAAACATTTTGCAAAGTTTCTATCATAATCACCAAAAGTCCAATAGTTTGGTCCAATCTTTTTCAAAATCGGTTTCGAACCATTGTCTTTCAAAATCAACCGTCATGTTGATCTCTCTTCAAAATCAACCCTCGTGTTGATTCTTCTTTAAAGATCAACTCTCGTGTTGATCAACCTCGCAGTTGATCCTCTTT
The DNA here is from genome assembly GCF_984573655.1 of Nuphar pumila. Taxonomy (NCBI): domain Eukaryota; kingdom Viridiplantae; phylum Streptophyta; class Magnoliopsida; order Nymphaeales; family Nymphaeaceae; genus Nuphar; species Nuphar pumila. The sequence goes on from NC_143259.1 coordinate 86,539,481, forward strand.
CTAAAAATGATTTTCTCATGAATATTCTCATCTCACTTTAAAGATCCCACGTGCAAGCAAGATCAAGCAAACTCTTTTCCTCAAATTTTATCAATTCTTTTTATTTATCAATCTTTATCAGTCTTATCAATTTTTATTCATCTTTATCAATTTTATCAAATTTATTAATCTTTCACCAATTTTATTATTTTTTCTTGACAATTCTTATATCAATTATCCTTTCAAGTTAAGGGATAAACCTGGTGCCTTTTTCCCATGAGGTATTCCTTTTTCCTTTTCCCACTCAGGTTAAGGGATAAACCTGAATTTCCCATTCAGGATAAGGGATAATCCTGAGACCACTCATAGGAGCAACAATGCTACTTGCAAGAATTCTTTTACAAGATAAATCTTCATTAATTTCCTCAAATTTCTCCATTCTTATCAATCTTTCATCGAATTCTATCTTTTTCTATCTTCTCAAATTTTATTCTTTATTTTCTCCTTCAGGTTAAGGGATAAACCTGAGTTCCCCGTTCAGGATAAGGGGTTAATCCTGAAAATTGGACCACATACACATAACTATGATGGTCTATTCAACCCACGAGTTGAACCCTCCCTTCTTAAAAATTGTGATCTTTTCAAGAGTTCGTAGGTTGAACCCCTGTCAAACTAATATGGCCCACAAGTTGAATCCCTTCTTGAACAAAAATTCTTTCTCAACCCAGTCGATCTTTAGGTTGAACCCCTACTGATCCATAGTCTTTAGGTTGAACTGCTACAGATCCGCAGTGTAAGGTCCATGATTTTTTTTTATGTAATATTACGTAAATATGTTGAGATCGATGAAAATTTTATTGATTGGCAATTTTTGAAATTTAGCCTACTTTGAGATACGGGTCAAATCGCGTAATTTTACGTAAAAAGGGCAATTGCGGGAAATCTAGAGCGAATTGACTTCTGAAATTTTTAGGGTAAGTTTATAATAGGTCTATTGTGATTCACCCCAAATTTGAGGTCCGAACGATGAAAAAATTTTGTCAGTGCATGTGAATTATGGGAGATCGCTTAGAATATTAGCGAGGGCCTAAACGAGACCAATTTCGCTCAAAACGAAGATTTCTTTGCTTGAGTAGCTGTGTGATGACATTTACATTGATATTATAAAATAAAATTATTAAGCATCATGGAAAAATCATTGGAATTTAATTAAAAATAAAAATTGATAAAATAAACTATCCGTTCTTTCCTTGGTCAAGGTTGACCAAGGCCCTATTCATCCACTCTGGAGAGCCTTGGGACGACCAAGGCCATGGAACCAGCTGGTCACGTTGACCAACTGGGTTAGTGGCACTATTGTAAGAGGCTTTGATAGCTTATAAAGGGAGGGCCACGATTGGCCCTACTCAAATCATTAAAAAGAAGGATTTTAAACTCTAAGTAATAATGATATGGTTTAATAAAGAAGAAGGAGATGACGTCTTGATGGAGGAGGCGCCATTCCCTCTTGGGTTTGGCGTGGAGCATGAGGGCTTGTTCCCTTGGGACTCAAGGGAGATCCCAATTAGGGCTCTTCTCAAGAGGGAAGAGCCATCATTTGGTTTGAACATATCCTATTGGATGCATGGGGCAGCAGCCCCATGGCAATCCAGAAAGTTTTGAAAGCATATTTGAATTCTCTAAGCTGAGTGGAGGGGCTGAGCGGTGGTGGAAAAACGTGTTCCACCCCAGCCCTCCATCTTGGATGGGGGTTTCCCAACCCTCCATCTCAAACCCAACCTCATTTAAACCCCTTTTTAGAAAAGTCGAGCCCCATTAGGGGGCGATTTTTCCTAACATCTCACTCTCTTCTCTCTCTCTTATTCTCTCTCCCAAACTACCTCTCTCACCTTCTTCTTCCTTCAGCCGTGGGATTGCCCCACCATTTTCGTGAAGAGCTGCTACCTACCTTCCTCCATTTCCAGCTTGAAGGTGAAGACTCAACTTGATATCGATACACATGAAGCCGACAGAGCATTGCATCCATGCATGCAGGCCCAACGGTGGATTAGCTTGCAAAAGATTGGTTCTTTTTCGTTAGTTCACCATGTTTTCATTAGCTAAAGTGTTGTGGTTGGTACTTTTGGAATGCATATTTTTAAAACATAATTTTCAATAAAATCAAGGGAAAATTGTCAACCAAAGATATAAAAACCAACTTTCCACAGAAGTGGCGATTACGGGTCAAATCCACAGGGAACGAGATATAATCTGAGATAATTCTAAAATAACACTTTATTAATCTAACAAAGTTCACAATCTATATCAATATTATAATTTAAATCAAATAACAATCTAAACTATGAAAATAAACTAAAGTAGGAGGCTAAGTCTTCTGCAGGTCTCTAGGGGCAAAACTGTCTTTTCACCATAAGTGTTGTTGCACATCATAATTGAATTACACCTGTGAACCTGTTCTAACTTATCAACCTACACAATGAAAACACAAAGTTAGTACACAAATAATATTTAAATCTAAATTACACACTCCAATTAATTCTAAACTATTTTTGAAATTAAATTATAGTTAAATAACTAAAGAAAACTAGAATTAACACTTCTAACTAACTAACTAAACAAAACAACTCTAATTAATCTAACTGACTCTAATTCAATCACTACAAGACTAGAAAGCGGGAAAACTACATTAAACCAAACAATTAACTAAAGACTGTTTTGTCCCTAAAGAATGCAAAAGTGGACTCTGACAGCTTTTCGCAAAACACAGATTTGAGGGTCCAAACAAAATCCAATTTTTTCGAAATCACTTCTGTTCTGTAACTGACAGATTCAAAAATCTAACACATTTTACAGATTTGAAAAATACATTCTGAATCTCCAGGTATATGTGTTTCAAAACCAGGATAATCTTGGAAATCGCAGGACCCAAAATTTTAAAATCCGAAAAAACTGTTTTCATAACACGCTTAAAACACAGACCAAATCAACTCAGATCGATCTGAAATTTGGTCTGTAGACAGTTAACACACCGATGTGGAGAATAGAAAAATCATTTTCAGAATTCTCGAGAAAAATCTACATAAAATGACGAGTGCAGAATCGGGTAAAAATTAGGATTTTGATTCAGTGAACTATTCATTGATTGGAATCCACTAATGACATTTACACATTAAATAATACTGCAAAACAGTCCTAACTACACCTAAGCTACTGTTAAACTATAGAAAGGACAACAATTAAGCTAATTAATGAAAAATAATAAAAGAAACAAGCAACTAATGTTAACCCTAATCTAAACCTAAACTAAGTACATGAGACTTCTATTCTAACCTAACTTAAGATCTTATTCTAATTAAACTACCTAAATACATGGATCAAACTAACCTAATATATTCTAACTAATATAATTACTTCACTAATTAATTAATCTATGGTTAGTTCTAAAACCTAATTAAAACCACTAACAATCTACAGTTAGATTAACTATAGTTAGGAACTAACTAATAACTAGAGTTTAATTATCTACTAGGGTCACATGGTACGGTTAGAGTTAGTAGGGTTTAACTAAGGTTAGGATTCAGTTAGGATTAACTAACTATGGGCAACTAACTATGGTTAGTTGGGGTAGACTATGGTTAGACTAGGGGGTCGGTTAGAATATGGAATTAAAATGGGTCCACGCCACCCTAGTTGGGTTAGTTAGACTACTAAGGTTGGAAATTAAACAAGTCAAAACCTAACAAATAAAGATCCTAATGTAAAATCGATAATTGAAGAAATAAAACAAAGTCTACTCTAATCACTTTAACATTAACTACAATACAATCTAATATTGTTACCTTCTAAAGAATAAAACCAGATTTCTCTAATCTAATCTATTACTATGTTTACTAAATTGAATTAATACCTAATTAATACTAAGTCAACTATGCAATTAATAGATAGGGCTTATAAAAGGTAAAACACGAATTTGGTCATGGACTTACTCTCTCCTTCTAGCTTTAAAAACACATTAGGAAAGTTTGCAAAATCCAAAAACCGTCCAGCCCCTTGGTTCATGCATTTTTTATTTCTCATTAAAAGCAAGAGAACCAATTGAAAAACCTTTCTAAAAACATCACACACATTTTTGCCAAAAGGTTTAAAATTTGCAATTCTTTCCAAATGTGTAAAGATAAGACTTCATTGGATTTTGGCTGGATTAAACTTCATTAAAGCTTTCCTAATTTGAGATCCCACGAATTTAGAAGAGTAGGTCTTCATGCCAAAAACGCCTCTTCAACCATAAAGACTCAAAAGCCCTTCTATCTACAAAGCAAATCTAATTACTTGACTAAACTAGACTACCCTTGACTACATTAATATATATATAACTAATGCAAAGATTATGAACTACCTAACCCACGAATTGCATAAACAACCTAATTAAGACATTAACAATTTAATTCTAAATTAGTGCTAAGTTAGCTAAACCAAAAATCAAAAATCTAATTATTCTCATTAACCTATGCCTAACTTAATTATCAAACACATCAAATAATAATAAGCTACAACTGCTATCTAAAGGATTTTACTACAAACGAATTGATTAAATAAATTCTAATGAAACTAAGTATGCTAATTAACATGGAATGACATCTAGATTAAATCAAACATTAACCTACCCTACTGTACCTACAGAATTTTAGCAACACACTGCACGAAATCTAAAAAAAACATATAATTAAAACTAAGACGCCAAAACTATAGATCTAATCAACTATTTAATCATGATACACTAATACAAATTCAGAACTGGAATTGTAAGACTATAACACACTAAAATTAATCTAACTCACATGCTGGGAATTAAAATAACACAGAAAATGCTAAATTAACAACCTAAGGTAATCGGCTAACCTAAATACAAAACAGAAATGTAGAAATAACAAAAGATGCTACATGATTAAAACTAAATCTAACAGTAACTAAAACACCTTAAACTAATTTATCAAAAGACAATTAACCTAAACAGTACAGTCGGCTGGACGTTCTACCTAAAAATCAGAAAAACAACACTCGACACTTACTTTTATCAAAATCTAAAAAACATTAAAAACATGAAATGACATCTACACGGTTTCTAATGTATTGAATTCAATCAAAACGAGGTTTATGAGACTGAGAAACACTGGGAAAACGCAGACATATTGTAAACAACAAATCAAAAACACACACACACCCAACTATATCCAACGTTGGAATGAAAAACATTATTTTAATAACACAAAACCTAAACACCTCTATGTGCTGTTCTATGCACGACAAATCTATTCTAAGGCTGAAGAAAAACAGCAAATACACAGCACATAACACACGCACAATATTAGGTTCTATCTAGAAGAAAGGGATGAGAGAACCAACCTCCAGGGCGATCCGACGACTGAGGGGGAGAAGAGAGCGGACTTTGCTTGGCTTCACACCGCAAGGGACCTCGTTGATGCTAGAAATACACCATGGAACCATGTCGTACAGCTGCAACACGTTGGAAATCTAGCGAAGATGGAGGATGAACCGATTCTTGATCGGGGAGCTTAGAAGACCAGATGGAGGTAGAGTCGGCCCTTCTTGTTGGAGTGTCTCATACTTCCACGCAAGAAAAGTGTTTCCCACCTCTGCTGCACCTGCAAAACACAACAAACATAGTGATTAGCCAACAAAGAAGATTAAGAAATGGAGAGATTTGAAAGGGAGACAAGAACGAAAGCTTGGATCTCAAGCTTTTCTTCATGTCTTCAATGGAGATGGAATGAGGTGAGGGATGAGAAGGGGGTTGGACCAAGATTCGTGCCCCTAGGGCATGAAAACCAAAGCAAAGACAGGTTCTCCATGGGCGTCATCTCCTCTATACACGATTTGGCTCTTTTGGGTTTTTTTTTCAGAAACAGTGTTAAATGCCACTCTTGCTTTTTCTTTTATTTTATTTTATGTTCGGATCTTTTTGTTGGCGCACCAGGTCGCCCGGATGGCTTAGCCGACTAGGCGAGCCTAGATGCTGAGGCCAGCCCCTTTTGGGTTGGTTGTTCGACCTCTTGGGATCCTGCTCATGCTGTTGGGAGGGGCGCAAGGTCTGGTCCAGTGGACTAGACCCTTCAGCTAGCATGTTTACAAGGGTTCGGGGCTGAGCACCATGCGAGTGGTCCCCGTACCTAGCATTGGAACAAGTCCCTTTTGTTTATTTTGGCGTTGGGCTGTAGCACCAGTCTGAACTGAGGGTTCGGACCAGTGCTACAGCTAGCTGAAACCATCTGGTTCATGGACCAGACCCCAGCCAGACCGTGGCTCACTTGGGCCGGTCCAGTTTTCCCTTTCCCTTTTAGCCGGTTGTCCTTTATTGGAACCAGATGCGAGCTGCAGGGTGTTGTGCACCATTGCCACTTTTCGGCTAGCCTCTTTTGGGGTCTAGGCCTGGGCGTTGCAGCCCCATTTTCCCCCTTGTTGGAGCCAGGTGCCAGTCGTATGGTGTTGGGCACCCAGGCCTCCCTTTGGCTGAGCCATTTTGGCTCAGGTCTGAATTGCAATGTTCAGACCTTGGTGTGTTTTGACAGCAGTCTGGTCCTACAGACTAGACACCCTCGGATCCAGCCCCATTAGTACCCAGTTTGTGGGGTACCCGCGGCTGCCCTATTGATGGCTTATTTCAGCCCCATCCGATCCACTTTAGTAGTCTGGTCCAAGCAGAGAATCAAACCAGATTCTCATGCTGGACTTAGTTGTCTGGTCTGGAGGACTAGACCTGCGTATGCGCAAAGGCCCCTTTGGCAGCTTGTGCGCGGCCTCTTTGTCGAAAACTGTAAACACCCCAAATTTTCCACATCCATTCTCAAACAACCCTCCTTGTGCAGTGCCAACCCTGTTAGGTCAGTGTAGGAGTCAAACCCCGAGTCAGTTTCAGAAAATTACCATTTTACCCACTTTTCATTAGAAAAATTATCATTTTACCCCTAGGTCATCTCGGACCCTAGTCAGTCGGAGTCAACATAGCTCACTGGTCAGTTCAGAACATTTAGAATATCAGTCATTTCAAATTCATTTGAGCTCACAGTGAGAAAGTCATTTTCATTTCTAATCATTCCTGCCAAAATGGGATCATTTCTTCATAAATGAGTTCATTTCTTGCTCAAACCCAAGCCAATTGTCTCTGAGTCAATCATTCATAGTCAGTCATACTCCCCAGAGTCTAATTTGAGCTCACCAAATGTTCGAGTGTTCCAGTTTCAGTTCAAAACCATTTCCAAGTGTCTAGGAGCCCATTTTAGCTCTTTCAGCTGAAATTGAGTTGAGTTCAGTCAATTGAGCTAGTGTTCAAGCTTTGGTTTTAGTTCATATCAGTATTACTGACCTTTGTTTTAGCACAAAGCTTTGGTTTTAGTTCATATCAGTATTCATATCAGGTTTGTAATTCACTTCATTCCAGTGATCATTCCGTACCATTTCTCTAAAAATGGTAGTTTTTCTTGAAAATTCAGTCGGAAAGCTCAGTTGAGTCAGTGTCTGGCCAGTTCATTTTGAAATTCCAGTAGAGGGGGGTGAATAGTGAAATATGATTATGATCGATAAAATAAAATAATTAAGCAATAAGGCACAACACATAAAACACAGAATTTATACTGGTTCGGTCAGTATTCAGACCTACATCCAGTCCCCAAGCAAACCACTTGAGCTTTCCACTATAACATCCGAGTCACCGGATAAATAGTACAACACCCTCTTCCTCAGAGGTCTTCTTCTCTCAACAGAGAAGGGGCACACCCTCTTCCCCAGATGTCTTCTTCTCTCAACAGAGAAGGACAACACCCTCTTTTACAGAGGTCTTCTTCTCTCAACAGAGAAGGGCAACACCCTCTTTCACAGAGGTCTACTTCTTTCAACAAAGAAGGAATACAGTGAATAACAGAGTTACAATACTTCCTATAAAACCTTCAGAATGATATGAATGCACGAATGAAGGATTCTCAAAATGTTCTGTTTGTCACTCAGAGGATACTCTTTGTCAAAGAGCTAGACTTGACTTTTTCTCTTTTCTTTCTTTCCTTTTTCTCTTTCTTTTTCAAGGCTCTCTTTTCAAATATCGAATAGAAATTTTTCTCGTTGTAAGCTCACACGTCTATTCCATTCCATTGTTGAATAGTTTATTTGAGTGTGTTTATATAGCTTTTAAAAAGTAGTCGTTACATTTTGGAATTGTAACTTTTTGAAATGTGAAATGTTATGTCATTTCAAAAAAATATCTTTTAGATAAATTCAAGAATGCCTTTTTCCATAAAAGTAAAATAGAGGGTACACTAGTCGTTGTAATGTTTTAGGTAATACATATTTTATGTAAAAAGTCTATTTCTTACAATAGTACATTGAACGTTGGGTTGTAGTTTTGTCTTTATTCTAATTAATGATTTGAGGTACATTAGTACTTCTTTGCTTTAAATGAGTGTAAGTACAATGAGTGCTTTGAGATATTTATTTGTACATAGTCATGTCAAGTGTTTTCTTTATGTTGTGTATTTCAAAGTCTCCAGAGAGAATGAGGACCAAAAGAAGGTCGACATTCTTTGAGAAGGATATTAACAAGGATTTGTTACAGGAGGCATTTAATGCTTTGTAAAGAGAATGATGACTTCAAGTAAGTCGACATTCTATGGTTATGAAAAAAAGGTAACTAGAGTCCTTTCAAAAACATATTTTATTTGTTTTTCTTTTGTGTAGCCGATTTATGTTTTTGTCTTCTTCTTATATTAAAAATATTTCTTTAAAGAAGGAAACTAGAGTCTTTTCAAAAATATATTATATTTGTTTTCTCCATGTAGCCGACTTTATGTTTTTGTCTTTTTCCTACATTCCTTTTTTTCATATTGTCTTGTATATAGTGTAAGGTACAATTATTATATGACAAAATATCTTTTTCATAAAAGGTTGTAAGAAGGTACAATTATTGGTTTTCAAAAAGGAGCTTTTTGAAACTATCGTATACTTTTTTGATATAGTGTTTATGAATGAGTATGTAATATGCAATATGCAAGTTCCTGAAGGTTCTGTTACATATGACTCTAAAGAAGAAAGAAGTCTTCATCTTGAGGTAGCCGATCTCTTCATTTGAACTTTAGGAATGCATGGCTCATCAAGCTTTTTCTTCAAGGAGTATGATTGCACCATATTTGTACTTGAACAGAAAGTCTTCATCCTTATTGGGTGAGATATCCTTGCATCAAATACTCGTTAGATTTATGGCAAAACATATTCAATCATAATATAACATTTTTCAAGAGGACATATTATCATATCATATAAAATCAAATGAGACAGTGTATCATATTATGTGACATCAAAACAGAGTTTCTCAACATTCTCCCCCTTTTTGATGATGACAAAATATGCTCCCCCTGTCAAAAAGACATTATGCATAGAAATAATAATATGATAAAAAATTTGAAAAAATATTTTAAAGAGAGTATTTCTCCAATAATGGAGACAGGTTTTTCTCCCCCTTTGTCATGGACAAAAAGGAAGGGATCAGAGTAAGAGAGTTATTACAGACCAAATATTACAGTCCAAAAGTAATTAAAAGTTATTACAGATAAAAAAAAATGAGTTTATCTCGAAGGTGGAGGAGGTGAATGTGTTCGGTCGGCACGATTTCGCTTGCGAGTCTGCTGCAACAGGGCTTGATTACGAAGGATTTGATCCTGAGAGTGCTCGATATCCATCATAGCAGAAAAGTAATTGAAGGAGGATGTTGGATCTGCTTCATCAGAGCCGGGCATGTGCAGGGACCTTAGATTGAAGGTGGTACCATCGAGGACTTGCGAGGGACGGAGGATGACTTCGTTGTGAAGTGGAACTTGGAAGTATTTGAGAATGGGAGTTATGAAACACCCAAAAAGAAGAGGCTCGAATTTCTGATAACGAATAAAAATGTCGAAAAGAATGGATGACCAGTTTATCGGAAGAGAAGAAAAGATTGCGTAGATAAGAAGAGAGATTTTTCGAGGAACTAATCCCTAGCGGGGACGCTTGGGATAGATGTTGTGGAGAAGAATCTGGGCAAGTAGTTGAGCATGAGGTTGGAGATTCCTCATGTGCCATGGAAGTTGGTAGCAGCTGGTGCAGAGAAGTATTTTTCGAAGTACCGATCGTTCGATTGGTACTATGGTGTTAAGGTCGGTACCGGTGGAAGGTAGGTTTAGAATTCTATCTAGGTCGGAAGCATCGAAAATCATCAGCTTTCCTCGGACTTTGCTGGTGATTGTGGTTTGTTCATGATCAATAGAGAAGTTGGTATAAAACAGTCGAACTAATTCGGGATAATAGGCAGCTTGGGATGAAGATCCTATTAGAGGTTTGAGTTCAGGGAGATAGGTGTCTAAGTCAAAGAGTATTTAGTCGTCAAAGTTAACCAATTTACCTTCATGAATGGGGCGAGAGCATAGTAAGTTGTAAGTGTGAAACAAATCTGGATACCTTAGATCTGCTGCTGTAATCACATTGTTGGAGGAGGAAGAGGCCATTGCAAGAGTTTGTAAGAAAAAAAAAGGAACTAAGGAGAGCGAGTTTGAAGTGTGTAATAGTGTGTAGGAGAATTGATAGATACGAGTGGAATTGGTGTGGTATGAACCATTCCATTAAATAGAAGAATGAAAATAATTTTGATAGGTTTTGAATGACATTGGAAGTGAGTGATTTTTAGAATTTAGTCAAATAAGGAAATCCGTGAGTAGTAAGTTAAGAGGCTTGTGAATGACAAATCAAATCAAGTTTGGAGGATAGTGTATTATATTTGAGAAGAAGTCAAGGAGGACATGATTTTGAATTATTCTTTTATATAAGAAAGAGTTATCATGTGAGAGTTTTATCGAATTGTGAGTTTGTGTCATGTATGGAGTGACTTGATGTGTGATAAAGCCAAAAGAGTGAATTTTTCTATGGTTTTTAAAACTTTTCGAGAGATGAGGTGAAATAATGGCCTAATAAAAACAAATATCCTTTTATAAGATGTTTTTACTTTATGGAGAGTATTCGTGAAGAATGTGTTTGGAATAAGACAAATAGAGATGTGTGAGTGACATAAGATGAAGTTTTTCTTGAGGAAGTTTTTAATGAGTCTTGATTGGAGAGAAAGATATACAATATGAAAAAGGTCATGATTGCTAAAGATGATAATTGATTGTACATAGGCTATGATATAGTAGATGATATAGTAAAAAAAAAATTACGTGAAATGTAGCAACAAAAAGATCGATGGATAAATAATCAAATTTTGACCCAAGTTTTAGAGAAGTATATTGATAGGACAAAGAAAGAGATATATCATTTGAATATGAGGAATATACTATTCTGTTGAAGATCGGCTAGCCTATCTTGAGAGAGAGGAGTGATGATGATGGAAAGAAGAAGATATTTTGATTAGACATAAAGTTGTTTTGAGAGAAACAAAGAGAAACTCGTGAAGAGAGAGAGAGAGAGAGAAAAAGTGAGAAATGATGGCCTACTAAAACAAGAAACAAGTGGGTGTTATTAAAATATAGTGCATGGGTTGAAGTGTAGAAGATTGTTATTCGTATGAGGGGTTTTCACAAGAGGACAAAAGGTGATGAAAGGATGTTATGAGATGAGTGATATGAAAGAGTGTCATAATTACTTATATTTAAAGAAGGTAGTACTCATGGGTATGCGTGGAGGAGGATAGGACAAAGTGTGATTATTAATGTGTACTTGAAAGGTGACAAAATGAAAGACATAAAGAATGTGTTGTTATTCATAGAAGTTTTGGTTTGAGGAACAAGGTTTTTGAAGGAATTCGATTGAAGGAGTTCATAGTTTCTTTAGGAAAATTGTAAAGAAGTCAAAGTTATGAATGGAGATTCAAATCGTATGTGTGAGAGAGAGAAAAGTAACTAAAGTAACTATATAGTAAAGAGAAAGTCAAGTTATGAGAAACAATAATTATGAAAGTGATGTAAAAGATGATATGACAAGAGGTAGAATGTACTTTGACATGAAGTTTCAACTTTTAAGGCAATTTGTGGTATTCGAGACCCTTAGAAATGATTCTTTTGTAAACCTAAAAAAAAAAAATATGAAAGGAAGACACGATTATTAAATTTTTAAAGTTCTTTTATTATCCTTATTAAGATGAATTTAGTAAATATTATGAACTCGAGTGAACTTAATATTTTAGTTTTATATATCATTCAATTTACATATACCTAGCTCTCTTCTTATTCTTATAAAATCTTTATTTTTTAAAGGTTTAGTAAAGATGTCTGCTAGTTGTTTATCTGTAGGTATAAATTTTAGTTTAATTATATTATTTAAGACTTGTTCTCTTAGAAAGTGATGTCTAATTTGAATGTGTTTAGTTCGAGAATGTAAAACTGGATTTTTGGAAAGGTTTATAGCATTTGTGTTATCACATAAAATAGTTGTATTTTCGAATTTTAACCCAAAATCTTTCAAAGTTTGTTTCAACCAGATGACTTGTGTACAGGCTAGGCTAGCAGCAATGTATTCGGCTTCAGTAGTTGATAAGGATACACAGTTTTGTTTCTTACTGAACCATGATACTAGTGAGTGCCCTAGCATATGACATGTTCCACTTGTGCTTTTTCTGTCAGATTTACTTTCAGCAAAGTCAGCATCGCTGTATGAGATTAGATCAAATGTAGATGATTTTGAATAGAATAATCCAAAATCAACTGTGTCTTTTAAATATCTCATTATTCTTTTTACAGCTTTAAGAAGTGATTCTTTTGGATTTGACTGAAATCTAGCACACAAGCAAACACTGAACATAATATCTGGACGGCTAGCAGTTAAATAAAGAAGTGATCCTATCATACCTCGGTATATCTTTGTATCAACAGACTTACCATCTTCATCTTTGTCCAAAACAGTAGTAGTGCTCATAGGAGTAGATTTTGAAGCAGTTGAGTTCATGTTGAACCTCTTCAGAAGTTCACGAGCATACTTAGATTGATTGATGAAAACTCCATCCTTGGTTTGCTTGATATGCAGTCCAAGAAAGTAGGTGAGTTCTCCCATCATGCTCATTTCAAATTCTTTCTGCATGGACTTAGAAAAATCTTCACACAGAGTGCTGTTAGAAGATCCAAAGATGATGTCGTCGACATATATTTGAACAATTAGGGTATGATTATTCACTACTTTAACAAATAATGTAGAATCTGCTTTGCCAACAGAAAAACCAGTTTTTAATAAAAAAGTTTTAAGCCTATCATACCAAGCACGAGGTGCTTGTTTTAAACCATATAAAGCACGTTTGAGTTTAAAAACATGATCTGGGTATTGTTCATTTTCAAATCCTGGAGGTTGTTTTACATAAACTTCTTCATTTATAAAACCATTTAAGAAAGCACTTTTAACATCCATTTGATATAATTTGAAATCCATATAGCTTGCATATGCTAAGAGCATTCTAATAGATTCAAGTCTAGCAACAGGAGCAAATGTTTCATCAAAATCAATACCTTCCTCCTAGTTGTATCCTTAAGCTACTAGTCTGGCCTTGTTTCTTATAACATTACCTGTTTCGTCTAGCTTGTTTCTGAAGATCCATCTTGTCCCAATGATTGGATGATCCTTTGGTCTAGGTACAAGATCCCAAACATTATTTCTTTGGAATTGATTCAGTTCTTCAGTCATGGCTAGCATCCAGAACTCATCAATGATGGCTTCATCAATCTTCTTTGGTTCAAGTTGAGAAATGAATGCCATGTTTGCAATCCGTTCTAGCTGAGCTCTAGTTTGAACCCCCTTTGTTAGTTCTCCCAAAATCTTCTTTTGAGGATGATCTTTGATATCGACAAAGGTTCTTTGATGATCATCTTCATTAGACTTAGCTGTGTTATCTAAAAATAAATCTGTACTTTCAACATCATCATCATTAGTTTGTATATGAACAGATTGATCAATAGATTCACAAAAACTAACATGCATAGATTCTTCAATAGTATTATGACTCTTATTGAAAACTCTGTATGCTTTACTATGACTTGAATATCCTAAGAATATGCCTTCAACAGATTTAGCATCAAACTTATCCAGGCTATCTTTTGTGTTTAGGATAAAGCATTTACATCCAAAGACTTTGAAGTAGTCTATTCTTGGAGTTCTGTCATAGAATAGTTCATAGGGAGTTTTATTTAATAAGGGTCTAATGAGAACTCTATTTGTTATGTAGCATGCAGTATTAACAGCTTCTGCCCAAAAAGATTTAGCAAGATTATTGTGTTGGAGCATAGTCCTGGCAGATTCCTGAAGGGTTCTATTCTTTCTTTCTACTACACCATTTTGAGGTGCAGCTCTAGGAAAGGCAAAGTTATGAGAAATACCATGCAAGTTACACAAATTTTCAAAAAGTTCATTTTCAAATTCTCCTCCATGGTCACTACGGATTTTAACAATAGAACAAGATTTTTCGTTTTGTAATTTTTTACATAAGATTTCAAATTGACAAAACGTGTCACTTTTTGTTTTTCAAAAATATTACCCAAGTAAATCTTGAGTAGTCATCTACAATAACAAAAACGTATTTATTGTGATTATGACTAGCTACTCTAGAAGGACCAAAAAGATCCAGGTGGAGAAGCTCTAAAGGTCTTTTACTTGAAATGATATTTTTTGATTTGAAAGAAGATTTTGATAATTTTCCTAATTGACATGCATCACAAAAGTAATCCTTTTTAAAAGAAATTTTGGGTAACCCACGTACTAACTTATTTTTAGCTAATTTAGACATGTATTTAGAATTAACATGACCCATTCTTAAGTGCCATAAATGTTGAGAGTCATTATTAGCTATAAGACAATGTTTTGTGATGTTTTCTAGGTATAGTTCATATATATTATTCTTTCTTATACCATTTAAGATGATGTTTTCATTGGTGTCTGCTATGAGGCATGCATCATGATTAAAGCTAACATTATAACCTGTGTCACACATTTGACTGATACTTAGTAGGTTATGTTTTAAGCCTTTAACAAGAAAAACGTCTTTGATAAGAGGTTTATCTATGTTACCAATATTTCCAATACCAATTATCAAACCTTTGTTGTTATCTCCAAAGGTGACGGTTCCTCCTTCTTTATGATGAAGAACAGCAAAAAGGTCTGGATGTCCTGTCATGTGCTTTGAACATCCACTATCTAGTATCCATCTGTTCTTCTTCTTTGGAGCCTGCAAAACATTAAGTAAATCTCCTTTTTGGTACCCAATCGGGTCCTTTTTTGTTAGACTTTGGAACCCATATCCATTTGAATTTGGGTTTGTCTATATCTTTAGAGGAGTTAAAAAGATTATCATTATAATACTTCTTATTTGGTTCAGATGAACTTTTCACAAACGTGGTTTTTTGATTCATACAAGAAGGTTTTTTGAAATGAGAGTAGCCAATACCATTCTTGTAAAAAGAGACCTTCTGAGAGGATAAGAGTTTATCCAAGTTCTCTTTACCTTTAGTAAACTTGAAAACCGTTTTCATGAGGTTCTCAGTTTTACTTTTTAGCTCTGAAATTTCTACTTGCATATTTTTAGTTTTGGAGCTAGTAGAAGAAATTTCAGACATAAGCATAAGATTTTCCTTTTTCAACTCAGAATTTTCACTGCTGAATTTTTCATTCTCTTGGGAAAGCTTTAAATTTTCAGATTTTAAATCTTTATTTTTGAAACTCAATTTTCTAGATTCTTCAAATAGTTCTTGAAAAGCATCTAGAAGTTCTTCAAAGGAAAAATCAGAGATTTCACTTACCGAACTTTCGTTTGCCATGAAGCACATATTTGCAGTTTCGGCTTCATCATCACTTGACTCTTCACTAGTGGATGGTTCTGAATCATCCCATTGAGCATGCAGAGCCTTTTTCTTGAAGAACCTCTTCTTTGGTTCCTCAGTCTTGGACTTTCTTTTGAGAAGGGGACAGTCACGTTTTAAGTGGCCTGGCTTATTACACTGAAAGCACATGGGATCTTCTTTAGGATCTTTTCTTTCCTTGTGCCTGTTTGGAAGCCGGTTCCTTCTCATGAAGCGCTGGAATTTTCTGGTAAGTAGCGCAATTTCTGATTCCTTATCTGAGTCTTCATTCTCAGATAGGGCTGGGAAAGCTAGAGTTTTCTTTACTGGTTGCTCTTCTTTCCTTCTTTCTTTCATGTGGACTTCATAGGCCATAAGATTGCCTATTAAGTCGTCCAAAGTAAGCTTAGATAAATTTTGAGCTTCTTCAATAGCAGTAGTCTTTTTCTCCCAATCAGTTGTGAAAGATCTCAAGATTTTCTTCACCTTTTCAGTCTGAGAATATGTTACACCCAGAGATTTCAGATCGTTGGTGATGTTGGTGAATCTGGTAAACATCTCTGTGATGGGTTCATCTTTGTTCATTTTGAACAACTCATATTTTCTAACAAGAGATGAAATTTTGGCTTCTTTCACTTTGTTGGTTCCTTCATGAATAACTTCCAAAGAATGCAAAATATCATATGCAAATTCACATATAGATATTCTATTGAATTTGTTTTGATCAATGGCACAATATAAGGCATTCATAGCCTTTGCATTTAGGTTTGCCATTTTCTTTTCTTCATCAGACCATAAGCTATAGTCTGCGGATGGAGATGTGTATGGATGCTCAACAATTTTTCATACAGCAAAATCTATGGATTTGAGAAATATAGCCATTCTGCACTTCCAGTATCTATAGTTGGAGCCATTGAAGAAAGGAGGACGAGATGCGTGTTGACCTTCAATATCACGAGCATAGGAAGTAGATGTCATTTGTGCTGGAAGACTTGTTACGTCGAAACAAGCAAACCTACTCTGATACCAAATGAAATTCCACTAGAGGGGGGGTGAATAGTGAAATATGATTATGATCGATAAAATAAAATAATTAAGCAATAAGGCACAACACATAAAACACAGAATTTATACTGGTTCGGTCAGTATCCAGACCTACATCCAGTCCCCAAGCAAACCACTTGAGCTTTCCACTATAACATCCGAGTCACCGGATAAATAGTACAACACCCTCTTCCTCAGAGGTTTTCTTCTCTCAACAGAGAAGGGGCACACCCTCTTCCCCAGAGGTCTTCTTCTCTCAACAGAGAAGGACAACACCCTCTTTCACAGAGGTCTTCTTCTCTAAACAGAGAAGGGCAACACCCTCTTTCACAGAGGTCTACTTCTTTCAACAAAGAAGGAATACAGTGAATAACAGAGTTACAATACTTCCTATAGAACCTTCAGAATGATATGAATGCACGAATGAAGGATTCTCAGAATGTTCTGTTTTTCACTCAGAGGATACTCTTTGTCAAAGAGCTGGACTTGACTTTTTCTCTTTTCTTTCTTTCCTTTTTCTCTTTATTTTTCAAGGCTCTCTTTTCAAATATCGAATAGAAATTTTTCTCGTTGTAAGCTCACACGTCTATTCCATTCCATTGTTGAATAGTTTATTTGAGTGTGTTTATATAGCTTTTAAAAAGTAGTCGTTACATTTTGGAATTGTAACTTTTTGAAATGTGAAATGTTATGTCATTTCAAAAAAATATCTTTTAGATAAATTCAAGAATGCCTTTTTCCATAAAAGTAAAATAGAGGGTACACTAGTCGTTGTAATGTTTTAGGTAATACATATTTTATGTAAAAAGTCTATTTCTTACAATAGTACATTGAACGTTGGGTTGTAGTTTTGTCTTTATTCTAATTAATGATTTGAGGTACATTAGTACTTCTTTGCTTTAAATGAGTGTAAGTACAATGAGTGCTTTGAGATATTTATTTGTACATAGTCATGTCAAGTGTTTTCTTTATGTTGTGTATTTCAAAGTCTCCAGAGAGAATGAGGACCAAAAGAAGGTCGACATTCTTTGAGAAGGATATTAACAAGGATTTGTTACAGGAGGCATTTAATGCTTTGTAAAGAGAATGATGACTTCAAGTAAGTCGACATTCTATGGTTATGAAAAAAAGGTAACTAGAGTCCTTTCAAAAACATATTTTATTTGTTTTTCTTTTGTGTAGCCGATTTATGTTTTTGTCTTCTTCTTATATTAAAAATATTTCTTTAAAGAAGGAAACTAGAGTCTTTTCAAAAACATATTATATTTGTTTTCTCCATGTAGCCGACTTTATGTTTTTGTCTTTTTCCTACATTCCTTTTTTTCATATTGTCTTGTATATAGTGTAAGGTACAATTATTATATGACAAAATATCTTTTTCATAAAAGGTTGTAAGAAGGTACAATTATTGGTTTTCAAAAAGGAGCTTTTTGAAACTATCGTATACTTTTATGATATAGTGTTTATGAATGAGTATGTAATATGCAATATGCAAGTTCCTGAAGGTTCTGTTACATATGACTCTAAAGAAGAAAGAAGTCTTCATCTTGAGGTAGCCGATCTCTTCATTTGAACTTTAGGAATGCATGGCTCATCAAGCTTTTTCTTCAAGGAGTATGATTGCACCATATTTGTACTTGAACATGAAGTCTCCATCCTTATTGGGTGAGATATCCTTGCATCAAATACTCGTTAGATTTATGGCAAAACATATTCAGTCATAATATAACATTTTTCAAGAGGACATATTATCATATCATATAAAATCAAATGAGACAGTGTATCATATTATGTGACATCAAAACAGAGTTTCTCAACACATTTGAGTTCTGAAACTCTAAAACCCAGCTCAATCCAACTCATTCTAGTTCATTTAAGCTCAAACCCTGATTTTCAGTGTCACTCTGACCTAGTAGAGTCCCAAAAACCATTTCTTGAGCTATTTTGCAAATTTTATCAATTTTAATGCTTTTTAAACTGATACAAGTGTCAATCGGGGTCTGACATCTAAAATTCTTTATTCAAGGTTAGCTTTTCGCATAGCATTTCATATCATTTCTCAGCATTTCATAACATTTCTTCACATTTTACTTCATTTTCGAAGTCCAGAACTCCAGTTTTATAAATTTCAATCCAGATTGAGTTTTAAAAGTTTTCAGAAATCAATTTCAAACCCCGGGTTTCCAAAATTGACATTTTTACCTTCGGAAGTCTAAATTTGGAAATATTTTCTCAAGAAAAATAATATGGATTTATTTCAAACTCAAATTTTAAATTCTACATTGGATTTGCTTTACAACGGGGTATTGAACTACAAAATCCGAGCTCGTTTCAAAAACTGTCAAAAATAGCTCGTTTCGTTTGAAAATATTTTCTCAAAAAAAACAATCTGGATTTCTTTCAAAATTAAATTTTCAAATTCTACACTAGATTTGCTTCGCAACGAGGTATTGAACTTCAAAATCCGAGCTCATTTCAAAAACTGCCAAAAATAATTTGTTTTGTTTGGAAATTTTCTGAAAAGACTATTTTACCCCTTTAATCGTCAAAATGAATTTCAAAAGTGGAATTTGGACCCGCTCTGAGATGGCCCATCCATTTGCATTTTCTTGTTTTAATTTATAAGACAAGAAAAAAAATTTATCTTTTTCTTTATTTTTTATTTGTTTTATTTTATTTTTTAATTATTTTATTCTTTCTAAGGTGGGACCCACAAGGGGGTCGACCACCCTAGCACACCTTCCAGTCCACTTCCTTTCTTCTTTTTCCTCCATTTTCTTTTTTTTTTATTTTTTTTTTCCTTCTTTCTTTCTTTTCTTTCATTCTTCTTCCTTTTTCTTTCTTTCTTTCTTTCTTCCTTTCTTTCTTTCCTTCCTTCCTTCCTTCCTTCCTTCCTTCCTTTCCCTCTTGCCCAGCCATTCACGTAAAGGTCTTCCCCTTTTCATTGGCTCATTAAACCCTAGGTATAGGGAATTAAAACCTAAGTTCAACAAAGAGGAAAAAAAAAGAAAGAAGGAAGAAGCCATACGGCTGCCCACCACTTCACGCCTCTCTCTCTCTCTCTCTCTCTCTCTCCCTTGAGCTCTTCCCTTTGCTTCTACAGCCCACAACAGCTCTCCCCTTTGCTGCTACAGCCCTACCACTGCCACCCTTACAGGCTTGCAATGACCGCCTTGAAGCAGCAGCCGGCTCCTTCAACGCCACCATTGCCAGCCACCAAAGAGAAGCTTCAGCCGACAATCATCTTCAACTTCTTTCAGCCAGCCTCCACTTTGAGGCAGTCTTCCACCATCAGCACTTCATCTCCAGCAGCACTTGGGATCTGTCTTCAAGCTTCCAGCCAACAGCTGACCACCATAAAGCTTCCAACCTTCATCACCCTCAATAGCAGCTGCACCTCCCTCTTGCTTCAACAACCGGTGCAACTCCTTTCACCTCCACAGCAAAGTAGTAGCATCTCCAGCCGATCGAAGCAAAACCCAAGGTAAAATTGGTTTTTTTTTATGGATCCAATATAAAAACCAGTTTAGAACTGGGTTTATATTGTAAAATTTATGGATCCTCCACTCTTTAATAGCATATACCAAGTTAAGATTCTGTCCCCTTGAATTTTTTTATTATCATTTTAGATAGATTTCATTTTTTTTTTTTAAGTGTATTTAGCTTTGTCTTCATTGTTTTATGCCATGGAGCTTAGTTTCATTGATAGTTTATCATATTGTTGGTTTAGGCGTTCAGTCCTGCTATCATTTCATGTTTATTATTTCATCATTAAATCTTAAAAAATTATATTTCAGTTGAGTTTATTTGTTTTTGATATTATTCCAAAAGCCCAGGTTCGTTTGAGTTTCGGAACTTCTCTAAACCGATCAAACCCTATATCGGGTTTTCTGTCTCTTTGAATTTCCAGTTTGCGCTTTAGCAGACAAGAACCTCCGGTACCACCCTTGTGGGAGATCCGGATTGTTCTCCAAAAATCATAGTGGATTCATGATTAAATATACTAATGATCTGGAAATTTTAAGGTTTTTTCCAATTAGTTTTGACCTCTATAAAAAATCGGACTTCTCAGACCTCTGGGAAAATATCGATTTTCTTTTGTCAGGGTATAGACAGACCCTAATGCACCGAGTCCATCCAATCTGTAACCCTTCTGCAAAAACTTTCAACATGAAAGTTGTTCCTAACATAATTTCCTGTTATTTACCAAAAGTTGGGAATTTTTAGATCTGTTTCATTAATTTTCCCGGATTTTCCTTTTCTGTCTAACAGATTCCAATGTCCAGAAATTCCAGAGATTTAGGTCTCTGATAACAGTGTGGCCTTTTCCAAACCATAACCCGAATCCCAATGGTGTTAAAAGAACAAATCTTTCTCTATTTGTCAGGGACATTTTACCACAATTTCAGACTTTTTCCCATCTGTCTTCCATTTTTCTCATATTGTCTACCGAAACCTATCTGTTTCCCTTAAATCCTAGAGTCGCCGGATTCCGATCCGACTTGCCGGAGTGGCACAGCTCCGACCATAGGTCAAAACCAGAAAGTGTAAAAAGCCAAAATCCTTTCCTTACTGTCCTCTGTCACCCCATAAAATTTGGGAAATTTTTATCCAAATTTGATATCCTAAATCTCCTTTAGAATCAACATTTTAGGCAAAAATCATAAAATTTAAGGTTTTTATTTGAATTTCCATATTTAAAAATACAAAAAAAATAGATTTTCAAGCTCCATTATGTTTCTAAAATTATTTTAGGTGTCCATGCTAAATTTGGTTTAATTCCAAGTTCATTTGCTCCATGTGTTAGTTTATCTTTAAATTCAGAAGCGAAAATCAGGCGAAAATCGGGTTAAATTCGATGTTTTATGATATTTTAGCCATTTTAGGGTTTTTATCATGTACATAAGCATGTAGAATCATATTAGGGTTAATTTTCATCTCATTTTCATTTCATATTTTTTCATTTTGCAAAATTTATTTCAGAAAACCCTGGTTTCAAGGCCATAGTCTTGTTATCGGGGGTATTTTGGTCATTTTGACCTAAATTTCGAAATTTCAATTTCTAATTCTCCAAAATTTCATGCATATCATCATATTTTATCATATTATGTTTGATTTATTTCATTTGATTTTCAAAATTCCAAAATTTATAAAAATTCTTTCAGAAAACCCTGATTTCAAGGTCATCAGGGGTATTTTGGTCATTTTGACCCCAATTTCAAATTTTCAAGTTTATTTTAGAAATTTATTCATTGTTTATCATGTTTATATCAAAGGGGGTATGAATTTGTGTTTATATCTGAATAATATCCGATAATTTCACATATTTTCGGATAAATTCAGAAAAAACTACATTTTTGTGCTAACCTTGTTTTCTAGTTTTGCAGGAACATTCAAGAAGAAGACTTAGCTTTTATTTTTTTTATTTCAATTCAATGTAACCTCAAATGTAATAATTTGGAATAAGAGTTACTTTTCTGCTTAGAATAGGGTTGCATTGCATATAGTTTAATTTATGCAAATTTCAATATGTGATGTATGATTCATGCACATTATTTCAAATTCACTATGGTTTACACGAATGGCACGTGCACAAGCTCTTATGGAGTTTATAAACTCGGTGGGATTCGTATTTATGGCCATAGTCAGAATACGAAGAAAACCAAGATTTATGATCTTCATATTAGTCACATTCAGCTTACACACTTAGGCTAACTTCAAAAATGCACTGCATTTTTTAAAAGTTCAAAAGGATTTCTCAATTCCTCATTGAAATTCCCTTTTCAAATTCATATTCATTCATTCATATTATTCAAATTGCATTGTTTTCAAATTCATTTTCCAATTTTAATTTCAAAAAAATTTAGTTTTCTCAAGAATTTTCAAGTCTTTCTCTGGATCTGATTTTCTCAAAATCGTAAGTTTTCAAATGACATTTCAAAGCATTTCCCAAGTTCAAATCGAGATTTTCCTATGTTTTAAAATTCTCAAATTTCAAAATCCCAAGTTTTCAGAAATCGATTTTCTCATATTTTCCAGTTTTCCTGAGAATTCATTTTCCATTTCAAAAGTCATTTTCCAATGAATTTCTTAGATTTTCTCAGAATTCTCAAATCCATTTTCTCAGAAAAGCAATTCCAAATTTCAAAATCGATTTTCTAAAGTTCAAATTTTCCTGAGAAATCACTTTCCAATGCAAATTTCTGATTTCCAATAAAATTCAATGATTTTCTCAGGAATTCCATTTTCAAGCATTTTCCAGTCCTTTTCTAAATGCATTTCAATTTTCCAAAGCAAACATCATATTTTCTCAAACTTGCATTTTTCAAAATTCCATAGCACAAGCCTGATTCTTTGTGCATTCTAGAAAAAACAGAGCATAATTTAGATATTTGAGTCAAGTTAAAGCACATAATTGGTCCTTGGTTCAATTACCCCTGGTAAAGGCGCCAGGAACGGTTGAACCTCGTACCGACAGGCGGATCCCATTCCATGGAATTTTCCCGCAAATTTTCAAAACAGAGGCGAGTAAATTTTTAAAACAATTTTCAAAACTTTGGTCGAGTTTGACTCGCAAATTCGTTTCTCTCTCGCAAGGGAGGGGAAAAATTTTGCGATGATAACAGGTTTGGCGACCGTGATGGGACCTGTGTTCGTCTGATCAATTATGTACTTTGACTTAGCTCAATTATCAAAATCATGCTCTACAAAATGTCAACTTTTAATTTCTGATATCATGTGAACCTAGGAGCCTAGACTTGAACCCATTTGACATGGATTGCATGTAGACTAGGCATGGTTTGGTAGGACCATATTGAGGAGAATTATGCATGCTCACTTAGACTTAGGTCTGAAATACAACACTCCTCAATCTAGGAATTATATGAAAACAATGCTTGCTTCTTCAAAAAAACTTCAAAATTCTATCTCTTTAGGACTTAGAGCCCTCTATTTTTCTGCATGTGATCATTTTTCAAAAACCACCCCACCTATGTCTACCCGGTCTTCACGTTGTTGGGCTCTCTTCCAGAACCATAGTTCGGGACAGAGCCTCACAACTGGGCCACTTATTTGGGCTAACGCCCCCCTGCCACGTACCAAGGGCCATAGTCCAACGTATATCGGCAGGCGCTCAAAGATGTTGGGAAAACACAAGCCTAGACCCGAAGATGAATTTCTATGCCACGTACATCGAGCCTCGGCTCGAGTATATCGGCATAACTCGATTGGACACAGTTGATCTGAGCCTAGAGTCAGGATTAGGGTCCTAAAGCTCTTTCAAAATCCACGCATTTAGAGTTGGCTTCTTAGGGATTGTTGTATGTGCATAATTGTTTGTAATTGAATGTATGATATTCATTTTTGCCTTATTTTCTCATATTTTTCCCAATTTTTCCAAAATACCGAACAATTTTCCAAAATACCTCATTTTTCATCTTTTATGAAATATCTCCTTTTTCTCAAAAACCCTGGGTGATTTTTCCAAATTATCCACCTTTTCTTCAAAACTCTAGATTTTCCATTCTTTCGTTCCTCTGGACTTCGAATTTCCAGCTTTCATTTTATCCTGCCTGCAATTTTCAAAATTCTTGTATTTTTCCAAAGTCTAATTCCAGTCTTCTTGTCTTTCAATCCAATGGCATCCAGTCAGCTCGATTCTATTTTTTCTGAGGGTCACATCTCCTACGAGGTGCGACAAAGTCTTCCTGAGCATCGATCTCTTAGCACCGGACCCTTCTTCCCCCGGTGGTACTATGTCTGGTTGAAAAAACTTCTCTCGTATGTTTGCGGACCACTTGAGCGATTGCGGGTTGGAATTGGCATCTGCAGTGGGAAAGTTGACAATCAACGACAATCTGATTCATGCACTGGCAGAGCGGTGGAATCCGCGCACTTGCACGTTCTGGTTCCCATGGGGCGAGATGACACTATTGATGGATGAATTTTCAGAGATTATGGGACTGCCCGAGCCAGCCGGTCAGCCTGGAGATCCATTAGAGCAGCAATTTCTGATCAATGTCAAGGGTCTGGACCCCAAAGATGCCGTAGCTCGTATGACAGAGCGCAAGTCTTGGCCACTGATTGAAGAAAATGGGAATGAGTACGTGAGCCTGATCGAGATCTACCGACAGTATGGAAAATTCGCAGAAGTCAGCTCGCTGTCCAGAACAGCTCGAGAGAGAATTCAGCATGCGATGGTTCTGTGTACTGTGGGACTTGCTATCTTTTCAAATGGACAAAATTATGTGGATGTCAGAATAGTACAGCTTTTGAGAAGATGGGGAAGTCGACAGACCAGTCGTCTCTCGATAGCCATGGCCGCGCTTGTTTTTCTATACAAAGGATTGACTCGTTTCACGCTTGGAGAGTCCATCTTAGTCGAGGGATGTATCTATGCTCTTCAGTCTTGGTTCCTTCAGCATGTACCGATCAAAGCTAGTTCGTTCAGATATAACGGCAAGGAGCTCCTTCCAATTGCACGGTACTGATTCCTGATCGATTACTGCAAGAAGAAGTGGTGTGAGACTATTTTAATCGAGAGTTATCACCTCCCAGATACACCTATGCATATGGTAAGAGATTCAAGCTACTCGGCCCATTTTCTTGTACCTACTACTATCCAGAGTGATGTGTCAGACAATTTTCTCAGAGACAGAAGCGCGTAGAAGCTCGGCTACTATCAGGGGTTATGCCAGAGTTCGACCTTGCATCAGCGCAGTGATCCGAAACATACCATTCTTCCAAATATGGCTGGGATTCTTTCATCATTCCCACTCTTTTCTCCAGTCCTCGTGTCTCTGTTGATCATAAAGAGTGGTGGCAAATTGTTTGTCCGCCCCCTCTTTCTCAAGTTTATTATTAATGCAATCATGTTTTCCCTTCAATGAATAAAAATCTTTCAAATTCTTCATTCTTGGTTTGACGACCTCGCCTAGGTAACAAGGCATGATTTTCAGTTGTTTATTTTCTTTGCAAAGGAATGGCAACACAATTGTCGTAATCCCAGCGATGACTCAATCCCTAGTAATGGGATACTCTTTCAATTATCTACCAAATTCTTATCAAATATTTTTCCTATGTTCATTTCTATCCTGAATCTTCATCATCAAAATGTAATCATCCATCTCGTTCTGCAAAGAATATCGGTATTTCCAAGTGGTTCAGATCAGATCAAGCAAGAAGACACCACTGTGTCAGTGCATCAGTGATTTTAGAAGTAGGCAAGAAGAGATGGATTCTCCAAGATCTGCCAAAAGATAGATTCCGAATGATAGGGATGACATGGATCCTGCTGCATATCAGATGTTCAAGAAAATGATGATTAGGATGATGTCTGAGCAAGCCGAGGACAGTTTCAGAAAGGCTCCTATCAAAGAGAAGACATATGTCTCCTTCTCTCAGAATATCACTGGTAGGAGCAATGAGCGATTCAGCGCATGTCAGGCCGATATTTTATTCTTGCCGACGTCCTCTATCGTCGTGAATTCAGTTCTGAATATTCCAAATGCCTAGATGAAGATGAAGCCAAAGAAGTTGTGCAAGAGGTACATGAAGGCATTTGCAGTAGTCCCATCGGCTACCAAACTCTTATCAAGCAAATCATCTGGGCAAGATATTATTGGAAGACTATGCAACAAGATTGCGACCATTTTGTGTAGAAGTGTGCTCTATGCCAGATACAGACACCTTCTATTCATGCGCCAACAATATATTTGCAAATCGCCATCCCTCCATGGCTATTTTCTATGTGGGCCTTTGATGTGGTAGGCCCTATCACTCCTTCTGCTTCAAATGGTCATAAATATTTTCTTGCCGCAACAGAATATTTCACTAAATGGGTCGAAGCTATCACTCTACGCATAGTAGAAGGTCGACATGTGGTCTCGTTCATCCACAAGAATATCCTATGTCGTTTTGGCATACCGCATGATATTGTGTCAGATAATGACAGTCATTTCAAGAATGAGAAAATGAGAACTTTCTGTTCGAAGTTCAAAATCCATCATCATTTCTCTGCTCCTTATTATCCTCAAGGGAATGGTCAGGCAGAGGCCACCAATAAAATTCTGATTAGAATCTTAGAGCGAACTTTGGAAACAGGCTGTGACTGGCATGAGAAGATCCATGATGCATTGTGAGCATACAGAACCACCATTCGAACTCCAATTAATGCTACTCCGTCAGAACTTGTCTACGGAACTGAAGTAGTGCTGCCTCTACATGTTCAGAAACCTGCCTTGAAGTTCGCATCACTGCTGGAGTTACCGCTTGATCAGTATTAGCAACAGCGACTGGTACAACTTGATTTGCTCAATAAAAGAAGACTCAGAGCACGCTCAATCATATCATCAGAGGATAGCCATACAATATGCAAAATTTGTCATTCAAAGGAAATCTTGAGTCAATGATCTAGTGCTCAGATCAATGGCCTATCTCAAGCATCGTCTGGGTGGCAAATGGTCGCTGAATTGGGAAGGTCCCTATGTTGTCAAAGAGGCATTACATCGTAACTCATATCTGCTCATAAATGCCGATGGTGTAGAATTATCAGACCCCATCAATGCAAAACATTTGAAAATTTTCTATACTTAAATCCTCTATTCCATCCTTTGTAATTCCTTAATATATTTTCTTCAATAATGGTCAAATTCTTCTTTCCCAGTTACACTGGGGCATTATTTTAAAAATTGTTTTCAAAACATCTTGTATGCAGGCAGGATCAAACAAATCTCTCATTTTGCATACATGTGCATTCATTTACATCATTTTGCATTCATTTGCATTTACGTGCATTCATTCGCATTCATCTGCATCAATTTGCATTTGCATCAAATTAACTTCCCCTTTAGGTTAAGGGACAAACCTGAGTTTTCCCTTCAGGTTAAGGGATAAACTGAGTTTCCCCTTCAGATTAAGGGATAAATCTGAGTTTCCCCTTCAGGTTAAGGGATAAACCTGAACCACCCATTCAGGATAAGGGATCAATTCTGAGACCCCGACAGTTGTCTAAGTCATCGTGAAGATGAAGATTGAAAATCTCTCATCAGAATCAGTTGGGTAAATTTTTAAAATCCAGTGTTCGTGCTGGTAAGATTTTCAAAAACTAGTGTTCGTGCTAGTAAAATTTTCTAAATCCAGTTTTGTGTTGGTAAATCTTCAAAATCCAGTGTTCGTGCTGGTAATTCATCGAAAAACAGTATTCGTACTGATCCATTTTCAAAATCCAGTACTTATAGTGGTTCATTTCCAAAATCCAGTATTCACACTGATACATCTTTCAAAATCCAATTGTTATTGGTCGGACTTTCAAAATCCAATTTTTTTTTGTCAAACTTTCAAAATCTGGTTTACTGGTTAATCCATGCTAGTCTAGTTTTCATTCGGGATTCGAGTTCTGAATCGAATTTTCTTTCCTTCTAATTAGTCTAGTTTTCCTTCGGGATTCGAGTTCCGACTCGAATTTTCTTTCCTTCTAACCGGTCTAGTTTTCCTTCGGGATTCGAGTTCCGACTCGAATTTTCTTTCTTTCTAATTAGTCTAGTTTTCCTTCGGGATTCGAGTTCTGACTCGAATTTCCTTTCCTTCTGACCAGTCTAGTTTTCCTTCAGGATTCGAGTTCCGACTCGAATTTTCTTTCCTTCCAATGGATCTAGTTTTCCTTCGAAGATTCGAGTTCCGACCCGAGTTTTCTTTTCCTAAAATTGGTCTAGAAGATTAGAGTTCCGACTCGAATTTTTCTTCCAAATTCCAATTTCAAATATCAAATTTCAAATATCAAATTTCAAATTTCAAAATTTCAAATTTTCAAAATTTCAATTTCAAATTTCGGCCCTTAAGCCACCCAATTACCAATTTCAGACCTCCGGGTCAACCAATTTCTAAATTTCTAATTTCGACCTTCGGGTCAATCAATTTCCGAATTTCCAATTTCGACCTTTGAGTCAACCAATTTCAATTTCAACCTTTGGATCAATCAATTCCAGTTTCGACTTTCGGATCAATCAATTTTCAATTTCCAAATTCCAAATTCCAAATTTCCAATTTCAAATATCAAATTTCAAAATTTCAAAATTTCCAAATTCCAATTTCGACCTTTTGGTCACTCAATACCAATTTCAATCATTTTCTCTTGCGAGAGACCCTTTTTATAGGGAGAGTTCAAGGGAGCTCATTCTTTTCGCATGCTATCCTTTGTTCACCTTGTAAGATTTACGATTCTAATTTTGATGTATATTGTGTAATTATATGGAATCAATGAATTTTTATGTTTTGACAATTTTCTAATGATTTGCTTAGTTGAGAACTGGGTAAATCACGTAATTGTATTGCAAAGAGCGATTTCGGGGAATCTAGAATGAATCTACCTCCGAAACTTTTAGGGTGAGTTGGAATAGGGTTGTGGTGATACACCCCGAAAATGAGACCCGAGTGACGAAAAAACCTCGTCAGTGCATGCGAATCACGAGTCTTGACCTAATTTTTTTAGACCCAAAACTTAGAACGCTCAATTTTAGCAAACAAGAGGTGATTTCCTTAGGGGGCATTGACCATAATACGTTAATTACGGTTATGAAGAGAACAGAATGAGTTGTTGGAATTAAATTAGCATTTTAATGTGTTGAATAAGCATTCTTTAAAGAAGTACACTATATGCGATTTTGGATTTGGATCCGGGGCTACTAGGAGATCCAAAACCCTGGGACGACCCTACAGTGGACGTCCATGTCCTTGGTTGACCAGCTGGTCAAGGGCTGACCAGCTGGATGGTATTTTTGAAATAATCTTGCATGGCTTTAAAGAATAGGCCTTCATTGGCCATGTGTCTTTCCAACACCCTCATGATGAAGCCTAGGCTCCATCATGAGGGGCGCCATTTTCAAAAGAGAGCCATGGGGTGGCGCCCCATGGCAGATTCGTGATTATTTTCAAAGACATTTGAACCCTTTCAATCCATTGGGCACGATGGGTGGCAGCCAGGGGCGCCCTTTTGTAAAATTTCAAACTTTTAAGGGCATTTAATGATGGCATTTTCGAGATTTTTGCAAAGCCTTTTGGAAGGCTTGACATGCATTGGTTGTTGGGGGGCGTGGAGCTCCCCAACCCTCCATCTTGGAGGGATTTAATCCCAGCCGTTCACCACTAAGCCTACCTCTATAAAACCTTTACAAAAAAAAAACGGGTCCCTCTTATTTGGGGCGATTTTCCTTTTTCTCTCTCTCTCCTCTCAAGCTTCCTCACTCCAGCCGTGTGCTTCCTCTTGGCGTGAAGAGCTGCAACACCTTCCTCATTAGCTAAGGTGAAGACTCACCTCACTTGTTATGGTTTCATATTGAAGAGGAAACCGTTGGAAACTTTGCACCTTGGCATGCAAAAATCCAAACGGTGGATTAGGTGATATAGCTATTGTTCCGATCTTAAATCACCATGGATTAGCAAGATTTCTTGCCGCACGTATTTGAAAGCTTTTCCCTTTTTGTTTTCGTTCAATCAACATTTTATTTGAGATCATTTCCTTGCTTGTTGTTGTTTACCA
Organism: Nuphar pumila; assembly: GCF_984573655.1. Lineage (NCBI taxonomy): Eukaryota > Viridiplantae > Streptophyta > Magnoliopsida > Nymphaeales > Nymphaeaceae > Nuphar > Nuphar pumila. The sequence continues at coordinate 86,569,877 of NC_143259.1, forward strand.
TATTAGTTTAACACTATCTTAGTGGTTATGTGATTCTTCTATGCCGAAGTTCATGGCTTTCTCCACCTTCTTCCTTCTATTTTCTATTTTTTTCTTTTTGGTATGGTGGGCCGAGCTGGGCTTGTCCAGCACACACCCAGGCCGGTTAGCTGTCCCTTGTATTCGGGAACACTAGGCGGTGTGTTCCAGACATCAGCATTTATATTTTTTTGTGTGGTTATTGTTATTCTTGTTCTGTGTTTTTCTCTTACGGTGCTGGGCTTAGACCAATCCCAAAATGCTGGGACTGGGGGCTGCAGCCAGGTTGTCGAGCGTTGGTCACAGTGTGACCAGCTCATTTTGGGCGTAGGAAGGTCAGGCGGTTGTGTTAGCCTCTTGCATGTCTTTTCCTTTTTCTTTGTTCGGTCTTCTTTGGAACCAGGACTGGAGCAGCTGGGCCGGTTTTGGTGTGCCCAGCACACCCTCCTTGTTGCTGTGAACTGAGCCCTTGAGCTCTGGTTCTCGCTGACAAGGGTGGCTCGGTCTGGTCCAGCGGACCAGACCCGCTTGGTCTATCCTTTTGCTCCAGGAATGGATCTGGCGCCACTTGGGTGGCCCGCGCATGCAAGTAGGGATTTGGCCTCTAGCTTCTTCTTCCCTCCGCGTTACCGTTCCGCCTAAACCCTTCGGTTCAGGTCTGAACTAAGGTTTAGACCTAATGGTTTATCAGCCTGGGCGTGGCACAAGGTGCCAGCCGCCCAACCCCTTTCGTGGGAGCCGGATGGAGACTAGTGGTGCCGAGCACCGAGGACCTTTTCATTCGGCCATTTTGGGTTGCATGTAGGTCCGAACCGAATGGTTCAGACCTGTGCATGTATGGGGAACCAGGCCGGCAACGGGTGCCAGCCATGGTTCTGTTTTTGGACAGGTCGAGTGCCAGCCGCATGGTGCTGGGCACCCGGGTCCCTCGAGTTGATCCCCTTCGGGTCCGGGTCTGAACCAGAGAGAGAAGGGTTCAGACCCACTGCTGGCCAACCACAGCCCGGTCTCATAGACCAGACCGACTCGGCCCAGTTTTTGGGCTTAACCCGCAGGCTTAGCCACGGTTGTCTTTGCCGGGGCTGGAAACAGCCCAACCAAAACCCTTGACAGGTAGGGTCCGGTTCCTGAGTCGGTCCAGACCTTGATGGTAGGTCCGACAGTCTGGTCCGTAGGACCAGACCACCCTTAGCTAGAGCTTGTTAGCACAAGTGCGGGTGGACTTTCGTTTCACCACACTCGCGGCCCCACTACACCATTATTTATGGCTGATAGCAGGTTACCCTATCAACACTAGCTCGCACCTACTTCGAGTCGAACCCGATTAGGTTCAAACCAGCCTTTGTATTGCCCTGCACCCTCCTCGCACTTCGGTTAGGTTCGGCATGAGTGCATGCCTTGGGATGCACCGGGTTCGAGTAAGCTTTTCATATATATATATATACATATATGTAAATGAGATTGTATATATATTTGTATATACATATACATATGGGTATGTGCCTCGCCGAGTATGTTTGAAAGGGGTGATATATATATGTACACATGAATATATGTAAGGGTATTGAAACTTATGACTCTCGTGTCCCGTTCAAGCATTTTCTCAAATGATTCTATACTCCGAGCTCAGTATGAATTCCATAGCATTGTCCTACATTCGTTTTTGGACAAACGGTTTGTTTAGGGTCCATGGGCGCGACACCCCGAACCGTAGTAATGCCAATGTTATTCCCATTAGATGGGTTAAGTTCAGAAATCATCTTCGACACGTAAGTGTGTCGTACTGCGTAAGGAAAATCCTTATACCTTGATTTATGTGCAACTACTTAGTTAAGTATACAGACGAACCCTATTGCAAATCCACATACTTGGAAACTACGTTGAATTACAAGCATTGTTTCATTGTCTTTGTTTCGGGTCCGCAGGCGCGGCACCCCACACCGTGGGAATAGCTAATGTTGTTCCCATAAGTCGGGTATATCCCAGATTTTCACCATAAACATGTAAGTGTGTCAACCATGTATGAAAGCATAGTGAATGCAATATTCACACTGAAGTATGCAAGTTAATCATTTCATATTATGCAACTGCCTCTGTTGTTTATGCTTGTGCAAAAGATAGAAACATACACTTCGCACTTGGCACATCCTGACACTGTTACTGAGTAGTGCGTACCTTGAAAAGGTACATTGCTTGAGGCGTTAGTAAGTGCACCACGTGCACTTACTACAAGAAAGAAAAGAATAAAGATAGGGTATGAATAATGAAATGACTTGTTATGGGCTCAGTTGGAATCCTTGGGCAATGACCCTTGCTTAAAGAGATGGACTCTTATGTGATATACCCTAAACAGAAATAAATCAATAAGGTATTTCGACTGCTTTCACGAGCAGTGTGCTTCGTTGGCCGCGTGAGGCTGAGCACGTGAATGGGCAGGCCAAGTCCTCGTTTTGCGTACCCTACGGGGACCACAAGGCAAATTCCTCGTGAGAGGTGTGTTGAACATGAGCCTTAAGAAAGATAAACCTGCTTCGCCCCATTCACAAAATAGTTCACCTCGGGAGAGGGTGGATGGTACAACCCTGAGTGACTTGTCGTTACTACGACACGTGTTTGACAGGAGCTGTAGCGCCCTTTGGCCTCCAGTCACTCAGAGTCAGGGAGGTCGAGGTTGCCTTTTTAGGACCTCACTACTGCAGTAGTATGGATTGCAATCCTTGCCTATGCGAGTGTTTTCTCCTAGTTGTGTGCTGCTCGCATAAGGTCGACTCGGTCTGTAGCTTCCCCGGTTACCACACTAGAATTTAAATAACAGACGCCGGGTGCATGTCTCACAGAATGCGAGATTCCTTCGCGTACCCGAAGGAGTAATCAGAAGAACTTAAGAACTAACCAAACAGCTGACTTAAAGTAGTTGTTGCTTTACTTGTGTTGTAGACTTACTTTAGTTGTTACAGTCATTTCAGTTTGTTACCTTAGTTACTTGCTGCTCAATTCGCTTATACTTCAGTTCGTTGCTTTAGCTACTTGTTTTCCTGTTGACTAGTACTTGTCACTTCACACTTACCAGACACAGGCACTTACACTTGTCAGCTTGTTTCCTGCCTTCTTGTGTACTTGATATATATACCCATTGCTTGTGGTTGTTTCTTCACCACCTTGAAAAAGGATTGACCCCGTTTTATGGGGATGTAGGTGACGAACAGGCTTAGTGCGGATGCAATGATACGCGATGGAGGCTCTGAGGACCCACACACTTGACCTGCAGATCTTGTACCTGGTGGTTTTGGGGTTTTTGGTTGTTGTTGGGATGTATCCCCTATTTTCTACCTTTTGTACTTATAAGTTGTAAACTTTTTAAAACTGTTGGGGTGTTTCCCCTTTTTACTTCATATTTACACTTTTGGTTGCACTTATCTGTGGCGGCCGCCCAGACTTTCGACTTTGTTGTTTTCCCACGTTTGCCTCCGCTAGTTTCCTACTTAAACCTTTGAAAAAAAAAATTTCCATAGAAATCCCAAGTTTTTCCAAGGTCGGGGTTTGGGGCGCCACAGGGATTGGTATCAGAGCAATGTTTAAGTGTGTGGTCAGAGCTTCATCGTGCATCATCCATCGCACTGTAAGTATAAGATTAGCTTCTTCTTCTTCTTGTTTTCCTTCTTTCCTTCCTTTACTTCCTGCTTTTAGATGGTTTGTGTTGTGGTTCTGTGTATATCATAGATGTCGACAAACCCGACCTACGGCAAGATTTTGGAGGCTCTCCAAAACCTGACTCGAGGCGAAGAGGCCCTGAGTGGAGCTATGCGACGTTTGGCACGTAATGTGCATATGTTGGCACCCTCGTGTGCAAGGTGTTTGGGAGATCATGTGGGACAGATTTGTCCCCGTGAGTTGGCTGAGTGCCCCTACTGTAGCCTTCGTGGGCATGTCGAAGAGGAATGCCAGACGAAGCAGAGGGATGAGCTCTGGAAGAGCAATGCGGAAGACATCCAGGATATTTCTTCAGTCTCTGGACCTTTGGTTCTGGAAGTGGATAGCCAAGACGGAGAAAAGCGAGGAGCGATCGATTCTCCTCAATATTCTCTCGAGTCCTACCCCTATGGTGTTTCTTCGGAGTACGTGCCACCGATTTTGGGAGAAGTCTAGGAGATCTCGGACACGCCACTGAGGGAAGTTGTTTCTCCTCCACGTGTTAGGTCGAGGCGCTGTGGTAGTCGGAAGGACTACAGGGACTTCTACACCAACAAGTCGTGATATTGCGATGTAATGATTAGATGTTAGAAACACTGAGTCAGTGTTTCGTTTTTGCTTTTGTCGTGCTTAAATTGTTGGCAACACTTGTTTAACCCTATCTTGATGAAGGGTGCTTCTGTAATGTTTCAGTTTTCCTTGTTAAGGAAATGGAAATTTTTCTATCTCTGTGTATTTGCTGGTTGCTTATGTATAAAATGTTGCGTATTTAGATGGCGTGGCGCACCAGGTGTGACGACCTGATGGAGACTCTGAACAACCTTACAGAGGTTGTAGGACGACAAGCGGAGACCATGAGGAACATGGGCGAGCACATCCAACAGACCGCCCAGGGACAGGGAGCACCTGCCCAGGTTCCTGTTGCGACAGTCCCATATAAGCAATTTATGAGCTTGAACCCTCCCTCGTTTGATGGAAAGTCATCGCCGGAAGCGGCCGAGGATTGGATCAGAGAAATTGAACGTATCTTCCGAGTGTTACAAGTTGGTGATGATCGAAAAGTAGATTTTGGGACATATCGTCTCAGGAAGGACGCGGAAAGGTGGTGGGCAGCTACCTGGGAGATAAAATTCGACAACCAGCCAGTTGATTGGGAGCAATTTGTGGAAGCGTTCTACGCAGCCTATTTTCCAGCTCACGAGAGGAGCCGAAAAATGCAGGAGTTTCTCGACCTCCAACAGGGTAGTTCTTCTCTCCCGGATTATGTCACGCGTTTTCGAAGCCTAGAGAGGTTTTGTCCGCACTTATACACGACAGAAAAGGAGCGAGCTCTTAAATTTGCTCGAGGTCTGAAGCCAGTCTTAAGGACGAAGGTGTACATGCGTGCGCCTATGACGGTCGATGAGGCTCTAGAGACGGCCTCCTTGCTTGAACATGATTGGATAGAATCGCAGAAGACCCCCGCACCACGTCAACAACAGCAGAATCCTGGCCAAAGGAGTTGGCCAAGGAAGAGACAATTCCGGAGGAATCAAGATGGAAGGAAGTTCCATCCTCAGACAAAGAAGCAGCGTAACAACAACAGCAGCAACACCCGCCAGAATCAGTATCAGAACCATAGGCCCCAGTACCAACAACGCCAGCAGCCGCAGCAGAAGCAGCTTACCGCAGCTAGTTGTCCAAAATGTATTACAGATCATCCAGGGCGACCCTGCCCGCGAGACACCGGCGGATGCTTATATTGTGGAAAGATGGGTCATTATATCAGGGATTGTAGAAAGAAGCAAGCAGACGACCAGCGCAGGAATACGCCAGGTACTTCTCAGCCGACACCGCAACGACAGCCAGAGATGCAGCAGCAGCAGCAGCAGTCATATCCACCCAAGACAGCAGCCCAGAAGGTCATTGCAGGTCGAGCATACGCGACATCAGTCGAGCAAGTGACCAAGGCAGAGTTGGTCCAAGGTACGATTTCGATATCCGGACATGAAGCACTTACGTTGTTTGATTGTGGTGCTACTCATTCGTTCATAGCAACTAGATTCGTTCGTACCTTACCTTTGGCAGTCGAGTCTTTGAACTTTCCGTTGGAGGTTCGCACTCCAACTGGAGAGCAATCTTTTTGTGACTCGTATGTTCCGAACATCGACGTGTCAGTGGCAGGACAGAACTTGTCAGCTGACGTTATCCTGTTCGACATGACAGAGTACGATGTCATTCTGGGCATGGATTGGCTTTTTGAGTATCATGCTCAAGTCTTCTGTCGGGAAGGCAAGATCGTTCTTTCTCAGCCTGATCGTCCTGTTCTGGAGATCAAGCTTCCTCGACCTTTGCACGATAGTCGCATGATTTCTTCTTTCAAGGCTCAGAAATATCTGCGAAACGGGGGTACTGCATTCTTAGTCAGCATTGCCCCAGTTGAACCCGAGATGGTTTTGATCGAAGACTTGGACGTAGTCCGAGATTTTTACGATGTGTTTTCAGAGGAACTACCTGGGTTACCTCCGAGGCGTGAGATCGAATTCGGTATTGAGTTGTTGCCAGGAATGACACCAATATCCAAGGCACCATATCGTATGGCTCCGACAGAGCTTGAAGAGTTCAAGCGTCAGTTAGAAGAACTCCTTGATCAAGGTTTTATTCGACCTAGTGCTTCACCGTGGGGAGCACCAGTGCTGTTCGTACGGAAGAAGGATGGATCCCTGAGGTTGTGCATCGATTATCGGATGCTCAACCAGGCGACAATTAAGAACAAGTATCCATTTCCGAGGATCGAAGATCTTTTCGATCAGTTACAGAAGGCGAAGGTCTTCTCGAAGATAGATCTTAGATCGGGTTACCATCAGCTTCGTATCCGAGAGGATGATATTGCGAAGACAGCTTTCCGGACGAGATATGGGTTGTATGAGTTTGTGGTGATGCCTTTTGGCCTCACGAATGCTCTAGCAGCATTCATGGATTTGATGAACCGGATTTTTTGTCCATATGTGGACTCGTTCGTGATAGTATTTATCAACGACATCTTGATCTATTCGAAGAGTCTGGAGCAACATCGGGAGCATTTGCGGATTGTGTTGAGTACTCTTCACGAGCATCAGTTGTTCGCCAAATTCTCCAAGTGTGAGTTTTGGCTCGAGCGCGTCATGTTTCTTGGCCATGTGATATCGAGGGACGGAGTATCCGTCGATCCAGCGAAAGTAGAAGCAATTTTAGGCTGGAAACAGCCTAAGAATGTGTCTGAGATTCGTAGCTTTCTTGGATTGGCCGGTTATTATCGACGTTTTATCCAAGACTTTTCAAGGATCGCTTTACCTTTGAGGAAGTTGTTGCGTAAAGGTATTAAGTTCGTGTGGAACAGTGCCTCTGAGGACAGTTTCTAGATCCTGAAGTTGAAGTTGACTACCTCGCCGGTATTGGCTTTACCCTCAGGCAGAGGTGGCTTTGTGGTGTACACAGACGCCTCTGGTACCGGTTTAGGTTGCGTGCTTATGCAGCATGGCCGAGTTATTGCCTATGCCTCCAGACAGTTGAAGACTCACGAGCAAAATTATCCGACGCACGATTTAGAACTGGCAGCAGTCGTGTTCGCTTTGAAATCATGGAGACACTACCTATATGGGGAATCGTTTGAGGTCTTTTCCGACCACAAGAGCCTCAAATATCTGTTCTCTCAGAAGGAGTTGAATATGAGGCAGCGACGATGGCTTGAGTTCATCAAGGACTATGATTTCACGTTGTTGTATCATCCTGGTAAGGCGAACGTTGTTGCAGATGCGCTTAGCCGCAAAGCGGGTGGCGTTCTGGCTAGTCTTGTGTGGAGCCAGAAGCTTATCGAAGATTTTGTTGCATGGAAACCTTTTTCTGTTGGTGGTGGTTCGATCAGGTTGTCTGGTCTGACCATTCGATCTGCGTTTTTGCCAAAGATCGTTGAGGCTCAGAAGCTTGACGACCAGTATGGTAAGTTTCTAGCCTTGGCTGAGCAAGCAGATTCTCCTTTCAGAGTATCTAGTGATGGCAGCGTGCATATGAGAGATCGCCTTTGGGTTCCGAGCAACCCTGAGGTGAAGAGAGAAATTCTTGATGAAGCTCATATGTCAAGATATACGATTCATCCCGGAGGAACAAAGATGTTCAAGGACTTACAGCGGAAATATTGGTGGAGTGGTATGAAGCGCGAGATAGCGGCTTACGTTGCGTGATGCTTGACGTGTCAGCAAGTTAAAGCGGAACATCAACGTCCCGGTGGTACCTTGCAGAGGATTGAGATTCCTCAGTGGAAATGGGAGAATGTTACAATGGATTTTGTGGTAGGATTGCCACTGTCTAGGCGTAAACACGATGCGATATGGGTAGTCGTGGACAGACTCACCAAGTCTGCCCATTTCCTGCCAATCAGGATCAGTCAGTCTCTTGAGAGCCTAACTGACTTGTACATTAGAGAGATCGTTCGGCTTCATGGTGTGCCGAGGTCTATTATTTCCGATCGTGATCCCCGATTCACGTCGCGACTGTGGGGTCAGTTGCAATCTGCTTTGGGGACGAAATTGAAGTTTAGCACAGCCTTTCATCCTCAGACGGATGGACAGTCCGAGCGAACGATTCAAACGTTAGAAGATATGTTGCGAGCTTGTATGCTTGATTGGAAGGGTGAATGGGATTCACACCTATGTTTAGTAGAGTTTGCGTATAACAACAGTTACCACGCTAGTATCGGGATGGCCCCGTATGAAGCGTTGTATGGTAGACCTTGTCGGTCGCCATCTTATTGGGATGACATCAGCGATAGAGCGAGCGAATCGCCGATTGTTCTTCAGCACTACACGCAGCAAGTGCAGAAGATTCGTGAACGTTTGAAGGCAGCGCAAGATAGACAGAAGAGTTACGCCGATAAGAGACGTCGTGAATTGTCTTTTAATGTTGGAGACATGGTTTTTGTCAGAGTTTCGCCGACTAAGAGCGTATTTCGTTTCGGAAAGAAAGGGAAGTTGAGTCCGAGGTATGTCGGACCATTCGAGATCGTGGCACGGATTGGTGAGGTGGCATATCGTGTCGAGTTGCCTCCACAGTATGCCTACATTCACAATGTTTTTCACGTGTCGATGCTCAGGAAATACATTCCTGACCCATCACATGTCATTTGTTACGAAGATGTAGATGTGCAAGAAGATCTGACTTTACCAGAAAGGCCTATCGAGATTGTTGATCGACGAGATCAAGTTTTGCGTACCAAGACTATTTCGTTAGTTAAGGTACGGTGGCAGCACCATGGCATTGAAGAATGCACATGGGAACCAGAAGCGAACATGAAAGAGTCTTATCCAGAACTTTTTATAACCTCCTAATGGTGATTTCGCGGATGAAATCCTTTTTAGGAGGGAAGGATGTAAGATCTACGATTCTAATTTTGATGTATATTGTGTAATTATATGGAATCGATGAATTTTTATGTTTTGACAATTTTCTAATGATTTGCTTAGTTGAGAACCGGGTAAATCGCGTAATTGTATTGCAAAGAGCGATTTCGGGGATTCTAGAATGAATCTACCTCCGAAACTTTTAGGGTGAGTTGGAATAGGGTTGTGGTGATACACCCCGAAAATGAGACCCGAGTGACGAAAAAACCTCGTCAGTGCATGCGAATCACGAGTCTTGACCTAATTTTTTTAGACCCAAAACTTAGAACGCTCAATTTTAGCAAACAAGAGGTGATTTCCTTAGGGGGCATTGACCATAATACGTTAATTACGGTTATGAAGAGAACAGAATGAGTTGTTGGAATTAAATTAGCATTTTAATGTGTTGAATAAGCATTCTTTAAAGAAGTACACTATATGCGATTTTGGATTTGGATCCGGGGCTACTAGGAGATCCAAAACCCTGGGACGACCCTACAGTGGACGTCCATGTCCTTGGTTGACCAGCTGGTCAAGGGCTGACCAGCTGGATGGTATTTTTGAAATAATCTTGCATGGCTTTAAAGAATAGGCCTTCATTGGCCATGTGTCTTTTCAACACCCTCATGATGAAGCCTAGGCTCCATCATGAGGGGCACCATTTTCAAAAGAGAGCCATGGGGTGGTGCCCCATGGCAGATTCGTGATTATTTTCAAAGACATTTGAACCCTTTCAATCCATTGGGCACGATGGGTGGCAGCCAGGGGTGCCCTTTTGTAAAATTTCAAACTTTTAAGGGCATTTAATGATGGCATTTTCGAGATTTTTGCAAAGCCTTTTTGGAAGGCTTGACATGCATTGGTTGTTGGGGGGCGTGGAGCTCCCCAACCCTCCATCTTGTAGGGATTTAATCCCAGCCGTTCACCTCTAAGCCTACCTCTATAAAACCTTTACAAAAAAAAAAAACGGGTCCCTCTTATTTGGGGCGATTTTCCTTTTTCTCTCTCTCTCCTCTCAAGCTTCCTCACTCCAGCCGTGTGCTTCCTCTTGGCGTGAAGCGCTGCAGCACCTTCCTCATTAGCTAAGGTGAAGACTCACCTCACTTGTTATGGTTTCATATTGAAGAGGAAACCGTTGAAAACTTTGCACCTTGGCATGCAAAAATCCAAACGGTGGATTAGGTGATATAGCTATTGTTCCGATCTTAAATCACCATGGATTAGCAAGATTTCTTGCCGCACGTATTTGAAAGCTTTTCCCTTTTTGTTTTCGTTCAATCACCATTTTATTTGAGATCATTTCCTTGCTTGTTGTTGTTTACCATATTAGTTTAACACTGTCTTAGTGGTTATGTGATTCTTCTATGCCGAAGTTCATGGCTTTCTCCACCTTCTTCCTTCTATTTTCTATTTTTTTTCTTTTTGGTATGGTGGGCCGAGCTGGGCTCGTCCAGCACACACCCAGGCCGGTTAGCTGTCCCTTGTATTCGGGAACACTAGGCGGTGTGTTCCAGACATCAACATTTATATTTTTTTGTGTGGTTATTGTTATTCTTGTTCTGTGTTTTTCTCTTGCGGTGCTGGGCTTAGACCAGTCCCAAAATGCTGGGACTGGGGGCTGCAACCAGGTTGTCGAGCGTTGGTCACAGTGTGACCAGCTCATTTTGGGCGTAGGAAGGTCTGGCGGTTGTGTTAGCCTCTTGCATGTCTTTTCCTTTTTCTTTGTTCGGTCTTCTTTGGAACCAGGACTGGAGCAGCTGGGCCGGTTTTGGTGTGCCCAGCACACCCTCCTTGTTGCTGTGAACCGAGTCCTTGAGCTCTGGTTCACGCTGACAAGGGTGGCTCGGTCTGGTCCAGCGGACCAGACCCCCTTGGTCTATCCTTTTGCTCCAGGAATGGATCTGGCGCCACTTGGGTGGCCCGCGCATGCAAGTAGGGATTTGGCCTCTAGCTTCTTCTTCCCTCAGCGTTATCGTTCCGCCTAAACCCTTCGGTTCAGGTCTGAACCAAGGTTTAGACCTGATGGTTTGTCAACCTGGGCGTGGCACAAGGTGTCAGCCACCCAACCCCTTTCGTGGGAGCCGGATGGAGCTTAGTGGTGCCGAGCACCCAGGCCCTTTTCATTCGGCCATTTTGGGTTGCATGTAGGTCCGAACCGAATGGTTCAGACCTGTGCATGTATGGGGAACCAGGCCGGCAACGGGTGCCAGCCATGGTTCTGTTTTTGGACAGGTCGAGTGTCAGCCGCATGGTGCTGGGCACCCGGGTCCCTCGAGCTGATCCCCTTCGGGTCCGGGTCTGAACCAGAGAGAGAAGGGTTCAGACCCACTATTGGCCAACCACAGCCCGGTCTCATAGACCAGACCGACTAGGCTCAGTTTTTGGGCTCAACCCGCAGGCTTAGCCACGATTGTCTTTGCCGGGGCTAGAAACAGCCCAACCAAAACCCTTGACATGTAGGGTCCGGTTCCTGAGTCGGTCCAGACCTTGATGGTAGGTCCGACAGTCTGGTCCGTAGGACCAGACCACCCTTAGCTAGAGCTTGTTAGCACAAGTGCAGGTGGACTTTCGTTTCACCACACTCGCGGCCCCGCTACACCATTATTTATGGATGATAGCAGGTTACCCTATCAACACTAGCTCGCACCTACTTTGAGTCGAACCCGATTAGGTTCAAACCAGCCTTTGTATTGCCCTGCACCCTCCTCGCACTTCGGTTAGGTTCGGCATGAGTGCATGCCTTGGGATGCACCGGGTTAGAGTAAGCTTTTCATATATATATATATGTAAATGAGATTGTATATATATATGTATATACGTATACATATGGGTATGTGCCTCGCCGAGTATGTTTGAAAGGGGTGATATATATATGTACACATGAATATATGTAAGGGTATTAAAACTTATGACTCTCGTGTCCCGTTCAAGCATTTTCTCAGATGATTCCATACTCCGAGCTCAGTATGAATTCCATAGCATTGTCCTACGTTCGTTTTTGGACAAACGGTTTGTTTAGGGTCCGCGGGCGCGGCACCCCGAACCGTGGTAATGCCAATGTTATTCCCATTAGATGGGTTAAGTTCAGAAATCATCTTCGACACGTAAGTGTGTCGTACTGCGTAAGGAAAATCCTTATACCTTGATTTATGTGCAACTACTTAGTTAAGTATACAGATGAACCCTATTGCAAATCCACATACTTGGAAACTACGTTGAATTACAAGCATTGTTTCATTGTCTTTGTTTCGGGTCCGCAGGCGCAGCACCCCACACCGTGGGAATAGCTAATGTTGTTCCCATAAGTTGGGTATATCCCAGATTTTCACCATAAACATGTAAGTGTGTCAACCACGTATGAAAGCATAGTGAATGCAATATTCACACTGAAGTATGCAAGTTAATCATTTCATATTCTGCAACTGCCTCTGTTGTTTATGCTTGTGCAAAACATAGAAATATACACTTCGCACTTGGCACATCCTGACACTGTTACTGAGTAGTGCGTACCTTGAAAAGGTACATTGCTTGAGGCGTTAGTAAGTGCACCACGTGCACTTACTACAAGAAAGAAAAGAATAAAGATAGGGTATGAATAATGAAATGACTTGTTATGGGCTCAGTTGGAATCCTTGGGCAATGACCCTTGCTTAAAGAGATGAACTCTTGTGTGATATACCCTAAACAGAAATAAATCAATAAGGTATTTCGACTGCTTTCACGAGCAGTGTGCTCCGTTGGCCGCGTGAGGCTGAGCACGTGAATGGGCAGGCCAAGTCCTTGTTTTGCGTACCCTACGGGGACCACGAGGCAAATTCCTCGTGAGAGGTGTGTTGAACATGAGGCTTAAGAAAGATAAACCTGCTTCGCCCCATTCACAAAATGGTTCACCTCGGGAGAGGATGGATGGTACAACTCTGAGTGACTTGTCGTTACTACGACACGTGTTTGACAGGAACTGTAGCGCCCTTTGGCCTCCAGTCACTCAGAGTCAGGGAGGTCGAGGTTGCCTTTTTAGGACCTCACTACTGCAGTAGTATGTATTGCAATCCTTGCCTATGCGAGTGTTTTCTCCTAGCTGTGTGGTGCTCGCATAAGGTCGACTCGGTCTGTAGCTTCCCCGGTTACCACACTAGAATTTAAATAACAGACGTCGGGTGCATGTCTCACAGAATGCGAGGTTCCTTCGCGTACCCGAAGGAGTAATCAGAAGAACTTAAGAACTAACCAAACAGCTGACTTAAAGTAGTTGTTGCTTTACTTGTGTTGTAGACTTACTTTAGTTGTTACAGTCATTTCAGTTTGTTACCTTAGTTACTTGCTGCTCAGTTCGCTTATACTTCAATTCGTTGCTTCAGCTACTTGTTTTCCTGTTGACTAGTACTTGTCACTTCACACTTACCAGACACAGGCACTTACACTTGTCAGCTTGTTTTCTGCCTTCCTATGTACTTGATATATATACCCATTGCTTGTGGTTGTTTCTTCACCACCTTGAAAAAGGATTGACCCCGTTTTATGGGGATGTAGGTGACGAACAGGCTTAGTGCGGATGCAATGATACGCGATGGAGGCTCTGAGGACCCACACACTTGACCTGCAGATCTTGTACCTGGTGGTTTTGGGGGTTTTGGTTGTTGTTGGGATGTATCCCCTATTTTGTACCTTTTATACTTATAAGTTGTAAACTCTTTAAAACTGTTGGGGTGTTTCCCCTTTTTACTTCATATTTACACTTTTGGTTGCACTTATCTGTGGCGGCCGCCCAGACTTGCGGCTTTGTTGTTTTCCCACGTTTGCCTCCGCTAGTTTCCTACTTAAACATTTCAAAAAAAAAATTCCATAGAAATCCCAAGTTTTTCCAAGGTCAGGGTTTGGGGCGCCACACACCTAGCCCCTTTTCAGGGAGAGTTTGAAGGGACTCATGTCTTTGTGAACCGTTTGCAAAACAAAATTCCAATTTCATACAAGGAACCCTTAGTTCAGGGAGATCTTCGACGGAAGTTCTCTTTCCTTGTGACCACAATTTCATACTAGGTCATTTCATCATGAAGGACCCTCTTTTTAGAGAGAGTGTGATGGACTCGTTCCTTCATGACCAATTCACCGAGCTCACCATTATCGTCCCCCCTTTCCATAAGAGAAGCCTAATGTTAGAAAGTTTTGACGAAAGCTTAATTTCTCTTCGAAAGTTCGTTTTGCAAACACCTCCTCTTCAGGGAAGAGAGGAGTAATTCCTATTTCCAATTTCTGAATCTTCTCCTTTGGGGAAAGGAGAAGAAAATTTTTGTCATGGATGCGTTGCGTTGTGCTTTAAATGCTTGCTCTCACCAAGGATTTCAAGAAAATTTTGCCAATTTGTCATTAAATATTTGTTGATTTCAAAATCTTTATTGCACAAAAACATTACCTCAGAATACCTTCAATATTACTTCCGAAAGGACAAAGCTTTCGCCAAAAAGGATTTAAAATTCAGAATCTTTCTATTGGCCGACCAAAAGGATGAAGAATAAATCCTCGATATGGCCAGCAAAGGAAATTCAATGTTGTTACAAAGCCATAAGTGATTGGTATTGATCACAGTCAATGGCACATTTTTAAAGATCATTCTTGGAAAATAAAGCAGTCGAAATATCCTGGGTGATACAGAAAAATCCATTCAATCCCTATATCTCCTCAATCACCTAAAGCTACAATTAAATATCTGCAAAAGGGATCTCTCAACTTTCGTCAAGATGAAGGCGAATTAGGCAAGTAGACCCCCGGGGCCAAAGAAGATTTGGATCATCTCCAAGATGAAGGAGTTTGTGACGGATCCTTCCAAGGAAAGTTTAGAGCACCGTCAAGATGAAGGCGACTGTGATGATCCTCCCGACAAACCCTAAAGGATATTTAATTTCTGCTATCATCAAAAGATTTCCAACCAATAAGCTAATAACTGTCGATATAATCTCTGAGAGAAAAGAAGGATCAGAACATCTCCAAGATGAAGGAGTTTGTGACGTACCCTTCCAAAAAAAAAAAAAGAGAGAAAAGTCAGGACATCTCCAAAATGAAGGATGATGTAATAAAATCCCCAAAAGCCTAAGAGCTCTAATTCTGCCAAAAAAAAGAAAAAAAAAGTGGGCAAAAAGATCATCATGAGAAAAGAATCCCAGGATATCAGACTGCTGAATCTGTCAAGAATCTTCTTTAAAATTTGTGAAATTCTATTATCAATATTCCTTCACCAATTGCTTTCACAATATCAAGAATACTCTCTTTTCTATTCATATCAAGGAAATTGATAGCCTCCTTGAAAGAAAGTCAATTGCAAGAAATTTGAATTCGAATCTTGATTTTACGAAGTTAAGCCCAGTCAGAGGTAATACTTTTGGTAGAAAAGAGGGAATATTTTCAAAACAATGTGCATCATTTTCAATTATTTTAAATCAAAAACAATTTACAACATTTTGCCAATATTTTCTAGTCATCCTGGCATGAAGTGAGAGCTTGAGGTTCATCTTTGGCGCATCCTGACATCAGTTGTTATCCCTTTTAAGGACTTGATAACGGGAGTTTTCAAGATTCCTTCCCTTCTGTTGGTATAATCTGAACGCATGGGCTCTCAGATTCGCACACTTCCCTGTGTCCCCACTGTCCCACCATAGACAGTCCAATTTCGGCTTGAGGTTAAGCCACCAATCATTTTCTCGCAAAAGGTCACCAATTTCAAAAGTTATTTAGTCTCAGCAATGAGGCGCCCAAAATCAAACCCCTTTTCAAGCTTTAGGGACCCCAATTTGATCCTTTTGCAAAACCCCTATCGAATTCATTGTGCGGAAATCCGAAGGTTCCATCATGGTTTCTTCCTCCGAGGATTCCATCATTTTCCGCCCAATCAGGATAAGGGTACAAACCTGAGCCTCCTTTGATGAGGTATTTCATTTTCCGCCCAATCAGGATAAGGGTACAAACCTGAGCCTTTTTTCATGAGGTATTTCATTTTTCGCCCAATCAGGATAAGGGTACAAACCTGAGCCTCCTTTGATGAGGTATTTCATTTTCCGCCCAATTAGGATAAGGGTACAAACCTGAGCCTTCTTTGATGAGGTATTTCATTTTTCGCCCAATCAGGATAAGGGTACAAACCTGAGCCTCCTTTGATGAGGTATTTCATTTTCCGCCCAATCAGGATAAGGGTACAAACCTGAGCCTCCTTTGATGAGGTATTTCATTTTCCGCCCAATCAGGATAAGGGTACAAACCTGCGCCTCCTTTCATGAGGAATTTCATTTTCCACCCAATCAGGATAAGGGTACAAACCTGAGCCTCCTTTCATGAGGCATTTCATTTTCTGCCCAATCAGGATAAGGGTACAAACCTGAGCCTCCTTTCATGAGGTATTTCATTTTCCGCCCAATCAGGATAAGGGTACAAACCTGAGCCTCCTTTCATGAGGTATTTCATTTTCCGCTCAATCAGGATAAGGGTACAAACCTGAGCCTCATTTGATGAGGTATTTCATTTTCCGCCCAATCAGGATAAGGGTACAAACCTGAGCCTTCTTTGATGAGGTATTTCATTTTCCGCCCAATCAGGATAAGGGTACTAACCTGAGCCTCCTTTGATGAGGTATTTCATTTTCCGCCCAATCAGGATAAGGGTACAAACCTGAGCCTCCTTTGATGAGGTATTTCATTTTCCGCCCAATCAGGATAAGGGTACAAACCTGAGCCTCCTTTCATTAGGTATTTCATTTTTCGCCCAATCAGGATAAGGGTACAAACCTGAGCCTCCTTTCATGAGGTATTTCATTTTCCGCCCAATCAGGATAAGGGTACAAACCTGAGCCTCCTTTCATGAGGTATTTCATTTTCCGCCCAATCAGGATAATGGTACAAACCTGAGCCTCCTTTAATGAGGTATTTCATTTTCCGCCCAATCAGGATAAGGGTACAAACATGAGCCTCCATTGATGAGGTATTTCATTTTCCGCCCAATCAGGATATGGGTACCAACCTGAGCCTCATTCTGATGAGGTATTTCATTTTCCGGTCAGGTTAAGGGTACAAACCTGAGCCTCATTCTGATGAGGTATTTCATTCCCCGGTCAGGTTAAGGGTCAAACCTGAGCTTCGTTTCTACACGAGTATTTCCTGTCCCATCCAGGTTAAGGGCAAAACCTGAATCTCACTTCTTTTGAAGTAATTTTTTTTTTCTTTTTCTTTATTCTCCACTTCATATCTACCATTTTCATCAGGGCTAATTTCTTCATACCCAGTCAGATCCTTCAAACTGGGGCATTTTTATGGCCAAAATTTGGTGCGTTTTTCTTTGCCACTAAGCTCGTCTTCAAGACGACTTAGTAGCAAAGAGGGGAATCTGTAAACACCCCAAATTTTCCACATCCATTCTCAAACAACCCTCCTCGTGCAGTGCCAACCCTGTTAGGTCAGTGTAGGAGTCAAACCCCGAGTCAGTTTCAGAAAATTACCATTTTACCCACTTTCATTAGGAAAATTATCATTTTACCCCTAGGTCATCCCGGACCCTAGTCAGTCGGAGTCAACATAGCTCACTGGTCAGTTCAGAACATTTAGAATATCAGTCATTTCAAATTCATTTGAGCTCACAGTGAGAAAGTCATTTTCATTTCTAATCATTCATGCCAAAATGGGATCATTTCTTCATAAATGAGTTCATTTCTTGCTCAAACCCAAGCCAATTGTCTCCGAGTCAATCATTCATAGTCAGTCATACTCCCCAGAGTCTAATTTGAGCTCACCAAAAGTTCGAGTGTTCCAGTTTCAGTTCAAAACCATTTCCAAGTGTCTAGGAGCCCATTTTAACCCATTTTAGCTCTTTCAGCTGAAATTGAGTTGAGTTCAGTCAATTGAGCTAGTGTTCAAGCTTTGATTTTAGTTCATATTAGTATTACTGACCTTTGTTTTAGCACAAAGACAGTTCAGGTTTGTAATTCACTTCATTTCAGTGATCATTCCGTACCATTTCTCTAAAAATGGCAGTTTTTCTTGAAAATTCAGTCGGAAAGGTCAGTTGAGTCAGTGTCTGGCCAGTTCATTTGAGTTCTGAAACTCTAAAACCCAGCTCAATCCAACTCATTCCAGTTCATTTAAGCTCAAACCCTGATTTTCAGTGTCACTCTGGCCTAGTAGAGTCCCAAAAACCATTTCTTGAGCTATTTTGCAAATTTTATCAATTTTAATGCTTTTTAAACTGATACAAGTGTCAATCGGGGTCTGACATCCAAAATTCTTTATTCAAGGTTAGCTTTTCGCATAGCATTTCATGTCATTTCTCACCATTTCATATCATTTCTCAGCATTTCATAACATTTCATCACATTTTACTTCGTTTTCGAAGTCCAGAACTCCAGTTTTATAAATTTCAATCCAGATTGAGTTTTAAAAGTTTTCAGTAATCAATTCAAACCCCGGGTTTCCAAAATTGACATTTTTACCCCCGGAAGTCTAAATTTGGAAATAATCTCTCAAGAAAAATAATATGGATTTATTTCAAACTCAAATTTTTAAATTCTACATTGGATTTGCTTTACAACGGGGTATTGAACTTCAAAATCCGAGCTCGTTTCAAAAACTGTCAAAAATAGCTCGTTTCGTTTGGAAATATTTTCTCGAGAAAAACAATCGGGATTTCTTTCAAAATTAAATTTTCAAATTCTACACTGGATTTGCTTCGCAACGAGGTATTGAACTTCAAAATCCGAGCTCATTTAAAAAACTGCCAAAAATAGCTTGTTTCGTCTGGAAATTTTCTGAAAAGATTATTTTACCCCTTTAATCGTCAAAATGAATTTCAAAAGTGGAATTTGGACCCGCTCTGAGATGGCCCATCCATTTGCATTTTCTTGTTTTAATTTATAAGAAAAGAAAAAAAATTTATCTTTTTCTTTATTTTTTATTTGTTTTATTTTATTTTTTATTTGTTTTATTTTATTTTTTAATTATTTTATTCTTTCTAAGGTGGGACCCACAAGGGGGTCGACCACCCTAGCCCACCTTCCAGTCCACTTCCTTTCTTTTTTTTTCTCCATTTTCTTTTTTTATTTATTTTTCCTTCTTTCTTTCTTCTTCCTTTTTCTTTCTTTCTTTCTTTCTTTCTTCCTTTCTTTCTTTCCTTCCTTCCTTCCTTTCCCTCTTGCCCAGCCATTCACGTAAAGGTCTTCCCCTTTTCATTGGCTCATTAAACCCTAGGTATAGGAAATTAAAACCTAAGTTCAACAAAGAGGAAAAAAAAGAAAGAAAGAAGGAAGAAGCCATACGGCTGCCCACCTCTCTCTCTCTCTCTCTCTCTCTCTCTCTCTCTCTCTCTCTCTCTCTCTCTCTCTCTCTCCCTTGAGCTCTTCCCTTTGCTTCTACAACCCACAACAGCTCTCCCCTTTGCTGCTACAGCCCTACCACTGCCACCCTTACAGGCTTGCAACGATCGCCTTGAAGCAGCAGCCGGCTCCTTCAACGCCACCATTGCCAGCCACCAAAGAGAAGCTTCAACCGACAGTCATCTTCAACTTCTTCCAGCCAGCCTCCACTTTGAGGCAGTCTTCCACCATCAGCATTTCATCCCCAGCAGCACTTGGGACCTGTCTTCAAGCTTCCAGCCTTCCTCCAGCCAACAGCTGACCACCATAAAGCTTCCAGCCTTCATCACCCTCAATAGCAGCTGCACCTCCCTCTTGCTTCAACAACCGGTGCAACTCCTTTCACCTCCACAGCAAAGTAGTAGCATCTCCAGCCGATCGAAGCAAAACCCAAGGTAAAATTGGTTTTTTTTTATGGATCCAATATAAAAACCAGTTTAGAACTGGGTTTATATTGTAAAATTAAGGAAAAGCATGCTATCTTGTGTGTTCAAGCTACATAGTGGGAGCGATCAATCCGATAAAGTGGATCGGATCCTCCACTCTTTAATAGCATATACCAAGTTAAGATTCTGTCCCCTTGAATCTTTTTATTATCATTTTAGATAGATTTCATTTTTTTTTTAAGTGTATTTAGCTTTGTCTTCATTGTTTTATGCCATGGAGCTTAGTTTCATTGATAGTTTATCATATTGTTGGTTTAGGCGTTCAGTCCTGCTATCATTTCATGTTTATTATTTCATCATTAAATCTTAAAAAATTATATTTCAGTTGAGTTTATTTGTTTGTGATATTATTCCAAAAGCCCAGGTTCGTTCAGGTTTCGGAACTTCTCTAAATCGATCAAAGTCTATATCGGGTTTTCTGTCTCTTTGAATTTCCAGTTTGCGCTTTAGCAGACAAGAACCTCTGGTACCACCCTTGTGAGAGATCCGGATTGTTCTAAAAAAATCACAGTGGATTCATGATTGAATATGCTAATGATCTGAAAATTTTGAGATTTTTCCAATTAGTTTTGACCTCTATAAAAAATCGGATTTCTGAGACCCCTGGGAAAATATCGATTTTCTTTTTTCAGGGTATAGATAGATCCTAATGCACCAAGTCCATCCAATCTGTAACCCGTCTGCAAAAACTATCAACATGAAAGTTGTTCCTAACATAATTTCCTGTTATTTATCAAAAGTTGGGAATTTTTAGATCTGTTTCATTAATTTTTTTTGGATTTTTCATTTCTGTCTAACAGATTCCAATGTCCAGAAATTCCAGAGATTTAGGTCTCTGATAACAGTGTGGCCTTTTCCAAACCATAACCCGAATCCCAATGGTGTCAAAAGAAAAAATCTTTCTCTGTTTGTCAGGGACATCATACCACAATTTCAGCCTTTTTCCCATCTGTCTTCCATTTTTCTCATATTTTCTACCGAAACCTGTCTGTTTCCCTTAAATCCTAGTCGCCGGATTCCGATCCGACTTGCCGGAGTGGCACAGCTCCGACCATAGGTCAAAAACAGAAAGTGTAAAAAGCCAAAATCCTTTCCTTACTGTCCTCTATCACCCCATAAAATTTGGGAAATTGTTATCCAAATTTGATATCCTAAATCTTCTTTAGAATCAACATTTTAGGCAAAAATCATAAAATTTAGGGTTTTTATTTGAATTTCCATATTTAAAAATATAAAAAAAATAGATTTTCGAGCTCCATTATGTTTCTAGGGTTATTTTAGGTGTCCATGATAAATTTGGTTTAATTCCAAGTTCATTTGCTCCATGTGTTAGTTTATTTTTAAATTCAGAAGCGAAAATCGGGTTAAATTCGATGTTTTATGATATTTTCGCCATTTTAGGGTTTTTATCATGTACATAAGCATGTAGAATCATATTAGGGTTAATTTTCATCTCATTTGCATTTCATATTTTTCCATTTTGCAAAATTTATTTCAGAAAACCCTGGTTTCAAGGCCATAGTCTTGTTATCGGGGGTATTTTGGTCATTTTGACCTAAATTTCGAAATTTCAATTTCTAATTCTCCAAAATTTCATGAATATCATCATATTTTATCATATTATGTTTGATTTATTTCATTTGATTTTCAAAATTCCAAAATTTATAAAAATTCTTTCAGAAAACCCTGATTTCAAGGTCATCAGGGGTATTTTGGTCATTTTGACCCCAATTTCGAATTTTCAAGTTTATTTTAGAAATTTATTCATTGTTTATCATGTTTATATCAAAGGAGGTATGAATTTGGGTTTATATCTGAATAATATCCGATAATTTCACATATTTTCGGATAAATTCAGAAAAACCTACATTTTTGTGCTAACCTTGTTTTCTAGTTTTGCAGGAACATTCAAGAAGAAGACTTAGCTTTTATTTTTTTTATTTCAATTCAATGTAACCTCAAATGTAATAATTTGGAATAAGAGTTACTTTTCTGCTTAGAATAGGGTTGCATTGTATATAGTTTAATTTATGCAAATTTCAATATGTGATGTATGATTCATGCACATTATTTCAAATTCACTATGGTTTACACAAATGGCACATGCACAAGCTCTTATGGAGTTTATAAA
Organism: Nuphar pumila; assembly: GCF_984573655.1. NCBI lineage: Eukaryota > Viridiplantae > Streptophyta > Magnoliopsida > Nymphaeales > Nymphaeaceae > Nuphar > Nuphar pumila. The sequence continues at coordinate 86,591,936 of NC_143259.1, forward strand.
CTCGGTGGGAGAGTTTATAAACTTGGTGGGATTCGTATTTATGGCCATAGTCAGAATACGAAGAAAACCAAGATTTATGATCTTCATATTAGTCACATTCAGCCTACACACTTAGGCTAACTTCAAAAATGCACTGCATTTTTCAAAAGTTCAATAGGATTTCTCAATTCCTCAATGAAATTCCCTTTTCAAATTCATATTATTCAAATTGCATTGTTTTCAAATTCATTTTCCAATTTCAATTTAAAAAAAAATCTGTTTTCTCAAGAATTTTCAAGTCTTTCTCACGATCTGATTTTCTCAAAATCCTAAGTTTTCAAATGACATTTCAAAGCATTTCCCAAGTTCAAATAGAGATTTTCCTATGTTTTCAAATTCTCAAATTTCAAAATCCCAAGTTTTCAGAAATCGATTTTCTCATATTTTCTAGTTTTCCTGAGAATTCATTTTCCATTTCAAAAGTCATTTTCCAATGAATTTCTTAGATTTTCTCAGAATTCTCAAATTCATTTTCTCAGAAAAGCAATTCCAAATTTCAAAATCGATTTTCTAAAGTTCAAATTTTCCTGAGAAATCACTTTCCAATGCAAATTTCTGATTTCCAATAAAATTCAATGATTTTCTCAGGAATTCCATTTTCAAGCATTTTCCAATCCTTTTCTAAATGCATTTCAATTTTCCAAAGCAAACATCATATTTTTTCAAACTTGCATTTTTCAAAATTCCATAGCACAAGCCTGATTCTTTGTGCATTCTAGGAAAAATAGAGCATAATTTAGATATTTGAGTCAAGTTAAAGCACATAATTGGTCGTTGGTTCAATTACCCCTGGTAAAGGCGCCAGGAACGGTTGAACCTCGTACCGACAGGCGGATCCCATTCCATGGAATTTTCCCGCAAATTTTCAAAATGGCGGCGAGTAAATTTTCAAAACTTTGGTCGAGTTTGACTCGCAAATTCGTTTCTCTCTCGCAAGGGAGGGGAAAAATTTTGCGATGGTAACAAAAACCTATGAAGCCTAAACACTCCATCAATCGGCTGTTAGTAATAATGTCTTTTTTTTTATGACCAGATCGATAACCCTACCTCTAGCTGGACCGTAATGGGTCCAAATTTGGGTTTAGTTTGCTCCGCACCCTTTCTCACTTCGGTTAGGGTGTTGGCATGCGAGCACATGCCTTGGGATGCCCCTGTATCGGGTAATTAGGTATATAAATACATATATGCCTAGAGATAGATGCGTATATGCATGTAAGTGTGTATATATATACATATACGAGCATGCTTTATTGAGAGTACATATGTATATATATAAATGTAATATATATATATATATATATATATATATATATATGTTGATAGCAGAGAGCCTCGTAACATATACATATATATATAGGGTAATACATGTAGTTGAGTGTTTCGGTGCGACCGAATGGACATGAGACACTTCTGTGTCCCGTCCAAGTATTTTCCTCGGAAAATTTTACACTCCGAACTAATATGAATTCCTTAGTGTTGTTCTACGTTCGATTTGTCAAATGGTTCATTTCGAGTCCGCGGGCGCAGCACCCCGAACCTTGGAAAAGCTAATGTAATACCCATTAGATGGGTTAATTTCAGAAATCACCTTGTGACACATACGTGTGTCGTACTGCGTAAGGAAAATCCTCAGGCCTTGGTTTACGTCCGACGGACTAGTAAAGTAAGCAGATGAACACAATTGCAATTCCACGCACTTAGAGGCTACGTTGATTTAGAATCACAAGTATTGTTCAGTACCTTTGTTTGCGGGTCCGTAGGCGCGGCACCCCACACCATGGAAAAGCTAATGTTATTCCCATAAGATGGGAATATCCCAGATTTCACCGTAACACGTAAGTGTGTTGAACCACGTATGATGGTCTTTTGTGTCACAATTGCACCTTCTCTGCAAGAGCGACGATCCACCATGGAAATGCGAATGTAATTCCCATACGTATGGAAATATTGTTAAATTCAATCTCGACACTGAAGTATGCAAAATAATGCATTTTTACTATGAGAATAATTGCATGTTATGCAAAGTGTCAATGATAACGATTTAGAGACAACTTCTTGAGTAATGGAAATTGATGAAATGTCATATGCATGATACTGCAAATTTGTTTGCACGTTTACTTGCCTCTAAGAAATGAAATCATATATTGCCTCTGTTACTTATAATTGTGCAAATGATAGAAAGCATGTGGTACTATTACACTTTGCACGTGACACATCCTGACACTGGTACTGAGTAGTGCGTACCTCGGTTGGTACATTGTTGAGGCATTGATGAGTGCACAAGGTGCACTTACTTCATGAAATAAAAAGATTGAAATTTGAACACCATAGGGTATGAATGAATATGACTTGTTTTGGGCTCAGTTGGAGTCCTTGGGAAATGGCCCTTGTGTTATGAGTGGACTCTTATGTGACTATACCCTGAATTAGAAAAGAAATAATATGGTGTTGTGACCGCTTTCACGAGCGGGGTGCTCTATTGGCCGCGTGAGGCTAAGCACATGGATGGGCAGGCCAAGTCCTCGTTTTGCGTACCCCACGGGGACCACAAGGAAAAATCCTCATTGAGAGGTATGATTAAACAATGATCCTAAAAAAGATAAACCTTCTTCGCCCCATTCACAAAACGGTTCACCTTGGAGAGGGAGGATGGTACAGCCCTGAGTGACTTGTCGTTACTACGACACGTGTTTTAATAGGAGCCATAGCGCCCTTTGGCCTCCAGTCACTCAGAGTTAGGGAGGTCGAGGTTACCTTTTTAGGACCTCACTACTGCAGTAGTATGGATTGCAATCCTTACCTATGCAAGTGTTTTCTCTGGTTTTGACGGTGAAAAACCATTCAGTTTTTAGTCATATTATAGATTTATAAGAATATGTTTTTCCTACCAATTATTTATAAAGATACTATTGATATTGCATTCTCATAATTCATGATGTAATTAGATAACAAGAAATAATAAAATTTCTCTAAAAAAAACAAGAATAACAGACGTCGGGTGCATGTCTCACAGAATGCGAGGTTCCTTCACGTACTCGAAGGAGTAATCAGAAAAACTTAAAGACTAACCAATCAGCTGACTTACTGTAGTTGCTACTTTACTTGTTCAACTGTTACTTTAGTTACTTGTTTGTTCAGCACTTGTTACAGTTCAGTTACTGCTTTGAGTTACTTGCTTTACAGTCACTTCAGCTCTGTTACTTTTCACTTGACTAGTACTTGTCACTTTCGCACTTACCTGACACAGGCACAAACACTTGTTAGTTTTTGTTTATGTTCCTTGTCAGATTTGATATATGTATTTGTGGTTGTCTCTTCACCACCTCGCAAGAGGCCTGACCCCATTTTATGGGGATATAGGTGATGAATAGGTGCAATGCTGATGCGACGACACATGGTGGAGGCTTGGGGACCCACACTTGAGTTGCAGATCCTGTCCCTTGTGGTTTTGGGTTTTTGAGACTTGGTTGGGATATATTCCCCAATTTTGAGTTTTGTACTATTATATTTTTTAAACTTTAAATTGTCGGGTTGTATGCCCTCCTTACACATGTGGTCGTACTTTATTTAAATTGTTGTTTACTTATTGCACTACCCTGTGGCCGTCCAGACTCATGGCTTTGCTACTTTTCTTACGCCTTGTTTTCCGTTGTTTTTCAATAAAACCTTTCAAAAAAAAATCATAGAAAATTCTAAGGTTTTCCAAAGTCGGGGTTTGGGGCGCCACACACAGTCCTTAGGTTGAACCCCTTTAGGACCATTCCTTCAGTCAATCTTTAGGTTGAACCCCTACTGATCCGCGATCTTTAGGTTGAACTCCTACGGATCTGCAGTCCTTAGGTTGAACCCCTTTAGGACCATTCCTTCAGTCGATATTTAGGTTGAACTCCTACTGATCCGCGATCTTTAGGTTGAACTCCTACTGATTCGTAGTCCTTAGGTTGAACCCCTTTAGGACTATTTCTTTCAGTCGATCTTTAGGTTGAACTCCTACTGATCCGCGATTTTTAGGTTGAACTCCTACAAATCTGCAATCCTTATGTTGAACCCCTTTAGGACCATTCCTTCAGTCAATCTTTAGGTTGAACTCCTACTGATCCGCTATCTTTAGGTTGAACTCCTACGGATCCGCAGTCCTTAAGTTGAACCCCTTTAGGACCCTTTCCTTCAGTCGATCTTTAGGTTGAACCCCTTTAGGACCCTTTCCTTCAGTCGATCTTTAGGTTGAACTCCTACTGATCTGCAGTCCTTAGGTTGAACCCCTTTAGGACCATTCCTTCAGTCGATCTTTAGGTTGAACTCCTACTGATCCGTGATCTTTAGGTTGAACTCCTACTGATCCGCGATCTTTAGGTTGAACTCCTACGGATCCGCAATCCTTAGGTTGAACCCCTTTAGGACCTTTTTCTTCAATCGATCTTTAGGTTGAACCCTTACTGATCCACAATCTTTAGGTTGAACCTCTACAGATCTGTAATCTTTAGGTTGAACTCCTACTGATTCGCAGTCCTTACGTTGAACCCCTTTAGGACCAATTTTCCTTCAGTTGATCTTTAGGTTGAACTCTTACTTATCCGCGATCTTTAGGTTGAACTCCTGCTGATTCGCAGTCCTTATGTTAAATTCCTTTAGGACCATTCCTTTCGTCGATCTTTAGGTTGAAATCCTACTGATCCATGATCTTTAGGTTGAACTCTTACGGATCTGCGGTCCTTAGGTTGAACCCCTTTAGGACCCTTTCCTTCAATCGATCTTTAGGTTGAACCCCATTAGGACCAATTTTCCTTTAGTTGATCTTTAGGTTGAACTCCTGCTGATTCGCAGTCCTCATGTTAAATTCCCTTAGGACCATTCCTTCCGTCGATCTTTAGGTTGAACTCCTACTGATCCGTGATCTTTAGGTTGAACTCCTACGGATCCGCAGTCCTTAGGTTGAACCCCTTTAGGACCCTTTTCTTCAATCGATCTTTAGGTTGAACCTCTTTAGGACTAATTTTCCTTTAGTTGATCTTTAGGTTGAACTCCTACTGATCCGCGATCTTTAGGTTGAACTCCTACTGATTCGCAGTCCTCATGTTAAATTCTTTTAGGACCCTTTCCTTCAATCGATCTTTAGATTGAACCCCTACTGATCCACAATCTTTAGGTTAAACCCCTACTGATCTGCAATCTTTAGGTTGAACTCCTACTGATTCACAGTCCTTAAGTTGACCCCCTTTAGGACCAATTTTCCTTCAGTTAATCTTTGGGTTGAACTCCTACTGATCCACGATCTTTAGGTTGAACTCCTATTGATTCGCAGTCCTTATATTAAATTCCTTTAGGACCCTTTGCTTCAGTCGATCTTTACGTTGAACCCCTACTGATCCGCGATCTTTAGGTTAAACTCCTACTGATCCGCAGTCCTTTGGAGGAGCTCTTTTAAGACCATTCCTTCCATCGATCTTTAGGTTGAACTCCTACTGATTCGCAGTCCTCATTTTGAACCCCTTTAGGATCAGTTTTCCTTCAACAAGTCGATCTTTAAGTTGAATTTCTACTGATCAAGACCCTTAGGTTGAACTCATTTCTGGACCAATTTCCCTTCAAAAAATTGATCTTTAGGTTGAGTTCCTACTGATCACGGCCCTTAGGTTGAACTCTTTTTGGACCAATTTTCCTTTAACAAGTCGATCTTTAGGTCAAACTCCTTCTGAACCAAAATGCATTTTTCAAAATTCCCACCTGTAGGTGGAATTCCTACCAATCAAATATTCTTTTGCGGTTCTCAAGTTGAATTCCTATTTAAACCAACTTCATTTTTCAAAAATTTCCTCTGTAGGTTGAATTCCTACCGATCCATCTGTCTTTTGCGATTCTCAGGATGAATTCCTATTTGAACTAAATTCATTCTTCAAAAATCAATCTGTAGGTTGAATTCCTACTGATCTATATTCTTTTGCGGTTCTTAGGTTGAATTCCCATTGAACAAAATTCATTCTTCAATCTGTAGGTTGAATTCCTACTGATCCATATTCTTTTGTGGTTTTTAGGTTGAATTCCTATTGAACCAAATCTCATTTTCAAAAATCCAATCCGTAGGTTGAATTCCTACTGATCCATATTCTTTTGCGGTTCTCAGGTTGAATTCCTATTGAACCAAATTCATTCTTCAAAAATCCAATCCGTAGGTTGAATTCCTACTGATCCTTTGTGATTCTTAGGTTGAATTCCTATTGAACCAAATTCATTTTTCAAAAATTTAATCTCTAGGTTTAATTCCTACCGATGTATATTCTTTTACAATTCTTAGGTTGAATTCCTATTGAACCAAAATTCATTCTTTAAAAAATTGAGTCTGTAGGATAAATCCTTACTAATCAAAAAATTCTTTTGCAACTCTTAGGTTGAATTCCTAGTAAACTGACTTCACTTTTCAAAATTTCGGTCTATAGGATGAATCCCTACGGATCCAATATTCTTTACGACTCTTAGGTTGAGTCCCTGTTGAGCCAATGTTGTCTGATAAAACCAATGTTTTCATGTTATTTCTTCAAAATTTCAGCTAAAGGTCCTATCAAAATCCATATTGAGTGATTATTTCACAAAGGATTCTCGAAAACCTTGCCAATCTGCTAAAAATGTGTCGATTCCAATATTTTACTGCACAAAAGAATCACCCCAGATTACCTCTAGTATTCTTTTCAAAAGGGTGAAGCTTTTTGGGAAAAAGTATAAAATTCAAATTTTTTCTCTGTTGATCAACCAAAAGGATGTAAGAAATATCCTTGGTGTGACTAGTGAAAGAAATATTCAATGATGTTGAACAGCTAGAAGCGAATCAATATTGATCGTAGCTATGGTGCATGTTTAAAGATGATTTTCTGGCAATCAGGCAGTGGAAATATCTTGAGCGATAAAAAGAATCCACTCAATCCATATCCCCTCATTCATTTAAGCTACAATCAAATATCCGCAAAAGGGATCCCTCAATTGTCATCAAAATGAAGACAAATATGCGAGTTCGACCCCCGGGGCCAAAGAAGATTCAGATCATCTCTGAGATGAAGGAGTTTGTGACGGATCCTTCCAGGGAACATTCAGATCATCATCAAGATGAAGGCGACTGCGCTGAACCTCCTGACAAACCCTAAAAGATATTTGATTGTTGCTATCATCAAGAGATTTTTGACCAATGAGCCAATATCACCAGTATAATTCTTGATAAAAAGAAGGATCAGAGCATCTCTAAGATGAAGAAGTTTGTGACGTACCCTTCCTCGAAAAAAAAAGAAAAGCCAGGACATCTCCAAAATGAATGATGATGTAATAGACTTCAACCCGAAACCCAAGAAAGCTCAATGTCTCAAAAAGAGTGTCAGAAAGATCATTATGGGAAAAGCCCTAGGATATCAAAACTGCCAAAGTTGCCAAAAATCATCTTTTCTTATGTGAAATTCTTTTATCAATATTTTTTCATTACTTGCTTTTATGAAATTAAAAGTATCTCTTCCCTATTCATATCAAGGAAATGAATAACTTCCTTGAAAAAACTCAACAACATAAAAATTTGAATTTGACTTTGGAATCCTGGAAGTTAACTTCATTTTGGAGGAAATACTCTAGGTAAAAAGATGGAATATCTTTCGCACATACGTGCACACTTTCAAGCATTTGAATCAATTGCAATTTCATCTTATTGGCAAAATTTTCTAGTTATCCAAAAATGAAATAAATGCTCAATATCTATTTTTGATGCAACCTAGCGTTGTTTATATTTTTCAAGGAGAGTTGCCTCATTCTGGTGAGGTTTTTTTTTTTCCAGTCTCATCATGGTTTTCCCCATCAAGGAGTCCATGCTTTATATATCCATTTAAATAAAGATTATATCTGAACCTCGTCTCACGAGGTATTTTTCAAAAATGTCCCATCGTGATTTTTCAGATATCTTCATCCCATCAAGGTTAAGGGTTGAACCTGAGTCTTTTAAAAAATTCTCAATTTTATTTCAGCCATGATACTTCTTCAAAATCTCTCCTTTTTACCATTTTGGGATATTCATCACAAAGTCCTATCACGATTTCCTTATTTTCTTCTCGAGGATTTCGTTTTTCTTCCCAAAACCTTTCAGGATAAGGTACCAAACCTGAGAATAATATTTTCAAAACAATTCTTCCACACCCAGTTTAGACCTTCTGACTGGGGCATTTTAAAATTTGGCGTGTCTTCTTTGCCGCTAAGTTCAACTTACAACCGGCTTAGTAGCAAAGAGGGCATCTGTGAACACCCCAAATTTTCCCAAAAAATCTAAAAAATCCCTTTTTTGCCCCTGGCTCCATCTAGTGAATAATTGGGTCAATTTTTCAATCAAAATTTCCATTCATTTCTCGGATTCGCTGGAATCCAGATTCAATTTCCCTATCTGACCCAATCCTGGATCCAGATCTCATATCCGGATCCAATTCTGAATCTGAATCTCTTATTTTCAAAAAAATAAAAAAATCAATTTCTTTATATTTTCTCAGAGGTTTTTCTCAATACAGGGTCCGAACTTAATTCGAAATCCAAATTCCAATATTTTATCAAAATTTCGGCACCCAAAGCCATTTCTGAAATTCTTTTCTCAAAAACCTTATTTTGAAAATTCTTATATCTCAAAATAAACATTTTTGCAAAAATACTTCAAATACCTCGTCTTTTAAAAATTCTCATGTTTTCCTTACGCTTTTGGAGTCTTTCTTTTAAAAACTCGGAAAAAGATAGTTTTTAAACCTCTCTTTAGCTAAAAACCCATTTTCTTGTCCCTTTTTATAAATAAACAATCATTGTGAAAATTTTTTAAAAGTAAAAGGACCTTTTTTGAAATATTCTCAATGGATTTCTGTTAGCCGCAGGAGCGCTCTCTCTCTCTGTTTCATCTCCACCGCCGATCTTCAACCATTTCTCTCTCGATCATTCCTCTGTCTCCTATATAAACAAGCTGAGGGCTCCTTCCTCAGGACCACCTCTTCACCCCCGCACCCCTCTTCTCTTTCACGGATTGCCTCTACAACCATTCTCAAACTCCCATCTCTCTGATCATTCTTCAATTCTCTTTCTTTCCCTTCTTTTTCTTCCCCTTTCCCTTCTTCCTCTGAGTGCTCTCCTGGCTCAATGAAAAGAGGCCATCACTGCAGCCAGCAATCACCAAGCTCCATCCAGTGACAACAGCATCCAGCAAGATCGTTTTCCCCCTTTTCAATCAAAGTCAGCCTTATACACGGTAAGCAATCCTTCTATTCCTTTTCCTTTATCGTTTTCTTTTCATTATTATTTCCTTTTTTTTTTCTTCTTTCTTCCTGTTTTTTTTTTGGAGAATTTCTGAGTTGTTCTTCGTTATCTGATAAACAAGCCCTCTTGTAATGTCGATCTGCGTATAGTAAAATCGACTTACATATGGTAATATCGAAGGAACATTCATGTTCCAACAAATTTTTTTTTTTTATTTTCTTTTCACATTTTCCTTCTGGTTTTGATTTCTTAGTTTCATCTTGATTTCCCTTTTTCTTTTTCTTTTTCCTTTTTTTTCTTTTCTTTACTTTTTCTCTCTTTTTACTTTCTCTATATAAAGCACCTATTTCATGTTCGTGCTCCAGCAATACACAATATGCAATGTCAATATGCTTGGTGGCATTATCGACTTGCATCTTGTAACAAAAATTAATCTATCTGTTCTTTTATTTTCTTATCTCTCCTTTTTTTTTTTTTACTGTATTAATTTTCTTTTCCTGTCCTGTAGCTTGTTATATCATTGATGGTAGATCATTTTTTTATGCCTACTTGTGATCACTGGGAATTGTTTTGTTAACTCGTTATTTTGTTTCTTTAAGAGATTTTCTTCTTGTTAAATTGGTGTTTTTCATCGGCATATGGCCATTGTTCCTGCATTTATTACTCCTTTCAGTTCAATCTCTTATTCCCCTTTTAATGTTTGATTTGCGTCTAATGCCATTATATTCAAAGGCTTTATATCCACCCAGTCAGCGTCTGTCACCTTACATTATCATTTCTGTTAGTCGATTAAACTTCTGTAACATTCCTGTCATTTAACTAATCTTCTAATTATGTTTTGTTCGTTGTAATATGTTCATCTTATCACACTTTAGTTTCCTGTTCATCATTGTGCATCTTCTTGATCATATATTTACGTGATTATCCATCGCAGGTTTTTCTTAGTACTACTTTCATGTAGGAATTTGGAGCAAATTTACCTTCAGTTTATTCTTGTTTACTTTTTTTTTTTGTTGGATGGAGTTGTTTTTTTTTTCTGAAATATTTTAGTAGCAAGATGATAAATCGTTGGTGCTTGGAAGGACACATGTACCAAGAAAGAATAATCTGAGCACAAATTTGGATAACTTTGCTAAGTAGGCAGGTAATCCCTGGTTCTGCAAAATTTAATGCTTTACCCACTGGAGGCTGAAGACGTTGATCATCATCTCAGGCATATCATCTAATGAAGTGATCAATCTACCAGTCTTGGATTGGGGTCCTAATCATCAGCTTTCTCCTTTTGCTTCTTTGTTGACTATCATCGTAGCACAACCCAACAAACAAATGAACCGATTTTTTTGTGTCTCTATGGAGTTCCCAAGTACACGATCTCCAACATCCATGTTTTCTTTTCCTTTCCCTTGTTTGCTGCTATCATTCTAATTATTACATCCAGTATCTTTTTTTTTTTTCTGCACCTGTGTCAATTCCCAATCTTATTTGTTGTTTTCACAGCATACTATTTATTGCTTTTCCCTAAAGGTCTGTGATCCATAGGTTTTAGCTTGAAAGAAGGTGGTTGTTCCAGAGGAGTCTCAATGGATGTTGGGATATAAGGACCATAGAAATCCAAATTTAGCTTTGTTTAACGTCAGATATTTTTGCAGTTTTAATCTGATGAATGGGTTGAATGATAAAATTTTAGCTCATTCCTTTTTGTGCCTAGGCTTGTAGAGAATTGACATTGGACTCATTCTTTTGTTTTCTTTAAGGCATTTGTGTTGATATTATGGAACAAAATGGTTGTAGTATACAATGAACAGGCAACTAATGCTATTAAGGATGGAGGCCAGTAGCTTGTAATTTAATACATGAAGTGATCATTCTAAAACATCCCTGATGTCACGGGTGGTCATGAGCCCAGAGGTCTTCCTGTTGTATAAATTTCTTCTTCTTATTTTTTTTTTAATGTCTGTTCCAGATTAGCCTGAATCTCTTTAAGTTATTTGTATATTGTTCATCCTCATGTAGACTATCAAAAACAAATACTCGTTGTTGTCCTACAATGTGAGCAGCACAGTAAATGCAATAATGACACATTCCAAAATTTTAGCTGGTTTGCTAAAGATAAGGTGGTGTTCTAAAAAAAAAACAATAGGAATATTGCCTATTGTATAGGGGTTTCATTAACATTTCTGTCAAAACCAGGAAAGTCAATGATGCTTCTTGCATCTGCTTCCTAATTGCCTTTAAACTGAAAGCCTAACATCATCGTTTCCAATTTTTCTTTTCTTTTACCTCATTTAAATTTCCTTTAAAATTTTTAGGATCATAAGGAAGGATCTTGCAGTGGATAGTCCCATCTTCTTGCCTTTTTGTTGTTTTGCTTTTCTTTGGATTTTCGTATTAAGCAATTCTATCTTTCTTCAGTTGGCTAAAAGATGATTCTTATTTGAGTTATATCTAGGTTCTCTACTTTGTTGATTGCAGGAATACATTGGAATAAAGCACTATATATATATATATATATTTTAATATGTGTGTCACTGTTGGTGCTGTAGGAATTCTGATTATTGGAAATTGTGTTTTAAACATTTCTCTTTCATGTTTTTGTTCCTTCCAGGAACTATTCTGATTTTTTTTAGGAAGGTTGACAGTTGACATAGATTTTAGGTTCCAGTTTGAAATTGCAGGGCCAGCTACAGCCCACAATCCTGCTCAAGCAAAGTTTTCTTCATCTTCACACTTTATACATGTGCACCCTTCACTTGCTTTCCCCAAATGGCATCCTTTTCCTACTTACCCACCATTACAACAACAACATTTCACTGAAATGCTATGTACATCACTTTCATTATCACCCTTCTTCAATAGCCTTGCCTACTTCATCATTACCTGTTGCTACTGCAACACTAACCACTGCCAAGAATGTCATATTGCACCCACTCAGTTACACCACCTGTACCCACTGCCTTCATCTTGGTGGAATCACTGTATTATTGTAAGAATCATTGCTTTACTTTGTTGTGAATAAATATATTGTTGTACTGTTGATCTCACTTTGTTAAATCCGATGAAGTCCATATGTTGTGTTATTACCAACCTCACATTGCCGACATCACAGGGTTGTTATCAAGATTGATCCATGGTCTCATTTCACTGAATGTGTTCTTGTGATTAGTAATCCACTATTCAATGTTGCTAAATTAGTATGCTGGACGAAATCTTCAAAATACACCTATATTTTGTCCATCCCCACCACCCTATCATACACTCATTATCTTCACATTCACATTGTCCATAATATATCATATATATACGTTTTGGACACTCATTTCCTTTCCAAGGTGTATATTTTCTCACCCATGGCGCATTAAAGTTTCATTTAGCTCAGAGCATGGACATAAGTATTCCATCATTGGCACCTTAAACTTCAGATATAATATTTCTCTCTATATTTATCTTTTATCATGTGCTAACTTGAATTCTGCAGGAATTAAGCGGAAAAGGCCATTCTCCTTCTTAGTTTAGGAATTGGGATCTCAATTTCATTTTCAAAAACTTGTAATAGCTATATCAATGAGAATCTTTACATTTCAGTGCTAGATTAGAATGGATGAGCACGCAAATATCATGAATTATCTGTTTTCATATCATTTGCTTTTTTCTCAAAATTTCACGAATGGGAACACGAATGGCACATGCACCATTCTAATAAAAGGTGATTAAATCCTAAGTTGACGATTTGCATCAATGGCCATAGTCAGGATGTGAACAAAACTTAGGATTTTCATCTTTTATGGAATAACATGGAATCCACATGATCTTTTTCAAAAATCATCATATTTTTTTAAAATATTTTTTTCTTCCTTTATCAAAGTTTAACTTAAAATTAACTCAAAATATATATCAAAATGGCCATAGTTAGGATATATTGAGAGTTAATTTCATTTTAAATTTTATAAAGACACCAAAAAAGTGTTTTATTCTTCACTTGAATTTAAATACGATTATTATATAATATATCTTATGACCATAGTCAGAGATGTATTATATCTTCAATCTTATTTAAATTCACTTAAAGAATGAAATATGCTTTTTCAAATTCAATTTCAAAATTCTTTAATTCATTTCATCATTTAGGCTAGAACTACATTATATTTTCAAACATTCCTTTTCAAAATCCCAGTGATTTTGAGATACATTTTCCAAGTATCTTCTTCATTTTTCAACCTTCAATTCTTATTTTAAATTCATGTCTTCTCAATTCTATCTCATTTTAAAATTCAAATTTTAATTTCAAAGTCCAATTTGACTTTGAAATTTCAAAATTCATTTTACATTCAAAAATTCAATTTCCCATTCAAATCTAATTTCAAGATTCAATTCAACTTTGAAATTTCAAATTCATCTTCAGAATTCAATTTCAAATTCAATTCAACATTTCAGATCAAATTTCAATTTAATTTTGAAATTTCCATATTCATCTCTTGATTCAAGATTCATTCTCTATCCTTCCTTTCAAAATTTCAAAAGTCAATTTAGATCTCTCAGATCCAATTCCAGGTTTCATCTAGATTTCTGAAGTCCATTCCTATCTTCAAATTCCATGGAAATTTCTCAAAACCAATTCAGATTGAATATGGATTCTCAAATTCAATTCCGGATTTCTCAAAATCTGATTTTCCACTTTTTCAACTTGGATATTTTAAAAATCCAAACCCAAATTCAATTTAGATCTAAAAAACCAAACACATATTTAAAATCCAGACTCCAGATCCAACTTCATTTAGGATTCTAGATTCCGGATTCAACTCCATCTTGGATCCCAGACTTCGAATCCAATTTCATTTAGGATTCCAGGCATCGAATCCAAATCCATTTAGGATTCTAGATTTCAAATCCAATCTTATCTTGGATTCCAGACTCCGGATCCAATTCCATTTAGGATTCCAGACTTCAGATGAAATACCATTTAGGATTCCAGATTTCATATTAAAATCCATCTTGAAATCCAGATCTAAAAATTCAATTTTGTTTCCAAATTCCACCTAGACCCTAGATCCATTCTGATTTCAAACTTTAAATCTAGAATTCCACTTCATTTCTCAAATTTCATCTTGACTTTAGATCCATTTTTCAAATTTAGGTTCATCTCAATCCTTGATTATTTCAAAACTCAAGATCTATTCTAAATCTTAAGTTAGAAAAATCTAACTTCTCCAAGTCCATCTTCAACTTTCAAAAACCATTTTTCTCACCATATTCTTCATAATTTCAAAACCACTTGGACAAAATTTCCAAATTCTTCTCAAAAGAGCATACATCTTTTGCATGTACACAAGTATGATTCTTTGTGCATCCTTAGACTTAGAATAAATTCTTAGATAATATTTAGGCAAAAGCAAAAAGGCATAAATTCGATCCTTGGTTTGATTACCCCTGGTAAAGGCGCCAGAAACGGTTGAACCTTGTACGGACAAGTGAGCCCCATCTCCCAATTTTCTCACAAATATTTCAAAATGGAGGCGAGTAATCTTTTAAATCTTTTTAAAATTAAGGTCAAGTGAGACCTTCGCAAAAGAGTTCATCTCTCTTCTTTCTTTTCTCTTCTCTCTTCTTTTCTGTCCTTTTATTTTTCCCTTCAAAAAGGGAAAATAGAGGCTAGAAAGGAAAAGAGAAGGAAGAGAGAGAATACCAAGAGAAAAAAAATTACGATTATCACAATCCCGCTAAGGCAAAGGCCATCATTGACATGCCACCCCTGACTACTCTCAAAGAATTGCGTAGACTTCAGGGACACATGCAATCAATTCGGCGATTCATATCCAATCTTGCCATGAGATGTGAGCCTTTCAATCACTTACTCAGAAAAGGAGTGAAGTTTGAATGGGGGCCAGAGTGTCAGCAATCATTCGAGCGTATCAAAAAGTATCTTCTCAACCCTCCTGTCTTAAAACAGACAGAATTGAGGAAACCCCTTTTGCTATATGTTTATGTTAATCAAGTAGCTTGTGGTGGATTCTTAGCGCAATATGAAGAAGGCAGTCTGATAGAACATGTCATTTACTATGTGAGTAAAACATTCATTGACTATGAAAAGAAATACTCTCAAATAGAAAAGACATATCTAGCCTTGATTTAGATGTGTCAAAGGTTATGGCACTACTTGTTAGCATCAGAAGTTAAGATCCTGTCAAAACTTAATCCTCTCAAGTACATTCTCGAGCAGCCGTTTCTCAGTGGACGCATCGCCAAATGGCAAGTTCTATTAATGCAGTATGACTTGGAATACGTCTCTTAACAGTCAATTAGAGGCCAAGCTATCGCCGACTAGCTAGCTGATTTTTCTTCGTCAGAAGAAGTGAAAGTCGATGATGATTTTCCTGATGAGCACATTCATAACATTTAGCAATCTTCAGTTTGAAGTTTATTCTTTGACGGTTCTAAAAACATGGCCGGCATAGGAGTCGGAATCCTATTGATCACGCCAGAGAAGGAGATGATCCCTTTCTCTCTCAAACTTGATTTTCAGTGCACTCATAATATGACCGAGTATGAAGCTTTAATACAAGGTCTGAGAATTCTGCAAGAATTCAATGTTAAGAGGGTGCACGCCTTCGGTGACTCATTGCTCGTCGTCAGCCAAGTCAAAGCCGAATGGCAGGTAAAAGACCAGAAGTTGCTTCCTTATCAAAAGATCGTCTAGCCCTTATCGACAATTTCGATGAATTTTAGCTTTTTCATATCAAAGGAGAGTTTAATCAAATAATTGATGGTTTGTCTAGCCTAGGTTTCATTATGTCTTTCAGGAACGGAGAATCCTGTCATTCTTTTGAAATTGGTAGACTTGACCAACCTGCTGTTATCGTCGCAAAAAAATTTTTCTTCTCTGCGGGAGAGAGGGGAAACCTTCCGCGAGTCAAACTTGACCAGAGTTTTGAAAATTGTTTTAAAATACTCGCCTCCATTTTGAAAATAGCGGGAAATATTCTGTGGAATGGGACTCAACCTGTTGGTACGAGGTTCAACCGTTCCTAGCGCCTTTACTAGGGGTAATCGAACCAAGGACCAAATGTGTGCTTAATTTAGCCAAATTAACAAATACGTGTTATATCCTAAATGCACAGAGAATTCAAGCATGTGCTATGAAATTTTGTAAAATGTAGGTTAAAAACATGATGTATGCTTGAAAAATGTTTTGGAGTTGGAAAATGTTTCTAAGGCAAAAGATGAAAATCGATTTCTCAAAGAAACCCTGATAAAAGGATTTAAAATCTCAAGAAAGTTTATAAAGAGTTGGGAAAATCATGCAATGGATGAAAATCCTTGGAAAATAGAAAGGATTCTTGGGAAAAGATAAGCATTTGAATGGAAAATATTCCAACTTTGAAAATCATCTTTGGAAAATGATTGAAGATTTCTAGGAAAACGATTTTGAGAAAGGAAATCAAATCCTAGGAAATTGAAATTTTGGGAATCCGGGTCTTGAGGAATTGAAAATCGATTTTTGACTCTAGAAAATGATGGAAAGTTTTCATTTGAAAATATGGAAATGAATTCTAAGATGAAGTATTTTACGAGAAAATCAAGGAAAAACTTAGCTTGAAAAAATCAATCTTTGAAAACATTTTCAAAGCATTTTGAGAAATCGATTTTCTTGGAAAAGGATCTTTTTGACTTTATCAAAAGGAAAACCCTATGATTTCATGATGCAAACTATCTTGAATGAATGAATGTCTTTTTATGAAAACCTCTTTTCAGAAAAATATGTAATTTCAAAATTAAACTAAGGTAAGATTACCACATATTCCGACTATGGTTGTAAATATGCTTGTAATTTACTTAGTTAATTCTAAAATATTTTGTAAAAATTGAAAATATGCAGTGAATTTTGGAAGATAGCCTAAGAGTGTAGGCTCGGTGTGACTAGTAGGAAGATGCTGAATCTGAGTCTCGTCCATATTCCGACTAGGGCCATAAATATGGACTCCACCGAGTTCATCAACTCCCTAAGAGTTGGTGCACGTGCCATTCGTGTTCATCCACAATGATTTTCAAAATAAAATGCATGAATCACATAATCAGGATATTGCAGAAATTCAAACTATATGATATGCATCCTAATCTAAGCAGAAAAGTAAATCTCTTATTCCAAAATTTATATTATTACATCACTAAATAAAATGAAAGAAAAGGAAAATTGCAGATTCCAGCTCCTTCCTTTGAATGTCCCTGCCAAGCTTGAAATGGGGTTAGCTCAAATATATGGGTTTTCCAAGATTTTCCAATAATATCTTGAAATTATTGGATTGAGTTGGATATAAACCCGATTTTCATACTTCCTTGATATTTGAATGATGCAAATGCATGAAAATCAGGTAATAAATAGTTTGAAATTCAGATTTGTGGTCAAAATGACCAAAATATCCCTAATATTGAGGTTATACCTTTAAAATCAGGGTTTTTAAAGAAGTTTTGACAAAATTTAGGGATTTTAAAATGAAAATGGAATCAAACGATGATGAAATGTGTGATGGCATGCCACTAAATATAATGGGACTGTCAAAATCAGAATTGAAATTTGACCAAAATAATGAATTTTGCTTGTTTTTCGCCCGGATCAGGGTCCTGCGGGAACCCTGATTTGATGATACAATTAAACGGATCATCAAATGGTTCTCAAATCCTGCCAAATTCGGTAAAGAGCATCCTTCTACCCTTAGGAACAACATAGAATGATAAAATGCATGAAATGACATGGTCTAAATGCAAAATTTCAAAGAAAACTCTAAAATAAACAAATTTCGCCTACGGGTACGAACCAAACGTAGCATTTAATGCAATAATGCATAAATCTACCATAGAAATGTTTGATATTTTTAAGGCTGATAAAGGACATAAAAATGAACATATTTGTTTTTTACATCCCCGGGATTTGATCTACGGTGAGTTCGGTAGCATTGATTTAACTCTGATGGGACTAAAATTAATAAGATATGCTATACAAATAAATAACAAATAATAATCGACTACCAAAATTTCTGAAAATTAAAAGAGAGACTACTGACATTTATATAAACAACTTTTATTTGTATAGATTCAGCATTTGACTAACTGGATAAGAAGTAAAAATATGACATTACACTTATAAACCAGAAAGGCAGATATAAATACCAAAACAGAAGACCAAAATAAAAAATATGAAACTGGCATGAAGGCTGTCCTAAAAATTGCAAAATTTTATAATCAAACAGAAGACAGTTAGAACATAATGTTTTCTTTTTATAGATCTAGATTTGAAGCTATATTCAAAGAGGACCAATCGAGTTAAGTCGATCCAGAATTTCAGAGACTCAAATTAGGATCTGACAAGGGTCCTGAACTCTCAGATTTTTTTCAAACAGCCAAAAAAAATTGAAAAATCTTATAAAATCATATTAAATATTAAACTCAATCCCAAGTTTAGAAAATTTTTCAGATCATGAATCGTATCTCCCATGATGGAGATCTCGATTTTACAAGTTGAGACCCAATGTTCTGAATGTTTTTCGGGTCATAAAACCCGACTTGGCATTTTGAATTTTGAATGAAACAAAAAACTCAAACGGTTTCTATTTTTTTTCAGATTATCAGGGATAGCTATACTCCCATAATGTGGTTTTTTTGGCATTTTTGAAGAAAAATAAAAACATAAAATAATGAGTGGACTGACTGAGAAAAATAGAGAATTACAGAAACTAAACATAATTGAAATAAATGCTAAAGAAAATCTAACTAATTCCTAAAATATGCTATTAACAAAATAAAATATGAACTAAATCTAACTAATGCATGAATGCTAGAAAATAATCAAGGAAGCGTGATTGCATTTGATATATGTCATTTTTATAAGAACTTTTTGGTCTATTATCCGGACGAACCCTTTTCTCTAAACGACAAATCCATATGATCATATACGATTTTCAGTACATAAATGAATATGAGAATATTATTTCATATATGTGAATATGATCATATATAAAATTAACTTGAATGAGAGCCCACCTTGTGTTCTTCTGATGTTTTAAAGCTTCAGAGACGGGCAGCTACGGGATGGCTCCTTGAGAATGGACTCCAGAGAGGTGCAGAGGAAGTCAGAGAATGAACCTGAATTGAGGGGTTCTCTAGGGGGTGTGAGATGAGAGAGAAAAGGCTATCCAGGGTTCCAGCTCCAAAAAGAAAAAGTTCTCATTGGACTGGGAGTGGGTTAGGGGATTTGTAGATTTCTGGAGAGTTTTGAAATTCAAACAAGAGATTATCTAGACCCTCCATGTGGCGCCATCTTAGAGGATGCTACTTTGGATTTTTTGAAATAAAATAAATGCAAATTTTGTAAATAAGACACCTCAGCAGAGTTTAAAATTTTTTGAAAAGGAGTTGGCTTGATTTTCTCTGCAGGGAGCTCTAGTGTGAAGCCACCTATGTGTGGGCCCACTTTCTTATTTTGTAAAGCAAATAAAAATGAAAATTAAAGATGAAAATTCTAGATTTACGCCACCTCAATGTGGAGTTTGAAATTTTGAACTTTTGTTTTTTCTAGAGGAAGCAGAGATGGACATGTGGCATCTACTCAGGGTGGCTCTACATTGCCATGTGTTAGAGGGAAGGAGCAGAGGAAGCATATGGCGCCACCTCTGGGGGTTTTGAATTTTGGTTTTTGCTTTTTCCTAAAATCAAGTTGCAGAGCTATTTTTGAGGAGAGCTCTTTTTCAGAAATGGCGCCACCTCAGAGGGGGGGGGGATTCTACTTTTTCTGAAGAAGGGAGAGCTGGACATGTGGCGCCACCTCATGGTGGCTCCACACTGACACATGTCAGCTGCAAGAGGAAGTACCTTAGATGGCGCCACCTTAGGAGCATTTGAAATTTGAATTTGGTTGGTTATGGAGGAAGGAGGGATGGCCATGTGGCGCCACCTCAGGGTGGCCCCACATTGCCATGTGGCAAGTGAGAGAGAATAAAGGGGGTGGACATGTGACACATGGCATGAGATAAAGAAGAGGATTGAAGACACGTGGCGTCTCCTTGAAGAGGCTCCACATTGACACATGTCTAAAAGGTAAAAAGAGGAAGATGTAGGGAGGACAAGTGGCAACTAGGGAGGCGTAGGGAGGAAGACATGTGGCGTCTCCTTAGGGTGACCGCACATGGCAAAGAATGGAAGGAGAGAGAAAGTGACATGTGGCGCCACCTCTGGGTGAACCCCATGCGAATAAAAATTTAAATAAAAGGAAATTAAAGTGTGACACCACCTCAAAGTGGGTCCCACCTCTTTTCTTTATTTAAAATAAGAATAAAATTAAAGTAAAATATAAAAATTCTTTTTGAAATTTTTATGAAATTAGACTAACTAGAAAATACAAAGCGGAATTTGCAAAAATTTGAAAGAAAGGTTGCCCTTCAGGGCAAAATGGAGAAATTTTGTAAAGAAATTCAAAGTCTTTTTGCAGAGAAAAATAGAGATTTGAAATTCAAGGCTTCATCCCCTTCTTTTGGCAGAGCCGATCCAGTTCATAAGATTTAAAAATCCATATTAAAACTATCCAGATCATTTTCCTGAGAAAATCTTTTGAAATTCAGAGTCCCGGGAGTAAAATGGGAAGAATTGACAATTTTGAAGACCCAGGGAGTTTGAAATCAATTTTGAAAAAGTTAAAAACTCGAATCTGAATTGAGAATTTTGAAAATCAGGAGTTCTGGACCTCAAAATGACATGTTGTGCCGTGCAGTGATATGAAATGCTCATGCGATGATATGCAATGACATGTCTCAGAGAATTTTATACCACATGAAGAACTGGAGATTTTAATCCCTTGATATGAATAAGACTTTGAGATTTTGTGACTGGAGATGATTCTGAGCAAAACAATAGAAAATTTTTTAGAATCGAGGATGAAATCTGGAGTTTTACAGGATTCAAGCTCAGAGAATGACCATTTTTCTCTCTGGTGATCCTAAAGGATGGCTCACAATGGTTGGTGGAGATGTTGGAGAGGTGAGTGAAAATTTAAGGTGTTTACACCTGCCTTCATTCCAGTAATACAAGTCAACCAGGAAAAACAAAAGAAGAAGCCTTGGTATCAAGATATAAAAAATTTCATTGAAACTGGTAATCTTCCATCAGAATTGTCGAAGAAGGAACAGAAAGCAATTAAATACATGTTTGCTCATTATTTTATTTTAGTCAATGTTCTTTATCATCGTGGGTTCAGTTCTAAGTATTTCAGGTGCCTAGACGAAGAAAAAGCCAAGGAAGTCATTCGAGAAGCGCATAAAGGCATTTGTGGCGGCCATGTCAGTTACCAAACTCTTATTAAGCAAATCATTCGGGCAGGATATTATTGGAAAACTATGCAGCAAGATTGCTATCGTTTTGTAAATAAGTGTGTTCAGTGTCAGATATATGCACCTTTTATTCATGCACCAAAAACATATTTGCAATCTGTCATCTCTCAATGGTCGTTCTCTATGTGGGCCTTCGATGTCGTAGGTCCCATCACCCCTTCAACTTCAAATGCCATAAATACTTTCTTGCCACAACAGAATACGTTACTAAATGGGTGGAAGCTGCCACTCTACGCACAGTAGAGGGCCGACATGTGGTCTCATTTATTCACAAGAATATTCTTTGTTGTTTTGGTATACCGCATGACATTGTTTCAGATAATGGTACTCATTTCAAGAATGAGAGAATGAAGACATTTTGTTCGAAGTTCAGAATTCATCATCATTTTTCAGCTCCATACTATCCCCAAGGGAATGGTCAGGTGGAAGCCACAAATAAAATTTTGATTCGCATCTTGGAAAGAACTGTTGAAACGGGGTGTGATTGGCACGAGAAAATCCATGATGCACTCTAGGCATATCGAATCACCGTTTGGTCTCCGACCAATGCAACTCTTTCAAAACTTGTCTATGGAACTGAGGTGGTATTGCATCTTCATGTTCAGAAACCTACCCTTAAATTTGCATCTCTTCTAGAGCTACCACTCGATCAGTATCAACAGCAAAGATTGGTACAACTTGACCTGCTCGATGAGAAAAGACTCAAAGCAGTAGAGCATGCTCAGTCTTATCATTAGAGGATAGCTAGACAGTATGCCAAGCCAGTCATCGAAAGAAGATTCTGAGTCAATGATTTGGTCCTTAGATGAACAACTCATCTCAAGCACCGCCCATGCGGAAAGTGGTCACCAAACTGGGAAGGGCCCTACGTGGTCAAAGAGGCATTACCACGTAATTCATATCGTCTGATTAACGAAGACGGGGTAGAATTACCCGATCCTATCAATGCCCGACATTTGAAGAAATTCTATACTTAAAAAACTTCTTATCTACCTTTTGTATCCTTCAATAAATTCTCTTCCAATAAATGATCAATTATTCTTTTACCAGAATATTTCTTTTCCCAGACTACACTGAGGTATTTTTTATAAAATTCGTCTTTTATTTAAAATACACTGTATGCAAGCAGGATCAAACAAAATCTTTCATCATTCACTTATTCGCATTCATTCGCATACATTCACGTTGATTCGCATGTGTTTGTATTTGCTTACATCCATTTTGCATTCACATCAAATTCCATTTGGGATAAGGGACAAATCCAGAGATCCCGATCAACTGTTTGAGTCTTTGTGATGGTGAAGATTGAAAATCTTCCATCACAACTAATGGGTAATCTTTCAAAATCCGGTGCTCGTACTGGTAATCTTTCAAAAATTTAGTGCTCGTACTTGTAGTCTTTTGAAATTCAGTGCTCATACTTGTAATCTTTTAAAATCCAGTGCTCGTACTGACAATCTTTTGAAATCAAGTGCTCGTACTGGCGATCTTTTAAAATCCAGTGCTCGTACTGGTAACCTTTTAAAATTCGGTGATCGTACTGGTAATCTTTCAAAAATCCAGTGCTCGTACTGGTAGTCTTTTAAAATCCAGTGCTCGTACTGTTAATCTTTTAAAATCCAGTGCTTGTACCGACGATCTTTCAAAATCCAGTGTTCGTACTGGTAATCCTTTAAAATCCAGTGCTTGTATTGTTGATCTTTTGAAATCCAGTGCTCGTACTGATACTTTGTCAAAATTCAGTCTTCATACTGATCGCAATCCAAACCCTAGACTTGCATTGGGGTTCAGACTCAATGTCAATCATCAGATCTGTGAACCAAACAATCTTTGTCAGACCTTTGAGTCACTCCATTCTGTCAATCTCACTTTCAGGTCACCAATTTTGTCAGACCTCTGGTCATTCGTCTTATCAAGCAAATCTTTGGGTTATCAAATTTTATCAAAGTCAATCATATATGTCCGACCTTTGAGTCGTATTCAGCAATCATAGTCTTTCGAGATTCGACCTTTGTGTCGAATTCATCCACCAACTAGCTCAAAATCAATTATCAATCATTTCTCTTGCGAGGGACCCTTTTTCCAGAGAGAGTTCGAGGGAGCTCATTCTTTTTGCATGTCTTTATTGTTTATTCATTGAACCCCTTTTTCTAGGGAGAGTTTGAAGGAACTCGTGCTTCATGAACAGTTTGCAAAACAATTTTTAGTCATACAAGGAACCCTTTTTCCAGGGAGAGTTTCGACGAAAGCTCATTCTTCTTGTAACCCTAAATATCTTTTGTTAGGCCACTTTGTCATCGAGGACCCCTTTTTTTAGGGAGAGTGTGATGGACTCACTCCTCTATGATATCCTTTTCAATCTTTGTTAGCGGCCCCCTTTCCATAAGAGAAGTCTAGAAATAGGAAGTTTTGATAAAAACTTTATTTCTCTTCGAAAGTTTGTTTTGCAAATACCTCCTCTTTAGGGAAGAGAGGAGTATCTTTTTGTTACCCGTTCAGGTAAGGGTCAAGCCTGAGTCTCTCCTTTGAGGAAAGGAGAGAAGAATCTAGCCACGGATGTATCGTTTAGACCTCAAGTGATTTCTTTCACCAAGGATTCCAAGAATATTTTGCCAATTTGTCATGAAAAATAGTTGTTGATTCCAAGAAATCTTTTATTACACAAAAGAATTACCTCAAGTTACCTTCAGTATTACTTCCAAAAGAACAAAGTTTTTGTGAAGAAGGATTCAAAATCCAAATTCTTTCTATTGATCAACCGAAGGGATGAAGAATAAATCCTTGATATGGCCAACAAAGAAAATTTAGTGTTGTTGCGAAGCCATAAGTGATCGATATTGATCGCAGTCAATGACACATTTTTAAAGATCATTCTTGTAAAGACAAGGCAGTCGAAATATCATGAGTGATGAAGAAAAATCCACTCAATTCCTATATCTCCTCAATCACTTAAAACTGTAATTAAATATCTGCAAAAGGGATCTCTTAATTGTCGTCAAGATAAAGACGAATTATGCGAGTTAGACCCTCTGGGCCAAAGAAGATTTGGATCATCTCCGAGATGAAGGAGTTTGTGACAGATCCTTCCAGGGAAAGTTTAGATCATCGCCGAGTTGAAGGCAAATACGATGAACCTCCCGACAAACCCTAAAAGATATTTAATTTCAGCTATCATCAAGAGACCACCAGCCAATGAGCCAATATTGTCAATATAATCTCTGAGGCAAAGAAGGATCGGAACATCTTCAAGATGAAGGAGTTTGTGATGTACCCTTCCAAAATAGATAGAGAGAGAAAAAAAACTAGGACATCTCCAAAATGAAGGATGATGTAATGAATTCCCCAGAAACCCAAAAAAGCTCCAATTCTGTCAAAAGAGTACAGAAAGGCTATCATGAGAAAAGAATCCCAGGATATCAAACTGCTGAATCTACCAAGAATCTTCTTTAATTTTGTGAAATTCTTCTATCAATATCCTTTCACCAATTGCTTTCACAATGATAATTCTTTTTTTTTGTTCATATCAAGGAAATTGATAGCCTCCTTAAGAGAAAGTCAATTATAAGTAATTTGAATTTGAATCTTGATTCTACAAAGTTAAGTCCAGATGGAGGTAATACTCTAGGCAAAAAAGAGAAAATATTTTTCATATATATGTGCTTATTTTCAATCATTCTTAAATTAACTACAATTTTTATCTTATTGGCAATCTTTTCAAGTTATCCTGACATAAAGTAAGAGCTTGATGTCTATTTTGATGTATCCAGAAGTTGTTGTTATCCCTTTTAGGATTGGATGATGGGAGTTGTCCAAGATCCTTCCCTTCTTGTTTTGATTTGAGTGCCTGAGCTCTCAGATTCGCACACTTCCCTGTGCTCCTCACTATCCCACCATAGACAGTTCCCGTTTAGGTTAAGGGTTAAACCTAAATTTTCTGCAAAAGGTCATCTATTTTAAAAGCCATCTAGTCTTAGCAATGAGATGCCCAAGATCAATCCATTTTTAAGCTTTAGGGAACCCCCCTTTCTTCCTTTTGCAAACCCCTCTTGGATTTATTGTGCAAAATTTGAAGGTCCCATCATGGCTTCTTCATTTGAGGATTCCGTTTATTGTCCCCTTTCAGGTTAAGGGTTAAGCCTGAACCTCGTTTTTCCATGAGGTATCGTCCCCTTTCAGGTTAAGGGTTAAGCCTGAACCTCATTTTTCCACGAGGTATCGTCCCCTTTCAGGTTAAGGGTTAAGCCTGAATCTCGTTCTTCCACAAGGTATCTTTCATCCCATCCAGGTTAAGGGCCAAGCCTGAGCCTTATTTCGGTAAGGTGAATCTTCTTCTTTATTCTCCATTGCATATCTGTCATTACCATCATGACCAATTTTGTCATACCCGGTTAGATTCTCCTAATTGAGGCATTTTTTTTGTATATAGTCCAAATTTGATGTGTTTTTCTTTGCCACTAAGCTCGACCCTAAATCGACTTAGTAGTAAAGAGGGGCATCTGTAAACACCCCAAATTTTCACCCTCATCCAGTGTTTACATTTCATATGTCACTGCATATCATTGCATGCATTCAACATATCATTTCATTATATTTCATATGTCACTGCATATCATTGCATGCATTCGACATACCATTTCATTGCATTGCATGTCATTGCATCTCATTATCGAGATCCAAAACTCTTGTTTTCAAAATATTAATCCAGATTTGAGTTTTTAAAACTCTTCTTTCGAAATCAATTTCAAAACATGGGTTTTAAATCGATATTCTTGCCATTCGCCAAACCCCGGATCTTATATTTCAAAATATTTTCCTCAGAAAAAGAGCTGGATTCATTTTAAACTCAATTTCAATTGATTTCAATTCTCAGATGAGGCCCATTTAGGTGGTGTCGCTTCTGGATCCCTTTATTTATCAAAAATCTCAAAAAAATCTAGAGTCCTAGTCGGATCAGGACTCTGTATTTTCATCTTTTTGAACATTTTCAAAACTCCATTTTGATTTTAAACTAGATGTAGTCATACCCCTTGCCCATTCTCGTCATTTTTGTCTAAAATTTTAGAATCCTAGTCCAATCACGACACTTTTTCTAGAATCCTAGTTGGATCAGGACTCTTTTTCCAGAGTCCTAGTCGGATCAGAAGTCTACCTTTTACTACCCTTTTTACCTGTTTTTGAGAAAACCTATCAAAATCCTTTGTTTTTGGCCAAAATTCTAGAGTCCCAATTGAATTAGGATTCTTTCTCAGTGTCCTAAAAGAATCAGGACTCTATCTCGATTTCATCCTTTATTCTTATTCTTCACTTGATTTCAAAACCTTTTCATCTAAATTTCAAAATCTTCCATTTTAGCCAAAACTTTAGAGTTTTAGTCGGATTAGAACTCTTTCTCAGAGTTGCAGTCGGATCAGGACTCTATCTTTCATCGTTATTCTTACCTGTTTTTAATCAAATCTTTCAAAATCATTCAAAGAGAAGTCAAAAACTCAGAGTTTTAGTTGAACCAGGACTCTATTCAAAGAGTCCTAGTTGGATCAGAACTCTGACCCTGATTTCAATTTTGAGAATCTTTCAAAAAAAAATCCTTTTATTTATCCCTTCAGGAATCAAAATTGTTATACCTTTATCATGGAATTTCAAAATTCTGAGGTATTATCCCAGAGTCCTGATCGAATCAGGACTCTATCCAAAGTTTGTTTTCTCACTTTATTTTTACTGGTTTTCAAAAGCTTTGTTTAAATCTCATCATTTGTTTCTCAGAAAACCAAAAATTTTCAGAGTTCTAGTCGAATTAGGACTCTTCTTCAGAGTCCTAGTCAGATCAGGACTCTGAACCGAACTTCAATTCTATCTTGTTTTCACTTGTTTTTCAAAATCCTCTCATTTGTTTTCTTAGAAAATCCAAAATTGTGAGAGTCCTAGTCCAATCAGAACTTTGTCCCCAGAGTCCCAATTGGATTAGAACTCTGTTCTGATTTCTATACTTGTCATTATTTTCACGGGTTTCACAAGTTCTTTCATCTATTTTTCAGAAAATACCAAAAAAATCTAAAGTTTCAGTCTGATCAGAACTTTGTCCCAGAGTCCTAATCCAGTTAGGAGTCTATTCTGAAGTTTTTTTTTACTTCTGTTTTCATTCCTTTTCATTTGTTTTTCAAAAATTAGGTCATCTTGCAGAGTCCAGTTAATTCAGGACTCTATTTCGGAGTTTCGATTAAGTGAGGACTCTAACCCTGACTGCATTTTTCAACTTGTTTTTACCAGTTCTGATAAAATCTTTCAAAAACTCTTTCATTTGGCTTTTAAAATCTAAAATCTTAGAGTCCTAATTGGTTTAGGACTCTGGTCCAGAATTTCAGTTTGTTTAGAACTCTATCTTCAAAACTTTGAATTTCAACTGTTGATTTTACCCCCTTTTCAAAGTCATTTTTAGTCTTTGTTTCAAGTTTTTCAAAACTTTGATGTGAGCCCACTCAGTTGGTGCCATATCTGAAGGAGTTCTGTCCCAGTCAGAACTCTGTACCATTTCAAAACTTTCAATCTCAAAATCTACTTTTAAGTATCTTTTGAAAAACCTCTTATTTTCAAGCTTTAAAATCGTTTTTGAAAATTCAAGTGGGGCCCACTCGAGGTGGCGCCACATTTGACAAAGTCAGGGTTAGACTAGGGTTAGTTAGTGTCCTAGTTAGATTAGAGGTTTAGACAAGTCAAAACCCATTTTGAAAATCCATTTTATTTAAGCCTTTAACCATTTGTTTTTAAAATTTAAAATTAAAAAGCTTTAAAAACCCAATATGGGCCCACACTAGGTGGCGCCACATTTGGGAGTCTTTTAGGCTAGTTAGGAGTTTAGGTTAGGTGTTAATTAAGTTAATTAAGTTAGGGGTAGTTAGGTAATCTTCCCTAAAAATTGCCCCCTCCTTTAGAGTCCAATTTTTTTTAAAAACTCTTTAACTAAAACCTAATTCTTTCCTATTTAAAGAGACCTATAGGGGGGTCGACCCCCTATGCTTCCCCTTTGATTTTCTTGGAGCTTTTCTCTCCTCTTTCCAGCACTTCATATTCTCCATTGCAGCTTCATCCCCCAAGGTGAGTTCCTTAATGGTTTTTCAAAATTTTATTAGTTTTCTTTGTTTTTTTAATGAGTTTCACCATTGCCGCCATTCTTTCATGGTGTTTAACCATGGATTTCAATCAAGAACACCATGATTAATCCAAAAAGATGATCCAACTCGGTTTTACCGTGTTTTCAAGGATTCTAATCCTTTAGAATCACTTAGAAACACGTTTCCTCTATTCTTAACCAATGAAAACATGTGATTTACCTGTTAAATGGGTTAAATCTATTATTTCAAGGGTAAAATTAATTCCACCCATGGATTCCCTGTTTTATTTTTATTTTTTAACATATTAATGTTTATTGCATATGTTTCAATATTAAAATAGATTTTGTTTTGCTTTTTAGGTATTTTTTATTGTTTTTCATTATTAAATCATGCTTTCTTTAGTGTTTTCTAAGATTTTCATATGTTTTAATTCTAGATCTGTAAAAAACATATTATTTCGCTTTTAAACATTTGTTAGAAATTTTTGATTTTTTTATATGTGATTCAAGAATATGTCAGTGAGTCCCTGTAAAAAAGTCAGAAGTTGTGGGGTTCGGGAACCCTGTCATAAAAATACAAAGTCGAATCGGGATTTTTGTTGATTAAAATTGTTATTTAAATTCAAGTATAGCTTGTAGATGTGATATTTATTTCATCCAATATACGATTTGAGATCCGTAAATTACAGTGGCTTTGTGTTAATGTCATATATTTACTGTAAAATTTTCATAATTTTTTGTCACTGTTTGATATTTTTCTTCTGTCAGAAAGTCAGATCCATGTTTTAAAACTCGTTATGATTTACTAAAACCATAATTCAACTTGTGTTGATCATAGATCCTTAGTCGTAGATCTGATTTATAATTTGTAAAAAGGGAAGTTGATTATTTATCTGTCTATTATTTACTTATGAAATCTCAAAAATTTTTGATGAGATCTGTTATTTTTACTTATATTTGCAACCAAAAGTGCCGGTTTTGATCAATTTTATATTTATTAAATTAAAGTACAGATTGTCGGAACGATATCTCCCCAACCAAAGATGATTTTTCTGATCTGTAAAAAGGAGATTCTTTGTTTTTATGTCTATTTTGTCTCTGTAAAAGTTTAAGAATTTCCATGGTGAATTGCCCCTGATTCAGGTATGACACTAAAACTGATACGTGCCCGCAGGTAAAAATAACATATTTTAGGGTTTTAATGCAATTCTCGAATTGGAATAATGAAAAAAAAAATATTTTTATGATTCTAATCTAATGTTAGGGTGATAATAAGTGCAAGTATGATTTGTATGAATTTTGAATCTCATTTGATGCTTGAATGGATCAAATTACAAAACAGGGTGCCCATAGGATCCTGAAACACTGCCAAAACCATGATTTTCATGATATTTTTGAATTTTCGTATATAAGTTCATGTTTTTAGGTTTTTTTCATGTTTAAAATCATTTTAGGACACTTCATGGTATATTTGGTTGTTATTTGATTTTATTTAAACCCTAAACCCAAAGTTTTTATCAAAATAACTTTCTGAAAACCTTGATTTCAAGGCCATAGTCTTGCTATCGGGGCATTTTGGTCATTTGATCTCATTTTTGAAATCCCTAACTTTGATTTTCTTATTTTAAATCATATCACATCACCTTATGTTTGATTTATTTTCATTTGAATTCCAAAACCTCATGTTTACAAAATATCTTTCTGAAAAACCTTGGTTTAAAGCCATAGCCTTGCTATCAGGGGTATTTTGGTCATTTTGACCCCAATTTTGAATTTTCAAATCTCATTTTCATATTTATTCAATTTTATTTCCTGTCTCATTATGTTTATCTCAGGGAATCATAGAAAAAGGCTTATATTTAACAAAATCCAGTAATTTCCAGACATTTCTAGATAAATCTAGAAAAGTCAACATATTTTCACTAACAACTTTTCTAGTTTTGCAGGGATATTGAAGACTTTACTTTCCTTTAATTTCCTTTATTTAAATTCAATTAGTGATGTAAATTAAATATAAACTTTGGAATAAGAATTTCAATTTCTGCTTAGATTAGGATTTGCATTGCATATAGTTTGAACTTTGATATATAACTGTTATGCTTGTCATTCATGTACATATTTTTACAAATTCGCCATGGTCTACACGAATAGCACGTGCACAATCCCTTAAGGAGTTGACAAACTTGGTGGAATTTATATTTATGGCCATAGTCAGAATACGAATGAGACTCAGATTTGTGATCTTCGTATTAGCCACATTCAGCCTACACTCTTATGCTAACTTCAAAATGCACTATATTTTTCAAAACTCAAAAGGATTTTCTCAATTCCTCAAATAAATATCTTTTAAATCCATATCCATTCATTCAATTTGCATCATTTTCTTAATTCAAATTCCAATTCTAATTCAGAGAAATCGATTTTCTTAAAATTTTCTAAGTCTTACTCAGAAATCAATTTTATCAAAACTCTGAGCTTTCAAATGGTATTTCAAGTATTTCTCAACTTCAAATCACAATTTTCTAAGTCATAACATCTTTAATTTCAAAGTCTGAATTCAGAAAAATCAAGTTTCTCAAAGTTGTTTGAAATTCCTCAAAAATCAATTTTCACAAAACCTCTAGATTCTTCAGAAATCGATTTTCATTTTCCTCAGAAATATTTTCTCACCATGATTCATGATTTTCAAAGTGCCATATTCTCCAAGAATTTTCAAGTATTTCAAATATTCAAAGCAAACATCATATTTTCAAATCTGCATTTTTTGAAAATTCATAGCACATGCCTGATTCTTTGTGTATTTAGGAAATAGAACACGACTTGGACAAGTTGAGCAAAGCTAAGCACACTTTTGATCCTTGGTTCGATTACCCCTGGTAAAGGCACCAGAAAGGGTTGAACCTCGTATCGACAGGCGAGTCCCATTCCTCGAAATTATCCCGCATTTTGAAAATGGAGGCAAGTTATTTTCAAAATCTTTTTCAAAGGTCAGCTTGACTTGCAAAAGTAAAATTTTGCAATGATAACAGCCGTGCACTTTTCTCTTGCATTATAGTTTGAATCTCGTAATAGGACATCACTGCCATGGTACTTAAGGCAAGTAATCCGCGCCACATCTTCTAGGGTCATGGTGATCTCAAAAGAATCAAATTAGAATGTGTTTATCTGATGATTATACTTATTTATCAGGTCGGTCATGGTGTTTCAGCACGTTTCAAAATAATGTTGGTCCAGAAGGCTGCCGAAGTGCATATTTCATAATCGATCCTTCTGATATTCACTCAGTTGTTCATACCACGACAGAACTACAAGCCACTGATACCTCCCTCTGAGCTTTTCACCTGGTGCTTTACTTCTCTTCTGACCTTCCTGTAATACAAAATAGCATATTATTCGTATCAATTATAAATTACTCTCATTTGTACTTCTATACCTCGCTATAGACAGTAATCGCTATAAATAATAATCATTGCACACACACTATCACAGTAATCGCTAACACAGTAATCACTATACATAGTAATCAATATCACAATAATCGCTATACATAGTAATACCTATCACAGTAAATCGTTTACAGTAATTACTATCACAGTAATCACTATACATTAATCGCTATCACAGTAAATCATGATAAATAGGATCGATTTACGTACCTTGGTCACAATTTTCTCCTCTTCATCCCCTTCCTCCTTCCTCTGCCTTTCTTATTGCTCCGCCACCTCCCACTGCTTTTCTACTTCTTTCGTCCTTCGCTACATCGCCTCCCTTCTCTGCTTTTCAATTTCTTCCTTCCTTTCCCTTTCCTTCTCTTCCTCCTACTTTTTCCTTTCCCTTTCTGTCTCTTCCTCCTACTGCTTCTTCCTTTCTCTTTCCTTATCTTTCTGTAAACACCCCAAATTTTTTAAATTCTAAAAATTATCCTTTTTAACCTTGAGTTCCACTTTCTGAGTCATTCAGAAGGGCAATTGGGTCAATTTCTAATCATTTCTCGGATTCACTTCTCTATTGAAGATCCAAAGCTCAATTCCATTTTCTATACCAGACCCAAACTTGAATCCAAATCAGATATCCAAATCCAATTCTGAGTCCGATCCTTCTATTTTCAATCTAAATCTGAAAATTCAAAATCAATTCTCTGTGTGGCTCAAATATTCAGATTCAATCTTTATGTAGATCCATTCATCTTATTTTCTCAGTTTGAGATCCAAACTCAATTTTTACTCAAAAGCTCAAATTCAGATCCGTTTTTAAAATCCAAATTTAAAATTAACTCTTTTATTTCAAAAACTCTCTTTTGCAAAATCCTCAAATTCTAAATTCAATATTTTATAAAATCTTTTAAAATTCTATCTGGATCTAATTTCTTAAAGCATTTGCATTTTATATTTCTTTTTCTAAAAATAAAAAATAAAGTAAAGAAAAGCAAAATGAAATGACTTTAGATTAAATAAGAAAGAGGTATTCAAAAAATCTTTTACAACAAAACCCCTTTTTAAAACTTTTGAAAACTTAAAAGGACATTTTCAAAAATCTTCAAAACCACCCTCTCCTTTATAAGGAGAGAAGGAGAGGGAAGGCACAGATGAAAAGGGGAGATCAAAATTTTTCAAAAAAAAAGGGGCTCTTGAACAAATTTTTAAAAGGAGAAAAACCAAACTCCTTTGATTTTTCCCTTTTTCCCTCTCTTTAACCTGTTTCCCTCCTCTCTTCCCTTCTTTCCCTCTCTTTTCCTTCCTCTTTCACTTCTTTCCCTTCTTTTCTTCTTCTTCTTCCTGGATTCTCATCTTCTCCTTTCTTCTTCCATGAAAGTGAGGTTTCCATCGAAGCATCGAATCGGGGAAGATCTAAGTTGTGCGATAAGTGTTCAATGCCTCATTCTATTCAACATTTTAACTGATTTGAAAAGTGAAAAAAAGAATGATGAATGAAAACTAAAAACAAAAGAAAATAAAAATGAATTAGATCACAGTCTGTTCCATTTATATTTTGTTTGAGTTGATTTTATTTCCTATTCATTTGCTTTATTTAGACTTCACGGCATGGTATTTTTCCTTTTTCTTCATCCACCAGTTTGCATTAGATCAGCATCATCGCTGATCATCATTGCATCGTCTTCATTAGCATCTCCTTTGTTATGTATTTTTTTTCGGTGTGTATAATGTTGCATCCGCCTATTCTTCTTTTCCTCTTAAATTTGTACATCGCATAAACATTTTCCATTCATTGCATTTTTTGTAGCATCGTTCGATCATTTGTTCATCACAGCATCTCATTTGTTGTTTTATATTTCTTTTCATTCGTGCCTTTTCATTTTAACGCACTCTGTTATGCATATTTGTTTCTGCAGTTTTTTTTTTTTGTTATTCACTGCTTAATTCCACAACAAGATCCTTGTCCACAACAGTTCCTTCTCCCAAAAAGTTATTTCATAGCCGATTTGCATTACACGGTTGGATCTGATCATCATTTTATTTTTTGTTTCACCTCATTTCCTGTTTCATAGCAATCTGCATTTTAAGTTCATTTTGCATTTACATCAACACGGCTAGATCCAATCAACATGACTGTTTCATAGCAATCTGTATTTTAAGCTCATTTCATGTTTCATGGCAATTTGCATTTTCATAACATAGCTAGATCCGATCAACACGGTTGTTTCACCTTATTTCAATTTATTTCATTTCCAACATTTTGTTGATTTCATTAGTTATATTTTTCTGTTTCTGAAACTTTGTTTTCATCGTTAGCACATGCGCATCATCATTGTTCTTGCTTCATTT
The DNA here is from genome assembly GCF_984573655.1 of Nuphar pumila. Lineage (NCBI taxonomy): Eukaryota > Viridiplantae > Streptophyta > Magnoliopsida > Nymphaeales > Nymphaeaceae > Nuphar > Nuphar pumila. The sequence goes on from NC_143259.1 coordinate 86,626,480, forward strand.
GATATCATTTGCATCACTGATATAGGCAATTCGTTCACACCTAAACACCACCCCGTATTAATTCTTTTCAAATGTTATAGTTCTCCTAATGTCATCAAGGAAGCTCTCATTGTTTGAACAGTGATCTAGATCCAAAGATCTCAAGCTTCTAAGTGTACACAATGAATCTGACAGGCCTTTCAAATTTGTACATGAGTGTAACCTTAGGACTTCTAATCTGCTTAATATGCTTATTCTGTCAGGTAACTCAGTTAGATTAGGAAAGTTTACCATGCTCAATTTTTGCAGATTGATAGGATTGCATATTCTAGAAGGCAATATATCCAAACTATTACAGTAGTTCCTGTGTACAACACCAACCTGTTTGGAGAAACCTTATTGTAAAGCTTTAGCTCCTGTTGAGCTGAAGTGATCAAAACAAACTGTCTTGATGTTTGATGGTGTTTCAAACTCATCACCTAACATCTTAGTAACCAGAAATGTTTGATCTTGCGGTGGCATAATCAAAGAGATCATATTAGTGCTATTACCACAAGCAGCCTGTGAACACCCCAAATTTTTCAAAATTTTGTAAATATTCCCTTTTTTTTCCCTGGTCTCCATTTTCTGAGTAAATGGAGTCATCTTCAATCTAAATTCTAGTTATTTTTTGGATTCACTGGAATCCAAATTCGTCTTATATATCTAACTCAATTTTTGGATATGGATCTAGTTCAGAATCCAAATCTGAGCCTCGTTATCCAATTTTAAACCAATTTTACAAAAATATCAAAAATAATTTCGGAAAGGCTCAGACAGTTCATCTGGTGACTGTTTAGATCCACTGCTCTGTATTTCTCAATTCGAGGTTCAAAACTCGAATATTTCCTCAAAACCTGGATTCAAACCCGTTTTCTGAAGAAATTGCCAAAGACCAAATCTGAATTCTTAGAAAACCCTTCTTTTGTAAATATTTCTCAAAAATTACAAAATGGTTTTTAAAATCCCTTATTTTCCCTAGTTTCATAGTTTTTATTTCAAAAATACCAAAAAAATGGAAAATACAAAGAAAAAGAAAAAATAATAATAAATATAATAGAAAAGAAACAAAAAATTGGTTTTTGAAAACCCCTTTTGGAAATTAGTTTTGTTAAAAACCACATTTTAACAAAAACTGTTGGAAAATGACACTGTTTTGAAAAAAACTTTCCGAATTCAGAAGGACCAAAAGTGTAAAATATCCAACAACCCCTCGTTATAAAGAGAGGCCGCAAGGGAGGGTTTAGGGCATCCGTTCTCACCCCAGCCCCCTTCTTGCATCTCTTTCAAATCCCCCCTCCCCTCTCTCCTTCGGCATATCGCATCTCCGCCCCAACACCCCTTTTCCACTCCACATCACCAGGAACGACGCAACGGCTCACAATTTCCTCTGATTCTTTCTGTGCATCGCGTTTCACCCCCGCCTAGCCTCTTCTCTTTCACGATTTGCTCTCACTATCTCTCTGGCACCTTTCCCTTTGAAGAGCGAAAGTCGGCGATCTCTCAGCAGGATCGCAGGATTTCGGCAGATAAGGAGCTTCACGTAACCCAGTTTGGTTCAGAGTGGGGATTATGTGATTGGGATCAACATCGCGGGGTGGGAGAGGAATCACAACGTCCACCAAATTGCCATCCAGGTTATGATATTTCCATGAGAGTTGCAGTCCACATAGTATTGTGATTAGGAGCAAGACGACAAATTATTGCCTTTTGCTTTCACGATATCTGGTCACAGGTATTTTACAATAGCTCGGTAGGCTGCTGTAAGCACTTTGCTTCATTTCTATTCCTCAATCAATGCATTCATTCTAAGTCACTGTACCATGATTTGGAATTTTCCTTACCGTATATCATTCACATTTCATTTTGCATTACCTTGATTTGTATTTCTTGAATTAGAGGCCCTTAGGATCTACATTTTTTTTATAATGTGCAGAAATCACTTAGTATACAATATGTAATAATACATCTTCACCAATCTACACAGTAGCATCCTCTTACCTTTTATATTCACCCTGCTGTATGTACATTACTGCATCCCCTGTCACAGCTGATATGCCTTCATTCCCTTAACCACCTGCAATACACCCTGTGTGCTTCACCCACACCTTCACCTACACTATGCACCTATGTACACTATACCACTCACTAGGTATAAATTTCTCCACTAGCTCATGAAAGTGCACTAGGATCGAGGCAACGGGCACTAGAGGGGGGGTGAATAGTGCTTTTAAAAATTGTTTGCGGAATATTGAAGGATTTTGCAAATCGAAAAGCAAACACACAAAGAACACAAGATTTTATCCTGGTTCGGTCTAACCCGACCTAGATCCAGTCCCCAAGCAAAACCCGCTTGAGATTTCCACTATCAACCTTGTTAACTACAGGATCACACAGACCAAAACCGGTCCCACTTTCAGTAACAACCCTACTGAAAGCAAACAACTCCTTTAAACCAAGGAGTCCTTCTTTTTACAGAAAAGAAATAACAACTTACAATACAACCTATGAGCCTTTTTTTTTTTAATGCAAATGAAATGCAATTGGCTTTTGAGGTTGTTGAAATACTCTACTCACGAATTCACTATCTCTTAAAGTGATTTGAGTGAAAATCTGAAGTGAAAATATCAAGTGAGTGAGAAAACAAATACTTGAATGAATAGGAGTGAAAAGCAATAAGTAAATGATTCAAATCGATTGAATTCTTGTTGTTTTGAGTGTAAAATGCACTCATATTTATAGTTGAAAGATTCCATATGTTGAGAGTATGAAAGGGTGTCAAAATAGTCTATTTTGAACGATCAAAATGTTTGAAAAACAAAAAGACACGCCTTTTTGAAGTTTCAGGAAAATGACAAAATTAGTCGACTTAAACATCAGTTAGTCGACTAATAGTTAGTTATTAGTAGACTGACAGTTATCGTCGGTCGACTGATCTGTTAATCGAGCTGTTTGAAAATCTGAACTTTTAAAACTTAGTCGACTAGAGAAAAATTAGTCGACTGATAATATCATCAGTAGACTAAAAAACTTTTCAGTCGACTGCTGCTAAAATCTTCTGAAAAACAAACATTCTGTTCGGTTGACTGATAAAAGCTTTAGTCGACTGCTACTAAATTTTCAGAAAACACATGTTCTGTTCAGTCGACTGCTGCTAATTTTCCAGAAAACAGACATTCTGTCCAGTCGACTGATAAAACCTTCGGTCGACTAATTTGACAAAAATGACTTTTTAGAAAATATGGCGCGAAAGGATTAGTCGACTGATAAGTCTATTGGTCGACTAATAAACATGAAAATTTAAGAAAAGAGTTTTCTAAAAAGATTTTCAAAAGAGTTTCTTTTAGAAAAGTTTTTCTAAAGACTTTTAAGGTGAAATACAACCTAAATATGCACTCTAAGTAAGGCTCTTACAAGAATCTAAGACTTTTAATGAATTAAACATTTGCACACTAGTCTTCAAAGATTCTTCATCGAATTCTTCAATTTCTTCATAGCCTTAGCTGAAATGCAGTTGATTCTACTTGCTCATCATCAAAACCTTATACTTGAAGTATCATGTATGGCTTTATTGTCGTAACAATCTTCCCCTTTTTGATGATGACAAACTTAATCAAAGATGAAGCATTTAGATGCATAGATGGAGATTTTACTCCCCCCTATCAATATGCTGCAAAACATTAAAAGTTAGTACTTTCAAAGCACATATATCACATATTGATTGGTTTGCATTTCCATTCATCATTACTTCATGCATTTTATATTTTTCTCCATATGAGATTTTTCTATTGCAAGATCTCCTGCAAATTCAATTTAATGCTATCTTTTATCTTTTTCTCCCTCTTTTTCAGAATAAAAAAGAGTAAGGGCAGAAATAGCATAAGCAAAATAGCGATACAAGTTTAAAATATTACAACCCATAAAGTATGAAAGTTTAGACAACAAAGATCAGAAAAGTGAGTTGAGAAAATCCTTGATTGAAGTAATCTCTTTCTGAATCGAAGATAGTTATTTAGTCACATCTTCACGAAAAGTGTGTTGATACAGCTCCAAAGCTTCCAGTCTCTGCATAACTTCATCATTGTCTTGACTTGTAGAAAATTTCTTTCTTTTTGCATGTGATGAAGGTGTCGCAAAAGGTGAAGGTTCAGAAATTGATGGTTCAGTAGGATCAGATGGTTCAGTTTGATCAACATTTAAAGGAGGCAGATATTTAATTTTCATTCTTTTAAAAATTGTTTGATCAAAGAACTCTTTTTGCTCAATATATTTTTCATTTGTTAAGGGAACTTTGAAATGTCTAAAAATACGAGTTAAAAGACAACCATAAGGAAGAAATGGTTTTTGTTTCCACAAATTTGTAAAATACACATTGGCCCAGTTGACAGAAATATTTCCAAATAAAACATAAAGAGCCGTAGAAAGATCTGTGGAATAATAATCAAAAGAACCAGTTTTAGGTAGAACATTGTGGGCAAAGATTCATCCAGCAATGCGTGCATGAGTTTGAAGATTAATATTTTTGAAAGGAGGGCAGTGAGGTGCACCTGGAAGAAGAATTTGTTCAAAAACTCTTTCATCATTTAATTCAATAGTGTTGAAAAGAGTGTCTGAAGGTGGAATTTCAAGAATTTCTCCAAGTAGTTTCGAATCAAACTCGATTTCAACATCACGAACAAGAGAAGAAAGAACTCCAGTTTCATGATTAATTTGTAAATTCGTGTAAAACAAGTGAATCAGAAAAGGATAGTGAAGAGTATCTGCACAAGCATCAAAGAGATGTGAAATTCCAGGAAATAATTCTCTTTTGTTGTAACGAGAAAATAAGTGAAACAGAGCATTTCGGCCTGATAAAATAGGTAGTGCAGAAATTGATCCAAAAGTATCATATAAAAGAGGATTTCAGAGTAATCTGAGTGAAAAAACCATGTCTTGAAGTAGGTGTAGGAAGAGGAGAACCTAAACCTTTTGCAGATGCAGACTTCGTACGAGGCATGATTAAAAAACAGATTTACCAAAAAAAAATGTCGACTTCCAAACGATTTCCGGTAGAGGAAAATGTTGTCCGGCGTTCAGAAATGAAGGAAAATACGGTGGCTGACGGCGAATAGAAGTCGGCCACAAGGGGATTCCGGCAATGGCGGAAAAATACACTATCACGGCAAGAGAGTTCCAGCATGTTTTGAAGATGCGCCAGTTACTGCAAGAGGATTCCGGCGTTTCAAGATCACGGCCAGAAGACTCCGGCGTCTCCTTGTCACGGCAAGAAAATCCCGGCGAGGATGGGATCGAACAGCACTCCGAGGGTTTTCGGAAGAGAGAGAGGCAAAAGAGAAAGAGGGTTTTCGTTTTAAGGGTTTCGTTTTTAAGAAAAACGAAAAAGTACGAAAACGAAGTGAAACGATGCCTATTTTAAAAAGAACGGGTAAAAAAAATCCAAGGGGTATCGGGTCCCTTCTTTTTAAATTTTTAAAAATTTTAGTCGACTAAAACTTTATCAGTCGACTAAAAAATGTGCGACTCATTCTAAAAATATCATCAGTCGACTAGAAATATATCGGTCGACTAATATGGTGCGATTCATTCTAAAATTCTAAAACATCAGTCGACTAGAATTTTATCGGTCGACTAATATAGTGCGATTTTGAGATTTTGTTCAAAAAACAACATTTTTACAAATCTAAAAATGAGCAAATACCTAGTTCTCTCCTAATTCTCATAAAATCTTCATTCTTAAGAGGTTTAGTGAAGATATCGGCATGTTGTTCTTTAGTGAAAATAAAATTTAACGAAATATCTCCTTTTAACACATGATCTCTTAAAAAATGATGTCTAACTTCAATATGCTTAGTTCTTGAGTGCTGAATAGGATTTTTCGAAAGATTTATAGCACTAGTGTTATCACAATAAATAGTTGTTGTGGAGTAATTCAAACCAAAATCTTTTAAGGTCTGTTTCATCCAAAGTACTTGTGAACATGCTAAACTAGCCGCTATATATTCAGCTTCAGTTGTTGAGAGTGATACTGAATTTTGCTTTTTACTAAACCAAGAGACTAAGGAATTTCCTAAGAAATGACAAGTTCCACTAGTACTCTTGCGATCAGATTTACTTCCTGCAAAATCTGCATCACTATATGAAACTAAATCAAAGGAAGATGATTTTGGGTAAAACAAACCGAAATTTGAAGTATCTTTCAAATAACGAAGAATTTGTTTTACGGCAGTTAAATGAGATTCCTTTGGATTAGCTTGAAATCTTGCACACATACACACACTAAACATAATATCAGGTCGACTAGCAATTAAGTATAATAAAGATCCGATCATACCTCTGTAGAGCTTAGTATCTACACTTTTACCATTTTCATCTTTATCAAGAGAAGTAGTTGTACTAATAGGATTCCTTCTTGATTTCGAAGAGTCCATCCCAAATCTCTTGAGAAGTTCTTTTGTATACTTAGCCTGATTGATGAAGATTCCTTCTTCAGTTTGCTTTATTTGAAGTCCAAGGAAGTAGTTTAATTCGCCCATCAAGCTCATTTCAAACTCTTCCTGCATAGCTTTAGCAAATTCTTTACAAAGAGAATCATTAGTAGAACCAAATATTATGTCATCAACATAAATTTGCACAATAAGAATATCTGAATTAAGATTTTTAATAAATAAAGTGGAGTCTACCCGACCAATGGAAAAACCAGATTGTTCTAGAAAATTTCATAGTCTTTCATACCACGCTCTTGGTGCTTGTTTGAGTCCATACAAAGCTTTTTTCAATTTGTAGACTTTTTCTGGATATTTCTCATTTTCAAAGCATGGAGGTTGCTCTATATAAACTTCTTCATTGATGTGTCCATTTAAGAATGCACTCTTAACATCAATTTGATATAACTTGAAGTTCATGTAACTAGCAAAAGCAAGCATCATTCGAATTGACTCTAATCGAGCCACTGGTGCATAGGTTTCATCAAAATCTATGCCTTCTTCTTGATTATAGCCTTGTGCTACTAGCCTTGCTTTGTAACGAATGACTTCACCATTTTCGTCCAGCTTATTTCAAAAGACCCATCTTGTTCCAATTACTGGATGATCCTTTGGTCTATCAACTAGATCCCAAACATCATTCCTAGTGAATTGGTTAAGTTCTTCAGACATGGCCAAAAGCCAAAATTCATCATCACAAGCCTCATTGATATTCTTTGGTTCTAATTTAGATATGAAAGCAACATTTGCAATATATTTTTCTAATTGCCTTCTAGTTTGGACACCACTCTTTATTTCACCAATAACTTGTTCATGTGGATGATTAAGAACTTCTTTCCAAACCGGTTGAAGAGGAATATTTTTTTGAGAAGTACTCTCTATCAAGGGTTCTTCTTGAAGTATTACTTCTTCTCATTCGCTTAGAGGTATAACCTGCTCACAATTCTCATCAAATGCAACATGTAAAGATTTTTTAATACAAGATGTTCTTTTATTGAAAATACGATAACCTTTACTTCTAGAAGAATATCCAAGAAATATTGATTCATCTGATTTTGAATCAAACTTATCAAGATTATCTTTGGTATTTAACAAGAAACATTTACTACCAAAAATTTTGAAATATGAGATCTTTGGTATACGATCATAATACAATTCAAAACATGTTTTATGTAAAATTGGTCGAATAAGAACACGGTTTAGAACATAACATGTTGTATTAATTGCTTCAGCCCAAAAGTATTTTGGTAAATTTTTATCTTGAAGCATGGTTCTAGCACATTCTTGCAAAGTTCTATTCTTTCTTTCAACAACTCCATTTTGAGGAGCCGCTCTAGGAAAAGCAAAGTTGTGAGATATACCATGTAAATCACAAAACTTTAGAAAAGATTCATTTTCAAATTCACCACCATGATCACTACGAATTTTAATAATAGATGTAGCTTTTTCATTTGTAATTCTTCTACAAAGTTTAGAAAATTCCGAAAAAGCATCATTTTTGCTTTTTAGAAAAATTACCCATGTAAACCGAGAATAATCATCTACTATAACAAAAGCATACTTGCTACCATTCAAACTTTGAATTCTAGATGGTGCAAATAGATCTAAATGTAAAAGTTCAAGAGGACGTTTTGTTGAAACTATATCTTTTGCTTTAAAAGAACTCTTGATTTGTTTACCCCTTTGGCAAGCATCACATAAGTGATCTTTCTTATATGGTATTCTAGGTAGGCCTCTTACAAGATCATTCTTGGATAACTTTGAAATAATTTTAAAGTTAACATGTCCAAGTCTCTTGTGCCATAACCATTGAATTTCATTTGAAACAATAAGACATTTTTCATTAAAAGTGGGTAATTCATCTAGATATAGTTCATACACATTGTTCCTTCTTTTACCTTTAAAAATGATCTTTTTAGATTGAAAATCAGAAATTAAGCATAAATCATTTTCAAAAGAAACATAAAAACCTTTATCACATAATTGATTAATAGATATTAAATTATGCATTAAACCATCTACTAAAAGAACATTTTCTATCAAGGGAAATTTTGGATTACCAATATTACCAATAACTATTACTTTTCCCTTGTTATTGTCACCAAAGGTGACGGTTCCTCCATCCTTATTTTGGAGGGTGGAAAGTAACTCCGGCCTTCCAGTCATATGTTTGGAACAACCGTTGTCCAATATCCATTTGCTCCTTATGTTATGTACCTACAACAAAATCAGAAAACAGAGCATTTGACCCCTTTCTATTTTCGGGTCCATGAGAGTTAGTCTTAGGAACCCATATCCATTTGGATTTTGATTTCCTTTGATAATAAATATTCTTTCTATGAAAGGATTTATCATGTCTAGAATAATCATGTCTAGGCATATAAGCATTATAGTTTCCATGATTAGATGCATTTCTATTAGAACTAGAAAGTTTAGTTCTATGAACAAATGGTTGAGAATAATGTCTTTGATTTTTCACCACATAGTTTGGTCTATTTTGAGTATCAAAGAAGCTATATCCCAATCCGGTTTTATTAACCGAGCATCTTTGAGAACGAAAAAGTTTTTCTAGATTCTCTTGACCATTTGTGAATTTGGTCACTATGGAAAGAAGATCATTTGATTTTTCTTTTAGACTAGATATTTCTTTTTGTAAGAGATTGGTTCTAACTCCAACTTCTTTTATCTCAAATGCTTGGCAAGAGTTTTCCTTCTTGAGATCTTCTATCTCTTGAAGTAACATTTTATTTTGAGAGCCAAGAGTTAAATTTTCAGTTTTTAACTCTTTATTTTTAGAACTTAGACTCTTAATATTAGCATATAAATCATTGAATGCTTCTAACAAATCATCATAGTCAAATTGACTTACCGAATCTTCTTTTGCTACAAAACACATGTTAGCAACTTCTTCATTTGATTCTTCATCGGAAGAGGAGTCACTATCATCCCAACATGCTTGAAATATCTTTTTCTTCTTGAATTGGTCCTTGGGCTTGATTTTGAGAAGAGGACAATCTTTCTTGATATGTCCTGCGTTTTTGCAGTTAAAGCACTTGACTTCATTTGGATTGGAAGAATCTGCTTTCTTTACCTTTCTTTGAAATCTTTCTTTTTTTATGAATCATCTGAATTGCCTTGTGATGGGGGCAATATCTTCATCTTCATCTTCTTCTGAATTTTCTGAGTCAGAAGTAGCCTTAAAAGCAAGAGATTTCTTCTTGGGCTCTTCTTCTTGTCTGTCTTGAAGTTGGACTTCATATGCCATAAGGTTACCAACCAAATCTTCAAGAGTGAGAGTGTTAAGATCATTTGCTTCTTCAATAGCAGTGGTTTTTCTCTCTCATTCAGAAGTTAAACACCTTAGAATCTTTCTGACTAAATCCACTTGTGAATATTCTTTTCCAAGGGATTTCAAAGTGTTAGTTATATCGGTCATTCTAGTTACCATGTCCGATATAGATTCATTTTGCTTCATTTTGAACAATTCAAATTTATGAACTAAAGAAGCAATTTTAGATTCCTTTGCCTTTGACGTACCTTCGTGAGTCACGAGAAGAGTATGCCATATATCATTTGCTGTAGAGCATTAAGAGATGCGATTGAACTCTACCTTGTCAACGGCACAGTACAATGTATTCATGGCTTTGGCATTCAGTGAAGCAGTCTTCTTTTTATCATCGATCCATTGGTTGAAATCAGTTGATGGAGTTTGGTACTTTTCTGAAACAACTCTCCAGATTTCGAGATCCATGGATTGCAAGAATATTGTCATTCTTACTTTCCAGTATCCATAGTTTGTTCCGTCGAAGAGAGGAGGAAGAACAGAGGAGCTTCCTTCTTTGTGCTGAGATGTTGTAGTTGCCATGCTAGATGATGGTCAAATCAAAGTAATAGCAAACCTATGCTCTGATACCAAATGAAAGTGCACTAGGATCGAGACAATGAGCACTAGAGGGGGGGTGAATAGTGCTTTTAAAAATTGTCTGCGAAATATTGAAGGATTTTGCAAATCGAAAAGCAAACATACAAAGAACACAAGATTTTATCCTGGTTCGGTCTAACCCGACCTACATCCAGTCCCCAAGCAAAACCTGCTTGAGATTTCCACTATCAACCTTGTTAACTACAAGATAACACAGACCAAAACCGGTCTCACTTTCAGTAACAACCCTACTGAAAGCAAACAACTCCTTTAAACCAAGGAGTCCTTTTCACAGAAAAGAAATAACAACTTACAATACAACCTATGAGCCTTTCTTTTGAATGCAAATGAGATGCAATTGGCTTTTGAGGTTGTTGAAATACTCTACTCACAAATTCACTATCTCTCAAAGTGATTTGAGTGAAAAACTGAAGTGAAAATATCAAGTGAGTGAGAAAACAAATACTTGAATGAATAGGAGTGAAAAGCAATAAGTAAATGATTCAAATCGATTGAATTCTTGTTGTTTTGAGTGTAAAATGCACTCATATTTATAGTTGAAAGATTCCATACATTGAGAGTATGAAAGGGTGTCAAAACAGTCTATTTTGAACGATCAAAACGTTTGAAAAACAAAAAGACACGCCTTTTTGAAGTTTCAGGAAAACGGCAAAATTAGTCGACTGAAACATTAGTTAGTCAACTAATAGTTAGTTATTAGTAGACTGACAGTTATCGTCGGTCGACTGATCTGTTAATCGATCCGTTTGAAAATCTGAACTTTTGAAACTTAGTCGACTAGAGAAAAATTAGTCAACTGATAATATCATCAGTAGACTAAAAAACTTTTCAGTCGACTGTTGCTAAAATCTTCTGAAAAACAAACATTCTGTTTGGTCGACTGATAAAAGCTTTAGTCGACTGCTACTAAATTTTCAGAAAACACATGTTCTGTTCAGTCGACTGATAAAACCATTAGTCAACTGCTGTTAATTTTCCAGAAAACAGACATTCGGTCCAGTCGACTGATAAAACCTTCGGTCGACTAATTTTGACAAAATGACTTTTTATAAAATATGGCGCGAAAGGATTAGTCGACTAGTAAGTCGATTGGTCGACTAATAAACATGAAAATTTAAGAAAAGAGTTTTCTAAACAGATTTTCAAGAGGGTTTCTTTTAGAAAAGTTTTTCTAAAGACTTTTAAGGTGAAATGCAACCTAAATATGCACTCTAAGTAAGGCTCTTACAAGAATCTAAGACTTTTAATGAATTAAACATTTGCACACTAGTCTTCAAAGATTCTTCATCAAATTCTTCAATTTCTTCATAGCCTTAGCTGAAATGCAGTTGATTCTACTTGCTCATCATCAAAACCTTGTACTTGAAGTATCATGTATGGCTTCATTGTCGTAACAGCTTAGGTACATCATTTTAGCATTATACTTCAATTTCGAGGGTACATGTATATTCTAACTACCTTAGGATATCATTCACATCTTTCAAACAAGCCTACTTTAGGTTCATTATTACTTTAAGACATTACATTTAGGATGCTACATGTATATTCTAATACTCATTCAACATATGATTCCAGTATAGAATTTGTCATTTACATTGCATTTTCATTAGTATAAGATATATGATTGAGTATTTCATTAGTTACATCTTAGGTCCAAGGTGATATATGTGAATTACTTTCTATATATATATCTTGTGCTAACTTGAATTTCACAGGAATTAGATAGAAATTGTTTTCTTCTTCTCAGTTTTTAGAATTTGAATTTTAATCTAAGTAAAAGCTCATAATAGCTTGATATTAATGAGAATCCTACATTTCTAGCTTAGATTAGAATGTATGAGCATTGTAGATATCGTAAATTGCTTGTTTCATGTTATTTTCCTCTTTTATCTCAAAAATTCATGAATGGGAACACGAATGGCACGTGCACCATTTTAATAAGAGGTGATTAAATCCTAAGTTGACGATTTGCATCAATGGCCATAGTCAGGATGTGAACAAGACTTAGGATTTTCATCTTTTATGGAATAACAAAGGATCCACACTGGATCCTTTTCAAAAAATCATCATATTTTTTATCATTTTTCTTCTTTTATCGGAGTTTAACTTAAAATTAACTCAAAATATATATCAATGGCCATAGTCAAGATATATTGAGAGTTAATTTCATTTTAAACTCTATAAAAACACCAAAATATGTTTTATTCTTCACTTGAATTTAAATATGATTACTATATGATACATTCAATGACCATAGTCAAGGATGTATTATATTTTCAATCTTATTTCAATTCATTTAAAGAATCAAATACGCTTTTTCAAAATACATTCTCAAAATTCTTTAATTCATTCATCATTTAGGATAGAATTACATCATATTTTCAAAATTCCTTTTTCAAAACTCCAAGTGATTTTGAGATATATCTTCAAATATCTTCTTCATTTCTCAAATCAATTCTTCTTTATGAATTCAAATTCAATTCTATCTCATTTCAAAATTCAAAATTCAAAATTCAATTTCAAAGTCCAATTTGACTTTGAAATTTCAAATTCATTTTTTATATTTAAAAATCAATTTCCAATTCAAATCAAATTTCAAAGTTCAATTCAACTTTGAAATTCCAAATTCATTTTTTAGGATTCAATTTCAAATTCAATTCAACATCTCAAAAATTCAATTTCAAAGTTCAACTTTGAAATCTCTAATTCATCTTCTGATTTCAAACTTTAAAATCAAGTTTATTCTTTATCTTCAAAGTTTTATCTAAAGATTGAGTCTTGATTCAAAATCAAAGTTTTGAGATTGATTCCGAGTCTCAAAATCCGATTTTCCCCAAAGTTTACATCCCACTTTAAATTCAAATCTGGATTCCCAAAATCTAGATCCATCTTCAAAGTCCCATTTGGATCTTTAAAATCCAATCTCATCTAAGATTCTAGATTTAGAACCCAATTCTAATTTGGATCCAGATTTCCAAATCCAATCTCCATTTTGGATCTCAGACTTCGGATCCAATTCCATTTAAGATTCTAGAATTCAACTTCATTTTGGATTCCAGACTTTGGATCCAATTCCATTTAGGATTCAGATTTCGGATTCAGTTCTATCTTGGATGCCAGATTTTAGATCAAATTCTATTCCATTTTCAATTCTCATTTTCAAAACTAATTTCAAAATCTATTTCTCAAAATCTGAATTCAAATTCAGTTCCTGTTTTGGGACTTGAATTCAAATTTTCCTTTTTAATCGATTCTTAAAAAAATTGATCCAAATTCAAAGTCCATTATGACTTTGAAGATTCATTCTTATTTCAAAAATTCCAATTCTAAAATTCCTTTCGTCTTCATCTAAAGAAATATGATCACTCCAAGACTTAGAAATTTCAAGTCTCTTCTTCCAGATCTATTTCAAAATTCTGAGTTGGATTCAAAATCTAACTTTTTCAAATCAAATTCAACCCTCTGAATCATTTCTTCACTCCATTATCACATTTATTTCAGAATCACTTGAAAAATCTCCAAATTTCTAAATTATTTCCTCAAAAGCATACATCCTTGCACAAGCATGATTTATCCGTGCATTTTAGACTTAGGATAATTTTTTAGATAATATTTTAGCAAAGCAAAAAGGCATAAAATTCGATCCTTGGTTCGATTACCCCTAGTAAAGGCACCAGGAACGGTCGAACCTCGTACCGATGAGCGAATCCCGTCTCTCCATTTTTCCCGCAAATTTTCGAAACGGAGGTGAGTAATTTTTCTAAATATTTTCAAAATTAAGGTCAAGTGAGACCTTCGAAAAGAGTTTCTCTCTCTCTTCCTTTCTTTTCTCTTCTCTTTTCTTTTTCTTTCTTTTATTCTCCCCTTCAAAAAAAGAAATAGAGGCTAGAAAGGAAAAAAGAAGGAAAAGAGGAACAAGAGAAAAAATTTTGTGATGATCACAGGAGTTGGCGATCGTGATGGGACATCGTCTCCGTTCGGTCGAATTATGCATTTTTGCTTTACTTTGATATTATCTAAGTCTTTATTCTTTAAATGTCAGATTCATTTCCATGCAAACCTTAGGAGCCTAGACTTTGCCCTGAGCTGACATAATGCATATAGGATTTAAGTATGGTTTGGTAGGACCATATTGAGGAGAACTATCCATGCTCACTTAGACATAGGTCTAAAATACAACTCTCCTCAATTCTAAGGATTAAATGCAAACAATGTATGCAAGTGTATGCTTCTCTTTATTTAAATTCTATCTCTTTTAGGACTTGCATTAGAGCTTTCTGGTTTTATTGCATGTTGAACATGTTTTTTAAAACATCCCCACCTATATTGTCCCGGTCTTCTCGTTGCTGGGCTGTCTCACTGGACCATAGTTCGAAAGAGAGCCTCATAACTGGACCACTTATTTGGGTTAGCGCCCCCCTACCACATACCTAAGGGCCATAGTCCGAGGTATATCGGTAGGTGCTCAAGGATGTTGGGAAGCCATTACCTTAGAATCGGAGAGATATTTTTATGCCACGTACTTCGAGCTTCGGCTTGAGTATATCGGCATACCTTGATTGGAATCAGATGATCTAAATCTTAGAGTTAGGATTAAGGTCCTACCAGCCATTTCAAATGTTGCATTTAGAGTCAGCTTTAGGGAGTGTTGTTTGTGCATCCTTGTTTGTATAACTGTGATTCTGTGATATTTATTTTATCCCCTTATATTTTCTAAAACCCTGGGCATATTATTCAAAATTTCCTCTCTTTTTTTCGAAACCCAGGTGTATTTTCTTTTCTTCTTCTGATTTCTTCAATTCTTTTGATCCTGCCTGCAATTTTTCAAAATTTTAAATCCTTGTCATTTATTTTCAAATTCTTTTTTTCTCCTATCTTTCCAACGTTTCTTTTGATTCTATTCCAAGAATTCTTTCACCTTTCTACAATAAAGTCTCTTTTTGTGAAAGAGATATCCTTTTTAAAATAGCATTTGTTCTTCATATTTTTAGTTGTTCATTCCTCTCCTCGAAGTAACAATGCAATTGTCACAAATTCTGTGATGATTCAATCCCTAGTAATGGGATATCTTTTATCAATTTGATTTCTTCTTTTATCAAAATTTCTTCTAAACTTTTCCTAAATATCCCATTTTGTCCTACAGAGAGAACATTGATATTTCATCATGGTTCAAACAAGGACTAGAAAGGAAACAGTTCCACAGCAAAGTGACAGTGAAGCAGAGGAAATGAATTCCCCCAAGTCATCCAGGCAGCAGGGCCAAGAAGTAGAAAGCGATATTGATTTGGCCACATACAAGTTGTTTCAGAGGGTGATGGCCAAAATGATGTCGGAACAGGCTGAGGAAAATCCTGAGAAAATATCTTCTGAAAACAAAACCAAGGGAAAAGACAGTAAAAAGCAAGTTTAGTATGACAACACTTCAAAGTCAGCAGAGGAGAACTTAGAGGAAGAGAAACTATCATATTTTCACAACCCCTTGTATCGGCCCAAGAAAATCAGTGAGGAACACGAGTCAGCAAGCAAAGCCAAGTTTCAGACCCCAACAGAAGATCAGATGCATGAACAACTGAGAGAGGTAGCTCGTGCAGTCAAAGACTTACAAGCTCAGGATAAAGGCAAAAGGACCTACACCGGTGCAAACTTTTATGATGGCTTAGAAGGGGATGACAACTGGGAGGATCTTCCTCGTAAATTCATAAAATTTGATGGGACCAGCAACCCCAAGGTTCATTTGGCCACATTTTTTGCAAAATGCAACCGGTTCAAAAGAAACAACAGGGCTCTATTCCTATGCTTTTCACGCAGTTTGGAGGGAATTACAGTAAGATGGTATGCCGACCATATCAACCCGATTGAACTGCGAGACTTTGACAAAGTCATCAACCTGTTCATCGAAAGGTTCCTTTTCAATACCGAGGCTCCACCTACCCTCAACCATCTTTTCAACCTGAGGCAGAATGACAATGAGAAGGCAAAATACTTCATTCATAGGTGGAGATCCACCTGCAACAGGATGAATGACCCGATATCAGAAGGACATGCACTGTCAATAATTTTGAGCAATTTCTCTCAACCTCTGAAGGGTCTGATCTCCACTTCTCCGTCTAAATCCTTCATCAAGTTAATAGAGCAAGTTGAATCCCCAAGGTAGCAGATCCTCCTGTGACTATGGGAAGATTTAAGGATTAGTTTTGCAAATTCCATCGGGCGATGGGTCATGACATCGAGCACTGCTTTGTCTTCAAGAACATCGTTCAAGACTACATTGATAAGAAGCCTCTGGTGGAAGACGAAGAAGAAGATTAGCCAGCCGTTCTGACCTAGCTTTCCTCAAACTATGTCAAAGTTTTTTGCTTTCTTTCTTTTCAATCATCTTATAGGGGAAAGTCAGTTCCCGTCTTTTGTGACATTTGGTCAAAAACTTGTAAATATTCTAGTATTTGTTATCGATTCAGCTTATCAATGCAATGTCAATTTTCTTCATATCTTTGATATCAAATACTTCTTTTTTTTGCCATATTGGGGCATTTATTTTTGAAAATTTGTATTTTCATTTCAAAAAAATCCTCTTCGTCATTGGCTTCTATAAAGCCGCATAAAATTCCTATTCTTTTTTGAGGGACAATCTGAAATTCCACTAGAGGGGGGGTGAATAGTGAAATATGATGCAAGTTGATATAATAAAAAATAAAGCAATAAGGCACAACAAAATAAACACAGGATTTATACTGGTTCGGTCAAAACCCTGACCTACATCCAGTCCCCAAGCAAACCACTTGAGCTTTCCACTATAACATCCGAGTCACCAGATAAATAGTACAACACCCTCTTCCTCAGAGGTCTTCTTCTCTCAACAGAGAAGGGGCACACCCTCTTCCACAGAGGTCTTCTTCTCTCAACAGAGAAGGACAACACCCTCTTACACAGAGGTCTTCTTCTCTCAACAGAGAAGGGCAACACCCTCTTTCTCAGAGGTCTACTTTTTTCAACAAAGAAGGAATACAGTGAATAACAGAAAGATACAATACTTCCTATAGAACCTTCAGAATGATATGAATGCACGAATGAAGGATTCTCAGAATGTTCTGTTCTTTTCACTCAGAGGATACTCTTTGTCAAAGTTTTATTCTTGACTTTTTCTCTCTTTTTTCTCTTTCTTTTTCTAGGCTCTCTTTCAAATATCGAATAGGAATTTTTCTCGTTGTAAGCTCACATATCCATTCCTTTCGTTGTTTTGAATAGTTCATTTGAGTGTGTTTATATAGCTTAAAAAATAGTTGTTGGCTTTTTGAAATCGTAGCCTTTTTTGAGATGTGAAATGTCATGTCATTTCAAAAACATCTTTAGAGAAATTTGAGAAAGCCTTCTTTCCATAAAAGTAAAATATAGGGTACACTGGTCGTTGTAATATTTTAGGTAATATATATTTTATGTAAAAAGTCTATTTCTTACAATAGTACATTGAACGTTGGATTGTAGGTTGTCATGTAGTTTTGTCTTTATCCTAATTAATGATTTGTGGTACATAAGTACTTCTTTACTTAAAATGAGTGTAAGTACAATAAATGCTTTGAGATATTTATTTGTACATAGTCATGTCAAGAGTTTTCTTTATGTTGTGTTTTTCAAAGTCTACAGAGAGAATGAAGACTACAAGTAAGTCGACATTCTTGAGAAGGATATTAACAAGGATTTCTTACAGGAGGTATTTAATGCTATACAAAGAGAATGATGACTTCAAGTAAGTCGACATTCTATGGGATTGTAAAAAGGTAACTAGAGTCTTTTCAAAACATATTATATTTGTTTTCTTTGTGTAGCCGATTTCATGTTTTTGTCTTTTTCCTATATTTGAAATCATTTCTTTAAAGAAGGTAACTAGAGTCTTTTCAAAACATATTATATTTGTTTTCTTTGTGTAGTCGATTTCATGTTTTGTCTTTTTTCTATATTTGAAATCATTTCTTTAAAGAAGGTAACTAGAGTCTTTTCAAAATATATTATATTTGTTTTCTTTGTGTATCCGATTTCATGTTTTGTCTTTTTCCTACTTTTAAAATCATTACTTTTCAAGTTGTCTTGTATATGATATAAGGTACAATTATTACATTTTGAAATCATGTCAAAATACCTTTTTCATAAAGGGTTGTAAGAAGATACAATTATTTGTTTTCAAAAAGGAGCTTTTTGAAACTATCGTATACTTTTATGAGTGAGTATGTAATATGCAATATGCATGCTTCTGAAGGTTTTGTTACATATGACTCTAAAGAAGAAAAAATCTTCAACTTGAGGTAGCCGATCTCTTTAGACGGTCTTTAGGAGTGCATGGCTCAACAAGCTTTTTCTTCAAGGAGTATGATTGCACCATAGTTGTACTTGAACAAGAGGTCTTCATCCTTTTTGAGTGAGATATCCTTGTATCAAATACTCGTTAGATATATGGCAAAGCATATCCAGTCATAATGTAACATTTTTCAAGAAGACATATTATCATATCATATGAAATCAAATAAGACATTGTATCATATTATGTGACATCAAAACAGAGTTTCTCAACATTCTCCCCCTTTTTGATGATGACAAAATATGCTCCCCCTGTCAAAAAAACATTATGCATAGAAATAATACTTATCATAATAATATTAAAAAATGATACTTATCATAATAATATTAAAAAATGTTAAATACGAGTATTTTTCTCCAATAATAGAGACAGGTTTTCTCCCCCTTTGTCATGAACAAAAAGGAAGGGATCAGAGTAAGTAGAGTTATTACAGACAAAAAAAAATAATGTAAAGTTATTACAGACCGAATAAAGTACAACTAGTACAGTCTAAAACATAAGTTGTTGGATGTTGGATCTTCCTCATCAGAGCCGGGAAGGTGCAGGGACCTGAGATTGAAGGAAGTAGCATCGAGGACCTGAGAGGGATAAAGGATAGCTTCATTTTGAAGGGGTACTTTGAAGTATTTTAAAATGGGAGTTATAAAACACCCGAAAAGAAGAGGCTGAAATTTTTGATAGCGAATAAAAAGGTCGAAAAGAATGTTGGACCAGTTTATCTGAGTGGAAGAAAAAATTGCGTAGAGAAGGAGAGAGATTTTTCTTGGTACTAATCCCTTGCGTGGAGGCTTGGGATAGATATTGTGGAGAAAAATCTGGGCAAGTAGTTGAGCATGAGGTTGGAGATTCCTCATGTGTCAGGGAAGATGTGAGCAGTTGGTACAGAGAAGAATTTTTCGAAGTACCAACCGGTCGAGTGGTACTATGTTGTCTAGGTTTATGCCGGTGGAAGGAAGGTTTAGAATTCTGCCTAATGAGGAAGCATTAAAGAACATCAGGCGTCCGCGTACTTTGGTGGTGATGGTAGTTTGCTCATGATCAGAGGAAAAATTTGTGTAGAAGAGTCGGACGAGTTCGAGATAGTAAGCAGCTTGGGATGAAGATCCTAGTAAGTGTTTAAGTTAGGGGAGAGGTCTGTCTAGGTTAAATAATACGAAGTCGTCGTAGTGAACCAATTTACCTTCATAAATTGGTCAAGAGAAAAGGGAGTTGTAGTAGTGAAATAGATCGGGATACCTTAGGTCGGCGGCAGTGATTGCAGTGTTTGAGGAGGAAGCCATGGCAAGAGCTTAGAAAGAATGAGCAAGAGAAAAAAGACTTAGAAAGAGTAAGAGTTTGTAAGAGAATAGAGAAATTCGTGGGGAATGAGATATGAATCAATCTAATAAATAGAAGGAGAAGAATAATGGTGATAAGAAATGAATGACATTGGAAGTGAAGGATTTTTAGATTTTAGCTAAAGAGGAAATGCATGAGTTGTAAAATAAGAGACTTGTGAATGACAAATCAAATCAATTTTGGAAGAAAGTGCATTATATTAGTATAGATATTAAGAAGGACATAGTTTCGAAATAATTTTTCTATATATGTAACAAATTTACTATGGGCAATCTTGTTGGATAGTGAGAAGAGTCATGAATTGAGTATTGAGTGTCATATTACACGAAAGAGAGAGAATGATTCAAGAGTTTTAAAGATTTTCGTGAAGATCATGAGGAATAGATAGAGAGTGAATAATGGCCTAATAAGAACAAACAACTTAACAAGGATTTACTTTATGTGAAAGCATTCCAAAATCGTGAAGAGGGAGTTTGGAATAGGACAAACATGAGAGTATGAGGAAATGCAATAATTTCTTATTTAAGAAGTGTATATTTTGGTATTCTGTCATACCAAGCAAGCGGTGCTTGTTTTAAGCCATATAAAGTACGTTTTAGTTTGAAAACATGATCTGGATATTGTTCATTTTCAAATCCTGGAGGTTGTTTTACATAAACTTCTTCATTTATAAAACCATTTAAAAAGGCACTTTTAACATCCATTTGATATAATTTGAAATCCATATAGCTTGCATATGCTAAAAACATTCTAATAGATTCAAGTCTAGCAACAGGAGCAAATGTTTCATCAAAATCAATACCTTCCTCCTGGTTGTATCCTTGAGCTACTAGTCTGGCCTTGTTTCTTATAACATTACCTGTTTCATCTAGCTTGTTTCTGAAGATCCAGCTTGTCCCAATGATCGAATGATCCTTTTGTCTTGGTACAAGATCCCAAACTTCATTCCTTTGGAATTGGTTCAGTTCTTCAGTCATGGCTAGCATCCAGAACTCATCGATGATGGCTTTATCAATCTTCTTTGGTTCAAGTTGAGAAATGAATGCCATATTTGCAATCCGTTTTAGCTGAGCTCTAGTCTGAACCCCCTTTGTCAGGTCTCCCAAAATCTTCTTTTCAGGATGATCTTTGATATCAACAAATGTTCTTTGATGATCATCTTCATTAGACTTAACTGTGTTATCTAAAAATAAATCTGTACTTTCAACATCATCATCGTTAGTTTGCTTATGAACAGATTGATCAATAGATTCACAGAAACTAACATGCATAGATTCTTCAATAGAATTAGAACTCTTATTGAAAACCCTGTATGCTTTACTATGACTTGAATATCCTAAAAATATGCCTTCAATAGATTTAGCATCAAATTTATCTAGGCTATCTTTTGTGTTTAGGATAAAGCATTTACATCCAAAGACTTTGAAATAGTCTATTCTTGGAGTCCTGTCATAGAATAATTCATAGGGAGTTTTATTTAATAAGGGTCTAATGAGAACTCTATTTGTTATGTAGCATGCAGTATTAACAGCTTCTGCCCAAAAAGATTTAGCAAGATTATTGTGTTGGAGCATAGTTCTAGCAGATTCCTGAAGGGTTCTATTCTTTCTTTCTACTACACCATTTTGAGGTGCAGCTCTAGGAAAGGCAAAGTTATGAGAAATACCATGCAAGTTACAAAAATTTACAAAAAGTTCATTTTCAAATTCTCCTCCATGGTCACTACGGATTTTAACAATAGAACAAGATTTTTCATTTTGTAATTTTTTACATAAAATTTCAAATTGACAAAACGTATCACTTTTGTTTTTCAAAAATATTACCCAAGTAAATCTTGAGTAGTCATCTACAATGACAAAAACGTATTTATTGTGATTATGACTAGCTACTCTAGAAGGACCAAAGAGATCCAAGTGGAGAAGCTCTAGAGGTCTTTTGCTTGAAATGATATTTTTTGATTTAAAAGATGATTTAGACAGTTTTCCTAATTGACATGCATCACAAAAATAATCCTTTTTAAAAGATATTTTGGGTAACCCACGTACTAACTTATCTTTAGCTAATTTAGATATGTACTTAGAGTTGACATGACCCATTCTCATGTGCCAGAAATGTTGAGAGTCATTATTAGCTATGAGGCAATGTTCTGTGATGTTTTCTAGGTATAGTTCATATATATTATTTTTTCTTATACCGTTTAAGATAATATTTTTGTTGGTGTCTGCTATAAGACAAGCATTATGATTAAAGCTAATATTATAACCTGTATCACACATTTGACTAATACTTAGAAGGTTATGTTTTAGGCCTTTAACCAGGAGAACGTCTTTGATAAGAGGTTTATCTATATTTCCAATATTACCAATACCTAATATCAAACCTTTGTTGTTATCTCCAAATATGACGGTTCCTCCTTCTTTTTTATGAAGAACAGCAAAGAGGTCTGAATGTCCAGTCATGTGTTTTGAACATCCACTGTCTAGTATCCAGCTGTTCTTCTTGATTGGAGCCTGCAAAACATTAAGTAAAACTTCTTTTTGGTACCCAGTCGGGTCTCTTTTTGTTAGACTTTGGAACCCATATCCATTTAGATTTGGGTTTGTCTATAGCCTTAGAGGAGTTCAAGAAGTTAAAATTATAATACTCCTTTTTCGGTTCAGAAGAACTTTTCACAAACGTGGTCTTTTGATTCATACAAGAAGGCTTGTTAAAATGAGAGTAGCCAATACCATTCTTGTAAAAAGACACTTTTTTAGAGGATAGGAGTTTATCCAAGTTCTCTTTTCCTTTAGTAAACTTGAAAACCGTTTTCATAAGGTTCTCAGTTTTACTTTTTAATTCTGAAATTTCTACTTGCAGATTTTTAGTCTTGGAGCTGGTAGAAGAGATTTCAGAAGTAATAAGAAGATTTTTCTTTTATAACTCAGAATTTTCAATACTGAGTTTTTCATTTTTCAAAACGAGCTCTAGATTCTCAGATTTCAACTGTTTATTTTTTAGAATCGTTTTCCTTGATTCTTCAAAAAGTTCCTGAAAAGCATTTTGAAGTTCTTCAAAGGAGAAATCAAGAGATTCACTTACAGAGCTTTCTGCCATGAAGCACATGTTGGCGGTTTCTGTTTCATCATCATTTGACTCTTCACTGGTCGATGGTTCTGAATCATCCCATTGAGCATGCAGAACCTTTTTCTTGAAGAACCTTTTCTTTGGTTCCTCAGTCTTGGATTTTCTTTTGAGAAGAGGACAGTCACGTCTCAGGTGACCTGTCTTATTACACTGGTAGCACATAGAATCTTCTTTTGGGTCTTTTCTTTCTTTGTGCTTATTTGGAAGCCGGTTCCATCTCATAAAGCGCTGGAATTTTCTAGTGAGTAGCACAATCTCAGTTTCTTTTTCTGAGTCCTCATCCTCAGAAAGAGCTGGGAAGGCTAGAGTTTTCTTCAAAGGTTGTTCCTCTTCCCTTCTTTCCTTCATGTGGACTTCATAGGCCATAAGATTGCCTATTAAATCGTCCAGGGTAAGTTTGGACAAATCTTGAGCTTCTTCAATAGCAGTAGTCTTTTTCTCCCAATCAGTTGTGAGAGATCTCAAGATTTTCTTCACCTTTTCTGTCTGAGAGTGGATTACACCCAAAGATTTCAGATCGTTGGTGATGTTGGTGAATCTGGTGAACATCTCTGTGATGGGTTCATCTTTGTTCATTTTGAACAACTCATATTTTCTGACAAGAGATGAGATTTTGGCTTCTTTCACTTTGTTGGTTCCTTCATGAATAACCTTCAAAGAATGCCAAATATCATATGCAGATTCACATATAGATATTCTATTGAATTAATTCTAATCGATGGCACAATATAAGGCATTCATAGCCTTTGCATTTAGGTTTGCCATTTTCTTTTCTTCATCAGACTATAAGTTATAGTCTGCGGAGGGAGATGTGTATGGATGCTCAACAATTTTCCATACAGCAAAATCTATGGATTTGAGAAATATAGTCATTCTGCACTTCCAGTATCCATAGTTGGAGCCGTTGAAGAAAGGAGGACGAGATGCGTGTTGACCTTCAATATCACGAGCATAAAAGGTAGATGCCATATGTGCTGGAAGACTTGTTATGTCGAAACCAGCAAACCTGCTCTGATACCAAATGAAATTCCACTAGAGGGGGGGTGAATAGTGAAATACGATGCAAGTTGATATAATAAAAAATAAAGCAATAAGGCACAACACAATAAACACAGGATTTATACTGGTTCGGTCAAAACCCTGACCTACATCCAGTCTCCAAGCAAACCACTTGAGCTTTCCACTATAACATCCGAGTCACCGGATAAATAGTACAACACCCTCTTCCTCAGAGGTCTTCTTCTCTCAACAGAGAAGGGGCACACCGTCTTCCACAGAGGTCTTCTTCTCTCAACAGAGAAGGACAACACCCTCTTACACAGAGGTCTTCTTCTCTCAACAGAGAAGGGCAACACCCTCTTTCTCAGAGGTCTACTTCTTTCAACAAAGAAGGAATACAGTGAATAACAGAAAGATACAATACTTCCTATAGAACCTTCAGAATGATATGAATGCACAAATGAAGGATTCTCAGAATGTTTTGTTCTTTTCACTCAGAGGATACTCTTTGTCAAAGAGTTATTCTTGACTTTTTCTCTTTCTTTTCTCTTTCTTTTTCTAGGCTCTCTTTCAAATATCGAATAGGAATTTTTCTCGTTGTAAGCTCACATATCCATTCCTTTCGTTGTTTTGAATAGTTCATTTGAGTGTGTTTATATAGCTTAAAAAATAGTCGTTGGCTTTTTGAAATCGTAGCCTTTTTTAAGATATGAAATGTCATGTCATTTCAAAAACATCTTTAGAGAAATTCGAGAAAGTCTTCTTTCCATAAAAGTAAAATACAGGGTACACTAGTCGTTGTAATATTTTAGGTAATATATATTTTATGTAAAAAGTCTATTTCTTACAATAGTACATTGAACGTTGGATTGTAGGTTGTCATGTAGTTTTGTCTTTATCCTAATTAATGATTTGTGGTACATAAGTACTTCTTTACTTAAAATAAGTGTAAGTACAATAAATGCTTTGAGATATTTATTTGTACATAGTCATCTCAAGAGTTTTCTTTATGTTGTGTTTTTCAAAGTCTACAGAGAGAATGAAGACTACAAGTAAGTCGACATTCTTGAGAAGGATATTAACAAGGATTTCTTACAAGAGGCATTTAATGCTATACAAATAGAATGATGACTTCAAGTAAGTCGACATTCTATGGGATTGTAAAAAGGTAACTAGAGTCTTTTCAAAACATATTATATTTGTCTTCTTTGTGTAGCCGATTTCATGTTTTTGTCTTTTTCCTATATTTGAAATCATTTCTTTAAAGAAGGTAACTAGAGTCTTTTCAAAACATATTATATTTGTTTTCTTTGTGTAGTCGATTTCATGTTTTGTCTTTTTTCTATATTTGAAATCATTTCTTTAAAGAAGGTAACTAGAGTCTTTTCAAAATATATTATATTTGTTTTCTTTGTGTATCCGATTTCATGTTTTGTCTTTTTCCTACTTTTAAAATCATTACTTTTCAAGTTGTCTTGTATATGATATAAGGTACAATTATTACATTTTGAAATCATGTCAAAATACCTTTTTCATAAAGGGTTGTAAGAAGATACAATTATTTGTTTTCAAAAAGGAGCTTTTTGAAACTATCGTATACTTTTATGAGTGAGTATGTAATATGCAATATGCATGCTTCTGAAGGTTCTATTACATATGACTCTAAAGAAGAAAAAATCTTCAACTTGAGGTAGTCGATCTCTTTAGATGGTCTTTAGGAGTGCATGGCTCAACAAGCTTTTTCTTCAAGGAGTATGATTGCACCATAGTTGTACTTGAACAAGAGGTCTCCATCCTTTTTGAGTGAGATATCCTTGCATCAAATACTCGTTAGATATATGGCAAAGCATATCCAGTCATAATATAACATTTTTCAAGAAGACATATTATCATATCATATGAAATCAAATAAGACAGTGTATCATATTATGTGACATCAAAACAGAGTTTCTCAACACAATCCCGACATCATCCATGAGAGAAATTATATTACCTATGAGGGTTTTTCAAAAATCATGAAATTCTGAAAATTTCTGCAAAATCTTCGTCATGAATACCAAAAGTCCAATACTTTGGTCCAATCTTTTTCAAAATCAACCCTCGTGTTAATGAACCTCTTCCAAAATTGGTTTTCAAACCATTGTCTTCAAGAATCAACTCTCATGTTGATCTCTCCCCAAAATCAACCTTGCGGTTGGTCCTCTTCCCAAAAAAGATTTTTTTTGTCTATTATTGACTTTAAAGATCCCACATGCAGGCAGGATCAAATAAATTCTTTTCTTTTCTCAACTTTTATCAAATTTTCATTTAATCTTTTGTCAATCTTATCAATTTTTATCCTTCTTTATTAATTTTATTAATTTTATCTATTTTTCAATTCTTTCAATTTTGGTAAATTCTATTCTTTCTTTTACCCTTTCAAGTTAAGGGATAAACCTGATGCCTCTTTTCCATAAGGTATTTTCTTTCCCCTTTTTCCCGCTTAGGTTAAGGGATAAACCTGACCCTCATTTTTCGAGGTGTTCCCATTCAGGATAAGGGATAATCCTGAGACCCCTCATAGGAGCGATATTGCTACCTATGTGAATTCATTTTCGCAAAACAATTTGTATCAATCTCTCTTTATTTTTTTTTACAAATTTCTATCAATTTCTCTTTATTAACTCTCCCAAATATTCTATTCTTTATTTTACCCTTTCAAGTTAAGGGATAAACCTGATGTCACTTTTCTATGAGGTATTTCCTTTCCCCTTTTTTCCGCTCAAGTTAAGGGATAAACCTGACCCTCGTTCTTCGATGTGTTCTTATTCAGGATAAGAGATAATCCTGAGATCACTCATAGGAGCAACAATGCTACATGTGAGAATTCTTTTACAAAATAAATCAATTTCCTCAAATTTTCTCCATTTTTATCAATCTTTCATCAAATTTTATCTCCTTCTATCTTCTGAAATTTTATTCTTTCTTTTCCCCATTCAGAATAAGGGGTTAATCCTGAAAAATTGGACCACATACAACTAACTGTGTTGGTCCATCTAAATCATAGATTATAAATCATAAATCTTGTCATATCCCTTCTAAATTCAAGTCTCAGGTTATCTCTTCACAAAATCTTCTTTTTCCCTTTCAGGTTAAGGGACAAGCCTGAACCTTGGCCTTCGATGTATTCTTTTCCCTTTCAGGTTAAGGGATAAAACCTGAATCATTTTTTTTATGATTTTCTAAGTTCTCATCAAATGTCTACTCTATTTCCCCTTCAGGATAAGGGATAATCCTAAAAACACAGACAATCATTCTCACTCAATTGTCAAGTATCTTAGAATGTCAGTCTCCTTTCCAACTCTCAGTCGGAAAGTCCAGTGCTCGTGCTAGCCCATTTCAAAACCTAGTGCTCATGCTGGTACATTTTCAAAAACCAGTGCTCGTGCTGGTACATTTTCAAAACCCAACGCTCATACTAGGGCATTTTTTTAAAAAATTCAGTGCTCGTACTGGTATGCCTAGCACTAGTGTCTGGCTGATTGATCAGTTGCCCCCCCCAGGTTCAGTCTTTGCACTAACCATTCATCAAAATTTGAAGTTTCAATTCCAATTTTCCAATTCTCAATTTCAAGCCTTCGAGTTACAATTTCATCAAGCCTTCGGGTTACAATTTCATCAATGTCTATCATTTTCAAGCCTTCAGGTTATAATTTCATCAATATCTCTCAATTTCAAGCCTTGGGTTACAATTTCATCAATATCTCTCATCTTTTAAGCCTTCGGGTTACAAATTTCATCAATGTTTGTCGTTCTCAAGCCTTCAGGTTACAATTTCATCATTCTCAAGCCTTTAGGTCACAACTCTATCAATGTCAATCATTTTATCAAAAACAATCAAAATTCTGCTTTCGAGCTGGTCGGTCAAATCAAAATCCTGCTTTCGAGCTGGTGGAACAAAAAATCCTGCTTTCGAGTTGGTCGGTCAATCAAAATTCTGCTTTCGAGCTGGTCGAACAATCAAAATCTTGCTTTCGAGCTGGTCGAACAACCAAAATCCTGCTTTCGAGCTGATACTTCCAAAAAATCTTGCTTTCGAGCTGGTCAAACAATCAAAATCCTGCTTTCGAGCTGGTACTTCCGAAAATCCTGCTTTCGAGCTGGTCGAACAACCAAAATTCTGCTTTCGAGCTGGTCTGTCAAACCAAAATCCTGTTTTCAAGCTGATCGAACAAAAAAACATGCTTTCGAGCTGATCGGTCAATAAAAATTCTGCTTTCGAGCTGGTACTTCCAAAAAATCCTGCTTTCGAGCTAGTCGAACAACCAAAATCCTGTTTTCAAGCTGGTACTTCTATCAAATCCTGCTTTCGAGCTGGTCGAACAAAAAAATATTGCTTTCGAGCTGGTCGAACAAAAAAAATCTTGCTTTCGAGCTAGTCGAACAATCAAAATCCTGCTTTCGAGCTGGTACTTCCATCAAATCTTGCTTTCGAGCTGGTCGAATAACAAATCCTGCTTTCGAGCTGGTTGAACAATCTAAATTCTGCTTTCGAGCTGGTACTTCCATCAAATCCTGATTTTCTGAGCTTGAGAATGAAATTTTCTTAAGTAAATCCTGAGAAAATCAAATGACTTCATGATGCAAGTGATATGAATGTATGAATGCACTTTGGAAAGACTTTCTGAGGAATTGGTAAAAAAAATGTGTATTAAGTCAAAATAAATCCTTCACATATTCTGACTGTGGCCATGAATATGTTCAGAGTTTAATTAATTTAATGCACAATACTTTGAAAATATTAGAAACATGATGTGCATTTTAAGATAGCCTAAGAGTGTAGGCTCAATGTGACTAGTAGAAAGATGATGGATCTGGGTCTCGTCCATATTCCGACTAGGGCCGTAAATATGGATTCCACCGAGTTCATCAACTCCCAAAGAGTTGGTGCACGTGCCATTCGTGTACATCCACAGTGCTTTTGAAATAATGTGCATGAATCACATAAACATGGTATTGCAGGAATTCAAACTATTTGATATGCATCCTAGTCTAAGCAGATTATTAAATTTCTTATTCCAAAATTTACATTATTACATCACTAAATAAATGAAATAAAAGAAATGGCAGACTTTAGCTTCTTCTTTTGAATATCCCTGCCAAACTTGAAATAAGGTTAGCTCAAATATGTGGGTTTTTCCAAGATTTTCCAATAATATTACGAATTTATTGGACTTAATTGGATATAAACCCTATTCTCATGCTTCCTTGATATTTGAAATAATAAAAATACAAGAAATTCAGTAGAAAATAGTTTGAAATTCGAAATGGTGGTCAAAACAACCAAAATACCCCTAATTATAAAGTTATACCATTAAAATCAGGGTTTTTTGAAGGAAAATTTGGTAAAATTGATATTTTGAAATTCAAATTGAATCAAATGATGATAAAATGCAGTATGCGGCATGATGACATGCTGCTAAACACATTAGGACTGTAAAATCAGAATTTGATATTTTGCAATTTATCCAAAATAACGAATTTCACTTGTTTTTCGCTTGGATCGGGGTCTCGTGGGGCCCTGTTTTGATGATATGGCTAAATCAAGCCTCAAATGAATTCCAAATTATACCAAATTCGATATGAAACATCTACCTACTCTGATAAACAGCCTAGGATGCTAAAAATCACGAAATGATATGATTTAAATGCTAAACTTTAAATAAAGTCCTAAAAAGGATGGATTTCACCTATGGACCCGAACCAAATGCAATGCTTAATATGATAATGCAAAATTTACACCATAAAAACTTCTGATATTTTGCAGACTGCTAAAAGACCTGAAATGGAACACTTTTGGTTTTTACAGCCTCGGGATTTGAACTATGATGAGTTCGATGACGGGGATTCGGTTCTGATGGAGGCAAAATCGACCTAATCTAATATAAAATGCTAAAAAAAATAGAAAAAAGCCATGGAAATTTCTGATATTTAACAGAGCTACTCATGACACCTACAGGGACAACTTTTGTGTTCATAACTTTGGCATTTTATCAACATAAACATAGATAAAAATATAACTTTTCATGCCTAAATCGATAGAACATACAAATGTGATAAAACAGAAGACTGACAAGAAAAATCTGAAACAGATATCACAACTGTTCTAAAAATCACCATCTTTCAGATGCAAATAGAGAACATCTCGTACATAACATTCATTTTTTACAGATTTGGATTTGGATCAATACCCAAAGAGAACCCATCGACCTAAGTCGATCCAAAGTCTCAAAGACCCAAATCAGGCTCTGACACGTGTCCCAAACTCTCGGATTTTTGTCAGACATAAACAAAATCAGAAAACTCTCAAAAAATCAGGTTAAAAACTAGACCTCCTCCCAAGTTCATAACATATTTCGAATAAAAAATTGGACCTTACACTAGAGAGATCTCGATTTTACAAGTCGGAAATGAGTTTTTAAACCGCATCCCGAGTAACAAAACCCGACTTATCATTTTGAATGTTTACTGTAGTAAACAAATTCAAATGCTTCCAAATTTTTGGCACGTTTCTAGGGACATCTAAAGGTGCATTTCATGATTTTTTTTGGATTTTGTAACAAAAATTAAATGCATGAAATGACGTGTGGACTGACTGACAAAAACAGAGAGTTACTGAAACTGAGCATAATTGAAATAAATGCTAAATTAAACCTAATTAACTCATGAAACATGCTAAATTAATGAAATAAAATGCAAATTAAATTTAGCTAAATGCATGAATGCTAAAAATCATCAAGGAAGTATAATTATATATATTTATATTTGTCGTTTTATGAGAATAGCTCAATTCATTCCTCGGATGAGCTCTTTCTTCAAACGACACATGAATCAAATCAAGATATTATGAAATCAAGAGGAAAAAGGGTGCACCTTGCTTCGTTATGCAGCTTTGAAACTCTTGAAAGGTACGGCTACCAATGGCTTCGTTCGTCCTTCGATCCGGGCTTCGGATGATTCACCAAGATCGACCCACGCTTGAATCGAATTGGCCACTGCACGAGCAATGTAGGTACTTC
The DNA here is from genome assembly GCF_984573655.1 of Nuphar pumila. NCBI lineage: Eukaryota > Viridiplantae > Streptophyta > Magnoliopsida > Nymphaeales > Nymphaeaceae > Nuphar > Nuphar pumila. The sequence continues at coordinate 86,657,794 of NC_143259.1, forward strand.
ACGGCACCTTCTCCACTGAGCCCAAGGGGGGGGGGGGGGCGTGAATTCCAAGGAACACAATTGAGTTCTAAAAGAGATCTAGGCTAAAGTTCAAAATCAAAATTGGAGTCCTCTAGGCTGGGCGTGAACCCTTGTATTTGTAGATTTTTTTTGAAAAATTTGAATTTCAAATAGGCTCAATCTGAGCCCTCCATGTGGCGCCATCTCAAGGGGTGCTATTTTGATTTTTTGAGAAAATAAAATGGAAAATTTGTGGGTGAGACACCTCAGCAGAATTTGAAAATTTTCAAAATTGGGGTTTGCTTGATTTTCTCTGCAGGAGGCTCCCAAATTGCGCCACCTCAGGGGGTGCTCTCTTGGAGTTTGAAATTCAAACTTTGCTTTTCTGAAGCTTCTCAAATGGCGCCACCTCAGGGGCTACTTTTATTAAAAAAATATAAAATAAATATCAAAATAGAGCCAAGTGGGGTTCTGGAATGGCACCACCTCAAAGAGGTTCTAAGGTGTAAAGTTGGAAACAGTAGGAGCATGCCATGTGGCGCCACCTCTGGAAGCTCTTGACACATGTCAAAAGTACAGGAATGGAAGAAGCAGACTGTGCCACCTCAGAGGAGTTCAAATTTCTACTTTTCTGCAGGAAAGGAGAGGCTGACATGTGGCAGTTCAGGATGATCCTTGGTTTTGACAAGTGTCAGCTGTCTGGATGATCCTTCTCAAATGGCGCCACCTCAGAGGGGGATTTGAATTTCAAATGAAGGTTGGTCCTGGAGGAATGGAGGGTGGACATGTGGCGCCACCTCAGCGTGGCTCCTACAATGCCATGTGGTAGTTGGGAGGAGCAAAGAACATGTGGCGCCCTCATAGACAAAGTAGGAAAAGCAGAATTCAGGATTTGCGCCACCTAGGTCTTGTTTGAAATTTTTTGAATGGTTTGCTTTTTCTGAAGAAGGCCAAGAGTGACATGTGTCTTCTACTTTTTCTGAAGGAAGCTAGAAATGACATGTGTCATCTACTTTTTCTGAAGGAAGCTAGAAATGACATGTGTCATCTACTTTTCTGAGAAAAGGTAGGGGAAGACATGTGTCATCCTGCTTTTTCTGAAAGAAGCAGAGATTGACACGTGGCAGAGGGAAGAGAAGGAGGTCCAAGCCATGTGGCGCCATCTCAGACAAAAATAGAGAAGGTGAAGTTCAGGATTTGCGCCACCTCTGGAAGGATTTGAATTCTAGCTTTTTCTGAAGAGAGCAAGAAATGACATGTGTCATTTGCTTTTTCTGAGAAGAGCAAAGAATGACATGTGTCATTTGCTTTTTCTGAGAAGAGCAGAGAATGACATGTGTCATTTGCTTTTTCTGAGAAGAGCAGAGAATGACATGTGTCATTTGCTTTTTTTGAGGAAGGGCAGAGAATGACATATGTCAGTCTGCTTTTTCTGAGAAGAGCAGAGAATGACATGTGTCACCTGCTGCAGGAGAGAATACCTCAGATGGCGCCACCTCAGAAGGAGACAACTCTACTTTTTCTGGAGGAAGCTAGGAGTGACACGTGTCTCCTACTTTTCTGAGAAAAGTAGGAAGAGACATGTGTCAATCTACTTTTCTGAAGGAGGGAGAGGTTGACACGTGTCCTCTATAGGAGACACACTTCAAATGGCGCCACCTCAGAGGAGACAAGCTTTACTTTTTTTGGACAGGACAACACATGACACTTGGCATCTCAGGGTGATCTTTGGAATGACACATGGCGCAGGGTGGAGATGGTGGATACTAACACATGGCATGGAATGACATGTGGCGGCTTCTTAAGGTAGCCCTACACTGACACTTGGCAGATAAATGGGAGGAGAGAGAAAAGACAAGTGGTGCCAATCCAGGGGACAAGGCTCCTATATTTTGGATTTTTCAAAGTTCAGGTTTTTCAAAAGAAAAGCCTGTGTGACACCACCTCAGCGTGGGTCCCACATTGCTTCTTTATTGAAATAAGGACAAGACAACAACCTCTTTTTGGAATTTTCATAAAATCTGGACTAATTGGTAAAATAGAAATTTTTGGAAAGAGTTGGCCCCTGTAGGGCGATTTTGTAAAAGAATGATAGTTGAAATAGCAGACAAAAGGGCAAAATCTGAGGTGAAGTGATTGAAATCCATATTGAAAACTATCCAGATTGTTTTCTTGAGAAACTATTTTGAAATTTAGAGTCCTGGGGGTAAAATGGGAAGAATTGATAATTTTGAAGACCCAGGGTTTTGAAATCAATTTTGAAAATAGTTGAAATTCAAATCTGGATTGAAAATTTTGAAATCGAGAGTTCTAGACCTCGAAATGACATGCTGTGCAGTGCAGTGATATGAAATGCTCATGCAATGATATGCAATGTCGTGTCTTATGCAATAGAGTCTTGAACCAAGACTTGGAGATGCCTGTATCCTGTTAGGCATAAAATTTTGAACATCTGAGCTAAAAATAGAGAACTTTTTGAGAGTTCCAGATGAAATTTGGACTTTTTCAAGGTCCGGGCTCAGAAAATGACCATTTTGCCCTTCGACAATTTCAATTGCTGGATGATGATGTTTGGTGGAAATGTTGGAGGGGTGATTGAAAATTTGGGGTGTTTACAGATGCCCCTCTTTGATATTAAGCCGGCTTGTGGCCGAGCTTAGTGGCAAAGAAAAACACACCAAATTTGGGCTATATATAAAAAATGCCCCAGTTAGAAATTAGCCCGGTGATCATGGTAGATATGAAATGGAGCATGAAGAGGAAAGATTTGATTTATGAGAGCGAAATTCAGGTTTTTGCCCTTATCCTGGATGGGACAGAAATACCTCGCTTGGAACGAAGCTCAAGTTTGACCCTTAACCTGATTGAGGAATCAAATATCTCATAAAATGAGACTGAGGTTTGTACCCTTAACCTGATCGGGCGAAAAATGGAATACCTCTTCAAAAGAGGCTCAGGTTTATACCCTTATCCTGATCGGGCGGAAAATGGAATACCTCTTTGAATGAGGCTCAGGTTTATACCCTTATCCTGATCGGGCGGAAAATGGAATACCTCTTTGAATGAGGCTCAGGTTTGTACCCTTATCCTGATCGGGCGGAAGATGAAATACCTCATCAAAGGAGGCTCAGGTTTGTACCCTTATCCTGATCGGGCGGAAGATGGATGGAATCCTCGAAGGAAGAGACCATGATGGAACCTTCGGATTTTGCACAATAAATCCGACAGGGGTTTTGCAAAAGGAAGGAAAATGGGGTCCCTAAAGCTTGAAAAGGGGTTGATTTTGGGTGTCTCATTGCTGAGACTAAAATCAGCTTTTGAAATTGCCTCTTGCAGGAAATGCTTGGTGGTTCGACCTCGAACCGAAATGGGACTGTCTATGGTGGGATAGTGGGGACACAGGGAAGTGTGCAAATCTGAGAGCTCATGCTCTCAAAGAAGGGAAGGAATCAAGTCCTTAAGAGGGATTTAAAATTGGTGTCAGGATGTGTCGGAAACGAACATCAAGCTCTCACTTCACGTCAGGATAGCTAGAAAATATTGTCAAAATGTTAAGAATTTTGTTGTTGATGCAAAGTATTTGAAAATGATACGCATTGTTGCAAAATATTCTTTTTTTTCTACCTGAAGCATTACCTTCAAACAAGGTTCACTTCGTAGAATCGAGATTGAAAACCCAAATTACTTGTAATTGCCCTTCTTCAAGGAAGCTATCAATTTCCATGATATGAACAGGAAAGAGAATTTGATATTATGAAAGCAGTTGATGAAAGGATATTGATAATAGAATTTCACAGATTTAAAGAAGATTCTTGATAGATCTGGCAGTTTGATATCCTGAGAGCTTCTCTCATGATAATCCGTCTGCACTCTTTTGGCTCTCTGGTGTTTTGGCTATATTCTCCTTCATTTTGGAGATGTTCTGACTTTTTCTCTCTTTCTTTTTCCTCTCTTTCTCTCTTTTGGAAGGGTACGTCAGAAGCTCCTTCATCTTGGAGATGTTTCGATCCTTCTTGAACGATGGGTTTGGAGATCTTTGGATGATAGCTGAAATTAAATATCTTTTAGGGATTGTCGAGAGGTTCATCGCATCTGCCTTCATCTTGACAGTGCTTTAGACTTTCTTTGGAAGGATCCGTCACAAACTCCGTCATCTTGGAGATGTTTCAAATCTTCTTTGGCCCCGGGGGTCTACTCGCTTAATTCACCTTCATCTTGAAGACAAGTGAGAGATCCCTTTTGCGGATATTTAATTGCAGCTTAGGTGATTCTGAGGAGACAGGGCTTGGGTAAATGCTCTCTTTTCTAGCACTCAGGATATTTCCACTGCCTCATCTTTACAAGAATAGTCTTTAAAGATGTGTCATTGACTACGATCAATATCGATCATTTAGGGCTTTGCAATATCATCGGATTTTCTTTTCTGGCCATATCGAGGATTTATCTTTCATCCTGTTGGTTGGCCAATAAAAAGGATTTGAGTTTTGAATCTCTTTTCGCAGAAGCTTCACTCTTTTGGAAGTAATGCTGAAGGTAAACTGAAATAAAGATTTGTGCAATAAAGATTCTGAAATCAACAATTGATTGACAAATTGACAAAATTTTCTTAAAATCCTTGGTGAAAGTGAGTAATTGTTGCCCGGCTCAACACATCCGTGACAAAAATTCTCCTCTCTTTTTTCCCAAAAAGAGAGACTCAGGCTTAGCCCTTACCTGAATGGGAAATGGGAAATACTCCTCTCTTCCCTGAAGAGGAGGTGTTTGCAAAACGAACTTTCGAAGAGAAATTAAGCTTTCGTCAAAGCTCCCTAATATTAGGCTTCTCTTATGGAAAGGAGTCCGATAATAATGAGGTCTGAAAATTGGATCATGAAAGAAAAGAGTCCATCACACTCTCTCTGCAAAGAGGGTCTTTCATGACGAAAATGGCCTAGCATGAAATTGGAGGGTCACAAGAAAAGCGAGTCTCCGTCGAGTCTCTCCCTTAAAAAGGGTTCCTCGTGTGAAATTGGAAATTGTTTTGCAAACGGTTCACAAAGACGCGAGTCCCTTCAAACTCTCCCTGAAAAGGGGCTAAGTGAACGAATTGGATAGCATGCAAAAAGAATGAGCTCCCTCGAACTCTCCCTAAAAAGGGTCTCTCGCAAGAGAAAATGATTGAAATTGGATATTGAGATTGATTGACCCAAAGGTCGAAATTGGAAATTGGAAAATTGGTTGTTGAAAATTGAACGACCCGAAGGTCTAAATTGGATGACCTGACGGTCGAAATTGTGTGACTCGAAGGTCAAAAATTGGAAATTGAGTGACCTGAAGGTCAAAATTTGAAAATTGGGTGACCCGAAGGTCGAAAATTGGAAATTGATTGACCCGAAGGTCGAAAATTGGAAATTGAGTGACCCGAAGGTCAAAAATTTGGGAATTGAGTGACCCAAAGGTCGAAAATTGGAAATTGGGTGACCCGAAGGTCGAAATTTGGAAATTGAGTGACCTGAAGGTCGAAATTTGGAAATTGGGTGACCCGAAGGTCGAAAATTGGAAATTGATTGACCCGAAGGTCGAAAATTTGGGAATTGAGTGACCCAAAGGTCGAAAATTTGGGAATTGAGTGACCCAAAGGTCGAAAATTTGGGAATTGAGTGACCCAAAGGTCGAAAATTGGAAATTGGGTGACCCGAAGGTCAAAAATTGGAAATTGGTAATTGAAATTAAGAATTGGGAATTGTGTGACCCAGAGGTCAGAATTGGAGAATTGCCGGATTTGAAGATTTAAATTGGAATTTGGAGGGCAAAATATCAAATTTGAGCAATTGATAGACCTTGAGGATCGAAATGACTTGGATCAACAAAGGAGAATAATGAGTTCGAATCAGAGCTCGAATAAAAAACAGAGATCATGAGTCGGAACCCGGATCAACAAAAGAAAATGAAGAGCTTGAATGAATAAAGAGATCTCGAGTCGGAACCCGGATCAACAAATGACAATAAAGAGCTTGAATCTGAGCTCGAATGACTAAAAAGTTCTCGAGTCGGAACCCGGATCAACAAATGAAAATGAAGAGCTCAAATCTGAGCTCAAATGAATAAAGAGATCTCGAGTCGGAATCTGAATCAACAAATGACAATAAAGAGCTCGAATCTGAGCTCAAATGACTAAAGAGATCTCGAGTCGGAACCCGGATCAACAAATGACAATAAAGAGCTCAAATCTGAGCTCGAATGAATAAAGAGATCTCAAGTCGGAACCCGGATCAACAAAAGAAAAATGAAGAGCTCGAATCAGAGCTCGAATGAGGTTAAGAGATCACGAGTCGGAACCCGGATCAACAAAAGAAAATGAAGAGCTCGAATATGAGCTCGAATGAGATAAAGAGATCACGAGTCGGAACTCGGATCAACAAAGAAAAATGAAGAGCTCGAATGAGGTTAAGAGATCACGAGTCGGAACCCGGATCAACAAAAGAAAATGAAGAGCTCGAATCTGAGCTCGAATGAGGTTAAGAGATCACGAGTCGAAACCCGGATCAACAAAAGAAAATGAAGAGCTCGAATGAGATAAAGAGATCACGAGTCGGAACTCGGATCAACAGATGAAAATGATTTGAATAAAAACCCGAGTCGGAACTCAGTTTTCCAAAAAGTTGGGATTTTGAAAATGTACCAGTTTGAACACTGGATTTTGAAATAATACCAATTTGAGCATTGAGTTTTGGTTCAGTATTGGTGATTACCTTTCAATTTTGAATCATTAGGAATTGTGATGGGACTTGTTTGTTGAAATCCCAATACTGACCGGATTGTTGTTAATGCAGTTGAATGCAAATGAATATGAATTTACGCATATGAATGCACAAGTGCATGAAATGAGGAATTTGTTTATCCTGCCTGCATACAGAACAAAAAATTGTTTTAAAAATGCCCCAATGTAACTGGGAAAGAAAGTTTGATCATTATTTAGAGAAAATAGGAAGGATTACAAGAGGAGAATAAATGTTTCAAGTATAAAACTTTTTCAAGTGTCGAGCATTAATGGGATCTGATAATTCTACCCCATCGGCATTGATGAGCCGATATGAGTTGCGGGGTAATGCTTCTTTGACGACATAGGGACCTTCCCAATTTGGCGACCATTTACCGCCAGGATGATGCTTGAGATAAGCTGTGTATCGAAGCACTAAATCATTGACTTTGAATCTTCTTTCGATGACAGACTTGGCGTATTGCCTGGCTACTCTCTAGTGATAGGATTGAGCATGCTCTACTGCTTTTAGCCTTCTCTCGACGTGCAAGTCTAACTATACCAGTCCCTGCTGCTGATATTGATCAAGAGGTAATTGCAAGAGTGATGCAAATTTCAAAGTGGGCTTCTGAACATGTAGCGGCAATACTACTTTTGTTCCATAGACCAATTCTGATGGAGTAGCATTCGTTGGTGTACGAATGGTAGTCCGGTAGGCCCATAGTGCACCGTGGATCTTCTCATGCCAGTCACGGCCTGTTTCCACAGTTCGCTCCAAGATACGAATTAAAATTTTGTTGGTGGCCTCTGCCTGACCATTCCCTTGAGGATAGTAGGGAGCAGAAAAATGATGATAGATCTTGAACTTTGAGCAGAATGTCTTCATCTTTTCATTCTTGAAATGACTGCCATTATCTGACACGATGTCATGCGGAATGCCGAAACGACAAAGGATGCTCTTGTGAATAAAAGAGACCATGTGCCGGCCTTCCATTGTGCTAAGAGTGATAGCTTCTACCCACTTGGTGAAATATTCTGTTGCGGCAAGGAAGTATTTGTGGCCATTTGAAGCAAAAGGAGTGATGGGACCTACGACATCGAAGGCCCACATAGAGAATGGCCATGTAGAGACAACAGATTGCAAATAAGTTGCTGGGGCATGGATAGAGGGTGCGTGTATTTGGCATTGAACACACTTCTTCACATAATAGTAACAGTCTTGTTGCATAGTCTTCCAATAGTAACCTGCTCTGATGATCTGCTTGGCAAGGGTTTGGTAGCCGACGTGGCCGCCACAAATGCCTTTGTGTGCTTCTCGCACGACTTCTTTGGCTTCGTCTTCATCCAAGCATCTGGAATACTCTGAACTGAATCCTCGACGATAGAGGACATTTGCCAGGATGAAGTATCGAGTAGACATACGCTGGATTGCTCGTTGCTCTTTCTTTGAGAGTTCTGAAGGAAATCCACCGGTTTCTATGAAAGTTTTGATATTGTAATACCAAGGCTTCTTCCTTTGCTCAGCTTGGTGTACTTGCTTTGTTGGAAAGAAAGCAGGTAGGTCAAGTCTGCCAATTTCGAAGGAACGACAAGATTCTCCATTTTTGAATGCCATAATGGAGCCTAAACTGGCTAGGCTATCAGCCACTTGATTAAAATCTCTCTTGATGTGGAATAGCTGAAATTCTTCGAACTTGCTGACAAGGGCTGAAACAATTTTCTGATAAGGAAATAACTTTTGATCTTTGACTTGCCATTCGGCTCGAACTTGATTGACAACGAGTAATGAGTCGCCGTAGGCATTCACTCTCTTAACATCGAAGTCTAGTAGAATCTTTAGACCTTGAATCAGGGCTTCATACTCAGCCATATTATGAGTGCATTGAAAGTCTAACTTGAGAGAAAATGGAATCATTTTTTTCTTAGGAGTGATTAATAAGATTCCGATGCCTATTCCGGCCATGTTCTTGGAACCATCGAAAAATAAATTCCAGACCGGGGATTGCTGGATATTGCAAATTTGCTCATCAGTGAAATCATATTCGGCTTTCACCTCTTCTGCTAGAGGAAAATCTGTCAATTGATCTGCAATTGCTTGGCCTTTGATTGATTGCTGCGAGACATATTCTAAGTCATACTGCATCAATAAGACTTGCCATTTTGCGACCTGTTCGCTTAGGAAAGGTTGCTCCAAGATGTACTTGAGAGGATTGAGTTTAGACAAAATTTTGACTTCTGATGCCAACAGGTAGTGTCTTAGCTTCTGACACATCCACACCAGAGCTAGGCAGGTCTTCTCTATTTGAGAGTATCTCTTTTCATAGTCAATGAAAGTCTTACTCACATAATAAATGGCGTGTTCTATCAAGCTGCCTTCTTTGTATTGTGCCAAGAATCCGCCGCAAGCGACTTGATTGACTGAGATGTATAATAAAAGAGGTTTTCCCAATTCTGGCGGCTTCAGGATGGGAGGATTGAGAAGATACTTCTTGATTCGATCGAACAATTGTTGACATTCTGGTCCCCATTCGAACTTAACTCCTTTTCTGAGCAAGTGGTTGAAAGGTTCGCATCTCATCGCCAAGTTGAAAATAAATCACCGGATTGATTGCATACGTCCTTGAAGGCTACACAATTCTTTGAGATTTTTGGGGGTGGCATATCAATGATAGCCTTTGCTTTGGCTGGGTCAACTTCAATTCCCTTTTTGCTGACCAGAAAACCCAACAGTTTGCCTGATTCGACTCCAAAAACACACTTTTGCGGGTTAAGTCTTAACTTATAAAGGATGAGTCGCTTAAAGACTTGATCAAGCACTTCGAGGTGATCTTCTCCCTCTTTAGATTTCACGAGGATATCATCAACATACGCATCCATGATTTTGCGCATCTAATCGTGAAAGATAACGGCCATTGCTCGTTGATATGTTACTCCGGCATTCTTGAGCCCAAAAGGCATAACCGTATAACAAAAAGTGCCCCAAGTCGTAGTGAAGGAAGTTTTGGATTGGTCGCAAGCGGCTAACTTAATCTGATTGTAGCCGGAATATCCGTCCATGAAAGAGAACATAGCACGTACTGCCGTGCTGTCGACTAGGAGATCGATGCTTGGAAGTGGATAGTCATCCTTCGAAGTTGCCTTATTGAGGTCTCGGAAGTCTATGCAGATCCTCACTTTGCCACTTTTCTTCGGGACGACGACGATATTGGCTAACCAATCCGGGTAGTCAATAGCTCGAATAAATCCTGCTTTGAGCAGATCTTCAAGTCCTTCTTTGACTTGTTGTTCTATTCTAGGATCCATTTTTCTCAGCTTCTGCTTGACTGGCTTAGCACCTGGCTTCAAGACGAGACGATGTTCGACTAATTTTGGGTCTAAGCCCGGCATATCTTCATATGTCCATGCGAACACTTCTTCATGTCGCTTGAGAAAATTAGTGAGTCTTTCCTTCTCTTCTAGACTCAGACTGGTTCCGATCTGGAGAATTTTGGGATCTTCTTCTGAGCCGATATTGACATCTTTAGTCGGATCTTGTACTAGAGGAGATAGTTCATCTTGCTTCTGAACTGCGGTGAACTCTGGTAATTTCTGAAGAGACTGATCATATTCTGCATAATCATCGGACTGCTTTGCACTCTTGCCATCTTCGGTGCTTGCTTTGACTTTGTGAATTGCTGTCGACTTCTGAAAAGCCTTGGGATTGAGAAAAAACTTTTTGATTGTCCGAGAAGTCATTCTGAAATTTTGGATAAGAAATTTGGTTCAGATAAATTTGCCTATCGTAAGACAAGCAATCATTTGAAGAAAACTATGCATAAAATGGCATTGAATTATAAAATGAAGAGATAGAGAATGAAGATATATGGCATCCGGATAGACAAAGAAATTTGGAATTTTATTGATTGATCAAAGGCATTGATAAAATGAGACATTTATTTTGAAAGAATAGAAAATAACAAATGGTCTTTAATGTGCCCATTTGACAAAAACAGTCTTCTTTGATGAGCTTCCTCCGGAGAACCCTAGTCCTGCTCTGTGGGGACGATGCTTCTGGATCACTGGCTCGATGCGGCCATCTTCATTCTTACCCAGTCCCTTGAAGGGTTGATAACCATGCTTCAGGAGTAACTCAAATCCTTTTCTTGCCTTCATGAATTAAGGAAACAATGGGTGATCCTTAATGGTACTGTAGTTGATCCGGCCTCCAACCTTGAAGAATTGAGGCCCTCTCCATCGGGTCATAGCTACCGTGTGCAAAGATAGCTCTGAGGATGCCTGGAGTATTTCTCGATTTTCTCCGTGACTAATCTCTTCACTTTCCCTGATGTTGGGAATATCCGTCGTGAATGACGGTCGAGGAATCATGGGCTGCGGGAGCCTTTCTTCTGGGTCTTCTCCCAGTATTGTGGTAATCATTCCACCTTTTGACCATTTTACACATTGATGGAGGGTGGAAGGCACTGCATTTGCATTATGAATCTATGTTCTCCCGAGCAGCAGGTTATAGGTGGGTGGCACATTGACCACATGGAAAAGCACTAAATGCACTGAATAGTTGATGAACACCTCCAGAAATATCTTGCCCTTGGCCGTTTGACCATGGTTGTCAAACCCGTAGATAATGATGGGATCTGGAATATATTCTTCGTCCTTGATCCCTAATGCTTTTGCGGTCATCTCGGGACAAATATTGAGGCTACTGCCTCCATCGACCAGCACATGCGGTACTGTCATTCCCCTGACTCGAACGACGATGTACAAGGCATTATTATGAAATGAATGAGGCTTTGAAAGGTCCTCATCCGAGAAAGTGATTGGCACATTGGTCATGGCGGAGTTCACAATCTGTGCCATGTCTTCAGGAGTGGTACTGGGCTTAACTTTGATCTTTTTGAGCAAATCATCCAGTACTCGTTGGTGCTTGCTAGAATTCTTGGCCAAGTCAAAGATAGAAACATTAGATAGAGCGGTCAGAGGCTTCTGAGTTGAAGTTTACAGCCTAGGTTTGATGATTTGCTTGAGGAAGTCAGAAGTTCCCTTTGACTTGGGGGCTGACTTTACAGGTGCTTCCGAAACTTTCATCTTGTTGAATGCTGAGATTAGATCCATCTTCTTAGAATCAGGAGCTGCTTGTCGTAGCACTAACACCTGATGCTGAACTTGGAGATCTTGTGCGGAACACGGCTTGATGTGTTCGTGAGGCAGGAATGGCTGTGCGGACACCACTGCCGTGGTGTGTGAAGGGAAGGGGTGATTGAGAATGTCCATTTTCTCTTCTTCTTCTCCTTCCACTAGAAGATTTTTTTCAATAAGATCTTGTATAATGTTTTTGAGAACAAAGCAATTCTCAGTGTTGTGTCCCACTGTCCTGTGGAACTTGCAAAATTGATCTTTCCATTTCTCCATAGGCATAGGGGGATCGGCCAATCTGGGCAACTTGACCATCTCTTTTGACAGCATATACTCGAGCACATCCTCGACTGATTGGTCTAAAGGAGTAAACTTTCTATCATAACTCCATCCTTCATGCTTAGTCTTCTCGCGCAGTTTTGGCCCTTGATCCTGCTGAGGAGGCTTGTTGTACTGAGGAGCAGGCTTCGCTTTCTGATCTCCTTTGTTGTTCAAACTTCCTGTGCCATAGCAGCAATCCCTCTTCTGCCCTTTGTATCGATTTCGGCTTTTGTTGTCGTTGTTGGCAGAATAAGTGAAGTGAGCTTTTTTCTTCTGCTCAACTTGAGGGTTGCTTTTGGAAAAGGTGAAGCCTTCGTAGACTCCATTATCCACACTCAGCTTGAGCCATTCGGCTCGTTCACTCAACTCAATAAAGGTACAAGATGGTGCAGTAGAGATCAATCCTCTTAATGGTTGGGAGAAATTGTTGAGGATTAAGGATAAGGCGTGCCTTTCCGAGATAGGATCTCTCATTTTGTTGCAGGCCGATCTCCATCTATGAATAAAGTCCCGTGCTTTTTCGTTCTTATTCTGCCTGAGATTGCAGAGATGACTCAATGTAGGAAGTGCTTCTGTGTTGAACAAGAAGCGTTCAATAAACAGATTTACGACTTTATCGAACTCTTTGAGCTCGATGGGGTTGATATGCTCAGCATACCACTTAGCTGCAACTCCTTCCAAGCTGCGGGGGAAGCATAGAAACAGTTTTCGGTTGTCCCTCTTGAACCTCGAGCATTCAGCAAAGAATGTGGCGAGATGAGCTTTTGGGTCGCCAGAACCGTCGAACTTGATGAATTTATGGGAAAGATTCTTCATATCATCATCCCCTTCTAAGGCGTCATAGAAGTCCTCACTAGTGAAGACTTTCTTGCCCTTGTCGCGGGCTTGCAGATCCTTGACAACTCGAGCCATTTCCTTGAACTGTGCTTGCAGAGGCTTTTCTGCATCCTGACTCTTTGATCTGCGGCTTTTTCTCTGTTCTCGGCCTCACTTCTGAAATACCGAAGGCACTTCATACTCTTCATCTGTGTTTTCAGTTGAGTCTGTTCCATCTGAGATTTCTTCCGGTTGGACCTGCTTTCTGGAAGTTCTCTTGTCCCTTTGGCCATGAAACTTTTCTCTGAATGGGTTTCTTTCCGAGCTGGTCCCGGGCTGCTTATTCATCATTTTGTTCACCATCTTCCGGAACATGACAAACATTTGAGGGTCTATGCCATCATCTTCTTGTTGCTGCTCTTGACTCCTCTCGGACCGGGGGGAACCCATCTCTTCTTCTGAGGCTGATGAGTACTGCGATGCTGTTGTTCTTTTGCCTGACCTTGTTTGAACCATCAAATGTTGTAAAAGCTCTCTGCAGGGCAAAGACCTGATTAGATTTTGTAGAAGTTGGTTTTTTGGAAGAAATATTTGCTGAAAATATGGTAGAAAATTTGGAAAAGATGTCCCATTACTAGAGACTGAGTCATCGCGAGAATCACGACAATTGTGTTGTCATTCCTTTTGCAAGAGAAATAAACAACGAAAATATGCCTTGTTACCTAGGCAAGGTCGTCAAACCACAATAGAAAGAGAGAAAAATTTATAGAAATGAGGAAAATATGATTTTATTGATCTTGACAGAGAGGTGGAGGACAAACAATTTGCCACCATTCATGATAGTCGGTAGACACTCTAGGACCTGGAAATATTTTAAGAGAGACAAAGGAATCTCAGCTGTAGCGGGCAGAATGATATGCCCTGGACCATTGTGCGGAGGTGAGATCGAACTCTGCCATAGCTCCTGATAACAGTCGGGCTTCGACGTACTGCTGCCTCTGGGAGAATTGTCGAACACATCTCTCTGGTTGGTAGTAAGTGCAGAAGAAAGGTCCCAACAACTTGAACCGCTTGCCATAAGCATATGTATATCTGGGAGGGGATAATTGTCGATCAAAATAATCCCAAACTACGTCATCTTCTTGAATGTTGTTGATCATGGATCAGTATTGTGCCACTGGAAGGAGTTCTTGACCATTGTATCTCAAAGAGCTTGCTCGAGCTGGAACATGCTGGAAGAACCAGGACTGAAGCGCGTAGATGCAACCTTCAACTAAAATGGATTCTCCAAGTGAGAATTGAGTTAGACCACGATATAGGAAGGCGAGCGCTGCCATGGCTATGGAGAGGCGATTGGTCTGTCGACTTCCCCATCTTCTCATAAGCTCGATTATTCTGATGTCCATGTAGTTTTGTCCATCTGGAAAGAGAGATAATCCTACAGTGCACAGAACCATTGCATTCTGAATCCTTTCTTTAGCTGTCCTGGATAGCGAACTTACTTCAACGAAGGTCCCGTACTGGCGGTACAACTCGAGCAGGTCAACATATTCATTTCCCTCCAACTAGATCAGGTGCCAAGATCGGTGGCCTGTCATACGAGCTAATGAATCTCGGGGGTCCAAACCCTTGACATTGATAAGGAATTGATGTTCTAATGGATCGCCTGGTTGACCGGTTGGTTCTGGTAATCCCATGATTTCTGAAAATTCATCCATTAAAACGGTCATTTCACCCCATGGGAACCAAAAGGTGCACGTCTGAGGATTCCATCGCTCCGCCATCGCATGGATCAGGTTGCCATTGATGGTCTGCTTTCCGACTGCTGACGCCAGTTCTAATCTGCACTCGCTCAAATGGTCCGGAAACATTCGGGAAAAACTTTTTAGCCAGGAATAGTACCACCGGGGAATGAAAGTTCTGGTGCTAAGGGCTCGATGTTCAGGACGACCTTGCCGCACCTCGTAGGAGATGTGACCTTCAGGAAAGATGGGATCGACTTGACTGGATGCCATTGAACTGAAAATAGAGAAAGACACAGAATGAGACTTAGAAAAATGTGAGAAATTTTGAAAAATTTTGCAGGCAGGATAAAATGCGGTTGGAAATTCGAGATCCAGTAGAAAGGTAGAATGGAAAAACCACCTGGAGTTTTGAAAGAAATGGGATATTTGAGAAAATTATCCAGGGTTTGAGAAAAAGATCTCGTGGAAAATAAGGATATTTTGAAAAAGGCCTAATAAGTTGGAAAACATTGGGGAAATATAAAAAATTGAGGAAATATAAAAAATTGAGGAAATAACACACATACAATCACATCCTGCACAAACATTTATGCACATTCAGCACTCCCTAAAAGGCTGACTCTAGATGCATCATTTTGAAAATAGTTGTAGGACCCTAATCCTAACTCTAGGTTCAGATAATCTTTGTCCAATCCAGTTATGCCGATATACCCGAATCGAAATCTGAGGTACGTGGCATAGAATTTCAACTTCGGTTCTAAGGTAAGGTTTTCCAACATCCTTGAGCGCCTACCGATATACTTCGGACTATGGCCCGCGGTACGTGGTAGGGGGGTGTTAACCCAAATAGTTGTCCCAGTTGTAAGGCTCTGTCCCGAACTAGGGTTCTGGAAGGGAGCCCAGCAACGTGAAGACCGGGTAATGATAGGTAAGGGAGGTTTGAAAAAAATGATCACATGCAAGAAATAGAGGGCTCTAAATCCTAGAGAGATAGATTTTGAAAACTTTGAAGAAGCATACATTGTTTGCATTCAGATCTTAAATTGAGGAGAGTTGTGTTTAGACCTAAGTCTATGTGAGCATGAAAATTTCTCCTCAATCTGGTCCTACCAAACCATGCCTAGGCTATATGCAGTCAATGCCAGCTAGGTCAGAATCTAGGCTCCTAGGTTCGCATGATATCAAAATAAAAGAGCTGACATTTTGTGAACATAATTTCGATAATTAAACTAAGTCAAGCACAATTTTGAGTCAGACAAGGACAGGTCCCATCACGGTCGCCAAACCTGTTATCGTCGCAAAATTTTTCCCGTCTCCCATTCCTTGCGGAAGAGAAAGAGGGAAATGCTTTCGCGATTTAAACTTGACCGGATTTTGGAAATTGTTTTGAAATACTCGCCTCCGCTTTGAAAATTGCGGGAAAATCCATGGGATGGGGCTCGACCTGTCGGTACGAGGTTCGACCGTTCCTGCCGCCTTTAACAAGGGTAATCGAACCAAGGACCAAAATTGTGCTTAACTTAGTTAAATTATCAAAATCGTGTTCTATCCTATATGCACAGAGAATTCAGGCATGTGTTATGAGACTTTGTAAGTTGGAAAACATGATGTATGCTTAGAAAACATTTGGAGTTGAAAAATATTTCTCAGGAAAAAGATGGAAATCAATTTCTCAGGAAAACTTAGATGGAAAGGATTGGAAATCTTGAGAAAGCTCATAAAGATGTGGGAAATCATGAATGGATGAAAATCCTGGGAAAATGAAAAGGATTCTTGAGAAAAGGATAAACATTTGAAGGGAAAATGCTTGTCAGAAAAAGCTTCAAGTTTTGAAAACTTTCTTTGAAAAATGATTGAAATTCTTTGGAAAATTCTTTAGGAGGGAGAATTGAAACTTGGGAAACTGAAATCCTGAGAATCTTAGCCTTGAAATACTTGGAAATTGATTTTGATCTTTGAGAAAGGTGAGAGACTTCTTTTGAAAATCTTGAGAAAATAACCTTTTCCATGGAAAACTGTGGAAAAACGTGACTTGGTGTTATCATCGCAAAATTTTTCCCCTCCCTTGCGAGAGAGAAATGAATTTCGCGAGTCAAACTCGACCAAAGTTTTGAAAATGGTTTTGAAAATTACTCGCCTCCGTTTTGAAAATTTGCGGGAAAATTCCGTGGAATGGGATCCGCCTGTCGGTACGAGGTTCAACCGTTCCTGGCGCCTTTACCAGGGGTAATTAAACCAAGGACCAATTATGTGCTTTAACTCGACTCAAATATCTAAATTATGCTCTATTTTTCCTAGAATGCACAAAGAATCAGGCTTGTGCTATAAAATTTTGAAAATAATGCAAGTTTGAGAAACATGATGTTTGCTTTGGAAAATTGAAATATGCTTGAAAATTGATTGAAAAAGTACTTGAAAATTGAATTCCTGGGAAAATCATTGAATTTCATTGGAAATCAGAAATTTGCATTGGAAAGTGATTTCGCAGGAAAACTTGAAAATTTGAGAAAATTGGTTTTGAGATTGGAAACTTGGAATTGATTTTATGAGAAAATGGATTTGAGAATTCTGAGGAAATCTAAGAAATTCATTGGAAAATGACTTTTGACATGAAAAATGGATTCTCAGGAAACTGGGTTCTCAGTAAAATGGGAATTCTGAGAAAATAGATTTCTGAAAACTTGGTTTTTTGAAATTTGAGAATGTTAAAACATAGGAAAATCTTGATTTGAACTTGGGAAATACTTTGAAATCTCTTTTGAAAACTCAGGATTTTGAGAAAATCAGATCTTGAGAAAGACTTGGAAATTCTTGAGAAAGCTGAATTTTTTGAAATTGAAATTGGAAAATGAATTTGAGAATAATGCAATTTGAATGGTATGAATGAATGAATATGAATTTAAAAAGGGAATTTCAATTGAGGAATTGGAAAATCCTTTTAAAACTTTGGGAAATGCAGTGCATTTTGAAGTTAGCCTAAGTGTGTAGGCTGAATGTGGCTAATACGAAGATCATAAATCTTGGTTTTCTTCGTATTCTGACTATGGCCATAAATACGAATCCCACCGAGTTTATAAACTCCATAAAAGCTTGTGCACGTGCCATTCATGTAAACCATAGTGGATTTGAAATAAATGCACATGAATCATACATCAAATATCGAAATTTGCATAAATTAAACTATATGCAATGCAGCCCTATTCTAAGCAGAAAAGTAACTCTTATTCCAAATTATTACATTTGAGATTACATTGAATTGAAATAAAAAAAAAATCTAAGTCTTCTTCTTGAATGTTCCTGCAAAACTAGAAAACAAGGTTAGCACAAAAATGTAGGTTTTTCTGAATTTATCCGAAAATATGGGAAATTATCGGATATTATTCAGATATAAACCCAAAATCATACCCCCTCTGATATAAACATGATGAATAATGAATAAATTTCGAAAATAAACTTGAAAATTCGAAATTGGGGTCAAAATGACCAAAATACCCCTGATGACCTTGAAATCAGGGTTTTATGAAAGAATTTTTTGTAAATTTTGGAATTTTGAAAATCAAATGAAATAAATCAAATATAATATGATAAAATATGATGATATGCATGAAATTTTGGAGAATTAGAAATTGAACTTTCGAAATTTAGGTCAAAATGACCAAAATACCCCTGATAACAAGACTATGGCCTTGAAACCAGGGTTTTCTGAAATAAATTTTGCAAAATTGAAAAATATGAAATGAAAATGAGATTAAAATTAACCCTAATATGATTCTACATGCTTATGTACATGATACAAACCCTAACATGGCGAAAATATCATAAAATATCGAATTTAACTTGATTTTCGCTTCTGAATTTAAAGATAAACTAACACATGGAGCAAATGAACTTGGAATTAAACCAAATTTGGCATGGACAACTAAAATAACCCTAGAAACATAATGGATCTCTAAAATATATTTTTTTTGTATTTTTAAATATGGAAATTCAAATAAAAACCCTAAATTTTGTGATTTTTGCCTAAAATGTTGATTCTAAAGGGGATTTAGGATATCCAATTTCCATAAAAATTTCCCAAATTTCATGGGGTGACAGAGGACAGTAATTCAAGGATTTTTGATTTTTACACTTTCTGGTTTTGACCTATGGTCGGAGCTGTACCACTCCGGCAAGTCGGATCGGAATCCGGCGACTCTAGTAAATGAAGGAAACAGACAGGTTTCGGTAGAAAATGTGGGAAAAATGGCAGACAGATGGGAAAATGGCTTAAATTGTGGGAAAATGTCCCTGACAAACAGATAAATATTTGATATTTTGACACCATTGGGATTAAGGTTACGGTTTGGAAAAGGACACACTGTTATCAGAGACCTAAATCTCTGGAATTTCTGGACATTGGAATCTATTAGACAGAAAGAGAAAATCCGGGAAAAATAATGAAACAGATTCAAAAATTCCCAAATTTTGGGAAATGATAGGAAATTATGTTAGGAACAACTTTCATGTTTAAAGTTTTTGCAGACGGGCTACTGATTGAGCGAAATTGGTGCATTAGGGTATGTCTATACCCTGACAAAAGAAAATTGAGATTTTCCCAAGGGTCTGAGAAATCCGATTTTTTACAGAGAGTAAAACTAACTGTAAAAACTTAAAAGTTTCCAGATCATCAGTAGATTCAATCATAAATCCACTGTGATTTTTTAAGGATGATTTGAATCTCCCACATGGGTGATTTTGAAGGTTCTTTTCTGCTAAATCAGAAATTGAAATCTCAGAGAGGCAGAAAACCCGATTTAGGGTTTGGTTGGTTTAGAAGGGTTCCGAAACCTGAATGTACCTGGGTTTTTGACAAAATATCACAGATGAATAAACTCAACTGAAATAATTTTTTTTTTGATTTAATGATAAAAAAAAAAAAAATCAACATGAAATAACAAGTGAACTTTATCTAAAACTAAAATTTCATAGATTCTAAACTAAATAAAACATGAATCCTATATAAAATGAAATAAATAACAAAATAAATTAATCTAAGTGCATATTTTAAACATGAAACTATATGGATTGTAAGACTAAAATAAAAAAAAAATAGCAGGGATATGACTTATTTTGTTGTTTGGCTTTCGAACGAAAGATCTAGTCCATCCAACGGATAGATCCCATCATTCATCGAGCCTACACACATAGAGTGTGTTTTACTACTTTCATCATTCAAAACCTCTAAAAAAAAAAAAAAAGAAGACTCTCACATACTCACAGATTTGGCTTTTGAAATGCATATACGTAATTTCAATGAAACTTGGTAATATCACATTGAAATGCAACAAGTAGTAGAAAAAAAAAATCAATAAAACAAAGAGGATATCAAGTAAAGGGAGAGAAGAAAATGCACCTTGAAAAGGAGGGCCTTGGATCGATGGGAGGGTTTTATAACCAAGGAGGGCCTTAGGTTCTCTTTTGTAACAAGTGGGTCTACTGCAGCCGATGGAGGGGATTCACGAGTAGAAGGTGGAGCTTTGCTGAAATGGGGACTGTGACAACGATTGCTTGAAGTTGAAGGGAGCTGAAGCAGTTTGGTGCTGCTGTGTATGAACGACTAATAGTGTTTGCTGCAGGTGGTTGGAAGGATGAAGATCCAGCTAGAGTTGTGGCTTGAGGAGGGTTCCTGCTGGAAGAGGAGGTGGCCGCTACTTCGTTGAAGGAGAGAGGAAAATGCTGCTGCTGGAAGTGCTTGAAGGAGAGAGGAAGATGATGCCGGTTGATGCTGCTGGAAGTGCAGGTTGGAGTTGCTGTGTAATGAGAACCAAGAGAGAGAGAGAGAGAGAGAGAGAGAGAGGTCAATTCCAATCGATAGCCACCGTCCTTCCTCTCTTTTGGTATTTGCTAACTTAGGCTCTAATCAACTAAGACCTAAGTTTCTAATAGTATCAAATGACCTTTATGAACAGCCATACGTGAATGGCTGGAGGCTAGGGAAAGGAAGGAAGGGAAGGGAAGAAGAAGAAAAAGAAAGAAAAGGAAAAAAGAAAGGAAAGAAAGAAAAGGAGGGAAAAAGGAAAAGGGAAAGAAAAAAATGAGAAAATGGAAAGTGGGGCTGGAGGCTTGGGTGACCACCTTGTAGGTCCCACCTCCTCTCTAAAAAAATAAAAATAAAAAAATAAATAAAAATCAATAAAAACAAAAATAAACAAATAAAAAGAAGCATTTTTTTTATATATAAAATAGAAAAGTAAATGAATGGGCCATCTCAGAGCGGGTCCAAATTCCACATTTGAAATTCATTTTGACGATTAGAGGGGTAAAATAGTCTTTTTAGAAAGTTTCTAGACGAAACGAGCTATTTTTGGCAGTTTTTTAAACGAGCTCAGATTTTGAAGTTCAATACCCCGTTGCGAAGCAAATCCAGAGTAGAATTTAAAAATGTAATTTTGAAAGAAATCCATATTGTTTTTCTCGAGAAAATGCTTCCAACCGAAACCAGCTATTTTTGGCAGTTTTTGAAACAAGCTCGGATTTTGAAGTTCAATACCCCATTGCGAAGCAAATCCAATGTAGAATTTGAAAATTTGATTTTGAAAGAAATCCAGATTATTTTTCTTGTGAGAAAATATTTCCAAATTTAGACTCCTGGGGGTAAAAATGTTAATTTTGGAAACCCAGGGTTTCAAATTGATTTCTAAAAGCTTTTAAAACTCGATCTGGATTGAAATTTATAAAACTGGAGTTCTGGACTTCGAAAATGGAATGAAATGTGATGAAATGTTATGAAATGCTGAGAAATGATATGAAATGATGAGAAATGACATGAAATGCTATGCTAAATGCTAACCTTGAATAAAGAATTTTGGATGTCAGACCCCGATTGACACTTGTACCAGTTTAAAAAGCATTAAAATTGCTAAAATTTGCAAAATAGCTCAAGAAATGGTTTTCGGGACTCTACTGGGTCAGAGTGACACTGAAAATTGGGGTTCGAGCTGGATTGAACTGAAGTGAGCTGGATTGAGCTGGGTTTTAGAGTTTCAGAACTCAAATGAACAGACCAGGCACTGAC
Source organism: Nuphar pumila (assembly GCF_984573655.1). NCBI lineage: Eukaryota > Viridiplantae > Streptophyta > Magnoliopsida > Nymphaeales > Nymphaeaceae > Nuphar > Nuphar pumila. The sequence continues at coordinate 86,679,599 of NC_143259.1, forward strand.
TCAACTGACCTTTCCGACTGAATTTTCAAGAAAAGCTGCCATTTTTAGAGAAATGGTACGGAATGGTCATTGGAATGAAGTGAATTACAAACCTGAACTGGGTTTGAGCTGAAACAAAGGTCAGTAATACTGAGGTGAACTAAAATCGAAGCTTGAACACTAGCTCAATTGGCTGAACTCGACTCAATTTCAGTTGAAAGAGCTGAAATGGACTAAAATGGGCTCCTAGACACTTGGAAATGATTTTGAACTGAAATTGGAGCGCTTGAACTCCTGGTGAGCTCAAGTTAGACTCTGGGGAACATGACTTACTGGGAATGACTGACTCGAAGACAATTGGTTTGGATTTGAGTGAGAAATGAGCTCATTTCTGAAGAAATGATCCCATTCTTGCACGAATGGTCAGAAATGAAAATGGTCTGTTCATTGTGAGCTCAGATGAGCTTGAGATGACTGATATTCTAATTGTCTTGAACTGACCAATGAGCTTGGTTGACTCCGACTGACTGGGGTCCGGGATGACCTAGGGGTAAAATGGTAATTTTCCTAATGAAAATGGGTAAAATGGTGATTTTCTGAAACTGACTCGGGGTTTGACTCCTACACTGACCTGACAAGGTTGGCATTGCCTGAGGAGGATTGTTTGAGAATGAGTGAGGAAAATTTGGGGTGTTTACAGATGCCCCTCTTTGCTACTAAGCCGGCTTGAAGACGGGCTTAGTGGCAAAGAAAAACACACCAAATTTGGGCTATAAAAATGCCCCAGTTAGAAGGATCTGACTGGATATGAAAATATTAGCCCTGATGAAAATGGTAGATATGAAATGAAGAATAAAGAAGAAAATTTTACTTCAAAAGAAATGAGATTCAGGTTTTGCCCTTAACCTGGATGGGACAGGAAATACCTCCTGTAGAAACGAAGCTCAGGTTTAACCCTCAACCTGATCGGGGAATGAAATAACTCATCAAAGGAGGCTCAGGTTTGTACCCTTATCCTGATTGGGAGGAAAAATGAAATACCTCATCAAAGGAGGCTCAGGTTTGTACCCTTATCCTGATCGGGCAGAAAATGAAATACCTCATCAAAGGAGGCTCAGGTTTGTACCCTTATCCTGATTGGGTAGAAAAATGAAATACCTCATCAAAGGAGGCTCAGGTTTGTACCCTTATCCTGATTGGGCAGAAAATGAAATACCTCATCAAAGGAGGCTCAGGTTTGTACCCTTATCCTGATTGGGCAGAAAATGAAATACCTCATCAAAGGAGGCTCAGGTTTGTACCCTTATCCTGATTGGGCAGAAAATGAAATACCTCATCAAAGGAGGCTTAGGTTTGTACCCTTATCCTGATTGGGCAGAAAATGAAATACCTCATCAAAGGAGGCTCGGGTTTGTACCCTTATCCTGATTGGGCAGAAAAATGAATAGAATCCTCGAAGGAAGAAACCATGATGGAACCTTCGGATTTTCGCACAATGAATCCGATAGGGGTTTTGCAAAAGGATGAAATTGGGGTCCCTAAAGCTTGAAAAGGGGTTTGATTTTGGGCGCCTCATTGCTGAGACTAAATAACTTTTGAAATTGGTGACCTTTTGCGAGAAAATGATTGGTGGCTTAACCTCAAGCCGAAATTGGACTGTCTATGGTGGGACAGTGGGGACACAGGGAAGTGTGCGAATCTGAGAGCCCATGCGCTCAGATTATACCAACAAAAGAGAAGGAATCTTGAAAACTCCCATTATCAAGTCCTTAAAAGGGATAACAACTGATGTCAGGATGCGCCAAAGATGAACCTCAAGCTCTCGCTTCACGCCAGGATAGCTAGAAAATATTGTCAAAATGTTGAAATTTATTGTTGATTCGAAATAATTGAAAGTGATGCACATTGCTTTGAAAATATTCCCTCTTTTCTACCTGAAGTATTATCTCCGATTGGGCTTAACTTCGTAAAATCAAGATTCGAATTCAAATTGCTTGCAATTGGCTTTTTTTCAAGAAAGCTATCAATTTCCCTGATATGAGCAGAAAAGAGAGTATTCTTGATATTGTGAAAGCAATTTGTGAAAGAATATTGATAATAGAATTTCACAAAATTTAAAGAGGATTCTTTGGCAGATTTGGCAGTCTGATATCCTGGAATTCTTTCTCATGACGATCTTTCTGCCTACTTTTTTTTTTTTTGGCAGAATTAGAGCTCTCTTGGGTTTTTGGAGATTACATCATCCTTCATTTTGGAGATGTCTTGACTTTTCTCTCTTTTTTTTTTTTAGAAGGGTACGTCACAAACTCCTTCATCTCAGAGATGCTCCGATCCTTCTTTTCTCTCAGGGATTATATTGACGGTTATTGGCTCTTTGGTTGGAAATCTCTTGATGATAGCAGAAATTAAATATCCTTTAGGGTTTGTCGGGAGGCTCATCGCAGTCGCCTTCATCTTGACGGTGCTCTGAACTTTCCCTGGAAGGATCCGTCACAAACTCCGTCATCTTGGAGATGATTCAAATCTTCTTTGGCCCCGGGGGTCTACTCGCCTAATTCGTCTTCATCTTGACGACAGTTGAGAGATCCCTTTTGCAGATATTTAATTGCAGCTTTAGGTGATTGAGGAGATATAGGGATTGAATGGATTTTTCTGTATCACCCAGGATATTTTGACTACTTTATTTTCCAAGAATGATCTTTAAAAATGTGCCATTGACTGCGATCAATACCGATCACTTATGGCTTTGCAACAACATTGAATTTCCTTTGCTGGCCATATCGAGGATTTATTCTTCATCCTTTTGGTCGGCTAATAGAAAGAATTTGAATTTTGAATCCTTTTTCACGAAAGCTTTGACCTTTCAGAAATAATATTGAAGGTATTCTGAGGTAATGTTTTTGTGCAATAAAAATTTTGAAATCAACAAATATTTAATGACAAATTGACAAGATTTTCTTGAAATCCTTTGTGGAAGCGAGTATTTGAAGCACAACGTAACACATCCATGACAAAAATTTTCTTCTCCTTTCCCCAAAGGAGAAGATTCAGACATTGGAAATAGAAATTACTCCTCTCTTCTTTGAAGAGGAGGTGTTTGCAAAACGAACTTTCGAAGAGAAATTAAGCTTTCGTCAAAACTTCCTAACATTAGGCTTCTCTTATGGAAAGGGGGCCGGTAATGATGAGGTCGGTGAATTGGTCATGAAGGAACGAGTCCATCACACTCTCCCTGAAAAGAGGGTCCTTCATGATGAAATGGCCTAGTTTGAAATTGCGGTCACAAGGAAAGCGAGCTTCCGTCGAAGCTCTCCCTAAATTAAGGGTTCCTTGTATGAAATTGGAAATTTGTTTTGCAAACGGTTCACATAGACACGAGTCCCTTCAAACTCTCCCTGAAAAGGGGCTAGGTGAACAAAGGATAGCATGCGAAAAGAACGAGCTCCCTTGAACTCTCCCTGTACAAAGGGTCTCTCGCAAGAGGAAATGATTGGAATTGGTATGAAATTGGAATTTGGAAAATTTGAAATTTTGAAATTTGGAATTTGAAATTGGAAATTTGGAAATTTGGAAATTGATATTTGGAAACTGGAAATTGATTGACTCGAAGGTCAAAATTGGTTGACCCAAAAGTCGAAATTGGAAATTTGGAATTTAAAAATTGAAAATTGGAAATTGGGAAATTGATTGACCCGAAGATCGAAATTGGAAATTTTGGAAATTGATTGGCCCGAAGGTCGAAATTGGAAATTTGGAAATTGGGTGGCTCGAGGGCCGAATTGGTAATTGAAATTTGAACTTTGATGAATGATCAACACAAAGACTGAACCCGAGAGGTTGACTGATACGACCAACCAGTGAGACACTAACACAAGTGCTCAATCTTGAAAGAACACCAGCATGAATACCGGGTTTTGAAAATATGTCAACATAGACATTGGATTTTAAAAATATATCAGTTCGAGCACTGGATTTTGGAAGTGTACCAGTTTGAGCACTGGATTTCAAAATTGTACCAGTTCAAGCACTGAGTTTTGAAAATATACCTTGTTTTTAATTTGAAATTTGAATTTTTAAAAGAGACCTATGCTCTTAAAGTATTTGGGAATTGTAACGAGAATGATTGTCGGGGTCTCAGGATTATCCCTTATCCTGAATGGGTAACAAACTTGATGTAAATGCATGCCAATGAATGCAGATGTATGCAAATATGAAAATGATATAAATGAATGCACATGCATGCAAAATGAGAGATTTGTTTATCCTGCCTGCATACATGGTATTTGTAGATAAAAACAAAATTTTAAAAATGCCCCAGTATAACTGGGAAAGGAAAATTTAACCATTATTGAACAAAATTTGGAGGAATTACAAAGAATAAGTCATGATTTAAGTATAGAATTTTTTCAAATGCCGAGCATTGATGGGATCTGGTAATTCCACTCCATCAGCATTGATGAGCCGATATGAATTACAAGGTAATGCCTCTTTAACAACATAGGGACCTTCCCAATTCGGTGACCATTTCCCACTCGGGCGGTGCTTGAGATAAGCCGTTGATCTGAGCACTAGATCATTGACTCGAAATTTTCTTTCAATGACAGATTTTGCATATTGTCTGGCTATTCTCTGACGATATGATTGAGCGTGTTCTGCTGCTCTGAGTCTTCTTTCATTGAGCAAATCAAGTTGTACTAGCCGTTGTTGCTGATACTGATCAAGAGGTAATTCGAGAAGTGATGCAAATTTCAGAGCAGGTTTCTGAACATGTAGAGGCAATACTACTTCAATTCCGTAGACAAGTTCTGATGGAGTAGCATTAGTCGGAGTTCGAATGGTGGTTCGATACGCCCACAACGCATCATGAATCTTTTCATGCCAGTCACGGCCTGTTTCCAAAGTTCGCTCCAGGATTCGAATCAGAATCTTATTAGTGGCCTCTGCTTGGCCATTCCCTTGAGGATAATAAGGAGCGGAGAAATGATGATGGATTTTGAACTTCGAACAGAAAGTCCTCATTCTCTTGTTCTTGAAATGACTGCCATTATCTGACACAATATCATGTGGTATGCCAAAACGACATAGGATATTCTTATGGATGAATAAGACCACATGCCGACCTTCTACTGTGCATAGAGTGACTGCTTCTACCCATTTAGTAAAATATTCTGTTGCAGCAAGAAAATATTTATGGCCATTTGAAGCAGGAGTAATGGGACCAACAACATCAAAAGCCCACATAGAAAATGGCCATGGCGAGACGACAGATTGCAAATATGTCGCTGGCGCATGAATGGAAGGTGCATGCATCTGGCATTGAACACACTTTTTCACAAAACGATAACAATCTTGTTGCATAGTTCTCCAGTAATAACCTGCTCGGATAATTTGTTTGACAAGAGTTTGGTAGCCAACATGACCACCGCAGATACCTTCATGTGCTTCTTGCACAACTTCTTTGGCTTCTTCTTCGTCCAAACATCTGGAATATTCAGAGCTGAATCCACGACGATAAAGGATGTCAGCAAGAATAAAATATCGAGCAGACATGAGCTGAATTGCTCGCTGCTCTCTCTTTGATAATTCGGGAGGAAATTCGCCAGTTTTAATGAAATTCTTGATATCATGATACCAAGGCTTCTTCTTTTGCTCAGCCTGGTTTATCTGCTCTACTGGGACGAAAGCGGGTTGATCAAGTCTGCCAATTTCAAATGAGCGACAAGATTCTCCACCCTTGAAAGACATGATGGATCCCAGATTGGCTAAGCTGTCTGCAATTTGATTGAAGTCTCTCTTGACATGGAAAAGCTGGAATTCTTCGAAATTGCTAACAAGAGCTGAGATGATCTTCTGATAAGGAAGTAACTTCTGATCCTTCACTTGCCATTCAGCTAAGACTTGATTGACGACGAGCAAAGAGTCGCCATAAGCATGCACTCTTTTGACATTGAAGTCTTGTAGAATTTTCAGACCTTGTATCAAAGCTTCATACTCGGCCATATTATGAGTGCACTGAAAATCTAATTTGAGAGAAAAGGGATCATCTCCTTCTCAGGTGTGATCAACAGAATCCCGATTCCTATGCCTGCCATATTCTTGGAACCGTCAAAGAATAAATTCCAAATTGGGGATTGTTGAATATTGCAGATCCGCTCATCGGGGAAATCATCCTCAACTTCAACATCTTCTGCTAGAGGAAAATCTGCTAATTGATCTGCAATTGCTTGGCCCTTGATAGATTGCTGAGAGACATATTCCAAATCGTATTGCATCAATAAAACCTGCCATTTGGCAATCCGTCCACTGAGGAAGGGTTGCTCTAGAATATACTTGAGAGGATTTAATTTGGATAGGATCTTGACTTCAGATGTCAACAGATAGTGTCTCAATTTCTGACACATCCAAACCAGAGCTAGACATGAATTCTCTATCTGAGAGTATTTCTTCTCATAATCAATGAAGGTTTTACTCACATAGTAAATGGCATGCTCTACCAGACTGCCTTTTTCGTATTGCGCCAAGAATCCGCCACAAGCCACTTGATTAACTGAAATGTATAGCAGTAGGGGTTTCCCTAATTCTGGCGGCTTTAACACAGGAGGATTGAGCAAATATTTCTTGATGCGTTCGAACGATTGCTGACACTCTGGTCCCCATTCGAATTTCACTCCTTTTCTGAGCAAATGATTGAAAGGCTCACATCTCATGGCCAAATTGGATATGAATCGCCGAATTGATTGCATACGTCCCTGAAGGCTACGTAATTCTTTCAAATTAGTTGGGGGAGACATGTCAATGATAGCTTTGGCCTTAGCGGGATCAACTTCTATCCCCTTTTTGCTGACTAGAAAGCCTAACAATTTGCCAGATTCGACTCCAAAAACACATTTTTGTGGATTGAGTCTTAACTTGTAAAGAATGAGCCGCTTGAAAACTTGATTGAGAGTTTCGATGTGATCTTCTTCTTCTTTGGATTTTACCAGAATATCATCGACATAGGCATCCATGATTTTGTGCATCTGATCATGGAAAATGACGGCCATAGCACGCTGATAAGTGGCTCCAGCATTCTTAAGCCCAAATGGCATGACTGTATAACAAAAAGTGCCCCAAGGAGTAGTGAAAGATGTCTTGGACTGATCACGAGCAGCCAACTTGATCTGATTATATCCGGAATATCCATCCATAAAAGAGAACATAGCGTGACCTGCTGTGCTATCAATCAAAAGATCAATATTAGGAAGTGGATAATCATCCTTAGGAGTCGCTTTATTGAGATCTCTGAAGTCGATGCAAATTCAAACTTTACCATTTTTCTTGGGAACAACAACAATATTTGCTAGCCAATCTGGATAGTCAATGGTTCGAATGAACCCTGCTTTGAGTAGGTCTTCTAGACCTTCCTTAACTTGTTGTTCCACTCGAGGATCCATCTTTCTCAGTTTCTGCTTAACCGGCTTGACATTTGGTTTTAGGATGAGACGATGTTCAACCAATTTGGTATCTAGACCTGGCATGTCCTCATATGTCCACGTGAACACTTCTTCATGTTGCTTGAGAAAACGGGTGAGCCTTTCTTTCTCTTCCGGGCTCAAACTGCTGCCAATCTTGAGAATTTTAGGATCGTATTCTGATCCAATATTGATATCCTCAGTCGGATCCTGAACTAAGGATGATGGCTCATCTTGTTTCTGAATTGCTGCAAATTCTGGTAATTCTTGAAGAGCTGAATCAAATTCTGCAGGTTCTTCTGACTGCTTTGTAATCTGACTACATTCTGCTCTTATTTTAACCTGATGAATCACTGTTGGCTTTGAAAAGGCCTCTGGATTAAGAACGAGCTTCTTGATAGATTGGGAAGACATTCTGAAAATTGGAGAATAAATCGATTCAGGAAAATCTCCTATCATAAAACAAATTACTTTTGTTAAGAAAATAATTTGAAAGATAAAAGAGAAGAATAATGGCAAATTTTCAAAGATTTGATAACGAGAAGTAAAGAGACAAATGGCATCCAGATAGACAAAGGAAATTTGCAACTTTATTAAAAGATTGAATTGAGGACAATGATTGAAATGAAACGGGATATCATCCTAAATGTGAAAACAAAAGAATAGAAATGAAAGACAAGCAGATGCCCTTAGTGCGTCCCTTTGATAAAGATAGTGCCCTTCTGAGATCTTCTGCCACTAAAGCCCAATCCGGCTCTCTGAGGATAGTGCTGAGGAATTACTGGCTCGAGACGACCATTCCCATTTTTTCCCAGGCCTTGAAAAGGCTGATAACCATGCTTTACTAACAGATCGAATCCCTTTTTGGCCTTCATAAATTGGGAGAACAGTGGATGATCTTTGAATGTACTATAGTCAATTCGTCCTCCAATCTTGAAAAACTGTGGGCCTCTCCATCGAGTCATGGCCACTGTATGTGCTGGCTGTTCAGCCGTCTGCAGTATTCCCGAATTTTCTTCAAAGCTGACCTCATCAATGCCCCTAATGCTAGGGATATCAGTAGTGAAAGTGGGCCTAGGAACCATGGGTTGTGAAAGCCTCTTCTCCGGATCCTCGCCCAAGACTGTTGTGATCATTCCACCTTTTGACCACTTGACACACTGATGCAGAGTAGACGGCACCGCGTTTGTGTTGTGAATCCACGGTCGTCCCAACAACAGATTATACGTTGGGGGTACATTGACCACATGAAAGAGGACAGAGTGGACCGAGTAGTCAATGAAAATTTCCAAGAAAATTTTCCCTTTAGCTATCTGGCCATGATTATCAAACCCGTAGATGGTGATCGGGTCCGGGATATATTCCTCTTCTCTAATGCCCAAAGCTTTGGCTGTCATTTCTGGGCATATATTGAGGCTGCTGCCTCCATCTATCAGCACATGAGGAACAGTCATTCCTCTGGCTCGAATCACAACATACAAAGCGTTGTTGTGAAACACATGCGGCTTAGAAAGATCTTCATCTGAGAAAGTGATTAGAGCATTTGTCATGGCCTGATTGACTATCTGGGCCATGTCTTCAGGAGTTATGCTCGGTTTCACTTTGATTTTCCGCAACAGATCATTCAACACTTGCTGGTGCTTGGCGGAAGCTTGGGCTAAATCCAAGATTGAGACATGGGATAATGCAGTAATCGGCTTTGGTGCTGATGTCTCACCTTTCTCCGGAGCGGGCTTAATAAAGTGCTTGGGGAGCCATGGCATTCTTTTAGCCACCTCAGGAGATACCCCAGCGGGTTTATCAGATACTTTCATTTTACCAAAAGCTGCAATGAGATCCATTTTCTGAGCTTTGGACTGAGCCTGCTGCAGCACAAGGACCTGATGTTGGACTTGCATATCCCTTTTAGAGCATGGCCTAATATGCTCCTGCGACTGAAAAGGTTGTTCAGAGACGACCGCCGTAGAATGATGGGGAAAGGGTTTCTTTAGAATATCCATATTTTCATCTTCGGCACCCTCTACCAGAAGATTCTTGTCGATGAGATCCTGAACAATATTCTTGAGAACGAAGCAGTTCTCAGTATTGTGCCCCACTGTTCTGTGAAATTTACAAAATTGATCTTTGAATTTCCCCATGGGAATAGGGGGATCAACCAACCTAGGCAGTTTGACCATCTCCTTGGTCAACATATACTCGAGCACAGTCTCGAGGGATTGGTCTAGTGGAGTGAATTTCCTGTCATAACTCCACCCTTCATGCTTTACTTTTTCTCGAGGCTTCGGTCCCTGTTCTAATTGAAGTGGCTTATTGAATTGAGGGACTGACTTGCCTTTCTGATCGTTCTTGTTGGAACTTCCTACCCCATAACAGAAATCTTTGTTCTGCCCCTTACGGTGTTTCCAATTATTATTTATGACAGAATGAGTGAAGTGAGTCTTCTTCTTCTGCTCAGTTTGGCCGTTGTTCTTAGTAAAGGTGAAACCTTCATAGAAACCATTTTCCATACTCAACTCGAGCCATTCGGCTCGCTCTGTCAGTTCAATGAATGTCCTTGATGGTGCAGTAGAGATGAGACCTCTTAGAGGCTGTGAGAAGTTACTCAGAATTAGGGACAAAGCATGTCCTTCTGATATGGGGTCCCTCATCTTGTTGCAAGCTGACCTCCATCGGTGGATAAAATCTCTGGCCTTCTCATTTTCTCTCTGTTTAAGGCCGCAAAGATGGCTGAGGGTGGGAAGTGCCTCAGCATTGAAGAGAAATCGCTCAATGAACATGTTTACCACTTTGTCAAATTCTTTCAACTCAATTGGATTTACATGCTCCGAGTACCATTTAGCTGCGCTTCCCTCCAGACTGCGAGGGAAACATAGGAAAAGTGCACGGTTGTCTCGCTTGAATCTGGAGCATTCAGCGAAGAACATGGCGAGATGAGCTTTAGGATTGCCAGAACCATCGAATTTGATAAACTTTCTAGGGAGATTCTCGAGATTGTCGTCCCCATCCAAACCATCATAGAAATCTTCACTGGTGAAGACTTTCTTGCCCTTGTCGCGGGCCTGCAGGTCTCGAAGCATTCTGACTACATCTTTGAACTGCGGCTTGTCAGAGTCATTGACAGACTGCTCTTTGAATTTGTGGGCTGACCCCTGCCCCTGGGTAGACTTGCGGAATGCCTGATGGGTCTCAAACTCTTCATCTGAATCTTCCACTGATTCCTCTTCATCAGTTGCATCAACATGCTGGGCAGGCTTCTTGGATACCTTCAAGGCTTTCTTGACTGCCCGACCTTTTGTCTTTTGCTTCACCTGTGCTTTCTCTATACTGGCTTCAGCTTGTTCTGCCAGCATCTTAGTCATCATCTTCTTAAACATGGCATACATTTGAGGATCAATGTCATCCTCAACATGTTGCCCCTGATTTTTGCCTGAGCGCGGGGAATCCATTTCTTCGTCTGAAGCTGTCGAATATGCGATTCCCTCGACTGGTGCAGTCTTCTTCCCTGACCTTGTTTGAACCATTGACTGTCACGAATGCTCTCTGCAGAGCAAAATCGATGGTTAGGCTTTTGAGAGAGATTTTGATTGGAAGAAAATATTCGCTGAGAATTTTGGTAGACAATTTGAAAGAATATCCCATTACTAGGGATTGAGTCGTCGCTGGGATTACGACAATTGCGTTGTCATTCCTTTGCAAAGAAAATAAACAACTGAAAATTAAGCCTTGTTACCTAGGCAAGGTCGTCAAACCAAAAATTGAAGAATTTGCAAGATTTTTATTTATTGAAAGAAAACATGATTGCATCAATAATAAACTTGAGAAAGAGGGGGCGGACAGACAATTTGCCACCACTCTTTATAACTAGCAGAGACACGAGGACCGGGAAAAAGCGGAAGAGTAACAAAAGAATCCCAGCCATATCTGGCAGAATGGTATGCTCCGGACCACTGTGCTGATGTAAGGTCGAACTCTGGCACGACTCCTGATAGCAGTCGTATCTCTATGTGTTTCTGTCTCTGAGAAAACTGTCGAACACACCGCTCCGGATGATAGTAAGCACAAAAGAATGGACCAAGCAACTTGAATCTCTTGCCATATGCATAGGTGTATCTGGGAGGCGATAATTCTCGATCAAAATAGTCCCACACCACTTCTTCTTCCTGCAGATAGTCGATCAGGAATCGGTACCGCGCAACTGGAAGGAGCTCCTTACCGTTGTATCTGAATGAACTAGCTCTGGTCGGTACATGCTGAAGGAACCAAGATTGAAGAGCATAAGTACATCCCTCGACTAAGATGGACTCTCCAAGTGTGAAGCGGGTCAATCCTCTGTGTAGAAAAGCAAGTGCGGCCATAGCTATCGAGAGATGGCTGGTCTGTCGACTTCCCCATCTTCTCAAAAGTTGAACTATTCTGACATCCACATAATTCTGTCCATCTAGAAAGAAAGCAAGTCCCACAGTACACAAAACCATCGCATGCTGAATTCTCTCTCGAGCTGTCCTGGACAACGAGCTGACTTCTGCGAATTCTCCATACTGTCGGTAGATCTCGATCAGACTCACGTACTCATTTCCATTTTCTTCAATCAGCGGCCAAGACTTGCGCCCTGTCACGCGAGCTACGGCATCTTTGGGGTCCAGACCCTTGACATTGATCAGAAACTGCTGCTCTAACGGATCTCCAGGCTGACCGGCTGGCTCAGGCAGTCCCATAATCTCTGAAAATTCATCCATCAGTAGTGTCATCTCGCCCCACGGGAACCAGAACGTGCAAGTGCGCGGATTCCACCGCTCTGCCAGTGCATGAATCAGATTGTCGTTGACTGTTAACTTTCCCACTGCAGATGCCAATTCCAACCCGCAATCGCTCAAGTGGTCCGGAAACATACGAGAGAAGTTTTTGAACCAGACATAGTACCACCGGGGGAAGAAGGGTCTGGTGCTAAGAGATCGATGCTCAGGAAGACTTTGCCGCACCTCATAGGAGATGTGACCCTCAGGAAAAACAGAATCGAGCTGGCTGGATGCCATTGGACTGAAAGACAAGAAGACTGGAATTAGACTTTGGAAAAATACAAGAATTTTGAAAATTGCAGGCAGGATAAAATGAAAGATGGAAATTCGAAGTCCAGAGGAACGAAAGAATGGAAAATTTCCTGGAGTTTTGAAGGAAAAGGTGGATAATTTAGAAAAATCGTCCAGGTTTTTTGAGAAAAAAGGAGATATTTCATAAAAGATGAAAAATGAGGTATTTTGGAAAATTGTTTGGTATTTTGGAAAAATTGGGAAAAATATGAGAAAATAAGGCGAAAATGAATATCATATATTCAATTACAAACAATTATGCACATACAACAATCCCTAGGAAGCCAACTCTAAATGCATTGATTTTGAAAGAGCTTTAGGACCCTAATCCTGACTCTAGGCTTAGATCAACTGTGTCCAATCATGCTATGCCGATATACTCGAGCCGAGGCTCAATGTACGTGGCATAAAACTCATCTCCGGGTCTAGGCTTCTGTTTTCCCAACATCCTTGAGCGCCTGCCGATATACGTTGGACTATGGCCCTTGGTACGTGGCAGGGGGGCGTTAGCCCAAATAAGTGGCCCAGTTGTGAGGCTCTGTCCCGAACTATGGTTCTGGAAGAGAGCCCAGCAACGTGAAGACCGGGTAGACATAGGTGGGGTGGTTTTTTTAAAATATGATCACATACAGGCAAACATAGGGCTCTAAGTCCTAAAGAGATAGAATTTTGAAATTTTTTGAAGAAGCAAACATTGTTTTCATACAAGTCCTAGATTGAGGAGTGTTGTATTTCAGACCTAAGTCTAAGTGAGCATGCATAATTCTCCTCAATATGGTCCTACCAAACCATGCCTAGTCTACATGCAATCCATGTCAGCTGGGTTCAAGCCTAGGCTCCTAGGTTCACATGATATCAGGAATTAAAGTTGACATTCCATAGAGCATAATTTTGATAATTGCGCTAAGTCAATGCACATAATTGATCAGGCGAAGACAGGTCTCATCTCGGTCGCCAAACCTGTTATCATCGCAAAATTTTTCCCCTCCCTTGCGAGAGAGAAACGAATTTCGCGAGTCAAACTCGACCAAAGTTTTGAAAATGGTTTTGAAAATTACTCGCTTCCGTTTTGAAAATTTGCGGGAAAATTCCGTGGAATGGGATCCGCCTGTCGGTACGAGGTTCAACCGTTCCTGGCGCCTTTACCAGGGGTAATTAAACCAAGGACCAATTATGTGCTTTAACTCGACTCAAATATCTAAATTATGTTCTATTTTTCCTAGAATGCACAAAGAATCAGGCTTGTGCTATAAAATTTTGAAAATAATGCAAGTTTGAGAAACATGATGTTTGCTTTGGAAAATTGAAATATGCTTTAAAATTGATTGAAAAAGTACTTGAAAATTGAATTCCTGGGAAAATCATTGAATTTCATTGGAAATCAGAAATTTGCATTGGAAAGTGATTTCGCAGGAAAACTTGAAAATTTGAGAAAATTGGTTTTGAGATTGGAAACTTGGAATTGATTTTATGAGAAAATGGATTTGAGAATTCTGAGGAAATCTAAGAAATTCATTGGAAAATGACTTTTGACATGAAAAATGGATTCTCAGGAAACTGGGTTCTCAGTAAAATGGGAATTCTGAGAAAATAGATTTCTGAAAACTTGGTTTTTTGAAATTTGAGAATGTTAAAACATAGGAAAATCTTGATTTGAACTTGGGAAATACTTTGAAATCTCTTTTGAAAACTCAGGATTTTGAGAAAAATCAGATCCTGAGAAAGACTTGGAAATTCTTGAGAAAGCTGAATTTTTTGAAATTGAAATTGGAAAATGAATTTGAGAATAATGCAATTCGAATGGTATGAATGAATGAATATGAATTTAAAAAGGGAATTTCAATTGAGGAATTGGAAAATCCTTTTAAAACTTTGGGAAATGCAGTGCATTTTGAAGTTAGCCTAAGTGTGTAGGCTGAATGTGGCTAATAGGAAGATCATAAATCTTGGTTTTCTTCGTATTCTGACTATGGCCATAAATACGAATCCCACCGAGTTTATAAACTCCATAAAAGCATGTGCACGTGCCATTCGTGTAAACCATAGTGGATTTGAAATAAATGCACATGAATCATACATCAAATATCGAAATTTGCATAAATTAAACTATATGCAATGCAGCCCTATTCTAAGCAGAAAAGTAACTCTTATTCCAAATTATTACATTTGAGATTACATTGAATTGAAATAAAAAAAAAAATCTAAGTCTTCTTCTTGAATGTTCCTGCAAAACTAGAAAACAAGGTTAGCACAAAAATGTAGGTTTTTCTGAATTTATCCGAAAATATGGGAAATTATCGGATATTATTCAGATATAAACCCAAAATCATACCCCCTTTGATATAAACATGATGAATAATGAATAAATTTCGAAAATAAACTTGAAAATTCGAAATTGGGGTCAAAATGACCAAAATACCCCTGATGACCTTGAAATCAGGGTTTTATGAAAGAATTTTTTGTAAATTTTGGAATTTTGAAAATCAAATGAAATAAATCAAATATAATATGATAAAATATGATGATATGCATGAAATTTTGGAGAATTAGAAATTGAACTTTCGAAATTTAGGTCAAAATGACCAAAATACCCCTGATAACAAGACTATGGCCTTGAAACTAGGGTTTTCTGAAATAAATTTTGCAAAATTGAAAAATATGAAATGCAAATGAGATTAAAATTAACCCTAATATGATTCTACATGCTTATGTACATGATACAAACCCTAACATGGCGAAAATATCATAAAATATCGAATTTAACTTGATTTTCGCTTCTGAATTTAAAGATAAACTAACACATGGAGCAAATGAACTTGGAATTAAACCAAATTTGGCATGGACAACTAAAATAACCCTAGAAACATAATGGATCTCTAAAATATATTTTTTTTTGTATTTTTAAATATGGAAATTCAAATAAAAACCCTAAATTTTGTGATTTTTGCCTAAAATGTTGATTCTAAAGGGGATTTAGGATATCAAATTTCCATAAAAATTTCCCAAATTTCATGGGGTGACAGAGGACAGTAATTTAAGGATTTTTTATTTTTACACTTTCTGGTTTTGACCTATGGTCGGAGCTGTACCACTCCGGCAAGTCGGATCGAAATCCGGCGACTCTAGTAAATGAAGGAAACAGACAGGTTTCGGTAGAAAATGTGGGAAAAATGGCAGACCGATGGGAAAATGGCTTAAATTGTAGGAAAATGTTTCTGACAAACAGAGGAAGATTTGATCTTTTGACACCATTGGGATTAAGGTTACGGTTTGGAAAAGGACACACTGTTATCAGAGACCTAAATCTCTGGAATTTCTGGACATTGGAATCTGTTAGACATAAATAGAAAATCCGGGAAAAACAATGAAACAGATCCAAAAATTCCCAAATTTTGGGAAATGATAGGAAATTATGTTAGAAACAACTTTCATGTTGAAAGTTTTTGCAAAAAGGCTACGGATTGAGCGAAATTTGTGCATTAGGGTCTGTCTATACCCTGACAAAAGAAAATCGAGATTTTCCCAAGGGTCTGAGAAATCTGATTTTTTACAGAGAGTAAAACTAACTGTAAAAACTTAAAAATTTCCATATCATCAGTAGATTCAATCATGAATCCACTGTGATTTTTTAAGGATGATTTAAATCTCCCACATGGGTGATTTTGAAGGTTCTTTTCTGCTAAATCAGAAATTGAAATCTCAGAGAGGCAGAAAACCCGATTTAGGGTTTGGTTGGTTTAGAAGGGTTCCGAAACCCGAATGTACCTGGGTTTTTGACAAAATATCACAGATGAATAAACTCAACTGAAATAAATTTTTTTTTTATTTAATGATAAAAAAAAAAAAAATCAACATGAAATAACAAGTGAACTTTATCTAAAACTAAAATTTCATAGATTCTAAACTAAATAAAACATGAATCCTATATAAAATGAAATAAATAACAAAATAAATTAATCTAAGTGCATATTTTAAACATGAAACTATATGGATTGTAAGACTAAAATAAAAAAAAAATAGCAGGGATATGACTTATTTTGTTGTTTGGCTTTCGAACGAAAGATCTAGTCCATCCAACGGATAGATCCCATCATTCATCGAGCCTACACACATAGAGTGTGTTTTACTACTTTCATCATTCAAAACCTCTAAAAAAAAAAAAAAGAAGACTCTCACATACTCACAGATTTGGCTTTTGAAATGCATATACGTAATTTCAATGAAACTTGGTAATATCACATTGAAATGAAACAAGTAATAGAAAAAAAAAATCAATAAAACAAAGAGGATATCAAGTAAAGGGAGAGAAGAAAGTGCACCTTGAAAAGGAGGGCCTTGGATCGATGGGAGGGTTTTATAACCAAGGAGGGCCTTAGGTTCTCTTTTGTAACAAGTGGGTCTACTGCAGCCGATGGAGGGGATTCACGAGTAGAAGGTGGAGCTTTGCTGAAATGGGGACTGTGACAACGATTGCTTGAAGTTGAAGGGAGCTGAAGCAGTTTGGTGCTGCTGTGTATGAACGACTAATAGTGTTTGCTGCAGGTGGTTGGAAGGATGAAGATCCAGCCAGAGTTGTGGCTTGAGGAGGGTTCCTGCTGGAAGAGGAGGTGGCCGCTACTTCGTTGAAGGAGAGAGGAAAATGATGCTGCTGGAAGTGCTTGAAGGAGAGAGGAAGATGATGCCGGTTGATGCTGCTGGAAGTGCAGGTTGGAGTTGCTGTGTAATGAGAACCAAGAGAGAGAGAGAGAGAGAGAGAGAGAGAGGTCAATTCCAATCGATAGCCACCGTCCTTCCTCTCTTTTGGTATTTGCTAACTTAGGCTCTAATCAACTAAGACCTAAGTTTCTAATAATATCAAATGACCTTTATGAACAGCCATACGTGAATGGCTGGAGGCTAGGGAAAGGAAGGAAGGGAAGGGAAGAAGAAAAGAAAGGGAAGAAGAAGAAAAAGAAAGAAAAGGGAAAAAGAAAGGAAAGAAAGAAAAGGAGGGAAAAAGGAAAAGGGAAATAAAAAAATGAGAAAATGGAAAGTGGGGCTGGAGGCTTGGGTGACCACCTTGTGGGTCCCACCTCCTCTCTAAAAAAATAAAAATAAATAAATAAATAAAAATCAATAAAAACAAAAATAAACAAATAAAAAGAAGCATTTTTTTTATATAAAATAGAAAAGTAAATGAATGGGCCATCTCAGAGCGGGTCCAAATTCCACATTTGAAATTCATTTTGACGATTAGAGGGGTAAAATAGTCTTTTTAGAAAGTTTCTAGACGAAACGAGCTATTTTTGGCAGTTTTTTAAACGAGCTCGGATTTTGAAGTTCAATACCTCGTTGCGAAGCAAATCCAGAGTAGAATTTAAAAATGTAATTTTGAAAGAAATCCATATTGTTTTTCTCGAGAAAATGCTTCCAACCGAAATGAGCTATTTTTGGCAGTTTTTGAAACAAGCTCGGATTTTGAAGTTCAATACCCCATTGCGAAGCAAATCCAATGTAGAATTTGAAAATTTGATTTTGAAAGAAATCCAGATTATTTTTCTTGTGAGAAAATATTTCCAAATTTAGACTCCCGGGGGTAAAAATGTTAATTTTGGAAACCCAGGGTTTCAAATTGATTTCTAAAAGCTTTTAAAACTCGATCTGGATTGAAATTTATAAAACTGGAGTTCTGGACTTCGAAAATGGAATGAAATGTGATGAAATGTTATGAAATGCTGAGAAATGATATGAAATGATGAGAAATGACATGAAATGCTATGCTAAATGCTAACCTTGAATAAAGAATTTTGGATGTCAAACCCCGATTGACACTTGTACCAGTTTAAAAAGCATTAAAATTGATAAAATTTGCAAAATAGCTCAAGAAATGGTTTTCGGGACTCTACTGGGTCAGAGTGACACTGAAAATTGGGGTTCGAGCTGGATTGAACTGAAGTGAGCTGGATTGAGCTGGGTTTTAGAGTTTCAGAACTCAAATGAACAGACCAGGCACTGACTCAACTGACCTTTCCGACTGAATTTTCAAGAAAAGCTGCCATTTTTAGAGAAATGGTACGGAATGGTCATTAGAATGAAGTGAATTGCGAACCTGAACTGGGTTTGAGCTGAAACAAAGGTCAGTAATACTGAGGTGAACTAAAATCGAAGCTTGAACACTATCTCAATTGGCTGAACTCGACTCAATTTCAGTTGAAAGAGCTGAAATGGACTAAAATGGGCTCCTAGACACTTGGAAATGATTTTGAACTGAAATTGGAGCGCTTGAACTCCTGGTGAGCTTAAGTTAGACTCTGGGGAACATGACTTACTGGGAATGACTGACTCGAAGACAATTGGTTTGGATTTGAGTGAGAAATGAGCTCATTTCTGAAGAAATGATCCCATTCTGGCAGGAATGGTCAGAAATGAAAATGGTCTGTTCATTGTGAGCTCAGATGAGCTTGAGATGACTGATATTCTAATTGTCTTGAACTGACCAATGAGCTTGGTTGACTTCGACTGACTGGGGTCCGGGATGACCTAGGGGTAAAATGGTAATTTTCCTAATGAAAATGGGTAAAATGGTGATTTTCTGAAACTGACTCGGGGTTTGACTCCTACACTGACCTGACAGGGTTGGCATTGCCTGAGGAGGATTGTTTGAGAATGAGTGAGGAAAATTTGGGGTGTTTACACTTGGGAAAACCGATTTTGGAAAATCCTCAGAGTTTCTTGAGAAATCGATTTCTTGAGAATGAAATTTTCTTAAGAAAATCAATGGAAAATCAATGATTTCATGATGCAAATGATATGAGTGAATGAATGCACTTTGAAAGATTTTCTAAGAAATTTGTTGGAAAAATGTGTATTAAGTCAAAATAAATCCTTCACATATTCTGACTGTCGCCATGAATATGTTCAGAGTTTAATTGATTTAATGCACAATACTTTGAAAATATTAGAAACATGATGTGCATTTTAAGATAGCCTAAGAGTGTAGGCTCAATATGACTAGTAGAAAGATGATGGATCTGGGTCTCGTCCATATTCCGACTAGGGCCGTAAATATGGATTCCACCGAGTTCATCAACTCCCAAAGAGTTGGTGCACGTGCCATTCGTGTACATCCACAGTGCTTTTGAAATAATGTGCATGAATCACATAAACATGGTATTGCAGGAATTCAAACTATATGATATACATCCTAGTCTAAGCAGAAAATTAAATTTCTTATTCCAAAATTTACATTATTACATCACTAAATAAATGAAATAAAAGAAATGGCAGACTTCAGCTTCTTCTTTTGAATATCCCTGCCAAACTTGAAATAAGGTTAGCTCAAATATGTGGGTTTTTCCAAGATTTTCCAATAATATTATGAATTTATTGGACTTAATTGGATATAAACCCTATTCTCATGCTTCCTTGATATTTGAAATAATGAAAATGCAAGAAATTTAGTAGAAAATAGTTTGAAATTCGAAATGGTGGTCAAAATGACCAAAATACCCCTAATTATAAAGTTATACCTTTAAAATCAGGGTTTTTTGAAGGAAAATTTGGTAAAATTGATATTTTGAAATTCAAATTGAATCAAATGATGATGAAATGCAGTATGAGGCATGATGACATGCTGCTAAACACATTATGACTGTAAAATTAGAATTTGATATTTTGCAATTTATCCAAAATAACGAATTTCGCTTGGATCCGGGTCCCGCGGGACCCTATTTTGATGATATGGCTAAATCAAGCCTCAAATGAATTTCAAATTACACCAAATTTGGTATTAAGCATCTACCTACTCCTATAAACAGCCTAGGATGCGAAAAATCACGAAATGATATGATTTGAATGCTAAACTTTAAAGAAAGTCCTAAAAAGGATGGATTTCGCCTATGGACCTGAACCAAATGCAATGCTTAATATGATAATGCAAAATTTACACCATAAAAACTTCTGATATTTTGCAGACTGCTAAAGGACCCTAAATGGAACACTTTTGGTTTTTACAGCCTCGGGATTTGAACTATGATGAGTTCGGTGACGGGGATTCGGTTCTGATGGAGGCAAAATCGACCTAATCTAATATAAAATGCTAAAAAAAATAGAAAAAGGCCATGCAAAATTTCTGATCTTTAACAGAGCTACTCATGACACCTACAGGGACAACTTTCATGTTCATGACTTTGGCATTATATCAACATAAACAAAGATAAAAATATAACTTTTCATGCCTAAATCGACAGAACATACAAATGTGATAAAACAAGAGACTGTCAAGAAAAATCCGAAACAGATATCACAACTATTCTAAAAATCACCAGCTTTCATATGCAAACAAAGGACATCTCAGATATAACATTCACTTTTTACAGATTTGGATTTGGATCAATACCCAAAGAGAACCCATCGACCTAAGTCGATCCAAAGTCTCAGACGCCCAAATCAGGCTCTGACACGTGTCCCAAACTCTCGGATTTTTGTTAGACATAAATAAAATAAAAAAAATCTCAGAAAATCAGGTTAAAAACTAGACATCTTCTCGAGCTTAGAACATATTTCGGATCTAAAATCGGACCTCACACTAGAGAGATCTCGATTTTACAAGTCGGAAATGAGTTTTTAAAACGCATCCCGGGTAACAAAACCCGACTTACCATTTTGAATGTTTACCACAGTAAACAAATTCAAATGCTTCCGAATTTTTGGCACATTTTTAGAGACATCTAAAGGCGCGTTCCATGATGTTTTTTGGATTTTTTAACAAAAATTAAATGCATGAAATGACATGTGAACTGACTGACAAAAACAGAGAGTTACTGAAACTGAGCAGAATTGAAATAAATGCTAAATTAAACCTAATTAACTCATGAAACATGCTAAATTAACAAAATAAAATGCAAATTAAATTTATCTAAATGCATGAATGCTAAAAATCATCAAGGAAGTATAATTATATATTTTTATATTTGTCGTTTTTTGAGAATAGCTCAATCCATTCCTCGAATGAGCTCTTTCTTCAAACAACACATGAATCGAATCATGATATTATGAAATCAAGAGGAAAGGGGTGCACCTTGCTTCGTTATGCAGCTTTGAAACTCTTGAAAGGGACAGCTACCAATGCCTTCGTTCGTCCTTTGATCCGGGCTTCGGATGATTCACCAAGATTGACCCACGCTTGAATCAAATTGGCCACTGCACGAGCAATGTAGGTACTTCACTGCACCTTCTCCACTGAGCCCAAGGGGGGGCGTGAATTCCAAGGAACACAATTGAGTTCTAAAAGGGATCTAGGCTGAAGTTTAAAATCAAAATTGGAGTCTCAAATTGGAGTCCTCTAGGCTGGGCGTGAGCCCTTGTATTTGTAGATTTTTTTTAAAAAAATTGAATTTCAAACATGCTCAATCTGAGCCCTCCATGTGGCGCCATCTCAGGGGGTGCTATTTTGATTTTTTGAGAAAATAAAATGGGAAATTTGTGGGTGAGACACCTCAGCAGAATTTGAAAATTTTCAAAATTGGGGTTTGCTTGATTTTCTCTGCAGGAGGCTCCCAAATTGCGCCACCTCAGGGGGTGCTCTCTTGGAGTTTGAAATTCAAACTTTGCTTTTCTGAAGCTTCTCAAATGGCGCCACCTCAGGGGCTACTTTTATTAAAAAAATATAAAATAAATATCAAAATAGAGCCAAGTGGGGTTCTGGAATGGCGCCACCTCAAAGAGGTTCTGAGGTGTAAAGTTGGAAACAGTAGGAGCATGCCATGTGGCGCCACCTCTGGAAGCTCTTGACACATGTTAGAAGTACAAGAATGGAAGAAACAGACTGTGCCACCTCAGAGGAGTTCAAATTTCTACTTTTCTGTAGAAAAGGAGAGGCTGACATGTGGCAGTTCAGGATGATCCTTGGTTTTGACAAGTGTCAGCTGTCTGGAGGAGCCTTCTCAAATGGCGCCACATCAGAGGGGGATTTGAATTTCAAATGGAGGTTGGCCCTAGAGGAATGGAGGGTGGACATGTGGTGCCACCTCACGGTGGCTCCTACAATGCCATGTGGCAGTTGGGAGGAGCAAAGAACATGTGGTGCCCTCATAGACAATGTAGGAAAAGCAGAATTCAGGATTTGCGCCACCTAGGTCTTGTTTGAAATTTTTTGAATGGTTTGCTTTTTTTGAAGAAGGCCAAGAGTGACATGTGTCTTCTACTTTTTCTGAAGGAAGCTAGAAATGACATGTGTCATCTACTTTTTCTGAAGGAAGCTAGAAATGACATGTGTCATCTACTTTTCTGAGAAAAGGTAGGGGAAGACATATGTCATCCTGCTTTTTCTGAAAGAAGCAGAGATTGACACGTGGCAGAGGGAAGAGAAGGAGGTCCAAGCCATGTGGCGCCATCTCAGACAAAAATAGAGAAGGTGAAGTTCAGGATTTGCGCCACCTCTGGAAGGATTTGAATGTTTGAATTCTAGCTTTTTCTGAAGAGAGCAGAAAATGACATGTGTCATTTGCTTTTTCTGAGAAAAGCAGAGAATGACATGTGTCATTTGCTTTTTCTGAGAAGAGCAGAGAATGACATGTGTCATTTGCTTTTTCTGAGGAAGGGCAGAGAATGACATGTGTCAGTCTGCTTTTTCTGAGAAGAGCAGAGAATGACATGTGTCACCTGCTGCAGGAGAGAATACCTCAGATGGCGCCACCTCAGAAGGAGACAACTCTACTTTTTCTGGAGGAAGCTAGGAGTGACACGTGTCTCCTACTTTTCTGAGAAAAGTAGTGAGAGACATGTGTCAGTCTACTTTTCTGAAGGAGGGAGAGGTTGACATGTGTCCTCTGTAGGAGACACACTTCAAATGGCGCCACCTCAGAGGAGACAAGCTTTACTTTTTTTGGACAGGACAACACATGACACTTGGCATCTTAGGGTGATCTTTGGAATGACACATGGCGCAGGGTGGAGATGGTGGATACTAACACATGGCATGGAATGACATGTGGCGGCTTCTTAAGGTAGCCCTACACTGACACTTGGCAGATAAATGGGAGGAGAGAGAAAATACAAGTGGCGCCAATCCAGGGGACAAGGCTCCTATATTTTGGGTTTTTCAAAGTTCAGGTTTTTCAAAAGAAAAGCCTGTGTGACACCACCTCAGTGTGGGTCCCACATTGCTTCTTTATTGAAATAAGGACAAGACAACAACCTCTTTTTGGAATTTTCATAAAATCTGGACTAATTGGTAAAATAGAAATTTTTGGAAAGAGTTGGCCCCTGTAGGGCGATTTTGTAAAAGAATGATAGTTGAAATAGCAGACAAAAGGGCAAAATCTAAGGTGAAGTGATTGAAATCCATATTGAAAACTATCCAGATTGTTTTCTTGAGAAACTATTTTGAAATTTAGAGTTCTGGGGGTAAATGGGAAGAATTGATAATTTTGAAGACCCAGGGTTTTGAAATCAATTTTGAAAATAGTTGAAATTCAAATCTGGATTGAAAATTTTGAAATTGAGAATTCTGGACCTCGAAATGACATGTTGTGCAGTGCAGTGATATGAAATGCTCATGCAATGATATGCAATGTCATGTCTTATGCAATAGAATCTTGAACCAAGACTTGGAGATGCCTGTCTCCTGTCAGGCATAAAATTTTTAACATCTGAGCTAAAAATAGAGAACTTTTTTAGAGTTCCAGATGAAATTTGGACTTTTCAAGGTTCGGGCTCAAAAAATGACCATTTTGCCCTTCGGCAATTTCAATGGCTGGATGATGATGTTTGGTGGAAATGTTGGAGGGGTGAATGAAAATTTGGGGTGTTTACAGTACTTCCAAAAAATCTTGCTTTTGAGCTGGTCAAACAATCAAAATCCTCCTTTTGAGCTGGTACTTCCAAAAATCCTGCTTTCGAGCTGGTCGAACAACCAAAATTCTGCTTTCGAGCTGGTCGGTCAAACCAAAATCCTGTTTTCGAGCTGATCGAACAAAAAATCATGCTTTCGAGCTGGTCGGTCAATCAAAATCCTGCTTTCGAGCTAGTCGAACAATCAAAATTCTGCTTTCGAGCTGGTACTTCCAAAAAATCATGCTTTCGAGCTAGTCGAACAACCAAAATCCTGTTTTCAAGCTGGTACTTCCATCAAATCCTGCTTTCGAGCTGGTCGAACAAAAAAATCTTGCTTTCGAGCTGATCGAACAAAAAAAATCTTGCTTTCGAGCTGGTCGAACAATCAAAATCCTGCTTTCGAGCTGGTACTTCCATCAAATCTTGCTTTCGAGCTGGTCGAATAAAAAATCCTGCTTTCGAGCTGGTTGAACAATCAAAATTCTGCTTTCGATCTGGTACTTCCATCAAATCCTGCTTTCAAGCTGGTCGAATAACAAAAACCTGCTTTCGAGCTGATCGAACAACAAATCTTGCTTTCGAGCTGATCGAACAACAAATCCTTCTTTCAAGCTGGTCGAGCAACCAAAATCCTGCTTTCGAGCTGGTACTTCCATCAAATCCTGCTTTCGAGCTGGTCGGTCAAATAAAATCCTGCTTTCGAGCTGGTATTCCAAAAACAAAATCCAGTTTTGCTGGTAAAAAAATTGCCAAAAACCTCATGTTCATTTCATTTTCTCAAAATATTCAGCTAAAGGTCCTATCAAAATCTATATTGAGTGATTATTTCACATTGGATTCTCGAAAACTTTGCCAATTTTGCTAAAAATATTTGTTGATTCCAATATTCTTACTGCACAAAAGAATCACCTCAGATTACCTCTAGTATTCTTTCCAAAAGGGTGAAACTTTTTTGCGAAAAAGGGATAAAATTTAAATCTTTTCCCTGTTGATCAACCAAAAGTATGTAAGAAATATCCTCGGTATGATTAGCGAAAGAAATATTCAATGATGTTGAAAAGCTAGAAGCGAATCGATATTGATGATAGCTATGGCGCATGTTTTGGGATGACTCTCTGGCAATCAGGCAGTGGAAATATCCTGAGCTATAAAAGAATCCACTCAATCCATATTTTCTCGTCCATTTAAAGCTATAATCAAATATCTGCAAAAGGGATCTCTCAATTGTCATCAAGATGAAGACGAATATGCGAGCTAGACCCCCGGGGCCAAAGAAGATTTGAATCATCTCCGAGATGAAAGAGTTTATGACGGATCCTTCCAGGGAAAGTTCAGATCATCGTCGATATGAAGGCGAATGTGATGAACCTATCGACAAACTCTAAAAGATATTTGATTTCTGCTATCATCTAAAGATTTTTGACCTTTTGAGCCAATATCATCAGTATAATTCCTGAGACAAAAGAAGGATCAGAGCATCTCCAAGATGAAGGAGTTTGTGACGTACCCTTCTCCGAAAAAGAGAGAAAAGTTAGGACATCTCCAAAATGAAGGATGATGTAAAAACCCAAGAAAGCTCAATGACTCAAAAGGAGTGCGAAAAGATCATCATGGGAAAACACCCAGATATCAAACTGCCAAAATTGCCAGAAGTCATCTTTTCTTATGTGAAATTCTTTTATCAATATCTTTTCACTACTTGCTTTTATGAAATTAAGAATATTTCTTCTTTTCTCATATCAGGGAAATGGATAGCTTCCTTGAAGAAAATCATCAGCGCTAAAATTTTTTGAATTTAACTCTTAAGACCGAGGAGTTAACCTCGTTGGAGGAAATACTCTAGATAAAAGATGGAATGTCTTTTTCACAAATGTGCACATTTTCAAGCATTTGAGTCAACTGCAATTTTATCTTATTGGCAAAATTTTTTAGCTATTCAAAAATGAAATAAACATTCAATATCTATTTTGACGCAACCTAGAGTTTGTTTACATTTTTCAAAAAGAGTTGCCTCATTCAGGAGATGTATCTCTTCCTGTCCCATCACGGTTTCTTCATTTGAGAATTCCGTATGGTCACACCTGCTCAGGTTAAGGGTCAAACCTGTACTTTTCTGTGAGAGGTCACTGATTTTAAAAAGATGATTTCAGTCTCAGCAATAAGGCGCCCCATATCATCCCCTTTCCAAAGCTTTAGGGAACCCCATTTTCCTCCTTTCTCAAACCCCTTTCGGATCTGTTCATTCAAACTCCGAAGATCCCATCATAGTTTCTTCATCCGAGGATTCCGTATGGTAGCCCCTTTCAGGTTAAGGGTTAAGCCTGAACCTCGCTCCATGAGGTATTTTTTCTATTTAGGTTAGGGTTAAACTTGAATCTTGTTTCGACTAGATATCCTTTCTAGTCCTATCACGGTTTCTTCATCTGAGGATTCCGTACGGTCCCCCCACTCAGGTCAAGGGCTAAACCTGAATATCATTTTGTCGATGTATTTCTTTTTGTCCCATCGTGGTTTCTTCATGCAAGGATTCCGTATGATCGTCCCTTTCAGGTTAAGGGTCAAGCCTGAACCTCATGCCACGAGGTATCTTCCTTTTTCAGGTGTGGGTTAAACCTGAGTCTCGTTCTGACAAGGTTCCCCGTTTTGACGAAGTGTTTTCTCCCAGTCCCATCATGTTTTTTTTCCACAAAGGAATCCATGCTTTGTATATCCATCCAAGAAAGGATCATACTTAAGCTTCATCTCACGGGGCATTTTTCTCAAAAATGTCCCATCAAGATCTTCATGTATCCCTTTCCCATTCAGGTACGGGTAAAAACCTGAAATTTATCCTGACATATCTTCGTCCCATCCAGGTTAAGGGCTAAACCTGACTCATTCCAAAAGGTTGATCCTGTCTCACCCATGAGACTTGACCAAAATTCTTATTTTCTGCCATTTCGGGATTTTCACCCAAAAGTCCCATCACGATTTCCTCATTTCTGTTATTCAGTTATATCATCTTCGAGAGTTTCGTCTCCCCAAAGTCATTCAAGATAAGGTATTAAGCCTGAGAAGCCATATTTTCAAAATAAATTCTTTCACACCCAGTTCAGATCTGCTGACTGGGGTATTTTTCAAAATTTGGAGTGTTTTCTTTGCCACTAAGCTCGGCTTTCAACTGACTTAGTAGCAAAGAGGGGCATCTATGAACACCCAAAATTTTTTAAAATTTTGTAAATATCCCCTTTTTTTTTTGCCCCTGGTCTCCATTTTCTAAGTAAATGGAGTCATCTTTAATCTAAATTCCAATTATTTTTCAGATTCACTGAAATCCAAATTTGTCTTATATATCTGACTCAATTTTTGGATCTGGATCCAGTTCAGAATCCAAATCTGAGCCTCGTTATCCAATTTTAAACCAATTTTACAAAAATATCAAAAATAATTTCGGAAAGGCTCAGACAGTCTATCTGGTGACTGTTTGGATCCACTGCTCTGTATTTCTCAATTCGAGGTTTAAAACTCGAATATTTCCTCAAAACCTGGATCCAAACCCGTTTTCTGAAGAAATTGCTAAAGACCAAATCTGAATTCTTAGAAAACCCTTCTTTTGTAAATATTTCTCAAAAATTACAAAATGGTTTTTAAAATCCCTTATTTTCCCTAGTTTCATAGTTTTTATTTCAAAAATACCAAAAAAATGGAAAATACAAAGAAAAAGAAAAAAAATTAATAAATATAATAGAAAAGAAACAAAAAATTGGTTTTCGAAAACCCCTTTTGGAAATTAGTTTTGTTAAAAACCACGTTTTAACAAAAACTGTTGGAAAATGACATTGTTTTTAAAAAAACTTTCCGAATTCAGAAGGATCAAAAGTGTAAAATATCCAACAACCCCTCGTTATAAAGAGGGGCCGCAATGGAGGGTTTAGGGCATCCGTTCTCACCCCAGTCCCCTTCTTGCATCTCTTTCAAATCCCCCCTCCTCTCTCTCTTTCAACATATCGCATCTCCGCCCCAACACCCCTCTTCCACTCCACATCACCAGAAACGACGCAACGGCTCACAATTTCCTCTTATTCCTTCTGCGCACCGCATTTCACCCCCGCCTAGCCTCTTCTCTTTCACGATCTGCTATCACTATCTCTCAAGCGCCTTTCCCTTTGAAGAGCGGAAGCCGGCGATCTCCCAGTAGGATCGCAGGATTTCGGCAGACAAGGAGCTTCACGTAACCCAGTTTGGTTCAGAGTGGGGATTATGTGACTGGGATCAACATCGAGGGGTGGGAGAGAAATCACAACGTCCACCACATTTCCATCCAGGTTATGATATTTTCATGAGAGTTGCAGTCCACATAGTATTGTGATTAGGAGCAAGACGACAGATTATTGCCTTTTGCTTTCACGATATATGGCCACAGGTATTTTACAATATCTCGGTAGGCTGCTGTAAGCACTTTGCTTCATTTCTATTCCTCAATCAATGCATTCATTCTGAGTCACTGTACCATGATTTGGAATTTTCCTTACCGTATGTCATTCACATTTCATTTTGCATTACCTTGATTTATATTTTTTGAATCAGAGGCCCTTAGGATCTACAATTTTTTTTTTGCAATGTGCAGAAATCACTTAGTATACAGTATGTAACAATACATCTTCACCAATCTACACATTAGCATCCTCTTACCTTTTATATTCACCCTGTTGTATGTATATTACTGCATCCCCTGTCACAGCTGCTATGCCTTCATTCTCTTAACCACCTGCAATACACCCTGTGTGTTGCACCCACACCTTCACCTACACTATGCACCTATGTACACTCCACCACTCACTAGGTATAAATTTCTCCACCAGCTCAGGTACATCATTTTAGCATTATACTTCAATTTAGAGGGTACATATATATTCTAACTACCTTAGGATATCATTCACATCTTTCAAACAAGCCTACTTTAGGTTCATTATTACTTTAAGACATTACATTTAGGAAGCTACATGTATATTCTAATACTCATTCAACATATGATTCCAGTATAGAATTTGTCATTTACATTGCATTTTCATTAGTATAAGATATATGATTGAGTATTTCATTAGTTACATCTTAGGTCCAAGGTGATATATGTGAATTACTTTCTATATATATCTTGTGCTAACTTGAATTTCGCAGGAATAAGATAGAAATTGTTTTCTTCTTCTCAGTTTTTAGAATTTGAATTTTAATCTAAGTAAAAGCTCATAATAGCTCGATATTAATGAGAATCCTACATTTCTAGCTTAGATTAGAATGTATGAGCATCGTAGATATCGTAAATTGCTTGTTTCATGTTATTTTTCTCTTTTATCTCAAAAAATCACGAATGGGAACACGAATGACACGTGCACCATTTTAATAAGAGGTAATTAAATCCTAAGTTGACGATTTGCATCAATGGCCATAGTCAGGATGTGAACAAGACTTAGGATTTTCAGCTTTTATGGAATAACATCAGATCTACACTGGATCCTTTTCAAAAAATCATCATATTTTTTTAACATTTTTCTTCCTTTATCTGTGTTTAACTTAAAATTAACTCAAAATATATATCAATGGCCATAGTGAGGATATATTGAGAGTTAATTTCATTTTAAACTCTATAAAAGCACCAAAATATGTTTTATTTTTCACTTGAATTTAAATATGATTACTATATGATACATTCAATGACCATAGTCAGGGATGTATTATATTTTCAATCTTATTTCAATTCATTTAAAGAATCAAATATGTTTTTTCAAAATACATTCTCAAAATTCTTTAATTCATTCATCATTTAGGATAGAATTATAGCATATTTTCAAAATTCCTTTTTCAAAACTCCAAGTGATTTTTAGATATATATTCAAATATCTTCTTTATTTCCCAAATCAATTCTTCTTTATGAATTCAAATTCAATTCTATCTCATTTCAAAATTCAATTTCAAAGTCTAATTTGACTTTGAAATTTCAAATTCATTTTTTATATTTAAAATTCAATTTCCAATTCAAATCAAATTTCAAAGTTCAATTCAACTTTGAAATTCCAAATTCATTTTTTAGGATTCAATTTCAAATTCAATTCAACATCTCAAAAATTCAATTTCAAAGTTCAACTTTGAAATCTCTGATTCATCGTCTGATTTCAAACTTTAAAATCAAGTTTATTCTTTATCTTCAAAGTTCTATCTAAAGATTAAGTCTTGATTCAAAATCAAAGTTTTGAGATTGATTCTGAGTCTCAAAATCCGATTTTCCCCAAAATTTAAATCCCATTTTAAATTCAAATCTGGATTCCGAAAATCCAGATTCATCTTCAAAGTCCCATTTGGATCTTCAAAATCCAATCTCATCTTGGATTCTAGATTTAGAATCCAATTCCAATTTGGATCCAGATTTCCAAATCCAATCTTCATTTTAGATCTCAGACTTCGGATCCAATTCCATTTAAGATTCCAGAATTCAACTTCATTTTGGATTCCAGACTTCGGATCCAATTCCATTTAGGATTCAGATTCCGGATTTAGTTCCATCTTGGATGACAGATTTCAGATCAAAAATCCATTTCAGATTTCAGATCAAATTCTATTCCATTTCCAATTCTCATTTCCAAAACTAATTTCAAAATCTATTTCTCAAAATCTGAATTCAAATTCAGTTTCTGTTTTGGGACTTGAATTCAAAATTTCTTTTTTAATCGATTCTTAAAAAAATTGATCCAAATTCAAAGTCCATTATGACTTTGAAGATTCATTCTTATTTCGAAAATTCCAATTCTAAAATTCCTTTCCTCTTCATCTAAAGAAATCTGATCACTCCGAGACTTAGGAATTTCAAGTCTCTTCTTCCAGATCTATTTCAAAATTCTGAGTTGGATTCAAAATCTAACTTTTTCAAATCAAATTCAACCCTCTGAATCATTTCTTCACTCCATTATCACATTCATTTCAGAATCACTTGAAAAATCTCCAAATTTCTAAATTATTCCCTCAAAAGCATACATCCTTGCACAAGCATGATTTCTCCGTGCATTTTAGACTTAGGATAAATGTTTAGATAATATTTTAGCAAAGCAAAAAGGCATAAAATTCGATCCTTGGTTCGATTACCTCTGGTAAAGGCACCAGGAACGGTCGAACCTCATACCGACGAACGAATCCCGTCTCTCCATTTTTCTCGCAAATTTTCAAAACGGAGGAGAGTAATTTTTCTAAATATTTTCAAAATTAAGGTCAAGTGAGACCTTCGCAAAAAAGTTTCTCTCTCTCTCTTCTTTTCTTTTTTCTTCTCTCTTCTTTTTCTTTCTTTTATTCTCCCCTTCAAAAAGAGAAATAGAGGCTATAAAGGAAAAAAGAATGAAAAGAGGAACAAGAGGAAAAATTTTGCAATGATCACACAACCATAGTTTACATCATATTGTTTTAGCTAACATATTTGTGTGTTTTGCATATCTGTATGTTTTGCATATTCATTGCATTGCATTTAGTGATCTTCCTTTGCAAATTAGCATTTAGTCCAATTTTTATTTTCTTGTATCATCTATGCATTTCTATCATTACACTTTCAAATTTATAACATCATTCTTTTTCATTTAAATGCATTTTGATTCATATCCATCTAAATTCTATATTTACTTTCTTTCCTCACATCTTTTATTTTGTATTCTTGTATTATGCACTCTTTGCTGCTTTTGTATTGTTTCTTGTTTTGCAGGGATGCGTGGAAGATTGGTTTCACTTTTAGTTTAGAAGATTTTATTACTTATTTTTAAATTTGAAAATTGTAATAATCTCATTTAATGAGAATTTCTATTTCCTGTCTAGATTAGAATGTATGAGCATGTAGTTGCATTTTAAATTCTCGTAATTGATTATGACATTTCATTTTTATCTTATTTTTTAGAAGGCACTATGGTGTAACACGAATGACACGTGCACCATTCTAATAAGAGGTAAATAACCCTAAGTAGATGATTCACATTTATGATCTTAGTTAGAATGCGAACAACACTTAGGATTTTTATCTTTTGTGGAATAAAATTTGACCTACACTTTGGGTCCTTTTTAAAAAACATCATATTTTCTTCTTTTATTAGAATTTAAAATAAATTAATTTGAGATGCATTTATGGCCATAGTCATGAATGTATTAAAGATCAATTTTGTTTTAAATTCTGCAAAAATATAAAAAATCACCTTTTAGAATAAAATCTTTTGAATTTCTTTAATGAATGCATTCATCATAAAATTACATCAATTCATCATTTTCGTTTTCAAATTGTTTCAAATTCCGAGTGATTTTTGAAATTCATTTTCAAAATAAATTTTAGTTTGTTTTCGAAAATCAATTCCCATTTGAAAGTATTTTCAAAGGCCAAATTTCAAATTTGAATTTCAAGATATTCTTAAATTTAGAATATTTTCAAAACATTTTCAAAATGCCTTCCAAGTTTATTTCAATTATTTTCAATTCCAAAATTCATTTTCAATTTCAAAATATTGAATTTCAATCTCAAATTCTATTTTCAATTTCAAAATTCAATTTCAATCTCAAATTCTATTTTCAATTTCAAATTCCAATTTCAATTCAATTTCAATTTCAATTTCAATTTCAAATTCAAATTCTAATTCTAATTCTAATTCTAATTTCAATTCCAAATTTCAATTTCCAAATTCATTTCCAATTTCAAAGTTAAATTTCAAAATCTAAACTCAAATTTCAATTTTCAAATTCCAAATTCAAAGTTCACATCTCAATTTCAATATCAATTCTGATTTCAAATCCAAAGTCAATTCTTATTTCAATTTTCATTTTCGGTTTCCATTTCAAAATTTATTTGAAATAAATTTCTAAAGTTATTTCAAAACACTTTTCAAAGTGTATTTTCAAATCCAATTTTGAAATTCATTTGGAGTTATAATTTTGAAGTATTTTCTAAATATTTTCAAAATTAAAATGATTTTAAAGCATGCATCATATTTTAAACCATCATTTTTAAAAGTTCATAACACAAGCATGATTCAATATGTATTCAGGATTTTAAAATAATTTCTCAGTCAGAGTAAGGCAAAGCAAAAGGCATTGATTCGATCATTGGTTCAATTACCCCTGGTAAAGGCGCTAGGAATGGTTGAACCTCGTACCGACGAGCGAGTCCCTATTTTCCATCTTTTTCAAAAATAGAGGCGAGTTAATTTTTCATAAAAAAAAAGAGAAACGTTTAAAATGCGAAAGGATCCCGCTCAAGGGAAATTTTTGCAGGGATAACAGAATTGGCAACCGTGATGGGACCTTGTCTTTTATTTGATCGAATTAATGATTTTTCCTTATCTAAATTTGATTGAGTTATTATTCTTTAAATGTCAACTTTATTTTTATGCAGCCTTAGAAACCATGAATTAAACCCAGCTGACATTAATGCATATAGGATTAAGTATACTTTGGTAGGACCAAATTGAGGAGATTTATGCATGTTCACTTAGACTTAGGTCTAAAATATAACCCTCCTCAATCTAGGGATTGAATACAAACAATGTATGCAAGTCTATGCTTCTTTCTGATTTTCAAAATTCTATTTCTTTAGGACTTTGTATTAGAGCCATCTGATTTCCTGCATGCTTGAATCATATTTTCAAAAACATTCCCACCTATATTGTCTCGGTATTCACGTTGCTGAGCTTTCTCACTGAACCATAGTTCAAGAAAAAGCATCACAACTGGGCCACTTATTTGGGCTAATACCCTCCCTGCCACATACTAAGGGCCATAATCCGAAGTATATTGACAGGTGCTCAAGGATGTTGAAAAACCATTACCTAGAACCTAAGAAATTTTTATGCCACGTACTTCAAGCTTTGGCTTGAGTATATCGGCATATTTTGATTGGATTCAGATGATTTAAACCTTAGAGTTAGGATTAAGGTTCTACAAGTTTTTTCAAAGTATGCATATTAGAGTCAGCTTCTAGGGAATATTGTTCTGCTCATCATTTCTTGTATTGTTTTGCTTGCTAATGTGGATATCTTGTAATTCTCATTTATTTTTTATATGTCTTTACATTTTCAAAACCCTGGGTATTTCTTTCAAAATTTCCTCTCTATTTTCAAAACCCAGGTGTATATTTCCTTCTTTCTTCAATTTTCTTTCAGATCAATTTTCTAAAAACCCTAGAAATCCTTTTCTAAAAATTCTCCCCTATTTTTCCAAAATTCTAAGTGATTTTCTTTCTTTTCTTCCTTTCTTTTGGATCTTGAATTTTCAACCTTATTTTAATCTTGCCTGCTATTTTTCTCAAAAATCATGTATTTTTCCCTGGATTTTTCGATCTCTATATTTTAATCCTATTTTCAAATTTCTTCACCTTATTTCCTTTGTATTTTCCGATAAATCCCCTGATCATTTCAATGGGAAATTGTCAGCCCAAAATCTTCTATTTTTTTCATCATGGTTGGCAACCCTGCTTGAGTAACAGGGTGTATTTTAGCTGTTTACCTCCTTAATGGAAGTAATAAAACAATTGTCATGCTTTCTGTGATGACCCAATCCCTGGTAATATGATATCTTTTTCGAATTATCAACCTAATTCTTAAATATCTCCTTCATCATCTCTCTTTCTTCCAAAATTTCTTTAGTCTAAATCATTCCTTATTCCACAGAGAGCTTTGTCATCGTCACAATATCGAATCCGAAGATTGCATCATCTCAGTGTGTTAGTTAGAGAAGCATTAACGAGCAAAAGATGGATTCTCTAAGATCTGCCAAAAGATAGGGTCAGAAAGACATGGAGGACATTGATCCCTATATATCAATTGTTCAAAAGAATGATGATCAAGATACAATCAGAGGAAGCCAGGATAAGTTATGGAAAGAGGCCTTCCAAAGAGAAATCCAAGATCAAGCCTGTGAGGAAGTCTGTCATAATTGCCCAATATGAAGATATCTCGGAAGAGACAAATTCTGCAGATGAAAGCTCTGATGAAGAACAAAAAGCATGCTTGCCAGCTCACCAAATATTTAAGAAGCAGATCCTAGAGCCTGAATCTGTCAAGAAGCCCAAGGATCAGCTAGATATCAATCATATACAACTACAACTGAGAGAGATGAGTTGCTTAGTCAAAAATCTACAGGTTTGAGACAAAGGAAAGAAGGTATGCACAAGCAAGGATTTCTATGATGGCTTCGCAAAATGCATAAAATTCAAGGCACCAACCAAGGAAAAGACACCCATCACCTTCCACACGAGTGCCACTAGAAGCAACAATGAAAGCAGAAATGGGGATATCTGCAAACAAAATAACAAGTTTTTCCAGTCAAACTCTCACCAAAAATCCTTGCAGATAGAAAAGGTAAAGCATGATGGTTGGGATGGCAACCGCCAGTTTACTCCTCTAGATCGGCCGCATGAAGAAATCCTTGAATACATGCTGACCAAGGTACTAGTAAAGCTCCCAAGAGCCATGGACCCTCCTACAATCATGGGAAAATTTCTGAATCAGTTTTGTAAATTGGATCGAGCAGTAAGACATGACACCGATCACTGCTTCGTCTTCAAAAATATTGTTTAAGACTACATTAACAAGGATTTTTTTGTTAAAAATAAAGAAGAAGACCAACTAGCTATCTTGGTCAAGCCCCCACAAAAAGCAAGTACCCGACAGAAGCTAAAGCGTGATGGTTGGGGTTATGATCGCCAGTTTACTCCTCTAGGGCGGTCACTAGAAAAAGTCCTTGAATATATGTTAAGCAAATGAATGATCAAAC
This sequence comes from Nuphar pumila, assembly GCF_984573655.1. Lineage (NCBI taxonomy): Eukaryota > Viridiplantae > Streptophyta > Magnoliopsida > Nymphaeales > Nymphaeaceae > Nuphar > Nuphar pumila. Next base: position 86,715,693 of record NC_143259.1, read on the forward strand.
TCCCAAGAGGTAGATCCCTCTATCACCAAGGGTAGGTGGAAGGGTCAATTTTGTAAGTTTCACCGATCAATGGGGCATGATACTGAACGTTTCTTCGTCCTTAAGAACATCGTGCAAGATTGCATCGACAAAAAGATTCTTGTAAAAGATGAGGAGAGTCAGCCAACTATCTTACCAACACCTTCCCTAGCTGCTCAAGAGAACGATGATGCCAATGCTGATGTGGACTCGATATGCACTGATCCATGATCCACGATCCAAGATCCAAACAGATCTTAATACATGCGGAAGTTTTTTCACTAAGATGAGAATGAATAGGACTTTGCTAAATAGGGTTTTCAGGACCTGTGCACTCTGTTTCGATAGAGACGGTCCAAAGAAAAGTTTTGCATGACTTGCACACCTTTCCAATGAATCCAAAATCACTAGTTTCAGATTAGGAATGTCCACTCCACAGACTTGAAACTAGAACTGATAGTCAAATCTGGGATAGGCTCTCTTGGTTTGGTGGATAGCATGTTTGAAGAGGGTTTTGACACCTCAGATGATAGTGTTCGCAAAAACTCTCAACAAATGAACTGAAGGTCTGATTCAGACCTTTTCAGAAAGTTATGGCTCGTAATTTTTGAGCAATTACAAACACCTCTATTGAATTTTAAAGTCAAAGATGAACTAATTGCTAACTAGCCTAACCTGCTAATTGGGTTTTGATTGGCCGTGTGAAACACCCCAGATTCGGGCATGTAGATAAGAGTTTTAGAAGAAACCCCAAACATCTCTATTGTATGGATGGATGTTAGCTAACCAGACTAACTTTCAGATTGAGAAATATCATAGTAAAACTCCAGATATTTGAAAATCATGAAACTATATGCAGAATTCTATAACAGAAAATCTCATGCTCAGTTCTACGGTAGATGCAGAAAGATCAAATCTTTTGAGTTACTTACATTATGAATCAATAGAAATGATAAACATGAAAGTTACAGACCATTATCTTAGCTTTCCACAAAATCAAATAAATCAAAGTTTTATAGAGAGAATCATGAGAAATCTCCAAAATACAGAACACTATTCATAGTATTTTGGACGGGACAGGGTCTCACAGATTCTGTCCAACTGACAACCTGACAAGGATTTTTTGGCACCCTTCCAACAAAATCAAGCCTCGACTTAAACAACAATGTTGTAAGTCCGTGTCTTAGCTTTTTAGGAAGTCTAAGAATACAAGAATCAGATCAGTATCTTAGCATATACAGTCGATTCTTTGGAGTTGTCTCTAACAACTCCAGAACCGAGAATCCAATTTTTTGATAGAAAATGAAATAGATAAAACCCTATGCTTAAAATCAAAACATGGTTAACGATCACCTTAAATATCATAAAAAACTGGTAAACACTTAGTACATGAACAACAATCAATTAGTGTTTCAGTTTGTAATCGATGAACAAAGATCTTAGTAATTAGCAACAAAAATGAGTAGAAAGGAACAAAACCAAGCACAATAGTCGGATGGACCAAAAGGGAGTGTTGCTAGACTGTGTGATCGTTGCAAAAATTTTCCTCTTTTTCGTTTTTCTTCCTTTTCCTCCTTTTGAGGGGAAAAAGAAAGAAGAGAAAATGAGAAAACCCTTTGCAAGGTCCCACTTGACCTATTTGAAAGAAAGATAGATTTTGAAATTTACTCGCATTCACTTTGAAATTTTGCGAGAAAAAAATGAAGAGACGAGATTCGCTCGTTGGTACGAGGTTCAACCGTTCGTGGCACCTTTACCAGGGGCAATTGAACCAAGGATCAAATTAATGCCTTTTGCTTTGCCTAAATTTGCCTAAGTGATTATTCTGAAATCCTGAATGCATATTGAATCATGCTTGTGAAATGAATGATGATTTGAAATATGATGCATGTATTGGAAATATTTCAGAAATTTGGATTTCCCAAGTGATTTTGAAAGAGGTTTTAAAAACATCATTGAAGAAGTGGTTCAGAAATTGAACCTGAAAAGATTGAAATTTGACTCAAACTTTAAAGAGGACCTGAGATTTGAAATTAGGAATTGAAAGTGAATATTTGAACTTGAAAATAGAATTGGAAAATAAAAGATTGAATTTTGAAGTTGGAATTTAGAAATTGAGTTTGTTTCTCGAATGGAACTTGAAATGGAATCAGAATGAAACTTTGATTTGATTTGATATTTGGAAATTAGAATTTGAACTTGGAAATTGAATTGGAGTTTCAAAGTGAATTTCAAACTTTGATCAATAATTAAATTAAAAATTGAAATAAAGCTCATTCTGATTCCATTTCAAGTTCCATTTCAGAAACAAACTCAATTTCCAAATTCCAACTTCAAAATTCAATCTTTTATTTTTCAATTCTATTTTCAAGTTTAAATATTCACTTTCAATTCCTGATTTCAAATCTCAGGTCCACTTTAAAGTTTGTGTCAAATTTCAATCTTTTTAGGTTCAATTTCTGAACCACTTCTTCAAGGATGTTTTCAAAACCTCTTTCAAAATCACTTGGAAAATCCAAAGTTCTGAAATATTTTCAAAGCATGCATTATATTTCAAATCATCATTCATTGCACAAGCATGATTCAATGTGCATTCAGGATTTCAGAATAATCACTTAGACAAATTTAGGCAAAGCAAAAGGCATTATTTCGATTCTTGGTTCAATTACCTCAAATAAAGATGCCAGGAATGGTTGAACCTTGTACCGACGAGCGAATCTTGTCTCACAATTTTTTCTCGCAAAATTTCAAAACGGAGGCGAGTAAATTTCAAAATCTATCTTTCTTTCAAATAGGTCAAGTGAGACCTTGCAAAGGGTTTTCTCATTTTCTCTTCTTTCTTTTTCCACTCAAAAGGAGGAAAAGGAAGAAAAAGGGAAAAGAGGAAAAATTCTGCAACAATCACAGGTTTGGCAAGTGTGATGGAACATTTTTTAAAAATACCTAATGAGACGAGGTCCAGGTACAATCCTTACCTGAATGAATATGGAAAATATAGATTCCTTGTCAGGATGGGGAAACCATGATGGGACTGAAAGAAATACCTCATCAGAATGAGGCAACTCTTTTTTAAAATGTAAATCATGGCAGGTTGCATCAAGATAGACATCGAGTATTTATTTCATTTTTGAATAGTCAGAAAATTTTTCCCATAAGATGAAATTGTAGTTGATTCAAATGCTTGAAAATGTGCACGCATGTGCAAAAGATATTCTCCTTTTTACCTAGAGTATTTCCTCCAAACGAGGTTAACTCCTCAGTTTCAAGAGTCAAATTCAAATTTTAATGTTGTTGATTTTCTTCAAGGAAGCTATCCATTTCCTTGATATGAAAAGAAAAGAAATAATCTCAATTTCATAAAAACAAGTAGTGAAAAGATACTGATGAAAGAATTTTGCATGAGAAAAGATGATTCTTGGCAATTTTTTGCAATTTTGATATCTAAGATATACCTTTTTGCGCCTTTTGAGACATAGAATGAATTCTTTTGTTGGGGTTTGGCGAGAGTTTCATCACATCAACCTTCAACTTGGAGATGCTCTAATTTTACCTAGAAAAACACTTCATACTCCTTCAACTTGGAGATAATCAGGGTCATCCTTGTCCCCAGAAATTGATAAAGATGTTTTTTTTTATTGAAATCTTTTGATAGTATTAATCAAATATCATTTAGGGTTTGTCGAGAGGTTCATCGCATCAACCTTCAACTTGGCGATGGTTTGAACTTTCCTTGGAAGAACATGTCATATACTCTTTCAACTTGGAGATATTCTGAGTCTTCTTTGGCCTCAAAGGTCTAACTCGCATATCAGTCTTCAACTTGATGATAGTTAAGAGATCCCTTTTGCAGATAATCAATTATACTTGCTTTATTTAGGAATTAGAGTGGATTTTTATTGCTCAGGATATTTCCACTGCTTTCTTGCCAGAAGAATCATCTTTTAAAATGTATCATAGCTATAATTAATATCAATTTGCTTCTGGCTTTTCAAAATCATTGAAATTTTCTTCACTCATCATACCAAGGATATTTCTTTTATCCTTTTGGTTGATCAACAGGAAAAAAATGTTTGAATTTTGCTCTTTTTCTCAGCAAGCTTCACCTTTTAGGAAAGAATACCAGAGATAATCTGAGGTGATTCTTTTGTGCAATAGAATATTGGAATCAATGAATGTTTTTAGCAAATTGTCAAAATATTTGAGAATCACTTGTGAAACAATTACTCAATATCCATTTTGATGGGACCTTGGGTTGAAAATTAAATTTTAGAAATCCCGACCAGTGAAACTTGATTTTGAAAGTCTGATTAGCGAGAGTTGAAACTTTTGATTTACTGACCAACGATAGCTGGAACCTTTGATTTACTGACCAACGATAGCTGGAACCTTTGATTTACTGACCAGTGAAAATTGGAACCTTTGATTTAATGACCAGCATGAGCTGGGACTTTTAATTTAATGACCAGCGAATAGTTGGAACCTTTGATTTATTGACTAGTGAAAACTAGAACCTTTGAAATAATGACCAGCGAAAGCTGAAATCTTTGATTTAATAACCAGCGAAAGAGCTGGGACTTTTGATTTAATGACCAGTGAGAACTGAAACCTTTGATTTAATGACCAGCAAAGCTAGAATCTTCGATTTGATAACCAGTGAAAATTGGTGCCTTTGATTTAATGACCAATGAGAACTAAAACCTTTGATTTAGCGACCAGTGAAAACTGGGACCTTTAATTTAACAATCAGTGAAAGCTGGAACCTTTGATTTAATGACAAGCAAAAGTTGGAACCTTTGATTTACAGATCAGTGAAAACTGGGACCTTTGATTTAACGACCAGTGAAAGCTGGAACCTTTGATTTAACGACTAGCAAAAGCTAGAATCTTTGATTTAATGACTAGTGAAAATTGAGACCTTTGATTTAATGACCAGTGAAAACTTGGACCTTTGATTTAATGATCAGCGAAAGTTAGGACCTTTGATTTAACGACCAGTGAAAACTGTGACCTTTGATTTAACGACCAGTGAAAACTGTGACCTTTGCTTTAACGACCAGTGAAAACAGTGACCTTTGATTTAACGATCAGTGAAAGTTGGGACCTTTGATATAATGACCAGCGAAAGCTAGAACCTTTGATTTAATGACCAGCGAAAGCTGAAACCTTTGATTTAATGACCAACAAAAGCTGAAACCTTTGATTTATTGACCAGTAAAAATAGGGATCATTGATTTAATGACCAGTGAAAACTGAGACCTTTGATTTAATGACCAGTGAAAGCTGGGACTTTTGATTTAACGACCAACGAAAGTTGGAACCTTTGATTTAACGACCAGTGAAAACTAAGACCTTTGATTTAACCACCAGTGAAAACTGAGACCTTTGATTTAACCACCAGCGAAAGCTAGGACCTTTGATTTAATGACCAGCGAAAGCTGGAACCTTTGATTTAATGACCAGTGAAAGTTGGAACCTTTGATTTAACGACCAATAAAAACTTGGACCTTTGATTTAATGACCGGCGAAAGCTGAGACCTTTGATTTAATGACCAACGGAAGCTGGAACCGTTGATTTAATGACCAGTGAAAGCTGTAACTTTTGATTTAATGACCAGCGAAAGCTGAAACCTTTGATTTACAGACCACTGAAAACTCGGACCTTTGATTTAACGACTAGCGAAAGCTGGAACCTTTGATTTAACGACCAATAAAAGCAAGAAACTTTGATTTAATGACAAGCAAAAGCTAGAACCTTTGATTTATTGACCAGTGAAAACTGGGACCTTTGATTCAACGACCAATGAAAGCTAGGACCATTGATTTAATGACCAGTGAAAGCTGGGTCCTTTGATTTAATGATCAGTAGGAAACTGGGGCCTTTGATTTAACGACCGGTGAAAATTGAGACCTTTGATTTAACTACCAGTGAAAACTGAGACCTTTGTTTTGACGACCAACAAAAGCTGGGACCTTTGATTTAACTACCAGTGAAAACTGAGACCTTTGTTTTGACGACCAACAAAAGCTGGGACCTTTGATTTAATGACCAGTGAAACTAGAAGCTTTGATTTAATGACCAGCGAAAGCTGGAACCCTTGATTTACCGACCAGTGAAAATTGGGACCTTTGATTTAACGACCAGCGAATGCTGAAACCTTTGATTTAACGACCCGTGAAAGATGGAATCTTTGATTTAATGACCATCAAAAGCTGAGACCTTTGATTTATTGACCAGTGAAAACTGGGGCCTTTGATTTAATGACCAATGAAAACTGAGACCTTTGATTTAATCACCAGCGAAAGTCAGAACCTTTGATTTAATGACCAGCAAAAGTTGAAACCATTGATTTATTGACCAACGAAAGTTGGAACCTTTGATTTAATGACCTGTGAAAGTTGGAACCTTTGATTTAATGACCAGCGAAAGCTGAAACCTTTGATTTAATGACCAGCGAAAGCTGAAACCTTTGATTTATCGACCAGTGAAAATTGGGACCTTTTATTTAACGACCAGCGAAAGCTGGAACCTTTAATTTAATGACCAGCGAAAGTTGGAACCTTTGATTTAATAACCAACAAAAGTTGAGACCTTTGATTTTTTGACCAGTGGGAAACTGGGACCTTTTGACATGAATGACCAGTGAGAGCTGGAACCTTTGATTTATTGACCAGTGAAAATTGGGACCTTTTATTTAACGACCAGCGAAAGCTGCAACCTTTGATTTAACGACCAGCGAAAGTTGGAACCTTTGATTTAATAACCAACAAAAGTTGAGACCTTTGATTTTTTGACCAGTGGGAAACTGGGACCTTTTGACATGAATGACCAGTGAGAGCTGGAACCTTCGATTTAATGACCAGCAAAAGCTGGGACCTTTGATTTAATGACCCACCAGCTCGAAAGCAGGATTTTGATTGACCGGCCAGCACGAAAGCAGGATTTGATTGACCTACCAGCTCGAAAGTAGGATTTTGTTTTGACTGACCAGCTCGAACGTATAATTTTATTTTGATTGACCAGCTCGAAAGCAAGATTTGATTTGACCGACTAGCTCGAAAGCAGGATTTGATTTGACCGACTAGCTCAAAAGCAGGATTTGATTTGACTGACCAGCTCGAAAGCAGGATTTAATTTGATTGACCAGCTCGAAAGCATGATTTGATTTTGATTCACCAGCTCGAAAGTAGAATTTGATTTATAAACTGAATTTGGCAAAATATTGGTGCTCCAAGAGCTTTTTTGATAATTGTGATGATATTTTTGTAAAAATTCTGAACTCAGGAAGATTCACAATTTGAATGAACCATTATAGAATGGTCTCAGGATTATCTCTTATCCTGAATGGGAAGAAGGAAATACCTCATTGAAAAGAGGCTTAGGTTTATCTCTTAACCTAAAAGAGAAGAAGGAAATACCTCATTGAAAAGAGGCTTAGGTTTATCCCTTAACCTGAAAGGGAAGAAGGAAATACCTCATTAATAAGAGGCTCAGGTTTATCCCTTAACCTGAAAGGGAAGAATGAAATACCTCATTAAAAAGAGGCTCAGGTTTATCCTTTAACCTAAAAGGGGAAGAAATACCTCGAAGAACGGGGTTCAGGTTTATCCCTTAACCTGAAGAGAGTCAACTTGAAGGTTGAATTTAAAAAGGACCAACTGAAAAGCTAGATTTTGAAGGAAGGTCCAACTCAAAAGTTGGATTTGTGAAAGAAAGTTCGAGTCTAAACTCAGTACTTTTAAGAGAAATCAGACCAACTTAAAAGTTGGATTCTTGGAAAGAAAGCCCGAGTCAGAACTCAGAACTTTCAACGAAAATTAGACCAACTTAAAAGTTGGATTTTTGGGATAGAAAGCCCAAGTCGGAACTCGAAACTTTCAATGAAAATCAGACCAACTTAAAAGTTGGATTTTTGGGATAAAAAGCCTGAGACGGAACTCGAAACTTTCAATGAAAATCAGACCAACTTAAAAGTTGGATTTTTGGAAAAGAAAGCCTGAGTTGAAACTCAAAACTTTTGATGAAAATCAGACCAACTTAAAAGTTGGATTTTTAGAGATATTTGACAAGATTGTAACCCAAAGGTTTATATTGAAAAAATTGGTTGACCCAAAAGGTCTGTTTGAAAAACTTGGTGACCCGAAGATCTAAAATGATTGATTGAACTAGGATCTTTAATGAAAGACCAGATTCAGAAAGAATTCAACTTAGAGATCATGTTTTTGAGGAAGAAATTGGTTCAAAAGGGGATTCAACCTAAGTATCACAATTTGAGAAGGAATTTTGGTTCACAAAGGGATTCAACCTATGAGCCATATTGGTTTGACAGGGGTTCAACCTACAAATCACATTTGTTCAGCAGAAGTTCAACCTACGAATTATCGGTTTCATAGGGGTTTAACCTAAGGACCACATTAGTTCAGCAGGGGTCCAACCTATGAACTATCGGTTCCATAGGGGTTCAACCTAAGGACCACATCGGTTTAACGGGGGTTCAACCTACGAACTATCGATTTCATATGGATTCAACCTAAGGACCACATCGGTTCAACCTACGAACTATCGATTCCATAGGGATTCAACCTAAGGACCACAATTTTAAGAAGGAGATTGGTTTAAAAAGGGTTCAACTTGTGGATTGAATTTGGGAAATAAAAATTCCTGATGAAAGATTCTTAATTCATGATTTGAATGGACCATCATAGTTAGCTGTATGTGGCTTGCTTTCAGGATTATCCCCTCATTCTGAATGGGGATAGAGGATTGATGGGAATTATTGTAAATTGATGAAGAATTGTTGAAGATTGATGAGAAATTGTTGACGAAAGATTTTGTTTGAACTTGTGTACAGAGTTTCTAAAAAAAATGAATTTTTATAAAACAATAGAAAAATGCCCTAGTATAGCGGGGAAGAAAGAATAATATAAGACCATTGTTATTGAAGAAGGCTCTTGAAAGAAATATAACAATAATAAAAGTAATTCAGAATTGGTAATGAGCTTCCTTGTGAACTTGGGAGAATATCTGAAAAGGAAGGCAAGAAGAATTTTTCAGGGAAAATTATTCATCACAAAAGATATATTGCATGAGAATTCAGAGAATAATATTATAAAGAAAGTGACACCTAGATATAAGGAAAATTGATGATTTCATTGATGCCTTGGAGAAAGGATGACAAATTTAAGGAAAAACAACTGGAAACTACAATGTTCTTACGAAACAACAAAAAGCAGAAATGATAGAAACGAGAGAGCATTGGCAGTCATTTTCATGAATGATCAGGGAAAGGATTGGTCAGGACTGCAAGCTGCTCCTCTCCTTCATCTGGTATCAAAAGCTCTTTGTCAATGTAGTCCTGTACAATATTCTTGAAGACGAAGTAGCATTCAGTATCGTGCCCTATTGCTCAATGGAACTTGCAGAAACAATCTTTCTATTTCCCTACGGTGACAGGAGGATCCACAATCCTTGGAAGTTTGATCATATCCTTTGCAAGCAGGTATCCAAGAACTTTCTCGATCGGCTGACCTAAAGAAGTAAACTTGCGATCATAACCCCAACCATCACGCTTTATCTTTTCTTGAAAGTTGGAAAACTGCTGAGTGCTAACCTTTTTCTGGGAGCTGGACTGAACATGCTTGGTTAGGGCCATTGGCTGGTCTTCTTCCTTGTCCTCAACAAAAAGGTTCTTATCAATACAGTCCTGAACGATATTTTTAAAGACGAAACAATGATCGGTGTCATGACCTACTGCCCAATGGAATTTACAGAACTGATTTTTTAGTCTTCCCATGATCGTGGAAGGATCAATGATTCTTCGAAGATTGACTAATCCTTTGGCCAACATGTATTCAAGGACTTTATCGAGCGGCTCATCTAAAGGAGTGAAATCTCGATCATTGCTCAATTCTCTGTGCTTTGTTTTTTCCTGATTTTTTCCTTTTTGTTGAGGGCTTGATTGGAAAGGCCTATCATTGTTTTTGTAGAACTTTTCATTTTGGCTTTTAAATCCCTTTGAATTGTTGTTGTGGTTGTTCTGCTTGCCTTTGTTGATGCTTTTGCTGAGCTTAGAACTTCCTGCACTGCTATTGTTATGGTTGTTAATGATGTTTATAGGAAAGGTGGTAGGTGCCTTTTCTTCAACGGATTTTTTTTTGAAACGGGCTTCAGCTTATTCAGATAATATTTCAACCATCATTTTTTTGAACAACTGATATATAGCAGGATCGATGTCCTCCATGTCTTTCTGACTCTGTCTTTTGGCAGATTTTTAGAGAATCCACCTTTTGCTTGCTATTGCTGCTCTAACTGACGCATTGAGATAATGTAATCTTCTAATTCGATATTGTGACAATGCCAAAGCTCTCTGCAGAACAAGGAATGGTTTAAACTGAAGAAATTTTGGAAGAAAGAGAGATGGTGAAGGAGATATTTGAGAATTAGGTTGATAATTTGAAAAAGATATCCTATTACCAGGGATTGGGTTATCATAAAATTTGTGACAATTACGTTGTTACTCCATGGGGAGAAATAAGCAACTAGAATATGAAGGAAAATGTTATTTTGAAAAGGAAATCTCTTGACGAAAGAGATTTTATGTGAGAAAACAGAAAATCTGAATAGAATCAGAAGATATACTAGAAGATATGAAGAAGAAAAAGTTTGAAAAATAGATGGCAAGATTTGAATATTTGAAAAATTGCAAGCAAGATCGGAGAAATTTAAGAAATCAAAAGAAGAAAAGAAAATATACCTGGAGTTTTGAAAATCTAAGTAAAGTTTTAAAAAGGATTTTCAGGGTTTGGGAAAAATAATTATGAATAAATAAGGAAAAATAGAAAATATATGCCTAGACTTTGAAAAATAGAAGAAGACTTCGAAACAAATATCTAGGGTTTTAGAAAATAGTTTTGAAAAATATGGAAAGAGAAGTATATACCGAGATTTTGAGAAATACAATAAAATCTTAAAAAGAATATCTAGGGTTTTAAAAATTATTCTGAAAAAATAAAGAAAAAGAAATATATACCTATATTTTGAAAAATATAGGAAAATCTTAAAAAATATCCAGGGTTTAAGAAAATTATTTTGAAGAGGAGAATGAAAAATATACACCTGGATTTTGAGAAATATAGGGAAATCTTGAAAAATATCTAGGTTTTAAGAAAATTATTCTGAAGAAATAAAAAAAGAAAAATACATACCTGGATTTTGAGAAATAGAGGAAATTTTGAAATAAATATCTAGGTTTTTTAAAAGGTGAAGTAAATGAAGGTTACAAGATAATATCCACAAAAGGAAACAAAGCTACACAAGCAATGATGCACAAAACAACATTCCCTAAAAGCTGACTCTAATATGCAAACTTTGAAAGGGCTTTGTAGGACCTTAATCTTAACTCTAATGTTTAGATCATCTGAATCTAATTAAGATATGCCGATATACTCAAGCCAAAGCTCGAAGTACGTGGCATAGAAATTTTCTCTGGTTCTAAGGTAATGGTTTTCCCAACATCCTTGAGCACATGCCGATATACTTTGGACTATGGCCCTTAGTACGTGGCATGGGGGGTGTTAACCCAAATGAGTGGTCCAGTTGTGAGGCTCTTTCTCGAACTATGGTTCAGTGAGACAGCCCAGCAACGTGAAGACCGGGACAATATAGGTAGGGGATGTTTTTTAGAGGTATGCTCAACATGCAAGAAATCAGATGGCTCTAATGCAAAGTCCTAAAGAAATAGAATTTTGAAAATCGTAAAGAAGCATACACTTACATATATTGTTTTCATTCAATCCCTAAATTGAGGAGAGTTGTATTTCAGGTCTAAGTCTAAGTGAGCATGGATAAATTTCCTCAATATGGTGCTACCAAACCATAATTAATCCTATATGCATTATTGTGAACACCCTAAAATTTTCAATATTTTGTACATATTCCCTTTATGCCCCTAGTCCCATTTTCTCAGTAAATTAAGTCAATTTCGATCTAAACTCTGGTTCATTTCTCAGATTTTACTAAGAATCAGACCCATTTTCTATATTCGACTCGATTTTGGACCCGAATCCAGTGTTGAAATCCAAACCTGAGCCTCGTTATCCAATTTTTTAAATTAAAATTACAAAAATACCAAAAAATAATTTCCGAAAGGCTCAGACAGTCGATTCGATGTCCATTTTGATTCGATGCTCTGTACTTCTCGATTCAAGGTTCAAAACTCGAATATTTCCTCAAAATCCGGATTCGAACCCATTGTTTGAGAAAATTTCCAAGGTTTAAACACAAATCCTCAGAAAACCCCGCTTTTGTAAATATTTCTCAAAAATACAAAAATAGTTTTAAAATCCCACATTTTCCCTTAGATTTTAGAATTTTATATCAAAAGCACCAGAAAAAAAATAGGAAATGTAAAGAAAAACAACAAAAAATCAAAATAGAAAAGAAAAATACGAAAGATTGGTTGAGGACCACTTTTTTTTTAGGTTGTTTTAGCGAAAACTCCTTTTGAAAAATCTTTTTTTAAGAACCCTATTTTTGAAAATTATGAAAACTCACAACGGTCTCTCCGGCTCCCGTGCACGAGCTCTCTCTCTTGCTTGAACCCTCCATTGCCAACCTTCTGCCTCTTCTCCCCCTCGTCCGTCGATCCCCAACGACCTCCGCCACCTTCTCGATTCTTCTTATCGCTCTATAAAAACAGGCATCGGGGAGAAGGGAGGGAGGTCTTCCTTTTGCGCCATTTCCCATTTCATCCGCAGTCCACACCACCTCCTCTTCCTCGATTACCCGAGTAAAAGGGAGAATCTCTCAAGGTTTTTATCCATCGTCGCTTGAAAGAGATCAAGATCCTCTGCAAACAAGGTAAAGACCTCCCCTCTCTTTTGTTTTTCTGATTTTTCTCTTGGTTTTCCTGTTCTTCGTTTCTTCCCCATTTGAAGCATCCGTGGTAAGGATGATCTGCTCATAGCAGAGCACCCTACCCCAATGCAATATTAACGGAATTGTTGTATTCCGACATTCTTTTGTTCTCCTTTATGTTTTCGCTGTGTAGTATCTTTTCAATCTTTTAAATCGACCTTCCTTTCATTCTATTTCATTCTTGCACGTGTTGTTCACCGCATACCAGGCCTAGCCTTTTTGTTTGCGTCATACAATTTCTCCTAATGTATTTCTATGGGTTTTTTTTACGTTTATTATTATTTTTTTTTCTTTTCACTGTGTTCCTTGCATTCCACCATCGTCTTCTTCCTGTAATGCATTACCATATGGCGGGTTCACCCCACCCCTCCCCTAGCTCTACGATCTGAGATCGTGAAGCTCCGGAGGTCTTTAAACAGAACTCTTGTCCATGAGATTAGGCACATATGGCTTATTTCAGGTATTTAGGCATCCAAAAACCCTAAGGATAGCAATATGGTCCTCATGATACATACGCTGGCTTAAGCATTCCAACTCTTGTGCTACATCATCAGACAGAATTCCTGTCTCTCGATTCATCATTGAAGAGGACTGTGTGTATTGTCAGTCGATGTAGCTTAATGCTCGGGTCATTCATCTATGGATGATTTCTTTTAAAAGCTTGTGACATCAAGAAGGTCTCTTAAAAAAAAGGGGGGGGGGGGGGGCTCCAGCGGAATCAACTTTCCTTTTTATTTTAGCGTCAAGACTAATTGTTCATATCGACATCTCCAGTAGGGCCATCGCGCCCAAATGATCTCTCGCAGAAGAGGCCCATCGACTGGAGTGTCGTTCATTGTTTTACTTGTAAACTGAAGTTATGTCATTTCCTTTTATCATTTGTGGCTTGCTGCACCACTCCGATAGTTTGGTTTCTAAGCATTTAGTCAAGTGTTTTTTTGAGTTTTCTTCTTAAGAGTCTCAGTGGGCTTTCAATCTTATTGCCATCCTGGGTATTCCACTACACTATCATAGTGATCTGTTAATATCAACTTTGTTTATTGTTAGGAAATCCAACTCAGTATACCATATAGCAAATTTTGTTACAAGGATGAAAGACGCCGGATAATTTAACTGCTAACAATTCTAATGGCTTGTTCTCTGTACTGGTTTTCAAGATCTGTTTGCTAATGCATTCATTACAGATATACAAGCTACATGCCATGCGTAAGGTATATTTATTTCCTTGTAACACCAGGTTGTGTGATGGGTGAACATCATTTCCTTCTAATATGGTTGCTTCATCATCTTGCATTAAAAACCCCCATGCCAGTGAAGAAATCAGGCGAGACCAGATTGCCTCAGATAATAATCCCTTGCCTAAAAGTGTGACAAAGAGATCTAGCTTTTCTATTTTGCCAACCCTCAAATCTGAAATGAACGTTGCTTTCAAGGAAAGGGGTACAATGAATTCTGGTACAGATGGAAGCCCTTTCTCGATCATGTACCGAAAGAGAAGATTTCCCTAAGCATGACACAGGATTCCAATGATATCCTGCAACATTAAATAACTTTGTTTTTTGTTAGTAAGGGCCTCGTTTCTCATGATGACTCGTTAGTAAGGGACCGTGTTAATACCATCTCGTCAGACCCCAAAAGGGGATTTTGTAGGTGAATCATCCGGGCCTCGGGAGGTGAAAGGGAAACCCTTTCTTTCTTTCTTGAATCATGTGTAATGTTTGATAACATCTTTTTCCGTCTAGCCTGAGCTAAAATTTTCTCAGATTAATTCATTTGTATATTCCTCATCCTTGTATATATTATCAAAGTAATACTTGTTGTTGTCCTGTATAGTGAGTTGCACAACTACTATATATCATCAAAGTAATACTTGTTGTCCTGTATAGTGAGTTGCACAACATACATACACACTCACTCTCTGTTTCACAATATGTTTCTTGCAACCAACATACAGCACCATTGCATCCTCATTCATTCCCGCAACATTTTCTCCATGCACACCATGTACCCCTCACCTGTTATAGTGTATATTCACCACATCCTTGTCACCTGTAGCATTTTTCTGTTATTTCCATAAATCATCTTGTTGTATGTATTTTCATAACATTACATTGAAAACCTCCATAATACACTATTTCCTTATCACCATTTCATTACAGCAGTAACATATCTACAGTCCACTGCTACACGCCAAGGTCCTACACAACATTTTTGCTATCATTCACCACTTATACACAACCCCCACCTCCTTGTCATTACATACCTTTGGTAGTCACTGTAGCAGGTTGACATTCACTGTGTCCCTACTCCCTGACAACAATACACCAGCATTTACCCCAACAGCACCTTGCTGTCACCACCTTCCTGCAAAATTCTACTTCACATACCTTCCATCATCGACTTCATAGTATCTCCACTATAGGTGCTTCACTATCAGTATACCATTACCTGTGAAACTTTCACATATCTTCACATCTTAACCATGCACCCCTTACCAACTACAACATCACCATTTGCTGCCCTATAGATATCCAGCCCTGCTGCCACTCATCTTCTGTAATATTCTCTACAGCACAAACCTCACACCTTCATTTATCCAGTATATCCAAATTCCATTCACTTGTCATCTTTACAGCAACATCTCCATCACTTCTCATCATATCATCACATCCTTGTCACCTGCATCTGTGCACTTATCCATCTTTCCACTATCCATCTCTCTCCATAGGCACTTGCTGAAACATTTCCCAGGATAGTATACTCCTCTTGAACATAGGCATATTAGGTCCACATAAGCATCTTATGCTTGCATAATAGCATCATACTTTAGGCAAACATATGCAAATTCATTTCTTTTTTTTTTGCTTAAAGCCTTGCACATCTCTCTCTCTCATATGAATGTTCATATCTTTCCTGTAGCTTAGAATAGTACATGAGCATTTGCATTTATAACATGACTTCTTTCATTTTCTCCCTATATTCACATCTCAGGGACTCTATTTTTGCAGGAAAGCTATGATTCATTGAATCTCTTCTTCTAGCTTAGGAATTTGAATTCCAATGCAATTTTAACAATGTAATAGCTAGATTATAATGAGAAATTTTCATTTTCTGCACTAGCATCAGAATGTATTACATATTTTAGAATCGCTTATTTTCATATCATTTTCTTTTTTTCTTTAGAAAATTCATGAATGGGAACACGAATGGCACATGCACCATTTTATAAAAGATGATTAAATCCTAAGTTGCCGATTTGCATCAATGGCCATAGTCAAGGTGTGAACAAAACTTAGGATTTTCATCTTTTTATGGAATAACATTAGATCCACACTAGGTCTCTTTTCAAAAATCATCATATTTTCAAATATTTTCTTCCTTTATTAGAGTTTAACTTAAAATTTACTCAAGATATATATCAATGGCCATAGTTAGGATATATTGAGAGTTAATTTCATTTTAAACTCTATAAAGGCACCAAAAATGTATTTTATTCTTCACTTGAATATAAATATGATTACTATATAATACATTCAATGACCATAGTCAGGGATGTATTATATCTTCAATCTTATTTTAATTCACTTAAAGAATGAAATATATATTTTTTTTAAATCTAAATTCAAATTCTTTAATTCATTTAATCATTTAGGATAGAATTACATCATATTTTTCAAACATTCTTCATCAAAATCTAAGTGATTTTGAGATATATTTTCAAATATTTTCTTCATTTTCAATTCTATCTCATTTCAAAAATCAAACTTCAATTTCAAAATCTAATTTGACTTTAAAATTTCAAATTCATTCGTATATTCAAAATTCAATTTCCAAATCAAATCAAATCAAATTTCAAAGTTCAAATCAACTTTGAAATTCCAAATTCATTTCCAGGATTCAATTTCAAAATCAATTTGGCATTTCAGATTAAATTTCAAAGTTCAATTTTGAAACTCCTGATTCATCCTCTGATTTTTAAAATTCAAGTTTAATATCAAATTTATTCTTCATTTTTCGAAAACTCCAAAAGATTGAGTCTTGATTCTCAATTCAAAATCAAAGTCTTGAGATTGATTCTGAATCCCAAAATTCAATTTTTCCCAAGTCTAAAGCCCACTTTTAAATTTAATTTGGGTTTCCAAAATCCTGATCCACATTCAAAGTCCCATTTGGATTTTCAAAATCCAATTCCACCTTGGATTCAGATTTCCAAATTCAACCTCCATCTTTTAGGATTCCAGACTTCGGATCGAATTCCATTCCAGATTCCTGATTCAACTCCATTTTGGATTTCAGACTTCGGATCCAATCCCATTTAGGATTTCAGACTTCGAATCCAACTCCATTTTGGATTCTAGACTTCAAATCCAACTCTGTTTAGGATTCCAGATTTCGGATTCAAATCCATCTTGGATTCCAGACTTCGAATCCAATTCCATCCAGGACTTCAGATTTCAAATCAGATTCTATTCCAGATTTCGAATCTAGTTCCATTTCCAAAGCCAATTTCAAATCTATTTTCTCAAATCTGAATTCAAATTCAATTCCTGTTTTAGGTTTTGAAATTCAAAAATTCCTTTTCAAAATCGATTCTTGAAAATTGATCCAAATTCAAAGCCTATTATGACTTTGAAAATTCATTTCTTATTTCAAAAATTCCAATTCTAAATCCCTTTTCTCTTCATCTGAAGACTTACCTTTCCAAATTCTGATCATTCAGAGACTTGGGAATTTCAAGTCTCTTCTCCCAGATCTATTTCAAAGCCCAAGTTAGATTCAGAATCTAACTTTTTCAAACCAATTTCAAATCTTTGAATCATTTTCTTCACTCCATTATCACATTTATTTCAGAATCACTTGGAAAATCCCAAATTTTTAAACTGTTTTCTCAAAAGTATACATTTCTGCATTCACATTGCACAAGCATGATTTTTTGTGCATTCTAAACTTAGAATAAATTCTTAGATAATATTAAGGCAAAGAAAAAATGCATGAATTCGATCCTCAGTTTGATTACCCCTGGTAAAGGCGTCAGGAACGGTCGAACCTCGTATCGACGAGCAAATCTCGTCTCTCTCAATTTTCCCGCAAATATTTCAAAACAGAGGTGAGTAATCTTTTAAATCTTTTCAAAATTTAGATCAAGTGAGACCTTCGCAAAAGACTTCCTCTCTCTCTTCTTTCTTTTCTCTTCTCTCTTTGTTTCTATCTTTTAATTCTTCTTAAAAAGGGGAAATAGAAGTTAGAAAGGAAAAGAGAAGAAAGAGAAGGAATACAAGAGGAAAATTTTTGCGATGATCACAATTATGTCAGCTAGGTATGATTCTTGGTCTCTAAGGTTGCATGAAAATGAAGCTGACATTTTAAGGATAATGATTTAGACAATTTTAAGTAAGGCAAAAGGCATAAATTCAACCTGACGAATATGAGTCCCATCACGGTCTTCAAACCTGTGATTGTTGCAAAAATTTTCCTCTTTTCCCTTTTTCTTCTTTTTTCCTCCTTTTGAGGGAAAAAAAAAGAACAGAAAATGAGAAAACCCTTTGCAAGGTCTCACTTGACCTATTTGAAAGAAAGATAGATTTTGAAATTTACTCACCACAGTTTTGAAATTTTGCGAGAAAAAATGGAGAGACGAGATTCGCTCGTCGGTACGAGGTTCAACCGTTCCTGGCACCTTTAGCAAGGGCAATTGAACCAAGGATCGAATTAATGCCTTTTGCTTTGACTAAATTTGCCTAAGTGATTATTCCAAAATCTTGAATGCATATTGAATCATGCTTATGCAATGAATGATGATTTGAAATATGATGCATGCTTTGGAAATATTTCAGAAATTTGGATTTTCCAAGTGATTTTGAAAGAGGTTTTGAAAACATCCTTGAAGAAGTGGTTCAGAAATTGAACCTGAAAAGATTGAAATTTGACTCAAACTTTAAAGAGGACCTGAGATTTGAAATTAGGAATTGAAAGTGAATATTTGAACTTGAAAATAGAATTGGAAAATAAAAGATTGAATTTTGAAGTTGGAATTTGGAAATTGAGTTTGTTTCTGGAATGGAATCAGAATGAGACTTTGATTTGATTTTGGAATTTGATTTGATATTTGGAAATCAAAATTTGAACTTAAAAATTGAATTGGAGTTTCAAAATGAATTTCAAACTTTGAACAATAATTAAATTGAAAATTGAAATAAAACTCAGAATTTGGAACTGAATTGGTAATAAAATTTGAAAATTTGGATTTTGAAATGGAAAGTGGAAATTGAAAATAAAAGTTGGGTTTGGATTTGAAATTTGATATTGAAATTGAGATTTGAACTTTGAATTTGAAATTTGAAATTTGAAATTTGAAATTTGAAATTTGAAATTTGAAATTTGAAATTGAATTTAGATTTTTGAAATTGAAGTTTAACTTTGAAATTTGGAAATGAATTTGGAAATTGAAATTAAAATTAGAATTAGAATTAGAATTTGAATTTGAGATTGAAATTGGAATTTAAAAGTGAATTTAAAGATTGAAAACTTGGAATTTAAAAATAAACTTTGAAATTTGGATTTTGAAATTAGACTTAGAATTTAAAATTAGAACTGAATTTGAAAATTGGATTGGAAATTCAAAGTAAATCTCAAAATTTTGATTTGGAATATCAAGGTGAATTTCAAAATTTTGACTTAGAATTGAATTGAAAATTAAAACTCAAAAATCAAATTTATAATAAAATTCAAAAAATTTGAAATGGAAATAAAGAATTTGAATGAAATTTGAAGTTAAATATGAAATCCAAGAATATAAAGTTCAGAAATTGAAATTTAGAATTGAAAATAAAATTTAAAACTGAATGAAATTGAAAATAAAAGGACAAATCTGAATATATAAATGGAAGTTGAAAATGGTTTTAAATTTAGAAATGAAAACTGTATTTTTGAAAGTTTATTTCAAATATCACTTGGAACTTTGAAAATAATTTGAGAAGATGGCAATTAATGATGCAAAATGATGAATGCCTTGAAAGAATTTGTTTAAAATTGGAATTTTAAAAAGCAAATTTCATTCTTTAATAGAATTGAAATGAGATTAAATTGTAATACATTCATAACTATGGTCACAAATGTATTCTAACTTAATCTTCATTTGAATTCCAAGAAAGAATAAAATTTAATTTTTTTGCTTTTATAAAATTTAAGGCAAGATTAAATTTCAATATATTCATGACTATGGCCACAAATATATCTTGATTCAATCTTTACTTTGAATTCTAATAAAAGAATAAAAGATATTTTTGAAAAATATGATGATTTAAAAAAAAAGACCTGAAGGGTAGGTCAAATTTTATTCCATAAAAGATAAAAATCCTAAGTATTGTTCACATTTTGACTATGGCCATAAATGTGACTCATTTACTTAGGATTAATTACCTTTTATTAGAATGGTGCATGTGCCATTTGTGTTATCCCATAGTGCTTTTTGAAGAAATAAAATAAAATGCCATAAGCGATTATGAGAATTTAAAATTACAACTATATGCTCATACATTCTATTCTGAACAAAAAAATAGAAATTCTCATTAATCTAGAATTATTATAGTCTTAAATTGAAATTGAAATAATAAAATTCCTAATCTAGGAAAAGAAATCAAAATCTCTTGAGCTTTTCTTGCAAATATGAGTTAGCACAAGGCAAAAATGCAAAATATAGAAGAAAATGAAAAATGCCATGTTAAAGCTAATCATGCATGTGGTTATACCTATTCTAATGAAGAAATGAATATGCAAAGTGTTATGCCTATGATGAAATGCATATGCATATGCCTAAGTGCTATATCTATGCTAATGAAGAAATATAGATCCAATGCCTGAATGCAATGTATTATGAAGAAATGCATATGCAATACCTAAGTACAATGCTAATGAAGAAATGTATGTGCAAGGCTTAAGTGTGATGAGAAATGCATAAGCATCTACCTAAAATGTGATGTTTATACTAAATGAAGGAATGCATATGTAATGCTACAGCCAATGGAGAATTGCATATGAGAATGACTAAGGAGAGATGATCATGTAATACACCTAAATAGAATGTTCAGGCTAATAAGGGAATGCACATGAGACTGCCTAAGGGCAATACTCATGCAATATACCTAAATAGAGTACTTGTGCTGATGAGATAATGCATATGCATCTAAGTAAGATGCTCATGAAAGAATGTATATGTGATACCTATGCTGGAATGAGACTATATCTGCTAAAATGCCTATAAAGATGCATTTACTGAAATGAAAATGGAAGATATTTATGCATATGATGGGGTGCATATGGCAGTATATATATAGGATGCAGGAAATGAGGCAAATGCAGTGAATAGCAATATGCAGGTAATGCGCAATGTATAGGTAATATGCAATATGCAGGAAATGATGGTGTACGGGTGTTGGATGCTAATGAGATAAATGCATATTGATATACATTGCAATGGCACTACAAGGAGTGAAGTATAGGAGATGACTACATACGATGAGTTGGTGAATTGCTTTTGACAGAATCAAATTGATTCGCAACAAATCGACTGCACACAACAAACTGATTTGTTGCAAACTAGTCCCTGCAAAACAAAATCACTGTTGTGACTGGTTACCAGTGGAAATTAAGTAGCAGGTGGTGAAATGATGTGAGGTGTTATAAGCACTAAAGTGCTGATAAAAGCACAATGTTGGAAAATAGAAACAAATGTGGAAATCTGATTTTAAATCAGAAGAACAACGTGTTTCATGGTATATCAGAGGGATATTGCCCAACAAACACAAAAATCTCAGTTTCAGTTTTTGACAGCTTACGCTCATGACTAAGAAGATCAGATAACAATTGGTTTGTCTCCTCAACAAACAACAAACTGTTACCCACTGCCTTAAGCATCGACAGTAATACAAGATTTCCATGATGTGGCAATCTTAATGCAAAACTCAAGATGAAAAGTATGATCTTTGCCTTCTTATCTTGATCAAACCTCTTATCAAGATTTTGTGGCACAAGAAGATCTGATCTAGAAGTTAGCAAAGACTCCAGAAATAACAAAAAGAAATTTGGGTCTAGAGACATCATCTTCTTTTGTTGCACTATCAGCTCAAGAAATTCCCTATATGACTGCAAGAAAATTTGATCATCCAGCATACTTGTATTTCCATTTCGTTTGGATGAAGTAGATTTATGGCACCATAGATTGTAAAGCCCTTCTATACACTCAATTGCAGCAACCCTTACTGCCTGCTTAGAACTAGAAAGTGGCAGAAAATTGAAGGAAATCCAAGTAAGAGCTCTACAACTTTCTCGATCAGAATCTCGGCACATGATGCCTAAACAGATGAAAGAGTGGCAAGTAAATGAAGGCTTTCAACTTTCACTGACACCGGAAATCCATCATCGAGATAAAATTTGGACAGGAATGAAATAGGAAGCCCACTTCAACTCGTAACAAGCAAATACAGATGTTTCCTGAACAAATGCTTGGATGCAGATATAGCAATGATACAAATTTAATTAAACAGGAAATGATTAACGTGTAATGTCCAGCAGAGGAACACCAGTGATCACTTGCAAACTGGGAATCGCTGGTGACCAGAGGTGAACTGCCGATTTAGGTAGATACCGTGTGGGAGGACCATGATGAAATGCCTAACCATACTGTAGAGTGGAACATGAATAATTGCTGTAAAAAAAAAAAAAAAGGGGAAAAGAAAGGACTGGTGCTTGATGAAATATGGTTATTGCCACAACTAATTTGACATGAATGTTGAAGAGGGAGATGCGTTGAATGGGGATGATGCAATAAGTGATAAGATGTTGTGCTGAAGAATACAACATGCAACAACATGAGGAATTCAACGATGCAGCGCGTAGCTTACCTTGAATTGTTTGCACATTATCTGGTCCAAAGCCTTGAACTCTAAAAAAAATGCAATATCATCTACTGAGTATGTTTCATCAGCGACATCCTTCTCAGATATATGATTCTCATATCCTGGGCTAATCCCATCCTTAGATATGATGAAGTTTTGAAGAATCGAGAAGAACTGGATGGGTCTTTTATAGGCATAGTAACACAACCCATTGGATGTAGGGGAAAGGGAAGATCGTTGGATCAACATGATGCAATGAGATGGACTGGCAATCGACGCTCTGCCATGAGCCTCCAGCAACTCGGATACACATGCTGTGAGATGCAGGATGCTAATACAAAACAACCGATGATGTTGTATGGGGGCTTTGTGAAGGTATACACATGAAAAATGAAATGTCGTGAACAACATAGAACAAGAAATCAGATTCAGATTGGAAATCAGGATGAAAACAAGAAATCAAGACACAACAAACAATCAAGATCAACAGACAATCAAAACGAAAATAGGAACTCAAAAATCAAAAGATAATCAAAATGCAAATAGAAAATCGAAAACCAAAAGAGAAGTCAAAATGCAAACTGATTATCAAAATGGAACAGGGCATCAGAGGAAAACAAAAAATCAAAATAAGAAGGGGAAATTAAAATGAAACAAGATATGGATTAGAATTGTGATACACAAGATAATGGTGAAACGAATAATACTAAGGAAAATGTTATGAAATCAGGGACGATAATTCGGGTTGGAATGTAATGCTCTGGTGAACCGATGATGTCATTGCAGTGCATCATCGATTTCCGATATGTGAGGCAATCATGGATGCAAACCACATCAAGTGATATGATGAATTTGCAATAGACAACGCCAACATGATGCCAAAACCATAGATGTATAGCACAAGAAAGAGAGGAAAAAAAAATATGCGATAAAGCCACTGAATCCGGAAAATGCAATAGAGGCAACGATATATAATGAATACGAACTATGATGAGTTCAATAAGGCATCAAAACATAAATTAGCAGTTGATAAAATGGGAGGGGGTGGGGGGGGGGGATCGTCTTACATTGGCTACCTGCTGCGGCTTTGAGTTTCTTCACCAACAAGAGAAAAAAGAGAAAAGGGGAAGAGAAGAGGAGGGAGAGAAAGGGGCTGCGAAGATGGGAGAGGTGAAAGATTAGAGAGGTGGATGGGTGGGAGATGGATACTGAGATCCTCCCCCAATGGTTGTTTATATAAGAGAAGGCCGTTAGAAAATTTTCAAAATGGGTCCCTCCATGTTTTAAAAATTTTCAAAAAGGGGGTCTTGATTATAAGGTTTTTCAAAAAGAAGGGATGAGGCTACTTTATGAATTTCTTTTTCTTTTATATTTTTGAACGAGAAACCTAAAAAAAATATGAGGGAAATATGAGGATTTTAAAAGATGGGATCCAGATGAGGTTTTTGAAAGATTTTATAAAATATTTGCTTTTTAAAATTTGAGGATTTTACAAAAGAAAGTTTTTGAAATAAAAGAGTTTAATTTTAAAATTGGGTTTCAAAATAGAACTGGATCTAAGGTTTTGAGAAAAAAATGAGTTTGGATCTCGTATTGAGGAAACATGACGAGATTGGATCTGAATAAAATACCTGAGCCAATACAGAGAATTGATTTTTTTTTTTTAAATAGAAGATCCCGGCTTAGAATTGGATTTGGATATCAGATCTGGATCTGAGATTGGGCCAAATATGAAAAATGAAGTTGGATTTCGGATCTTTAACCAGGAACTGAATCTGAGAATTGACTAAAAATTGACCTAATTGCTCAGAAGTTGGGGGCTAGGGGCAAAAAGGGAATTTTTGAAAATTTGAAAAAATTGGGGTGTTCACAGACAGTAGCCACCGTCTCATTCCCTTGCACAGCAGCCCGTTGTAACCTTCCAACCTCCAGCACCCTCAAGTTAGTGTTGTCACAATCAGCCACTAGTCGAACCACACACTAACAATGTCACTCCTCCAAACTCGAGTTTTCCTTTCACCTTTTTCCTTGGTGCCATCAATAGAAAACTTGTCTGGAACTTTAACGGCTTAAATGGGCCGAATCAAGTCAAATGGTAAACAAAACACTTGTAGAGCACGACCTCAGCTTTCCAGAAAGCTATAGAACATACAATTTGGACCGGCATCTAGGGAGATACAGCCAAAATACCAGGACTATATTCACCCTTCAAATAGCATCTTTCCCTCCCTCATCACCATTTCGAATTTCTTTCTCAAAAACAAGAAAACCTCCTCCATGGTCGACCCCCATGGGATTTTAAGCTTTGTTGGAGGGTAGAATGATGATGCCACCCCCAGCTCCATGGTCGACTCCCATGGGATCTTAAGCTTTCAAAAATTCCCTTTTTGCCCCTGGCTCCCATCTTCTGAATAATTGGGTCGACTTCTGATCAATTTCCATTCATTTCTTGGATTCACTGGTTGAATATTCTAAATCCAAATTCAATCTTCATATCTGACCCAATCTCAGATCCAAATTTGATGTCTGAATCCAATTCTGAACTTAGATCTCTTATTTTTCAAAAAATCAACTCTTTGTATTTTCTCAGATATTTTATCTGGATCCAATCTCAATTCAAGATCCAAACTTAATATTCTCTCAAAATCTCATATCCAGACCAGTTTTTGAAACCTAATTTCTGAAATTTAACCACGTATTTTCACAAAATCTTCTTTTATAAAATCCTTAAATTTCAAAAGAAATATTTTATAAAAACCTGTCAAAAACCTCGTTTGGATCCCATATTTTAAAAATCTTTGTGTTGTCCTCATATTTTTTTTAGTTTTCTCTTTTAAAAATATAAAAGAAAAAGGATTTCAAAAAATGGCCTAAAGCCCCTTTTTTGAAAAACCTTGTAAAAAGAATCACCTTCTTGAAAAATCTCAAAAAAAAGAGGAACCCATTGTGAAAAATTTCTAACGGTCTCATCTTATAAAAACTGACCATCAGGGGTCGATGAAATCCATCGTCTTCACCTCTCCCCTTCTGCGCATGATCCACCCCCTCCATTGCTCTGATCACTCTCCTCCTTCTCCCTTTGTCTGCTCTTCTTCCTCTGTTCTCCTCCCAATCAGCTGAAGGAAGTCAACCCTCCCTACAGTAGAGCCACATTAAGTGATCATTCTCCTTCCCTTCTTTGTTTTCTATAAAATTTTTCTTTATTTACAACACTTATTTGTTTTGATTTCATCTTTCTTCATTTTTTTTATCATAAGGCATAATTGGTAGGATCGACCTGCGTATAGCAATGTCGACCCACCTGTTGCTACAGCAACAGAATGCTTGCGTTCCAACATTTGCTCTCTTTCTTACTTACAATCCATTACTGAATCTCGTTAGTTTTATATGTATTTAAATCAAATCAATGTTTCCATCGTCGTCCCGTGTATCATGATTTCAATACGTATCTCGTTTTACTCTGATTTCCTATTCTCATTTCAATTTCCCGTTTCACTCTAATTGGCTGTTTTGCTTTGATTTCCTATTTTTATAGTATTTGATGGTATTTAGTTCATCGCATTTCGTTCATTTTAATTGCATTATCTCCCCCCCCCCCCCCCCTTTCTTATCGTGTGTATGTGTTTCCTTAAGTTTTCTACAGTCCACCCACGCCATTAACATTTCTGTTGTTTAGACTTTGTCATTTGATTTTATGATGCACTTTCCCCTGTTCATCTGCATTCACTTTGATCATCTTGCTCCAATCATATTCATGGAATCTACTATTCATTGTATGAGACACTGTGCATTTGTTTACCATGTATATATCTTACTGTATAAATCATTATGCAGAGTTGATTATTCAATGGATGTGCGTTTCTGTGTTTTTCTTTTACTCATTACATAATCTCATGACACCCTGCGTCCTGTCCACCCCTTTTACCAGTTTACTGCTTTATCTAAATTCATGCCAGCATCATCCACTTATATTTGCCTCCACTTGCATTTCACAGCATAAGATTCCCTCTTTTTCTTCACCCATTACTCTGCAACTGCTGCATTTACCCACATCATGCATTTTATTATTAGCATTTGCCATATATCCCTTTACCGTGGCCTCTACATTCCCACTTAATCACCACTATTTCAGCACCTCATTACACCCTTCACACAACACTTGCGCCACAACTTACCTGCTTTGAAAGTCTAAAGCCAATTACCTGCATTTAGTAATATCTTGTATCCAGTGTTTACCATGTTGACTCCCTGTAATAGAGAGCCAAGGGAGCCGTCATGCTTCAGCTTGCGCAAGGGATGATGCCCATGAGATTTGAACCTAGACAGCTTGCCCATGAGATTTGAAATCGTTGTTATATCTTGATTTAGGATATTATTTGGATAGTTGCTTGAAAGAGTTGACTCATCTGTTTTATGAGAGATTTCTTTTTTTTTTGTGAAGTTTTAGATTATGGGGTTGTGGTTGCTAGTTTTTCATCAAAACTTTATCACACGAGTGTTGATCTGTACTGGGATGGGACTTTATGTTTAAATGGACTAAAGCATTACATAGTTTTGCTTGCTTCATGCTGCAATATTCAAATCGCAGTACTGTGTGTGCTCTTTGGTTGAAAATTGTTATTTATGATATGCACCTTTGTTCGGGTCATGCTACTCAACTTACACTTTAAGATTTCTATTGGCCTCTGAATTTAATTTGAGGTGTAAAAGTGATGCCTTGTCTTCAATTGCATGTGTCTATCTACATCAGTTGTGGTCATGAAATGTAAGTCTTGAGGTGCCAGAGGCCTTGGTGTAACAACTCAAAAAAAGAATTAGTATTGATTCGGGCCGGATCCGGACCCGACCCGGACCACTGCCTCTCGCTGTCATTAAAGACAGCGAGGCAGGCAGGAGGAGGGTTACGAAACCCCCCTCACCGTCTTTCCCCTCTTTACTCTCTTCTCTCTTACTCTCTCGCTCACTCGACTCTCTCTCCCTCACTGACTATCTCGTCTTCCTCAATTCGTCAGAGACCATTGTCAGTCTGCCGCCACCTGCGACCTCCTTTTCGATCGTGGACTGACCAGAGCTTCATCGGTGACCCCCTTCTGTCTGGCGAGCTTCCCTCCAACGACCACCAGGTACGCCTTTCTCCCCCTTTTCTTTTCCTTTTTGCAGCCTTTTCTCCCTGTCATCGACAGACGGGGGCAAAAGTCCCTTCCCGTCGGTTGTTTATGACAGAGAAGGGTCGTGCGACATAGGTTTTAGCCCCACTTGTTGTCGACAGGTCGGCAAGGGTAAAACCCCTGCCGCCTGTGAGGAGGGTTTCAACAGGGTTTTTTGGGGCCCCTGCTTGCCCTTTGTCTCTACCAGGGAGGGTCGAGACCCCTCCCTGCCTCCTGTTCCTCTAAGAAACTGACAGGGGCCTTTGGTCCCTGTCTCGTTTCCCTGTTAAGCAAATCGACAGGGGTCTTTGGCCCCTGCCTCCTCTCCCAAAAGTCGCATGGGAGCTGTTGTCCCTTGCGTCTCTCTCTCTTCTGCAAAACTAAAAAACAATGTTAGCACAAAAATGTAGTTTTTTGTGAATTTATCCGAAAATATTAGACATTATCGGATATTATTCAGATATAAACCCAAATTCATACCCCCTTTGATATAAACATGAGAAATAAGGAATAAATTTTGAAAATAAACTTGGAAATTCGAAATTAGGGTCAAAATGACCAAAATACCCCTGATGACCTTGAGATCAGGGTTTTCTGAAAGTTTTTTATAAAATTTGGAAATTTGAAAATCAAATAAAATAAATCAAACATAATATGATAAAATATGATGATATTCATGAAAATTTATGGAATTAGAAATTGGAATTTCGAAATTTAGGTCAAATATACCAAAATACCCCTGATAACAAGACTATGGCCTTGAAACCAGGGTTTTCTGAAATAAATTTTGCAAAAATGAGAAATTGAAATGCAAATGATATTGAAATTAACCCTAATATGATTCTATATGCCTATTTACATGATAAAAACCCTAAAATGGCAAAAATATCACAAAATATCCAATTTGACTTGATTTTTGCTTGATTTTTGGTCCTGAATTTAAAAATAAACTAACATACAAAGCAAATGAACTTGGATTTGAGACAAATTTGGCATAACACCTAGACTAACCCTAAAAACAGAATGGAGCTGGAAAATCTATTGTTTTGTTATTTTTTTAATATGGAAAATAACTAAAAATCCTAAAAAAAACAAAATTTTGCCTAAAATGTTGATTCTAAATTGAATTTTGGATACTAAACCTCATAAAAATTTCCCAAATTTTATGGTGTGACAGAAGACAGTTAGTCAAATATTTTTTCCTTTTATAGATTCTGGTTTTGACCTATGGTCGGAGCTGGAAAGCTCCGGCAAGTTGGATCAGAATCTGAAGACTCTAGGATTTCGGGCAAACAGATAGGTTTTGTGAGAAAATGTGGGAAAAATAGCAGACAAATGAAAAAATGCCTGACATTCTGGGAAAATGTCTATGACAAATAGAGTAAGTTTTCCTTTTTTTACAGCATTGGGATTCAGGTTATGGTTTGGGTTGTGAGAGAGGATTATCAATGGTTTGAATTTCTGAACTTCTTAGGTATGAGAATCTGTCAGACAGAAAAGATAATTTTGGGAAAAATACTTGAATAATTTCAAAAATTCCCAACTTTTGGAAAATGACAGAGAAATAAGTTAGAAACAACTTTCAAGTTTAAAGTTTTGACAAAAGACTTATGGATTGAATGGACACAGCACATTAGGGTCGGTCTATACCCTGAGAAAGAGAAAGTGAGATTTTCCCAAGGGCCTTGAAAAACCGATTTTTGACAAAGATAAAAGCTACTTGGAAAAAGCTACAAATTTACTGGAAAATAAAAGGTTCCTACAGGAATTTATGGTATTTTTTTTAGGGAAATTTGGATCATCCATCTAGGAGATCTCTGAAGCTTTTGTCTGCTAAAACAACAATTGAACTTTCTGGAAATGCGAAATCCCAGTTTGGGATTTGATTTGTTTGAGAGGGTTCCGAAACCCAAATTTTTGGCAAGAAAATGAATACATGCAACTAGAGATATCGATTTTTTTTTATTTTTGAACAAAAATACATGCATGAAATAATAACTAAATTCTGCAAATAATTGGAAAATCTATGATTTTCTAAGTTAATAACAGCAAGATGGTAAAATGAATAGAATGAATATTAAAACCTAATCTAGATGCTATCTTTAAAATATGAAATCACACAAAATTTGAAGATAAAAGGAAAAGAAAACAACAAGGGAAATCGGATCCTCTTTAATATTGGTTAATCGAAATGGGGGATCCGATTCATCAATCGGATGGATCACTCTATTCGGTACAACCATAATCAATGCTATAACCTCATAAAATTACCTTTGTAACTGGGTGAATCTGGTTTTTGAACCGGATTCGTGCTGGAATCACAGAGAAAATTGTAGTAGCAATGGGGCAAAGGCTTACCTTGGGGCCTTGCTGCCAAAGTAAAGAAGAGACGCCGGCTAGAGCTATTTTGGAGGTGATGCTGAAGACGTGGCTGCCGGCTGGAGTAGTTGATGAAGGAGGGAGCTGCTGTGGCTGGTAGCAAGGGTGTGAAGGAGGAGCATGGAAGAGGTGCAGCAATAAGGGCTGCAGCCAAAGGAGAGAGAGAGTAGCCAACGTGAGCTTCTCTTTTTTTTTTACAAAAGACTTAGGATTTAATGAAATAGGGCTAAGGTTAAGAGGGGTTAATGAGAGGGGGAGTAAGGTTTACGTGAATGGGCTGGAGTAAGTAGGGAAAGGAAGGGAAGGAAAGAAGGAAAGAAGGGGAAGAAAAGAAAGGAAAGAGGAAAGGAAAGGGAAAAGGAAAGAAAAGAGGGAAGAAAATAGAGGGAAAGGAAGGAGAGGAAGGAGGGCTGGAGGAAATCCTATGCGAGTGGAAGGAGAAGGGAAAGAAGAAAGGAAGAAGAAGAAAAGGATGAAGAAGAAAAAGACAAAAAAAAAGAAAGAAAGAAGAAGAAGAAAGGAGAGGAAGAAAGAAAAAGAAAGAAGAAGTAGAGGAAGAAAAGAAAGAGAGGGGGCTAGGGGGGGTCGACCCCCTTGTGGGTCCCACCTTAGGTAAAAAAAAATAACTAAAAAGAAAATAAAGAAAATGTAATAAAAAAATTTCTTTTTATATGTAAATTAAAAAGGCAAATGCAAATGGATGGGCCATCTCAGAGCGGGTCCAAATTCCACTTTTGAAATTCGTTTTAACGATTAGAGGGGTAAAATAGTCTTTTCAGAAAGTTTTCGGATGAAACGAGTTGTTTTTGGCAGTTTTTTAAACAAGCTCGGAATTTAAAATTCAATACCCCGTTGTGAAGCAAATCCAGTGTAGAATTTGAAAATTTGAGTTTGAAAGAAATCCAGATTATTTTTCTCGAGAAAATATTTCCAAATTTAGACTCTTGGGGATAAAAATGTCAAATTTGAAAACCCAGGGTTTGAAATTGATTTCTGAAAACTTTTAAAACTCAATCTAGATTTAAATTTAGAAAACTGGAGTTCTGGACTTCGAAAATGGAATGAAATATAATGAAATGTTATGAAATGTTGAGAAATGATATGAAATTATATGTGAAATGCTAACCCTGAATGAAGAATTTTGGATGTTAGACCCTGATTGGTTGTTGTACCAGTTCAAAAAGTGTTAAAATTGATAAAATTTTCAAAATGATTCAAGAAATGGTTTTCAGACTCTACCGAGCTAGAGTAATACTCAAAATCAAGGTTTGAGCTGAATTGAACTGAAATGAACTGGATTGAGCTGGGTTTTAGAGTTTCAGAACTCAACTGGACTGACAAGACACTGACTCAACTGGACTCTCTGATTAAATTTTCAAGAAAAACTACCATTTTTAGAGAAATGGTACGGAATGGTCACTGGAGTGAAGTGAATTACAAATCTGAGCTGGGTTTGAGCTAGAACAAAGGTCAGTAATACTGACATGAACTAAAATCAAAGCTCGAACACTAACTCAAACGATCAGATTCAACTCAATTTCAGTTGAAGGAGCTAAAATGGGCTCCTAGACACTTGGAAATGGTTTTGAACTGAAACTGGAGCACTTGAACTTCTTGTGAGCTCAGGCTAGACTCAGAGGAATATGACTGACTATGAATGACTGACTCAGAGACAAATGGCTTGAATTTGAGTAAAAAATGATCTCAATTCTGAAGAAATGATCCCATTTTGGCAGGAATGGTCAGAAATGGAAATGATATGTTCATTGTGAGCTCAGCTGAGCTTGAAATGACTGATATTCTAACTATTCTGAACTGACCAATAAGCTTGGTTGACTCCAACTGACTAGGGTCTGAGATGACCTAAGGGTAAAATGGTAATTTTCCTAATAAAAGTGGGTAAAATGGTAGTTTTCTAACACAGACTCAGGGTTTGACTCCTACACTGACCTAACAGGGTTGGCACTACACGAGGTGTGTTTGAAAATGGATGAAGAAAATTTGGGGTGTTTATAAATGCCCCTCTTTGCTACTAAGCCAGCTTGAGGACGAGCTTAGTGGCAAAAAAACACACACCAAATTTGGGCTATAAAAATGCCCCAGTTAGAAGGATATGACTGAATATGAAGATATTAGCCCTGCTAAAAATGGTAGATATGAAATGGAGGATAAAGAAGAAAATTTACTTCAAAGAAGTGAGATTTAGGTTTTGCCCTTAACCTGGATGGGATGGAAAATACCTCATGTAAAAACGAGGCTCAGGTTTGACCCTTAACTTGACCGAGAAATGAAATACCGCATCAGAATGAGACTCAGGTTTAACCCTTAACCTGACCGAGAATGAAAATGAAGGGATTCTTGAAAGAAGAATGCATGATGGAACCTTCGGACTTACGCACAATGAATCCGATAGGGGTTTTGCAAAAGGATGAAATTGGGGTCCCTAAAGCTTGCAAAGGGGTTTGATTTTGGGTGCCTCATTGCTGAAACTAAATAACTTTTGAAATTGTTGAACTTTTGTGAGAAAATGATTTATGGCTTAACCTCAAGCCAAAATTGGACTGTCTATGGTGGGACAGTGGGAACACAGGAAAGTGTGCAAATCTGAGAACCCAGATGCTCAGATTATACCAAAGAAGGGAAGGAATCTTGAAAACTCCCGCTATCAAATCCTAAAAAGGGATAACAAATGGTGTCAGGATGCACCAAAGATGAACTTTAAGCTCTCACTTTACGTCAGAATAGCCAAAAAATATTGTCAAAATGTTGAAAATTATTATTGATTCAAAATAATTGAAAATGATGCACATTGTTTTGAAAGTATTTTCCTCTTTACTCCCTGAAGTATTACCTCCGATTGGGCTTAACTTCGTAGAATCAAAATTCGAATTCAAATTTCTTGCAATTGACTTTCTTTCGAGGAAGCTATCAATTTTCTTGATATGAACAGAAAAGAGAGTATTCTTGATTTTGTGAAAGCAATCGATGAAAGAATATTGATAATAGAATTTCATAAAATTTAAAGAGGATTCTTGGAAGATTTGGCAGTCTGATATCCTGGAATTCTTTTCTCAGGATGATCTTTCTACCAACTTTTTTTTTTATTGGCAGAATTAGAGCTCTCTTGTTTTTTTTTTTGGGGGGGGGATTACATCATCCTTCATTTTGGAGATGTCCTGACTTTTCTCTCTTTTTCTTTGGAAGGGTACGTCACAAACTCCTTCATCTTAGAGATGTTCTGATCCTTCCTTTCTCTCAGGGATATATTGATGGTATTGGCTCATTGGTTGGGAATATCTTGATGATAGCAGAAATTAAATACCCTTTAGGTTTTGTCGGGAGACTCATCGCAGTCGCCTTCATCTTGACGGTGATCTGAGCTTTCCTTGGAAGGATCTATCACAAACTCCTTCATCTTGGAGATTATCCAAATCTTCTTTGGCCCGGGAGGTCTAACTCGCATAATGCGTGTTCATCTTGACAACAATTGAGAGATCCCTTTTGCAGATATTTAACTGCATCTTTAGGTGATTGAGGAGATATGAAAATTGAATGGATTTTTCTGTATCACTCAGGATATTTCGATTACTTTATTTTCCAAGAATGATCTTTAAAAATGTGCCATTGATTGCGATTAATACCGATCACTTATGGCTTTGCAACAACATTGATTTCCTTTGCTGGCCATATCGAAGATTTATTCTTCATCCTTTTAGTTGGCCAATAGAAAGATTTTGAATTTTGAATCCTTCTTCGTGAAAGCTTTGTCCTTTCGGAAGTAATACTGAAAGTAATCTAAGGTAATGTTTTTATGCAATAAAGATTTTTGAAATCAACAAGTATTTAATGACAAATTGGCAAAATTTTCTTGAAATCCTTTGTGAAAGCGAGCATTTGAAGCACGACTCAACGCATCCATGACAAAAATTTTCCTCTCCTTTCCCCAAAGGAGAAGATTTAGAAATGGGAAATATAAATTACTCCTCTCTTCCCTGAAGAGGAGGTGTTTGCAAAATGAACTTTCAAAGAGAAATTAAGCTTTCGTCAAAACTTTCTAATATTAGGCTTCTCTTATGGAAAGGGGTCAGTAATGGTGAGGTTGGTGAATTGGTCATGAAGGAACAAGTCCATCACACTCTCCCTAAAAAGAGGGTCCTCCATGATGAAATGGCCTAGTATGAAATTGGGGTTATAAGGAAAGCAAACTTTCATCGAAGTTCTCCCTGAACTAAGGGTTCCTTGTGTAAAATTGGAAATTTGTTTTGCAAACAGTTCACAAAGACACGAGTCCCTTCTAACTCTCCCTGAAAAGGGGCTAAGTGAACAAAGAATAGCATGCGAAAAGAACAAGCTCCCTCGAACTCTCCCTGTAAAAAGGGTCTCTCGCAAGAGAAAATGATTGAAATTGGTATTAAGTGACCCAAAAGGTCAAAATTGGAAATTGGAAATTGGAAATTGGAAATTGGAAATTGGAAATTGGAAATTGGAAATTGAAAATTGGAAATTGGAAATTGGAAATTGGAAATTGGAAATTGGAAATTGGAAATTGGAAATTGGAAATTGGAAATTGGAAATTGGAAATTGGAAATTGGAAATTGGAAATTGGAATTTAGAATTTAAAAATTGGAAATTGAAAATTGGAATTTGATTGACCCGAAAGTTGAAATTGGAATTGGTTTACTGGGAATAACATGGGTTCAATAGGGATTCAGCCTAAAAAATGACATTGGTTCAATTGAGAACGACATTGGTTCACTGAGAACAACATGGGTTCGGTAGAGATTGAGCCTGAGAACGACATTGGTTCAATTCAGAACGACATTGGTTCACTAGGAACGACATGGGTTCAATAGGGATTCAGCCTAAGAACGACATTGGTTCACTTGAGAACGGCATTGGTTCAGTTGAGAACGACATGGGTTCAATAGGGACTCAGCCTAAGAACGACATTGGTTCAATTGAGAACGACATTGGTTCACTAGGAACGACATGGGTTCAGTAGGGATTCAGCCTAAGAACGACATTGGTTCAATTGAGAACGACATTGTTTCACTAGGAACGACATGGGTTTGGTAGGGATTCAGCCTAAGAACGACATTGGTTCAGTTGAGAACGACATTGGTTCACTGGGAACAACATGGGTTCAACAGGGATTCAGCCTAAGAACGACATTGGTTCAATTGAGAATGACATTGGTTCACTGGGAATGACATGGGTTCAATAGGGATTCAGCCTAAGAATGACATTGGTTCAGTTGAGAACGACATTGGTTCACTAGGAACGACATGGGTTCAATAGGGATTCAGCCTAAGAACGACATTGGTTCACTAGGAATGACATGGGTTTAATATGGATTCAGCCTAAGAACAATCAATTCCATAGAGATTTAACCTAAGGATCATATCGATTCCGCAGGAGTTTGACCTACGAACTATCAATTCCATAGGGATTTAACCTAAGGATCACATTGGTTCTGCAGGGGTTCGACCTACAAACTATCAATTCCATAGGGATTTAACCTAAGGATGACATCGGTTCCGCAGGAGTTCGACCTACGAACTATCAATTCCATAAGGATTTAACCTAAGAATCACAGTTTAAGAAGGAAGGGTTCAACTTATGGGTTTTGAATTTGGAAAATGAAAAAAAAATTGATAAAAACATTCTTAGTTCATGATTTGAATGGATCATCAAAGTTAGCTTTTCATGGCCTGTTTTCAGGATTAACCCCTTATCTTGAGTGGAGAAGCTTGATGCAAATGCAGATGAATGCATGTAAATGCAAATGAATGCAAAATGATATAAATGGGTGCACATGCGTGCAAAATGGGAGATTGGTTTGATCCTGCCTGCATATAGAACATTTTGAAAAAAAATAAATTTTCAAGAAAAATGCCCCAGTGTAACTAGGGAATAAGATGTTGGGCGAAAGGATAAGTAATTGATATTTGATGAGAATTCTTTGAAGATAATGAGATAAAAACTAACAATGAGCTTCTTGGTTATTTGGGAAGGCACTCTGAAAAAGGTTACCTCTTGTAAGAAGACATTAAACATTTGTAAAGGAGAAATATAAAAGATGGCGCCAAGCTATAAGGAAAATTGATAAATTTATTAATACATTGAAGAAGGAAATAACAGATTGATAGAAGAACTGGAACTGCATTGTCCCTTCAAAATGACAAAATGATGAAAGTGACATAGTCTCGACATTGTCAATTTTTTAGAAAACTTGCTCAGGATGGTTGACTGGTGTCTTCCTCATCTTCAATAAGGATATTCTTGTCGATGCAATCTTGAATGATATTCTTCAGAACGAAACAATTCTCAGTGTCATGCCCTACTGCCCGATGAAATTTGCAGAATTTTTCTTTGAATCTGCCCATGATTGTTGCAGGATCAGCTGCTTTAGGTAAACGGATCATATCTTTTGCGAGCATGTATTCCAGAACACTCTCTAGTGTCTGGTTCAGAGGGGTGAACTTTTGATCTGTACTCCAATCCTTGCGCTTTGGCTTTTCTTGATCTTTCTCTTTATGCTGAGGACTAGATTGAAAAGGCTTATCATTGTTGGAGAACTTTCCTTTTTGGCCCTTGTATCCCTCTAAATAGTTATCATGATTTTTCTTATTGCTTTTGCTATCATTGGCAGAAATAGTGAAGTGCGCCTTCTTCTGCTCATTCTGATTTTTACCCTTTGTAAAAATGAAGCCTTCATAAACTCCATTTTTCATGCTTAGCTCGAGCCACTCGGCTCGTTCTGTCAATTCGATGAAGGTTTTTTATGGTGCAGTGGAAATGAGACCTCTCAAGGGTTGCAAAAAATTATTCAAGATTAGTGACAATGCATGCCCCTCTGATATCGGATCTCTTATCTTGTTTCAAGCTGACCTCCATAGGTGGATAAAATCTCAGGCCTTCTCATCTTCTTTCTGCTTAAGGCCACAGAGATGGCTGAGGGTTGGAAGTGACTCAGCATTGAAGAGGAATCGCTCGATGAACATGTTTACCACCTTGTCAATTTTTTTTAGTTCAATTGGGTTAACATGCTCTGAATACCATTTAGCTGCAGTTCTCTCCAAACTGCGAGGGAAACAAAGAAAAAGAGCCTGATTATCTCGCTTGAATTTGGAGCATTCAGCGAAGAACATGGAGAGATATGCTTTAGGGTCGCCAAAACCATCAAATTTGATGAATTTCCTAGGGAGATTATCCAAATTGTCATCCCCATCCAAACAATCATAGAAGTTTTCGCTGGTGAAGACTTTCTTACCCTTGTCGCGGGCCTGTAGATCTTGAACCATTCTGACCACATCTCTGAATTGCGGTTGGTCAGAGTCATTAACGGACTGCTCTTTAAATTTATGGGCTGACCCCTTCCCTTAAGTAGATCTGCGAAGTACCTGCTGAGTTTCAATTCCTTCATCTGTGTCTTCCACTGATTCTTCTTCATCAGTTGTATAAGCATTCTGAACATGCTTCTTGGCTACCTTCAAAACTTTCTTGACCACTCGACCTTTTGCCTTCTTCTTGACCTGGGTATGCTCTGTACTGGCTTCAACTTGTTCTGCCAGCATCTTGGTCATCATCTTTTTAAACATGGCATACATCTGGGGATCAATGCCATCATCTGCTTGCTGACCCTAACTTTTGACTGATCGAGGTGAGTCCATTTCTTATTCTGAAGCTGTTGAATATGCAATGCCTTCGACTGGTGCAGTTTTTTTTCCTGACCTCGTATGAACCATTTAAATATCGCGAATGCTCTCTGCAGAGCAAAGTTGATGGTTAGGTTTTTGAGAGAGATTTTGACTGAAAAAAAATATTTGCTGAGAAATTTGGTAGACAATTTGAAAGAATATCTCATTACTAGGGATTGAGTCGTCGCTGGGATTACGACAATTGCGTTGCCATTTCTTCGCAAAGAAAATAAACAACTGAAAATTATGCCTTGTTACTTAGGCGAGGTCGTTAAACCAAGAATTGAAGAATTTGCAAGATTTTTTATTCATTGAAGGAAAAACATGATTGCATCAATAATAAACTTGGAAAAGAGGGGGAAAACAGACAATTTGCCACCACTCTTTATAATCAGCAGAGACATGAGGACCGGGAAAAAGTGGAAGAGTAACAAAAGAGTCCCAGCCATATCTGGCAGAATGGTATGTTCCAGACCACTATGCTGATGTAAGGTCGACTTCTGATAGCAGCCGCATCTCTATGCACTTCTGTCTCTGAGAAAACTGTCGAACACACCGCTCTGGATGATAGTAGGCGCAGAAAAACAGACCAAGTAGCTTGAATCGCTTGCCGTATGCATAGGTGTATCTGGGAGGTGATAGCTCTCGATCCAAATAGTCCCACACCACTTCTTCTTCCTACAGATGATCAATCAGGAACCGATACCGCGCAACTGGAAGGAGCTCCTTGTCATTGTATCTGAACGAACTAGCCCTGGTCGGCACATGCTGAAGGAACCAAGACTAAAGTGCATAAGTACATCCCTCGACTAAAATGGACTCTCCAAGTGTGAAGCGAGTCAACCTCTGTATAGGAAAGCAAGTGCGGCCATGGCTATCAAGAGACGGGCTGGTCTGTCGACTTTCCCATATTCTCAAAAGCTGGACTATTCTGACATCCACATAATTTTGTTTGTCTGGAAAGAAAGTGAGTCCCACAGTGCACAAAACCATCGCATGTTGAATTCTCTCTCGAGCTGTCCTGGATAACGAACTAACTTATGTGAATGCCCCATACTATCGGTAGATCTCGATCAAGCTCACATGTTCATTCCCATTTTCATCAATCAATGGCCAAGACTTGCGCCCTGTCATTCGAGCTAAAGCATCTTTAGGGTCCAGACCCTTGACATTGATAAAAAATTGTTGCTCCAATAGATCTCTAGGCTGACCGACTGGCTCAGGCAGTCCCATGATCTCTGAAAATTCATTCATCAATAGGGTCATCTCGCCCCACGGGAACCAGAACGTGCAAGTGCGCGGTTTCCACCGCTGTGTTAGTGCATAGATCAGATTGCCGTTAACTGCCAACTTTTCTACTGCGGATGCCAGTTCCAACCCGCAATCGCTCAAGTGGTCTGAAAACATACGAGAGAAGTTCTTGAACCAAGTATAGTACCATCGGAGAAAAAAGGGTCCGGTGCTGAGAGGTCGATGTTGAGGAAGAC
Organism: Nuphar pumila; assembly: GCF_984573655.1. NCBI lineage: Eukaryota > Viridiplantae > Streptophyta > Magnoliopsida > Nymphaeales > Nymphaeaceae > Nuphar > Nuphar pumila. The sequence goes on from NC_143259.1 coordinate 86,755,230, forward strand.
TTTGTCGCACCTCCTAAGAGATGTGACCCTCGGGAAAGACAGAGTCGAGCTGACTGGATGCCATTGGACTGAAAGACTTGAATTAGACTTAGGAAGAATACAAGAATTTTGAAAATTGCAAGCAGGATAAAATAGAAAGCTGGAAATTCAAAGTCCAGAGGAACGGAAGAATGAAAAATTACCTAGAGTTTTGAAGAAAAAGTGGATAATTTTAAAAAATCGTCCAAGGTGTTTGGGAAAAAGAAGATATTTTGCAAAACATGGAAAATGACATATTTTGGAAAATTGCCCACTATTTTGGAAAAATTGGGAAGAATATGGGAAAATAAGATGAAAATATCATACATTCAATCACAAACAATTATGCACATACAACATTTCCTAAGCAGCTGACTCTAAATGCTTCAATTTTGAAAGAGCTTTAGGACCCTAATCCTGACTCTAGGCTCAGATCATCTGTGTCCAATCATGCTATGCTGATATACTCGAGCCTAGGCTTGACGTACGTAGCATAAAATTCATCTCTGGTTCTAGGATTGTGTTTTCCCAACATCCTTGAGCGCCTGCCGATATACTATGGCCCTTGGTATGTGGCAGGGGGGAGTTAGCCCAAATAAGTGGCCCAGTTGTGAGGCTTTGTCCTGAACTATGGTTTTGGAAGAGAGCCCAGCAATGTGAAGACCGGGTAGACATAGGTGGGGTGGTTTTTTGAAAAATGATCACATGCAGACAAACAAAGGGCTCTAAGTCCTAAAGAGATAAAATTTTGAAAATTTGAAGAAGCAAACATTGTTTTCATACAAGTCTTAGATTAATGAGTGTTATATTTCAGACCTAAGTCTAAGTGAGCATGAATAGTTCTCCTCAATTGGTCCTACCAAACCATGCCTAGTCTATATGCAATCCATGTCAGCTAGGTTCAAGTCTAGGCTCCTAGGTTCACATGATATCAGAAATTAAAAGTTGACATTCCATAGGACACGATTTTGATAATTGGGCTAAGTCAAAGCATACAATTGATCAGACGAAGACAGGTCCCATCACAGTCGCCAAACCTGTTATCATCGCAAAATTTCCCCCCTCCCTCTGCGCGAGTGAGAGAAATGATTCTGTGAGTCAAACTCGACCAGAGTTTTGAAAATGGTTTTTGAAAATTTACTCACCTCCATTTTTGAAAATTTGCGGAAAAATTTTATGGAATGGGATCCGCTTGTCGGTACGAGGTTCAACCGTTTCTGGCACCTTTTCCAGGGGTAATTGAACCAAGGATCAAATGTGCGCTTTGACTAAGTTAAATTATCTAAATCATGCTTTATTTTCCTAGAATGCACAAAGGATCAGGCATGTGCTATGAAATTTTGAAAAGATGCAAGTTTTGAAAGGATGATGTTTGCTTGAAAAATTGAAATGTACTTGAAAAATGATTGGAAAAGTGTTTAAAAATGGAATTCCTAGGAAAATCACTGAATTTCATTGGAAATCAGAAATTGTATTGGAAATGACCCTTGAATGGAAAATAGATTCTCAGAAAAATGGAAACTCTGAGAAAATTGATTTTTTTGGATTTGAAAATGAAATTGAGAATATGGAAATCTTGGGAAATCATGATTTTGAACTTGGGAAATACTTTGAAATCTCATTTGAAAATTCAGAATTTTGAGAAAATCAAATCTTGAGAAAATTGATTTTTCTGAAATGGAATTGGGAAAATGAATTTGAAAATGATGCAAATTGAATTAATGAATATGAATTTGAAAGAAAATTCTTTGAGGAATTGGGAAATCCTTTTGAGTTTTGAGAAATGCAGTGCATTTTGAAATTAGCCTAAGAGTGTAGGCTGAATGTGGCTAATACGAAGATCACAAATCTTGGTTTTCTTCATATTCTGACTATGGCCATAAATACGAATCCCACCGAGTTTATACACTCCCTAAGAGCTTGTGCACGTGTCATTTGTGTCAACCATAGTGATTTTGAAAAATATGCATATACATCATACATCAGATATTGAAATTTGCAGAAATTAAACTATATGCATGCAATCCTATTCTAAGCTGAGAAGTAACTCTTATTTCAAATATTACGTTGCTTTTTACATTGAATTGAATAAAGAAAAGAAATAAAATAACTAAATCTTTTTCTTGAATGTTCCTGCAAAACCAAAAAACAATGTTAGCATAAAAATGTATTTTTTTCTGAATTTATCCGAAAATATTAGACATTATCGGATATTATTCAGATATAAACCCAAATTCATACCCCCTTTGATATAAACATTAGAAATAAGGAAATTTTTTTGAAAATAAACTTGGAAATTCAAAATTAGGTCCAAATGACCAAAATACCCCTGATGACCTTGAAATCAGGGTTTTCTGAAAGATTTTTTATAAAATTTGGAAATTTGAAAATCAAATAAAATAAATCAAACATAATATGATAAAATATGATGATATGCATGAAAATTTATGGAATTAGAAATTGGAATTTCGAAATTTAGGTCAAAATTATCAAAATACCCCTGATAACAAGACTATGGCCTTGAACCCATGGTTTTCTAAAATAAATTTTGCAAAAATGAGAAATTGAAATGCAAATGATATTGAAATTAACCCTAATATGATTCTATATGCCTATTTACATGATAAAAACCTTAAAATGGCAAAAATATCACAAAATATCCAATTTGACTTGATTTTCGCCTGATTTTTGCTCTTGAATTTAAAAATAAACTAACATACAAAGCAAATGAACTTGGATTTGAGCCAAATTTGGCATAACACCTAGACTAACCCTAAAAACAGAATAGAGCTGGAAAATCTATTGTTTTGTTATTTTTTTAATATGGAAAATAACTAAAAATCCTAAAAAAAACAAGATTTTGCCTAAAATGTTGATTCTAAATTGAATTTTGGATACTAAACCTTATAAAAATTTCCCAAATTTTATGGTGTGACAGAAGACAGTTAGTCAAAGATTTTTTCCTTTTATAGATTCTGGTTTTGACCTATGGTCGGAGCTGGAAAGCTCCGGCAAGTTGGATCAGAATCTGGCGACTCTAGGATTTAGGGCAAACAGATAGGTTTCGTGAGAAAATGTGGGAAAAATAGCAGACAAATGAAAAAATGTCTGATATTCTGGGAAAATGTCTATGACAAATAGAGTAAGTTTTCCTTTTTTTACAACATTGGGATTCGGGTTATGGTTTTGGTTGTGACAAAGGATTATCAGAGGTTTGAATTTCTGAAATTCTTAGGCATGAGAATCTGTCAGACAAAAAAAATAATTTTAGGAAAAATACTTGGGTAATCTCAAAAATTCCCAACTTTTGGGAAATGACACAGAAATAAGTTAGAAACAACTTCCATGTTTAAAGTTTTGACAAAAGACTTATGGATTGAACAGACACAGCACATTAAAGTCGGTCTATACCCTGAGAAAGAGAAAGTGAGATTTTCCCAAGGGCCTGGAAAAACCCATTTTTAACAAAGATCAAAGCTACTTGGAAAATGCTACAAATTTACTGGAAAATAAAAGGTTCCTACAGGGATTCATGGTATTTTTTTGAGAGAAATTTGAATCATCCATCTAGGAGATCTCTGAAGCTTTTGTCTGCTAAAACAACAATTGAACTTTCCGGAAATGCGAAATCCCAGTTTGGGATTTGATTTGTTTGAGAGGGTTCCGAAACCCAAATTGAATCAAATTTTTGGCAAGAAAATGAAGACATGCAACTAGAGATATCGATTTTTTTTTGGATTTTTGAACGAAAATACATGCATGAAATAATAACTAAATTCTGCAAATAATTAGAAAATCTATGATTTTCTAAGTTAATAACAGCAAGATGGTAAAATGAATAGAATAAATATTAAAACCTAATCTAGATGCTATCTTTAAAATATGAAATCACACGAAATATGAAGATAAAAGGAAAAGAAAACAACAGGGGAAATCAGATCCTCTTTAATATTGGCTAATCGAAATGGGGGATCCAATTCATCAATCAGATGGATCCCTCTATTCGGTACAGCTTTAATCAATGCTACAACCTCATAAAATTTCCTTTGTAACTGGGTGAATCTGGTTTTTGAACTGGATTCGTGCTGGAATCACAGAGAAAATTGTAGTAGCAATAGGGCAAAGTCTTACCTTGGGGCCTTGCTGCCAAAGTAAAGAAGAGACGCCGGCTGGAGCTATTTTGGAGGTGATGCTGAAGATTTGGCTGCCGGCTGGAGTAGTTGATGAAGGAGGGAGCTACTGTGGCTGGTAGCAAGGGTGTGAAAGAGGAGCATGGAAGAGGTGCAACAATGAGGGCTGCAGCCAAAGGAGAGAGAGAGAGAGTAGCCAACATGAGCTTCTCTTTTTTTTTAACAAAAGACTTAGGATTTAATGAAATAGGGCTAAGGTTAAGAAGGGTTAATGAGAGGGGGAGTTTGTTTACATGAATGGGCTGGAGTAAGTAGGGAAATGAAGGAAGGGAAGGAAAGAAGGGGAAGAAAAGAAAGGAAAGGGAAAAGGAAAGAAAAGAGAGAAGAAAGAAGAGGGAAAGGAAGGAGGGCTGGAGGAAATCCTACGTGAGTGGAAGGAGAAGGGAAAGAAGAAAGAAAGAAGAAGAAGAAAAAGAGATAAAAAAAAGAAAGGAAGGAAAAGAAAGAAGAAGAAGAAAGGAGAGGAAGAAAGAAAAGGAAATAAGAAGTAGAGGAAGAAAAGAAAGAGAGGGGGCTAGGGGGGGTCGACCCCCTTGTGGGTCCCACCTTAGGTAAGGCTTGAGTTAAATTGAACTGAAATGAACTAGATTAAGCTGGGTTTTAGAGTTTCAGAACTCAACTGGACTGACAAGACACTGACTCAACTGGACTCTCCGACTAAATTTTCAGGAAAAACTATCATTTTTAGAGAAATGGTACGGAATGGTCACTGGAGTGAAGTGAATTACAAATCTGAGTTGGGTTTGAGCTAGAACAAAAGTCAGTAATACTGACATGAACTAAAATCAAAGCTCGAACACTAACTCAAACGACCAGATTCAGCTCAATTTTAGCTGAAAGAGTTAAAATGGGCTAAAATTGGCTCCTAGACACTTGGAAATGGTTTTGAACTGAAACTGGAGCACTTGAACTCCTGGTGAGCTTAGACTAGACTTAGGGGAATATGAGTGACTGTGAATGACTGACTCGAAGACAATTGGCTTAGATTTGAGTGAGAAATGAGCTCATTTCTAAAGAAATGATCCCATTTTGGTAGGAATGTTCAAAAATGAAAATGATCTCTTCATTGTGAGCTCAGATGAGCTTGAAATGACTAATATTCTAACTGTTCTGAACTGACCAATGAGCTTGGTTGACTCCGACTGACTGGGGTTTAGGATGACCTAGGGGTAAAATGGTAATTTTCCTAATAAAAGTGGGTAAAATGGTAGTTTTCTGACACAGACTCAGGGTTTGACTCCTACACTGAGCTAACAATGTTGGCACTGCACAAGGAGGTGTGTTTGAAAATGGATGAGGAAAATTTGGGGTGTTTACACTAACGCGCCCAAAGTTGTCAGCTTGCCTTTCTGAAATTAACAAAGGAATAGTCTTTCTCTAATTTCATAATTCATCTCTGAAATAAAGAGATTTTTTTTTAGCCTCTTGTTTGTTTTTCTGAAAGGTTTTCAAGTGTGAAATTTTGGAGTGTTACAACTTGGTATCAAAGCTAAGGGAAGCAAGGATTCTTGACCATTGAGCATCCACATCGCGCTGTGAGTATACATTTCTTCTTGCTTAGTAGGTGTATTTTGCATTGTTAAGCTAAGTGGCTTGACACATTCTGCTTATGTAACAACATTGCTGGGTTTTCGTAAACTACTTATGTTAAACATGAATAGTACTTTTGTTTTTGGCTTATTTCGAGCTTCCTGAAATTTTTAATTATTGGTATTCCTTCTTTACTTCAAGGATGGTAAGGAACTCGAATGAAGATTCTATTGACGAATGGTCAGATCAGCGGGGATTCGTGATGGGTTCTCTAAGTTCCTTGGCAGCGGCTATGCGAGACCAGATTTGTTCCCAAAGGAAACCAGCACCCGTTCTTGAGCCGAGCCCGCATACCACAGTGACGTATGAGAAATTTTTGAAGCTTGACCCCTGACCTTCGACGACAAGCTTGACCCAGACATGGCCGATAAGTGAGTGAAGGAGGTGGAATGAGTGTTCGAGGTCTTGTCAGTGCCAATGACAAGAAGATGTTATTCGGGACCTTCAGGCTGAAGGAGAATGCTCGCAGTTGGTGGGACATGGCCCGGGGTGTGTAGTTTTCAGGAATTTTGCCCATTTCTTGGGAAGCTTTCAGAAAGGCTTTATTAGAAAACTACTTCCCGCCTCATGCGAGGGAGAAGAAGAAGGTAAAGTTCTTGAAGCTCAGCCAGGGTAATTCGAGTTTGACGAATTATATCGCCAAATTTCAGAGCTTAGAACCCTACTGCCCCAACCTGTTCGCGGATGATCGCAAGCGAGCAGGAAAGTTTGTTCGAGGGCTGAAGGAGGGGGTCATGTATCGGGTCCTAACCAGCATTCCCTCGACCTTCTTTATGGCAGTTGCCGCCGCCACCCTCCTGAGTGAAGCCTGGGAGCGCACTAAGAGTACTCAGGGTAGGAGGCCACCCGCTATGGGTGGTGAGCCGAAGACACCTTCCGATGGCCCAAGAAAACGACCGTTCTTTCCTGTAAAGAGCGAAGGAGGAAGGAAACTGTATCCTCCTTCGAAGCGTCAGCGACCTTAGGGCAACCTTTCAGCCAGGCAGCAAGCTAACAATGTATGCCCCAGATGCCAGCGATCTCACATTGGGCAGGCGTGCCCGCTCGACACAGGGGAATGCCTGTATTGTGGAAAGATGGGCCACTACGCCCATGATTGCCACAAAAAGGGGGTTGACGATTCCAGGCAGACCAGCGAAGCACCTCTGCTCTCTCGGCCACCACAACCACAACAGCAGTATCAGACGCGACAACCGTAGGTGAGCGGTCAGAGGAGGGCACCGGGATGCGTCTACACCGCCAAGGCCGAGCAGTTGACCAGGGGAGACCTAGTTCAAGGTACCCTTTTTGTCGCTAACCAAACGGCTTTTGTGCTTTTTGATTATGGTGCCACACACTCTTTTATTTCAGTAAATTTTGTCGAGATTTTGCACATACCTGTAAAATCCTTGCATAATACCCTTAAAGTGTATAACCCGGTTGGAAAAAACACCATTTGTGCGGCCTACGTACCAAAGTTGGACGTAGTCTTGGTAGATCGGCATTTACTGGCTTGTGCTATCCTGCTAGTGATGACAAAATTTGATGTCATCCTAGGCATGGATTGACTGCACAAGTATCATGCCAAGATTTTCTGCCAAGATAGCATGATTGTTTTATCTCTACCAGGAATGCCCAAGGTGAAATTCAAGATCGTGAAACCCATTTGGGCGAGCAAATTGATTTCATCGTTGAAGGTGCAGAGCTACTTGAGGAAGGGATGCACTGACTTTTTGGTTAGTGTCATCCAGTCCAAGCCGACGCAAGTCCCGATGGGAGACTTGGAGGTTGTTTGATATTTTCCAAACGTCTTCCTGGAGGAATTGTCAGGCCTTCCTCCACCTTGCGAGGTGCAGTTCAGCATTGAGTTGTTGTCGGGTACTGCGCCAATTTCTAAGGCTCCATATCGGATGGCGCCAACCGAGCTCGAAGAGCTCAAGAAGCAGTTGCAGGAGTTGATGGATCAGGGATTCATCCGCCCCAGTGTCTCGCTCTGGGGAGCTCCTGTCTTGTTCATGAAAAAAAAAGGATGGATCTTTGCATTTGTGCATCGATTATTGGATGCTTAACCAGGCGACAATAAAGAATAAGTACCCATTACCGCGCATTGAGGATCTGTTCGACCAGTTGGAGACGTCCAAGATCTTCTCAAAGATTGACCTTAGATCTGGGTACCATCAACTCAAAATTAAGGGAGATGATATCTTCAAGATGACCTTTCAGACCAGATACGGGCATTACGAATTTATGGTCATGCCCTTCCGACTCACTAATGCTCCTGTAGCGTTTATGGATCTCATGAATAGGGTGTTCAAACCCTTCTTGGACACCTTCGTGATCGTGTTCATCGATGACATCCTGGTGTATTCAGACAGCTGGGAGCAACATCATGAGTACTTGAGAGTAATTCTCGAAACCTTACGAAATAAGTGTTTGTTCGCTAAGTACTCTAAGTGCAAGTTTTGGCTCGAAGAGATCATGTTTTTGGGACATGTCATCTCCAAGGAAGGTGTGTCCATGGATCCCGCGAAGGTAGAGGCTGTACTCAGTTGACAACAGCAGAGCAATGTTCATGACATTCAAAGTTTTCTTGGATTAGCTGGGTATTACCGAAGATTTATCCAGAACTTTTCTAAGATCTCTCTACCCTTGACGAAGCTCCTGAAGAAAGAAGCTAAGTTCGTGTGGGACGACATGTGTGAGAGCAGTTTTCAGATGTTGAAGGAACGTCTTATGACTGCTCCTATTTTGGCCCTACCTTCGGATCAAGGTGGTTTTGTGATTTACACCGACGCTTTCGAGACAGGTTTGGGTTGTGTCTTAATGCAGAATGATAGAGTGATCGCTAATGCATCGCGCCAACTTAAAATACATGAGAAGAATTATCCGACTCATGATTTGGAGTTAGCAGCGGTGGTCTTTGCATTGAAGATATGACGACACTATTTGTACGGAGAGCGGTTCGAGGCTTTTACAGATCATAAGAGCCTAAAGTATTTGTTCTCGCAAAAGGAGATGAATATGAGGCAGTGGCGTTGGCTAGAATTCCTCAAGGATTACGACTTTACCTTGTCCTACCACCCAAGAAAAGCGAACATCGTGGCCGACGCTCTGAGCTTTAAGTCTCTTAGCATTTTCGTTAATTTGTTATTCGCGGTGTGGAAGCTGATTGAGGATCTGATATCATGAGAACCGTTTGCGGTCACTCAAAATTTGATCAGTCTTTCTAGCATGGTAGCTCAACTTGAGCTATTGTCAAAGATCATTGCCAGTCAGAAGATCGATGCACAGTACAAAAAGCTGAAGGCTCTAGCGCAGTGGGCCGATACCCCCTTCCGTCTGAGTGAGGAAGGAGGTGTATGGCATAAAGATCGTTTTTGGGTGCCAGAAGATCATATTTTGAGAGATGAGATTTTCGCTGAAGCCCACAAGTCCAAGTATATGATTCACCCAGACTGCACGAAGATGTTCAAATATTTACAGTGCAGATATTGGTGGAGCGGAATGAAGCGAGACGTAGCCGAGTACGTTTTAAAGTGCTTGACTTACCAACAGGTTAAGATCGAGCACCATCGACCAGGTGGAGTGTTGCAGCAGGTGGAAATTCTGCAATAGAAGTGGGAGGACATCACAATGGACTTCATCGTCGGTTTGCCGAGGACGCGGAGGAAACACGATGCAATTTGGGTGATCATGGATTGACTCACTAAATCGGTGCATTTTCTCCCTATATGGCTCAGTCAGTCACTGGACAGTTTGGCAGACCTCTATGTCAGGGAGATTGTCAGATTGCATGGTGTTCCTGTGTCAATCATCTTCAATCGTGACCCGAGGTTCACCTCCAGGTTTTGGGGGCAGCTGCAGTTGGCCTTGGGCAAAAAAAATTTCACAACGCCTTCCACCCTCAGACCGACGGACAATCTGAACGCACGATTCAGACTTTGGAGGACATGCTGCAAGCTTGCATGATGGACTGGAAGGGAGAATAAGACTCTCATACCGGGTTGGCAGAATTCGCGTACAATAATAGTTATCATGCGAGTATCGGTATGGCCTCGTACGAAGCCTTGTACAGGAAGCCTTGTCGATCACCTGTTTACTGGGACGAGGTTGGTGAACGGATGCTAGATTCACCTATAGTGCTACAACACTATACTCAGCAAGTGCAGATGATCAGGGAACGTCTGTGTACCATGCAAAGTCGGCAGAAGTGTTACGCCGATCGATGTAGATAGCTCATGTTCTCAACAGGAGATATGGTTTTTGTTAAGGTATCTCCTACAAAGAGTGTTTTTCGGTTTGGGAAGATGGGAAAGCTGAGTCCCCGGTTCATCAGACCTTTTGAGATCCTAGATCGGATTGGTGAGGCGGCTTACCGTGTTGCGCTGCCTCCTCAGTACGCTCAGATCCACGATGTCTTCCACGTATCTATGATGAGAAGATACGTTCACGACCCATCACACATCATTCATTATAATGATGTGGATATCCAAAAAGACTTGACGTTCGAGGAAAGACCACTGGCAATCGTTGATTGTCGAGACCAAGTGCTCAGATCGAAGATGATTTCTCTTATAAAAGTATGTTGGCAACACTATGGAATAAATGATACATGGGAGCCTGAGTCTGATATCAGGGAAAAATATCCTGACTTGTATTTTGACCAATATATGCAATAGAAATTTTGCGGACGAAATTATTTTAAGGAGGGTAGGATGTAACAACTCAAACAAAAAATTTGTATTGATTTGAGCCTGATCCGGACCCGACCCGGACCACCACTTCTCGCTGTTATTAAAGACAGCGAGGTAGGCAGGAGGAGGGTTATAAAACCCCCCTCACCGCCTTTCCCCTCTTTACTCTCTCGTCTCTTCTCTCATACACTCTCGCTCACTCGACTCTCTCCCTCACCGACTATCTCGTCTTCCTCGATTCGTCGGAGACCATTATCAACCCGCCGCCACTTGCAACCTCCTTTCCGATCGTCGATCGACCAGAGCTTCATCGGCGACCCCCTTCCTTTCGACGAGCTTCCCTCCGGCGACCACCAAGTACGCCTTTCTCCCCCTTTTCTTTTCCCTTTCGCCGCCCCTTCTCCTCTTCTCCCTGTCATCGACAGACGGGGGCAAAAGCCCCTTCTCGTTGGTTGTTTACGATGGGGAAGGGCCGTGCGACAGGGGTTTTAGCCCTTGACGCCTGTGAGGAGGGTTCCGACAGGGGGTTTTGGGACCCCTCTCTGCCCTTTTGTCTCCACCAGGGAGAGTCGAGACCCCTCCCTGCCTCTTGTTCCTCTAAGGAACCGACTGGGGCATTTCGTCCCTGTCTCGTTTCCCTGTTAAGCAAATCGACAGGGGCCTTTGGCCCCTACCTCCTCTCCCAAAAGTCACAGGGGGGTTGTTGGCCCCTGCGTCTCTCTCTCTCTTTGCTCATTTTCTTGGCAGGGGCCATCGACCACTGCCCTTTTTATTATTCCAGCAGGGGCCGAAGGCCCCTGCCCTTTTTTGCTATTCCAGCAGCCCTTTTACTGTTCCAGCAGAGGCCATCGGCCCCTGCCCTTTGTACATTTCCAGCAGGGGCCAAAGGCCCCTGCCTTTTTAAAATAACCAGCGGGGGCCGATGGCCCCTACACCTGTTCTTTTGGCGGCAAGAACCATTCAACACTGCCCCAGCCCTATGCATTAGAGAAGTTGAGTCTTCTCCTTATTTTTTATTTTTTCTTGGTTGCATGTTAATATCGCATTTTTGCAGTTACGACGGATCCCGCTTCCGCTCCGCGACTCGAGCCGTCAATCGTGTACACCCACAGAAGCCAGCAAGCTTGCAACTCTCTGAGGTAGGGGAAGATTGCACGGAAGACTTGGATAATTGAATTAAGTTCAATTAAACTAAAAACGACCATTAAATAAAAATATATATACAAATATATATATTTATACGAGTATGCACTTAACTCAAGGATGTAGTTTCACGATCCTTGCCCTTTACCTTCTATCAGTCTTTACTTGTCGTCTCGCATCGCACCGTGGTTTTGCGTTGCACTCCTGCTTACGGTTTTTACTTGTTGTTGCGCGTTGTGCCGAGGCTTTGTGTTGCACTTCTGCTTACCGCCTTCACCTTGTTGTAGCGCTTTGCGCCTAGGCTCTTGTTTTTGCATATGTGTTGGTATTGCCTTGCTATTGCAGATAACGTGCAGGTTTTTGCCCTTTGCGTACTCCTTAAAGGCATGCTCGTGGAGGATGCAAGGGGCATTCACCACTCTCTCTCTTGCGACGAGAGTTGAGTTGGGAGCTAGCGTTGCATCCTTGTCTAAGGAGAGGGATACCTTGCAAGGATCCTGACTCTTCGAGTATGCAGTCCTGCAGACGAGTTGGGGTTCGAGCAAACTTTTTAGCAGGGGTTCTGTTGATAAACCTGTATCCCGTCTATCGAGGCCGATATTGAGTCATGCGAGGCATGTAGATACCCCGATAGCGGATGAGATTCTAGAAATTCGCATGCATAATGTTGGCACAAGGTACTTGCTGTTTTAAAAGATAAAGAATGTCAAAAGTAAAGTTGATAAACATTACATCTTTGTGAAACACTCCTATTGAGGCTTCTATTGAGGAGCTATACCCCCTTTATCCTAGAGTACTTGTAGTCGTGCACTACACGTGTAGTACTGCGATGATCGGATGAGACGGTCGTGCGACATCGAACAATGTTAAATGCACAATGTTGTAATCATATAAAATAGCCTCACATTCACCTTCACAGGCAAGATGCTCGAGTGGTTTAAAGACCACAACATAGAATGTGTCGTTAGTTAAGCAACCCCTAATGCACCCATTCGCTTCTTGTTGTCTATCAAGAGGGAGGACAGAGCGGTACAAAACTCCAATGGACAAGTTGTTAATAACCACCCTACGGGCAATGATCTGGCCTCCCCAGTCATTGGAGTTAGGGGAAAGGGGCTACAATATTTAGCTCAACACTTCTACAGAAGTTGGATGCATCCGTGGCACTGCTTATCAACCTTTGGGGAATCCTCTCTCGGCTAAAGCTGTCCCTTTAGGAGCGGACTCAACTAGCTCGGGTTATTCAAAATGCATAGAATAAGAGACGCTCGAACTAGTCTCAGTTGTTTCTACATTTTGCTTGCGCATATCCACAGGCCAGTAATATCGAAACATAAAGTCTGTTCACACTGGTTGTTGGGTCGTGAGACTCTCTTGCACTACTTATTTGCTTGCACTACTTACTCGCTTGTACTACTTACGTGTTTGCACTATTTACCTGCTTGCATTGCTTACCTGTTTAACTGCATATCTGCTTTAAACTGCGTAACCTACCGAATTAAATGTACATAATTTAGTTTTTTGTAGTCTCTCTTGTGCACCTACTAGTTTTTTGCGAAACTAACCCATTCTATGGGTACAGTTGATGATTAGGTACATCACGGGCGATGAAGTGATGGCAAGATGACTCCAAGACTTTCTTCTTCCTGCTCTTAGCTCGCATCTTGGATGTTTGGGGTTTTGTAATGGATTTTCCTTGGGATATCCGAATTTTATACTATTTGGAGAACTTCTTAAATGAAAGTGGCTTTTCCAAGTGTTTGCAAGTAGCATGAGTTGTGCGCTTTGGTTTTTTAGCTAACGTGCCCAAAGTTGTCAGCTTGCCTTTTTGAAATTAATAAAGGAATAGTCTTCCGCTGATTTCATAATCCATCTCTGAAATAAAGATATTTCTTTTTAGCCGCTTGTTTGTTTTTCGGAAAGGTTTTCAAGTTTGAAATTTTGGGGCGTTACACTTGGTTTGTTGGCTTAGCAACAGTTGCGCTAAAGATGTTGTAACATGATGGTGAAGTCCATATCATGAGTCTTCTCCTCTTTTATTGGTGATATTTTTATTACTGCTGCACTTTTTTTTTAACAATATTTTCTGAATGAAAGTTGTTGGAGTTTTAGGCTCTAAGTTCACTTGGATTCAGTGAATTTATCGGTTGATGATCTATATTGCCCTGTACTATTTTCCCTAATGCCAATCTATTAAATTTAATATAAAAGCTTTTCTTTTAGATTGTAAATATGTCTGTTATGCATAATACTATTGGAAACTGGAACTGTTAATTATGTTAGTATATTAGTTTATGTGTTGGTATTCAGTGCCTCTGTTTGTTTTCTGCAAATTATGCTTGATCAATTTTCCTTACCCTCCTGAAAAGGTTTGTTGTAATTGATGCTTTTGTTGTTGTTTTTTTTAGTGGTCATATTCACTGCATTATGAGTTTGTTCCTGTATTATTTCTTGATCAAATATTTTGCAGGAAAAAGGGAGGCTTGGCCTAACTTTGTTCAAATTCCAACAATCTTTTGTTGAACTCTCTTTTTCCTGGCTAATGAAATTTCATTCTCTATTGAGCCTATAATTTTATTCCCAAATATGCTTCCCATTATAGTTCGTTAGGCATGCCTTCTTTAACAGCACTGCACCTGTGGATCACACACTGCCACCAACACTCTGCACCATTCACTGTATACCTATTGCACAACACTTCATCGATGCCCATTACCCATTGCATTTGCCTATAGCACTCCACAACCACCTCCCATGCATAACACCATATCACACAGCATTTCCTGTATTTACCTTCACTCCCTCACCTCTTGCAGCACCCTTTATCAACCACCTCACTGACATACCTACAACACTCCACCTGTTGTACATTAAGTATCATCACTTCCAGCATCTCCTTCACAAACACCCACAACAATATGCCTGTATGCTCCACTACCCTCTTCACAGACATCCATAGTAGTTTGGGGCTGTTGTAACACCCCACCTTCATGTCCCTTATGCACAACACTGCATCCTCACTTGCTGCCCATCACCCCTACTCACTTTTTAGTTTTAGATTTCCCAACTTCTGGTTCAATAAACATGTCTTTGTTTGTGACTTGAGTGCCCAAAGCATCCATACCACCATATTTGATTTCGAAGTCACCTGTTGTGGCTTTTTGTTGCATCTTCATGGCACAGGGCTGTTGTGATTCCCCAAGTCACCTTCATTTTCTCACCTACACAGCATTCCTTAATCACTACACCTATTTCACTTCACTATCCCAAATGCACATTATCTACTACACAATACTTACCACCTGCTACATCCTTTCACATCTGTTACACATCACCCTCATACCCTCTTCACCTGTCACCTCCATCAATACCACTTGCACCTGCTACACAACAGCCACCCACCACCTGTGCATTCTGCACTTACCTTCACTACCTATGCATAGTACCTCTTGCATATTATTCAGTGCATATCAGCCCCCTATATTGCCTTGAGTTACATGTCAGCATTTGCCTTTTTCATGTGCAATGCCCCAGTTCGTATAAACCTCAATTTAGTTAGGCATCAGCATCTCATTTTGTATGAGCATTTAGCCCAGCTAGGCATGGGCACATCCTCTAGCATAGGCATTCATATCCAGTTAGGTGGCATGTATATTCCTTCATTAGTCTATGCATTTTCTATTAGACATAGACATGTGTATTATTTTAACATATGCATAGTACATGAGGATATTATACATACATTCTAACATCCAACTTCTCATTAGCTGAGGATATTCCATATGCATTTTAATATCCATCTCCTCATTAGTTCAGTGCATTACCCATGCACTCCAATATATATTTTCTTATCAGCATAATGCATTGCATATGCATTTTCATGTATATTTTCTCATTAGCATTCAGGCATCATCATATGTATTTTAGTTCCAATATAGCATCTTAGTTTCTTTCCATATTTTGTATTTTGCTTTATGCTAACTCTATTTTTGCAGGGAAAATATGGAAAATGTTGAGTTCTGTTATCATTGCAAAATTTTTAACTTTTGCGAGTCAAATTGACCTTTGAAAAAGATTTTGAAAATAACTCGCCTCTGTTTTAAAATGCGGGATAATTTCGAGGAATGGGACTCGCCTGTCGGTACGAGGTTCAACCGTTCCTGGCGCCTTTACCAGGGGTAATTGAACCAAGGATCAATCTACTGCTTTGCTATGTTCAACTTGTCTAAACCATATTCTAATTCCTAAATGCACAAAGAATCAGGCATGTGATATGAATTTCTGAAAATGCATATTTGAAAACATGATGTTTGCTTCAAAGATTGGAAAATATTTGGAAAATAAACTCTTTGAAAATCGTGAATCATGATTGAGATACTGTATTTGAGAAAGTGAAAATCAATTTCTGAAGAATATAGAGGTTTTGTGAAAGTTGATTTTTAGAAATGTGAAATAACTTTGGAAATTTTGATTTCTTTGAATTCAAACTTTGAAATTGAAAATATAACTTAGAAAAATTGAATTTGGAACTTGGGAAATACTTGAAATATCATTGGAAAATCAATGTTTTGAGAAAATTGATTTTTGAATAAGACTTAGAATTTTTTTGATAAAACTGATTTCTCTGAATTGAAATTGAAATTGAAATTGAAATTTATAAATACATGAATTGGATGAATATGGATTTGAAAGACTTAATTTTGAGGACCTGAGGAAATCCTTTTTGTATTTTTGAGAAATGCAGTGCATTTTTGAAGTTAGTCTAAGAGTGTAGGTTGTATGTGGCTAATACGAAGATCACAAATCTGGGTATCATTCGTATTCTGACTATGGCCATAAATACAAATTCCACCAAGTTTGTCAACTCCATAAGAGCTAGTACACGTGCCATTCGTGTATACTATAGTGAATTTATGAAAATGTGCATGAATGATACATTCATCAGACATTTAATATTTGCAGAATTAAACTATATGCAATGCAATTCTAGTCTAAACTGAAATTTAAATTCTTATTCCAAATTTAATTTAATTTGCATCACTATTTAATTTAAATACAGGAAATTAAAGGAAAGTAATGTCTTCAATGTTCCTACAAAACTAGAAAACTTTGTTAGTGATGATATGTTGGCTTTTCTAGATTTATCCAGTAATATCTAGAAATTACTGGATTTTGCTAGACATAAGCCTTTTTGCCATGATTCCCTTAAATCAAAATGATAAAATATGAAATAAGATTAAATAAATATAAAAATGAAATTTGAAATTTCGAAATTGTGGTCAAAATGACCAAAATACCCCTGATAGCAAGACTATGGCCTTGAAATCAAGGTTTTTAGAAAGATATTTTATAAAAATGCAAGTTTTAAAATTCAAATAAGAATAAATTGAACTAAGTATGATGTGACATGATTAAAAATATGAAAATTAGGGTTTTGGAAATTCGAAATTGAGGTCAAATGACCAAATTACCCCTGATAGTAAGACTATGGCCTTAAAATCAAGGTTTTTTGAAATAGATTTTGATAAAAAAACTTGGGATTTATGATTAAAGTAAACACAAAATCAAACATGAAACATCCTAATATGATTATAAACATGAACAAACCCTAAAAACACACACTTATGCACGAAAATCAAGAAAGATCACAAAAATTGTGATTTTGGCAGTGTTTTTGGATCTTTCAGGTACCCTGTTTTGCAATTTTATTAATTCAGACATCAAATGAATCCTAAATTTCATAAAAATTGGCACAAACACTTATTATAACCCTAAAATCATATTGGAATTGCAAAAATAATTTTTTGACATTATTGTAATCCGAAAATTGCATTAACAACCTAAAATAAGTTATTTTTAACCTAGGTCACAAACCAGTTTCAAAGTTAGACCCGAATCAGGGGTCAATACTCCATGAAAACTTTTGAATTTTTACCAAAATAAACTAGGAATAAAAACAAATATTTCCCAATTTACAGATCGGAAAAATCATCTCTGGTTAGGGAGAAACCCTTCCGGCAATCTGAACTAGAATCTAACAAACCTAACAGGGGTTAAAACAGCTACTTCAGATTGAAAATACAGACATAAATAGAAAACTTAATCAAAAATTTCTAAAATTTTATCAGTGAACAGTAGACATAAAAATAATAATACTCACTTTTTACAGATCATGAATCGGATCTGTAGTTTGGGATCTATGAACAACACAAGTCTGATTAGGGTTTTGGTAAACCCTAACGAGTTTTAAATTTAAAATCAGATTCTCTGACAGAGGAAAAATACTAAACAGAGATAAAAAATTCTCATAGATAGATCTAATCAATATGAATCCATGACACTTTACAGATCTCAAATCGGATATAGGATGAGAAAAATATCATAACAGTAAGTTACCTTCTTGATTTTAACAATGATTTTAAAGCTTTAAAAACCCGATTTGATGTCTGATTTTTTTGACAGGGTTCCCGAATCCCAAAAACTCTGATTTTTCTACAGTAGCTCATTTATATATGCATGTATCACATATAAAAAAATCAGATATTAACAGTAAGTATTTCAGTCTGAAATAGCATGCTCTTTTCTGTTCTAAACTAAAAACACACAGAAATCTAAGAAAATCTAACAAAACATGCATTAACTAATAAAAACAATAAAAGAAATACTAAAACAGTAAAATAAAAATTATTTCTATGCTGGAAAATGTGTAATAAACATGAATAAACAAATAAATAAATAAATATTAGGGAATCAATGGCTGGAATTTGATTTTACCTTTAAAAGCATGGATTTAACCCATTAAAAGGGTAAATCACATGTTTTATTGGTTAATAATGCAAAAGATAATGCTAAAATCGATTCTAATGGATTAGAATCCCTTTAAAACACAAAAAACAGAGTTAGATCATCTTCTTGAACCTCTCTTGAGGTTCTTGAACTTGAATCCATGGTTTAATCCATGAAGGAGATGGCACCAATGGCTAAAATTGATTTAAAACATGAAAAAATATTGAATAAAACTAAAAAAATATTAAAATTATTACCTTGGTGCTTGCAGCTGCAATAGAGGAAGGTGGAGATGCTGGAGAGGAGAGAGAAACCACGAAAATTTGAGAGAAAAAGAGCTCTTTTTGACCTCTTGAAGTCCCCCTTTTATAGGTTTTCAAAACCTCCTTAATTAGGGTTAATTAAGGAGTTTTATTTTTTTAGAACTCTTTCTAATAAATCCAATAAAGGGGGCAACTATTTTTTGGAGAATTATAGCCTAGGTGGGACTCTAATTAATCCCTAATTAAACCCTAGAAAGTCCAAATGTGGCACCACCTAGTATGGACCCACATTTGGTTTTTAAAACTTGAATTTAAAACCTTTAAAAACCAATGGTATAAAACTTAAATAAAATGGATTTTTAAAATTGATTTTGACTCCTCTAAACCCCTAACCTAACCAAGACACTAACTAACCCTAGTCTAGCCCTGACTTACTCGAATATGGCGCCACCCCGAGTGGGCTCTTCTTGAGTTTTTCAAAAAGTGATTTTAAAACTTGAAATTGAGAAAGTTTTCAAAAGATTTTCAAAAGTAAACTTTGAAACTAAATTTTTTGAAATGGCATAGGGTTCTAACTGGGTCAGAACTCCTCTGAATATGGCTCCAACTGAGTGGACCCCACATTAGAGTTTTGAAAATTTGAAATAAATATTGAAAATGGCTTTGAAAAGGGGTTAAAATCAATAGTTGAAATTCAAAGTTTTGAAAGTAGAGTCTCAAGCGAACTGGAACTCCGGGTTAGAGTCCTGATCGGCCTGAAACTCTAGATTTTTTTGGTATTTTTCTAAAAAACAAATGAAAGAACTTGTCAAAACAGTGAAAACAATAACGAATACTGGAATAAAACAGAGTTCTGATTCAACTGAGACTCTGAGGACAGAGTCCTGATTGAACTAGGACTCTCAGATTTTTGGATTTTCTGAGAAAACAAATGAGAGAATTTTGAAAAACAGTTAAAAACAGGATGAAATTGAATTTTGGTTCAGAGTTCTGATCTGATTAGGAATCTAAGAAAGGGTCCTGATCCGATCAGAACTCTAAGAATTTTGGCTTTCTGATAAGCAAATGATGAAATTTAAGCAAAGCTTTTGAAAACCAGTGAAAATGAAGTGAGAAAATCAATTTTGGATAGAGTCCTACTTCGATCAGAACTCTGGGGTAGAGTCCTGATTTGATCAGAACTCTGAGATAAAATCTCAGAATTTTGAAATTCTTTGATAAAAGTGTAATAGTTTTGGTAGATTGAAAGATTTTTGAAAGATTCTCTCAAAATTGAAATCAGGATCAGAGTCCTGATCCAACTAGGACTCTCTGAACAGAGTCCTGTTTTGACTGAAACTCTGAGTTTCTGACTCATTTTGAAAGATTTGATTGAAAATGGATAAAAATAGTTGTAAAAGATTAGAGTCCCAATCCAATTGAAACTCTGAAGAAGAGTCCTGATCCGACTGGACTCTTGAAGAAAAGTCCTGATCCAACTAGGACTCTGAAATTTTGGCCAAAACAAAAGATTTTGAAAGGTTTTCTCCGAAAACAAGTAAAAAGGTAGTGAAAAGTAGAGTTCTGATCCGACTGGACTTTGAAAAAGAGTTCTGATCCAACTAGGACTCTAAAATTTTTGAGATTTTTGATAAATCCAGAAGCGACACCACCTAAATGGGCCTCATCTGAGAATTGAAATCAATTGAAATTGAGTTTGAAATGAATCCAGATTTGTCTTATGAGAAAATACTTCAAAATATAAGGTCCTGGGGGTTGGAAAATGACAGAATGTTGATTAAAAACCCAGGTTTTGAAATTGATTTTTGAAAGAAAAAGTTTTAAAACTCAAATCTGGATTGAATATTTTGAAAACATGAGTGCTGGATCTCGAAAATGGGATGCAATGACATGCAATGCTATGTAGTGCAATGAAATGGTATGCCGAATGCATGCAATGATATGCAATGACACATGAAATGTGAGCACTGAATAAGAGTGAAAATTTGGGGTGTTTACAAGTTTCTTCCTAGATTAGGAATTTTATTCTCTTTATTTCAATTTAAAGACTGTAATAATTAGATATTAATGAGAATTTTATCTTTTCAGTTTAGAATAGAATGTATGAGCATATAATTCTCATAACTGCTTGTTTCATCTCATTTTATTCTTATTTTATTTCAGAAATCCACAATGGTGAAACACAAATGGTACGTGTACCATTCTAATAAGAGGTAATTAATCCTAAGTAAATGATTCACATTTATGGCCATAGTCAAAATATGAACAATACTTAGGATTTTTATTTTTTATGGAATAACATTTGACCTCCACTAAGGTCTCTTTTGAAAATCATCATATTTTTCTGAAATATTCTTTTCTTTCTTTATCAAAATTTAATATGTGAGTTAACTTAAGATATATTTGTGGCCATAGTCATAGATATATTAAAGGTTAATTTCATTTTAAATCTTATAAAGGCACAAAAATTTATTTTATTCTTTATTAAAATTTAAATATAGATTAGATTATAATATATTTGTGACCATAGTCATGAATGTATTATAATTTTAATCTTATTTCAATTCTATTAAAGAATAAAATATGCTTTTAAATTTCTATCTTTGAAATAAATTTCAAAGCATTCAGCATTTAGGATAGAATTGCATTCCTTTTCAAATTATTTCAAAATCATCTTTCAAATTCCAAGTGATCTTTGAAATAAATTTTTAAATACAATTTCCATTTCCAAATTCAAAATCATTTTCAACTCTTATTTACAAATTCAAATCCATCTTTTATTCTCAATCTTAAGTCTTATTTCAAAATTCCAACTTTCAATTCTTATTCCTGAATTTCACTTTCCTGAATTTCATATCCCATTCAAATTCATTATTTTCATTTTCAAATTCTATTTCGAATCCTAAGTTTTAATTTCAACTTTAAAGCAAAGTTTTGAAATTCATCTTGAGATTCCAACTCAAATTTTGAGATTGACTTTGAGTTTCTAAACCATTTTTTCTAATTTAATCTTGATTTCAAAGCAAATTTCCAAACCAATTCAAGATTTACAAATTCAATTCAGTTTTCAAATTCAATTCTAAACTCAAATTCCAAGTTTGAATTCAAATTCTATTTTCAAAGTTTATTTCTCTAAAATTTCAACTTCTAAATTCATTCTTTGAATTGTAAATCCAATTTCAATTTCAGATTTTAAATTCAATCTCAATTTTCAAATTCATTTCCAAGTTCAAGGTTAAAATTCAATCTCAAAACCAATTCAAAATTCCAATTTGAATTTCTATTTCAATTTCCATTTCAAATTCTATTTCTAAATTCCAATTTCCAATTCCATTTCAAAGTTCAAACCTCAAATTCACTTCAAATTTCAAGTTTAGATTCAAATTTCAGTTTTCTAAATCAAGTTTAACTTTTTGAACCATTTTTTCAAAGATGTTTTCAAACTTATTTCAAAATCACTTGGAAAAATCCAAAATTTTTGAAGCACTTCTCAAAAGCATACATCTTTGCATTTTCATTGCACAAGCATGGTTCTTTGTGCATTTAGGATTTCAGAATAATCATTTAGACAAATTTAGGCAAAGCAAAAGGCATTAATTCGATCATTGGTTCAATTACCCCTCGTAAAGGCTCCAGGAACGGTTGAACCTCGTACCGACGAGCGAATCTCGTCTCTCCATTTTTCTCATAAATTTTCAAAATGGAGGCGAGTTAATCTTTTCAAAATAAATATCTTTTTCAAATAAAGGTCAAGTGAGACCTTGCAAAAGAGTTTCTTTTCTTTCTTTCTCTTCTCTCTTCTTTCTTTTTTTTCCCTTTCAAAAAGGAAAAATGGCAGAAAGTAAAAAGAAGAGGAAACAGAGAAAAAGGAAAACGAAAATTTTTTCAACGATCACAGAAGTGGCAACTGTGATGGGACCTTTCTTCGGCCGGTCGGATTTATGCCTTTGTTTTGCTTAAAATTGTCTAAGTCATTATTCTACAAATGTCAACTTTATTTTCATGCAAACCTTAGGAGCCTAGACTTTGTCCTAGCTGACATTAATGCATATAGGATTTAAGTATGGTTTGATAAAACCATATTGAGGAGATTATTGCATGCTCACTTAGACTTAGGTCTGAAATGCAACACTCCTCAATCTAGGGATTGAATGTAAACAATATATGCAAGTGTATGCTTCTTTATAGTTTTTAAAATTCTATCTCTTTAGGACTCTGCATTAGAGCTATCTGATTTCTTGTATGTTGAGCATATCTTCAAAACATCCCCACCTATATTGTCCCAGTCTTCACGTTGCTGGGTTATCTCACTGAACCACAATTCGGGAAAGAGACCCACAACTGGACCACTTATTTGGGTTAACACCCCCTGCCACGTACTAAGGGCCACAGTCCGAAGTATATCGGTAGGCGCTTAAGGATGTTGGGAAACCATTATCTTAGAACTGGAGAATTATTCTTATGCCACGTACTTTGAGCTTCAGCTTGAGTATATCGGTATATCTTGATCAGAATTAGATGATCTAAACCTTAGAGTTAGGATTAAGGTCTTGCAAGTCTTTTCAAATATTGCATTTAGAGTCAGCTTTTAGGGAGTGTTGTTCTGTGCATCATTGTTTGTATAACTTTGCTTCTTTTGTGGAGATTATCTTGTAAATCCTCATTTACTTCATATTTTTAAAACCCTGGATACTTATTTCAAAATTTCCTCTATTTCTCAAAATCCAGGTTGTATATTTCTCTTTCTTTATTTCTTCATAATAATTTTCTTAAACCCTGGATATTTTTTAAGATTTCTTTGTATTTCTCAAAATCTAGGTATATATTCTTTTTCTTTATTTGTTTAGAATAATTTTTAAACCCTAGATATTCTTTTAAAGATTTTCCTTGTATTTCTCAAAATCTAGGTATATATTTCTCTTTTCCTATTTTTCTTCAGAATTACTTTCTAAAAACCCTAGATATTTGTTTTGAAGTCTTCTTCTATTTTTCAAAGTCCAGGCATATAATTTCTCTTTTTCCTTATTTCTTTATAACTATTTTTCCCAAACCCTAGAAATCCTTTTAAAACTCTCCTTAGATTTTCAAAACTCTAGGTGTATTTTCTTTTCTTCTTTTGATTTCTTCAATTTCTCCGATCCTGTCTGCAATTTTTCAAATTTCAAATCTTGCCATCTATTTTTAAACTTTTTTCTTCCTATCTTTCAGTGTATCTTCTGATTCTATTCCAAAAATTCTTTGCCTTTTCACCATAAAATCTCTTTAGTCAAGAGATATCCTTTTCAAAATAGCATTTTCCTTCATATTCTAGTTGTTTATTCTTCCCCACGGAGGAACAACGCAATTATCGCAAATTTTGTGATGACCCAATCCCTGGTAATGGGATATCATTTTTTGTCAACCTGATTCCTTCTTTTGTCAAAATTTCTTCCAAAATTCTTTTTTTCTAAACATCCTATTTTCAAGTTATCCTGTTTTTCTCAAATAAGCCTTCTTTAAATATTATTCCTCCTTCCCAGTTATACTGAGGCAT
The DNA here is from genome assembly GCF_984573655.1 of Nuphar pumila. NCBI lineage: Eukaryota > Viridiplantae > Streptophyta > Magnoliopsida > Nymphaeales > Nymphaeaceae > Nuphar > Nuphar pumila. The sequence continues at coordinate 86,779,426 of NC_143259.1, forward strand.
TTTTTTATTATTTTATGAATATTCATTTTCCAAAAACCCTGTATGCAGGTAGGATCAAACAAAATCTTTTTTTCAATAATTTCTCATCAATTCTTCATCAATTTTCAATAATTCTCATCAATCCTTCTGGCCCCGTTCAGGATAAGGGGTTAATCCTTAAAATCATATAACATACAACTAACTATGATGGCTCATTTAAATCATAAATTAAGAATCTTTTATCAAGAATTTTCCTTCCAAATTCAAACCTCAGGTTGTCTCTCTTCAAATTGAGCTTCCCTATCAAGTTAAGGGATAAACCTGAGCTTCCCTTTCAGGTTAAGGGATAAACCTGAGCTTCCCTTTCCGGTTAAGGGATAAACCTGAGCTTCCGTTTCAGGTTAAGGGATAAACCGGAACCTCATCCTTCAAGGTATTTCCTTTTTTCCCTTCAAGTTAAGAGATAAACCTGAGCTTTCCCCTTCAGGTTAAGGGATAGACCTGACCTTCCCTCTCAGGTTAAGGGATAAACCTGAACCTCATTCTTCGAGGTCTTTCTTCCTTCCCTCTCAGGTTAAGGGATAAACCTGAACCTCAGCCTTCGAGGTATTTCCTTCTTCCCTTTCAGGATAAGGGATAAACCTGAGCCTCTTTTTAAAGAGGTATTTTCTTCTCCCCATTCAGGATAAGGGAATAATTCTGAAATCAGACCACATACAACTAACTATGATGGTCCATTCAAATAATAAACTAAGAGATTTTCGTCAAGATTTTTTATTTTCCAAATTCAACCCAGTGATCCTTAGGTTGAAACCCTATGGAATCGATAATTCGTAGGTTGAACCTCTGCTGAACCAATGTGATCCTTAGGTTGAACCCCTATGGAATCGATAGTTTGTAGGTTGAACCCCTACTGAACCGATGTGATCCTTAGATTGAACCCTATGGAATCGATAGTTCATAGGTTGAACCCCTATTGAACCGATGTGATCCTTAGGTTGAACCACTATGGAATCGATAGTTCGTAGGTTAAACCCCTGCTGAACCAATGTGATCCTTAGGTTGAACCCCTACGGAATCGATAGTTCGTGGGTTGAACCCCTGCTGAACCGATGATATCCTTAGGTTGAACCCCTATGGAATTGATGGTTCATAGGTTGAACCCCTGCTGAACCGATGTGATCCTTAGGTTGAACCCCTATGGAATCGATAGTCTGTAGGTTGAATTCCTACTGATCCACAATCCTTAGGTTGAACTCCTGTTGGACTAGTATTTTTTAAAAAATATGATCTGTAGGTTGAATTCCTACTGATCCGCAGTCCTTAGGTTGAACCCCTTTTGGACCAATGTTTTTCAAAAATGTAATTTGTAGGTTGAATTTCTACTGATTCACAGTCCTTAGGTTGAACCCCTTTTGGACCAATGTTTTTCAAAAATGTGATCTGTAGGTTGAATTCTTTTTTATCCGCAGTCCTTAGGTTGAACCCCTGTTGGACTTGTATTTTTCAACAATGTGATCTGTAGGTTGAATTCCTACTGATCCACAGTCCTTAGGTTGAACCCCTGTTGGACTAGTGTTTTTCATAAATATGATCTGTAGGTTGAATTCATACTGATCCACAGTCCTTAGGTTGAACCCCTGTTGGACTTGTGTTTTTCAAAAATGTGATATGTAGGTTGAATTCCTACTGATCTATACTCCTTAGGTTGAACCCCTTTTAGACTAGTGTTTTTCAAAAATGTGATCTGTAGGTTGAATTCCTATTGATCCGCAGTTCTTAGGTTGAACCCATGTTAGACTAGTGTTTTTCAAAAATGTGATATGTAGGTTGAATTCCTACTGATCCGCAGTCCTTAGGTTGAACCCCTTTTGGACTAGTGTTTTTCAAAAATGTGATATGTAGTTTGAATTCCTACTGATCCACAGTCCTTAGGTTGAACCCCTACTGGACTAGTGTTTTTCAAAAATGGGATTTGTAGGCTGAATCACTATTGATCCACAGTCCTTAGGTTGAACCCCTGTTGGACTTGTATTTTTCAACAATGTGATCTGTAGGTTGAATTCCTACTGATCCACAGTCCTTAGGTTGAACCCCTGTTGGACTAGTGTTTTTCATAAATATGATCTGTAGGTTGAATTCATACTGATCCACAGTCCTTAGGTTGAACCCCTGTTGGACTTGTGTTTTTCAAAAATGTGATATGTAGGTTGAATTTCTACTGATCTATACTCCTTAGGTTGAACCCCTTTTAGACTAGTGTTTTTCAAAAATGTGATCTGTAGGTTGAATTCCTATTGATTCGCAGTTCTTAGGTTGAACCCATGTTAGACTAGTGTTTTTCAAAAATGTGATATGTAGGTTGAATTCCTACTGATCCGCAGTCCTTAGGCTGAACCCCTTTTGGACTAGTGTTTTTCAAAAATGTGATATGTAGGTTGAATTCCTACTGATCCACACTCCTTAGGTTGAACCCCTGTTTGGCTAGTGTTTTTCAAAAATGTGATCTGTAGGTTGAATTCCTACTGATCCACAGTCCTTAGGTTGAACCCCTACTGGACTAGTGTTTTTCAAAAATGGGATTTGTAGGCTGAATCACTATTGATCCACAGTCCTTAGGTTGAACCCCTGTTGGACTAGTGTTTTTCAAAAATGTGATATGTAGGTTGAATTCCTACTGATCCGCAGTCTATAGGTTGAACCCCTTTTGGACCAATGTTTTTAAAAAATGTGATTTGTAGGTTGAATTTCTACTGATCCGCAGTCCTTAGGTTGAACCCTTGTTGGACTAGTGTTTTTCAAAAATGTGATCTACAGGCTGAATCCCTACTGATCTAATATTCTTTGCAATTCTTAGGTTGAATCCCTATTAAACCGATGTTGTTTTTAATTAAATCAATGTTGTCTTAATTTTTACATTACTTCTTTTAAATTTTAGCTCAAGGTCTCATCACAGTCGCCACTTCTATGAATGTTGCAAAATTTTTCCTTTTCCTTTTTCTCTCTTTACTCTTCTTTTTCCTTTCTGCCCTTTCTCTTTTTTGAAGGAGAAAAAAAAGAAAGAAGAGAGAAGATAAAGAAAGAAAGAAAGAAAGAAAGAAAAGAAACTCTTTTGCAAGGTCTCACTTAACCTTTATTTGAAAAAGATATTTATTTTGAAAAGATTAACTCGCCCTTGTTTTGAAAATTTGCGAGAAAAATGGAGAGACGGGATTCGCTCGTCGATATGAGGTTCAACCGTTCCTAGCACCTTTACCAAGGGTAATTTAACTAAGGATCGAATCAATGCCTTTTGCTTTGCCTAAATTTGTCTAAATAATTATTCAGACTTTCTTTCAAGTTAAATCTAATTTTTCTTTGAAAATCCGAGTTTCGACTTAGTCCTTCTTTCAATATCAAATTTTCCTCTGAAGATCCGAGTTCCGACTCGGTTCCTCTTTCAAATTAATCTAATTTTTCTTTGAAAATCCAAGTCCCGACTCAGACCTTCTTTCAATATCAAATTCTCCTTTGAAGATCCGAGTTCTGATTCAGACCCTCTTTCATGTTAATCTAATTCTCCTTTGAAGATTTGAGTTTCGACTCAAATCTTCTTTCAAGTTAAACATATTTTCCTTAACAAAACCGAGTTTCGACTTGGATTTTCTTTTCAAAAATCCAACTTCAGAGTTGGACTTTCTTTCTAAAATCTAGTTTTCGAGTGGGTCAAACTCCCAAAATTCAACTTCATGACATGTTTTACAATCAGACCTGTAGGTCAACCAATTTTATCAGCTTCTTTTCTTCCCTTTCAGTTTAAGGGATAAACCTGAGCCTCTTTCCAATGAGGTATTTCTTTCATCCCCATTCAAGGTAAGGGGTAATCCTGAAACATTAATTTTGCCTATAACATTCTGTGGATATACAGGATTGAGAGGATCTTTTCACCACCAATTTCTATCAGCTTCTTTCTTCCCCATCCAGGGTAAGGGGCAATCCTGAAGCATTATTTCAACCATAACATCCTGTGGACATACAAGATTGAGAGAGTTTTCTACCATCAATTTTTGTCATCTCTTAAACAGTTTCTTTCTACCCATTCAGGATAAGGGGATAATTCTGAAAGTGGACCATATACATTTAACTATGATGGTCTACAGTATTTTAAGGGTTCCAGCTTTCGATGGTCATGATTACAAAGGTTCCAACTTTCGTTGGTCATTATTTCAAAGGTTCCAGCTCTCGCTGGTCATGTATTTCAAAGGTTCCAGCTCTCGCTGGTCTTGTATTTTAAAGGTTCCAGCTCTCGCTGGTTATTATTTCAAAGGTTCCAGCTTTCGCTGGTCATTATTTCAAAGGTTTCAGCTCTCGCTGGTCATATATTTCAAAGGTTCCAACTCTCGTCGGTCATTATTTCAAAGGTTCCAGCTTTTGTTGATCATTATTTCAAAGGTTCCAGCTGACCACCTCGCAAGAGGCCTGACCCCGTTTTACGAGAGTTGGAACCTTTGAAATACATGACCAGTGGAAGCTGGAACATTTGAAATACATGACCAGCTCTAGGTGGTCATGTATTTTAAAGGTTCCAGCTTTCGCTGATCATGTATTTCAAAGGTTTCAGCTCTCGCTGGTTATGTATTTCAAAGGTTTCAACTCTCGCTGGTCATTATTTTAAAGGTTTCAGCTTTCGATGGTCATTATTTCAAAGGTTCCAGCTCTCGCTAGTCATTATTTCAAAAGTTTCAGCTCTCGTTGGTCATTATTTCAAAGGTTTCAGCTCTCGCTGGTCATTATTTCAAAAGTTTCAGCTCTTATTGGTCAGCATTTCAAAGGTTCCAGCTCTCGTTGGTCAGTATTTCAAAATCCAGTTTTTACTGGTCAGGATTTCCAAAATCTAATTTCCATAATTTTAACCAAAGGTCCCATCAGATTTGATGTGGAGTAATTGTTTCATAAAGGATTCTCAGACATTTTTGCCAGTTTACCGAAATTGATTGTTGATTTCAACATTTCACTGCACAAAAGAATCACCTCAGATTACCTCTAGTATTCGCTCCCAAAAGGTGAAGCTTTTTACGAAAAAAGACAAAATTAAAATCTTTTACCTGTTGATCAACCAAAAGGATGAAAGAAATATCCTTAGTATGATTAGCAAAGAAATATTCAATGATGTTGAAAAGACAGAAGTGAATTGATATTGATCATAGCTATGGTACATTTTAAAAGACGATTCTTCTGGCAAGAAAGCAGTAGAAATATTCTGAGCAATATGGAATCCACTCAAAGTTCTCAATAAAGCAAGTATAATTAATTATCTGCAAAAGGGATCTCTCAACTATCATCAAGTTGAAGACTGTTATGTGAGCTAAACCCCTGGGGATAAAGAAGGTTTGAATCATCTCCAAGTTGAAAGAGTATGTGTTGTGCCCTTCCAGGGAAAGTTCAGATCATCTCTAAGTTGAAAGCCAATACGATAAACCTCCCAACCAACCCTAAAAGATATTTGATTCATACTATTAAAAGATTTCAATCGAGAGAGACATCTTTATCAATTTCTGGGAACAAGGAAGACCGTGATCATCTCCAAGTTGAAGGAGTGTAAAGTGTTCTTCTAGGGAAAATCAAAACATTTCCAAGTTGAAAGTAGATGTGATGAAATTCTCGCCAAACCTTAATAAAAGATTTCAATTTTATGTCTCAAAAAGTGCAAAAAGTATATCTCGGATATCAAACTGCCAAAATTGTCAAGAATCATCTTTTCTTATGCAAAATTCTTTTATCAATATCTTTTCATTACTTGCTTTTATGATATTAAGAATGTCTCTTCTCTTTTCATATCAAGGAAATGGATGGCTTCCTTTAAGAAAATCAACAACATTAAAAATTTGAATTTGACTCTGGAATCTATGGAGTTAATCTTGTTGGAGGAAATACTCTAGGTAAAAGAGGGAATATCTTTTGCATACACATGCACATTTTCAAGTATTTGAATCAACTACAATTTCATCTTATTGGTAAATTTTTTTGGCTATTCAAACATGAAATAAATACTCAATGTCTATTTTGATGCAACCTGGCATTGTTTACATCTTCAAAAAGAGTTGCTTTATTCATTTTCCAAATTTGCTCCGGCAACACCATATTTCTTCCCCTTTAGGTTAAGGGTTAAACCTGAACCTCATTTTTTGAGGTATTTATTTTTTTTCAGGTTAAGGGTTAAACCTGAACCTCATTTTTCGAGATATTTCTTCCCCTTTAGGTTAAGGGTTAAACTTGAACCTCATTTTTTGAGATATTTTCATCCCATCCAGGTTAAGGGCTAAACCTGAATTCTTCTGCATTTCAAAAGCTTATTTCATCTCAATCTGTGAGACATCTTCCACATTTTTCCCTTTTCAAAAGCTTTAGGGATTGTATTTCTACAACCTCACTTTGTGAGGAATATTTCTCAAACCAAATTTTTTTCTTCTAAATTTGGTGTGTTTTGTCTTTGCCACTAAGCTCGGCTTTCAACAGGATTAGCAACAAAGAGGGGCATCTATAAACACCCCAAATTTTCCAAATTCCAAAAATTTTCCTTTTTGACCTTGAGTTCCACTTTCTGAGTCATTCAAAAGGGTAATTGGGTCAATTTCTAATCATTTCTCGGATTTACTTCTCTGTTGAAGATCCAAAGCTCAATTCCATTTTCTATACCAGACCCAAACTTGGATCCAAATCAGATATCCAAATCCAATTCTGAGCCTGATCCTTCTATTTTCAATCTAAATATGAAAATTCAAAATCAATTCTCTGTGTGGCTCAAATATTCAGATTCATTCTCTATGTAGATCCATTCCTCTTATTTTCTCAATTCGAGATCCAAACTCAATTTTTATTCAAAATCTCAGATCTAGATCCATTTTTAAAATCCAAATTTAAAATTAATTCTTTTATTTCAAAAACTCTCTTTTGCAAAATCCTCAAATTCTAAATTCAATATTCTGTAAAATCTTTCAAAATTCCATCTGGATCTTATTTTTTAAAGCATTTGCATTTTATATTTCTTTTACTAAAAAAAAAAAGAAAAGAAAAGCAAAATGAAATGACTTTAGATTAAATAAGAAAGAGGTAATCAGAAAATCTTTTACAACAAAACTCCTTTTTAAAAATTATAAAAACTTAAAAGGATATTTTAAAAAAATTTCAAAACCACCCTCTCCTTTATAAGGAGAGGGAAGGCACGGATGAAAAAGAGAGATCAAATTTTTTTTAAAAAAAGGGGCTCTCGATCAAGTTTTTAAAAGGAGAAAAACCAAACTCCTTTGGTTTTTCCCTTTTTCCCTCTCTTTTCTCTATTTCCCTCCTCTCTTCCCTTCTTCTTTCCCTCTCTTTTCCCTCCTCTTTTACTTATTTTTCCTCTTTTCTTCTTCTTCTTCCTGGATTCTCATCTTCTCCTTTCTTCTTCCATGAAAGTGAGGTTTCCATCGAAGCATCGGATCGGGGAAGATCTAAGTTGTGCGGTAAGTGTTGAATGCCTCATTCTATTCAACATTTTAATTGATTTGAAAAGTGAAAAATACAAAAAAAATAATGAATGAAAACTTAAAAAAAAGAAAATAAAAATGAATTAGATCACAGTCCGTTCCATTTATATTTTGTTTGAGTTGATTTTATTTCCTGTTCATTTGCTTCATTTACACTTCACGACATGGTATTTTCCCTTTTTCTTCATCCGCCAATTTGCATTAGATCAGTAGCATCGCTAATCATCTTCATTAGCATCTCCTCTGTTTTGTATTTTTATTCGGTGTGTATAATGTTGTATCCGCCTATTCTTCTTTTCCTCTTAAATTTGTACATCGCATAAACATTTTCCATTCTTTGCATTTCCTGTAGCATCGTTCGATCATCTGTGTTCATCACAACATCTCATTTGTTGTTTTATATTTCTTTTCATTCGTGCCTTTTTATTTTAACGCACTCTGTTGTGTGTATTTGTTTCTGTAATTTTTTTTTTATTTGTTATTCACAGCTTAATTCCACAACATGATCCTTGTTCATGGCAGTTCCTTCACTCGGAAAGTTATTTCATAGCCGATTTGCATTACACGACTGGATTCGATCATCATTTTATTTCCTGTTTCAACCCATTTCCTTTTTCATAGCAATCTGCATTTTAAGCTCATTTTGCATTTACATCAACACGGCTGGATCCAATCAACACAGTTGTTTCATAGCAATATGCATTTTAAGCTCATTTCCTATTTCATAGCAATCTGCATTTTCATAACATGGCTGGATCCGATCAACATGGTAGTTTCACCTCATTTCTCTTTATTTCATTTTCAACATTTTATTGATTTCATTAGTTATATTTTTCTGTTTCTGAAACTTTGTTTTCATCATTAGCACATGCGCATCATCACTATTCTTGCTTCATTTGATATCATTTGCATCACTGATATAGGCAATTCTTTCACACCTAAACACCACCCCATATTAATTCTTTTCAAATGTTATAGTTCTCCTAATGTCATCAGGGAAGCTCTCAATGTTTGAACAGTGAGCCAGATCCAAAGATCTCAAGCTTCTAAGTGTATACAATGAATCTGACAGGCCTTTCAAATCTGTACATGAGTGTAACCTTAGGACTTCTAATCTACTTAATATACCTATTCTGTTAGGTAACTCAGTTAGATCAGGACAGTTTACCATGCTCGATTTCTGCAGATTGATAGGATTGCATATTCCAGAAGGCAATATATCCAAACTATTATAGTAGTTTCTGTGTACAACACCAACCCATTTGGAGGAACTTTATTGTGAAGCTTCAGCTCCTGTTGAGATGAAGTGATCAAAATGAACTGTCTTGATGTTTGATGTTGTTTCAAACTCATCACCTAACATTTTAGTAACCTGAAATATTTGATCTTGCGGTGGCATGATCAAAGAGATCATATTAGTGCTATTACCACAAGTGACCATATTTTACATCACATTGTTTTAGCTAGCATATTTGTGTGTTTTGCATATCTGTATGTTTTGCATCTTCTTTGCATTTCATGCATTGCATTTAGTGATCTTCCTTTGCAAATTAGCATTTAGTCCAATTTCTATTTTCTTGTATCATCTATGCATTTCTATCATTACACTTTCAATTTCATAACATCATTCTTTTTCATTTAAATGCATTTTGATTCAAATCTATCTAAATTCTACATTTACTTTCTTTCCTCACATCTTTTATTTTGTATTCATGTATTCTGCACTCTTTGTTGCTTTTGTATTGTTTCTTGTTTTGCAGGGAAGCGCGAAAAAATTGATTTCGCTTTTGGATTAGAAGATTTTATTACTCATTTTTAAATTTGAAAATTGTAATAATCTCATTTAATGAGAATTTCTATTTCCTGTCTAGATTAGAATGTATGAGCATGTAGTTGCATTTTAAATTCTCATAATTGATTGTGACATTCATTTTTATCTTATTTTTCAAAAGGCACTATGGTGTAACACGAATGACATGTGCACCATTCTAATAAGAGGTAAATAACCCTAAGTAGATGATTCACATTTATGACCATAGTCAGAATGCGAACAATACTTAGGATTTTTATCTTTTATGGAATAAAATTTGACCTACACTTTGGGTCCTTTTTGGAAAATATCATATTTTCTTCTTTTATCAGAATTTAAAATAAATTAATTTGAGTTGCATTTGTGGCCATAGTCATGAATGTATTCAAGATTAATTTTGTTTTAAATTCTGCAAAAATACAAAAAAATCACCTTTTAGAATAAAATCTTTTGAAATTCTTTATCACATCATTTCATCATTTTCATTTTCAAATTATTTCAAATTTCAAGTGATTTTTGAAATTCATTTTCAAAATTACTTTTCAAAATAAATTTTAGTTTGTTTTCAGAAATCAATTCCCATTTCAAAGTATTTTCAAAGGCCGAATTTCAGATTTGAATTTCAAGATATTCTTAAATTCAAAATATTTTCAAAACATTTTCAAAATGCCTTCCAAGTTGATTTCAATTATTTTCAATTCTGAAATTCATTTTCAATTTCAAAATATTGAATTTCAATCTCAAATTCTAATTTCAATTTCAATTTCAATTTCAATTTCAATTTCAATCTCAATCTCAAATTCTAATTTCAATTTCAAATTCCAATTTTAATTTCAAATTCTAATTTCAATTTCAATTTCAATTTCCAAATTCATTTCCAATTTCAAAGTTAAATTTCAATTTTAAAATCTAAACTCAAATTTCAAATTCCAAATTCAAAGTTCACATCTCAATTTCAATATCAATTCTGATTTCAAATCCAAAGTCAATTCTTATTTCAATTTTCATTTTCATTTTCCATTTCAAATTTTATTTGAAATAAATTTCTAAAGTTACTTCAAAACACTTTTCAAAGTGTATTTTCAAATCCAATTTTGAAATTCATTTCGAGTTATAATTTTGAAGTATTTTCTAAATATTTTCAAAATTAAAATGATTTTAAAGCATACATGATATTTTAAACCAGCAATTTTCAAAGTTCATAACACAAGCATGATTCAATTTGCATTTAGGATTTTAAAAAAAATTCTTAGTCAGATTAAGGCAAAGCAAAAGGCATTGATTCGATCCTTGGTTCGATTACCCCATGTAAAGGCGCCAGAAACGGTTGAACCTCGTACCGACGAGAGAGTCCCTATTTCCCATCTTTTTAAAAAACGGAGGCAAGTTAATTTTTTATTTTAAAAAAAAAGAGAAACGTTTGAAATGCGAAAGGATCCCGCTCAAGGAAAACTTTAGCAGGGATAACGCTTCCTCATCCTCCTCCTTCCTTTGTCTTTACTTATCTTCCACGTCCTACTTCTCCTTCCTTTGCCTTTTCTTCTCTTCCTCGTCCTTCTCCCTTCTTTGCCTTTCCTTCTCTTCCTCATCCTGATGCTTCTTCCTTTTCCTTTCCTCTTCCATCTTCATCATTTGTCTTTCCTTCTCTTCCTCCTCCTTCTTCTTATTCAATTGTCTTTCCCTCTCCTCCTCCTCCTCCTTACTCTTTTTTGCCTTTCTCTCTCCTCCTCCTCCGCCTCTTTTTTCATTTGCCTTATCCGCCTTTGCTTTTCAAAATATTCTTGCTTCATCAGTTGCCTTTCCTTCTCTTCCTCCTCCTTCTTCTTCAATTGTCTTTCCCTCTCCTCCTCCTTATTCTTTTTTTGCCTTTCCCTCTCCTCATCCTCCTCATTCTTTTTTTGCCTTTCATTCTCCTCCTCCTTCTTCTTCTATTGCCTTTCCATCTCCTCCGCTTTCTTCCTTTGCCTTTGCTTTTCGTTCTCCTCCTCCTTCTTCCTTTGCTTTTCCTTCTCTTCGTCATCCTTCTTCTTCTTCTTTATCTTTAGTTCTTCCTCATTCTTCCTTTGGTCTTCAACCTCAATAACAGATGGATAATCCTCTGCATAATACAATTCCAATGCTTTGTCTCTGTCTTTATCATTCTCAATCTTCATTATATTTTGGTACCTTTCATAACTCTTATATAGATAGGACTGGTAGATAACTTCTCTAATATTCATCCCATAGAATGCCAGAGATTTCTTGTCTGACGACATTGTTAACCTGCACAACACATAAATTTAACTGTATCATTATATGTTACAACCGCCTCCCCAAGTATATAATAAAACAAATTATCCCATTCGTTACACAATCACCAACATTATAAATCGTCACAATATGTGGCTTCATAAGTAAACATCGTTGTAAGATTTAGCAAACTTAAGTACAAATCGAGGTAATTTCATAAATACACATCTTTAGTACTTTAAATGTATAAATCATTGCTGCTTCAAACTTACAAATCATTGTATAAATCACAACCTTCATAAGTACATATCATTGTAACATTTGGCTTCATACGTATACATTATTGTATGATTTATCAAACTTAAGTACAAATTATTGTAGTTTTATTAAATCATTATTGTTTTAAATGTATAAATCATTGTTGCATCGAATGTACAAATTGTTATAGAAATATAGCCTTCATAAGTATACATCATTGAAATGTTTGGCCTTCATAAGAACAAATCATGCTAACTAACTATTTTTCGATGCCCAGAAGGTGGATAGGTACAAATTGATTTGTTTTAGTATGAAAATAGGTGTTATTTAGCATGAATAGTAAAATCACTTGTAAGATTTAGCATTCATATTTACAAATCGATTTATTTGGATAACGAAACCTTGGTAATCTGATAGTGGAGGAGAAACACCCAGAAGGTAGACGCAGTCGATGGTGGCAACGATGCTGCCACTGCGCAGACAACGAAAAAGGGTGCTTCGATGGCAGTAGATGATGGAAAAGGGTGCTCTGGTGACAGGAGACGACGACAAAGGGTGCTCCAGCGGCAACAGAAGATGGTATAGCTGCTACTCCAGTGGTAGGAGACGACAACAAAGTTTGTGTCGTCAAAGGGAGCTCCTGTTACAGCAGATGGTACAAAAGTTTACTGCTTAGGGAAAAAATGGAATATTTGGACTATAAAGAGTTAACATCATTGTCGAACCGACATTTCACTTTTCTAGATGGAGGATCTCGAACCGTCGTTTCCCTTTTTTTGAATGGAGGACATTTTTGTCATCTTCTAGAACTGTTGTTTCATGGCAAGAATGGCAGGAAAGGGTACTTATGTCTTTGCAATCACACTGGATTATGATGCTAAGTGATGCTGATAAACATGGGGATACGAGCCACATGTGCTTACATACGTGGTGCTCATTGGGACCCCCAAACACGTGATGTAGCTAATGGCCGTCTTGGGGGGGGGGGCATATAACCTGCTTCGTCATTAGGCTGAGAGACGAGATGAGCTACTTGTCGATTGTGTTCGGCTCAAAAAGTGCTCGTTCCAACATATAGAAAAAGGCTTGGCAAGCTAAATATAAACAATAGGTGCTCAACTAGGCTCAGCTTGAATACTCTAATTAACTAGCAATAAATATATTATATATATATATATATTATACCATAGAGTATAGATGGATAAAGTTTTTGTCTTGCAAGAAAGAAGTTTAGAGTTCAAATTCCATTGCTTACCACTTTAAACAACATATTTATTTTGTAAATGAGCCACAATTTTAGCTCAATAGGTTTAGAGTCCAATTTTTTTTTTTCTTTTGTAAACAAGCCAGCTCAAGCTTGACTTGTTTAGCTCAGACTCACCATAACTTGTGCTCGGTTCAGCTTGCCCAAAGAATAAGCCAAGCTTGATCATCCTCCATTCAGTTCATTTGGCTTGTTTATCAGCCCTAGTCATGATATGCTAGTAGAGTGAAGTACGTTGGTTCTTTTTTTGCAATCATAAAATGATCTTGAAGGAATACACCCTTAATGGCAGACTTTATTTGATCCACTTTTGCTCAACAAGAGCTTTTGAAACTTTGTCTATCTAAATTAGGTATGCAGGTATTTTTAATTTTCTATTGTACACAATCAAAGTAGAAGAGAGCTCAAGATGTTAGCATTCCAACACTTCAAATAAATCTGATACCAATATTGAGAAGCTGCTATTAAAATGGATTGAAAATGCTATTATCTAGAGTTTAATTCACGATACCAAATGACCTAATCACAAGCTAAAAATGATAGCATCATTGGACTATCTTTACCATACTATTATATTAGAAAAACCTATATATATATATATATATATATATATATATATATATATATATATATATATATATATATATATATATATATATATATATATATATATATGCATCAAAACGAGCTATAGGAGTTCTAGAGAGAGTGAAAGTTCTAACCTCTAGGATTCAGCCAGGATAGTGCCTGAGTGGGTTTAGGACCAGAAAATGCATTTCAGCTTGTTGGCTAGGCCTGTTCGCTACATCCTGTTATTTTTATTGTTCGGCATTTGTCCTTTGTTCATTTCTTTTTCTGAGTGGTGACATCTCATCACCACCTCTAAGCTGTATTTTTGTTGAACTTCCTACGACAGACGATTTGTTGTTGTATACTGAATGAATCATATCTTTCTGTCAAAAAATAAACCTCCATTGAGCCAATAAGATTAATGGCTCTGGTTTCTCATTTCTTAAGAATAATGGAATGCGATAGAAATTTTAGAAAAAGTGAAAGTCCTAACCTTCATCTGACTAATAAGACTAGTTGCTTTGCTTTCTCAAGTTATCCCTTAGATGTCAGCCTTTCCGATCATGATTCACAGAAGTTGATTCTCTCACACTAAAGTACTGTGTACCACAATTGAGATCAATGGGATCTTGGTCATTGATTGTGAAATTTTCTATCCAGTGGATGGAAGTAAAAAAATGAATATCTATCCAAGCATAATTACTAGATGTTTGGGAAACTCACAAATAGACCTCGATAGCCATCTTATTAAATTAGTGGATATGATGGAAATACTAATGCCATTAAAATAACATCAACTTGTATGTTAATGTTGGCTAATTGGACATAAAAATGTTGTCTCGTAGCCAATAGCCAATGTATGAGGTTCATGCAATCTAGTTTTAGGAAGACTTTAGGTCCATGACTTGAAAGAGGTTTACTCCACTCTCTATCAGTGTGTTAAAACTCCAGTAACATGAAATTATCATCTTTTTCGAGGATGATTGCATTGTTAAATGGTGAAATATGTCTTGCAATGAACAAAAAATGCTCCTAACACGCCAATAATTAACTTGTTCTGCATCTGACTTGTCATTAATGTTGGAACTATTTTTTTAACTAGCATCTCTCACTACAAGAATTCTGCGGATTAGCGACAGGTGTTATCTGATACTAATCCGTCGCTGAACTGTTTGGCAATGGATTAGCAATGGATAGCGTCTGATGCTAATTCTTGGTCACTAATTAGTGACGGGACTGATTTGTCGCTACGTTCGTTGCTAATTTGCCATGGATTAGCGAATGCCATGATCCATCGCGAGTCCGTCGCTAAATAAGCACTGATTTGGTTTTATGAACATATTCGTCGCTAATCCATTATAAAAATTTAACGACGAACACGTATCCGTCTCTAAATTTCGTTGCCAATTTAGCGATGGATTAGATTCCGTCGCAAAACATTGGTTGATTCAGTTTTTGAGACAGATAAATATCCATCCCTAATCCGTTGCTAAATTGGTGATGGATATTAGTCATCGCCAAATACCATCGCTGAATATTAGCGACGGATAATATCCATCACTAATCCATCGCAAAAGTTAGAAAAAATTAAAACAATTTTGTTTGAAATATAAATATCGAGAAAAAAATTCTCGTTATACAATTTATATAAACTGTGTATAAAAGACAAAGTACACATAAAAAATACATATACAAAGTAGGTGAAACAAATTTAACACAAGTTATAGGTGAAACAAATTTAACACAAGTTATAAGTGAAACAAATTTAACAACCCAGAATAATCCTCACCAAGTTCTAATTAGTTATAAGTGAACATATACAAAGAGTTTTGTTTGAAACAAGTATGTGAAACAAATTCAACACATGAAGCTACTCCTTGCCAAGATTCAGAGCATCATCCTCTTCATTATCTCGATCTGCCCCTCCATCCATGCCTCCATCAGCTCCTCTATGTTGATCATCTCCAGCATCCTACAAGAGAACCGAAAAGTTAGTACTGATAAACAAAATATAATGAAATAAAATATATGCAATGCACCTAATCTAAGGCAATCAAAATAACATGGCAAAATGACACATAGACTAGCAATAAAGTAAAGGACATTAACAGAATTCAGAGGCCACAAGATACCCACTAGACAGGTTTTAGAAAACTAAATTTAAGAAGAAAAGCAATTCCTCTAACATGATAAACATGTTCCCAATATTAGAAGACTTCATATTCACATTGATCTCATAAATATCCCAAAGAAATAATTTTAATCTAGGAAAAGAAAAATGGCTTCCAGTGCTAGTAAAACTATCATAGTCTATCCAGGCCAAAGGGAATGACAAACCTTCCAACACTAGTAGCCATGACCTTACAACTATTTTATTATTGCTCTTGATATGCAATCCTGACAATGATGACACACATACTTTTTTTTAATCATGATTTGTGTTTGTAAACACCCCAAATTTTCCTCATCCTTGCTCAGACAACTCTCCTTGTCTGAAGGCCAACCCTGTTAGGTCAGTGTAGGAGTCAAACCCCGAGTCAGTTTCAGAAAATCGCCACTTTACCCATTTTTACTAGAAAAATTACCATTTTACCCTTAGGTTATCTCAGACCCCAATCACTCGGAGTCAACCAAGCCCATTGGTCAGTTCAGAACAGTTAAAATATCATTCATTTCAAGCTCATCTGAACTCATAATGAACAAATCATTTTCATTTCTGACAATTCCTGCCAAAATGGGATCATTTCTTTAGAAATGAGCTCATTTCTCACTCAAACCCGAGCCAATTGTCTCTGAGTCAGTCATTCCCAGTCAGTCATATTCCCTAGAGTCTAGCTTGAGCTCACCAGGAGTCCAAGTGCTCCAGTTTTAGTTCAAAATCATTTCTAAGTGTCTAGGAGCCCATTTCAGCTCATTCAGCTAAAATTGAGCTAAATCCAGCCAATTGAGCTAGTGTTTGAGCTTCGGTTTTAGTTCATCTCAGTATTACTGACCTTTGTTTCAGCTCAAACCCAGTTCAGATTCGTAATTCACTTCACTCCAGTGACTATTCCGTACCATTTTTCTAAAAATGACAACTTTTCTTTAAAATTTAGTCTGAAAGGTCAATTGAGTCAGTGTCTGATCAGTTAATTTGAGTTTTGAAACTCTAAAACCTAGCTCAATCCAGCTCATTTCAGTTCAATTCAGCTGAGACGCTAATTTCCAGTGTCACTTTAGCTCGGTACGGCCTGAAAACCATTTCTTCAACCATTTTACAAATTTTAGCAAATTTAATGCTTTTTAAACTGGTACAGCTGCCAATCAGGGTCTAACATCCAAAATTCTTCATTCAGGGTCTGCATTTCACAAAGCATTTCATGTCATTTCTCATCATTTCATATCATTTCTCAACATTTCATAACATTTCATCACATTTCATTTCATTTTCGAAGTCGAGAACTCCAGTTTTATAAATTTCAATTCAGATCGAGTTTTAAAAGTTTTCAAAAATCAATTTCAAACCCCAGGTTTCCAAAATTGACATTTTTACCCTTAGGAGTCTAAATTTGAAAATATTTTCTCGAGAAAAATAATCTGGATTTATTTCAAACTCAAATTTTCAAATTCTATATTGGATCTGCTTCGCAACGAGGTATTAAACTTCAAAATCTGAGCTCGTTTTAAAAAGTGCCAAAAATAGCTCGTTTCGTTCAGAAATTTTCTGAAAAGACTATTTTACCCCTCTAATCGTCAAAATGAATTTCAAAAGTGGAATTTGGACCCGCTCTGAGATGTCCCATCCATTTGCATTTTCTGTTTTAATTTATATATAAAAAAGAAAAAAAATTACCTTTTCTTTATTTTCTTTATTTTTTTTATTTTTTTTATTTTTATTTTACCTAAGGTCGGACCCACAAGGGGGTCGACCCCTGTAGCCCCTCCTTCTTCTTCTTTCCCTCTTCTTTCTTCCTTCTTTCTTTCCTTTTCCCTTTTCCCTTTTCCTTCCCCTTTCCTTTCTTCTCTTCCTTTTCTTTCCTTTCTTTTCTTCCCTTTCTTTCCTTCTTCCCTTGCTTCCTTCCTTCCTTCCTTTCCCTCTTGCCCAGCCATTCAGGTAAAGGGTTCTCTTCCTCTTTCATTGTCTCATTAAGCCCTAGGTTGTTGGTTATTTTTGCCCTAAGTTATCATAAAAAGAAAAAAACTACATGGTTGCACCATCTCTCTCTCTCTCTCTCTCTCTCTCTCTCTCTTTTGGGCTGCAGCCCCATTGCTTCACTTTCAGCCTTCTTAGAAGCAGCCACCAAAGGGGAGCACCAGCCAGCAACCATGACAGCCACGTCCTCCACACCAGCTCCTTTGCAGCCACCTTTCATGCCATCCCACCCAGCTGAACCTCCTTTCTTCAACCTTCAAGGGACACCCCAGCCATCCCCTTACAGCCGGTTATCATCAACAATAGCTCCATCAAAGCAGCCACCACATCAACGTCCTTGCAGTCACCCTGGAGGTACCTCATTTCAAGCATCACAATGATGCCCGGTGTCATTGCTTTCATCATCCTCTCCATCAAAAAAATAGTCTCCACCGATCCAAGGGGCAAGAGAATAGAAGATCCATCGGTTTGATGGGTTGGATCTTTTACTTCATAAGCCACCAACAAAAAAGTAAGTTATACCCCTTATTGATTTTCGTTTTTCATATTAGTTCATGTTTAAAAAGTGTATTTAGGATAGTTTATCATTCATTTCATGCATTTTATATAGTTTTTATTATTGTTTAATTTAGAATTCATAGATCTTTGTTTACATGTAAAAAATCAGTTGTTATTTCATGCAAATATTTTTGTTAAAAAAATCTGGAGATTTTTAGGATAGCTATGATTATATGTCTATAATCTTCTGGCAAAAATTGGATTTGATTTGAGTTTTGCAACCCTATTAAACAATTCCAAAACATAAATTGGATTTTGAATTTTCTTGAAATTTCAAGTCCGGTTTTAGCAGACAAAAACCTCCGAAATCACCCCCATGGGAGATCCGTATCCTCTTCTAAAATGTACAGTAGATTCACGGTGGAATATACTAATGGTGTGAAAATTTTGAGATCTTTACAAGTAGATTTGACCTCTGTTAAAAATCAACTTTTCTAGACCCTTGGGAAAACCTTGATTTTTCCTTGTCAGGGTATAGACAGACACTAACGTGCTGTGTCTGCTCAATCTGTAGCCCGAATGTGAAAACTTTTAACACAAAAGTTGTTACTAACTCATTTTCATGTCATTTCTCAAAATTTGGGGGTTTTTGAGATTATTCAAGTATTTTTCTTAAAATTGTCTTTTCGGTCTGACAGATTCCAATATCCAGAAATTCCAGAGATTTGGGTCTCTGATAACAGTGTACCCATTTCCAGACCGTAACCCGAATCCCAATACTGTAAAAAGATCAAATTTTTCTATGTTTGTAAGGGACATTTTTCGAAAATTCCAGCCATTTTTCTATCTGTCTGCTATTTTTCCCACATTTTCTTCCAAAACTTGTTTGTTTCCCCCAAATCTTAGAGTCGCCGGATTCCGATCCGAATTGCCGGAGCTGTACAGATCCGACCATAGGTCAAAACCAAAATTTGTAAAAGGAAAAAATCCTTTTCGTACTGTCCTCTATCACCCCATAAAATTTGGTAATTTTTTATGGAATTTTGATATCCGAAATCCCATTTAGAATCAACATTTTAGGCAAAATTTTGATTTTTTTAGGATTTTAGCTATTTTCCATATCAAGAAAATACAAAAAAATAGATTTTCGAGCTCCATTCTGTTTTTAGGGTTAGTCTAAATGTCCATGCCAAATTTAGCTAAATTTCAAGTTTATTTGCTTTGTAGGTTAGTTTATTTTTAAATTTACAAGCGAAAATCAAGTTAAATTTGATATTTTATGATATTTTTGCCATTTTAGGATTTTTATCATATAAATAAGCATGTCATGTCATATTAGGGTTAATTTCAATCTCATTTGCATTTCAATTTCTCATTTTTACAAAATTTATTTCAGAAAACTCTAGTTTCAAGGCCATAGTCTTGTTATCAGGGGCATTTTGGTCATTTTGACCTAAATTTCAAAATTCCAAACTTCAATTTTCCAAATTTTCATGCATATCATCATATTTTGTCATATTGTGTTTGATTTATTTTATTTTATTTTCAAAATTCCAAATTTTACAAAAAAAAAAATAGAAAACCCAAATTTCAAGGTCATCATGGGTATTTTGGTCATTTTGACCCCAATTTCGAATTTCCAAGTTTAGTTTCAAAATTTATTCATTATTTATCATGTTTATATCAAAGGGTGTATGATTATGGGTTTATATCTGAATAATATCCGATAATTTCTAATATTTTTGGATAAATTCAGAAAAAACTACATTTTTGTGCTAACAGGTTTTCTAGTTTTGCAGAAACATTCAAGAGGAAGACTTAGCCATTTTATTTATTTGTTTTTTTCAATTAAATGTAAAAATCAATGTAATATTTGGAATAAGAGTTACTTTTCTGCTTAGAATAGGAATGCATTGCATATAGTTTAATTTCAGCAAAATTTCAATATCTGAATGTATCATTCCTGCACATTTTTTCAAATCCACTATGGTTAACACGAATGACACATGCACAAGATCTTATGGAGTTTATAAACTCTGTGGGATTCGTATTTATGGCCATAGTCAGAATACGAAGAAAACCAAGATTTATGATCTTCCTATTAGCCACGTTCAGCCTACACTCTTAGGCTAATTTAAAAAATGCACTGCATTTCTCAAAGTTTCAAAAGGATTTCCCAATTCCTCAAAGAATTCTTTTTCAAATTCATTCATTCATTCATTCATTCAAATTGCATCATTTTCAAACTCTTTTTCCAATTCTATTTTAAAAAAACCAGTTTTCCCAAAAAATTCTAAGTCTTTCTGAGGATTTGATTTTCCCAGAACTCTGAATTTTCAAATGAAATTTCAAAATATTTCCCAAGTTCAAACCATGATTTTCCAAGATTTTCACATTCCTAATTTCATTTTCAAATCTCAAAATCGATTTTTCCAAAGTTCCTTAAATTATTTCAGAAATTGATTTTCTCAGAATCCTTAATTCCAATCTCAAAAATCAATTTTCTCAGATTTCCAATTTTCCAGAGAATCCATTTTCCATTTCAGAAATCATTTTCCAATGAACTTCATGACTTTCTCAAGATTCTCAAATCCATTTCCTCAGAAAAGCAATTCAAAGCTTAAAATCGATTTTCCCAAAGTTCAAGTTTTCCTGAGAATTCATTTTCCAATTCAATTTCTAATTTCCAATGAAATTCAATGATTTTCCTAGGAATTCCATTTTCAAGCACTTTTCCAAGCATATTTCAATTTTCCAAATCAAACATCATATTTCTCAAACTTGCATCTTTCCAAAATTCCATAGCACATGCCTGATTCTTTGCGCATTCTAGGAAAATAGAGAATAATTTAGATAATTTAACTTAGTCAAAGCACACATTTGATCCTTGGTTCAATTACCCCTACTAAAGGCGCAAGGAATGGTTAAACCTCGTACCGACAGGCGGATCCCATTCCAAGGAATTTTCCCGCAAATTTTCAAAACGGAGGTGAGTAATTTTCAAAACTAATTTTCAAAACTTTGGTCAAGTTTGAGTCGCAGAATCGTTTCTTCTCACTCTCGCAGAGGGAGAGGGGAAAAATTTTGCGATGATAACAGGTTTGACGACCGTGATGGGACCTGTCTTCGTCTGATCAATTATGTGCTTTGACTTAGTTCAATTGTCAAAATCGTGCTCTACAAAATGTCAGCTTTATTTTCTGATATCATGTGAACCTAGGAGCCTAGGCTTGAACCCAGCTGACATGAATTGCATGTAGACTAGGCATGGTTTGGTAGGACCATATTGAGGAGAATTATTCATGCTCACTTAGACTTAGATCTGAAATACAACACTCCTCAATCTAGGATTTGCATGAAAACAATGCTTACTGCTTCAAAAATTTCAAAATTCTATCTCTTTAGGACTTAGAGCCCTCGGTTTGCCTGCATGTGCTCATGTTTCCAAAAACCACCCCACCTATGTCTACCCGGTCTTCACGTTGCTGGGCTCTCTTCCAGAACCATAGTTCGGGACAAAGCCTCACAACTAGGCCACTTATTTGGGATAAAGCCCCCCTGCCACGTACTAAGGGCCATAGTCCAACGTATATCGACAAGTGTTCAAGGATGTTGGGAAAACACAAGCCTAGAACCGGAGATGAGTTTTATGCCATGTACATCGAGCCTTGGCTCGAGTATATCAGCATAGCATGATTGGACACAGTTGATCTAAGCCTAGAGTCAGGATTAGGGTCCTAAAGCTCTTTCAAAATTGATGCATTTAGAGTCAGCTTCTTAGGGATTGTTGTATGTACATAATTGTTTGCGATTGAATATATGATATTCATTTTCGTCTTATTTTCTCATATTTTTCCAATTTTTTCAAAATATCGGACAATTTTTCAAAATATCTCATTTTCCATCTTTTGTGAAATATCTCTTTTTTTCTCAAAAACCCTAGACAATTTTTTTAAATTATCCACCTTTTCTTCAAAACTCCAGGTGATTTTTCATTCTTTCATTCCTCTGGACTTTGAATTTCCAGCTTTTTATTTTATCCTGCCTGCAATTTTTCAAAATTCTTGTATTTTTCCAAAGTCTAATTCCAATCTTCCTATCTTTCAGTCCAATGGCATCCAGTCAGCTCATCTTTGTTTTTCCTGAGGGTCACATCTCCTACGAGGTGCGACAAAGTCTTCCCGAGCATTGAACTCTCAGCACCGGACCCTTCTTTACCTGGTGGTACTGTACTTGATTCAAAAACTTCTTCCGTATGCTTCTGAACCATTTGAGCGACTGTGGGTTAGAACTGGCATCCGCAGTGAGAAAGTTGACAGTCAACGACAATCTGATCCATGCACTAGCAGAGCAGTGGAATCCGCGCACTTGCACATTCTGGTTCCCATGGGGCGAAATGACCCTGTTGATAGACGGATTTTCAGAGATCATGGGATTGCCCGAGCCAGTCAGTCAGTCTGGAGATCCATTAGAGCAATAATTTTTTATCAATGTCAAGGGTCTGGACCCTAAAGATGTTGTGGCTTGCATGAAAGAGTGCAAGTCTTGGCCACTGATTGTAGAAAATGGGAATAAGTATGTGAGCCTGATCGAGATCTACCGACAGTACGGGGCATTCGCAGAAGTCAGCTCGTTATCCAGAACAACTCGAGAGAGAATTCAACATGCAATGGTTTTGTGCACTGTGGGACTCACTTTCTTTCCAGACGACAGAATTATGTGGATGTCAGAATAGTACAACTTCTCAGAAGATGGGGAAGTTGACAGACCAGCCGTCTCTCGATAGCCATGGCCGCACTTGCTTTTCTATACAGAGAATTGACTCGCTTCACGCTTGGAGAGTCCATTTTAGTTGAGGGATGCACTTCAGTCTTGGTTCCTTCAACATATGCCGACCAGAGCTAGTTCGTTCAGATACAACGGCAAAGAGCTCCTTCCAGTTGCGTGATACCGATTCCTGATTGATCATCTGCAGGAAGAAGAAGTGGTGTGGGACTATTTTGATCGAGAGTTATCACCTCCCAGATACACCTATGCATATGGCAAGAGATTCAAGCTACTTGGCCCATTTTCCTATACCTACTACTATCCATAGTGATGCGTCAGGCAATTTTCTCAGAGACAGAAGCACGTAGAAGCTCGGCTACTATCATGGGTTATGCCAGAGTTCGACCTTGCATCAGCGCAGTGATCCGGAACATACCATTCTGCCAAATATGACTGAGATTCTTTCATCATTCTCACTCTTTTCTCCAGTCCTCGTGTCTCTGCTGATCATAAAGAGTGGTGGCAAATTGTTTGTCCGCCCCCTCTTTCTCAAGTTTATTATTAATGCAATCATATTTTTCCTTCAATAAAGAAAAAAATCCTTCAATTTTCATTCTATCATGGTTTGACAACCTCACCTAGGTGACAAGGCATATTTGTAGTTGTTCGTTCTCCTCACAAAGAATGGCAACACAATTGTCGTGACTCCAGCGGTGACCCAATCCCTAGTAATGGGATGTTCTTTCAATTATCTACCAAATTCTCATCAAATATTTTTCCTATATTCATTTCTATCATGAATCTTCATCATCAAAATTTAATCATCCATCACATTCTGTAGAGAATATCGGTATTCCCAAATGGTTCATATCAGATAAGAAGATGTTACTATATCAAGTGCACAAGTGATTTTTAAAGCATCAAGTAAAAAGAGATGAATTCTCCAAGAACTGTTAGAAGATAGAGTCTGAATGATAGGGATGACATTGATCCTGCTGCATATCAGATGTTCAGGAAAATGATGATTAGGATGATGTCTGAGCAAGCTGAAGTCAGTCTCAGAAAGGCTCCCATCAAGGATAAGACATTTGTCTCCTTTTCTCAGAATATCACTGGTAAGAGTAACGAGCGATTTGGCATGTGTCTGCTCGATATTTTATTCTCTCTGATGTCCTCTATCATCGTGGATTCAGTTCTGAATATTCCAGATGCCTAGATGAAGATGAAGCCAAAGAAAGCGTGCGGAAGGTACACTAATGCATTTGTTGTGGTCACGTCGGCTACCAAACTCTTATCAAGCAAATCATCTAGACAGGATATTATTGGAAGACTATGCTGCAAGATTGCTACCATTTTATGAAGAAGTGTGCTCTATGCTAGATACATGCACCTTCTATTCATACGCCAACAACATATTTGCAAACCGCTATCTCTTCATGGCTATTTTCTATGTGAGGCCTTTGATGTTGTGGGACCATCACTCCTGCTTCAAACGGCTACAAATATTTTTTTGCCGCAACAGAATATTTCACTAAATGGGTCGAAGCTATCACTTTGCGTACAGTAGAAGGTTGACACATAGTCTCATTCATCCACAAAAATATTCTTTGTCGTTTCGGCATGCCACACGATATCGTGTCGGACAATGACAGTCATTTCAAGAATGAGAGAATGAGTACATTTTGCTCAAAGTTCAGAATCCATCATCATTTCTCCGCTCCTTATTATCCTCAAGGGAATGATCAGGCAGAGGCCACCAATAAAATTCTGATTAGAATCCTGGAGCGAACTTTGGAAATAGGCTGTGACTGGCATGAGAAGATCCATGATGCATTGTGAGCATACAAAACCACCATTTGAACTCCAATTAATGCTACTCTATCAGAACTTGTCTACAGAATTGAAGTAGTACTACCTTTACCTGCTCTGAAACTTGCATCACTTTTGGAGCTGCCACTTGATCAATATCAGCAACAACGACGAGTATAGCTTGATTTGCTCAATGAAAGGAGGCTTCGAGCAGCAGAGCACACTCAATCATATCGGTAGAGGGTAGCCAGACAATATGCAAAATTTGTCATTGAAAGAAAATTCTGAGTCAATGATCTAGTGCTCAGATCCATGGCTTATCTCAAGCATCGCCCAGGTGGCAAATGGTTGCCAAATTGGGAAGGGCCCTATGTTGTGGAGGAAGCATTACCCTGCAATTCATATCTGTTCATCAATGCTGATGGTGTGGAATTATCAGACCCCATCAATGCTCAACATTTGAAAATTTTCTATACTTAAATCCTCTATTTCATCCTTTGTAATTTCTCAATATATTTTCTTCAATAATGGTCAAATTCTTCTTTCCTAGTTACATTGGAGCATTATTTTGAAAATTATCTTGAAAACGTCTTGTATGCAGGCATGATCACACAAATCTCTCATTTTGCATGCATGTGCACCCATTTACAACATTTGCATTCATTTGCATTTGCATGCATTCATTCGCATTCATCTGCATCAATTTGCATTTGCATCAAACTTCCCCTTCAGGTTAAGGGATAAACCTGAACTGCCCATTCAGGATAAGGGATAAATCCTGAGACCCCGACAGTTGTCCAAGTCATCGTGAGGGTGAAGACTGAAAATCTTCTATCAGAATCAATTAGTAATTCTTCAAATTCCAGTGTTCGTGCTGGTAATATTTCAAAAACCCAGTGTTTGTGCTGGTATTTCTTCAAAACCCAGTATTCGTGCTGGTAAATTTCAAAAACCTAGTGTTCGTGCTGGTAAATTTCTAAAACCCAGTGTTCGTGTTGGTAATTTTTCAAAAATCCAGTGTTCGTGCTGGTAATTTTTCAAAAAACCCAGTGTTCGTGCTGGTAATTTTTCAAAAAAAATCCAGTGTTCGTGTTGGTAAAGTTTCAAAAACTCAGTGTTTGTGCTGGTAATTTTCCAAAACCCAGTATTCGTACTGGTAATTTTTCAAGACATAATGCGTGCACTGGTACATTTTCAAAATTCGGTGTTCACACTGGTACACTTTAAAATTCAGTGTCCACATTAGTCTAGTTTTCTTTCAGGATTCGAGTTCCGACTCAAATTTTTTTTTCTTCTAATTGATCTATTTTTCCTTTAGGATTCGAGTTCTGACTCGAATTTCTTTTCCTTCCACAATGAATCTAGTTTTCCTTCGAAGATTCGAGTTCCGACCCAAGTTTTCTTTTCCTTCTGAATTGGTCTAGAAAATTAGAGTTCCGACTTGAATTTTCTTTCAAATCCAATTCAAATATCTAGAATCGGTCTAGAAGATTAGAGTTCCGACTTGAATTTTCTTCCAAATCCAATTCGCTTAGTTTTCCTTTAGAGGTTTGAGTTTATACTCAAACTTTTTTGCAATTTAGTAATTGGTCTAGAAGATCCAAGTTTCGATTCGAATTTTCTTTAAAACCCCAATTCATTTAGTGCCCCTTGAAGATTTGAATTCTGATTTGAATCTTCCTTTTAAACCCAGCTTAGCACTGGTCCTTTTAAACCCAGTTTAGCACCTGGTCCTTCTAAACCTAGTTTAGCACCTGGTCCATCCAAACTCAGCTTAGCACTGGTCCTTCTAAACCCAGTTTAGCACCTGGTCCTTCTAAACCCAGCTTAGCACTGGTTCTTCTAAACCCAGTTTAGCTCCTGGTCCTTCTAAACCCAGTTTAGCACCTGGTTCTTCTAAACCCAGCCTAGCATTGGTCCTTCTAAACCCAGTTTAGCACCTGGTCCTTCTAAACCCAGTTTAGCACCTGGTTCTTCCAAATCCGGTTTATCACTGGTCCTTCCCAAATCCAATCTTCAAATTCGTCTTTTTATAAAACCTAACCTCGCATTGATTATTTTACCAGATTCTCAAAATCAAGCCTTCGGGTTACAACTTTATCAATATCTATCACTTTCCAAGCCTTCGGTTTACAACTTCATCAATGTCAATCAATTTTAAATCATCAAATTCAATCTTTCAATCAAATCCTGCTTTCGAGCTGGTAAGTCAAAACAAAACTCAACTTTCGAGTTGATCTTTTATTGAGTCTTTTCAGGACTCAATTTGGTCATGGATGTGTCAATTAGACCTCAAGCAATTTCTTTCACCAAGGATTTCAAGAATATTTTGCCAATTTGTTGTCAAATGCTTGTTGATTTCAAAATCTTTATAGCAAAAAAAAAAATTTATTACCTCGGAATACCTTCAGTATTAATTCCGAAAGGACAAAGCTTTCGCGAAAAAGGATTCAAATTTCAAAATCCTTCTATTGGCCAACCAAAAGAATGGAGAATAAATCCTTGATATGGCCAGCAAAGGAAATTCAATGTTGTTGCAAAGTCATAAGGGATCGATATTGATCATAGTCAATGGCACATTTTTAAAGATCATTATTGGAAAATAAGATAGTTGAAATATCTTGGGCAATACAGAAAAATCCATTCAATTTCCATATCTCCTCAATCATCTAAGCTGCAATTAAATATCTGCAAAAGGGATCTCTCAATTCGTCAAGATGAAGACAAATTATGCGAGTTAGACCCCCAGGGCCAAAGAAGATTTGGATCATCTCCAAGATGAAGGAGCTTCTGATGGATTCTTTCAGGGAAAGTTCAGATCACCGTAAAGATGAAGGCGACTGTGATGAGCCTCCCAACAAACCCTAAAGGATATTTAATTTCTGCTATCATCAAGAGATTTCCAACCAAAGAGCCAATACCGTCAAGACAATCCCTGAGAAAGAAGGATCGGAGCATCTCCAAGATGAAGCAGTTTATGACGTACCCTTCCCCCCCCCCCCCCACCCCCCCACCCAAAAAAAAAGAGAGAAAAGTCAAAACATCTTTAAAATGAAAGATGATGTAATCCCCCCCCCAAAAAAAACCCAAGGAAGCGCCAATTCTGTCACAAAAAAAAAGAGTGCAGAAAGATCATCATGAGAAAAGAATCCCAAGATATCAAACTGCCAAATATGCCAAGAATCCTCTTTCAAATTTGTGAAATTCTATTATCAATATTCTTTCACCAATTACTTTCACAATATCAAGAATACTCGCTTTTCTGTTCATATCAAGAAAATTGATAGCTTCCTTGAAAGAAAGCCAATCGCAAGCAATTTGAATTTGAATCTTGATTCTACAGAGTTAGCCCAATTGGAGGTAATACTTTGGGTAGAAAAGAGGAAAGATTTTCATACCAATATACATCAATTTCAAGCATTTTGAATCAACAAATAATTTTTAACATTTTGGCAATATTTTCTTACTATCTTGACATAAAGTGAAGAGCTCGATGTCCATCTTGACACACCCTGGTGTCACCTTTTACCTCCTTGAGAGAGTAACCTTTATCGTCTTTCACGTTGTTGAAAGATTAGCCTTCTCTCTGAAAGGATAGCCTTTGCCATCTTTTGCGTTGTCGAAAGAATTCATCTTTTGCATTGTCAAAAGAATCGCCTTGCTCCTTTGGATCGCCTTGTCATCTTTCGCGTTGTTGAAAGAATTTATCTTTTGCGTTGTCAAATGAATCACCTTGCTCCTTTGAATCGCCTTATCATCTTTCGCGTTGTTGAAAGAATCGCCTTGTTCCTTTGGATCACCTTTGCCATCTTTCACGTTGTCGAAAAAAGCCATCTTTCGCATTGTCGAAAAAATTCATCTTTTGTGTTGTCAAAAGAATCGCCTTGCTCCTTTGGATCGCCTTGTCATCTTTTGCGTTGTTGAAAGAATCGTCTTGTTCTTTTGGATCACCTTGTCATCTTTTGCGTTGTCAAAAGAATCGCCTTGCTCCTTTGGATCGCCTTGTAATCTTTCTCGTTGTTGAAAGAATCGCCTTGTTCCTTTGGATCGCCTTTGTCATCTTTCGCGTTGTCGAAAGAATTCATCTTTTGCGTTGTCAAAAGAATCGCATTGCTTACTTGGATCGCCTTGTCATCTTTCGCGTTGTTGAAAGAATCGCCTTGTTCCTTTGGATCGCCTTTGTCATCTTTCGCGTTGTCGAAAGAATTCATCTTTTGTGTTGTCAAAAGAATCGCCTTGCTCCTTTGGATCGCCTTGTCATCTTTCGCGTTGTTGAAAGAATCGCCTTGTTCTTTTGGATCACCTTTGCCATCTTTCGCATTGTTGAAAGAAGTCATCTTTCGTGTTGTCGAAAGAATTCAGCTTTTGCGTTGTCAAAAGAATCACCTTGCTTCTTTGGATCGCCTTGTCATCTTTCGCGTTGTTGAAAGAATCACCTTGTTCCTTTGGATCGCCTTGTCATCTTTTGCGTTGTCAAAAGAATCGCCTTGCTCCTTTGGATCGCCTTGTCATCTTTCACGTTGTTGAAAGAATTGCCTTGTTCATTTGGATCACCTTTGTCATCTTTTGCGTTGTTGAAAGAATTCATCTTTTGCGTTGTCAAAAGAATCGCCTTGCTCCTTTGGATCACCTTGTCATCTTTCGCGTTGTTGAAAGAATCGCCTTGTTCATTTGGATCGCCTTTGTCATCTTTCGCGTTGTCGAAAGAATTCATTTTTTGTGTTGTCAAAAGAATCACCTTGCTCCTTTGGATCACCTTGTCATCTTTCGCGTTGTTGAAAGAATCGCCTTGTTCCTTTGGATCGCCTTTGCTATCTTTCGCGTTGTCAATTCATCTTTCGCGTTGTCGAAAGAGTCGCCTTATTCTTCTTCTTTAAAAAAAAAAATTATTGTCTTATTCACCATCCAACTTACCATTTTCTATCTTCCCGGTCAGGTTAAGGGTTAAACCTGAGCATCATTTTGATGAAATATTTCATTTCCTGGTCAGGTTAAGGGTTAAACCTGAGCCTCATTTTGATGAGGTATTTCATTTTCCGGTCAGGTTAAGGGTTAAACCTGAGCCTCATTTTGATGAGGTATTTCATTTTCTAGTTAGGTTAAGGATTAAACCTGAGCCTCATTTTGATGAGGTATTTCATTCCCAGTCATGTTAAGGGTTAAACCTGAGCCTCATTTTGATGAGGTATTTCATTTCCCGGTCAGGTTAAGGGTTAAACCTGAGCCTCATTTTGATGAGGTATTTTATTCCTGGTCAGGTTAAAGGTTAAACCTGAGCTTCGTTTCTACATGAGGTATTTTCCGTCCCATCCAGGTTAAGGGAAAAACTTGAATCTTACTTCTTTGAAGTACTTTTTTCTTCTTCATTCTCCACTTCATATCTACTATTCTCATCAGGGCTAATTTCTTCATACCCAGTCAGATCCTTCTAACTGGGGCATTTTTATAGCCCAAATTTGTTGTGTTTTTCTTTGCCACTAAGCTCGTTCTCAAGCCGGCTTAGTAGCAAAGAGGGGCATCTGTAAACACCCCAAATTTTCCTCATCCATGCTCAAACAACCCTCCTTGTTTGAAGGCCAACCCTGTTAGGTATGTGTAGGAGTCAAACCCCGAGTCAGTTTCAGACAATCACCACTTTACCCATTTTCACTAGGAAAATTATCATTTTACCCTTAGGTCATCTCAGACCCCAGTCAGTCGAAGTCAACCAAGCCCATTGGTCAGTTCAGAACAGTTAAAATATCATTCATTTCAAGCTCATCTGAACTCACAATGAACAAATCATTTTCATTTCTAACAATTCCTGCCAAAATGGAATCATTTCTTCAGAAATGAGCTCATTTCTCACTCAAACCCAAGCTAATTGTCTCTGAGTCAGTCATTCCTAGTCAGTCATATTCCCTAGAGTCTAGATTGAGCTCACCAGGAGTCCAAGTGCTCCAGTTTTAGTTCAAAACCATTTCCAAGTGTCTAGGAGCCCATTTTAAACCATTTCAGCTCATTCAGCTAAAATTGAGCTAAATCCAGCCAATTGAGCTAGTGTTCAAGCTTCAATTTTAGTTTATCTCAGTATTACTGACCTTTGTTTCACCTCAAACCCAGTTCAGATTAGTAATTCACTTCACTCCAATGACCATTCCGTACCATTTCTCTAAAAATGACAACTTTTCTTGAAAATTTAGTCGGAAAGGTCAGTTGAGTAAGTGTCTGATCAGTTCATTTGAGTTCTGAAACTCTAAAACCAAACTCAATCTAGCTCATTTCAGTTCAATTCAGCTCAAACGCTAATTTTCAGTGTCACTTTAGCTCTGTAGGGCCTGAAAACTATTTCTTCAACCATTTTACAAATTTTATCAATTTTAATGCTTTTTAAACTGGTACAACTGCCAATCGAGGTCTAACATCCAAAATTCTTTATTCAGGGTCTGCATTTCGCATAGCATTTCATGTCATTTCTCATCAATTCATATCATTTTTCAGCATTCCATCACATTTTATTTCATTTTCGAAGTCCAGAAGTGCAGTTTTATAAATTCCAATCCAGATCAAGTTTTAAAAGTTTTCATAAATCAATTTCAAACCCTGGGTTTCCAAAATTGACATTTTTACCCTCGGGAGTCTAAATTTGGAAATATTTTCTCAAGAAAAATAATCTGGATGTATTTCAAACTCAAATTTTCAAATTCTACATTGGATCTGCTTCGCAACGAGGTATTGAACTTCAAAATCCGAGCTTATTTCAAAAACTGCCAAAAATAGTTCGTTTCGTTCAAAAATTTTCTGAAAAGACTATTTTACCCCTGTAATCATCAAAATGAATTTCAAAATTGGAATTTGGAACAATTCTAAGATGTCCCATCCATTTGCATTTTCTGTTTTAATTTATATATAAAAAAGAAAAAAAATATCTTTTCTTTATTTTCTTTAATTTTTTTATTTTTATTTTACCTAAGGTGGGACCCACAAGGGGGTAGACCCCCCTAGCCCCTCCTTCTTCTTCTTTTCCTCTTCTTTCTTCCTTCTTTCTTTCCTTTTCCCTTTTCCTTCCCCTTTCCTTTCTTCTCTTCCTTTTCTTTCCTTTCTTTCCTTCTTCCCTTGCTTCCTTCCTTCCTTTCCCTCTTGCCCAGCCATTCACGTAAATGGTTCTCTCCCTCTTTCATTGTCTCATTTAGCCGTAGGTTGTTGGTTATCTTTGCCCTAAGTTATCATAAAAAGAAAAAAACTACACGGTTGCACCATCTCTCTCTCTCTCTCTTTTGGGTTGCAGCCCCCATTGCTGCACTTTCAACCTTCTTTGAAGCAGCCACCAAAGGAGAGCACCGGCCAGCAACCATGACAGCCACGTTCTCCACACCAGCTCTTTTGCAGCCCCCTTTCATGCCATCCCACCTAGCTGGACCTCCTTTCTTCAACCTTCAAGGGACACCCCAGCCATCCCCTTACAGCCGATTATCATCAACAATAGCTCCATCAAAGCAGCCACCACATCAACGTCCTTGCAGTCACCCTGGAGGTACCTCATTTCAAGCATCACAATGATGCTCGGTGTCATTGCTTTCATCATCCTCTCCATCAAAAAAATAGTCGCCACCGATCCAAGGGGCAAGAGAATAGAAGATCCATCGGTTTGATGGGTTGGATCTTTTACTTCATAAGCCACCAACAAAAAAGTAAGTTATACCCCTTATTGATTTTCGTTTTTCATATTAGTTCATGTTTAAAAAGTGTATTTAGGATAGTTTATCATTCATTTCATGCATTTTATATAGTTTTTATTATTGTTTAATTTAGAATTCATAGATCTTTGTTTACATGTAAAAATTCAGTTGTTATTTCATGCAAATATTTTTGTTAAAAAAATCTGGAGATTTTTAGGATAGCTATGATTATATGTCTATAATCTTTTGGCAAAAATTGGATTTGATTTGAGTTTTTCATCCTATTAAACAATTCCAAAACATAAATTGGATTTTGAATTTTCCCGAAATTTCAAGTCCAGTTTTAGCAGACAAAAATCTCTGAAATCATCCCCCATGGGAGATCTAGATCCTCCCCTAAAAATTACAGTAGATTCACGGTAGAATCTACTAATGTTCGGAAAATTTTGAGATCTTTACAAGTAGATTTGACCTCTGTTAAAAATCAATTTTCCCAGACCCTTGGGAAAACCTTGATTTTTTCTTGTCAGGGTATAGACAGACCCTAACATGCTGTGTCTGCTCAACCAGTAGCTCGAATGCAAAAACTTTCAACATGAAAGTTGTTTTTAACTTCTTTTCTTGTCATTTCTTAAAATTTGGGGGTTTTTGGAATTATCCTAGTATTTTTCCCAAAATTTTCTTTTTTGTCTGACAGATTCCAATATCCAGAAATTCCAGAGATTTGGGTCTCTGATAACAGTGTGCCCATTTTCAGACCGTAACCTGAATCCCAATAT
Source organism: Nuphar pumila (assembly GCF_984573655.1). Lineage (NCBI taxonomy): Eukaryota > Viridiplantae > Streptophyta > Magnoliopsida > Nymphaeales > Nymphaeaceae > Nuphar > Nuphar pumila. The sequence goes on from NC_143259.1 coordinate 86,812,684, forward strand.
TGTAAAAAGATCAAATTTTTCTATGTTTGTCAGGGACATTTTTCCACAATTCTAGCCATTTTCCCATCTGTCTGTTATTTTTCCCACATTTTCTTTTAAAACCTATCTGTTTCCCTCAAATCTTAGAGTCGCCGGATTCTGATCCAACTTGCCGGAGCTGTACAGATCCGACCATAGATCAAAACTAGAATATGTAAAAGGAAAAAATCCTTGCCTTACTGTTCTCTGTCACCCTATAAAATTTGAATTTTTTTTATGAAAGTTTGATATCCAAAATCTCATTTAGAATCAACATTTTAGGCAAAATTCTATTTTTTTTAGGATTTTAGCTATTTCCATATCAAGAAAATACAAAAAATTAGATTTTCGAGCTCCATTCTATTTTTATAGTCTAGGTGTTCATGCCAAATTTGGCTTAATTCCAAGTTTAGTTGCTTTGTAGGTTAGTTTATTTTTAAATTCAAAAGCGAAAATCAAGTTAAATTTGATATTTTATGATATTTTCGCCACTTTAGGATTTTTATCATATAAATAAGCATGTCATGTCATATTAGGGTTAATTTCAATCTTATTTGCATTTCAATTTCTCATTTTTGCAAAATTTATTTCAGAAAACCCTGGTTTCAAGGCCATAGTCTTGTTATCAAGGGCATTGTGGTGATTTTGACCTAAATTTCGAAATTCCAAACTCCAGTTTTCCAAATTTTCAGGCATATCATCATATTTCATCATATTGTGTTTGATTTATTTCATTTGATTTTCAAAATTCCAAATTTTACAAAATTTCTTTCTGAAAACCCTGATTTCAATGTCATCAGGGGTATTTTGGTCATTTTGACACCAATTTCGAATTTCCAAGTTTATTTTCAAAATTTATTCATTATTTCTCATGTTTATATCAATGGGGGTATGATTCTGGGTTTATATCTGAATAATATCCGATAATTTCCAATATTTTGGATAAATTCAAAAAAACCTATATTTTTGTGCTAACAGGTTTTTTAGTTTTACAGGAACATTCAAGAGGAAGACTTAGCCATTTTATTTATTTATTTTATTCAATTCAATGTAAAAATCAATGTAATATTTGGAATAAGAGTTACTTTTCTGCTTAGAATAAGACTGCATTGCATATAGTTTAATTTCAGCAAAATTTCAATATCTGAATGTATCATTCCTGCACATTTTTCCAAATCCACTATGGTTAACACGAATGACACATGCACAAGATCTTATGGAGTTTATAAACTCTGTGGGATTCATATTTATGGCCATAGTCAGAATACGAAGAAAACCAAGATTTATGATCTTCGTATTAGCCACGTTCAGCCTACACTCTTAGGCTAATTTCAAAAATGCACTGCATTTCTCAAAGTTTCAAAAGGATTTCCCAATTCCTCAAAGAATTCTTTTTCAAATTCATTCATTTATTCATTCAATTTGCATCATTTTCAAACTCTTTTTCCAATTCTATTTCAAAAAAATAAGTTTTCCCAAAAATTTCTAAGTCTTTCTCAGGATTTGATTTTCCCAGAACTCTAAATTTTCAAATGAGATTTCAAAATATTTCCCAAGTTCAAACCATGATTTTCCAAGATTTTCACATTCCCAATTTCATTTTCAAATCCCAAAATCGATTTTTCAAAAGTTCCTTAAATTATTTCAGAAATTGATTTTCTCAGAATCCTTAATTCCAATCTCAAAAATCGATTTTCTCAGATTTCCAATTTTCCTGAGAATCCATTTTCCATTTCAAAAATCATTTTCCATTGAACTTTCTGACTTTCTCAAGATTCTCAAATCCATTTCCTCAGAAAGCAATTCAAAGCTTAAAATCGATTTTCCCAAAGTTCAAGTTTTCCTGAGAATTCATTTTTCAATTCAATTTCTAATTTCCAATGAAATTCAATGATTTTCCTAGGAATTCTATTTTCAAGCACTTTTCCAACCATTTTTCCAAGCATATTTCAATTTTCCAAAGCAAACATCATATTTCTCAAACTTGCATCTTCCAAAATTTCATATCATATGCCTGATTCTTTGTCCATTCTAAGAAAATAGAGCATAATTTAGATAATATAACTTAGTCAAAGCACACATTTGATCTTTGGTTCAATTACCCCTGGTAAAGGCGCCAAGAACGGTTGAACCTCATACCGACAGGCGGATCCCATTCCACAGCTCATATAATATATATTTTTATATATATTTAATCTTGTATACGAATATATAGGGTATTTTACCTATATCCATATGGATCCTATCTGGGTATTGGATCCGAAATGTGGATCCCAAGCCCATATATACAATATATGCGTAGTTATCTCTTGAATAATTTGCCTAATTAAAATTTTTGCACTTATGTAAGTACATATATGTTTTACGAGATAAATATATATATATAAAGACCCCTTTATGGGTCCCGGATCCGCTACTTGGATCCCAGGCCCAAATCACATAAGTTTTAAAAAATCATGGTTATTACATCCCTACCCCGTTAAAAGAATTTCGTCCTCGAAATTAAAACGGCTACAAAAGTGTGGGTAGTACGGAAATCAAGTATATCATAAGTCTAATGGTCGATAACCAAGAGGATACCTTCGATCAAAACAGTCCCATCCTTCTGCGTAGAGGTTGTAACAGCATAAACTCTCCCATTGGTCTTTCTTTGGCCTTGTTGTTGCTAGGGTCTCTGTTGTTGTTGTTATAGCTGCTGCTGCTGTCCTCCCTGAGCTGCTGGCGGGTTTGGACAGTAGGGAGCGATGTGCCCAGGCTGCTGGCATTGGTAGCAAACTCCCTTGAACATTGGACAAAAACCCTGAGGATGACTTTCATTACATCTACGACACATTGATTGGGTTGTCCCCTGTTGCTGCCTCTGTTGCGGTTGTCCATGATGCGCACCCTGCTGACGTCCCTCCTGGGTTCGCTGCCTTTTGCCAACCTGAGTCTTTTCGCCTATTGCCGGGTCCTTCCTCTTTCCGCCCGAAGCATTCCCTCCATTTGTGCCTCCCTTTTGTGATACATTCCTAGACCTCTCCCAGTCCTTGGTCAGAACAGTGGCTGACTCGATCGCATCGGCCAAGGTAGGAGGCCGACCTGACAGTACGCGAGATTGTAATCCATCCTTTAGTTCGTGCACGAACTTCGACGCCCTTGCCTTCTCATTCTTGAAGAGGTTCGGACAGTACCTCTCGAGGTTCCGAAACTTGGTAGTGTAATCTACCAGACTCATGGTTCCCTGAGTCAAATCAAGGAACTCTCATTGTATCTGTTCCTTAGCGTATGTGGGGAAATACGTGTCCAGAAACTCTTCCCTGAACGTCTCCCAGGGGATCTCGTCCCAATCGGCGAACTTCACCCTTCGCAGGGTGTCCCACCACTTCTTGGCATCGCCTTTCAGACGGTATGTGCCAAAAGATGTCTTTCTGTCCTTAAGAACAGACAGGACGTCGAACACCCGTTCCAACTCCTCAACCCAGTTCTCCGCTGCCTCTGGGTTTGCCTCTCCTGAAAAAGTTGGCGGATCCAACTTCAGGAACTTTTTGAAGGAAACGCCGCTCGCGTTTGAAACAACATTGACAGGAGGGTCACGAGTTGCTGCCTGTGCGGCTGCCTGCGCAGCTGCCTGGGCCGCTTGCACAGCCTGGGCAGCTTGCACAGCCTGTGCCGCTTGCGCCTCCTGTGCCGCCTGTATAACCTGAGCCGCTTGCACCGCCTGTGTTGTTTGTGCCGCCTGAGCTGTCATGGTCTCGGTCAGGGTGTGAATGGCTTCCATCATGAAATCCCTTTGCTCCTGCCAGTTTGCGGGAGCAACAGTAGAGGATGAAGCACCTCTGCGGGTATAATGTGACATCTACAACGCACATTCTTTCGTAAAAATTTAGACCCCGTATTAATCCTACCTCCTTAGGATTGATCTCGTATATTTACCATATTTACAATAAATACACTGATACAAGCACATTGCATTTTCTTAATTCATAAAAGAGAAAACTAAGAAATGAACCATAAACACATAAGAAGTTCACATACTTTCATAAAAGTATATCATAGTCATACCAGTGAAGAAGACTGCTCTGGAGTACGAGGCACGACTTGCAGACGCTTCCAGACATGGCTCACATACCAAAATAAAAATTTAACACAAAAAAAATGATAAAAGTGTAAGCCTTTGTGGTGGCTCTGATACCAAACCTGTAACGACCCCATCTTCTACCTTTGAAAAATGCGGAATTTTTTTTTTAAGAGTTGCGGAAAACTTCCCAGAGACCTGGGGTCCCTACAGTTCCAATTTCAGTTGGATAACCACACACCACAAACAAACTTACATTTATCATCCATAACCAACCAACTAAACTCTTTTATTAATGAATCAATAGAGTCTCATACTCAATGTCAATAGTGAAATAACAACTTGCAGTAAATAAGAAAAACTAAAAGAAAATAACAGTAGAGCTACTCTGTCCGTAAGTGAAGCAGTCTGAAGCAAATATGACCCTCGTGTCTCCTCAGAGCGAGTCAATTTCACTGATCACCTGTATCTGGGAAAAAACCAATAAAAATAGAGGGTCAGAAATCCGAAGAATTCTGCGTACAGGTTTCCCTAATGAATCAAATAAGAAAAAGAGCATAAATAAGATCCATGTAATATTTTGAGGAATACGGTTATAATTAAAGCATAAGACAATTAACCATTCATGCAAAATTAAATATTGAACATGAGGGAACACGAAGTAAGTAGCATTGATCACAATTTAATCAATAAGGCAATTAAATGCAAAAGAGATCAACATCATGCAATGATCAACATATAACAACCAAGTGAACAGGTAAACATGCATGAACTAATGCATAACAAAAATATGCATGATTTCTGTTCGATGCATGAACCCTTATTATCTTTCATTTAAACTCCCCTCTTTCCATATGCATGTCCTATTAAATGCACACAACTTTAAATTCCTCTTTTTAATTTACCATTGCCCGCGGATACACCAAACGGGTACAATCCCCGAGGTCAAGTAGGGTTCTCGGAGTAACTTCACACACAATTTATATTTTATTACCGGGTTCCAAACTTAGCCCTCGACCGATATCAGGAAACAACACCATTCATCGGAACCTTGGAAAACAACATCCAAAGTCGAAGACACCATGGAAAATAGCATCCACTGGCGCCACTTTATTGGTATACCAAACAACAACAGTTGTGTTAAAACACACCACCCCCCAGGAAAAGTGGCGGACTCTCCCTAAAACCGTGGCCAGGAGAAGAATCTCAATATCGGGTTCAGGGGCAATAACGCACACGGAGTTTTTTGTATCCTCACGGTTTTCCCCAAACCGCAACATCCAAGATTCCCACGCTAAAGCAGGGACATCAAGGAGAAAGTGAATTACACTGTTCTTTACTTTCTTTTATCTGGTTATTAATTCATCTCTTTTACATTTGCAATTTACATGCAGAATTAATAACATAAGCTTGCACATCAACATGCTAAGCTTTTCACGGGACCACAGCCCGTGACAACATAGAACAGTGCAGTAAAACAATAATATCACATTTGATTTGTTGCAATTCATCAAATAACTAAAACAGAGAACAACTGGTTCTCGAGGCTCACCCAGCCCCTGATGATCCAATTTGATCATCACTGCATTCATAAGCAAAAATCATAAAGAGTATGCCACTTATGCATTCTTTTCACATGCTTTTCAATGCGCATTCATGTATGCAAGTTGCGCATGAAACAATAATTTCATAAGCATAAGCATAAATTCACACACCCATATTATATGCATGTTTTCATGACATGCACCTACTCGTGTCAAATGCAAGAGTTCATTCATGAATTGATCCAATTAAAACATACGAACAACCATGCCATTTTGACCCTGCAAAAGCATCTAAATTCCATATGTGTATATGCACAAGTACACTCACAATAATAATTTCGAACAAGGATTATTTATCAAGTTTAAGCACATAAGGAACATCACCCTAAATAAGCCTAACATCACCAATAGGCATGTGGAACATACATAACACCAGTAGAGGTACACATAGTCAAAACATGAGACTTTCCATTCGTAACATGTAGTGAAAGACGTATTATCTGCCCACAACTAGTGTCTGGAAATTTAGAACACACACTATGAGTCGGATTATGGATTGAAAATAACATCAAGTTTATATAAGATTTTTCTTGAAATTGGCTATTCAAGCTTTGCCGACTTAATTGACTAGGGTTCAACCTCGCTCCAACTGAAACCCAACAGGCACCCACCTGTCAGACAAGTCTTTCTTTGAATTTGTAAACCCTTATTTCACAATTTATATTTCATACTAACAACAAAACTTTTTCCTTTGCAGAACTTACATCCAGTTACAGGCAACTGGCCTAGCCGAATCTAGTCGGCTGGGTCTGTCTACTGCTAAAGCACACTGAAAATAATCTGAATATAATATTTCTCTTCTATAAATCCATGCTCAGTCAAGTACTCGGCTGCACCCAGGTCGACCTGTCAGAAGAAAAATCTGGCCGCAGGCTGGAATGGGCCCAACAATGGTCTGGCATGCCCAGCTGAACCTCTTGACTGGGCTGCCAGGGGCCCATCGAGCACCCTGCTAGGTCTTGTCTAGCCCGACCAGACCCCACCCCTGCCTGGCAGGACCTAGTACGCCAGGCCAGATTCAATTGGCCCAACAACGAACCCACAAGGTTCCGAAAATAAATTTTTTTTTTCAGGTCAGAATTTATCACATTGGTCCTTGTGACAGTGGATCATAAACTATAGGATTGGCAGCAATGTTGAGCTTCTCGTTTAACCCGGTAGAGGGTTGCTAATGCAGGTTGAAGTTCATTGAGCTATTTGCATAACACACTTGAAATCTCAAAAAAAATCATTGCGTGTGAGGTTCACTTGTCATCATAGCCACAAATTTAGTTATTGGGATTTTCAGCAAAAGAAAATCCGGTGAACAATTAAAATCTATCGTTTCCATAAAATCTTAAAAACAGAAGTATCGCATATCTAGTTGCACAGTAGATTAACTAAACAAAAACATAGGGAAAACGTCAGACTGAAATTTTATAATACATCATCAAACATGTACTTGCATGCATTAACAAAATCATGGTTCAAAAGCTTATGTAAACCACAATCGCACTACCTATCAACATGTTTTTTTTTTACATGGCCCAAAACTGATTTCAGTAGCCTCTTTATATAAAACCGACACTAGAGAACTCAAACCCACCCAAACAGGTACCAATAAAATCCCATAGCATCAAATCTCACAAATCTGTCGATTTGGGGTTTTCGGCGCCTCAAACCCCAAAATCTGCCTCTCTCTGATGGTTTCCCTAAACTATTCCATGGAAAACAAATTTGCACCCTCTTTCTCACTCGAAAACAAGAGGAAAACCCATACCTTTTTAAGTTTTTCCGGTGATCGGAGGCTGGGAACGCAAAGCAGAGCCGACTGGTGATGCTCCTCTCACTGCCGTGACAGGGGTACCTACCGTGGCTGCGGATGGCTGCGGCTTTCTGGCGACCTCCGATGCACGCCCACATGAGAGAGAGACGAGGGAAACGAGGGAAATGAGGGAAGAGGGTGAGACCCCCTCTTCCACCTCCCTTTTATCGCCGACCCCCCCCCCCCCCCCCCCTCTTGCTGAGAGGCGCGGGGTTTCGGTTACGCCTGTCGACCCCCTGCCTCCCTTCTGGTATTGCAGGAATCGTGCCTAGGGCACGATTCTTGCCTTACTTTCCCCTTTTAAAAACGGCAACCCGATATCGGGTTTAAAACCCTACCGGGTTACGGATCCGGGTCGGGTCCGACCCGGGTCTAAGGGCTTTTCTCTTTTCTTTTTTTTTTAACGAGGGGGCCGGGTCCGGGTCTGCGACCTGCGGCTCGGGATCCAAACCCGACCGCAACTTTGGACCCTTGCCTCCCACTTGGTATGGATCCACAGATTGGATCCAAATAGATCCAATCGTGGATCCCCTAAAATTACTCATATAATATATATTTAATCTTGTATACGAATATATAGGGTATTTTACCTATATCCATATGGATCCTATCTGGGTATTGGATCCGAAATGTGGATCCCAACCCCATATATACAATATATGTGTAGTTATCTCTTGAATAATTCGCCTAATTAAAATTTTTGCACTTATGTAAGTACATATATGTTTTACGAGATAAATATATATATAAAGACCCCTCTATGGGTCCCAGATCCGCGACTTGGATCCCAGGCCCAAATCACATAAGTTTTAAAAAATCGTGGTTATTATAATTTGAATCCAAAGTCTGAATCTTAAATGGGATTTGGATCTAAAGTCTGAGATCCAATATGGAATTGGATTCTGGATTCTAAAATAGATTTTGGATATGAAGTCTGAGATCCAAAGTGGGAGTTGAATTCTGAATCCTAAATGGATTGTGGATCTGAAGCCTGAGATCCAAAAGTGGAGATCGTATTTATAAATCTTGATCCAAGTTGGTCTAACTTTTGATTTGGACTTCTCAAAGTCTAAATAGGACTTTTGAAGATGGATATGGGTTTTGAAAACCCAGATTGAATTTAGAATTTAAGAAGGGTCAAGTTTTTGAGATTTAGAATCTGTCTCAAACTTTGATTTTGAATTTTTAAGATGATAAAATTAAACTTGATTTTGAAACAGAAGATGACTTCAAAGTTAAATTGAACTTTGAAGTTTGATTTAGAATTTGAATTTTTGGGATATACAAATGAATTTCAGAGTCAAATTGGACATCGAATTCGAATTTTGAATCAGGAGATGGATCAAAAATCTCAAAGTTTAAATTGAACTTTGAAATTGGACTTGAATTTAGGAATATAATAAAAATGAATTTGAAATTCCAAAAGTCAATTTAGACTTTTGAAATTGAATTTTGAAGTAGAAAAATGAATTTGATTTTGATATTCAAGATTACTTGGATTTTTGAAAAGGAATTTTGAAAATATGATGCAATTCTATCTTAAATGATGAATGAATTTAAATAATATTGAAATTGAATTTTGAAAAGCATATCTCATTCTTCAAATGAATCGAAAATGAGATTGAAGATATAATACATTCCTGACTATGGTCATTGAATGTATTATATAATAACCACATTTAAATTCAAGTGAAGAATAAAATACATTTTTGGTGCTTTTATAGAGTTTAAAATGAAATTAACTCTCAATATACCTTGACTATGACCATTGGTATATATATTGAATTAATTTTAAATAAAACTCTTATAAAAGAGAAAAATATTTAAAGAAAGCATGATGAGTTTTGAAAAGGATCCAGTGTGGATCCAGTGTTATTTTATGAAAGATAAAAATACTAAGTTTTGTTTACATCCTGACTATGGCCATTGATGTAAATCATCAACTTAGGATTTATTACCTCTTACAAAATGGTGCTCGTGTCATTCGTGTTTCACCATTGGTGAGACTTTGAAATGAAGGAAAATGATGCAACAAATGATATTTATATGCTCATTCATTCTAATCTAAAAGCTGGGAATGTAAATTCTCATTAAGACCTAATTTATTACAACATACAAAATTGAATTTACAACTCCGAATAATGACATTTTCCACATATCCCCTGCAAAACAACTGGGTTAATATGAAAAATGAAAGAAAAATGACATATATCGTATGGATATCTAAGAAAATATTCATATACCAAGACATGAATGATGGAAAGATAGAAGAAATGATATATATGCTTATACATACGTATATATACATGCATATGTTATATATATATATAGGTATATATACATATACATATATATATATATATATATATATATATATATATATATATATATATATGGCATGAGAGAGGAATGGTAGATATCATATTGATTTTAGAAATGCAAGTAATGGGACACTCATATACACACTTTGTGCTTAATATCCAATGAAACAACATAGATGATCTAAGGTATGAAAGGATAGCCTATTAATGTACATATATATGTATATAGGTACGTATATATACCTATATATATATACCTATATATATATATACCTATATATATATATATATATATATATATATATATATATATATATATATATATATATATATATATATATATATATATATATATATATATATATATAAAAGTATAATATGGATGTAGAGTGGGTGGTAATGAAATGCATGTATGTTGTGCATATCAGCACGAGCGCTGAGTCTTCGGAACTGCACCAGTACGAGCACTGGGCTTTTCCACGGAGATTTGAGAAAGAGACCGACATCCAAAGATACTTGAGAATTAAGTGAGAGTGATTGTCGGTGTTTCAGGATTATCCCTTATCCTGAAGGGAAAGTTCAGGTTTGTCCCTTAACCTGAAAGGGAACGACAAGGAGAAATTTTGGTCTGATACGAGCATTAGATCAACAGGGGAAATTCGAGTCGGAACTCGAGAAAATAAGAATATACAAAGAGCGAAAATCCGAGTCGGAACCCGGTTTTTCGAAATAAAAGAATGATTGAGAATCAAGTTTGAGAATTCGAATTCCCGACGTAACAATCGATTCCAATACGGGCATCGAATCTAAAAGGAAGTCCGACTCGGAACCCGGATGTGATCATCGCAAAAATTTTCCTCTCTTGTGGTTTCTCTCTCTTACTTCTCTTTTCCTTTTCTAGCCTCTTATTTTCCTCCCTTTTTTGAAGGGAGAGAAATAAAAAAAGAGAAAAAGAAGAGAGAAGAGAAAAGAAAAAAAGAAAGAAGAGAGAGGAATTCTTTTGTGGGTTTTCACTTGACCTTAATTTTAAAAATATTTGAAATAACTCGCCTCCGTTTTGAAATATTTGCGGGAAAATTGGGAGACGGGATCCGCTCGTCGGTACGAGGTTCGACCGTTCCTAGCGCCTTTACCAGGGGTAATCGAACCAAGGGTCGAATTTATGCCTTTTGCTTTGCTAAGAATTTATCTAAGAGTTTATCCTAAGTCTAGATGCACAAAGAATCATGCTTGTGCAAATGCAAAGATGTATGCTCCTTTTGAAAAATGATTTGAAGATTTTCCAAGTATTCTGAGATAAATTTGATAAGGGAGTGAAGAAATGATTGAACCTAACTTAGAACTTTGAGATAGATCAGAGAAGTTCTAAGTTTTTGAAGTAAATCAGAGTTTGGAAGAATGAATCTTAATTTTGGGAAAGAGAATGATTTGTAGATGATAACGAGAGGAAATGAGGCTTCAAAGTCAGAAATGGACTTCGAAGTTTGAACTTGGATTTTTGAAATGAATATTTGAAGTGGAATTGAACTTTGAATTTTGAACTTGGGAATGGATCTAAGAAATCCAAATGGTATAGAAATGAATTTAAGAAATCTAGACATGATATGTAAGTGGATTTAACTTTGAAATCTGAAAATGAGATGGAATTGGTTTTGGAAGTTGGAATTGAAATTGGATCCAAGATTTGAGATCCAAAGTGGAATGGGATTCTGGATCCTAGAAGGGATTTGGATCTGAAGTCCGAGATCCAAAGTAGAATTGGATTCTGGATCCTAGAATGGATTTGGATCTGAAGTCTGAGATCCAATAGTAGAATTGGGTTCTGGATCCTAGAATGGAATTGGATCTGGAGTCTGAGATCCAAAGTGAAGTTGGATTCTGGATCCTAAAAATGGAGTTGGATCTGCAGTCTGAGATCCAAAGTGAAGTTGGATTCTGGATCCTAAAAATGGAGTTGGATCTGCAGTCTGAGATCCAAAGTGAAGTTGGATTCTGGATCCTAAAAATGGAGTTGGATCTGCAGTCTGAGATCCAAAGTGAAGTTGGATTCTGGACACTAAAAATGGAGTTGGATCTGAAGTCTGAGATCCAAGGTAGAATTAGGTTCTGGATCCTAGAATGGATTTGGATTCGAGATCCAAAAGTAGAGATTGTACTTGGAAATCTGGATCCAAGTTGTGATTAGGATCTAACTTTGGTTTTTGGAATTTCCAAAATTGATTTGAGAATTAAATTTTGAATATACAAATGAATTTCAAAGTCAAATTGGACTTTGAATTTGAAGCTTGAACCTGAATCAAGAATTTCAAAGTTAAATTGAACTTTGAACTTGATTGGAGTTTTGAATATAAAATGAATTTTGAATTTCAAAGTCAGATTGAACTTTGAAATCTTGATTTGGAAATTTTTGAATGTAAAATGAATGTGAAATTTCAAAGTTAACTTGAACTTTGAGATTTGAGGATAAAATGGAATTTTGAATTTCAAAGTCAGATTGAACTTTGAAATCTTGATTTGGAAATTTTTGAATGTAAAATGAATGTGAAATTTCAAAGTTAACTTGAACTTTGAGATTTGAAGATAAAATGGAATTTTGAAAATGAGAAGATGAATAGGATCTTACAAGAATTGAAGATTGATTGAAGAAGATATTAATACCACTTGGATTTTAAAAGGAATTTTTGAAAATATGATGTCATTTTATCCTAAATGATGAATGACTTTAAAGAATTTGAATTTTGGAATTTGAAAAGCTATTTCATTCTTTAAATGAATTAAGAATGAGATTGAAGATATAATATATCCCTGACTATGGTCATTGGATATATTATATAATAACCACATTTAAATTCAAGTAAAGAATAAAATACATTTTTGGTGCTTTTATAGAATTTAAAATGAAATTAACTCTCAATATACCCTGACTATGGTCATTGGTATATGTTTTGAGCAAATTTTAAGTTAAACTCTAATAAAAGAAATAAATATTTGAAAATATGATGATTTTGAAAAGGATCCAGTGTGGATCCAGTGTTATTTTATAAAAGATAAAAATACTAAGTCTTGTTTACATCCCGACTATGGTCGTTGATGTAAATCATCAACTTAGAATTAATTTACCTCTTACAAAATGGTGCACGTGTCATTCGTGTTCCCATTTGTGAAACTTTGAAATGGAGGAAAATGATGCAACAAATGATATTTATATGCTCATTCATTCTAATCTATTGTAATCCAACTATTACAATTCTGGAATTGAAATTTTCAATCTAGGAAAGAAATCAACATTTTCTATACATTCCTGCAAAAACAGGGTTAGCACAAAACAGAATACAAAGAATCCAAGATATCATATTGAAACTAAAAGAATATATGTATATGCTGATAGTGAAGTACATATAAAAATATATGTGCAAAACACAATATCAACACCAAATAATAAAGGCATATAACATTTTTATATTTGGTAAGAAAACATGTATGTATATGCAATGAGAAATATATGAGCTGAAGTGGCAAATACAATGTGTGTAGTTACAAGACATGGTTGTATGTTGATGCCATGATAACAATGTAAAATGTTGTGGAGTAGACAAAATCTACAGCAACTTTGACTACCATGAGTGGTATAGGTGTTGTGCCAAATGATGAAGTGCAGGAAGTGTTAGAGGTGAGTATGTATGCTGGAGGTGGTGACAGTAAGTGGTGAAGGTGCAAGAAAGGGGATGGTACACACACAGTGGCAACAGGGTGCAGCATAGTATGCATATAGGTGCAGAAAATTATAGCAGATATATGACACAGTGTATGTCCAAATGCGGTGCTGAAAATGATGGATACTTACCTAAGCTAACGGTTGGAATCAGGCCTTAGGCTCTTGGTTCAGCACATCACGATCTCATATGATGAAATCCGTTCCTCCAACTGCTTTGTGGGCATCCAGGATTGTGGGAATGATAGTGATCGGGCTGATTTAAGCTTATAGATGCTGAAGTCATGTGAGACTTATGACTCCAACTCAGGTTTTCCCATCAGGGGCCCTATTAGATGATGCAGCTTGCTTCAGCCATTAGTTGTCGATATCAAGTTAGCTTGGACTGGAATTAGTGCCGCGAATCTGAGTGAAACTGGATGGGATTCACTCCAGCAAGAGCTTAGTAGATACTCGGTAATACAATAATGAGCTAGTTCTTTGAAATAGCAGTGTTTTGCTCCCATAGACACACCAAACTTGTGCTCTGTTGTAGGAGCTGCAGATGTTACTTGGATTAACCTGCATTAAGTCAGAAGCATCAACATGCGATACTCTAAAATCAAGGAAATCAACAGGATGTATTGATGGAGTGACAGCCGTGGCATTTGAGCCTTTGGTTTGTCTGGTTTTTGCTGCGGGAGCCGGGCAACATCCTTATGTACATCTATCTTTTATTCCAGTATCACCAAGGGAACCAGCATGACAGAGTAACAATCCCACCGAAATGCATACCAAGTCCACCCAAACATAACGACCAACATCGTGAAACTCCTCAAAGAGAATGCATGACAAATTTATACAAGGTGACGATGAAGAATAATAACCACCACACTCTTAATCACACTGAAAACCCAGAAACTACACACCAAGCCGTAATTTGCACCAGAAAAATCAACTGGGGTCGTGATGCTCTCAAATGACCGTGCATCCCAAAACTTCAAATAATGGAAAATACCCACAAAATAAAACCAATCATATAAACTTATGTTGCAGACCAAGTTCAGTCTAAACAAGAATCTAGAAGAGGGTATTCAAGCATCTCTCACAGAAGAAAGAAGTTGACTTGCCATCTTAGGAACGCCCCTAATTCAAATGAGGATTGCTGAAACTACTTAACAAATTCACAACAGCCACTTATGGAAATCGGTGGAACAATCTTCAGCTAGCAACTCCAACAAAGCAGTAAGCAAAAGCCTTGCAAGATGCATAAACTCTTAATGTTGTATTGGAATTCTTACCCAAAAATACGCTACTACTTAATCATTCTCAAAGCCTCCCTAAGTTATGGTTTTCATGCGCAGTGATCTCTAATGTGAAATCATGCCCATATTGGCTATTAATTTAGCTTTGGAATCAAAGTGATTCGCTAGTTGTGATAAAAGCCATGACTAAAAGAAAGACAATAAAAAAAAATGCAATGGCATAAGCTATAAACATAAGTTTGGAACAAAGAACTATATTACTTATGATAATAAAGAACATGTCCTAAATTATTACGAAAAGACAAAGACCAAAAAAAAAAAAAAAGAACAAGAGTTGATCAGCTTGTCCAGAAATAGGTTTTGCATATGTAGATCCCACAAGGCAGAATAGATAAAAAAGGAACTCAGGACCTTTGAATATTCAGAACTCTTCAGAGATGTCCCTGGGAACGACAGTCTTGATACTGCTTAGTCTCATTGCAATAGTCTATCAATGTGGTGTCTTATTCCCCTTTTTTTTTATTTACCATCAAATGATGAACGCATTTATTGCCTTGGATTTGACGGTATAAAACTATCAAAAAGGCTGATGCACAAAACACAGTATAACCATGTACAATATGTAACTGATAATTCAAACGTGATATTCAATCTACCTGGATCTGGTCCCAGATCTTCCGCAGGGAAAAACTCCACTAAGTTCAACGTGAGGTAAAACAAGATTTATAACATGAATAAAACAGGACATAGTTAAGAGATCAAAATAAAATGTAGACACAAAATGGACATCAATGTATAAGATGCTGCAAAGGGGAAGATGCTAACATTAATCAATGAGGAATGAAATGCATCAATGAGATCGTCATCTCTTCAGATGTAAACTTCAACTATGCTGATGTTTGTTGATGATGTATGATACATACACTATGCAGACAATAAATGTAATGGAGATATCGTGGATGGTGCAAATGAGATGCAGACGACCCCCATGATCATAGGGCATGGATTTATTGATCCATGACGCATAAAATATTCATATAATGATTGAAAGTAAAGATAGAATATAACAATTATCTCATTGATGTGGAGATTAATGCATAATGGACAGGGTTTATGCAGTATGATGACGAATGGGAAGCAAAGGGGGTGAATGAACGATTTTACACAGACTTCAACAAGGGAATATCCGATGAATGCACATGTTGATTACCTCAATCAAAAGATGTTACCTAATAAAATGGGGAAAGAAAAGAAAAAAAAGTTAAAGGACATTAGATCTGGACCACATGAATTGAGATCCATGCTTACACGGATTGAAGAAAATCAATGAAATAAATTACAAAACGATAAACAAAATGTTGGGATCCCTCATCTCGTTGATATCGCATATCTGTAAACCGGATTTGCTAAGGAGAAAACCGAGGTTACATGGATGCTTTAATGAAGATAAAAGAAAGAAAAAAAAAAAAACCCAGAGAAACAGGGTGGTGTTTCCGTAAAGAGAAGTAGACAATACGAAAGAAGGAGGAAGACGAACCTCTTAACTTTGGCTTGCTTGCGATTCTGAAGGAGGGAGCGGAGGTCTTCTTTGAGGGGAGATGTATCTCTCCTGTGTATTGTTGTAGAGAAGGTTGATTT
The DNA here is from genome assembly GCF_984573655.1 of Nuphar pumila. NCBI lineage: Eukaryota > Viridiplantae > Streptophyta > Magnoliopsida > Nymphaeales > Nymphaeaceae > Nuphar > Nuphar pumila. The sequence goes on from NC_143259.1 coordinate 86,829,082, forward strand.
CCTTCTGTTGAATGAGCAGAACCAGAGGAAAGCAGAAGAAGAGGAGGAACCAAGAAGAAGAAGAAGAAGAACAATGATGGGGTGAAAACGGGTGTTTAGGGTTTCCTCATCGTCCCCTTCTTAAGGAGAGGGGACGATGGTTCGGGAAGGGTAGGTAGTTGAGGATGAAGTGCCAAGGTGACGGCCGCTGGTGATGGAAGGTGGAGAAGGAGAAGCCATCTGAGAAGAGGTGTCTCAAGGGCTTCGTAAAAGGGAAACCGAAAATGGGAGAAAAGGAGAAGATGGAAGAAAGGGTTTATTCGTAAAAAAAAAAATTGGTTTTTCCAAAAAGAGGCTCCTTCAAAAATTGCTTTCATAAAAAATGTTTTTAAAATGATTTTTTTAGCAAAATTGATTTAAAAGTTTTAAACTCATTCGTTTTTCTCATAATTTTCCTAATTTTTTTTGTTTTTGCACTATCTTTCCATTTTTTTGCATTTTTAGAATAAAGTCCTAAAGCTTGTGAGAAAACAAAGATTAAAACTAATTTTTTGGTGTTTTTGCAAAAAATATTTACAAAAGAGAATTTTTCTGAGAATTTAAAAGCTATTTTGAGAAAATTTCTTTAGGAATGGGTTTTGATCCGGATTTTTGGAGGAAATATGGATTTAAAGTACTGGATTTGGATCTGGAATTAATTTTGAATATAGCTTTATGGAATTTAATTCAGAAAATCTGAAGAAATGACTTGATTTTCTCAGAAAACGGGGTTAGGGGCAAAAGGGTCATTTTTACAGAATTTTGAAAAATTTGGGGTGTTCACAGATGCCCCTCTTTGCTACTAAGCCGGTTGAAAGCCGAGCTTAGTGGCAAAGATAACACTCCAAATTTTAAAAATGCCCCAGTCAGCAGGTCTGAACTGGATGTGGAAGAATTATTTTGAAAATATGGCTTTTCAGGCTTAGAAGTTTATCTTGAATGGTTTTGGAGAGACGAAATCCTCGAAATGATATGATTGAGTAAAAGATGAGGAAATCGTGATGGGACTTTAGATGGAAATTCTGAAATGGTGGGAAATGAGAATTTTGATAAGGTCTCGTGGGTGAGACAAAATACTCTTATTGGAATGATTCAGGTTTAGCCCTTATCCTGGATGGGACGAAGATATGTCAAGATGAATTAGATGAGGAAAGGAATACATGAGAACTTTGATGAGACATTTTTGGAGAATGTCTCGTGAAATGAAGCTCAAGTAGGATCCTATCCTGGATGGATATACAAAACATGGGTTCCCTGATGGGAAGAGCCATGATGGGACTGGAAGGAAATATCTCGTTAGAACGAGGAATCTCGTTGGAACGAGTCTCAAGTTTAACCCAAACCTGCAAGGAAGATACCTCGCGAAGCGAGGTTCCGGGTTAACTCTTAACCTGGACAGGAAGTCTACCATACGGGTTTCTCAAATGGAGAAACCATAATGGGACCTTCGGAATTTGGACGAACAAATCCAAAAGGGATTTTACGAGAGGAGGAAAATATAAGGTTCCCTAAAGCTTTGAAAAGGGGAAGAAATTGGGCGTCTCATTGCTGAGGCTGAAATAGCTTTTGAAATCTATGACCTCTCGCAGGGGGGTTCAGGTTTGACCCTTATCCTGAGTGGGTCATCCATACAAAACTCTTTAATGAGAAAACCGTGATGGGACAGAAAGAGATACTTCCTTCAGAGGCAACTCTTTTTGGGAAATATAAACAAATCTAGGTTGCATCAAAAATGGATATTGAATGTTTATTTCATTCTTGGAATAACTAGAAAATTTTGCCAATAAGATAAAATCGTAGTAGATTCAAACGCTTGGAAATGTGCACGTATGTGCAAAAGATATTCCCTCTTTTACCTAGAGTATTTCCTCCAATGAGGTTAACTCCTCAGTTCTAAGAGTCAAATTCAAATTTTAGCGCTGATGATTTTCTTCAAGGAAGCTATCCATTTCCCTGACATGAGAATAGAAGAAATATTCTTAATTTCATAAAAGCAAGTAATGAAAAGATATTGATAAAAGAATTTTGCATGAGAAAAGATGGCTTCTGGCAACTTTGACAGTTTGATATCTGGGTGTTTTCCCACGATGATCTTTTTGCACTCTTTTTGAGTCATTGTACTTTCTCAGGTTTTTACATCATCCTTCATTTGGATGGGTCCTGACTTTTCTCTCTTTTTCAGGGAAGGGTACGTTACAAACTCCTTCATCTTGGAGATGCTCCGATCCTTCTTTTTCTCAGGAATTGGTGATATTGGCTCATTGGTTTAAAAAAAAAAAAATCTCTAAATGATAGCAACAATCAAATATCTTTTAGGGTTTGTCGAGAGGCTCAGTGCAGTCGCCTTCATCTTGGCGGTGATCTGAATGTTCCCTGGAAGGATCCGTCACAAACTCCATCATCTTGGAGATGTTTCAAATCTTCTTTGGCCCCGGGGGTCTACTCGCTTAATTCGCCTTCATCTTGACGGCAATTGAGAGATCCCTTTTGCGGATATTTGATTAAAGTTTAAATGAATGAATGAGGAGATATGGATTGAGTGGATTCTTTTATCGCTCAGGATATTTCCACTGCCTGATTGCCAGAAAATCAACTTAAAACATGCGCCATAGCTATGATCAATACCGATTCGCTTTCGGCTTTTCAACATCATTGAATATTTCTTTCGCTAATCATACCAAGGATCTTTCTTACATCCTTTTGGTTGACCAACAGCGAGAAGATTTTGAATTTTTACTCTTTTTCGCAAAAGCTTCACCATTTTGAGAAGAATACTAGAGGTAATCTGAGGTGATTCTTTTTGTGTAGTAAAATATTGGGATCAACACATTTTTAGCAGATTGGCAAAGTTTTCGAGAATCCTCTTGTGAAATAATCACTCAATATAAATTTTGATACAACCTTTAGCTGAAATTTGAAAGCAATATCATGAAAACATTGGTTTTATCACACAACATTGGCTCAACAGGGACTCAACCCAAGGGCCGTAAAGAATACTGGATTTGTAAGGATTCATCCTACAAACTGGATTTTTGAAAAATGAAGTTAATTTAATAGGAATTCAACCTAAGAATTTACAAAAGAATTTTTTGACTAGTAAGAATTTATTTATAGACTGAATTTTCGAAGAATAAATTTGGTTCAGTAGGAATTCAACCTAAGAATCGCAAAAGAAATATGGATCAGTAGGACTTTATCCTTCAGATTGATTCTTTTGAAAAATGAATTTTTGGTTTAATAGGAATTCAACCTAAGAACCGCCAAAGAATACACATTAGTAGGAATTCAAACTACAGATTTACTCTTTGAAGAATAAATGTGGTTCGATAGGAATTCAGCCTAAGAACCGTAAAAGAACATGGGTTAGTAGGAATTCAACCTACAGATTAAAATTTTGGAAAAACGAATTCTGGTTTAATAGGAGTGCAACCTAAGAACTGCAAAAGAATATAGATTGGTAGGAATTCAACCTACAGATTGACTTATGAATGATCTGAAGGGGATTCAAAATGAGAACTGTGAATTAGTAGGAGTTCGACCTAAAGATTGCGGATCAGTAGGAGTTCAGCCTAAAGATCGATGGAAGGAATGGTCCTAAAGGATTTCAACCTAAGGACTGCGAATCAGTAGGACTTCAACCTAAAGCTCGCTGATCAGTAGGGGTTCAGCCTAAAGATCGAAAGAAATGGTCCTAAAGGATTTCAACCTAAGGACTGCGAATCAGTAGGACTTTAACCTAAAGCTCGCTGATCAGTAGGGGTTCAACCTAAAGATCGAAAGAAATGGTCCTAAAGGATTTCAACCTAAGGACTGCGAATCAGTAGGACTTTAACCTAAAGCTCGCTGATCAGTAGGGGTTCAGCCTAAAGATCGAAAGAAATGGTCCTAAAGGGTTTCAACCTAAGGACTGCGAATCAGTAGGACTTCAACCTAAAGCTCGCTGATCAGTAGGGGTTCAGCCTAAAGATCGAAAAAAATGGTCCTAAAGGATTTCAACCTAAGGACTGTGAATCAGTAGGACTTCAACCTAAAGATCGACCGTTTTGAGAAAGAATTTTAGTTCAAGAGGAATTTAACCTGTGAGCCATATTGGTTTGACAGGGGTTCAACCTACGAGCTTTTGATTCTATAGAAATTCAACCTAAAGGAAGGATTCAACTTGTGGATTGAAATAGACCATCATAGTTGAGCTGTATATGACCTGGTTTTCTGGATTAACCCCTTATCCTGAATGGGGCTGAAATAAAATCTGAGAAGGATTGACGAAAAGAGATAGAGATTGTTGGAAGATTTGACAAAAGAGAAGAATCAAGGAAATTTTATGGAAATAATTCTCACAGGTAGCATTGTTGCTCCTATGAGGGGTTTCAGGATTATCCCTTATCCTGAATGGGAAAGAAATAAAATTTTAAGCAAAAGTTGATGAAAAAGCTTTGGAAGAATTAAAATTAAATTAAGAAATGAAATTGATAGAATTGAACGAAGAAAAAGATTTAGCAGAGATAAATGAAGCTTTAAAAGAGAAAGACATTCAGGACTATCCCTTATCCTGAAGAAAGAAGGACCTCGTAGGATGAGGTTTCAAGTTTATCCCTTAACCTGAAAGGGGGGAGAAAGACAAAGAAGGAAGAAGAAAACACCTCATGGGAAATAGGCATCAGGTTTATCCCTTAACCAGCATTTTTGAAATAAGGATTAAGAAGAATTAATAAAATGGATGAATGATCAATGAAAATGAATAAAGATGATAAAACTGATAAAGATTGATAAACAAAAAGTTGAGAAAGTTGAGAAAAAGAGTTTGATCCTGCCTGCATGTGGGATCTTTAAAAATAAGAGAAGAATATGAGAAAAATCATTTTTGGAAAGAAAAATTAGCCGCGAGAGATGATCTTTGAAAAGGGATCATTCATGAGAGATCATCATGAGGGTTAATTTTTTGAAGCAATGATTTGAAAACCAATTTTCAGAAAAATATGATCAACACAAGGGTTGATCTCTGAATGCAATGATTTGAAATCAATATGATCAACACAAGGGTTGATCTTTGAAACGCAATGGTTCGAAAACCAAATTTTTAGAAAATATGATCAACACAAGGGTTGATCCTTGAATGCAATGGTTCGAAATCAATATGATCAACACAAGGGTTGATCTTTGAAATGCAATGGTTCTAAAACCAAATTTTTAGAAAATATGATCAACACAAGGGTTGATCCTTGAATGTAATGGTTCGAAACTAATTTTTAGAAAATATGATCAACACAAAGGTTGATCTTTGAATGTAATGGTTCGAAGTCAATTCTTTGGAAAATATGATCAACACAAGGGTTGATCTTTTAAAATGCAATAATTTGAAATCAATTTTCAGAAAATATGATCAATGCAAGGGTTGATCTTTGAAATGCAATGATTTGAAATCAATTTGTTAGAAAAATATGATCAACACAAGGGTTGATCTTTGAAAAAGGTTGTAATAAAATATTTGAACTAAAATTTTCATGATTTTTGAAAGACCCTCATAGGTAATATCATTTCTCTCATGAATGATGTCAGGATTGTCTCGTATTTCTGAAAAGAATAGGAATTTGGTGGCAAAAGAATACCTTGAAGTGTAAATGAAAATTTAAACAATAAAAGGTGCCCCAATATTGCGAAAAGAAATAAGAATTGAACCTTAAAGAAAGGAAATTGACATTTCATTTATAAGCAAAACTGATAGAAAAGACTGAAATATTTACAAGTATCTTTGACCAAAAAGGTCGCAAAAGACTCGAGCTGACTTGCCCTTACAGGATGGTTGGATAAAGAAAATGGAGGATAACAGAAAAGACTCTAGTGTCATCAGTCTTTTGATCGATCTGAAAGAGGCTATGTCAGGACGGCGGGCTGCTCTTCAGTTTTATCCTCTATCAGAAGGTGTTTATCGATGCAGTCCTGGACGATATTTTTCAGAACGAAGCAATGCTCTGTGTCGTGCCCCACTGCTCGATGATACTTGCAGAACTGTTCCTTGAAGCTGCCCAAGACTACTGAAGGATCGGCAGCTTTTGGCAGACAAATCATATTCTTTGTGAGCATATATTCCAGAACCTCATCGAGTGTCTGCTCCAAAGGGGTGAATTCGCGGTCAGGACCCCAATCCTTGCGCTTTGGTTTTTCCTGATTCTTTTCTCGCTGCTGAGAATTAGGTTGAGAAGGCTTATTGTTGTTGGAAGACCTTCCTTTTTGACCTCTGAATCCTTCTGAATTGCTGACATGATCATCCTTGTTACCCTTGTTGTCGGATGAGGGACCAATGGAAAGAGTGAAATGGGCTTTTTTCTTTGCATCTTGATTGCCCCTTGCCAGAGTGGGGCCATCATAGACTCCGTTATCTATTCCCATTTTGAGCCATTCAGCTCACTCAGTCAACTCAATAAATGACTTGGAAGGGTATGGGAAAATGAGGCTTTTTAGAGGTTGAGAGAAGTTATTGAGGATGAGTTGAAGAGCATGCTCTTCTGAAATGGGGGTTCTCATCTTGTTGCAGGTATCTCTCCACCTACGGATGAAATCTATGGCCTTTTCGTTGTCATCCTGCCTCAAATTGCATAAGTGATTGAGGGTTGGCGGTGCCTCAGTATTGAACATGAATCTCTCTACAAACAGGTTGACAACTTTATCGAAATCTCGCAGCTCGACAGGGTTGATGTGCTCCGTATACCACTTAGCTGCTACGCCCTCCAAACTGCGAGGAAAGCACAAGAAGAGGGCCCGATTATCTTCACTGAACCTGACATATTCGGCAAACAACATTGCGAGATGAGCCTTTGGGTTGCCGGACCCATCGAACTTAATAAATTTTTGAGGGAGATCTTCCAAGGTGCTGTCCCCATCTAAACCAAGGTAGAAGTCTTGTCTGGTATATACCCTCTTTCCCTTATCTCGAATCTGCAGATCTTTGACCATCTTAGTCAATACTTGAACTGAATCTTCTGTCGGGACTCCATCTTTAGGTTTGTTGACTGATTCAGGTTCTTCTGCCACTTTCTTGGGTTGTCGCAGATGTTTTGGGATAAACACAAACTGTTCTTCCTCGGAATCCTCTTCATCTGATTCTGTGCCCTCAGATGTGTTGTCCTGCTGAACCCTCTTCTTGTTAATTCTGACATGCTTCTTTACTGGTTTTCTCTTGGTCTTGCTCTTAAAGGATGTCTTCTTTGAACTCGCCCCTCCTTGCTCAGACATCATCTTTGCCATCATTTTTTGAAAGATCTTATACATTGTCGGGTCAACATCATCTTCCTCTGATTTATGTTTTTGAGACAATCTGGAAGAGTTTATTTCTTCCACTTCGCTGTCATTGTGCTACTGAGCTGCCCTTCTTCTCGCTCTCGTTTGAACCATGATGAAACGTTGACGTTTTCACTGATGAATAAATGGAGGTTTTTTTAGAAAAGATCTAGGAAGGAAATTTTAATAAAAGAAGGAATCACAATTTGACAATGAAAATATCCCATTACGAGGAATCGGGTTGTCACCAAAATTTGCGACAACCGCATTGTTTTTCTGAAAAAGTAAAATATGAACAAAGATTAATTTTGAAAAGGACATCTCCTGACAAAAGATGTTTTATTGTAAATGAGGGTAATGAATAGAATATAGAAAAGGATTTCAAAAATTTTGAAGAATTGCAGGCAGGGTAAAAAAGAATTAGAAGAAATTAAGAGAAGAAAAAGGAAAATACACCTGGGTTTTAAAACAAGGAGGAAATTTTGAATAATATATACCCAGGGTTTTGGAAAATATAGGGAATATAAAATATCATACAATCATAGATATACAAACAAGGATGCACAAACAACAATCCCTAGAGGCTGACTCTAAATGCAATAGTTGAAATGGCTTGTAGGACCTGTAAACACCCCAAATTTTCCTCATCCATTCTCAAACAACCCTCCTCGTGTAGTGCCAACCCTGTTAGGTCAGTGTAGGAGTCAAACCCCGAGTCAGTTTCAGAAAATCAGCATTTTACCCATTTTCATTAGGAAAATTACCATTTTACCCCTAGGTCATCCCGGACCCTAGTCAGTCGGAGTCAACCAAGCTCATTGGTCAGTTCAAGACAGTTAGAATATCAGTCATCTCAAGCACATCTGAGTTCATAATGAATAAACCATTTTCATTTCTGACCATTCCTGCCAAAATGGGATCATTTCTTCAGAAATGAGCTCATTTCTCACTCAAATCCAAGCCAATTGTCTCCAAGTCAGTCATTTACAGTCAGTCATGTTCCCCAGAGTCTAACTTGAGCTCACCAGAAGTTCAAGCGCTCCAGTTTCAGTTCAAAACCATTTCCAAGTGTCCAGGAGCCCATTTTAGTCCGTTTCAGCTCTTTCAGCTGAAACTGAGCTGAGTTTAGTCAGTTGAGCCAGTATTTGAGCCTCGATTTTAGTTCATCTCAGTATTACTGACCTTTGTTTCAGCTCAAACCCAGTTCAGGTTCGTAATTCACTTTATTCCAATGACCATTCCATACCATTTCTCTAAAAATGGCAGCTTTTCTTGAAAATTCAGTTGGAAAGGTCATTTGAGTCAGTGTTCGGTGAGTTCATTTGAGTTCTGAAACTCTAAAACCCAGCTCAATCCAGTTCATTTCAGTTGAATCCAGCTCAAACTTTAATTTTCAGTGTTACTCTAGCTTGGCAGAGCTCGAAAATCATTTCTTCAACCATTTTTTGCAAATTTTGTCAATTTTAACACTTTTTGAACTGGTACAAGTGTCAATCGGGGTCTAATATCCAAAATTCTTCATTCAGGGTTAGCATTTTGCATAGCATTTCATGTCATTTCTCATCATTTCATATCATTTCTCAGCATTTCATAACATTTCATCACATTTCATTCCATTTTCGAAGTCCAGAACTCCAGTTTTATAAATTTCATTCCAGATTGAGTTTTAAAAGTTTTCAGAAATCAATTTCAAACCCTGGGTTTTCAAAATTGATATTTTTACCCCCAAGATTCTAAATTTGGAAATATTTTCTCGAGAAAAACAATATGGATTTCTTTCAAAGTTAAATTTTCAAATTCTACATTGGATTTGCTTTGCAACGAGCTATTAAACTTCAAAATTCAAGCTCATTTCAAAAACTTCCAAAAATAGCTTATTTTGTTGAAAGCATTTTCTCGAGAAAAACAATCTGGATTTCTTTCAAAATTACATTTTCAAATTCTACACTGGATTTGTTTCGCAACGGGGTATTGAACTTCAAAATCCGAGCTCGTTTAAAAAACTGCCAAAAATAGCTCGTTTCGTCTAGAAACTTTCTGAAAAGACTATTTTACCCCTCTAGTCTTCAAAATGAATTTCAAAATTGAAATTTGGACCCGCTCTGAGATGGCCCATTCATTTGCATTTCTATTTTATTAAAAAAAAAAAGATGCTTCTTTTTTATTTGTTTATTTTTTGTTTTTATTGATTTTTATTTATTTTTTATTTTTATTTTTTTTAGAGAGGTGGGACCCACAAGGTGGTCGCCCAAACATCCAGCCCCTCTATTTCTCCCATTTCCTTTCTTTCTTCCTCTATTTTCTTTTTTTTATATTTTTTTTTTATTTTTATTTTCTTTTCTTTTCTTCTTTATTTCTTTTCTTTCTTTTTTCTTCCTTTTTCTTTCTTTCTTTCTTCCTCTTTTTTTTTTTCCTCTCCAGCACACTCACGTAAACTCCTTTTCTTCCTTTCCCTCTTCTTTCTTCCCTCTTTCCTTCCCTTTTCTTCCCTTTTCCTTCTTCCCCCCTTCTTTCCTTTTCCTTCCCTTCCTTCTTTCCCCTTTCTTCCTTACTCCCCTTTTCCTCCAAAGCCATACGGCTGTAGCCTTGAATATTACACAGCATTCCTTTATTAATTAATGGTAACTTAGGGAAAGAGAACATCTTTCCTAAGTTACCAACTAAAAACAAAAAAGGGAATTCAAGTCCAGCCTATCTCTCATTCACGGCTCATCTTTTCCCCTTAACTCACGTTTCTCTCTCTCTCTCTCTCTCTCCCTTTCTCTTCCCCTCCTTGCTACAACTCTTTCTTTTCCCTTACAGCCATCACTCTCACACCTCTCTCCTTCAAGTCTTGTTGCTCCAGCCATCACCACTACAGGTGCTGCTCCAGCCACACCACAACAGCTTTTCCTCCAACCACCACCATTGATCCAGCTTGTGCAGCTATTCCAGCCACCTGCAGGCCTTCTTGCATCCAAAGCAGCCAGCCACTTCAACACTGCAGCCACCTCTTCCAAAGCAGCCAGCCACTTCAACATTGCAGCCACCTCTTCCAAGGGATGCCCAGCTGCTTCCCTACTTGCTCCAACCTTCATCGCTAATTGAAGCCTTAGTGAAGCTCCAGCCGAGCCTCCTCCTACGCCACACCATTGCAGCTCCTTTACCTTCAACTTCCCTCAAACAAGTGTAGCAGATCTACAACCTTCCTTCCATCATCACCACAGCCACTACTCATTTCACCAAGGTACCAAGGTAAGATCCATTCTTGTGTTATTAAAGCTTTCATCAAATTTTGCTAATATCGGGTGATTGAAAGAGAATGTTAAAAGGCTATGTTCATGTGAATGCTGGGCAGTTAGTTCAAAAAAGAAAAGAAAATGAGTCTATAATGATGTGGAAGCTTCTTTCATGATTATAAGTGTTAGGAAGTAAGAAAAACACATACTACATGTATATGGGCTAAGATAAAGAAAGATTCATCTAATCGATAGATTGAATCTTTTGTTTCATAAGCCAACATCAAGAAAATGAATCATGTCCCCCATTGAATTTCGTTTAGTCTTATATTTTATGAAATTTTTCAGTTTATTAGCCTTTTCATTCATGCCATATAGATTTCATTACTACTTAACTTAGAATGTTTAAATTGTCATTTTGGTATGAAATCCATGCACTATTTCACGTGCATTTATTCATCAATAAATTTTGTAAATTGTATGGCTATTAGATCTATGTGTCTTTGATCTTCTGAAAAAAACCCAAGTCTAATATGGTTTTGTAACTCCATTTAGAAAATTAAATCCTACATCGGGTTTTCTGTCTCTCTGAATTTCCAATTTATGCTTTAGCAGACAAAAATCTTTGGAATCACCCCTGTGGGAGATTCAAATCGTCCTTAAAAAAATCACAGTGTATTCATCATGGAATCTACTAGTGATCGAAATTTTTTTAAGTTTTTTCCAAGTAGTTTTGACCTTTGAAAAAAATCGGATTTCTCAGACCCCTGGGAAAATATCGATTTTCTTTCGTCAGGGTATAGACAGACCTTAATGCACTGAGTCCATCCAATCTGTAACCTGTCTGCAAAAACTTTAAACATGAAAGTTGTTCCTAACATAATTTCCTGTCATTCCCAAAAATTTGGGAATTTTTGGATCTGTTTCATTATTTTTCCCGGATTTTCCCTTTCTGTCTAACAGATTCCAATATCCAGAAATCTCAGAGATTTAGGTCTCTGATAACAGCATGACCTTTTCCAAACCATAACCCAAATCCCAATGGTGTCAAAAGATCAAATCTTCTTCTGTTTGTCAGGAACATTTTCCCACAATCTCAGCCATTTTACCATCTGTCTGCTATTTTTCCCACATTTTCTACCGAAACCTTTCTGTTTCCTTCATTTACTAGAGTCGCCGGATTCCGATCCGACTTGCCGGAGTGGTACAGCTCCGACCATAGGTCAAAACCAGAAAGTGTAAAATTAAAAAATACTTTCCATACTGTCCTCTATCACCCCATAAAATTTGGGAAATTTTTATGGAAATTTGATATCCTAAATCTCCTTTAGAATCAACATTTTAGGCAAAAATCACAAAATTTAGGGTTTTTATTTGAATTTCCATATTTAAAAATACAAAAAAAATAGATTTTCGAGATCTATTATGTTTCTAGGGTTATTTTAGGTGTCCATGCCAAATTTGGTTTAATTCCAAGTTTATTTTCTCCATGTGTTAGTTTATATTTAAATTTAGAAGCGAAAATCAGGTTAAATTCGATGTTTTATGATATTTTCGCCATTTTAGGGTTTTTATCATGTACATAAGCATGTAGAATCATATTAGGGTTAATTTCAATGTCATTTTCATTTCATATTTTTTTAATTTTACAAAATTTATTTCAGAAAACCCTGGTTTCAAGGCCATAGTCTTGTTATTGGGGGTATTTTGGTCATTTTGACCTAAATTTCGAAATTTCAATTTCTAATTCTCCAAAATTTCATGCATATCATCATATCTTATCATATTATGTTTTATTTATTTCATTTGATTTTCGAAATTCCAAAATTTATAAAAATTCTTTCAGAAAACCCTGATTTCAAGGTCATCAGGGGTATTTTGGTCATTTTGACCCCAATTTCGAATTTTCAAGATTATTTTCGAAATTTATTCATTATTTATCATGTTTATATCAAAGGGGGTTTGATTTGGGGTTTATATCTGAATAATATCCGATAATTTCCCATATTTTCGGATAAATTCAGAAAAACCTACATTTTTGTGCTAACCTTGTTTTTCAGTTTTGCAGGAATATTCAAGAAGAAGACTTAGCCATTTTATTTATTTATTTTATTCAATTCAATGTAATATTTGGAATAAGAGTTACATTTCTGCTTAGAATAGGGCTGCATTGCATATAGTTTAATTTATGCAAATTTTAATATGTGATGTAAGATTCATGCACATTATTTCAAATTCACTATGGTTTACACGAATGGCACGTGCACAAGCTTTTATGGAGTTTATAAACTCGGTGGGATTCGTATTTATGGCCATAGTCAGAATACGAAGAAAACCAAGATTTATGATCTTCGTATTAGCCACATTCAGCCTACACACTTAGGCTAACTTCAAAATGCACTGCATTTTTTAAAGTTTTAAAAGGATTTCCCAATTCCTCAATGAAATTCCCTTTTCAAATTCATATTCATTCACTCATATTATTCAAATTGCATTGTTTTCAAATTCATTTTTCAATTTCAATTAAAAAAAAATCAGTTTTCTCAAGAATTTCCAAGTCTTTCTCAGGATCTGATTTTCTCAAAATCCTAAGTTTTCAAATGACATTTCAAAGCATTTCCCAAGTTCAAATCAAGATTTTCCTATGTTTTCAAATTCTCAAATTTCAAAATCCCAAGTTTTCAGAAATCGATTTTCTCAGATTTTCCAGTTTTCTTGAGAATTCATTTTCCATTTCAAAAGTCATTTTCCAATGAATTTCTTAGATTTTCTCAGAATTCTCAAATCCATTTTCTCAGTAAAGCAATTCCAAATTTCAAAATCGTTTTTCTAAAGTTCAAATTTTCCTGAGAAATCACTTTCCAATGCAAATTTCTGATTTTCAATAAAATTCAATGATTTTCCCAAAAATTCCATTTTCAAGCATTTTCCAGTCCTTTTCTAAATGCATTTCAATTTTCCAAAGCAAACATCATAATTTCTCAAACTTGCATTTTTCAAAATTTCATAGCACAAGCCTAATTCTTTGTGCATTCTAGGAAAAATAGAGCATAATTTAGATGTTTGAGTCAAGTTAAAGCACATAATTGGTCCTTGGTTCAATTACCCCTGGTAAAGGTGCCAGAAACGGTTGAACCTCGTACCGACAGGCGGATCCCATTCCACGGAATTTTCCCGCAAATTTTTAAAACGGAGGCGAGTAATTTTCAAAACTATTTTCAAAACTTTGGTCGAGTTTGACTCGCGAAATTCATTTCTCTCTCGCAAGGGAGGGGAAAAATTTTGCGATGATAACAGGTTTGGCGACCGAGATGGGACCTGTCTTCGCCTGATCAAGTATGTGCTTTAACTTAGCTCAATTATCAAAATTAGGCTCTATGGAATATCAGCTTTTAATTTCTGATATCATGTGAACCTAGGAGCCTAGACTTGAACCCAGCTGACATGGATTGCATATAGACTAGGCATGGTTTGGTAGGACCATATTGAGGAGAATTATGGATGCTCACATAGACTTAGGTCTGAAATACAACACTCCTTAATCTAGGACTGGTATGAAAACAATGTTTGCTTCTTCAAAAGTTTTCAAAATTCTATCTCTTTAGGACTTAGAGCCCTCTGTTTGCCTGCATGTGATCATATTTCAAAAACCACCCCACCTATGTCTACCCGGTCTTCACGTTGCTGGGCTCTCTTCTAGAACCATAGTTCGGGACAGAGCCTCACAACTGGGCCACTTATTTGGGCTAACGCCCCCCTGCCACGTACCAAGGGCCATAGTCCAACGTATATCGGCTGGCGCTCAAGGATGTTGGGAAAACACAAGCCTAGTCCCGGAGATGAATTTTTATGCCACGTACATCGAGCCTCGGTTCGAGTATATCGGCATAGCATGATTGGACACAGTTGATCTGAGCCTAGAGTCAGGTTAGGGTCCTAAAGCTCTTTCAAAATTGATGCATTTAGAGTCAGCTTCTTAGAGAATGCTGTATGTGCATAATTGTTTGTAATTGAATGTATGATAGTCACTTTCGCCTTATTTTTTCATATTTTTTTTTCAATTTTTCCAAAATACCAAACAATTTTCCAAAATACCTCATTTTCCATCTTTTGTGAAATATCTCCTTTTTCTCAAAAACCCTGGATGATTTTTCTAAATTATCCACCTTTTCTTCAAAACTCCAGGAGATTTTCCATTCTTTCGTTCCTCTGGACTTCGAATTTCTAGCTTTCATTTTATCCTGCCTGCAATTTTCAAAATTCTTGTATTTTTCCAAAGTCTAATTCCAGTCTTCTTGTCCCTAAGTCCAATGGCATCTAGTCAGCTCGATTCTATTTTTCCCGAGGGTCACATCTCCTACGAGGTGCGACAAAGTCTTCTTGAGCATCGATCTCTTAGCACCGGACCCTTCTTCCTCCGGTGGTACTATGTCTGGTTCAAAAACTTCTCTCGTATGTTTCCGGACCACTTGAGCGATTGCAGGTTGGAATTGGCATCTGCAGTGGGAAAGTTGACAGTCAACGGCAATCTGATTCATGCACTGGCAGAGCGGTGGAATCCGCGCACTTGCACGTTCTGGTTCCCGTGGGGCGAGATAACACTATTGATGGATGAATTTTCAGAGATTATGGGACTGCCCGAGCCAGTCGATCAGCCTGGAGATCCATTAGAGCAGCAATTTCTGATCAATGTCAAGGGTCTGGACCCCAAAGATGTCGTAGCTCGCATGACAGGGGGCAAGTCTTTGCCACTGATTGAAGAAAACGAGAATGAGTACGTGAGCCTGATCGAGATCTACCGACAGCATGGAAAATTTGCATAAGTCAACTCGCTGTCCAGAACAGCTCAAGAGAGAATTCAACATGCGATGGTTCTATGTACTGTGAGACTTGCTTTCTTTCCAGATGGACAAAATTAAGTGGATGTCAAAATAGTTCAGCTTTTGAGAAGATGAGGAAGTTGACGGACGAGCTGTCTCTCGATAGCCATGGTCGCGCTTGCTTTTCTATACAGAGGATTGACCCACTTCACACTTGGAGAGTCCATCCTAGTCGAGGGATGTACCTATGCTCTTCAGTCTTGGTTCCTTCAGCATGTGCCGACTAGAGCTAGTTCGTTAAGATACAATGGCAAGGAACTTCTTCCAGTTGCGCAGTACCGATTCATGATCGATTATCTGTAGGAAGAAGAAGTGGTGTGGGACTACTTTGATCGAGAATTATCACCTCCCAGATACACCTATGCATATGGCAAGAGATTCAAGCTACTTGGCCCATTTTCCTGTACCTACTACTATCCAGAGTGATGCATAAGACAATTCTCTCAGAGACAAAAGCGCGTAGAAGCTCGGCTACTATCAGAGGTTATGCCAAAGTTTGACCTTACATCAGCACAATGGTCTGAAACATACCATTCTGCCATATATGGCTGGGATTCTTTCATCATTCTCACTCTTTTCCTTGGTCCTCGTGTCTCTGTTGATCGTTAAGTGTGGTGACAGACTATCTATATACTCCCTCTTTCTCAAGTCCACTATTGATGCAATCATATTTTTCCTTCAATAAAGAAAAAAAAAATCCTTCAATTTTCATTCTATCATGGTTTGATAACCTCGCCTAGGTGACAAGGCATATTTGCAGTTGTTCGTTCTCCTTGCAAAGAATGACAACATAATTGTCGTGACTCCAGCGGCGACCCAATCCCTAGTAATGGGATGTTCTTTCAATTATCTATCAAATTCTCATCAAATATTTTTACTATATTCATTTCTATCCTGAATCTTCATCATCGAAATTTAATCATCCATTCTACAAAGAGCATCAGTATTCCCAAGTAGTTCAGATCAGATCAAGCAAGAAGACACCACTGTATCAGGGCATCAGTGATTTTAGAAGCAGGCAAGAAGAAATGGATTCTCCAAGATCTGCCAGAAGACAGAGTTTGAATGATAGGGATGGCATTGATCCTACTACATATCAGATGTTCAAGAAAATGATGATTAGGATGATGTCTGAGCAAGCTAAGGACTGTTTCAGAAAGGCTCCCATCAAAAAGAAGACATCTGTCTCCTTCTCTTAGAATATCACTGGTAAGAGTAACGAGCGATTTGGCATCTGTCTGCCCGATATTTTATTATTGCCGATGTCCTCTATCATCGTGGATTCAGTTCTAAATATTTCAGATGCCTAGATGAAGATGAAGCCAAAGAAGTTGTCCAGGAGGTATACGAAGGCATTTGCAGTAGACTCATCGGCTACCAAACTCTTATCAAGCAAATCATCCGGGCATGATCTTATTGGAAGACTATGCAGCAAGATTGCTACCAGTTTGTGAAGAAGTGTGCTCTATGCCAGATACATGCACCTTCTATTCATGCGCCAGCAACATATTTGCGAATCGCCATCTCTCCATGGCTATTTTCTATGTGGGCCTTTGATGTTGTGGGCCCCATCACTCCTGCTTCAAACAGCTACAAATATTTTCTTGCCGCAACAGAATATTTCACTAAATGGGTCGAAGCTATCACTTTGCGTATAATAGAAGGTCGACACATGGTCTTATTCATCCACAAGAATATTGTTGTTTCGGCATACCGCACGATATCGTGTCAGACAATGAGAGTCATTTCAAGAATAAGAGAATGAGGACATTTGACTTAAAGTTCAGAATTCAGCATCGTTTCTCCGCTCTTTATTATCCTCAAAGGAATGGTCAGGCAGAGGCCACCAATAAGATTTTGATTCGAATCCTGGAGCGAACCTTGGAAACAGGCCATAATTGGCATGAGAAGATCCATGATGCATTATGGGCATACAGAACCACCATTTGTACTCCAACTAATGCTACTCCGTCAGAACTTGTCTACGGAACTGAAGTAGTACTGCCTCTACATGTTCAGAAACTTGCCTTGAAGTTCGCATCACTGCTGGAGTTATCGCTTGATCAGTATTAGCAGCAGCGACTAGTACAACTTGATTTGCTCAATGAAAGAAGACTCAGAGCAACAGAGCACGCTCAATCATATCGTCAGAGGATAGCCAAACAATATGCAAAATTTGTCATTCAAAGAAAATCTTGAGTCAATGATCTAGTGCTCAGATCAACGGCCTATCTCAAGCACCGTTTGGGTGGCAAATGGTCGCCAAATTGGGAAGGTCCCTATGTTGTTGAGGAAGCATTACTCTGCAATTCATATCTGCTCATCAATGCCGATGGTGTGGAATTATTAGACCCCATCAATGATAAACATTTGAAAATTTTCTATACTTAAATCCTCTATTCCATCCTTTATAATTCCTCAATATATTTTCCTCAATAATGGTCAAATCCTTCTTTCCCAGTTACACTGGGGCATTATTTTGAAAATTGTCTTTAAAATGTTCTATATGCAGGCAGGATCAAACAAATCTCTCATTTTGCATACATGTGCATTCATTTACATCATTTTGCATACATTTGCATTCATTTACATTTACATGCATTCATTTGCATCCATTTACATTCATTTGCATCAAATTCATTTCCCCTTCAGGTTAAGGGATAAACCTGAGTTTCCCCTTCAGGTTAAGGGATAAACCTGAACTTCCCCTTCAGGTTAAGGGATAAATCCTGAGACCCCGACAGTTGTCCAAGGCGTCGTGAGGGTGAAGACTGAAAATCTTCTATCAAAATCAATTAGTAAATTCTCAAAAATCCAGTGTTCGTGCTGGAAAGATTTTCAAAATCCAGGGTTCGTGCTGGTAAAAATTTTCTAAATCCAGTGTTCGTGCTGGTAAATTTTCAAAAATCCAGTGTCCGTGCTGGTAAGATTTTCAAAATCCAGGGTTCGTGCTGGTGAAAATTTTCTAAATCCAGTGTTCGTGTTGGTAAATTTTCAAAAATCCAGTGTTCGTGCTGGTAAGATTTTCAAAATCCAGGGTTCGTGCTGGTAAATTCTTCTAAATCCAGTGTTTGTGTTAGTAGATTTTCAAAATCTAATGTTCGTGCTGGTAAATTCTTCTAAATCCAGTGTTCAAGCTGGTAAATTTTCAAAATTCAGTGTTCGTGCTGATAAATTTTTTTTTAAATCCAGTGTCCGTGCTGGTAAATTCTTCAAACTCCAGTGTTCGTGCTGGTAATTCTTCCAAAAACAGTATTCGTACTGATCTATTTTCAAAATCCAGTACTTATACTGGTTCATTTCCAAAATCCGGTATTCACACTGGTATATCTTTCAAAATCCAATTTTTATTGGTCAAACTTTCTAAATCTGGTTTTATTAGTTAATGTTTTCAAACCTAATCCATGCTGATCTAGTCTTCTTGCGGGATTCGAGTTCCGACTCGAATTTTCTTTCCTCTGGAATTCGAGTTTCAACTCGAATTTCTTTCCCTTCTGAATTGGTCTAGAAGATTAGAGTTTCGACTCGAATCTTCTTCCAAATCCAATTCAAATGTCCTAGAATTGGTCTAGAAGATTAGAGTTCTGACTCGAATCTTCTTCCAAATCCAATTTCAAATATCAAATTTCAAAGTTCCAAATTCTAATTTCGGCCCTCGAGCCACCCAATTTCCAAATTTCCAATTTTGACCTTCAGGTCAATCAATTTCCAAATTTCTAATTTTGACCTTCGGGTCAATCAATTTCTCAATTTCCAAGTTTCAAATTCCAAATTTCCAATTTCGACTTTCGGGTCAATCAACTTCAATTTCGACTTTCGGGTCAATCAATTTCAAAATTTCCAATTTCCAATTCCAAAATTTCCAATTTCCAATTTCCAATTTCCAATTTCCAATTTTGACATCCGGGTCACCCAATTCTCTATTTCAACCTTCGGGTCACTCAATTTCTAATTTTGACCTTCGGGTCATTCAAATCCTCAATTTCGACCTTCGGGTTATTCAATCCTTCAATCATTCTCCTGCCTTCGGTTTACAACTTTGTCAATATCTATCACTTTCCAAGCCTTCGGGTTACAATTTCATTAATGTCAATCATTTTTAAATCAACAAAATCCTGCTTTCGAGCTGGTCGGTCAACAAATCCTGCTTTCGAGCTGGTCGGTCAACAAATCCTGCTTTCGAGCTGGTAAATAAAAAAAATCCTGCTTTCGAGCTGGTCGGTCAACAAATCCTGCTTTCGAGCTGGTCGGTCATCAAATCCTGCTTTCGAGCTGGTCGGTCATCAAATCCTGCTTTCGAGCTGGTCGGTAAACAAATCCTGCTTTCGAGCTGGTCGGTCAACAAATCCTGCTTTCGAGCTGGTAAATCAAAACCAAACCTAACCTTTGAGTTGATCTCTTACTAAGTCTTTTCAGGATTCAATTTAGTCATGGATGTGTTGCGTTGCACCTCAAATGCTCACTTTCACATGGGATTTCAAGAAAAAATTGCCAATTTGCCATTAAATATTTGTTGATTTCAAAATTTTTATTGCACAAAAACATTACCTCAGAATACCTTCAATATTATTTTCGAAAGGTCAAAGCTTTTGTGAAAAAGGATTCAAAATTCAAATTCTTTCTATTGGCCAACCAAAAGGATGAAGAATAAATCCTCGATATGGCCAGCAAAGGAAATTCAATGTTGTTGCAAAGCCATGAGTGATTGATATTGATCGCAGTCAATGGCACATTTTTAAAGATCATTCTTGGAAAATAAAGCAGTCGAAATATCCTGGGTGATACAGAAAAATCCATTCAATCCCTATATCTCCTCAATCACCTAAAGCTGCAATTAAATATCTGCAAAAGGGATCTTTCAACTGTCGTCAAGATGAAGGCGAATTAGGCGAGTAGACCCCCGGGGCCAAAGAAGATTTTGATCATCTCCAAGATGAAGGAGTTTGTGACGGATCCTTCCAGGGAAAGTTTAGAGCACCGTCAAGATGAAGGCGACTGTGATGAGCCTCCCGACAAACCCTAAAGGATATTTAATTTCTGCTATCATCAATAGACTTCCAACCAAAGAGCCAATAACCGTCAATATAATCCCTGAGAGAAAAGAAGGATCGAAACATCTCCAAGATGAAGGAGTTTGTGACGTATCCTTCCAAAAAAAAAAAAAGAGAAAAGTCAGGACATCTCCAAAATGAAGGATGATGTAATAAAATCCCCAAAAGCCCAAGAGAGCTCTAATTCTGCCAATAAAGAAAAAAAGTGGGCAGAAAGATCATCATGAGAAAAGAATCCCAGGATATCAGACTGTCAAATTTGCCAAAGAATCTTCTTTAATTTTGTGAAATTCTATTATCAATATTCTTTCACCAATTGCTCTCACAATATCAAGAATACTCTCTTTTCCGCTCATGTCAAGGAAATTGATAGCTTCCTTGAAAGAAAGCCAATTGCAAGCAATTTGAATTCGAATCTTGATTCTACGAAGTTAAGCCCAGTCGGAGGTAATACTTCAGGTAGAAAAGAGGAAAGATTTTCATACCAATATACATCAATTTCAAGCATTTTGAATCAACAAACAATTTTTAACATTTTGGCAATATTTTCTTACTATCTTGACATAAAGTGAAGAGCTCGATGTCTATCTTGACACATCCTGATATCACCTTTTACCTCCTTGAGAGAGTAACCTTTATCATCTTTCGCGTTGTTGAAAGAATTCATCTTTTGCGTTGTCAAAAGAATCGCCTTGCTCCTTTGGATCGCCTTATCATCTTTCGCGTTGTTGAAAGAATCGCCTTGTTCCTTTGGATCGCCTTTCCCATCTTTCGCGTTGTCGAAAGAATTCATCTTTTGCGTTGACAAAAGAATCGCCTTGCTCCTTTGGATCGCCTTGTCGTCTTTCGCGTTGTTGAAAGAATCGCCTTGTTCCTTTGGATCGCCTTGTTATCTTTCGCGTTGTCGAAAGAATTTATCTTTTGCGTTGTCAAAAGAATCGCCTTACTCCTTTGGATTGCCTTATCATCTTTCGCGTTGTTGAAAGAATCGCCTTGCTCCTTTGGATCGCCTTTTTCCATCTTTCGCATTGTCGAAAGAATTCATCTTTTGCGTTGTCAAAAGAATCGCCTTACTCCTTTGGATCGCCTTGTCATCTTTCGCGTTGTTGAAAGAATCGCCTTGTTCCTTTGGATCGCCTTTTCCCATCTTTCGCGTTGTCGAAAGAATTCATCTTTTGCGTTGTCAAAAGAATCGCCTTACTCCTTTGGATCGCCTTATCATCTTTCGCGTTGTTGAAAGAATCGCCTTGCTCCTTTGGATCGCCTTTTTCCATCTTTCGCGTTGTCGAAAGAATTCATCTTTTGCGTTGTCAAAAGAATCGCCTTACTCTATTGGATCGCCTTGTCATCTTTCGCGTTGTTGAAAGAATCGCCTTGATCCTCTGGATCGCCTTATCATCTTTCGCGTTGTCGAAAGAATTCATCTTTTGCGTTGTCAAAAGGATCGCCTTGCTCCTCTGGATCGCCTTGTCATCTTTCGCGTTGTGGAAAGAATCACCTTGTTCCTTTGGATCGCCTTGTTATCTTTCGCGTTGTCGAAAGAATTCATCTTTCGTGTTATTGAAAGAGTCACCTTATTCCTCTTCAAGAAAATTGTCTTATTCACCATCCAACTTACCATTTTTATTTCACTTCCCAATCAGGATAAGGGTACAAACCTGAGCCTCCTTTGATGAGGTATTTCATTTTCTGCCCAATCAGGATAAGGGTATAAACCTGAGCCTCCTTTGATGAGGTATTTCATTTCCCCGCCCAATCAGGATAAGGGTATAAACCTGAGCCTCCTTTGATTAGGTATTTCATTTTCTTCCCAATCAGGATAAGGGTACAAACCTGAGCCTCCTTTGATGAGGTATTTCATTTTCTGCCCAATCAGGATAAGGGTATAAACCTGAGCCTCCTTTGATGAGGTATTTCATTTCCCCGCCCAATCAGGATAAGGGTATAAACCTGAGCCTCCTTTGATGAGGTATTTCATTTTCTGCCCAATCAGGATAAGGGTACAAACCTGAGCCTCCTCGGATGAGGTATTTCATTTTCCGCCCAATCAGGATAAGGGTACAAACCTGAGCCTCATTTTGATGAGGTATTTCATTTTCCGGTCAGGTTAAGGGTTAAACCTGAGCTTCGTTTCTACACGAGGTATTTCATGTCCCATCCAGGTTAAGGGAAAAAAACCTGAATCTCACTTCTTTGAAGTAAATTTCTCTTCTTCATTCTTCATTTCATATCTACCATTTTCATCAAGGCTAATCTCTTCATACCTAGTCAGATCCTTCAAACTGGGGCATTTTTATGGCCAAAATTTGGTGTGTTTTTCTTTGCCACTAAGCCCGTCTTCAAGCCGGCTTAGTAGCAAAGAGGGGCATCTGTAAACACCCCAAATTTTCCTCATCCATTCTCAAACAACCCTCCTCGTGTAGTGCCAACCCTGTTAGGTCAGTGTAGGAGTCAAACCCCGAGTCAGTTTCAGAAAATCAGCATTTTACCCATTTTCATTAGGAAAATTACCATTTTACCCCTAGGTCATCCCGGACCCCAGTCAGTCGGAGTCAACCAAGCTCATTGGTCAGTTCAAGACAGTTAGAATATCAGTCATCTCAAGCACATCTGAGTTCATAATGAATAAACCATTTTCATTTCTAACCATTCCTGCCAAAATGGGATCATTTCTTCAGAAATGAGCTCATTTCTCACTCAAATCCAAGCCAATTGTCTCCAAGTCAGTCATTTACAGTCAGTCATGTTCCCCAGAGTCTAACTTGAGCTCACCAGGAGTTCAAGCGCTCCAGTTTCAGTTCAAAACCATTTCCAAGTGTCCAGGAGCCCATTTTAGTCCGTTTAAGCTCTTTCAGCTGAAACTGAGCCGAGTTTAGTCAGTTGAGCCATTATTTGAGCCTCGATTTTAGTTCATCTCAGTATTACTGACCTTTGTTTCAGCTCAAACCCAGTTTAGGTTCGTAATTCACTTTATTCCAATGACCATTCCATACCATTTCTCTAAAAATGGCAGCTTTTCTTGAAAATTCAGTTGGAAAGGTCATTTGAGTCAGTGTTCGGTGAGTTCATTTGAGTTCTGAAACTCTAAAACCCAACTCAATCCAGTTCATTTCAGTTGAATCCAGCTCAAACTTTAATTTTCAGTGTTACTCTAGCTTGGCAGAGCTCGAAAATCATTTCTTCAACCATTTTTTGCAAATTTTGTCAATTTTAACACTTTTTGAACTGGTACAAGTGTCAATCGGGGTCTAATATCCAAAATTCTTCATTCAGGGTTAGCATTTTGCATAGCATTTCATGTCATTTCTCATCATTTCATATCATTTCTCAGCATTTCATAACATTTCATCACATTTCATTCCATTTTCGAAGTCCAGAACTCCAGTTTTATAAATTTCATTCCAGATTGAGTTTTAAAAGTTTTCAGAAATCAATTTCAAACCCTGGGTTTTCAAAATTGATATTTTTACCCCCAAGATTCTAAATTTGGAAATATTTTCTCGAGAAAAACAATATGGATTTCTTTCAAAGTTAAATTTTCAAATTCTACATTGGATTTGCTTTGCAACGAGCTATTAAACTTCAAAATTCAAGCTCATTTCAAAAACTGCCAAAAATAGCTCATTTTGTTGAAAGCATTTTCTCGAGAAAAACAATCTGGATTTCTTTCAAAATTACATTTTCAAATTCTACACTGGATTTGTTTCGCAACGGGGTATTGAACTTCAAAATCCGAGCTCGTTTAAAAAACTGCCAAAAATAGCTCGTTTCGTCTAGAAACTTTCTGAAAAGACTATTTTACCCCTCTAGTCTTCAAAATGAATTTCAAAATTGAAATTTGGACCCGCTCTGAGATGGCCCATTCATTTACATTTCTATTTTATTAAAAAAAAAAAGATGCTTCTTTTTTATTTGTTTATTTTTTGTTTTTATTGATTTTTATTTATTTTTTATTTTTATTTTTTTTAGAGAGGTGGAACCCACAAGGTGGTCGCCCAAACATCCAGCCCCTCTATTTCTCCCATTTCCTTTCTTTCTTCCTCTATTTTCTTTTTTTTATATTTTTTTTTATTTTTATTTTCTTTTCTTTTCTTCTTTATTTCTTTTCTTTCTTTTTTCTTCCTTTTTCTTTCTTTCTTTCTTCCTCTTTTTTTTTTTCCTCTCCAGCACACTCACGTAAACTCCTTTTCTTCCTTTCCCTCTTCTTTTTTCCCTCTTTCCTTCCCTTTTCTTCCTTTTTCCTTCTTCCCCCCTTCTTTCCTTTTCCTTCCCTTCCTTCTTTCCCCTTTCTTCCTTACTCCCCTTTTCCTCCAAAGCCATACGGCTGTAGCCTTGAATATTACACAGCATTCCTTTATTAATTAATGGTAACTTAGGGAAAGAGAACATCTTTCCTAAGTTACCAACTAAAAACAAAAAAGGGAATTCAAGTCCAGCCTATCTCTCATTCACGACTCATCTTTTCCCCTTAACTCACGTTTCTCTCTCTCTCTCTCTCTCCCTTTCTCTTCCCCTCCTTGCTGCAACTCTTTCTTTTCCCTTACAGCCATCACTCTCACACCTCTCTCCTTCAAGTCTTGTTGCTCCAGCCATCACCACTACAGGTGCTGCTCCAGCCACACCACAGCAGCTTTTCCTCCAACCACCACCATTGATCCAGCTTGTGCAGCTATTCCAGCCACCTGCAGGCCTTCTTGCATCCAAAGCAGCCAGCCACTTCAACACTGTAGCCACCTCTTCCAAAGCAGCCAGCCACTTCAACACTGCAGCCACCTCTTCCAAGGGATGCCCAGCTGCTTCCCTACTTGCTCCAACCTTCATCGCTAATTGAAGCCTTAGTGAAGCTCCAGCCGAGCCTCCTTCTACGCCACACCATTGCAGCTCCTTTACCTTCAACTTCCCTCAAACAAGTGTAGCAGATCTACAACCTTCCTTCCATCATCACCACAGCCACTACTCATTTCACCAAGGTACCAAGGTAAGATCCATTCTTGTGTTATTAAAGCTTTCATCAAATTTTGCTAATATCGGGTGATTGAAAGAGAATGTTAAAAGGCTATGTTCATGTGAATGCTGGGCAGTTAGTTCAAAAAAGAAAAGAAAATGAGTCTATAATGATGTGGGAGCTTCTTTCATGATTATAAGTGTTAGGAAGTAAGAAAAACACATACTACATGTATATGGGCTAAGATAAAGAAAGATTCATCTAATCGATAGATTGAATCTTTTGTTTCATAAGCCAACATCAAGAAAATGAATCATGTCCCCCATTGAATTTCGTTTAGTCTTATATTTTATGAAATTTTTCAGTTTATTAGCCTTTTCATTCATGCCATATAGATTTCATTACTACTTAACTTAGAATGTTTAAATTGTCATTTTGGTATGAAATCCATGCACTATTTCACGTGCATTTATTCATCAATAAATTTTGTAAATTGTATGGATATTAGATCTATGTGTCTTTGATCTTCTGAAAAAAACCCAAGTCTAATATGGTTTTGTAACTCCATTTAGAAAATCAAACCCTACATCGGGTTTTCTGTCTCTCTGAATTTCCAATTTATGCTTTAGCAGACAAAAATCTTTGGAATCACCCCTGTGGGAGATTCAAATCGTCCTTAAAAAAATCACAGTGTATTCATCATGGAATCTACTAGTGATCGAAATTTTTTTAAGTTTTTTCCAAGTAGTTTTGACCTTTGAAAAAAATCGGATTTCTCAGACCCCTGGGAAAATATCGATTTTCTTTCGTCAGGGTATAGACAGACCTTAATGCACTGAGTCCATCCAATCTGTAACCTGTCTGCAAAAACTTTAAACATGAAAGTTGTTCCTAACATAATTTCCTGTCATTCCCAAAAATTTGGGAATTTTTGGATCTGTTTCATTATTTTTCCCGGATTTTCCCTTTCTGTCTAACAGATTCCAATATCCAGAAATCTCAGAGATTTAGGTCTCTGATAACAGCATGACCTTTTCCAAACCATAACCCAAATCCCAATGGTGTCAAAAGATCAAATCTTCTTCTGTTTGTCAGGAACATTTTCCCACAATCTCAGCCATTTTACCATCTGTCTGCTATTTTTCCCACATTTTCTACCGAAACCTTTCTGTTTCCTTCATTTACTAGAGTCGCCGGATTCCGATCCGACTTGCCGGAGTGGTACAGCTCCGACCATAGGTCAAAACCAGAAAGTGTAAAATTAAAAAATACTTTCCATACTGTCCTCTATCACCCCATAAAATTTGGGAAATTTTTATGGAAATTTGATATCCTAAATCTCCTTTAGAATCAACATTTTAGGCAAAAATCACAAAATTTAGGGTTTTTATTTGAATTTCCATATTTAAAAATACAAAAAAAATAGATTTTCGAGATCTATTATGTTTCTAGGGTTATTTTAGGTGTCCATGCCAAATTTGGTTTAATTCCAAGTTTATTTTCTCCATGTGTTAGTTTATATTTAAATTTAGAAGCGAAAATCAGGTTAAATTCGATGTTTTATGATATTTTCGCCATTTTAGGGTTTTTATCATGTACATAAGCATGTAGAATCATATTAGGGTTAATTTCAATGTCATTTTCATTTCATATTTTTTTAATTTTACAAAATTTATTTCAGAAAACCCTGGTTTCAAGGCCATAGTCTTGTTATTGGGGGTATTTTGGTCATTTTGACCTAAATTTCGAAATTTCAATTTCTAATTCTCCAAAATTTCATGCATATCATCATATCTTATCATATTATGTTTTATTTATTTCATTTGATTTTCGAAATTCCAAAATTTATAAAAATTCTTTCAGAAAACCCTGATTTCAAGGTCATCAGGGGTATTTTGGTCATTTTGACCCCAAATTCGAATTTTCAAGATTATTTTCGAAATTTATTCATTATTTATCATGTTTATATCAAAGGGGGTTTGATTTGGGGTTTATATCTGAATAATATCCGATAATTTCCCATATTTTCGGATAAATTCAGAAAAACCTACATTTTTGTGCTAACCTTGTTTTTCAGTTTTGCAGGAATATTCAAGAAGAAGACTTAGCCATTTTATTTATTTATTTTATTCAATTCAATGTAATATTTGGAATAAGAGTTACATTTCTGCTTAGAATAGGGCTGCATTGCATATAGTTTAATTTATGCAAATTTTAATATGTGATGTAAGATTCATGCACATTATTTCAAATTCACTATGGTTTACACGAATGACACGTGCACAAGCTTTTATGGAGTTTATAAACTCGGTGGGATTCGTATTTATGGCCATAGTCAGAATACGAAGAAAACCAAGATTTATGATCTTCGTATTAGCCACATTCAGCCTACACACTTAGGCTAACTTCAAAATGCACTGCATTTTTTAAAGTTTTAAAAGGATTTCCCAATTCCTCAATGAAATTCCCTTTTCAAATTCATATTCATTCACTCATATTATTCAAATTGCATTGTTTTCAAATTCATTTTTCAATTTCAATTAAAAAAAAATCAGTTTTCTCAAGAATTTCCAAGTCTTTCTCAGGATCTGATTTTCTCAAAATCCTAAGTTTTCAAATGACATTTCAAAGCATTTCCCAAGTTCAAATCAAGATTTTCCTATGTTTTCAAATTCTCAAATTTCAAAATCCCAAGTTTTCAGAAATCGATTTTCTCAGATTTTCCAGTTTTCTTGAGAATTCATTTTCCATTTCAAAAGTCATTTTCCAATGAATTTCTTAGATTTTCTCAGAATTCTCAAATCCATTTTCTCAGTAAAGCAATTCCAAATTTCAAAATCGTTTTTCTAAAGTTCAAATTTTCCTGAGAAATCACTTTCCAATGCAAATTTCTGATTTTCAATAAAATTCAATGATTTTCCCAAAAATTCCATTTTCAAGCATTTTCCAGTCCTTTTTAAAATGCATTTCAACTTTCCAAAGCAAACATCATAATTTCTCAAACTTGCATTTTTCAAAATTCCATAGCACAAGCCTAATTCTTTGTGCATTCTAGGAAAAATAGAGCATAATTTAGATGTTTGAGTCAAGTTAAAGCACATAATTGGTCCTTGGTTCAATTACCCCTGGTAAAGGTGCCAGGAACGGTTGAACCTCGTACCGACAGGCGGATCCCATTCCACAGAATTTTCCCGCAAATTTTCAAAACGGAGGCGAGTAATTTTCAAAACTATTTTCAAAACTTTGGTCGAGTTTGACTCGCGAAATTCGTTTCTCTCTCGCAAGGGAGGGGAAAATTTTTGCTATGATAACAGGACCTTAATCCTAACTCTAGGGTTCAGATCATCTGATTCCAATCAAGATACGCCAATATACTCAAGCCGAAGCTCGAAGTACGTGGCATAGAAATATTTCTCAGGTTCTAAGGTAATGGCTTCCCAACATCCTTGAGCACCTACCGATATACCTCGGACTATGGCCCTTAGGTACGTGGTAGGGGGGCGCGAACCCAAATAAGTGGTCCAGTTGTGAGTCTCTCTCCCGAACTATGGTTCAGTGAGACAGCCCAGCAACGTGAAGACCGGGACAATGTAGGTAAGGAGGTTTTCAAAATATGCTCAACATGCAAGAAATGAGATGGCTCTAATGCAAGTCCTAAAGAGATAGATTAAAATGAAGAGAAGCATACACTTGCATACATTGTTTTGCATTCAATCCCTAAAATTGAGGAGAGTTGTATTTCAGACCTAAGTCTAATGTGAGCATGGAATAATCTCATCAATATGGTCCTACCAAACCATGCTTAGATCCTATATGAAAATAATGTCAGCTTAGGACAAAATCTAAGCTCCTAAGGGTTTGCATGGAAATATAGCTGACATTTTGAAGAATAAAGACTTAGATAATGTCAAAGCAAAAGAAAAGGCATAATTCGACCGAACGGAGACGAGTCCCATCACGGTCGCCAAAACTGTGATCATCGCAAAATTTTTCCTCTCTTGTGGTTTCTCTCTCTTACTTCTCTTTTCCTTTTCTAGCCTCTTATTTTCCTCCCTTTTTTGAAGGGAGAGAAATAAAAAGAGAGAAGAAGAAGAGAAAAGAGAAAAGAAAAAAAGAGAAAAGAGAGAGGAATTCTTTTGCGGGTTTTCACTTGACCTTAATTTTGAAAATATTTGAAATAACTCGTCTCCGTTTTGAAATATTTGCGGGAAAACTGGGAGACGGGATCCGCTCGTCGGTACGAGGTTCGACTGTTCCTGGCGCCTTTACCAGGGGTAATCGAACCAAGGGTCGAATTTATGCCTTTTGCTTTGATAAGAATTTATCTAAGAGTTTATCCTAAGTCTAGATGCACAAAGAATCATGCTTGTGCAAATGCAAAGATGTATGCTCTTTTTGAAAAATTATTTGAAGATTTTCCAAGTATTCTGAGATAAATTTGATAAGGGAGTGAAGAAATGATTGAACCTAACTTAGAACTTTGAGATAGATCAGAGAAGTTCTAAGTTTTTGAAGTAAATCAGAGTTTGGAAGAATGAATCTTAATTTTGGGAAAGAGAATGATTTGTAGATGATAACGAGAGGAAATGAGGCTTCAAAGTCAGAAATGGACTTCGAAGTTTGATCTTGGATTTTTGAAATGAATATTTGAAGTGGAATTGAACTTTGAATTTTGAACTTGGGAATGGATCTAAGAAATCCAAATGGTATAGTAATGAATTTAAGAAATCTAGACATGATATGTAAGTGGATTCAACTTTGAAATCTGAAAATGAGATGGAATTGGTTTTGGAAGTTGGAATTGAAATTGGATCCAAGATTTGAGATCCAAAGTGGAATGGGATTCTGGATCCTAGAAGGGATTTGGATCTGAAGTCTGAGATCCAAAGTAGAATTGGATTCTGGATCCTAGAATGGATTTGGATCTAAAGTCTGAGATCCAATAGTAGAATTGGTTTCTAGATCCTAGAATGGAATTGGATCTGGAGTCTGAGATCCAAAGTGAAGTTAGATTCTGGATCCTAAAAATGGAGTTGGATCTGCAGTCTGAGATCCAAAGTGAAGTTGGATTCTGGATCCTAAAAATGGAGTTGGATCTGCAGTCTGAGATCCAAAGTGAAGTTGGATTCTGGATCCTAAAAATGGAGTTGGATCTGCAGTCTGAGATCCAAAGTGAAGTTGGATTCTGGACCCTAAAAAAGGAGTTGGATCTGAAGTCTGAGATCCAAGGTAGAATTAGGTTCTGGATCCTACAATGGATTTGGATTCGAGATCCAAAAGTAGAGATTGTACTTGGAAATCTGGATCCAAGTTGTGATTAGGATCTAACTTTGGTTTTTGGAATTTCCAAAATTGATTTGAGAATTAAATTTTGAATATACAAATGAATTTCAAAGTCAAATTGGACTTTGAATTTGAAGCTTGAACCTGAATCAAGAATTGCAAAGTTAAATTGAACTTTGAACTTGATTGGAGTTTTGAATATAAAATGAATTTTGAATTTCAAAGTCAGATTGAACTTTGAAATCTTGATTTGGAAATTTTTGAATGTAAAATGAATGTGAAATTTCAAAGTTAACTTGAACTTTGATATTTGAAGATAAAATGGAATTTTGAATTTTAAAGTCAGATTGAACTTTGAAATCTTGATTTGGAAATTTTTGAATGTAAAATGAATGTGAAATTCCAAAGTTAACTTTTACTTTGAGATTTGAAGATAAAAAGGATCTTACAAGAATTGAAGATTGATTGAAGAAGATATTAATACCACTTGGATTTTAAAAGGAATTTTTGAAAATATGATGTCATTTTATCCTAAATGATGAATGACTTTAAAGAAATTGAATTTTGGAATTTGAAAAGCTATTTCATTCTTTAAATGAATTAAGAATGAGATTCAAGATATAATATATCCCTGACTATGGTCATTGGATATATTATATAATAACCACATTTAAATTCAAGTAAAGAATAAAATACATTTTTGGTGCTTTTATAGAATTTAAAATAAAATTAACTCTCAATATACCCTGACTATGGCCATTGGTATATGTTTTGAGCAAATTTTAAGTTAAACTCTAATAAAAGAAATAAATATTTGAAAATATGATGATTTTGAAAAGGATCCAGTGTGGATCCAGTGTTATTTTATAAAAGATAAAAATAATAAGTCTTGTTTACATCCCGACTATGGTCGTTGATGTAAATCATCAACTTAGGATTAATTTACCTCTTACGAAATGGTGCACGTGCCATTCGTGTACCCATTTGTGAAACTTTGAAATGGAGGAAAATGATGCAACAAATGATATTTATACGCTCATTCATTCTAATCTATTGTAATCCAACTATTACAATTCTGGAATTGAAATTTTCAATCTAGGAAAGAAATCAACCTTTTCTATACATTCCTGCAAAAACAGGGTTAGCACAAAACAGAATACAAAGAATCCAAGATATCATATTGAAACTAAAAGAATATATGTATATGCTGATAGTGAAGTACATATAAAAATATATGTGCAAAACACAATATCAACACCAAATAATAAAGGCATATAGCATTTTTATATTTGGTGAGAAAACATGTATGTATATGCAATGAGAAATATATGAGCTGAAGTGGCAAATGCAATGTGTGTAGTTACAAGACATGGTTGTATGTTGATGCCATGATAACAATGTAAAATGTTGTGGAGTAGACAAAATCTACAGCAGCTGTGACTACCATGACTGGTATAGGTGTTGTGCCAAATGATGAAGTGCAGGAAGTGTTAGAGGTGAGTATGTATGCTGGAGGTGGTGACAATAAGTGGTGAAGGTGCAAGAAAGGGGATGGTACACACACAGTGGCAACAGGGTGCATCATAGTATGTATATAGGTGCAGAAAATTATAGCAGATATATGAGACAGTGTATGTCCAAATGAGGTGCTGAAAATGATGGATACTTACCTCAGCTAACGGTTGGAATCAGGCCTTAGGCTCTTGGTTCAGCACATCACGATCTCATATGATGAAATCCGTTCCTCCAACTGCTTTGTGGGCATCCAAGATTGTGGGAATGATAGTGATCAGGCTGATTTAAGCTTATAGATGCTGAAGTCATGTGAGACTTATGACTCCAACTCAGGTTTTCCCATCAGGGGCCCTATTAGATGATGTAGCTTGCTTCAGCCATTAGTTGTCAATATCAAGTTAGCTTGGACTGGAATTACTGCCGCGAATCTAAGTGAAACTGGATGGGATTCACTCCAGCAAGAGCTTAGTAGATACTCGGTAATACAATAATGAGCTAGTTCTTTGAAATAGCAGTGTTTTGCTCCCATAGACACACCAAACTTGTGCTCTGTTGTAGGAGCTGCAGATGTTACTTGGATTAACCTGCATTAAGTCAGAAGCATCAACATGCGATACTCTAAAATCAAGGAAATCAACAGGATGTATTGATGGAGTGACAGCCGTGGCATTTGAGCCTTTGGTTTGTCTGGTTTTTGCTGCGGGAGCCGGGCAACATCCTTATGTACATCTATCTTCCATTCCTGTATCACCAAGGGAACCAGCATGACAGAGTAACAATCCCACCGAAATGCATACCAAGTCCACCCAAACATAACGACCAACATCGTGAAACTCCTCAAAGAGAATGCATGACAAATTTATACAAGGTGACGATGAAGAATAATAACCACCACACTCTTAATCACACTGAAAACCCAGAAACTACACACCAAGCCGTAATTTGCACCAGAAAAATCAACTGGGGTCGTGATGCTCTCAAATGACCGTGCATCCCAAAACTTTAAATAATGGAAAATACCCACAAAATAAAACCAATCATATAAACTTATGTTGCAGACCAAGTTCAGTCTAAACAAGAATCCAGAATAGGGTATTCAAGCATCTCTCACAGAAGAAAGAAGTTGACTTACCATCTTAGAAACGCCCCTAATTCAGATGAGAATTGCTGAAACTACTAAACAAATTCACAACAGCCACTTATGGAAATCGGTGGAACAATCTTCAGCTAGCAACTCCAACAAAGCAGTAAGCAAAAGCCTTGCAGGATGCATAAACTCTTAATGTTGTATTGGAATTCTTACCCAAAAATACGCTACTACTTAATCATTCTCAAAGCCTCCCTAAGTTATGGTTTTCATGCGCAGTGATCTCTAATGTGAAATCATGCCCATATTGGATATTAATTTAGCTTTGGAATCAAAGTGATTTGCTAGTTGTGATAAAAGCCATGACTAAAAGAAAGACAATAAAAAAAAAATGCAATGGCATAAGCTATAAACATAACTTTGGAACAAAGAACTATATTACTTATGATAATAAAGAACATGTCCTAAATTATTACGAAAAGACAAAGACCAAAAAAAAAAACAAAAGAACAAGAGTTGATAAGCTTGTCTAGAAATAGGTTTTGCATATGTAGATCCCACAAGGCAGAATAGATAAAAAAGGAACTCAGGACCTTTGAATATTCAGAAATCTTCAGAGATGTCCCTGGGAACGACAGTCTTGATACTGCTTAGTCTCATTGCAATAGTCTATCAATGTGGCGTCTTATTCCCCCTTTTTTTTTTTATTTACCATCAAATGATGAACGCATTTATTGCCTTGGATCTGACGGTATAAAACTATCAAAAAGGCTGATGCATAAAACACAGTATAACCATGTACAGTATGTAACTGATAATTCAAACGTGATATTCAATCAACCTGGATCTGGTCCCAGATCTTCCGCAGGGAAAAACTCCACTAAGTTCAACGTGAGGTAAAACAGGATTTATAACATGAATAAAACAGGACATAGTTAAGAGATCAAAATAAAATGTAGACACGAAATGGACATCAATGTATAAGATGCTGCAAAGAGGAAGATGCTAACATTAATCAATGAGGAATGAAATGCATCAATGAGATCGTCATCTCTTCAGATGTAAACTTCAACTATGCTGATGTTTGTTGATGATGTATGATACATACACTATGCAGACAATAAATATAATGGAGATATCGTGGATGGTGCAAATGAGATGCAGACGACCCCCATGATCATAGGGCGTGGATTTATTGATCCATGATGCACAGAATATTCATATAATGATTGAAAGTAAAGGTAGAATATAACAATTACCTCATTGATGTGGAGATTAATGCATAATGGACAGGGTTTATGCAGTATGATGACGAATGGGAAGCAAAGGGGGTGAATGAACGATTTTACACAGACTTCAACAAGGGAATATCCGATGAATGCACATGTTGATTACCTCAATCAAAAGATGTTACCTAATAAAATGGGGAAAGAAAAGAAAAAAAAGTTAAAGGACATTAGATCTGGACCACATGAATTGAGATCCATGCTTACACAGATTGAAGAAAATCAATGAAAGAAATTACAAAACGATAAACAAAATGTTGGGATCCCTCATCCCGTTGATATCGCATATCTGTAAACCGGATTTGCTAAGGAGCAAACCGAGGTTACATGGATGCTTTAATGAAGATAAAAGAAAGAAAAAGAGAAAAAAAGAACCCAGAGAAACAGGGTGGTGTATCAGTAAAGAGAAGTAGACAATACGAAAGAAGGAGGAAGACAAACCTCTTAACTTTGGCTTGCTTGCGATTTTGAAGGAGGGAGCGGAGGTCTTCTTTGAGGGGAGATGTATCTCTCCTGTGTATTGTTGTAGAGAAGGTTGATTTCCTTCTGTTGAATGAACAGAACCAGAGGAAAGCAGAAGAAGAGGAGGAACCAAGAAGAAGAAGAACAATGATGGGGTGAAAACAGGTGTTTAGGGTTTCCTCATCGTCCCCTTCTTAAGGAGAGGGGATGATGGTTCGGGAAGGGTAGGTAGTTGAGGATGAAGGGCCAAGGTGACGGCCGCTGGTGATGGAAGGTGGAGAAGGAGAATCCATCTGAGAAGAGGGGTCTCAAGGGCTTCGTAAAAGGGAAACCGAAAAGGGGAGAAAAGGAGAAGATAGAAGAAAGGGTTTATTCGTTAAAAAAAAATTTGTTTTTTCCAAAAAGAGGCTCCTTCAAAAATTGCTTTCATAAAAAATGTTTTTAAAATGATTTTTTTAGCAAAATTGATTTAAAAGTTTTAAACTCATTCGTTTTTCTCATAATTTTCCTAATTTTTTTGGTTTTTGCACTATCTTTCCATTTTTTTGCATTTTTAGAATAAAGTCCTAAAGCTTGTGAGAAAACAAAGATTAAAACTAATTTTTTGGTGTTTTTGCAAAAATATTTACAAAAGGGAATTTTTCTGAGAATTTAAAAGCTATTTTGAGAAAATTTCTTCAGGAATGGGTTTTGATCTGGATTTTTGGAGGAAATATGGATTTAAAGTACTGGATTCGGATCCAGAATTAATTTTGAATATAGCTTTATGGAATTTAATTCAGAAAATCTGAAAAAATGACTTGATTTTCTCAGAAAACGGGGTTAGGGGCAAAAGGGTCATTTTTACAGAATTTTGAAAAATTTGGGGTGTTCACACCGGAACTTCAAAAATAAGAATATGAAAAAAAGGGAAAATCTGAGTCGGAACCCGGTTTTTTTCAAAATAAAAGAATGAATGAGAATCGAGTTCGAGAACTCGAATTCTCGACATAGAAATTGGTTCCAACATGAGCATTGGAAAAAGGGAAGTCCGAGTCGGAACCTGGAGCTTCAAAAATAAGAATATACAAAAGGGAAAAATCCGAGTCAGAACCCGGTTTTTCGAAATAGAAGAATGAATGAGAATCGAGTTCGAGAACTCGAATTCTCGACGTAGAAATTGGTTCCAACACGATCATTGGAAAAAGGGAAGTCCGAGTCAAAATCCGGAGCTTCAAAAATAAGAATATACAAAAAGGGAAAATCTGAGTCGAAACCCGGTTTTTTTCAAAGTAAAAGAATGAATGAGAATCAAGTTCGAGAACTCGAATTCTCAACGTTGAAATTGTTTCCAACACGAGCATTGGATCCAAAAGGAAGTCCGAGTCGGAACTCGAAGCTTCCGAAATAAGAATATATATGACACCCGAGTCGGAACCCGGACCTTTTTAAGAAAAACAAAAAGAAAGCAAAAACCTGAGTCGAAACTCATATAGGAAGGAAACGATTCCAACCCGGGAGTCAGATTCTAGAAGGATTGACGAGAAGCATGAATAGATTCCGACGATGAAGATGAGAGATTCATTCGAGATCCTTGACCTAAGATGGCCTAAGATTCGAATCTATTTATGATGGCTTCAGGGTTTTCCCTTATCCTGAACGAGTATAGAACCAAATTTGAGGTGAATTGAAGAATTTATGGGAAATAATTCAGGTTTATCCCTTAACCTGAAAGGAAAAATTAATAAAAATGGAGAAGAATTTAAAGAAATTTATTGAAAATTTATTTTGAAAAAGAATTGTCACGGGTAACATTGGTGCTCCTATGAGGGGTATCAGGATTATCCCTTGTCCTGAATGGGAAAACAAATAAAAGAATACCTCATTGAGAAAGAGGCATCAGGTTTATCCCTTAACCTGAAAGGGTTTATGAAGATTTGGTAAAACTTGACAAAAATTGATAAAATTGACAATAAATTGATGAAAACTTGATTAAATTAGAAAATGAAATGAATGCAAATTAATAAAGATAACAAGATTAACCAAAAAGTTGATAAGATTTTTAGAAAGAGATTCGTCTTATCCTGCCTGCATATGACGAAGAAAAATAAGTATAGATCAAAAATAAAAATGCCCCAGTATCAGGGAGAAGAATGTGAGAATTCGATAAAGGATTATTGCTTTATTGAAAAGACTTTCGAAGAGTACAAAAGGCTTAGAATGAATAATTTAAGTGTAAAATCTCTTCAAATGTAGAGCATTGATTGGATCGGGCAGTTCCACCCCATCTGCGTTGATCAAGCGATAGGCATTGCAAGGCAATGCTTCTTTAACCACATAAGGGCCTTCCCAATTGGGTAACCACTTTCCCTTCGGCCGATGCTTGAGATGAGCTGTCGATCTGAGCACAAGATCATTGACTCAAAATCTTCTCTCAATAACTGATTTGGCGTAGTGCCGAGCTATCCTCTGACGATAGGCTTGAGCGTGCTCTGCCGCATTGAGCCTTTTCTCATCTAGCAGATCTAGCTGTACCAACCTCTGCTGCTGATACTGATCAAGCGGGAGTTCTATAAGCGACACAAACTTGAGTGCAGGCTTCTGAACGTGGAGAGGTAATACTACCTCGGTTCCATAAACCAGCTCTGAAGGAGTAGCGTTGGTTGGGGTCCGAATGGTGGTTTGGTATGCCCAGAGTGCATCGTGTATCTTCTTGTACCAATCGCGGCCCGTCTCCACAGTTCTTTCCAGAATGCGGATCAAAATCTTGTTGGTGGCCTCTGCTGGGCCATTTCCTTGAGGATAATAAGGAGCTGAGAAATGATGATGAATCCTGAACTTCGAGCAGAAGGTTTTCATCCTCTCATTCTTGAAGTGGCTGCCATTGTCTAACACAATATCATGTGGGATGCCAAAGCAGCAAAGGAGATTCTTATGAATGAAAGAAACTATGTGTCGGCCTTCCACTGTTTGCAGAGTTACAACTTTGACCCATTTGGTGAAGTATTCTATAGCTGCGAGAAAGTATTTGTGGCCATTAGAGGCTGAAGGGGTAATTTGACCCACCACGTTGAAGGCCAACAACGAAAAGAGCCAAGGAGAAACCACGGATTGCAAGTTTGCGGCTGGCGCATGAATGGAAGGTGCGTGCATCTGACATTTGACACACTTCCTCACAAATTGATGGCAATCCTACTGCATGGTCTTCCAATAATACCCTGCCTGGATAATCTGCTTGACGAGTGTTTGGTAGCCGACGTGACCACCACAAATTCCTTCGTGTGCCTCTTGGACAACTTCCCTGGCTTCATTCTTATCTAAGCATCTGGCATGCTCAGAACTGAATTCACAGCAGTAGAGGGTATTGGCAAGGATGAAATAACGGGCTGACATGCGTTGGATCGCACGTTGCTCCTTTCTTGGCATTTTCGATGGAAATTCACCGGTTTTGATAAAGCTTTTGATGTCTTGGTACCATGGCTTCTCTTTCTGAGTGGCTTGGTTTACTTGCTCGACTGGAATATAGGCAGGTTGATCAAGTCTGCCGATCTCGAAGGAACGATAGAATTCACTGTCCTTGAACAACAAGATAGAGCCTAGACAAGGCTAGTCCATCGGCTATATGATTGTACTCCCTCTTGACATAATAGAGTTGAAATTCTTCAAAGTTGCCTATGAGAGCTAAAGTAATCTTCTGATAGGGAATTAACTTTGAATCCTTTACTTGCTATTCTGGATTAACTTGACTGACGACTAGCAATGAATTGCCAAAGGCATGTATTCTTTTGACATTGAAATCTTGAGAGATTTTGAGACCTTGTATCAAAGCTTCATACTCGACCATGTTGTGAGTACATTGAAAGCTGAGTTTGAGGGAATAAGAGATCATTTCCTTTTCGAAAGTGATTAGCAAAATCCCAATCCCTATGCCAGACATATTTATGGCTCCATCAAAGAATAGAGTCCAAACTGGGGACTCTTGAATACTGCAAATGCGGTCATCGGGAAAATCATCCTCTGCCTTGACCTCCTCTGTCAACGGGAAATCTGCCAACTGATCTGCAATGAACTGACCCTTGACTGACTTCTAAGAAACATACTCCAAGTCGTATTGCATCAAGAGGACTTGCCATTTTGCAATCTGTCCCGTAAGAAAAGGCTGCTCGAGGATGTACTTGAGAGGATTGAGTCTTGACAGAAGTTTAATTTCTGAAGCTAGCAGATAATGTCTCAGCTTCTGACATATCCACACCAAGGCTAAACATGTCTTTTCCATCTGAGAATATCTTTTCTCATAATCAATGAAAGTCTTGCTTATATAGTAGATGACATGCTCTATCAGGCTGCCTTCCTCGTACTGTGCAAGAAATCCGCCACATGCATTTTGATTAACGGAAACATATAAGAGTAGCGACTTTCCAAGTTCTGGTGGCTTTAGAACAAGTGGATTGAAAAGATACCGCTTGATGCGCTCAAACAAGAGCTGACATTCTGATTCCCACTCAAATTTCATTTCTTTTTTTATAAGTGATTGAAGGGTTTGCATCTCATGGCCAAATTGGAGATAAAGCGATGGATAGACTGAATGCGCCCCTGAAGGCTTCACAGTTCTTTCAGATTGGTGGGAGGCGGCATATCAATGATTGCCTTTACGTTGGCAGAATCCACCTCTATGCCTTTCTTGCTGATCATGTAGCCCAACAATTTGCCTGACTCTACCCCGAAGACACACTTCTGTGGATTGAGTCTCAATTTATAGAGGATAAGTCTTTCAAAGACTTGGCCGAGAGCATCGAGATGATCCTCTCCTTCTTTTGACTTGACCAGAATGTCATCAACATAGGCATCCATGTTCTTATGCATCTGGTCATGGAAAATAACTGTCATTGCTCTCTGATAGGTTGCCCCAGCATTCTTGAGCCCAAACGGCATGACTGTGTAGCAAAAAGTGCTCCAAGGCGTAGTAAAAGAAGTTTTTGATTGGTCACGAGTGGCCAATTTGATCTGATTATAGCCTGAATATCCATCCATAAAGGAAAACATGGCATGGCCTGTTGTGCTATCGATCAAAAGATCGATGTTGGGGAGTGGATAATCATCCTTTGGGTTAGCCTTGTTCAAATCTCTGAAATCAATATAAATCCGAACTTTGCCATTCTTTTTGGGAACTACCACGATGTTCGCCAACCAGTCTGGGTATTCAATAGTCCGGATGAATCCTGCTTTTAACAACTCCTCAAGTCCTTCTTTTACTTGCGGTGCCACTTGGGGATCCATTTTCCTTAATTTCTGCTTGATTGGTTTGCAGTCCGGCTTTAGCACAAGACGATGTTCGACCAGCTTGGGATCTAATCCTGGCATATCCTCATAAGTCCAAGCAAAGACTTCTTGGTGTTGTTTGAGGAGATGGATGAGTTTCTCCTTCTCATCTGAACTTAAGCTGGAGCCAATTTTGAGGATTTTCGGATCATCTTCTGAACCGATGTTGACATCTTCTGTCGGATCTTGAACCAATGGCGATGGTTCGTCCTGCTTCTGAATACTGGCAAATCCTGAATCGCTGAGTCGAACTCTGCTAACCCTTCGATCTGCCCCGCTACCTTGCTGACCTTTGCCCCTGCCTTTGCCTTGCAGATTCTGGCCGGT
The DNA here is from genome assembly GCF_984573655.1 of Nuphar pumila. Taxonomy (NCBI): domain Eukaryota; kingdom Viridiplantae; phylum Streptophyta; class Magnoliopsida; order Nymphaeales; family Nymphaeaceae; genus Nuphar; species Nuphar pumila. Next base: position 86,869,727 of record NC_143259.1, read on the forward strand.
TTGGATTTATTTTGAGAAAAGTTGGTATTGATAACGAACCTTTTGAGCAATTTAGGAGTCATAATTCCGGCAATCCTGAAAGCGCAAAGAAGTTTTTTTGAGAAAAGGATAAAAAAGTTTGAAAATAGCCTTTTGTACAGAAACAAAGAAGGACAATCATAGAAAAGGATATAAGCAAAGAATTTGTGTACACAAAGAAGAGAAATAGGAAATCAAAAATTTCATTGATTGAAATATTTTTGATATTTACATATGCTTTGAGAAAAGAAGGAAACTGGGGGGGGGGGGGATTTTGTGCCCCTACAAGATGACATGAAAAGAAAAGAAAGAAGAAAACACTGGCATTGTCTTCTTCACTGGGCCCCCTTAACGAAGGCGGTCTTTCTGCCGGACGACTGACCGGTGAAACCCAAGCCTGTATTATCAACATGCCGAGCAGGGATGATTGGCTCTAGAATGCCATCCCCATCCTTACCAAGGCCTCTGAAGGGCTGGTAGCCATGTTTCATCAGAAGATCAAACCCTTTCTTAGTTTTTGAGAATTGAGAAAACAGAGGGTGATCTTTGAAGGAAGTGCAGTCGAGGCGCCCACCTAGCTTAAAGAAGTGAGGCCCTTGTCACTGGGTTACTGCTACCACGCTTTCTGTCGGTTGGACCTCTTTTAACTTTAACATGTCCAGACTTTCACTCGGATTGATTTCATCAACTTTCCTGATGCTTGGGATTGAAATTCCACTAGAGGGGGGGTGAATAGTGAAATACGATAAAGATCGATAAAATAAAACAATCAGGCAATAAGGCACAACACATAAAACACAAAATTTATACTGGTTCGGTCAATACCCAGACCTACATCCAGTCCCCAAGCAAACCACTTGAGCTTTCCACTATAACATCCGAGTCACCGGATAAATAGTAAAACACCCTCTTCCTTAGAGGTCTTCTTCTCTCAACAGAGAAGGGGCACACCCTCTTCCACAGAGGTCTTCTTCTCTCAACAGAGAAGGACAACACCCTCTTTCACAGAGGTCTACTTCTTTCAACAAAGAAGGAAAACAGTGAATAACAGAGTTACAATACTTCCTATAGAACCTTCAGAATGATATGAATGCACGAATGAAGGATTCTCAGAATGTTCTGTTTGTCACTCAGAGGATACTCTTTGTCAAAGAGCTGGACTTGACTTTTCCCCTTTTTTCTTTCTTTTCTTTTTCTCTTTCTTTTTCAATGCTCTCTTTTCAAATATCGAATAGGAATTTTTCTCGTTGTAAGCTCACATGTCCATTCCATTCCATTCCATGTTGAATAGTTTATTTGAGTGTGTTTATATAGCTTTTAAAAATGTAGTCGTTACATTTTGAAATCGTAGCTTTCTTGAGATGTGAAATGATATGTCATTTCAAAAACATCTTTAGAGAAATTCGAAAAAGTCTTTTTTCATAAAAGAAAAATATAGGGTACACTAGTCGTTGTAATATTTTAGGTAATACATATTTTATGTAAAAAGTCTATTTCTTACAATAGTACATTGAACGTTGGATAGTGGTTTTGTCTTTATTCTAATTAATGATTTAAGGTACATAAGTACTTCTTTGCTTTAAATGAGTGTAAGTACAATGAGTGCTTTGAGATATTTATTTGTACATAGTCATGTCAAGTGTTTTCTTTATGTTGTGGTTTTCAAAGTCTTCAGAGAGAATGAGGACTACAAGAAAGTCGACATTCTTGAGAAGGATATTTTAACAAGGATTTCTTACAGGAGGTATTTAATGCTATAAAAAGAGAATGATGACTTCAAGTAAGTCGACATTCTATGGGTTTGTAAAAAGGTAACTAGAGTCTTTTCAAAAACCTTTATTATATTTGTTTTCTTTGTGTAGCCGATTTTCATGTTTTGTCTTTTACCCATATTTGAAATCATTTCTTTAAAGAAGGTAATTAGAGTCTTTTCAAAAACATATTATATTTGTTTTTCTTTATGTAGTCGATTTCATGTTTTGTCTTTTTCTTATATTTAAAATTATTTCTTTAAAGAAGGTAACTAGAGTCTTTTCAAAACATATTATATTTGTTTTTCTTTATGTAGCCGATTTCATGTTTTGTCTTTTTCCTACATTTCTTTTCATGTTGTCTTGTATATGATGTAAGGTACAATTATTACATTTTGAAATCATGTCAAAATACCTTTTTCATAAAGGGTTGTAAGAAGGTACAATTATTAGTTTTCAAAAAGGAGCTTTTTGAAACTATCGTATACTTTTATGATATAGTTTTTATGAATGAGTATGTAATATGCAATATGCATGTTCCTGAAGGTTCTGTTACATATGACTTTAAAGAAGAAAAAAGTCTTCATCTTGAGGTAGCCGATCTCTTCAGTTGATCTTTAGGAATGCATGGCTCATCAAGCTTTTTCTTCAAGGAGTATGATTGCACTAGTTGTACTTGAACAGGAAGTCTCCATCCTTTTTGGGTGAGATATCCTTGCATCAAATACTCGTTAGATTTATGGCAAAACATATTCAGTCATAATATAACATTTTTCAAGAGGACATATTATCATATCATATAAAATCAAATACGACAGTGTATCATATTATGTGACATCAAAACAGAGTTTCTCAACATTCTCCCCCTTTTTGATGATGACAAAATATGCTCCCCCTGTCAAAAAGACATTATGCATAGAAATAATAATATGATAAAATATTGAAAAATGTTTAAAGAGAGTATTTCTCCAATAATGGAGACAGGTTTTCTCCCCCTTTGTCATAGACAAAAAGGAAGGGATCAGAGTAAGAGAGTTATTACAGACCAATAATAAATATTATAGTAAAAAAAAATAAGTTTATCCCGAAGGTGGAGGAGGTTGAAGTGTTCGGTTGACTTGATCCGACTGGAGGGTCTCTAGGGTTTGCTGCAACGAGGCTTGACGGCGAAGAATACGATCCTGAGAACGCTGGACATCCATCAGAGCAGGGAAGTAATTGAAGGTGGATGTTGGATCTTCTTCATCTGAGTCGGGCATGTGCAGGGACCTTAGATTGAAGGTGGTAGCATCGAGGACCTGTGAGGGATGAAGGATAACTTCGTTGTGAAGGGTACTTTGAAGTATTTTAGGATGGGAGTTATAAAACACCCGAAAAGAAGAGGCTTGAATTTTTTATAACGAATAAAAAGGTCGAAAAGAATGGAGGACCAGTTTATCGGAGTAGAAGAAAAAATTGCGTAGATAAGGAGAGAGATTTTTCGTGGAACTAATCCCTTGCGGGAAAGCTTGGGATAGATGTTGTGGAGAAGAATCTGGCCAAGTAATTGAGCATGAGGTTGGAGATTCCTCATGTGCCAGGAAAGTGGGTAGCAGTTGGTGCAGAGAAGAATTTTTCAAAGTACCGATCGTTCGATTGGTACTATGTTGTTAAGGTCGGTGGTGGTGGAAGGTAGGTTTAGAATTCTACCTAGGTTGGAAGCATCGAAAAACATCAGCTTTCCTCGGACTTTACTGGTGATTGTAGTTTATTCATGATCAGTAGAAAAGTTTGTATAGAATAGTCGAACTAGTTCAGGATAGTAGGCAGCTTGGGATGAAGATCCTAGTAGATGTTTGAGTTCGGGGAGATAGTTGTCTAGGTCAAATAGCATGAAGTCTTCATAGTGAACTAATTTTCCTTCATGAATGGGTCGAGAACAAAGTAAGTTGTAGTCATGAAAAAGACTTGGATACCTAAGATCTGCAGCAGTGATTGTAGAGGTTGAAGAGGAAGCCATTGCAAAAGGAAGTTGAGAGAATACGGAAATTGGAATGGTATGTATGAAGATAGTGAGCTACGAGTGGTATTGGTGAGGAATGAACCAAACGATTAAATAGAAGAGAGAAAATAATTGTGACAATAATTGAATGACAATGGAAGTGAATGATTTTTGGATTGTAGTTTGAATAAGGAAAATCGTGAGTTGTAAGTTAAGGGGCTTGTGAATGACAAATCAAATCAATGGTGGAAGATAGTGTATCATATTGGTATGTAAGTTAAGAAGGACATAGATTTGAACAAATATACTATGGGAGAGTGTATCGAGTAGTGAGAAATGATATGAATGGAGTATGAAGTGACATATTGAAGAGAGTGAAGAAAATAATGGCCTAATAAAACAAACAACTTTTTCTACATGATATAACTTGATGTGGAAGCATTCCAAATTCGTGAAGAGTGATTTTGGAATAAGACAAATAAAGATAAGAGAGTGAGAGGCAATAATTTGTTATTTAATAAGTATATATTTTGATATGTGTGGAAAAAGAATGACTAGACATAAAGAAGGGTGATACGGATATGTGGTTTTGAAAGATATGACATTTTTGAAGGAAAAGAATGCCTTAAAAAAATGTGTCATGATTAATGTGTCTTCACATTTGTATTGTTTTATGAGTATACGTAAAGATGAGAGGGACACACTTTGACTATGAATAGTGATGAGACAAAAAGATATTTATGAATGAAGAGTAATAATAGCTTATATAAGAAATATTTTTATGGATATGTGTGGAAGAAGTGAGAGTAGTCATAGAGAAAAGTGAGATGACATATATGTATTTTCGAGTAGGATAAGAAGTAATAAAAAATCATGATTGATAAAAGACATAAAGTTATAATTGACATGAATTATTGTTTATTTGATAAACATTTTTTTAAAGAAACTCGATTTGAGGAAGAGAATAAAGTTAAGTTTTAAACTAGTAAAGGAGTCACAAACACGGTTTGACAAGAATGGAGACTCAATTTTTATAAGGGAGAGAAAGTACTAAAGGTACTCAAGAGAATAAAAATAAAAGACAAGATTTTAATGAGTCTCTATTGGAGAGAGATATAAAACGAGAGAGTGATGGTTGAAAGTGCACTAGGATCGAGGCAACGAGCACTAGAGGGGGGGTGAATAGTGCTTTTAAAACTTTCTGCGGAATATTGAAGGATTTTGCAAATCTCAAAGCAAACACACAAAGAACACAAGATTTTATCCTGGTTCGGTCAAACCCGACCTACATCCAGTCCCCAAGCAAAACCCGTTTGAGATTTTCCACTATCAACCTTGTAAACTACAAGATCACACAGACCATAACCGGTCCCACTTTCAGTAACAATCCTACTAAAAGCAAACAACTCCTTTACACCAAGGAGTCCTTCTTTTTACACAAAAGAAATAACAACTTACAATACAACCTATGAGCCTTCCTTTTGAATGCAAATGAGATGCAATTGGCTTTTGAGGTTTTTGAAACACTCTACTCACGAATTCACTATCTCTCAAAGTGATTTGAGTGAAAAACTGAAGTGAAAATATCACGTGAGTGAAAACAAATACTTGAATGAATAGGAGTGAAAAGCAAGAAGTAATTCAATATAATTCTATTGAATTTTATGTTTTTGAGCGTAGAATGCACTCATATTTATAGTTAAAAGATTCCATGCGTTTAGAGTATGAAAGGGTGTCAAAACTGTCCATTTTGAACGATCAAAACGTTTGAAAAATGAAAAGACACGCCTTTTTGAAGTTTCAGGAAAACGACAAAATTAGTCGACTGAAATATCAGTTAGTCGACTAATAGTTAGTTATTAGTAGACTGACAGTTATCGTCGATCGACTGATCTGTTAATCGAGCCGTTTAAAAATCTGAACTTTTGAAACTTAGTCGACTTAAGAAAAGTTAGTCGACTGATAATATCCTCAGTAGACTGAAAAACCTTTTAGTCGATTGCTGCTAAAAACTTCTGAAAAACAAACATTCTGTTCGGTCGACTGATAAAAAGCATTAGTCGACTACTGCTAAATTTTTCAGAAAACACATGTTCTGTTCAGTCGACTGATAAAACCATTAGTCGACTGCTGCCAATTTTCCAGAAAACCGACATTCTGTCCAGTCGACTGATAAAATCTTCGGTCGACTAATTTGACAAGAATGACTTTTTAGAAAATATGGCGCGAAAGGATTAGTCGACTGATAAGTCTATTGGTCGACTAATAAAAATAAAAATTTAAGAAAAGAGTTTTCTAAAAAGATTTTCAAAAAAGTTTCTTTTAGAAAAGTTTTTCTAAAGACTTTTAAGGTGAAATGCAACCTAAATATGCACTCTAAGTAAGGCTCTTACAAGAATCTAAGACTTTTAATAAATTAAACATTTGCACACTAGTCTTCAAGGATTCTTCACCGAATTCTTCAATTTCTTCATAGCCTTAGCTGAAATGCAGTTGATTCTACTTGCTCATCATCAAAACCTTGTACTTGAAGTATCATGTATGGCTTCATTGTCGTAACAATCTCCCCCTTTTTGATGATGACAAACTTAATCAAAGATGAAGCATTTAGATGCATAGATGGAGATTTTACTCCCCCTATCAATATGCTGCAAAACATTAAAAGTTAACACATTTAAAGCATATATAACATATTGATTGGTTTGCATTTTCATTCATCATTTCTTCATGTATTTAGAAATACATTCATTCAAAGCTTTCTTTTTCTCTTAATTTTGCATTTCTCATGCAAGATCTCCTGTAATGTAATTTCTATCATCTTTTTCTCAAGATCTCCTGTAATTTCAATGTAATGCTATCTTTATCTTTTTCAACCCCTTTGTCAGAATAAAAAAGAGTAAGAGCAAAAATAGCATAAGCAGAAATAGAGATAAGTTTAAAATATTACAACCCATAAAGTATGTTTTTCAAAGATCAAAGATCAGAAAAGAGAGTTTAGCAAATCCTTAATGGCAGTTACATCCTTCTGAATTGAAGCAAGCTGATGAGTCACATCTTCACGAAAGGTGTGTTGATGCAGCTCCAAAGCTTCCAGTCGCTGCATAACTTCATCATGGTCTTGATTTGTCAAAAATTTCTTTCTTTTTGCATGAGATGAAGGTGTCGCAGAAGGTGAAGGTTCAGAAATAGATGGTTCATTAGGATCAGATGGTTTAGTTTGATCAACATTTAAGGGAGGCAGATATTTAATTTTCATTCTTTTAAAAATTGTTTGATCAAAGAACTCTTTTTGCTCAAAGTACTTTTTATTTGTTAAAGGAACTTTAAAATGTCTAAAAATACGGGTTAAAAGACAACCATAAGGAAGAAATGGTTTTTGTTTCCACAAGTTTGTAAAATACACATTGGCCCAGTTGACAGAAATATTTCCAAATAAAACATAAAGAGCTGTAGATAGATCTGTGGAATAATAATCAAAAGAACCAGTTTTGGGTAGAACATTGTGGGCAAGGATTCGTCCAGCAATGCGTGCACGAGTTTGAAGATTAGTATTTTTGAAAGGAGGGCTGTGAGGTGCTTCTGGAAGAAGAATTTGTTCAAAAACTCTTTCATCATTCAATTCAATAGTGTTGAAAAGAGTGTCTGAAGGTGGAATTTCAAGAATTTCTCCAAGTAATTTCGAATCAAACTCGATTTCAACATCACGAACAAGAGAAGACAAAACTCCAGTTTCATGATTCATTTGTAAATTCGTGTAAAACAAGTGAATAAGAAAAGGATAGTGAAGGGTATCTGCACAAGCATCAAAAAGATGTGAAATACCAGGAAATAATTCTCTTATTTTGTAACGAGAAAATAAGTGAAATAGAACATTTTGGCCTGGTAAAATAGGTAGTGCAGAAATTGATCCAAAAGTGTCATAGAGAAGAGGATTGCGAAGTAATCTTAGTGAAAAACCATGTCTTGAAGTAGGTGTAGGAGGAGGAGAACCTAAACCTTTTGCAGATGCAGACTTCGTACGAGGCATGGTTACCAAAATGTCGGCTTCCAAATGACATCCGGCAAAGGAAAAAGCTTTTCGGCTATAAAAAAAGGATGATGCGGTGGCTGACGGCGAGGAGAGGTCGGCCAAAAGGGGATTCTGGCAATGCACTGTCACGGCAAGAGAGTTTCGGCGTGTTTTTGAAGATGCGCCAGTCACTACAAGAGGATTCCAGCGTTTCAAGATCACGACCAGAAGATTCTGGCGTCTCCTTGTTATGGTAAGAAAATCCCGGCGATGATGGAGTCGAACAGTACTCTGAGGGTTTTTTTTTTGGAAGAGAGAGAGAGAGGCAAAAGAGAAGGAGGGGTTTTTGGTTTAAAGGGTTTCGTTTTTTTTTTTAAAAAACGAAAAGGTGCGAAGTGAAACGATGCCTCTTTTAAAAAAAAACGGGTTTTAAAACAAATCCAAGGGGTGTCGAGTCCCTTCACTTAAAATTTTTTAAAAAATTTAGTTGACTAAAACTTTATCGGTCGACTAAAAAAGTGCGACTTATTCTAAAAATATCATTAGTCGACTAGAACTATATCGGTCGACTAATATAGTGCGATTTTGAGATTTTGTTCAAAAATCAGCATTTTTATAAATCCAAAAATGAGCAAATACCTAGTTCTCTCCTAATTCTCATAAAATCTTCATTTTTAAGAGGTTTAGTGAAGATATCGGCATGTTGTTCTTTAGTGGAAATAAAATTTAACAAAATATCTCCTTTTAACACATGATCTCTTAAAAAATGATGTCTAACTTCAATATGCTTAGTTCTTGAGTGCTGAATAGGATTTTTCGAAAGGTTTATAGCACTAGTGTTATCACAATAAATAGTTGTTGTGGAGTAGTTTAAACCAAAATCTTTTAAGGTCTGTTTCATCCAAAGTACTTGTGAACATGCTAAACTAGCCGCTATATATTCAGCTTCAGTTGTTGAGAGTGATACTGAATTTTGCTTTTTACTAAACCAAGAGACTAAGGAATTTCCCAAGAAATGACAAGTTCCACTAGTACTCTTGCGATCAGATTTACTTCCTGCAAAATCTGCATCACTATATGAAACTAAATCAAAGGAAGATGATTTTGGGTAAAACAAACCGAAATCTGAAGTATCTTTCAAATAACGAAGAATTTGTTTTACTGCAGTTAAATGAGATTCCTTTGGATTAGCTTGAAATCTTGCACACATACAAACACTAAACATAATATCAGGTCGACTAGCAGTTAAGTATAATAGAGATCCGATCATACCTCTGTAGAGCTTAGTATCTACACTTTTACCATTTTCATCTTTATCAAGAGAAGTAGTTGTACTCATAGGATTCCTTCTTGATTTCGATGAGTCCATCCCAAATCTCTTGAGAAGTTCTTTTGTATACTTAGCCTGATTGATGAAGATTCCTTCTTCAGTTTGCTTTATTTGAAGTCCAAAGAAGTAGTTTAATTCGCCCATCAAGCTCATTTCAAACTCTTCCTGCATAGCCTTAGCAAATTCTTTACAAAGAGAATCATTAGTAGAACCAAATATTATGTCATTAACATAAATTTGCAAAATAAGAATATCTGAATTAAAATGTTTAATAAATAAAGTGGAGTCTACCCGACCAATGGAAAAACCAGATTGTTCTAGAAAATTTCGTAGTCTTTCATACCACGCTCTTGGTGCTTGTTTGAGTCCATACAAAGCTCTTTTCAATTTGTAGACCTTTTCTGGATATTTCTCATTTTCAAAGTCTGGAGGTTGCTCTACATAAACTTCTTCATTGATGTGTCCATTTAAAAATGCACTCTTAACATCAATTTGATATAACTTGAAGTTCATGTAACTAGCAAAAGCAAGCATCATACGAATTGACTCTAATCGAGCCACTGGTGCATAGGTTTTATCAAAATCTATGCCTTCTTATTGATTATAGCCTTGTGCCACAAGCCTTGCTTTGTTACGAATGACTTCACCATTTTCATCCAGCTTATTTCGGAAGACCCATCTTGTTCCAATTACTGGATGATCCTTTGGTCTATCAACTAGATCCCAAACATCATTCCTAGTAAATTGGTTAAGTTCTTCAGACATGGCTAAAAGCCAAAATTCATCATCACATGCCTCATTGATATTCTTTGGTTCTAATTTAGATATGAAAGCAATATTTGCAATATATTTTTCTAACTGCCTTCTAGTTTGGACACCACTCTTTATTTCACCAATAACTTGTTCATGTGGATGATTAGGAACTTCTTTCCAAACCGGTTGAAGAGGAATATTTTCTTGAGAAGTACTCTCTATCAAGGGTTCTTCTTGAAGTATTGCTTCTTCTTCTTCGCTTAGAGGAATAACCTGCTCACAATTCTCATCAAATGCAACATGTAAAGATTCTTCAATACAAGATGTTCTTTTATTGAAAATACGATATGCTTTACTTCTAGAAGAATATCCAAGAAATATTGATTCATCTGATTTTGAATCAAACTTATCAAGATTATCTTTGGTATTTAACAAGAAACATTTACTACCAAAATTTTTGAAATATGAGATCTTTGGTATACGATCATAATACAATTCAAAACATGTTTTATGTAAAATTGGTCGAATAAGAACACGATTTAAGACATAACATGCTGTATTAATTGCTTCAGCCCAAAAATATTTTGGTAAACTTTTATCTTGAAGCATGGTTCTAGCACATTCTTGCAAAGTTCTATTCTTTCTTTCAACAACTCCATTTTGTGGAGCCGCTCTAAGAAAAGCAAAGTTGTGAGAGATACCATGTAAATCACAAAACTTTAGAAAAGATTCATTTTCAAATTCACCACCATGATCACTACGAATTTTAATAATAGATGTAGATTTTTCATTTGTAATTCTTCTACAAAGTTTAGAAAATTCTGAAAAAGCATCATTTTTGCTTTTTAGAAAAATCACCCATGTAAACCGAGAATAATCATCTACTATAACAAAAGCATACTTGCTACCATTCAAACTTTGAATTCTAGATGGTCCAAATAGATCTAAATGTAAAAGTTCAAGAGGACGTTTTGTTGAAACTATATCTTTTGCTTTAAAAGAACTCTTGATTTGTTTACCCTTTTGACAAGCATCACATAAGTGATCCTTTTTATATGGTATTCTAGGTAGGCCTCTTACAAGATCATTCTTGGATAATTTTGAAATAATTTTAAAATTAACATGTCCAAGTCTCTTGTGCCATAACCATTGAATTTCATTTGAAACAATAAGACATTTTTCATTAAAAGAGGGTAATTCATCTAGATATAGTTCATACACATTGTTTCTTCTTTTACCTTTAAAAATGATCTTTTTAGATTGAAAATCAGAAATTAAGCATAAATTATTTTCAAAAGAAACATGAAAACCTTTATCACATAATTGACTAATAGATATTAAATTATGCTTTAAACCATCCACTAAAAGAACATTTTCTATCAAGGGAAATTTTGGATTACCAATATTACCAATACCTATCATTTTTCCCTTGTTATTGTCACCAAAGGTGACGGTTCCTCCATCCTTATTTTGAAGGGTGGAAAATAACTCCGGCCTTCCAGTCATATGTTCGGAACAGCCGCTGTCCAATATCCATTTGCTCCTTATGTTGTGTACCTACAACAAAATCAGAAAACAGAGCATTTGACCCCTTTCTATTTTCGGGTCCATGAGAGTTAGTCTTAGGAACCCATATCCATTTGGATTTTGGTTTCCTTTGATAATAAATATTCTTTCTATAAAAGAATTTAGAATAAACATTTCTAGAAAAATCATTTCTAGATGCATTATATAAGAACTAGAAAGTTTAGTTTTATGAACAAAAGGTTGAGAATAATGTCTTTGATTTTTCACCACATAGTTTGGTCTATTTTGAGTATCAAAGAAGCTATATCCCAATCCGGTTTTATTAACCGAGCATCTTTGAGAACCAAAAAGTTTTTCTAGATTCTCTTGACCATTTGTGAATTTGGTCACTATAGAAAGAAGATCATTTGACTTTTCTTTAAGACTAGATATTTCTTTTTGTAAGAGATTGGTTCTAACTCTAATTTCTTTTATCTCAAGTGCTTGGCAAGAATTTCCCTTCTTGAGATCTTCTATTTCTTGAAGTAACACTTTATTTTGAGAGTCAAGAGTTAAATTTTCAGTTTTTAACTCTTTATTTTTAGAACTAAGACTCTTAAATTTAGCATATAAATCATTAAATGCTTCAAATAACTCATCATAGTCAAATTGACTTACCGAATCTTCTTGTGCTACAAAACACATGTTGGCGACTTCTTCATTTGATTCTTCATCGGAAGAGGAGTCACTATCATCCCAACAGGCTTGAAATGCCTTTTAATTCTTGAATTGGTCCTTGGGCTTGAATTTGAGAAGAGGACAATCTTTCTTGATATGTCCTGCCTTTTTGCAGTTAAAGCACTTTACTTCATTGAGAATGGAAGAATCTGCTTTCTTTGCCTTTCTTTGAAATCTTCCCTTTTTGATGAATCTTCTGAATTGCCTTGTGATGAGGGCAATATCTTCATCTTCATCTTCACAATCTTCTGAGTCAGAAGTAGCCTTAAAAGCAAGAGACTTCTTTTTAGGCTCTTCTTCTTGTCTGTCTTGAAGTTGGACCTCATATGCCATTAGGTTACCAACTAAGTCTTCAAGTGTGAGAGTATTGAGATCATTTGCTTCTTCAATAGCAGTGGTTTTTCTCTCCCATTCAGGAGTTAAACACCTTAGAATCTTTCTGACTAAATCCACTTGTGAATATTCTTTTCCAAGGGATTTCAAAGTGTTAGTTATATCGGTCATTCTAGTTACCATGTCCGATATAGATTCATTTTGCTTCATTTTGAACAATTCAAATTTATGAACTAAAGAAGCAATTTTAGATTCCTTTACCTTTGATGTACCTTCGTGAGTTACGAGAAGAGTATGCCAGATTTCATTAGCTATAGAGCATTGAGAGATGCGATTGAACTGTACCTTGTCAACGCCACAGTACAATGCATTCATGGCTTTCACATTTAGTGAAGCAGTCTTCTTTTCATCATCGGTCCATCGGCTGAAATCAGTTGATGGAGTTTGGTACTTTTCTGAAACAACTCTCCAGATATCGAGATCCATGGATTGCAGGAATATTGTCATTCTTACTTTCCAGTATCCATAGTTTGTTCCGTCGAACAGAGGAGGACGAACAGAGGAACTTCCTTCTTTGTATTGAGATGTTGTAGTTGCCATGCTAGATGATGGTCAAATCAAAGTAATAGCAAACCTGTGCTCTGATACCAAATGAAAGTGCACTAGGATCGAGGCAACGAGCACTAGAGGGGGGGTGAATAGTGCTTTTAAAACTTTCTGCGGAATATTGAAGGATTTTGCAAATCTCAAAGCAAACACACAAAGAACACAAGATTTTATCCTGGTTCGGTCAAACCCGACCTACATCCAGTCCCCAAGCAAAACCCGCTTGAGATTTTCCACTATCAACCTTGTAAACTACAAGATCACACAGACCATAACTGGTCTCACTTTCAGTAACAATCCTACTGAAAGGAAACAACTCCTTTACACCAAGGAGTCCTTCTTTTTACACAAAAGAAATAACAACTTACAATACAACCTATGAGCCTTCCTTTTGAATGCAAATGAGATGCAATTGGCTTTTGAGGTTGTTGAAACACTCTACTCACGAATTCACTATCTCTCAAAGTGATTCGAGTGAAAAACTGAAGTGAAAATATCACGTGAGTGAGAAAACAAATACTTGAATGAATAGGAGTGAAAAGCAAGAAGTAATTCAATATAATTCTATTGAATTTTATGTTTTTGAGTGTAGAATGCACTCATATTTATAGTTAAAAGATTCCATACGTTTAGAGTATGAAAGGGTGTCAAAACTGTCCATTTTGAACGATCAAAACGTTTGAAAAATGAAAAGACACGACTTTTTGAAGTTTCAGGAAAACGACAAAATTAGTCGACTGAAACATCAGTTAGTCGACTAATAGTTAGTTATTAGTAGACTGACAGTTATCGTCGGTCGACTGATCTGTTAATCAAGCCGTTTGAAAATCTGAACTTTTGAAACTTAGTCGACTTAAGAAAAGTTAGTCGACTGATAATATCATCAGTAGACTGAAAAACCTTTTAGTCGACTGCTGCTAAAAACTTATGAAAAACAAACATTCTGTTCGGTCGACTGATAAAAAGCATTAGTCGACTACTGCTAAATTTTTCAGAAAACACATGTTCTGTTCAGTCGACTGATAAAACCATTAGTCGACTGCTGCTAATTTTCCAGAAAACAGACATTCTGTCCAGTCGACTGATAAAATCTTCGGTCGACTAATTTGACAAGAATGACTTTTTAGAAAATATGGCGCGAAAGGATTAGTCGACTGATAAGTCTATTGGTCGACTAATAAAAATGAAAATTTAAGAAAAGAGTTTTCTAAAAAGATTTTCAAAAAAGTTTCTTTTAGAAAAGTTTTTCTAAAGACTTTTAAGGTGAAATGCAACCTAAATATGCACTCTAAGTAAGGCTCTTACAAGAATCAAAGACTTTTAATGAATTAAACATTTGCACACTAGTCTTCAAGGTTTCTTCACCGAATTCTTCAATTTCTTCATAGCCTTAGCTGAAATGCAGTTGATTCTACTTGCTCATCATCAAAACCTTGTACTTGAAGTATCATGTATGGCTTCATTGTCGTAACAATGGTCTCAGATGAAAAGGAGCTTCGTATAATATATATATATAGAGAGAGAGATAAAAAACAAGGTGATACAAAACGTACTAATGGGTGGAGTACAAATACTTTTTGTAAGAGATGTAAAGCATGAAGAGATGATAATAGATAGTCCTTTAGGCTATGATATAACAGATGATATAGTAAAATTTTAGTACGTAATCTATGATATAGTAAAAATTTACGTGAGAACATAGCAATTAGATCTTTTAGAGAAAGGTAAAGGAACCAAAATAAACATTCGATTTTAACTAATAATTCGAAAAGCAAGAGTTCTAAAAAACTAATATGTTTTCATGTTGAAGGTGAATCAATTTATTGTATGAGAAGTTTTCACAAAAGGACAAAAATAATAAAGGAGTTATGAGATGAGTGATGTGAACAATGTTATGATAGCTTTTAATATAATTAGTTTTTATGGATATGAGTGAAAGGAGATAGGACAAGAAGTCATAATGGATGTGTACTTGAAAAGATGACAAGTTGAAAGACATAAAGAATGTGTCTTATAAGAGTTTTCAAAGTGTACGTGAATATGGAAATCTAGTTTGACTAAAAAATCGATAAGAAGAAAAAACTTTTAAAATAAGATTTTAACAAAACTTATAAGAAGTATTATAATAAGTGTGATTAATTTATAAGTCACTTAGTTTGCATATTCCTAGTTCTCTTCTAATTCGTGTAAAGTCTTCAAGTTTCAATGGTTTAGTGAAAATGTTTGCTAACTGTTGATTAGTGGGTATGAATTCCAGTTTAATTATATTGTTTAAGACTTGTTCTCTTAAGAAGTGGTGTCTTATTTGAATGTGCTTAGTTCGTGAGTGTAAAATAGGATTCTTGGATAAGTTTATCGCACTAGTATTATCACAGAAAATAGTTGTATTTTCAAAATTTAAACCAAAATCTTTTAAGGTTTGTTTCATCCAGATAACTTGTGTACAGGCTAGGCTAGCAGCAATGTATTCAGCTTCAGTAGTTGATAAGGATACACAGTTTTGTTTCTTACTGAACCATGATACAAGTGAGGGCCCTAGCATATGACATGTTCCACTTGTGCTTTTTCTGTCAGATTTACTTCCAGCAAAGTCAGCATCACTGTATGAGATTAGATCAAATGTAGAGGATTTTGAATAGAATAATCCAAAATCAACTGTCTTTTAAATATCTCATTATTCTTTTAACAACCTTAAGATGTGATTCTTTTGGATTTGACTGAAATCTAGCACACAAGCAAACACTGAACATAATATCTGGACGGCTAGCAGTTAAATAGAGAAGTGATCCTATCATACCTCGGTATACCTTTGTATCAACAGACTTACCATCTTCATCTTTGTCCAAAACAGTAGTAGTGCTCATAGGAGTTGTTTTTGAAGTAGTTGAGTTCATGTTGAACCTCTTCAGAAGTTCACGAGCATACTTAGATTGATTGATGAAAACTCCATCCTTGGTTTGCTTAATATGCAGTCCAAGAAAGTAGGTGAGTTCTCCCATCATACTCATTTCAAATTCTTTCTGCATGGACTTAGAAAATTCTTCACAAAGAGTGTTGTTAGAAGATCCAAAGATGATATCGTCTACATATATTTGAACAATTAGGGTATGATTATTCACTATTTTTATAAATAATGTAGAGTCTGCTTTGCCTACAGAAAAACCAGTCTTTAACAAAAAGGTTTTAAGTCTATCATACCAAGCACGAGGTGCTTGTTTTAAACCATACAAAGCACGTTTGAGTTTAAAAACATGATCTGGATATTATTCATTTTCAAATCCTGGAGGTTGTTTTACATAAACTTCTTCATTTATAAAACCATTTAGAAAAGCACTTTTAACATCCATTTGATATAATTTGAAATTCATATAGCTTGCATATGCTAAAAACATTCTAATAGATTCAAGTCTAGCAACAAGAGCAAATGTTTCATCAAAATCAATACCTTCCTCCTGGTTGTATCCTTGAGCTACTAGTCTTGCCTTATTTCTTATAACATTACCTGTTTCATCTAGCTTGTTTCTGAAGATCCATCTTGTCTCAATGATTGGATGATCCTTTGGTCTTGGTACAAGATCCCAAACTTCATTCCTTTGGAATTGATTCAGTTTTTCAGTCATGGCTAGCATCCAGAACTCATCGATGATGGCTTCATCAATCTTCTTTGGTTCAAGTTGAGAAATGAATGCCATATTTGCAATCCGTTCTAGCTGAGCTCTAGTCTGAACCCCCTTTGTCAGTTCTCCCAAAATTTGCTTTTGAGGATGATCTTTGATATCGACAAATGTTCTTTGATGATCATCTTCATTAGACTTAGCTGTGTTATCTAAAAATAAATCTGTACTTTCAACATCATCATCGTTAGTTTGCTTATGAACAGATTGATCATTAGATTCACAAAAACTAACATGCATAGATTCTTCAATAGTATTAGAACTCTTATTGAAAACTCTGTATGCTTTACTATGACTTGAATATCCTAAGAATATGCCTTCAATGGATTTAACATCGAATTTATCCAGGCTATCTTTTGTGTTAAGGATAAAGCATTTACATCCAAAGACTTTAAAATAGTCTATTCTTGGAGTCCTGTCATAGAATAATTCATAGGGAGTTTTATTTAATAAGGGTCTAATGAGAACTCTATTAGTTATATAGCATGCAGTATTAACAGCTTCTGCCCAAAAAGATTTAGCAAGATTATTGTGTTGGAGCATAGTTCTAGCAGATTCCTGAAGGGTTCTATTCTTTCTTTCTACTACACCATTTTGAGGTGCAGCTCTAGGAAAGGCAAAGTTATGAGAAATACCATGCAAGTTACAAAAATTTAAAAAGAGTTCATTTTCAAATTCTCCTTCATGGTCACTATGGATTTTAACAATAGAACAAGATTTTTCATTTTGTAATTTTTTACATAAAATTTCAAATTGACAAAACATATCACTTTTGTTTTTCAAAAATATCACCCAAGTAAATCTTGAGTAGTCATCTACAATGACAAAAACGTATTTATTGTGATTATGACTAGCTATCCTAGAAGGACCAAAAAGATCCAGGTGGAGAAGCTCTAAAGGTCTTTTGCTTGAAATGATATTTTTTGATTTGAAAGAAGATTTTGACAGTTTTCCTAATTGACATGCATCACAAAAATAATCCTTTTTAAAAGATATTTTGGGTAACCCACGTACTAACTTATCTTTAGCTAATTTAGACATGTATTTAGAATTGACATGACCCATTCTCATGTGCCATAGATGTTGAGAGTCATTATTAGCTATGAGGCAATGTTCTGTGATGTTTTCTAGGTATAGTTCATATATATTATTTTTTCTTATACCTTTTAAGATAATATTTTCGTTGGTGTCTGCTATAAGACAAGCATTATGATTAAAGCTAATTTTATAACCTGTATCACACATTTGACTAATACTTAGAAGGTTATGTTTTAAGCCTTTAACCAGGAGAACGTCTTAGATAAGAGGTTTATCTATATTTCCAATATTACCAATACCTATTATCAAACCTTTGTTGTTATCACCAAAGGTGACGGTTCCTCCTTCCTTTTTATGAAGAACAGCAAAGAGGTCTGAATGTCCAGTCATGTGTTTTGAACATCCATTGTCTAGAATCCATTTGTTCTTCTTGTTTGGAGCCTGCAAATCATTAAGTAAAATTTCTTTTTAGTACCCAATCGGGTCCCTTTTTGTTAGACCTTGGAACCCATATCCATTTGGATTTGGGTTTGTCTACAACCTTAGAGGAGTTAAAAAAATTAACATTATAATACTCCTTATTTGGTTCAGACGAACTTTTCACAAAAGTGGTTTTTTGATTCATACAAGAAGGCTTGTTGAAATGAGAGTAGCCAATACCATTCTTGTAGAAAAAGACTTTTTGAGAAGATAGGAGTTTATCCAAGTTCTCTTTTCCTTTAGTAAACTTGAAAACCGTTTTCATAAGGTTTTGAGTGTTACTTTTTAATTCTGAAATTTCTACTTGCAGATTTTTAGTCTTGAAGCTAGTAGATAAGATTTCAGAAGTAATAAGAAGATTTTTCTTTTTCAACTCAGAGTTTTCACTGCTGAGTTTTTCATTTTTCTGGGAAAGCTCTAAATTTTCAGATTTTAAAGTTTTATTTTTGAAGCTTAATTTTCTAGATTCTTCAAATAGTTCTTGAAAAGCATCTAGAAGTTTTTCAAAGGAAAACTCAGAAATTTCACTTACAGAGCTTTCGTTTGCCATGAAGCACATGTTTGCAGTTTCGGCTTCATCATCACTTGACTCTTCACAGGTGGATGGTTCTGAGTCATCCCATTGAGCATGCAGAGCCTTTTTCTTGAAGAACCTCTTCTTTGGTTCCTCGGTCTTGGACTTTCTTTTGAGAAGAGGACAGTCACGCCTCAAGTGACCTGGCTTCTTACACTGATAGCACATGGGATCTTCCTTAGGATCTTTTCTTTCCTTGTGCTTGTTTAGAAACCAGTTTCTTCTCATGAAGCGTTGGAATTTTCTGGTTAGTAGCGCAATTTTGGATTCTTTATATGAGTCTTCATTCTCAGATAGAGTTGAGAAAGCTAGAGTTTTCTTTATCGGTTGTTCTTCTTCCCTTCTTTCTTTCATGTGGACTTCATAGGCCATAAGATTGCCTATTAAGTCGTCCAGAGTAAGCTTAGATAAATCTTGAGCTTCTTCAATGGCTGTGGTCTTTTTCTCCCAATCAGTTGTGAGAGATCTCAAGATTTTCTTCACCTTTTCTGTCTGGGAATATGTTACACCCAGAGATTTCAGATCGTTGGTGATGTTGGTGAATCTGGTAAACATCTCTGTGATGGGTTCATCTTTGTTCATTTTAAACAACTCATATTTTCTGACAAGAGATGAGATTTTGGCTTCTTTCACTTTGTTGGTTCCTTCATGAATAACCTCCAAAGAATGCCAAATATCATATGCAGATTCACATATAGATATTCTATTGAATTCATTCTGATCAATGGCACAATATAAGGCATTCATAGCCTTAGCATTTAGGTTTGCCATTTTCTTTTCTTCATCAGACCATAAGTTATAGTCTGCGGATGGAGATGTGTATGGATGCTCAATAATTTTCCATACAGCAAAATCTATGAATTTGAAAAATATAGCCATTCTGCACTTCCACTATCCATAGTTGGAGCCATTGAAGAAAGGAGGACAAGATGCGTGTTGACCTTCAATATCACGAGCATAAGAGGTAGATGCCATTTGTGCTGGAAGACTTGTTATGTCAAAACCAGCAAACCTGCTCTGATACCAAATGAAATTCCACTAGAGGGGGGGTGAATAGTGAAATACGATAAAGATCGATAAAATAAAACAACCAGGCAATAAGGCACAACACATAAAACACAGAATTTATACTGGTTCGGTCAATACCCAGACCTACATCCAGTCCCCAAGCAAACCACTTGAGCTTTCCACTATAACATCTGAGTCACCGGATAAATAGTATAACACCCTCTTCCTCGGAGGTCTTCTTCTCTCAACAGAGAAGGGGCACACCCTCTTCCACAGAGGTCTTCTTCTCTCAACAGAGAAGGACAACACCCTCTTTCACAGAGGTCTACTTCTTTCAACAAAGAAGGAAAACAGTGAATACCAGAGTTACAATACTTCCTATAGAACGTTCAGAATGATATGAATGCACGAATGAAGGATTCTCAGAATGTTCTGTTTGTCACTCAGAGGATACTCTTTGTCAAAGAGCTGGACTTGACTTTTTCCCTTTTTTCTTTCTTTTCTTTTTCTCTTTCTTTTTCAATGCTCTCTTTTCAAATATCGAATAGGAATTTTTCTCGTTGTAAGCTCACATGTCCATTCCATTCCATTCCATGTTGAATAGTTTATTTGAGTGTGTTTATATAGCTTTTAAAAATGTAGTCGTTACATTTTGAAATCGTAGCTTTCTTGAGATGTGAAATGATATGTCATTTCAAAAACATCTTTAGAGAAATTCGAAAAAGTCTTTTTTCATAAAAGAAAAATATAGGGTACACTAGTCGTTGTAATATTTTAGGTAATACATATTTTATGTAAAAAGTCTATTTCTTACAATAATACATTGAACGTTGGATAGTGGTTTTGTCTTTATTCTAATTAATGATTTAAGGTACATAAGTACTTCTTTGCTTTAAATGAGTGTAAGTACAATGAGTGCTTTGAGATATTTATTTGTACATAGTCATGTCAAGTGTTTTCTTTATGTTGTGGTTTTTAAAGTCTTCAGAGAGAATGAGGACTACAAGAAAGTCGACATTCTTGAGAAGGATATTTTAACAAGGATTTCTTACAGGAGGTATTTAATGCTATAAAAAGAGAATGATGACTTCAAGTAAGTCGACATTCTATGGGTTTGTAAAAAGGTAACTAGAGTCTTTTCAAAAACCTTTATTATATTTGTTTTCTTTGTGTAGCCGATTTTCATGTTTTGTCTTTTACCCATATTTGAAATCATTTCTTTAAAGAAGGTAATTAGAGTCTTTTCAAAAACATATTATATTTGTTTTTCTTTATGTAGCCGATTTCATGTTTTGTCTTTTTCTTATATTTAAAATTATTTCTTTAAAGAAGGTAACTAGAGTCTTTTCAAAACATATTATATTTGTTTTTCTTTATGTAGCCGATTTCATGTTTTGTCTTTTTCCTACATTTCTTTTCATGTTGTCTTGTATATGATGTAAGGTACAATTATTACATTTTAAAATCATGTCAAAATACCTTTTTCATAAAGGATTGTAAGAAGGTAAAATTATTAGTTTTCAAAAAGGAGCTTTTTGAAACTATCGTATACTTTTATGATATAGTTTTTATGAATGAGTATGTAATATGCAATATGCATGTTCCTGAAGGTTCTGTTACATATGACTTTAAAGAAGAAAAAAGTCTTCATCTTGAGGTAGCCGATCTCTTCAGTTGATCTTTAGGAATGCATGGCTCATCAAGCTTTTTCTTCAAGGAGTATGATTGCACTAGTTGTACTTGAACAGGAAGTCTCCATCCTTTTTGGGTGAGATATCCTTGCATCAAATACTCGTTAGATTTATGGCAAAACATATTCAGTCATAATATAACATTTTTCAAGAGGACATATTATCATATCATATCAAATCAAATACGACAGTGTATCATATTATGTGACATCAAAACAGAGTTTCTCAACAGGGATGTCGGCAGTAAAAGTAGGATGGGGTATCATTGGCTGCGGGAGTCGCTCTTCCGGGTCCTCTCCTAGGACCGTAGTGATCATGCCTCCCTTCGATCATTTGATGCATTGGTGAAGGGTTCAAGGGACAGCGTTGGCATTGTAGATCCAAGTGCGCCTGAGCAAAAGGTTGTACCTAGGTGGCACATTCACTACGTGGAAAAGGACAGTATGCACTGAATAATTGATGAAAATTTTGAGAAATATCTTCCCCTTGGCTGTCTGCCCGTGGTTGTCAAAACCATAGATCGTTATGGGATCTGGGGTATATTCTTCTTCTTTCAGTCCCAAGGCCTTGGCTGTCATCTCGGGACAAATGTTGAGGTTGCTGCCTCCATCAACCAGCACATGAGGGACTGTCATGCCCCTGGTCCGCACCACTATGTATAAGGCATTGTTATGAAAAGAATGAGGCTTTGGCAGATCCTCATCAGAAAATGTAATGGGTGCGTTCGTCATGACCTGGTTGACGATCTGCGCCATATCTTACGGTGTTGCGCTAGGCTTGACCTTGATCTTTCTGAGCAGATCTTCTAGCACTTGCTGATGCTCTGGGGAAGCACAGGTCAGATCCAGGATAGAGATATCTGATAAAGCAGTAATTGGCTTCTGAACTGACCCTGAAGCCTCTTCTTTTTTCGAAGCTGCCTTGACGAAGCGCTTCGGAATCCTGGGGACTAGCTTGGCGATGTCTGCTGTTACTTTGGTTGGTTCCTTGCTTGGTTTCTTATTGCTGGAAAATGCAGTAATATCCACCCTCTTGGCGGAAGACTGCGCTTGACGGAGGACGAGGACCTGATGTTGATCCTGAATGTCCTGACTGGAACACGGTTGACTGCAGCCTTGAAGAGAGAAGGTCTGTTCCGTGATGACTGAAGTTGAATGCTTAGGAAATGGTTTGGACAAGATTTCTCGATGTCCTTCCTCATCCTCGATTAACAAGTTCTTGTCGATACAATCCTGGATGATGTTCTTCAGGACAAAATAGTGTTCGGTGTCATGTCCAACAGTCTGGTGGAACTTGCAGAACTTATCAGTCCATTTTCCCATAGCAACGGGAGGATCTGTCACCTTGGGGAGTTTTATCATTCCCTTCGATATCATATATTCCAAGATGTCTTCACGGGACTGTTCTAGAGATGTAAACTCTCGATCATAACTCCATCCCTCGTGTTTTGGCTTTTCTTGTTGCTTTGCTTCTGGCTGAGGCGCTGACTGGACGGGCTGTGGCTTAACAAACTTTCCCTTCTGGGCTGCAGAGTTTGTTCTTTCGGCCCTAGAGTGTCTGGCGTTCTTGTTATGATTTTCTTGCTTTTCTTGCTGCCAGAACTACAGCTGTGCTCTGAGAAATCTGTGGAGTAAGTCATGTGGGCCTTTTTCTTTTGATCAAGATTCCCTCTAACGAAAGGATATCCTTCATACAGGCCGTTGTCCAATCCGATATCGAGCCACTCGGCTCTCTCAATAAACTTGATGAACGATTTGGCAGGCGATGTAGAAATAAGGTTCCTCAGAGGCTGAGCAAAGTTGTTCAAAATAATCTATAGAACATGCTCTTTTGGGACAGGAACCTTCATTCTGTTACAGGTGCTCCTTCACCTGTGAATGAATTTGCTAGCTTTCTTATTCTCATTCTGTTTTAAATTGTACAGATGATTGAGAGTTGGTGACGCTTCAATATTGAACATGAAGTGCTCAATGAACAAGTTTACGACCTTATCGAACTCTCGTAGTTCGATAGAATTGATGTGGTCTGCATACCACCTGGCCGCTACACCCTCTAGGCTGCGAGGAAAGCAAATGAATAACGCTCGGTTATCCTTCCTGAAACGGCTGCACTTAGCATAGAAAGTGGCCAAATGAGCCTTCGGGTTGCCGGTTCTGTCAAACTTGAGGAACTTGCGAGGGAGATTTTCCAGATTGTCATCCCCATCTAGGCCATTGTAAAAATCCTCACCAGAGTAAGTCTATTTGCCTTTGCTTTTGGCCTGAATATCCTTGATGGCTCGATTCATTTCTTTTATCTGCTCATGCATCGGATCATTAGCTGGAATAGGTTTGTTTATTGATTCGGGTTCTGCAACGATCTTCACAAACTGTTGCGGAGAATTCCGAGGGTAGACAAATTGTTCTTCTTCTTCTTATTCTTCTTCGGCTGATTCTGATTCCTCAGAAGTGTTGTCAGGCTGGACTTTCTTTCTGATGATCCTGACTGGCTTTTTCACAACTTTCTTTTTTGGTTTGCTCTTTGGAACGACCTTCTTCTGACTGGCCTCAGCCTGCTCTGACATCATTCTGGTCATCATTCTCTTAAACAGGTTGTACATGGTAGGATCTATATCATCGGTTTTGTTCTGATTCTGCCCCTTGACTGACTTAGGAGAGTTTGTTGCCTCGGTTTCGCTGTCACTGTGCTGAGGGGCAGTCTCCTTTCCGGCTCTGGTTTGAACCATCTTGCAAATGCCAATGATTTCTGCGAAAATAAAGGAATGGTAGAGCTCGGAGGAGCTTTTGAAAACACGACCTTTTGAGAAAAAGACAGGAAAGGAGGAATTGATAGACGATTAAACAAGTTATCCCATCACCAGGGATCGGGTCATCATAAATTTTGTGATAATTGTGTCACCATTTTGTGGTAACGGAAAAAAATATGCCTTGTCACCTAGGCGAGGTCGTCCATCATGATAAGAGATAATTTTGAAGAAGAATATATGGCAAAGTCTCATCACTAGGGATGAGGTCGTCACCGGGATCGTGACCTCATAAAACAAAAAAATAAAAGAATAAAATTTTGGCCGCAAAACAACTTTTTAACAAAACATAAAGTTACATTTTTATTGATGATAAGATTTAAATACAAAGGGAAGGTGGGCAGACAGTTTGCCACCATTCTTGATATTCCGAAGATACATTAGGACCAGGAAACATGGACAAAGGAATGAAGGAGTCCCAAGTGTATTTGGTTACATGGTATGCCCCAGACCACTGATCCGATTGCAGATCAAACTCTGGCATGTGGCCCATCGAGAAGCGAGTGTTGACACGAACCTGCCGCTGCGAGAACTGTCTAAGACATCTCTCTGGCTGATAGTCGACACAGAAGAAAGGGCCAAGCAATCTGTAATGCTTGCTACGAGCATATGTGTAGCAGGGAACTGATTCTCGTCTGTCAAAGTAATCCCAGAGGATCTCTTCCTGGTGCAGACTCTCGATAAAAGTTCGGTACTGAACAACAGACTTCAGCTTCTTGCTGCTGAATCTGAAGGAACTGGCCTTCGATGGAACATGTCGCAGGAACCACAACTGCAAGGCATACGTGCATCCTTCTACCAAAATGGTCTCTCCGAGGGCAAAACGAGCTAAGCCTCTTTAGAGAAAGGCTAGAGCTACCATGGACACTGAAAGTTGACGGGTCTGCTTGCTTCCCCATCTTCAAAAGAGTTGAGCAACTCTGACATCGATGAAATTCTGACCGTCTTGAAAGAACGCTAATCCTACTGTGCATAGGACCATGGCGTGCTAGATTCTTTCCTTCGTTGTCTGAGACAAGGTGTCAACTTCCTCGTAGGCTCCATACTTGCGATAGAGTTCGAACAGATCGATGAACTAGCTTCCGTTGATCTTGGTGAGAGGCCAAGATCTGCTCCTCGTCGCTCTGACTAATGCTTCTCGAACGTCTATCCCCTTGACGTTGATCAGGAACTGCTGCTCGACCGGATCATTTGGCTGACCAGCTGGCTCTTGCAATCCCATGATGTCACTGAACTCATCCATTAGCAGTGTCATCTCTCCCCATGGAAACCAGAATGTGTAGGTATGCGGGTTCCACCGTTCTGCCATAGCCTGAATCAAACTGTCGTCGATGGTTCGCTTGCCTACTGCCGATGTCATCTTCAATCCACAATCATCTAAGTGGTCTGGGAACATACGCGAGAAGGTGATGAACCAAGAATAGTACCACTAAGCGAAGAAGGTATGAGATTGGATAACCTGATGATCCGGGGTTCCATCCCTTATTTAATAGAAGACATGATCTCTGGGAAAGATAGCATCGAGAGATTCAAACGCCATTGGAATGATACTGAAGCAAAAGAGGAAGAGAATCAGATAGAATGCAGGACTTACAGACAAACTTTTGATGAAAGAAGAGGATAGACATAAATCCTGGAAATTTTGAAAGATCAAAGGATTTAGAAAAAGAATTTCTAGGGTTTTTAAAGAAAATTTGACAAAAAGAGAAAAAGAATGTAGGAAAAGAAAAAGTATACACCTGGGTTTTTTGAAAATAGAGAAAAATTTTGAATAATACACCCAGGGTTTCGAGAAGGTTTGATATATATAGGAGAATACAAGAAAACATCGCACAATCAGAGCTACACAAACAAGGATGCGCACACAGCACTCCCTAAAGGCTGACTCTAAATGCAATATTTGAAATAGCTTTTAGGACCCTAATCCTAACTCTATGGTTCAGATCATCTGATTCCAATCGAGGTATGTCGATATACTCAAGCCGAAGCTCAAAGTACGTGGCATAAAAATAATTCTCTGGTTCTAAGGTAATGGCTTCCCAACATCCTTGAGCGCCTACCAATATACCTCGGACTATGGCCCTTAGGTACGTGGTAGGGGGGGCGCGAACCCAAATAAGTGGTCCAGTTGTGAGTCTCTCTCCCGAACTATGGTTCAGTGAGACAGCCCAGCAACGTGAAGACCGAGACAATATAGGTAGGGATGTTTTCAAAAACATGTTCAACGTGCAATAAAATCAGATGTCTCTAATGCAAGTCCTAAAGAGATAGATTAAAATGAAAAAAACATACACTTGCATACATTGTTTTGCATTCAATCCCTAGAATTGAGGAGAGTTGTATTTCAGACATAAGTCTAATGTGAGCATGGAATAATCTCCTCAATATGGTCCTACCAAACCATACTTAGATCCTATATGCAATGATGTCAGCTTTAGAACAGAGTCTAGGCTCCTAAGGTTTGCATGAAAATGTAGCTGACATTTATAGAATAGAAACTTAGATAAGATTAAAGCAAAGCAAAGGCATACATTCAATCGGACGAAGACAGGTCCCATCACGATCGCCAAAACTGTGATCATCACAAAATTTTTCCTCTCTTGTGGTTTTCTTTCTCTTCCTTCTCTTTTTCCTTTTCTAACCTCTATTTTTCTCCTTTTTGAAGGGAGAAATAAAAGACAGAAAAAAGAAGAGAGAAGAGAAAAGAAAGAAAGAGAAGAGAGAGGAACTCTTTTGCGGGGTCTCACTTGACCTTGATTTGAAAATATTTAGAAAATTACTCGCCTCCATTTTGAAATATTGCGGGAAAATGGAGAGACGGGATCCGCTCGTCGGTATGAGGTTCGACCGTTCCTAGCGCCTTTACCAGGGGTAATCGAACCAAGGATCAAATTTATGCCTTTTGTTTGCCTAAATATTATCTAAGAATTTATCCTAAGTCTGAATGCACAAAGAATCATGCTTGTGCAATGCAAGGATGTATGCTCTTTTGAGAAAGAATGATTTGGAAATCTCAGATTTTTCTAAGTGAACATAAAGTAAATATGATAATGAAAATAAAGAAATAGTTGAATCTGACTTAGAACTTGAGATGGATCTGAAAAAGATGTTCTAAGTCTTTGAAATAATCAGAGTTGGGAAAATAAATCTTTGAATTTGAAAAGAATGATTGGAAGATGAATGAAAAGGAAATGAAGCTTCAAAGTCAGAAATAGATTTTGAATTTGAATTTTAAACTTGGATTTAAGAGAAGGAGATGAAATTTGAAGTGATATTGAATTCTAGATTTAAAGTTTTGAAATCAAGATGGAATTTGGATTTTGAGAAATCCAAATGGTATAAAAAATAGAAATGGAGTTAAGAAGTCCAGATGAGATTTGAAAATGGAATTGGATTTTTGAGATCTGAAAATCAAGATGGAATTTGAATCCAAAGTCTGAATCTTAAATGGGATTTGGATCTGAAGTCTGAGATCCAATATGGAATTGGATTCTGGATCCTAAAATGGATTTTGGATCTGAAGTCTGAGATCCAAAGTGGGAGTTGAATTCTGGATCCTAAATGGATTGTGGATCTGAAGCCTGAGATCCAAAAGTGGAGATCGTATTTATAAATCTTGATCTAAGTTGGTCTAACTTTGGATTTGGACTTCTGAAAGTCTAAATAGGACTTTTGAAGATGGATATGGGTTTTGAAAACCCAGATTGAATTTAGAATTTAAGAAGGGTCAAGTTTTTGAGATTTAGAATCAGTCTCAAACTTTGATTTTGAATTTTTAAGATGATAAAATTAAACTTGATTTTGAAATAGAAGATGACTTCAAAGTTAAATTGAACTTTGAAGTTTGATTTAGAATTTGAATTTTTGGGATATACAAATGAATTTCAGAGTCAAATTGGACTTCGAATTCGAATTTTGAATCAAGAGACGGATCAGAAATCTCAAAGTTTAAATTAAACTTTGAAATTGAACTTGAATTTAGGAATGTAATAAAAATGAATTTGAAATTCCAAAAGTCAATTTAGACTTTTGAAATTGAATTTTGAAGTAGAAAATGAATTTGATTTTGATATTCAAGATTACTTGGATTTTTGAAAAGGAATTTTGAAAATATGATGCAATTCTATCCTAAATGATGAATGAATTTAAGTAATTTTGAAATTGAATTTTGAAAAGCATATCTCATTCTTCAAATGAATCGAAAATGAGATTGAAGATATAATACAACCCTCACAATGGTCATTGAATGTATTATATAATAACCACATTTAAATTCAAGTGAAGAATAAAATACATTTTTGGTGCTTTTATAGAGTTTAAAATGAAATTAACTCTCAATATACCCTGACTATGGCCATTGGTATATATATTGAATTAATTTTAAATAAAACTCTGATAAAAGAGAAAAATATTTAAAGAAAGCATGACGAGTTTTGAAAAGGATCCAGCGTTATTTTATGAAAGATAAAAATACTAAGTTTTGTTTACATCCTAACTATGGTCATTGATGTAAATCATCAACTTAGGATTTATTACCTCTTACAAAATGGTGCTCGGGTCATTCGTGTTTCACCATTGGTGAGACTTTGAAATGAAGGAAAATGATGCAACAAATGATATTTATATGATCATTCATTCTAATCTAAAAGCTGGGAATGTAAATTCTCATTAAGACCTAATTTATTACAACATACAAAATTGAATTTACAACTCCGAATAATGACATTTTCCACATATCCCCTGCAAAACAACTGGGTTAATATGAAAAATGAAAGAAAAATGGCATATATCGTATGGATATCTAAAAAAATATTCATATACCAAGACATGAATGATGAAAAGATAGAAGAAATGATATATATGCTTATACATACGTATATATACATGGATATGTTATATATATAGGTATATATATATATATACATATATATATATATATATAGATATATATGGCATGAGAGAGGAATTGTATATATCATATTGATTTTAGAAATGCAAGTAATGGGACACTCATATACACACTTTGTGCTGAATATCCAATGAAACAGCATAGATGATCTAAGGTATGAAAGGATAGCCTATTAATGTACATATATATGTATATAGGTACGTATATATACCTATATATATATACTTATATATATATATATATATATATATATATAAGTATAATATGGATGTAGAGTGGGTGGTAATGAAATGCATGTATGTTGTGCACAAGTAACAAGTAATGAGTGTAATTAAATATGTTGGATTTGATATATAGGTGAGAAGAGATGCTGTGAGGGTAAGTGCCATGGGAGTGGGATGAACACGGCTTATGGCTATAATGCAACTGACAGACATGCAGTGGCTGGGTGCTAAACAGTGGGTAAAATGATGAAGTGTCTTATGTAACAATGAATGGGCATTAATCTGCTGTAATGGTAGCAGGGAAGACGTGTGGCAGCAGTGATGTACTGCTGTGAAAGTCTGCAGTGAATGCAGTAAGTGTGGGTTGAAGATGAGCTGTAGGTGAACAACAAGAGATAAATGGATAGGAGGTGATAAAACACCAAGGATAAGTGGAGAACATATTACGAGTGTAACAATGTGCAGGTGCAGGGGCATCTGCTGGGAAAATATTGACAAGGGTGCACTGTGTGGTTAAATGAGGGTATCAAAATGATGGCAATTGGGAAAATGCTACAGATATTGCAGCTGGGCATTAATGGTATGCAGGGAACTGTGAGACACATAACAGTGAGAAGGTGGGGATATACGTATAGGTGGCCATCTAGGGATATACAAGAGATGTGAAATACAATTGACAGAGGATTTAGCTGTAAGTGCAAGTAGGTGCAATGAGGGAAAGGTGATAGGTATGC
The DNA here is from genome assembly GCF_984573655.1 of Nuphar pumila. Classification (NCBI taxonomy): domain Eukaryota; kingdom Viridiplantae; phylum Streptophyta; class Magnoliopsida; order Nymphaeales; family Nymphaeaceae; genus Nuphar; species Nuphar pumila. The sequence continues at coordinate 86,899,887 of NC_143259.1, forward strand.
AGAAAATGAACTTACACAGTATATGATAAGGCAATAGGATAACATAACACCGTAGAATGATCATACTAGGCCTAATGAACTGATATAGATGAATCAACTTAAACACAGACCGACTTTAGTGGCGCCACTTAAGGTTGTCAGCAGAACCTTTTTGGGTATTTCAAGCATTAGTCCACACTATTTGAAATCTGGCAGTGGGATTTAATGGTGTCTTGATGCTTCCATCATCAGACCATCTAGAGGTAAAAAAAAAATTGATAGGACTTAAATGCATTAAGTCCAGAAGGAGTGTTCTTTTACACTCTTGTCCATGACAAGTGCGGGAGATGATCTGTGGAGACCTCTTGAGGCTCCTTTGCCAGTACAATGATGGGAATGAGTACCAGTGGTAAATATAACAATGAAAGAAAAAAAAGAAAAAAAACGCTGGTTTGCACTTATGAAGGGAAATAGGAATCCCCTGAACCTCAATTGCTCCTAACAGTATATATGTACTCCCTCTTCTTCTTTTTTTAGCTTCTGTCAAAGCAACGCCCAACATCCAAGATATACTACCAGAACAAAAGGCTACTTACTCATGATCTGTAAATAAACTAAAAAGTAACATGCCTGGAGACAATTTTATTCTATAAATGGCTGTGGTGAGTGAGGGTGCATTATCAAAAGCATATTATGGTGAACCCATATAACCTGTAAATTGTTTAATCTATGATAAGGCCCTAAACATCAAATTATATACAAAAGAAGCAATGTATTCAAGCAAGCAACTATGCATATTTCTGTTTCCAATCAGAGTCGGTGAATAATGAGAAGACTTCAATCCAAGCTGAATTACCAGCATTTGTACACTCTTATCTGTAAAGAGTCAATCAGGTTACCTGAGTAGCTGAACAATTGCACAAGATACCTCACATACAATGGATGTTGGTTGAGAGGCTAAAATACAACCTGTGACAATCTATGGAATTTGACAACCGTAAGGTATATGAAAAAAAAAGGGATGCAACGTGAATCACGATGCTCTGCAGAATATATTTGGAGATACCCAGATAAATCTAGGGAACCCAAACGATAATGTCATTAGGAGAGATTCAATGAAAGAGGCATGCATCAAAGTTAGAAAATATGGGCCAGACTAGGTACGAGATGCAGATCAACACAGAGAGAGCTGACAACGCTGGGTGGAATCAAATGATAATAAAGCATATGATAAATGACATAATGCAGTTGCAATAAAGAAAATAGCTACAGTGCATGAGCAATTCTGCAAGGAGATTGCTAAGAAGAGATGTAGAACATACAGATGCAGGGCACCAAAGGTAAAACGCTGAGTAAAATCAAACTGGGTTATGCAGATGAGGATGTAGAAAAGAAAAGAAGAGGGAAACACAGTAAGCAAAATGTATCGAGCTTGAATATAGATAAAATGTGAAATCCATGAAGGATTGTTGTAGGGTGAACCCGATCTAATATTGGATTAGATCGGATGCCACAATGAAAATCATTACATAGATGATACAGATGCTAATTGAATAAACATGATGCAAACAAGAAATTCAAATCAAAACATGAATCAAAGTTCATGACCAAAAAAAAAAGGAAATCACAAAGAAATAAAACAGGAATCAGAATGGGTTAAAATAAAATGACGATCAAAACAAAGATGAAAAATAAGAAGCTGGGCTTTTGGAAAGGTTATTGAACCATCCATCAATGGTTGCAACTGAACCCAGCTGCTAAAAAAAATGAATTTCTGAACCTACAGACAAAATTGAATCCTGATTTTTCTTGATTGCCATAAGCACTGGTGGCTGTTTGATGACCAGTGATGCAAGAAAATTCTGTCTGGGAATTATAATTTTCAAAAGAAACAAAAAAAAAAGATTGACGTGGCCGATATATCTATGTCAGGATCAATGTTACAGGGGGTCCCCTTTGTGAACACCTTGATACTTCTTCAGCATTCTCATGCATGTAAGGCAAAGAAATGTAGATATGGTGGGCAATGTGTGAGATTTGGTCGTGATGACAAAGACCCCTATCGTAATGGGAATTACTCTACAAGCACAGATGAGGGAACTTCCAACAACCGAACTTGTAGTGCAGAACATATCTGAATGAACACATATAAAGGGATGATTTCATACAGAATGTGGAACCAATACCATATAAGCCCAAAATGATATATAGAAATAAAGAAGCGATCTGTACAAGAGAAAAAAAAAGGAACGAGTAATGCAATGGAATCTAATGGAACACGATGAATGAACTAAACTAACATTTGATACTATTGAATGGAAAAGACAGTGATAAAGTGAATAAAAACAAAATATAAATCAAATGTTAATAAAATCAATCACAGATTGGATCTCAAAGGAGGAAATATATAGTGAATTTCCTATTAAAATTGTGCCCCAATCCCAATGTGGGACACCAAATCGATGCACAGGTCCTGCACCTCCTCTTTGAATACCTCATCGTGTAGAGGGAAAGAGGGTTTTAGAAATGATAAATTAGACTTTCAGGCAGATTACTTCTTAGTAATGAAGCTGTAGTAGGATGCTGAAAGCCAAATAAATTGAAGATAATAGAATTTTCCATTACATGAGGATCAAACACATGCCAAAACGAAAGATCAAATAAAAATACATAGACAATTAATCAAAAAATCATATGATCCTGAGAAATCACTCAGAATCAACGAGGACAAAAGTATAAACAGAGTATCAAAGCTAAAAAAAAAAGGTTAAACTATAAACAAAGATTCGATAATCAAAGAAACGGGGAGTCAAGTTCAAGAGAAAAAAAAAACTAAAAGCAAACTTAAACGCTAATCATGATCCTGAGGAAATACGAAGAGATATTAACACATAAAAAAAAATGTTGGGGTACGAGAGTTCCATTTACTGTTGCAAAGGAGTGAATCGGTTCTGCTACATGCAGAACAATCGCACAATTTTGCTAAAAAAAAAAAGAAATGAAGAAACGAAAACAACAGATGGATGAAACTTAGAAGAAGACCAAAAGAAATTTCTATGAAGAATCGAAAAGGGAAAAAGAAGAAACTCTTACCTGATATTACAGGAGTTCTGAAGGAGGAAGGAAGAGGAAGATTTCTTTCAGGGAAAGGAGCAAGCGTGATTCTGCCTGATGGAGGGGTGAACAATCGATGCCTAATTCTTTTGTGTACTCCCCTTTTAAAGAAGAAGAGGAGACTTCGAGAGAGAAGTTCAGTTGTTGGAGATGGAGGGCACGCGGGAGGATGGCCGTTGCCATTTTCCAAAAATTCCCAAGGGGGGATCCCTTTTAAGAATTTCCCAAAAAAGGTTTTCAATAGAGGGTTTTAACAAAACAGTTTTCAAAAAAGAGTTTTAATTGCATATTTTTTTGAATTTTTGGAGTTTTTCTATTATTTTCTTTTTCGATTTTCTTATTTTTTTGTTCTTTACATTTTTTGTATTTTTTTTTTAAAACAAAACTCTAAAAACTAAGGAAATTAAACTGATTTTACAAAATTTTAAGATATTTACAAGAGAAGGGTTCTTATGAAAAAGCAGGGTTATTTTGGGGAAAATTTCTTCAGAAAATGGGTTTGGACCCAAGTTTTGAGAAAATATTCGAGTTTTAAACCTCAAATTGAGGATTATAACATGATGGATTCAAACAGATACCGGATGAAGTGTCTGAGCTTTTCAAAAGTTATTTTGGTAATTTTGAGAGTTTGGTTAAAAAGATTAGACAACGAAGCTCAGATTTGGATCTTTTATCTGGATCTGGATCCGAAATTGAGTCAAATAATAAAATAAATTTAATTTCAGTAAAAACTTGAGAGACAAAATGGGATTTTGATTTCAAACTGACTCAATTACCCAAAAAATGGGGGCAAAGGGCAAAAAGGGAATATTTGCAACATTTTGAAAAATTTGGGGTGTTTACAAATACATCCCTCACTATGGTCATTGAATGTATTACATAATAATCATATTTAAATTCAAGTGAAGAATAAAATATATTTGGGTGCTTTTATAGAGTTTAAAATGAAATTAACTCTCAATATATCCTGACTATGGCCATTGATATATGTATTGAATTAATTTTAAACTAAACTCTGATAAAAGAGGAAAATATTTAAAGAAAATATGATGAATTTTGAAAAGGATCCAGTGTGGATCCAGTGTTATTCCATAAAAGATGAAAATCCTAAGTTTTGTTCACATCCTGACTATGGCCATTGATGCAAATCATCAACTTAGGATTTAATCACCTTTTATAAAATGGTGCACGTGCCATTCGTGTTCCCATTTATGAATTTTTTAAAGTAAAGAAGAAAATGATATGAAAACAAGTAATTTACAATGCCCATTCATTCTAATCTAATGCAGGAAAGATGATATTCTTATTAAGACCTAACTTATTACAACATTTAAAATTGAAATTACAACTCCCAAGTAATGACATTTTCCACATGTTTCTTGCAAAACACATGGTCAGTGTGAAAATAGAAGAAAATTGCACATATCATATGGATGTCAATGGTAAAATGCTCATATGCCAAGATAAACATGATGGAAAGATGGAAAATGACATACATTCCTATATACATACCTATATATACATGCATATATATGTATATATAGGTATATATATGTATACATATATATATATGGCATGTAATGAGGTAAGGGACTGTAGCAATAAGTAATAGAATGGACAATATGCTGAAATATGGGTGGTTGGAGAATGTAAAACAAAAATAAAATGTGCAGTGGAGCAAGTGTTGGTGAAAATTCTAAAGGGGTAGGCTGTGAAGATGACAAAACCTTGTTAGATGCTACAGGTGAGTGCAATTCGAAGGTGAGGTATGACACAACAATGCTGTGGTAAGCATGATGAAATGGTGTTGAATGTAGGTGAGACTGGAATGTAGTGGGGTGAGGTGGAAGGTGTGTTATGTGAAGAAAATGAAGTTGGTGATATGACTGCATGTGCTGTAGTAAGTAAGTGCAGGGTGTGAATAGCATGGTGATGGTCATTTGAGAGACTGTGTGCTGGGGAAGGCAAAGTGCAACAAAAGTGCCACTGTGTAACAGATATATGACAGACATAAGGTGCTGGGGACAGATATAAGATGCAGTAAGCAGGATGTTGGCAACTGTAGGCAGCACCATGAATGTTGCAACAGTCATGACTATGACTAGCAAAAAGATGTGCTGAAATGAGCCAACATTATACACAGTGGATGGCAGGGTTGGTGACACAGGAGATTTGGAGGGAATTGCAGGGGAAATGATGTTTTGTTGTAGCAGATAATTGGGAAAATGGGGCTGAGAATGCATATATAAGAGTGCAAATACTTGACAGGGAATATGCGAATGATATATAATGATGCAGCTAGTACCCAAAGTGGGCACTGTACTGTGGCAAAATTCATGACAACATTTGGGGTTAGGTTTAAGGTGACGACTTAAAGGATGCTGGTGCTAATGACAGGGGAGTGTGAATGCCAGAGTGCATGAATATGCAAAGTGTGAAGTGTTGTGCTAGTGAAAGAAGGTGAAGTGGGTAACTGCAGCAAATATAAGTGTTATTAGTGAGGTAGTAGCCGTGACTAGCTGCAAGTGAAGGTGCCAATGGTGATGCTGGAAATGAGAATACATGAGTGTTATGGAAGATGGTGAAGTAGATATGCTATGCTGGTAAGAATTAAGGGGGGTGATAGAAGTGTTGTTGTGACTGTAAAGTATATAAAGGTTGTGTAAATGAATGTAAGTGACAGGCTGTATCGGTGCTTATGGCTATCTCTGGGGCTGGCTAAACTTGATAATCCAATTCTTTTCACAGAAATTTGAAAGAAAGAAAAAAAAAAACAAATTCTGAATCGTACAGAGTCTTGAGATTCAACTTACATGAGCCCTTGGAGATTGAACTAACTTCAGAGATTTTATTTTTTTCTTTCATTTAACCATGGAAACTCTAAAACTGGTATTATAGTTTCAAATTTGTCAGATTTTCTGACTTTCAATATTCTCTTTAGACTGGCATACTTCACAGAGCCATTCATTTTCTGAAACTTGGTCCAGCATTACTTGCATGCAGTAAGTACGCTCTGTACCATCATTACATCTGCTACCAACAGCAAGCATCTCTTTCCGACCATCATCACCACAAATATCACAAGCTTCTACCTCATCTTTAATCAAATCAGATTCAGAATATTCACTCCCTAATGGAGGTTGCGATGACTGCAGCTTTCCTTTCTTTTCAGATGTACTGGTTGGGATGGTGAGAACCAGTCTCAACTTACAGATTTTTTTTTAGCCTTCATTATTGTCTTGGAGTCATTGCAAACGACAATAGAAAAGAAAAAAAAAATGCTAAGAAAAGATGGAGTAGCTTCAGCGATACAGGAAAATGACAGAAGATTTTATAAACCTCGTTATATTCAAACGCAGAATCCCTTAACAAGTTTGGATTTTCCATCACTATCCCCTTTTATAGCACCATACAAACTTTTGCAGAAACAAAGCCAAGAAATTTTGGACTGAAATTTGTAACTAGTAAAATATCATCCCTCATTTTATTGAGAGCCAAGCTTTACCCCTTTGCTTTTCTTTTTTTTTTAGCTTTGGGAGACATCATCGTTCCTTTCTTTCTTACGTTAAACACTATGTAGGTAAATAAAAAAAAAAAGAATAACAGGTTAATCGTTAGACTAGATGTAGGATGATAAGATGAGGCCTAATGAAGGATGCTTATGAACAAGAAGTAAAATGAATTGGGGTGAGGGTGTTATGAAGTGAATGCCATGATGCTACGCAAATCAGAATTACAGAGAAATATATGTAAACTAAGGAAAACAGTGTAGAATGATGATGTATAGCAGATTAAAGATGTTAGGCAGACTACTGGAACTAAATGATTGTCTAAAATGGAGACGTTGAATCTAGATGACATACAGATGGAGCAACAAATAGTGAAAGCAGCAAAAGGAATGATGCTCTATGTTGTGGAGAGGATGATGATCAATGAGTTAGAATGATGTGCACATGATGAAGGAAATGCCGCTTTAAGTTAATTGTAATTCGCAAGGATGAAATGCAAGGAGGATACATCATGGATAAGGCAGGAAATCATGTAAATATAATACATGTTGCAGTAGATCAATCGAATAATAACTTTGAAAATGAAACGCATGCATTAGGCAAGATCAAAGGAAAAATTATATTGCAAATGAAATGAGAAGGGAAGAGAGGGGATACAGGGCCTATCAAGCATCATGATGCATTGACGAGGGGATGAAAAACAGAAAATCGAAAACAGAAAATAATAACAAAAAAAAAATCAAAATGAGAAATGCAAGCAGAAAATCAAAGATAAAAAGAAAAAAAAATCAGATATAGGTTAGAATGTTCAGATCGATGATAGGGACATCGATTCCATTTCAAATGTACATAAACCAATGAAATTTAATAGTGAATTGTAAGCAAAGAGGATAGAAGATTATATAAGATTAGATGCAGAAATTCAATTGCGACTAACGTATGATAAAATGAAGATACATAATGGAAACCAAACATGTATAAACCAACAGGGGAAGGATTATAATGTTATAAACAGAACATAAAGAAAGTAATTAAAGAACTGACGCCAACAATAGTTAATGGAAACTGGAAATATATTACAGATTCCGGAAAATGATGAAGAACTGCTTGAATCTAACATACAGCCGATGCTTAAAGTAAGAAGAAACCATCTACGAAAATGAAAATAAAAAAAATGTTGGAACATGTATGTTCCATTAAATATCGCACATATATGGATTGGTTTTGCTATCAGCAAAGAAAGTACCATAAAGAGTGCTTTAACGGAATGCCGAATGATGAAAACTAAGGATATCAAAAGAAAAGAAAACGAAAGCAGAGAAGGGAAGAGTAGCTCTTACCAGATTGCTGGAGGATTAATTGATCGTGGCCCTACAAATATTCTGAAGCTTGGAGGTAATTCAGATGAGACTTCAGTTGCAAGTCTTCTTCAGAACCCAAGTGAAGAGGAGAGAGCATAAATGGGAGAAGGGGATGGGGCTCCGGCGGGAGGCAGGAGCTGAATAAAGGGAAGATGAGTCGATTGATTTGGTTGGATGCTTGAAGAGAAAACGAATGCGATAGACAAAGAAAAACTGGATGCCCTCGAAGAAGTCTGAAGACCTCTTCTTAAAAGGAAAGTGGAAGGCTCGAGAAGGAAAATCCGTTGAGGATTGAAGGTGGAGAATGAAGAAGATCGTTGAGGATGGAGGGTGGGGAATGAGAGGGATTCATTGAGGGGGAATGTGCGGGAGAGAAGCTGTTGCTATTTTCCTTTTTTTTCCAAAAAGAGGATCCCTTTAAAGAAAACTTTTTTATAAAATGGTTTTTCAAGTGAGGCTTTTAGCAAAAACAAGTTTTAAAAAGGGTTTGAACTGTATATTTTCTGATTTTTTTGGATTTGTTTTTGTTGTTTTTCCGTATTTTTGTATTTTTGGAATAAAATCCTAAATGTTATGAGAAAACAAAGATTTAAAACTATTTTTTTTGTAATTTTGAGAAATATTTACAAAGAAAGGTTTTCTGAGAATTTAGGGCTATTCTTTTGAAAAATTCTTCAAAAAGTGAGTTTATATCTGGGATTTGAGGAAATATTCAAGGTTTAAAACCTCGAATTGAGAAATACAGAGTTGTGGATCCAACAGGATACCAGATGGGTTGTCTGAGCCTTTCAAATTTTTTTTTTGGTATTTTGAAATTTTAATTTGAAAATTTGGATAACGAGGCTCAGATTTGGGTTTTGACACTGGATCCGGATCCAAAATCGAATTGGATATATCAATATGGGATTCAATCCAGAAAATCTGAAAAATAACTGAAATTTAGTTTTGAAATTGCTTTGATTTTCTCAGAAGATGGGGCCAAGGGCAAAAAGGACTTTTTTTACAAAACTTTGAAAATTTTGAGGTGTTCACAGGTTCTTAGGTTGAATTCTTATTGAACCAAAATTCATTTTTCAAAATTTCAGTACTGTAGGTTGAATTCCTACTCTTTCATATTCTTTTGCGATTCTTAGGTTGAATTCCTATGGAACCAAATTCATTCTTCAAAAATCCAATCCATAGGTTGAATTCTTACTGATCTATATGCTTTTGAGGCTCTTAGGTTGAACCTATTGAACCAAATTCATTCTTCAAAAATCCAATCCGTTGGTTGAATTCCTACTAATCCATATTCTTTATGGTTCTTTGGTTGAATTCCTATCGAACCAAATTCATTTTTTTCAAAAAGTAAAAACCGTAGGTTGAATTCCTACTGATCTATATTCTTTTGGCGGTTCTTAGGATGAACTCCTATTGAACCAAAATTCACTTTTCAAAATTTCAGTCTGTAGGTTGAATTCCTACCAATCAAATATTCTTTTGAAATTCTTAGGTTGAATTCCTATTAAATTAACTTCATTTTTCAAAAATTCAGTCTGTAGATGAATCCCTACGGATCCAATATTCTTTACGGCTCTTAGGTTGAGTCCCTGTTGAGCCAATGTTGTTCTTAATAAAACCAATGTTTCCTTCTAAATTTCAGCTAAAGGTCGTATCAAAATCTATATTGAGTGGTTATTTCACAAAGAATTCTCCAAAACTTTGCCAATCTGGTAGAATATGTGTTGACTCCAATATTTTACTGCACAAAAATCACCTCAGATTACCTCTAGTATTCTTTCCAAAAGGGTGAAGTTTTCTGCGAAAAAGAGTAAATTTCAAATCCTTTCTCTGTTGGTCAACCAAGAGTATGTAAGAAATATCCTTGGTATGATCAGCGAAAGAAATATTCAATGATGTTGAAAAGCCGAAAGCGAATTGATATTGATCATAGCTATGACACATGTTTAAAGACGATTTTCTGGCAATCAGGCAGTGGAAATATCCTGAGCGATAAAAAGAATCCACTCAATCCATATCTCCTCATTCATTCATTTAAGCTTCAATCAAATATCCGCAAAGGGGATCTCTCAATTGTCGTCAAGATGAAGACGAATATGCGAGTTTGACCCCCGAGGCCAAAAGAAGATTTGGATCATCTCCAAGATGAAGGAGTTTGTGACGGATCCTTCCAGAGAACGTTCAGATCACCGCCAAGATGAAGGCGACTACGCTAAGCCTCCCGACAAAACCCTAAAAGATATTTGATTGCCGCTATCATCAAGAGATTTTTGACCAATGAGCCCATATCATCAGTATAACTCTTGAGAAAAAGAAGGATCAAAGCATCTCCAAGATGAAGGAGTTTGTGACGTACCCTTCCCCGAAGAAAAAAAGAAAAGTCAGGACATCTCCAAAATGAAGGATGATGCAGTAAATTTCTTCCCCGAAAACCCAAGAAAGCTTAATGTCTCAAAAAGAGTGCCAAAAAGATCATTATGGAAAAAGCCCCAGGATATCAAACTGCCAAGATTGCCAGGAATCATCTTTTCTCATGCGAAATCCTTTCATCAATGTCTTCACTGCTTTCTTTTATGAAATTAAGAGTATTTCTTCTCTGTTCATATCAAAGAAATGGATAGCTTCCTTGAAGAAACTCAACAACTTTAAAATTTGAATCTAACTCTGAAATCGAGGGCGTTAACCTCGTTGGAGGAAATACTCTAGTTAAAAGAGGGAATATCTTTCGCACATACGTGCACACTTTCAAGCATTTGAATCAATTACAATTTCATCTTATTGACAAAATTTTCTAGTTATCCAAAAATGAAATAAATGCTCAATATCTATTTTGATACAACCTAGCATTCTTTATATTTTCCAAAAGAGAGTTGCCTCGGTGAGGTATTTCTCCCAGTCCCATCATGGTTTTCCCCATCAAGAAATCCATGCTTTGTATATCCATTCAAATAAGAATTATACCTGAACCTCGTCTCATGAGTTATTTTTCAAAAATGTCCCATCCAGGTTTAGGGCTAAACCTGTGTCTTTTCAAAAATTCTTATTTTTGTCTTAGCCATGAGACTTCTTCAAAACCTTTCCTTTTCATCATGTCAGGATCTTCATCCGAAAGTCCCATCACGATTTCCTCATTTTCTTCTGTCTAAATTATTTTCATTCTTGAAGATTTTATTTCTTCCCAAAACCTTTCAAGATAAGGTGCCAGACCCGAGAATAATATTCTTCAAAAATAAAATTCTTCCACACCCAGCTAATGATGTTGTGGAAGAATTTTTCGTTCCTCTACATTTGATTTTTCGTTCTAATAACACTGGATCATATTTCGTTCACTTCAGTTGATTATATCTCTTTCTTGCCTTGAATTTCATTATGTTAGATCGTTCATTGTATTTTTTTTTATTGCTCAACACTTTGTTTGCAATTCATCGTCATTCTATTTTAATTCAATTCTATCATCGATTTGTGTATTCCAACTCATATTTGATTTCATTGTGATTTCCCTCTTCTTTTCGTATCTTTGATTTTATGTTTGTATTCCTTATTTTTTTTATTGTCTTTTCTTCTTTTATTTGCTTATGTTGTCGGTTTTCTTTACAGTCGACCCCTGTATCTCTATTATATTTTGTTTTTCTTTATGGATGCATATGATCCGAAGGTACATTTCATGTTCTAACGGTTTTTACTTCATCATTGATCAGGTATGGCTTACATTATCATCGTCTTAACCCTTGTTTCAGGTTTCCCATTCAAAAAAAGAAAGAAAGGGGGGTTACGATTTGATAAAACCTTCCAATAAATCACTTTTGCTGTTCATTGTTTCAGTAATCTCCAGATTTATTTTTGTATTAGCATGTATTGCAATGATGCTGAAGAATTTTTTAATCACTCTTGTCTACCATTGTATTGTTTAGTATGATCTGTGTGTTGTATAGCATGCCACCGATGCCAAGAGAAACGGTAGGGACTCTCACGTCCCTATCCTGACCCCTCTGCCTGTTGGGTTTTCTGTCTTCCTTGTCCACTTGGCTACCATCCCCATTACAGGAACTGACGTTAACCCATCTAGGAGTCTTGGAGCTGCCATCATCTTCAACAAACCCCACGACTGGCATGACCATTGGATTTTCTGGGTTGGCCCCTTCATTGGTGCTGCCCTTGCTGCCATCTACCACCAAATTGTGATCAAAACCAAGTCGTTGCCATCGATTTCATAGCATTATTATTCCAACATTCTCTCTTCTGCTATGTAATTACTTTGTGCATCGTATTTCACCATCACATGTTGTCATCATTTTAACAATCGTCAGTAATTAGCACCCGACCTTTTGATTTATATCCCCATTTTGGAAGGGACGAAGTCTGAGATTAGCAGCCGTGACATCATGCTCACATTTCAAGTTCGTTCAAAGGTTAAAAAAAATAACTCCCCGATGTATTCCATTGCATCTGTTAAGATTTTATTTCTGATGACTCAAGTTGTGCCACATATACTCCTTGCCTTGCTTCAAATCACTGTTTGGTAAATTTTATTTTATTTTATTTATTTTTTTGCTTTACTTGGATTCACCATATTTTTTTTATCTATTCCTCTTTTATATTCATTTTGTCAACTAATTTCCTTTGTTCGTTTAATTTGCTGCATTTCCTTTATTAATTCCATCAGTTAATTTCATTTGTTTGATCCAATCCTTCATAATTGATCATTGATATCACCAGTCATAATCCATTATTTCATAAATTAAGACAGCTCGGTGGATTTAACTCGCGCTTTCCATGCTGGATCTAGATAAGTATGCCTTCATTTCATTGCATATTAGCTGTAATCAGAGTATCATGTCTTATTTTGCACTTGTGCTCATCCCTTGTGCATCATTCTATATCACCATTTGCCCACACCTATAGCATATGCTCCCCATTTTTTTATTTCAGAATCTCTGTCACACGGCTTCTATGTCAAGTATTCTGATTCCAGCCAGTGTAAGCCCCCCCTTTCTCTTCAGCAGAGGTGTCTGCTTCAGACGTCTCAAGTTGTAGGAAGGAAATGTGTGAATTATGGCATAGCATAATCCCCAGGTGGATTGTGGTAAGCTATATCTGCTGAGAGACAATTGCAGTGTATTGTTGTTAACGTGAATACAGGGCGCTTCCATTTGCTCATGAATTCTGCAATTGATCCTCTAAGCAAAACTTGAGGCTCTTTTACTTTGAGAATCTGTGTTATCATACATAAAAAGAATTGCCTGTATACGTGATTTATCCCTTGAAGCAATTGAATCAAAGGCAATGAGAGACAATGAATGGGCCAAAGAGTATTGCAAAAGACCCGTCAAGAAATCATTCAACATTCCATTGATCTATCTATCTTAATTCTGAAAATGGTCGGTGTTCGCAGCAGGATCGCGGTATGTTCTACTGTAAATCCAGGTATGTCCTACTGTAAAATTTCCCTATTTCTCTCAAATACAAATCTTTCAGTACCTCGATTTTGTTAGGGAAGTATGTCTATTGATAACAACCTTTCCTGTTTTGTAAATATCCTTGTGCACCTGTATTAGATTCATCAATTTTTCTGCGTTATATATATATATATATATATATATATATATATATATATATATATATATATATATATATATATATATATATATATATATATATATATACTCCATCATATGCCTAAACACCTTCGTTTTCCTATGTGTCCCAACAAATACACCTTCATTTGTCTCACTTCACTGCCAATACTATCCATACCTGCACACCAGCCTCTTTGCACCTCTACTGTCTATCTGTGTCATCTCCAGCCACTATTTGTTGCCTTCACAGCAATAATACTTACCTGTATACAACACCCACTATTCAACCCCATCTTTCTCTACAGCACCCTACAACACATGATACCTTCATTGGCTGTACCCACCTCCATTATGTATCCTATACACTGCACCACTTCCTGTGTGCTGTTACACTTCACCAACCACTTGCCAATACCACCAGCCACCATTTCTTGTGCCCACTGCAGCTACAGCAGTAGCCATATACCTTTGCTACATAACATTTCCTACTACTGCATATGCCTGTGCCACTCACACTTCCATCACACTGCCTTCACCTATACTCACATCATTACACCACTGTTTTTACATATACCTCCTGCAACTTGTTGTCCACCTATCACCCACATTGACCTCCACTGGCCATACTGTTGTCCCATTTTCCTGCAATACCTCATTCTCATTAACACTTAGTCTCCATTTGCACCGTCTCCATCCCTAGTACACAGTAGCACCACCTGCATATGCTGTAAACACATGCCATCACCTGCACATTGCCGCTGCACCCACTCACGGCACATTTCACCATTCAATTTCATCTCACAACACCTAAACCACTTGCACCACAACAGCTCACAATCACTACATTCCCACTCAATCACCTACTATTACACTGTGCATAACCTCTTTTTGTTCCACTTGCGGCCACCCATTTCTTGCACTTCCCCTATGCACAGCCCACTACTCCAGCTATGTAGCACTTTGCCACCATATTCTACTACCCGTCCAATGTCTTCCCCACTGTATATGTCTTGTACACAACAGCCTTGCTGCACTGGTGCTTAGCATTTGCAACACACCTATAACTCCCAACTCACCATCTACTTTCAATCCTTTTGCTGCACTCATCTGCTACCTGATAGCTACATCACACTTTCATTTTTGGCATTCCCTACATTCGTACCCTATAATAACACTCTCCCTATGGCACTTAGTTCCTGCCTTATATCATCATTCAGCACAACATTTACTAAATACATGGGCACCTTCATGTAGTTTTTCCCCTCAATAGCATATGGGCATCTTCATTGGCATTTTTGTTCTTAAAGTGATATTTTAGTTTCCTTCACATCTTATATCTTTGCCATGAGCTAACTCTGTTTTGCAGGAATACGTGGAAAATATTGTTTTCTTTCTTAATTCAAGGATTCTTCAATTTAAATGATGTAATAGCTAGACATTAAATGAGAAATTTACATTTCCAATACTAGATTAGAATGTATGAGCATATATCTTTTGAAATACTTGTTTCATATTATTTTCTCTTTTATTTTCAAAATCCACAAATGGGAACACGAATGTAACAATAGCAGTGCAGGAAGCTCTAAAACCAACAGGGGCAGCAACAAAGGCAACCCAGACGATCAAAGCAGCCATTTGGAGCAATCTAGAGGCTAGAAGGGAAAGTTCAGCAAAGCCCAGGACAGACCGCTTCAATCTAGTCCTCAGCAAAAGGTCAAGAATCAGGAAAAGCCATAGCACAAAGACTGAAGCAGAGATCGAGAGTTCACTTCTTTAGACAAGCCGCTCAACAAAGTTCTTGAGTATATGTTGACCAAGGGATTAGTCAGGCTCCAAAAGCCACGAGTCCTCCCACGATCATGGGAAGATTCAAGGACCAGTTCTGCAAGTTCCATCGGGCAGTGGGACATGACACTAATCATTGTTTTGTCCTCAAAAATATTGTCCAAGATTGCATTGATAAAAATCTCTTTCTTAAAGATGAAGAAAAAGAACATCCGGTGGTCTTAACTGAGCAAGGTCAGTCCAGCTCCCAGAAAGGGGTCAACACCCAACAAAAGTCAAGCAAGCCAAAGAAAATAAATCATGATGGTTGGGGTTATGATCGCAAGTTTACCCCTTTAGGTCAGCCAATTGAGGAAGTTCTCGGATACCTGCTTGCGAATGATATGATCGAACTCCCAAGGATCGTCGATCCTTCTGTCACCATAGGTAAATGGAAAGAGTATTTCTGCAAATTCCATTGAGCAAGAGGACATGAGACAGAGCGTTGCTTCGTCCTCAAAAACATAGTACAGGATTACATCGACAAAGAAATTTTGGTACTAGAGGAAGGAGAGGAGCAACCTGCAGCTCTGACCAAAACTTTCTCGGATCACTTGGAGAATTGATGGTGCCAAAATTTTCCTGCTTTCCTCCTTTTCAGTCACCTCGTAGGGGCAAGTCAACCCCGGTCTTTTGTGACCTTTGGTCAAGTGCTTGTAAATATGCAGTCTTTTGCTATCAGCTTTGCTTATCAATGAAATATCAATTTTCTTCATATCTTGGATGTCCAATACTTCTTTCTTTTGCCATACTGGGGCATTTGTTTTTGAAAAATTATATCTTCATTTCAAAAATTTCCTTCGTCATCGGCTTCTACCAAGCCACATTAAATTTCTATTCTTCTTAGAAGAAGGAACAATCCTGATATCATTCATAAGAGAAATGATATTACCTATGAGGGCTTTTCAAAATCATGAAATTTTGAAAATTTCTGCAAAATCTTCATTATGATCACCACAGGTTCAATATTTTTCGGTTCAATCCTCTTCAAAATCAACCATCGCGGTGATCTTCTCTCCTTAAATTGGTTTCGAACCACTATCTTCAAAAAATCAACCCTTGTGTTGATCTTATTGGTTTCAAACCGTTATATTCAATAATCAACCCTTGTGTTGATCTTATTTTCCAAGATTGGTTTCGAACCATGGTCTTCAAAAATCAACCCTTGAGTTGATCTTATTTTTCAATTTTGCTTTCGAACCATTATCTCCAAAAAAATCAACCCTTGTGTTGATCTCCTTTTCTAAAATTGGTTTTGAACCATTGTCTTCAAAATTGACCCTCGTGTGGATTCCCCTTTCAAAGATCAGCTCTCACGCTGATCATTCTTCTTGCAGTCGATTTTTCTTCCCAAAATGATTTCTCACTTGTCTTTCAAATAAACATTTTCCTCTCACTTTAAAGATCTCATGTGCAGGCAGGATCAGACAAACTCTTTTTCTAAAAGTCTTATCAAATTTTTCAGTTAATCTTGTTATCTTTATTAATTGCATTCATTTCATTTTCCAATTTAATCAAATTTTTGTCAATTTATTATCCATTTTATCAATTTTTGTCAAGTTTTATCAAATTTTCATCAATTTTATCAATCTTTTCTTATTCCCTTTCAGGTTAAGGGATAAACCTGAACCTCGTTCTGTGAGGTCCTTCTTCCTTCAGGATAAGGGATAATCCTAAAGTCTTTTCATCAACAACTTTTCCTCAAAATTTTCTCAATTTTCATTTCCCATTCAGGATAAGGGCTAATCTTGAGACCCCTAATAGGAGCGATATTGCTACCTATGAGGATTCTTTTGCAAAACAATTTTCGTCAATCTTTCTCTACTTTGTAAATTTTTATCAATTTATCCTTATTAATTTTTCTCAAAAACTCCATTCTTTTTCCCTTTCAGGTTAAGGGATAAACCTGAACCTTGTCCCGCGAGGACCTTCTTCCTTCAGGAAAAGGGATAATCCTGAAGTCTTTTTTCATCAATTTCTTTCTCAATTTTCTACCAATTTTTTTAATTTTATCAATTTTGTTGATTCTTAATTAAATTCTTTTTTTATCAATTCTTTTATTCTTTATCAATTTTTATTGACTCTTGTCGTTTATTCTATTCTCCTTCAGGATGAGGGATAATCCTGAAACCATCATAAATAAAATTCAAATCTTAGGCCATCTTGGGTCAAGGATCTTGAATAACTTTCTCATCTTCGTCATAATCGTCGAAATCTATTCGTGCCTTTTGTCAATCCTTCCAGAATCTGACTTTTGGGTTAGAGTTATTTCCTTTCCATCTGAGTTCCGACTCAGGTTTTTGTTTTCTTTTTATTTTTCTTTTTAAATGTCTGAGTTCTGACTCGGGTCTCATATATATTCTTATTTCCGGAGTTGCGAGTTCTGACTCGGGTTTCCTTTCGGATCCGATGTTCGTATTGGACCAATTGTTACGTCAAGATTTGAGTTCTCAAACTCGATTTTCTCATTCATTCTTTTATTTTGAAAAACCGAGTTCCGGCTCGGGTCTTCCCTTTTGTATATATTCTTATTTCCAAAGTTTTGAGTTCCGACTCGGGCTTCCTTTTGGATCATATGTTCGCATTAGACCAATGGTTACGTCAAGAATTTGAGTTATCAAACTCGATTTTCTCATTCATTCTTTTATTTTGAAAAATCGGGTTCTGACTCAGGTTTTCCCTTTTGTATATATTCTTATTTCTGAAGTTGCGAGTTTCGACTCGGGCTTCCTTTTGGATCCTATGTTCGCATTGGACCAATTGTTACGTCAAGAATTTGAGTTCTCAAACTCGATTTTCTCATTCATTCTTTTATTTTGAAAAATCGGGTTCCAACTCGGGTTATCCATTTTGTATATATTCTTATTTCCGGAGTTCCGACTCGGGCTTCCTTTTGGATCCTATGTTCGCATTGGACCAATTGTTACGTCGAGAATTCGAGTTCTCAAACTCGATTTTCTCATTCATTCTTTTATTTTGAAAAACCGGGTTCCGACTAAGTTTTTTCCCTTTTGTATATATTCTTATTTTCGGAGTTGCGAGTTCCGACTCGAGCTTCCTTTTGGATCCGATGTTCGCATTGGACCAATTGTTACGTCGAGAATTCGAGTTCTCAAACCCAATTTTCTCATTCATTCTTTTTTTTTTGAAAAACTGGGTTCCGACTCGGGTTTTCTCATCACCACTCTAGTAGCATCATTAGAGCATCACCACCCTAATGGCATAATTAGGGAATCACCACCCTAGCAACATCGTTAGAGAATCACCACTCTAACGGCATTACTGAAGAATCACCACTTTAGTAGCATCATTAGGAAATCACCACCCTAATGGCATCGTTAGGGAATCACCACTCTAGCGGCATCATTAGAGAATCACCACTCTAACGACATCGCTGGAGAGTCACCACTCCAATGACATAATTGGCACTAGCAGGAATCACCACTTGAGCCAACTCACCACAATCCTCCCGACTGTGGTTGGGAAACGAGAATTCCTACAATGCTCTCTCAAGAGCAACAACACTCTGAAGATCGGTGTTATGCTATCCCCAAATACGACCCTCTTAGAGGTCAAATGCCATCACCGACAACACAAAAGCAATTTGCTAAGGGCAAAACATCGTATGTGTTCTCATCACTAAGAACAACAGGGATCTACAACATCCTCCAACGGGATTCATAGAGGTTCAACTGATACAGACAAGGCTTTAGCCTTCTATCCAAAGATCACACCTGAAGCGATACCCTTCATCCAAGACAGGGTCACGAACATCTCTAACGAAGTTGGAGAAGGAAAAACATGAACTTAGAGCGTCATCCGATGATTCTCATCAAAACCACATCGTCTTTAACATGATTAGTGATGATGCATGAAATGCACATCATGTTAACAAGTTATTCATGCATTTTTTAGTGAGATTAAGGTTTTAAACCCATGTTTAGATATATTTTAATAGTAAGGGGTTGTGGTCCAAATTTTAGAGAAACCAGAGCTAAAATGAGAGAGTTATGGCTATTTTAGTGTTCGGGCACGAATTTCTAGGTGAATCGGATCCATATCCGACCCAACTAGGCTGTTTGGACCTTAGATCAACCTTTAGAAAGCCCAAAATCCAACCCACACGCATATCCATACCCATTTAGAAAACTTTTGTAGAAAACTCTCCAGAAAGTGGCACATAGAAATTTATTTTTTTATAACCTTATTTTTGAAAACTATCAAAAGTATAAAAAATAGTTTTCAGCAAACCCTAGGCGTCTTTGGCATTGGGATTGATGCCTCCTACAGTGAATCTAACTCCAGCCCCTCTCCAACCCCTCATCCCACCTCATTTCCATTGAAGATTGGGTTTTTGCTTGGAAATCAAGCATTCTTCGATCTCTCTTTTCATTTCTATACATTTGTTTATCTTCCTTGCTGTGTTTAATCACCATTTGCTGTGTTTTTGCAGGTGTAGCAGAGGTGGAGACCATTTATCTTGCTTGAAAGTGCGAAACACCCCAACAAGATGAGCCGACCCTACCTCCATCCGGTTTTCTAAGCCCTCCGATCGCGAATCGGCACCCGTTCCATCTTTGGTGGATCTCCAACGTGTTGCAGCTGAAGAAACCCTGCTCGTGATGATATTCTAGCATTCTCGAACAGTTCGGGACGTGAATCTAGTGCCATTGTTCGCTCTCTTCACAACCACAATCGTCGGATCACCCTGGAGGTAGGTCTTCTTCTCTCTTTTCTTCTAGTTAAAGCCTAAAACGTGTGTGCTTGTTTTTTGTGTTTTATTTTCTGTGTGTTTACTGTATTTTCATTGTTTTAGCCCTAGTATAGAACTCGTGCATAGACCAGCACGGTAGATCTAGGTTTGGTTTCATTTTTGAATTGTTCGAGTCTTGATTTTCCACTATTTTCTCTCAAAACGTGTAAATCGGCTAGATGTTATTCTAGCCGATTTTTCAATTCTGTCCAGCATGTTTTATGGTGTTCTTCTTACAGAAAAATCAGTTTAAAAACTTTCATTTTGATTTAGTTTAGTTGTTGGGTTTGATTGTTTATTGTTTCAATTAAAAAGAAAAGAAAAATCGGCTAGATTAAGTCTAGTCGATCTTTGGGTTTTAATAAGTCTATGGTCTGTAATTGTTTTCTGTGGTTTGACTGCGTGATCTGAGTTTACTCATTTGTTGCCAGTGTCATTTATTTTCGTTTTAGGTGAGGTTTGATTTCTTATGTGTCGTGTGAATGTTTTTGCCAAAATCGTTGAATGAATGTTTGAAGTTGTGTAAGTGCATGTGCTTCCATTGTGTAATTCGTGTGGTCTACTGTTTGTTTTGCAGTTAACAGTCTCGTAAGGTTGTGTTAGTCAAGTTCATCGTATTCGGGTCTTTCCTAATATCATTTTGGTGTTTTAGTATTTTAGGTGTTTTATTCATAATGAGAAAAATACAAAAATCGAGTTTTATTGTTTTTCTTTGTTTTATAGCATTGTCCAGCCGGCTGTAGTGCCTTTCATAGCTTATTATATCAGAAATTCATGTCATTCCAGTTCTTCATATTATGTTAGTTTAGCTCTTGTTTTTGAAATAGATTTAGTAGTTTTAATTTTCCATGCTTTGTTCATTAGAATAGTCGTTTACATAATTTGGTGTTTTAGGTGTTTTATGATTACCAGCATAGTTGTTGTTTATATTTTCATTAGTGTAATTAGTAGTTTTTGATCATATGTTACTTTAGTTTTATCATTCTAATTGTCATTTAGTTTAATTGTTTTATTCTGAATTTTGGTGTTTTAGTTAGTTGTCTTCCCCAAGGAGGGGGCGTCAGCCATTAGAGCTTCACTTGAGCTCTAGGCTGCTTCTGGTAAGTATCTTGTGCATTTAGAAAGTCTTAAGGTGTCTAGGTGCATTGTATTAGAGCTTGTTTAGTTTTAGACGTTTTAGTGAAATTTTTAGTAAGTGTCTTATGTTAGGTAATTTAATGGTCTACATTCATTAGTTGTAGTCTGGGAAACGTTTTTGGTGTGGTTTTAGGAAAGTTGATTTGAAATAGTAGATTAATTGCTCCAAAAAACAAAGAAAAACGGTTTTGATAGAGGTGATTTATCCAAATCCGTTGGCTCCCATTTTGGCAATTTTGAAATTGGGTTCAAGAGAGGATATTCAAGATAGAATCATGATTTTTTGGGAAAGTCAAATATAAGCTTCAAATCTTTTCTAAAAAGGTGATAACGGTTTTGATAGAGGTGATTTATCCAAATTCGTTGGCTCCCATTTTGGCAATTTTGAAATTGGGTTCAAGAGAGGATATTCAAGATAGAATCATGATTTTTTGGGAAAGTCAAATATAAGCTTCAAATCTTTTCTAAAAAGGTGATAACGGTTTTGAAAGAGGTATTTATTTGTTTTGTACACCCTTTTTGGTAAGCTAAAAACGTGGAGGAGATCTTGAATTAGAGAATTTCAAATTGTCTACTTACCTTAGTCGGTGGTGCAAGACATTAAAGAAGTGTAACTGCCCCTAGCTGGACGGTTTTACACTTCTTACCTTTCTAAATTGCAATTTAAGGTAAGTATAGACAAACCCCTAGCTGGACGATTTTTGGACTTATCAACTTTCCAAAGTTGGCTTTGAGTATTGAATCTTTCTTATTTCATTAACCGTCCATAGAGAATTAGGGTAAAGTAGGTATTAAATAAATTAGTTAAGTGTGTTAACCTTAGTTAGTAATTAGGTACTTAGTTAGCTAGGTTTTAATTAGAGTTAATATATTGGGCGTGGAAGGTATAGGGTTATTAGTGTTACTTATTAGTGTTACTTATTAGGTTTAATTAATTAGGTTTTGAATTTTAGAATTTAATTTAGGTATTATCAAAATGGGTCAATATTATTGAACCATAGGTGTGGCGTGAACCTAATCCTAGTCTTATCTTTAAAACCACCCTCATTGGTCTTTAGTGTTTTATTTACCTTTAGTTTTAACTAATATTATCTTTAGTATAAGTTATTTTAGCTATTCACTTAATCGATCCAGTTAGCTTTTAGAAATAAGTGTTTATTTAAGGTGTACTTGCTCATGGTGTTTGATGATTAGTATTTCATTTAGTTAAGTGTATTTAGTTTGTATTAACTGCATTTTCTAATTCATACAGTTAGGTGTGCACTTTTAATCATATTAGTTACATTTGCATTAGTAGTTAACTTAGTCTTAGTCATAATTTGCATATAGTAGTTCATTTTTAATTCATTTAGCATAATTACATTCATCAACTGCATATTAACTGTCATTCAGTACCATTTAGGATTGCATTAGGGTTAGATTCCATTTTTAGTGTTTAAAATAGACTTATAAAGTGAATAGTGCATTGAATTTGAAACCCAATTTTTGCCCTGTCGCACTGTCATCATTTTATGTGAAAACATTTCGAGTTTTCTAAATATTATTTTTCTATTCACTTTATTGGCGTGTTAACTGTATGCAGACCAAATTCCAGCTCGATCCGAGTTGGTTTGGTCTGATTTTTAAGCATTTTGTGAAAACTGCTTTTTCGGAATTTAAAATTTCGGGACCTGCGATATCTAGATTTTTCCCAGTTTTGAAACACTTATATCTAGAGTTCCATATATTATTTTTCAATTCTGTAAAAACTGTCAGATTATTGAATCTGTTAGTTGCAGAATAGAATAAATTTCGGGAAAATTGGACTTTGTTTGCCCTATCAAACAATCATTTTCTGAAGAGCTGTCAGAAGTCTATTTTGCACTACTTAGGGGTAGATTCGTAAGTTCAGTCATTTAGTCATTTTCGGTCTATTTTCATTATTTTATGCATTATTAATTGCTGCATCTGCATCATACAGCATTGTTAGATTTAGATTCATTGATTTTAGAATTACTTTGATATTTTCTTTATTATTTTATTATTAATTAGGTTTTATTAGTTTAAATTCTTCAGAATTAGGTTTAATTCATATTTTAGTTTAATTTCATTAAGTGATTTACTAACTTTGTACTTTCCTGTGTCTTTAGGTTGAAAATCATAATAACTTTCCAGGGATTCTTGTTAAAGTGCGGAACTTTGAGAATTGGCAAAAAGACAGAAATACCCTTGGCGCGCAACAGAAGACTGAAGAACTTTTCTCATTAGTTGTAGTGTTAATTGTAATTGTTTTAACATTGTATTTGTAACTAGTGTTTCTTGATTAATAAATTGAATTTCTTAGAAATATTTGAGTAACTTCCGTTCCCTGTGGATTCGACCCGTACTTACCACTTCGTGGAAAGTCGGTTATTTACTTTTGGTTGATGATTTTCCAAAGATTTTATTGAAAATATTGTATTAAAAATACCACTTCCAAAATATCAACCAAACTTTGGCGCCGTTGTCGGGGAACGGCGAATTACTTATTTTATTTCTTAGAGTTTGATTTATTAATCTGTTTTAACTAGTTAGTTAATTGTTTTTATTTTCTAGTAAGTAGGATTAGTAAGTGAATATAGGATTAATATAGTTAGTACATATAGGATTCACGTATTGTTTTTCTAGGATTCACTACATTTTCATCCTACAAGGAGCGATTAGACAGGTGGGTTTTAGAAAAACTTAGTTTGTGATTTTCTGTATTTTTCCTTTTCAGTATTTTAGAGTAGTTTACTTTGTTATTTCATTTATTTAGTTAATTAGTCTGACATAGATAGTTTAGCATATTTGCTTTTTAGTGTTTGATTTGTGTTATTTACATTTTAGTATCTGTGTTAGTTTAGTTTTAGTTTTAGATTTAGGTCGTGCGCTTACATCTGGTCTTAGTACCAATGTATGTAGGGGCGAAGAGCTCGAGGAACTCCATTACATCCATTCGTTGACAACCCAAAAAGAATTTTACATTCTCCTCGAAGTTCGACAACAATGGCTGATATGGATCCTCCACATCTACCCCCAGTTTCTCCCCGTCCTCTGAGGGAATACTTCATTCCCACAGATTATGTCCAGGCATCCTCCATTCAGAGACCCGATATAGGAGTGCCTCACTACGAGATTAAGGCCAGCATTATTCAGATGCTCCCATCTTTCTATGGCCTTAGTCACGAGGATCCTTACCGACACTTAGACGAATTCCTCAAGATCTGTTCTACTGTGAAGATACAGAATTTCGACAATGATTCTTTGAGGTTGACCTTATTCCCATTTTCATTAAAAGATAAGGCCAAGTACTGGCTAAAGTCCTTAGATTCTGTAGAGATAGGGTCATGGGATCAGTTACAGTAGGAGTTCCTTCGGAAGTATTTTCCCATTGGTCGTACGAACCAATACCGGAGAGCCATCACTCGCTTTTCGGAGCTAGACGGTGAACATTTTCATGAGACCTGAGAGAGAATGAAGGATCTCCTCAGGAAGTGTCCCCATCATCAGGTGCCGAGATGGCAGCTGGTGTAGAGTTTTTACGATGGATTGTCTGACAGGAATCGTCAGATGATCGACTCTTCATGCGGGGGGACATTCATGTTGAAGAGCGAGGATGAAGCATGGAGGTTGTTCGATACATTGGCTGAGAATTCCCTCCACCATGCTTCAAGCTCTCATTGGGATAGAGCCACACCCAGCATTCAGAAGAAAGCTGGTGTTCTTGAGATTGGTCCATCTACTGCACTACAGTGCAAGGTAGACATGATTGCTCAGAAGCTGGACCAGCTTCTCTCAAGACCACTCACTACTCAGCAGGTGTGTACTCTTTGTGCCAGTCTGGCACATGAGATCACTGAGTGCCCTTCGGCAGCTCAGTACCCTGAATTTGTTCAAGAACAAGTTCAGGCAGCTCAGGGTTACGCCAGACCGCAGAACAACTCATTCTCCTCTACATATAATTCGGGTTGGCGTAACCATCCCATTTTTTCATGGAAGAATCCACAATCTTCCATGCAGATGCCTACATCCTCTCAGCCAGCTCGGCTGCCATCATTTACCCAGACATTTCCGAGGCCAAGTTATTCTCAATCTTCTCCCTCATTTCCTTCCCCGATTTCGCAGGAGTCTGCCCAGCAGACATCTTTTGAGGAGAGACTTCTACAGGCATTCCAAGAGGTGAAAACCTCTAATCAGAATGCCTTCGAGAAGTGTAGCCAGATTTTGAGCTCACATACACAATCCATTACGAAGCTAGAGTCACAAATGGGACAGTTAGCAGAGGCTATTAGTAGGAGACCCGAGGGTACATTGCCGAGCAAGGCTATCATGAACCCGAAGGGCAAGGACCAGATGACCGGAGGCCTGTTTCATGCTGAGTCACAGCAGCAGGCCAAATCTGTTATGGCCCTGGGGAGTGGATGTGAGTATCACGTCGAGAGTAGAGAGAGGATCAAGGAGCCAGAGACCATTGTTTCATCTTCGTCGGCTCAGCCATCATCATCATCCCCATCATCATCTCCTTCTCCTTCATCATCATTATCATCCTCAGTTCAAAAGAAGGATAGGAGTGAGCCTTCTCGCAAAGAGGAGGAGCCAGCCATGTATATTCCCCCACCACCCTATCCCAAAGCATTAGAGTCTCCCGGATTCAGAGGGAAGCAGAGCACGAAGATCCAGGACATGCTTGACATTTTGAAGCATGTGCAGATCAACTTGCCTTTGCTCGATGCGATCCAGCAGCTGCCGGCTTATGCCAAATTCTAGAAGGAACTATGTACGCAGAAGAGGAAATCGAGAGAGAGAATTCCTAACAGGGTCCATCTAACTGAGCAGGTGAGTTCAGTATTTCAGCATCAGACACCACCAAAGCTCAAGGACCCTAGAGCCCCCATCATTGCTTGTACTATAGGGAACATCCGGATAGAACGCGCATTGCTCGATCTTGGAGCAAGCGTGAAGATTCTGCCCAGATATTTCTATGATTCTTTCAGGCTTGGAGAGATGAGATCGACTCCGATTACACTTCAGCTGGCAGATCATTCTGTCAAGGTACTGAGAGGTGTTTTGGAGGACGTGCTAGTGAAGGTGGATGACTTTTATTTCTCCATTGATTTCATCATCCTCGATATGGAAGGAGTGGATATCCAGCACCAAACTCCGATCATTTTGGGCAGACCATTCTTGGCGACTGCCAATGCGTGTATCAATTATAGGACCGGAGCCATGGATCTCTCATTCGGCAACAGGAAGGTTAAGTTGAATATTTTCAATGCCGCGATGGGTCTAGCAGGAGACATGGACTGCTTTCATGTAGACATTGCACAAGAGTTATTGGAGGAGCAGCCCGATTTGTATATTACTGAAGATTCCTTAGATTTGTATCATATAGAGAAGAGTAGTTGTACAGTTAGTGTAGATGTGTCTAGGGTGTCGTCAGAGTTCCCACCTTGGAGAGCTATCATTGAACCTCTCCCACCACTTGCGAAGACCCCTGCCAAATCTTCGATCGAGTCTCCTCCAAAACTTGAGTTGAAACCCTTACCGGATTCACTCAAGTATGCATATCTCGGAGGTGATAAGACCCTACCTGTGATCATCTCGTCACTGCTCACTGAGAAGCAGAAGCAGAGATTACTGACTATTCTTCGAGAGCATAAGGCAGCGATTGGTTAGGGAGTGGCTGATTTGAAGGGGATTGATCCTTCATTCTGCATGCATAGAATCCATTGCGATGAGGAAGTTAAGCTAGTGAGGGATATGCAGAGAAGGTTAAATCCCAATATGAAGGAAGTGGTGAAGAATGAGGTGGTGAAGTGGTTGGATGCCGAAATTATTTACCCTATTTCTAATAGCCAGTGGGTCAGTCCGATTCAGGTTGTTCCAAAGAAGTCAGGACTCACTGTTGTAGAGAACGAGAAGGGTGAAAGAATTCCGATGAGGACCACTACAGGATGGCGAGTCTGTATCGATTATAGGAAGCTGAACGTGGCAACTAGGAAAGATCATTTCTCGTTGTCGTTCATTGATCAGATATTAGAGAGACTCGCAGGACAGAGCTACTATTGCTTTTTAGATGGATACTCAGGATACAATCAGATAGCTATCCATCCTGACGACCAGGAGAAGACAACATTTACATGTCTTTATGGCACCTTCGCGTTCAGACGTATGCCATTTGGGCTCTGTAATGCCCCGACCACTTTTCAGAGGTGCATGCTTGCTATCTTCTCGGACATGATAGATGATGTTATGGAGGTTTTCATGGACGATTTTTCAGTGTATGGCTCTTTATTTGAAGATTGCCTCCAAAAACTTACTCGAGTACTGAGTAGGTGTGCAGAGACAAATCTTGTCCTGAGTTGGGAAAATAGCCACTTTATGGTCCAGGAGGGGATTGTGCTTGGATACATTGTGTCCAAGAGAGGCATTGAGGTTGACAGAGCGAAGGTGGAATCCATTTCTCGTTTGACTCCACCTACCACTGTGAGGCAGATTAGGTCATTTTTAGGGCATGCGGGATTTTATAGGCGGTTCATAAAGGATTTCAGCAAAATCTCTCTACCGCTTTGCACTTTATTAGAAAAGGACCAATTGCATGAAGGCCTTTGAGATTCTCAAAGAGGCTTTGATTATTGTGCCCATTCTGAGACCTCTGAATTGGACACTCCCATTTGAGATTATGTGTGATGCTTCTGACTATGCAATGGAGGCTATATTAGGAAAGCGGATTGATAGGAAGCCCTATGTGATTTACTATGCAAGTAGAACTTTGTCTGATGCTCAGATGAATTATACCACGACAAAGAAGGAGCTACTTGCTGTAGTATTCGCATTGGACAAGTGTAGGTCCTACTTGCTCGGTTTGAAGGTGGTTGTCTATTCTGACCATGCTGCATTAAAATATTTGTTGAATAAGAAAGACACCAAACCGAGACTCATTCGTTGCGTTCTGCTACTACAGGAGTTTGATCTCGAGACTCGAGATAAGAAGGGAAGCGAGAATGTAGTAGCAGACCACCTTTCTAGACTGATCGTGGAGACCACGCAGGATCAGAGAACGATCAATGATTATTTCCCCGACGAGCAGATCATGTCAGTCAGGACATCGCAGCTACCCTGGTTTGCGGATATTGTGAACTATCTGGTTTCGAGACAGATACCTGCGCACTGGAATAAGAATGAGCGAGAGAGATTCCTATCTCAGGTGAGGCACTATTATTGGGATGAACCAGAGTTGTTCAGATATTGCGCAGACCAAATCATCAGGAGATGTGTGTCAGAGGAGGAGTACGAGTCCATTTTGAGTTTTTCGCATGCTTTAGCCTGTGGAGGGCATTTTAGCAGTAGGAAGACAACTGCAAAGGTTTTGCAGTATGGATTTTATTGGCCCACA
The DNA here is from genome assembly GCF_984573655.1 of Nuphar pumila. Taxonomy (NCBI): domain Eukaryota; kingdom Viridiplantae; phylum Streptophyta; class Magnoliopsida; order Nymphaeales; family Nymphaeaceae; genus Nuphar; species Nuphar pumila. The sequence continues at coordinate 86,928,536 of NC_143259.1, forward strand.
CTCCACAGCGATGCGCATGAGTTCTGCAGGAGATGTATTCGATGTCAGCAGATTGGGAACATGTCCAAGAGGGACATGATGCCCTTGCTTCTGATCTTGATTGTCGAGATTTTTGATGTTTGGGGCATTGATTTCATGGGACCATTCCCGCCTTCATTCAGAAATTTATACATTCTTGTGGCAGTAGATTATGTGCCCAAGTGGGTCGAGGTTGTGGCAACCAAGACCAATGATCATAGAGTGGTGCTTAAGTTCATTAAGCACAATATTTTCAGTCAGTTTGGTGTGCCATGTGTGATGTGTAGCGATGGTGGCAAGCATTTTAGGAATGTACAGATATCTTCTCTACTGAGAAGATATTCTGTCAATCATAGATTCACCACTCCGTATCATCCGCAGACCAGTGGACAGGTTGAGGTGTCAAATAGGGAGAAAGCGAATTTTAGAGAAGACAGTTTGCCCGGACCGCAAGGATTGGTCCCAGCGCTTAGATGATGCACTTTGGGCATATAGGACTGCATTTAAGACTCTCATTGGCATGTCCCCGTATCGCCTTGTATTCGGGAAATCATGCCATCTTCCTGTCGAGCTGGAGCATAGAGCGTATTGGGCCATCAAGAAGTTGAATTTTGACCTCGCCCAGGTTGGCAAAGCGAGAGCACTGCAGCTCTCAGAATTAGAGGAACTCAGAAATGATGCATATGAGAATGCAAAGTTATACAAAGCTTGCACTAAAGCATTTCATGATAAGCACATTGTCAGAAAAGTGTTTGAGCTGGAGCAGAAAGTTTGGCTATACAATTCTTGTTTGCATTTATTCCCAGGAAAATTGAGATTGAGATGGACAAGACCGTACATTGTGAAAGAAGTGTTTCTACATGGAGCAGTTACATTATTCGATCCTATGACCCAAGGTACATTCAAGGTTAATGGGCAGAGACTAAAGCCCTACATTTCAGATTCCTTGCAGAATGGTGAGTGTGAGATAGTGCATCTCACAAAGGCATGAGGATTCGACCAGAGGGATGTATCATATGTATATTAGTTTTGTTTATTTGCTTTTATTTCAATATTTCATTTCATATGTGCTGACATTTGTTTTTGGTTTATGCAGGTTGCATCTAACAATTAGTGTATCAGTTACAAGGTACAGGGCAGAGCTTTCAAAGAATTCATTGATCAGATGAAAAAGTCAAGTCAATTAAAATTCAGAAGCCCAACACAGATCAGGTGGTATCTATCCTTTCTCCCATATTTATTTTATTGTTTTTTAGTGTGCATTTGCATTGCATTTTTATATATTTTGTATGCCACTAGGGACAATGTCATTCAAGCATGGGGGGTGGTTTAGATGCACACTAATTTTTTTTTTATGTCTGGTAGCTCAAGTAGGCATTTGAGAACAAGTTTGTAGCATATATGATTGTTTTTGGCATAATCTAACACTTTAGAAATTTTTAATCCCCATGTAAAATAAAAAAAATTCTGAACTGATTAAAATAGAGTAGTTATTTATGAGAAAATTCAAAGAAAAGATAGTATTTGATTGTTAGAAATTTTTTGAATCACTTTAGTATAAGTATGCATAGTATGTTTTGTGAAAGAAATAAGCAATGGAAATATGTTTTTGAAAAATGAGTTTAAAAGAATAGAGCTACGTTTAGTTGTTGATGTCTTCGTGAATCCTAGTAGTGGAACTCAGACACGAGATGAAGTGTTTGAGTCTCTTGACGAAAAGGATAACGAAGGAGATCATCCTCCTGTCTAGTCGATATCTGTGGCCTTTGTAGTTCGAGTAAGTAGAATCTGAAGGGTGTTTTACACCTGGTGCCCCAAAACCAGCTGGTTTGGGAGACATCGGTTCGAAAGCTTGTTACATGGACTACATAGAAAGCCTAAGAGATAGAGACATTGCACATGACGAGAGGAAGACTATACGTAAACTATTAGAATAGAAGGTTTAGTGACTCGAGCAATTAAGTCTGAGGGATACTCTGTATCTAGTGCCCTAAGGTCGTCTGGCCTGGGAGTCACTGACCCAAAGCTCGCTACACGGGTCATGAAAACTGAATATTTGAAATAGTGCTCATGTGAGAAGAATGCTCAAGAGAGAAAATTGAAAAAGGGTGAAAAATTGAAAATCAGAAGAAAAAGAATATGCTGAATGAGAAAAATTCCATTGCTTAGAAATATGTGTGCATTATTGTGCAGAAAATATACAAGTGAGGATAAATGAGTAAAACATGATAGTACTTGACTTTCTGAGAAAAATCATAGATAGCTACAAATTTAGAAAAGTGAAGGAAAATGATTTTTACTGTGGTGGCATGATATTCTTGAATTTGTTTTGAAAATGCCCATTACATGAAATATTTGTTCCAACTGTTTTCTTAACTGCTTACTATGTTTGAAAAATTCATTCCTGCATTTCATTGATGTTTGTGGGTAGCATCTCTGCAAACCCTCACAAGACCTTACTCGTCCACTGGGGTAATCCAGGGGTTTAAAGGGCTTGTTGCATAAGTTAAATGCAACCGTGATTCCTACGAAAGTGAGTTAGTTTTTATGCATTCATGTCTAGCATTTCTTATTTCTGTTGAATAGCATAGTTAGTGGTTTGTTAAGGGACTAACAAACATTCAAGCATGGGGGTATTTGATGATGCATGAAATGCACATCATGTTAACAAGTTATTCATGCATTTTGTAGTGAGATTAAGGTTTTAAACTCATGTTTAGATACATTTTGATAGTAAGGGATTGTGGTCCGAATTTCAGAGAAATCAAAGCTAAAATGAGAGAGTTATGGCTATTTTAGTGTTCGAGCATGGATTTCTAGGTGGATCGGATCCATATCCGACCCAACTAGGCTGTTTGGACCTTGGATCAACCTTTAGAAAGCCCAAAATCCAACCCACATGCATATCCATACCCATTTAGAAAATTTTTGCAGAAAACCCCCCAGAAAGTGGCGCATAGAAATTTATTTTTTTATAACCTTGTTTCTGAAAACTATCAAAAGTATAAATTATAGTTTCCAGCAAACCCTAGGCATCTTTGGCATTCGGATTGACGCCTCCTACAGTGAATCTAACTCCAGCCCCTCTCCAACCCCTCATCCCACCACATTTCCATTGAAGATTGGGTTTTTGCTTGGAAATCAAGCATTCTTCGATCTCTCTTTTCATTTCTATACATTTGTTTATCTTCCTTGCTGTGTTTAATCACCATTTGCTGTGTTTTTGCAGGTGTAGCAGAGGTGGAGACCATTTATCTTGCTTGAAAGTGCGAAACACCCCAACAAGATGAGCCGACCCTACCTCCATCCGGTTTTCTAAGCCCTCCGATCGCGAATCGGCACCCGTTCCATCTTTGGTGGATCTCCAACGTGTTGCAGCTGAAGAAACCCTGCTCGTGATGATATTCTAGCATTCTCGAACAGTTCGGGACGTGAATCTAGTGCCATTGTTCGCTCTCTTCACAACCACAATCGTCGGATCACCCTGGAGGTAGGTCTTCTTCTCTCTTTTCTTCTAGTTAAAGCCTAAAACGTGTGTGCTTGTTTTTTGTGTTTTATTTTCTGTGTGTTTACTGTATTTTCCTTGTTTTAGCCCTAGTATAGAACTCGTGCATAGACCAGCATGGTAGATCTAGGTTTGGTTTCATTTTTGAATTGTTCGAGTCTTGATTTTCCACTATTTTCTCTCAAAACGTGTAAATCGGCTAGATGTTATTCTAGCCGATTTTTCAATTCTGTCCAGCATGTTTTATGGTGTTCTTCTTACAGAAAAATCAGTTTAAAAACTTTCATTTTGATTTAGTTTAGTTGTTGGGTTTGATTGTTTATTGTTTCAATTAATAAGAAAAGAAAAATCGGCTAGATTAAGTCTAGCCGATCTTTGGGTTTTAATAAGTCTATGGTCTGTAATTGTTTTCTGTGGTTTGACTGTGTGATCTGAGTTTACTCATTTGTTGCCAGTGTCATTTATTTTTGTTTTAGGTGAGGTTTGATTTCTTATGTGTCGTGTGAATGTTTTTGCCAAAATCGTTGAATGAATGTTTGAAGTTGTGTAAGTGCATGTGCTTCCATTGTGTAATTCGTGTGGTCTACTGTTTGTTTTGCAGTTAACAGTCTCGTAAGGTTTTGTTAGTCAAGTTCATTGTATTCGGCTCTTTCTAAATATCATTTTGGTGTTTTAGTGTTTTAGGTGTTTTATTCATAATGAGAAAAATACAAAAATCGAGTTTTATTGTTTTTCTTTGTTTTATAGCATTGTCCAGCCGGCTGTAGGGTCTTTCATAGCTTATTATATCAGAAATTCATGTCATTCCAGTTTTTCATATTATGTTAGTTTAGCTCTTGTTTTTGAAATAGATTTAGTAGTTTTAATTTTCCATGCTTTGTTCATTAGAATAGTCGTTTAGATAATTTGGTGTTTTAGGTGTTTTATGATTTCTAGCATAGTTGTTGTTTATGTTTTCATTAGTGTAATTAGTAGTTTTTGATCATATGTTACTTTAGTTTTATCATTCTAATTGTCATTTAGTTTAATTGTTTTATTCTGAATTTTGGTGTTTTAGTTAGTCGTCTTCCCCAAGGAGAGGCGTCAGCCATTAGAGCTTCACTTGAGCTCTAGGCTGCTTGTGGTAAGTATCTTGTGCATTTAAAAAGTCTTAAGGTGTCTAGGTGCATTGTATTAGAGCTTGTTTAGTTTTAGACGTTTTAGTGAAATTTTTAGTAAGTGTCTTATGTTAGGTAATTTAATGGTCTACATTCATTAGTTGTAGTCTGGGAAACATTTTTGGTGTGGTTTTAGGAAAGTTGATTTGAAATAGTAGATTAATTGCTCCAAAAAGACAAAGAAAAACGGTTTTGATAGAGGTGATTTATCCAAATTCGTTGGCTCCCATTTTGGCAATTTTGAAATTGGGTTCAAGAGAGGATATTCAAGATAGAATCATGATTTTTTGGGAAAGTCAAATATAAGCTTCAAATCTTTTCTAAAAAGGTGATAACGGTTTTGATAGAGGTGATTTATTCAAATTTGTTGGCTCCAATTTTGGCAATTTTGAAACTGAGTTCAAGAGAGGATATTCAAGATAGAATCATGATTTTTTGGGAAAGTCAAATATAAGCTTCAAATCTTTTCTAAAAAGGTGATAACGGTTTTGAAAGAGGTATTTATTTGTTTTGTACACCCTTTTTGGTAAGCTAAAAACATGGAGGCTATCTTGAATTAGACAATTTCAAATTGTCTACTTACCTTAGTCGGTGGTGCAAGACATTAAAGAAGTGTAACTGCCCCTAGCTGGACGGTTCTTTCCTTTCTAAATTGCAATTTAAGGTAAGTATAGACAAACCCCTAGCTGGACGATTTTTGGACTTATCAACTTTGCAAAGTTGGCTTTGAGTATTGAATCTTGCTTATTTCATTAACCATCCATAGTGAATTAGGATAAAGTAGGTATTGATTAAATTAGTTAAGTGTGTTAACCTTAGTTAGTAATTAGGTACTTAGTTAGCTAGGTTTTAATTAGAGTTAATATATTGGGCGTGGAAGGTATAGGGTTATTAGTGTTACTTATTAGTGTTACTTATTAGGTTTAATTAATTAGGTTTTGAATTTTAGAATTTAATTTAGGTATTATCAAAATGGGTCGATATTATTGAACCATAGGTGTGGCGTGAACCTAATCCTAGTCTTATCTTTAAAACCACCCTCATTGGTCTTTAGTGTTTTATTTACCTTTAGTTTTAACTAATATTAGCTTTAGTATAAATTATTTTAGCTATTCACTTAATCGATCCAGTTAGCTTTTAGAAATAAGTGTTTATTTAAGGTGTACTTGCTTATGGTGTTTGATGATTAGTATTTCATTTAGTTAAGTGTATTTAGTTTGTATTAACTGCATTTTCTAATTCATACAGTTAGGTGTGCACTTTTAATCGTATTAGTTACATTTGCATTAGTAGTTAACTTAGTTTTAGTCATAATTTGCATATAGTAGTTCATTTTTAATTCAATTAGCATAATTACATTCATTAACTGCATATTAACTGTCATTCAGTACCATTTAAGATTGCATTAGGGTTAGATTCCATTTTTAGTGTTTAAAATAGACTTATAAAGTGAATAGTGCATTGAATCCGAAACCCGATTTTTGCCTTGTAGCACTGTCATCATTTTATGTGCAAAAATTTCAAGTTTTCCAAATATTATTTTTCTATTGACTTTATTGGTGTGTTAACTATATGCAGACCAAATTCCAGTTTGATCCGAGTTGGTTTGGTTTGATTTTTAAGCGTTTTGTGAAAACTGCTTTTTCGGAATTTAAAATTTCGGGACCTGCGATATCCAGATTTTTCCCAGTTTTGAAATGCTTATATCTGGATTTTCAGATATTATTTTTTAATTCTGTAAAAACTGTCAGATTTTTGAATCTGTTAGTTGCATAATAGAATAGATTTTGGGAAAATCGGACTTCGTTTGTCTTGTCAAACAGTTATTTTCCGAAGAGCTGTCAGAAGTCTATTTTGCACTAGTTAGGGGTAGATTCGTAATTTCAGTCATTTAGTCATTTTCGGTCTGTTTTCATTATTTTCTGAATTATTAATTGCTGTAACTGCATCATACAGCATTGCTAGATTTAGATTCATTGATTTTAGAATTACTTTGATATTTTCTTTATTATTTTATTATTAATTAGGTTTTATTAGTTTAAATTCTTCAGAATTAGGTTTAATTCATATTTTAGTTTAATTTCATTAAGTGATTTACTAACTTTGTACTTTCCTGTGTCTTTAGGTTGAAAAGCATAATAACTTTCCAGGGATTCTTATTAAAGTGCGAAACTTTGAGAATTGGTGAAAAGACAGAAATACCCTTGGCGCGCAACAGAAGACTAAAGAGCTTTTCTCATTAGTTGTAGTATTAATTTGTAATTGTTTTAACATTGTATTTGTAACTAGTGTTTCTTGATTAATAAATTGAATTTCTTATAAATATTTGAGTAACTCCCGTTCCCTATGGATTCGACCCGTATTTACCACTTCGTGGAAAGTCAGTTATTTACTTTTGGTTGACGATTTTCCAAAGATTTTATTGAAAATATTGTATTAAAAATACCACTTCCAAAATATCAACCAATTAGGATAAAGGTTTCGATCATTGCTACGATTCTTCAATCGTCTCTACCAACATAATGTGGAACAAGAAGGGCGAACTACGCAACTAGTTCCCTAGGTCTCAGTCATGAATTTCAGCTCTCGCAATAGTTGACTCGAACTAGCTTGGGAAACTATATTCACAAGCGTAAACGAACCCCTTGGTTTCGACATTCGATACCTTCAGCCAAAAATACAAGGCCTAATCACAAAATTATGTCCCGCATCAGACTACACTCAAAAAGCACACAAATTTATCTAAACATGCAGAAAAAGCAATAAAGCAACAAAAACTCAATTTTACTAAATTAAACATACTTACAGTGCGATGGTCGATGCAAGCAGAGGCTTGAACCACACTTCTAAAACATGGCTCTGATACCAAAACTGTGACGCCCCAGAATTTCGGACTTGGAAAATCCTTAAGATTTTAGGGTTAATTTTTTTTTTTGAAATACATTGCGCGAAGCAGAAAAACTAGAAAGGGAAAACAAGTGGAAAGCTCTGGGCGGATCACAAGGTGAACAACAAGAATATGAAACATTTTATTAACCATATTTTATAAGATGATACAATATTTCCCTTTTTACAAAAAACCACTGCCAAGATCTTTGACGTTCTAGAAGTGTGGGTTCAGTCCTCCGCCGCACATCGGGCTCCATCGCACCACGAGAAGTCAAAACACCTGTAGCCCCATAAAACGGGGTCAGTACTCTTGCGAGCTGGTGAGACAAACCAAAACACAATACACCAACATGTGAAAAATGAAAGCAAAGCTATCATGAAACAAATAGCATTCTCATTCATTCACAATAATTGAACAGGTATAGCTATGAGCAAGTAAGAGGCAGTAAAGAGTGAATACTGAACAATAATTGATAACAATAAGTGATAGCATGCTTCTAGAATCATAATTCAATGTAATTTAATGAATTAGGCAAGTAACGATACAAAGCTACGTGCATCATAGTGAGACAGTTAACAGTCAATAATCAAAGTGAGTCATATCTCAACATTTCATCATTTGATATGTGCATAAGAGGATAAATGTATGCAAATACGTATCTCATACGTAGGTGAGCCCGACTCATGAGGTGGGGCCATTACCCACACCAAAACTTGCCAAGGAGTTCCAACCTTCAAATAAGTGTGAAAAGACCAAGATATCCATACATATGCCTCAAGATCCCTTCGTACTTAGGGGACGCATTAATTGTCAAAGCGATTTGTATATCCGCCATAACAAATACGAACATGTGATAGCATTCATTTGTGCACTTGCTTTTGTGCTAGAGTGTGCAACAGTGTACATGCTATACGAACTTCTTCACAATACTATGTCACATAACACACAACAATATGCTTAAATAAATAATTAATTTGCAATGTGCCAAGGAGTGCGACAAGAATAACACCATCATTACTTCAAGTGAAGTGTTATGATTCATCATACGCAATAAACTTCTTATTCATGTAATAACGTTATACTGTTTTGTTGTGTACTCGACACTCTGTCATTCACAAGTACTATGCATTCAGTTTTGCAGAGGTTATAATATATACAAGAGTGTGAAAACCACACTAAACGCATCTATGTGTCACCATTACTTTACGCGTATACATATATACATACATATATATATATATATATATATATATATATATATATATATATTTGCTTTGGACAATCGTGCACTCTTCATCCATGGTGTGATGAGTCAAAATCTATGGAATTTATCAGCAATTGGAACCCGTGCTCTGTACTCATATGCAGCCCCAAAAGCTGCGGCTTTGAGGCTTGCTAACAAGGTAAGACAGCGCGACGTATGGGTTCCTACGAGTGGGAAAAAATCCCAACTACTGAGCAGGAGTCTATCCAAATCAGACCCGATAACCTACTAGCCACTCAAGGCCATGGGGCACCACACGCACACAGCTAAGCCTGGTTTGGGCGGCACTGCTGAACCAAAAAAAAAAAGGAGGCAGCGGACTATGCTGCAGTTGCGCCAACATACCAATGTTGCAGGGGACGATCCACCTGAACCGAGTAGGTTTGGTCTAGGGAAAGACCATGGGCGTGGGTCTTGACAATGAAGGACAGCTCAGGTCTGAACCAACTAGTCCAGACCCACACTGGGCTGGTTCAGACTTGAGCGAGGTCTGGACTAGGCGTCTAGACTCAAGTGTGGCTCAACCACCAAGAATAGCCCAGGTCTGGACCGACTGGTCCAGACCCATGAATGGGCGTGCTCAAGCCTGAGCAGGGTCTGGACCGAGTATCTAGATCCCAAATGTGGCTCGGCCACCACCAAAAAGGAGAGGTGCAGGCCCACTTGCCTGCACCCGGTTGCAGCCCACCTGCTACAACTCGGTTGCAGCAGGCCCACCAACGTCAGCCATTGGGGCTGAAAGGTGGAGGTGCCCTTAACTGAACCTAGTTCGGCCAAAGGCCTTTGACAGGTCTAGACCAGATTCGGTCCAGACCATGTCAGGCCAAAGGAGAAAAACCAAACCCACAGCCACCCGAAATGGGCGCGTTGTCATGGGTTTGCGCAAGGCCAAAATGCACAAGAGAGAGGAAGGCCCTAGCTGACCCAATTATGGTCGGCCTGAAGCTACCCTCTTGCTAAACACATCCAGCAGGTTGGACTGGTCCAACCGAATAGAAAGGGACCATGACGCCCCTGGATAGACAAAACCAAAAAGAAAGAGAAGATGGTGTTGGACCATCCTGGCTCGGCCTAGACTAGCCCAGGCTGACACCACCCGAACCCAATAAGGGTTGGTTGACTAGGTAAGGTTGTTGGGCATAGGGCAGGTCTATGGCCTCCTAGCCAACCGAACAACACCATGGCAGTCTGGATTCACTGCTATAGCAGAGCAGAACCATGGGCTACCACGAATCAAGCCAACAATGTAAGGAAATGTGACAAAAACAAGGGAACCGTGCAAGAAAATATAGAATGATCTTGTGCCACCATACAACTATATTAATTATCAAAAATGCATGAAAGCATGCTCAATAAAATCCACAATCTGAACTAAAATGTGTAATGGTAGCTCACCTTCGTTGCGCACCAAAACGGAAGAGAAGGAAGGGGTCAACCAAGCTCGTGGTGTAGGAGGGAGTCCCGACTTGGTACCCACTACTACACCTAAGCTCAAGGGAGGAGCACGGCTCCAATGGAGGAAGAGTCCCACGGCTAGAGAATCAGGAGAGAGGGGAGAGCAAGAGAGGAGAGAGAGAAGGAGCCAAAATTGCCCAGCCTTCTCTCTCCTTCTTTCTTCAAACCCCTAAATACACTAGGGTTTCTAAATGGGTGACTGGGATGGACTTAGAGGAGATGGAGGGCTGGGGTGCTCCACGCCCTGCCATAGCCACCCACTCCACCAACCAAAATCCTCTTTTTGAAATGATTAAAAACTCTTTCAAAAATGCCACTCAAAAGGGTTTTGAAAAGCCATTAAAGTTTTGGAAAAATTATAAGGAATGTCTTAGGGTTGCCGCCCCTTACAACCAATGCATGTGCGCCCTATAGGCTGCACTAAAGTCCTTTCAAAATTGCCATGGGTTGCTGCCCACTTGGCCAACCCACGGCTGAGATTCAAAAGGTTTAAGAAAACTTACCATGCTGCCACCACCCCAGCTGGTCAACCATTGACCAGCTGGTTCTCATGGCCACCACCGTCCACATGAAAGGCCACCCAATGGGTCTGGGTCGCCCCATGGGTCTGAGCCATTTCCAGATCCAAAACAAAAATGTAAATATTACATAAAATGCTCATTTAATGCTTTAAAATAGAAATTGACTTCCTCACATCATATTTTCATTTTCAAATTCTTAATTGACATGCAATGTTCAAAGCTCCTTTGAAACATTTTCATCATTTGTGAGAAATGCTCTCGTTACGACTCACGTACTATCTATATGCAATTCCAGTAATTCACATGCACTGATGGGATTTTTTCATCCTATAGGTCCCAAATTCGGGGATAAACTAAATACATATATTATGCACTTACCCTTAAATTTTTAGAGGTTAATTCATCCAGAAGTGTGCTCTTCTAACTCATATATTGTACTTATGCGATTTCGGGTCTCACTCATTATGAACCAAAATTCAAAGCATAATTCAATTTATATTTAATTATGCATGCTATAACCTCGTAAACATATGAAAGTATACACCTTAACTTTACACAAACAGTGAATTCCTCAAAAAAAATCGCGGGTCTTACAATTACATCATTCTTTATTTTGGAGATGTCTTGACTTTTCTCTCTTTTTTTTTTGGAAGGGTACGTCACAAACTCCTTCAACTTGGAGATGTTCTGATCCTTTTTTGTCTCAGGAGTTATACTGACGGTATTGTCTCATTGGTTGGAAATCTCTTTATGATAGCAGAAATCAAATATCTTTTAGGTTTGTCGGGAGGTTCATCGCATTCGCCTTCAACTTGGCAGTGATCTGAACTTTCCCTAGAAGGATCCCTCACAAACTCCTTCATCTTGGAGATGATCCAACTCTTCTTTGGCCCCGGGGGTCTAACTCATCCACCAGTCTTTTACTTGAGAATGATTGAGAGATACCTTTTGCAGATATTTGATTGCAGCTTAAATGATTGAGGAGATATGGAAATTGAGTGGATTTTTCTTTATCACCCAGGATATTTCGACTGCCTTGTTTCCACAAGAATAATCTTTAAAAATGTGTCATTGACTGCGATCAATATCAATCACTTATGACTTTGCGACAACATTGAATTTTCTTTTCTGGCCATATCGAGGATTTATTCTTCATCCTTTTGGTTGGCCAATAAAAAGATTTTTGATTTTGAATCTTTCTTCGCGAAAGCTTTGCTTTCGAAAGTAATGCTGAAGGTATTCTGAGGTAATTCTTTTGTGCAATAAAGGTTTTGAAATCAATAAGTACTTAATGACAAATTGATAAAATGTTCTTGAAATCCTTGGTGAAAGCGAGCATTGGAGTCTGACTTAATGCATCAATGACAAAATTCTCCTCTCCTTTCCCCAAAGGAGAAGATTCAGAAATGGAAAATAGAAAATACTCCTCTCTTCCCTGAAGTGGAGGTGTTTGCAAAATAAACTTTCGAAGAAAAATTAAGCTTTCGTCAAAACTTCCTAACATTAGGCTTCTCTTATGAAAAAGGGGTCGGTAATGGTGAGGTCGGTGAATTGGTCATGAAGGAACGAGTCTATCACACTCTCCCTGGAAAGAGGGTCCTTCATGATGAAATGGCCTAGTAAGAAAATTGGGGAGGGGGTGGGGTGGGGGTGGGGGGGGGGGAACAAGGATAGCGAGCCTCCATCGAAGCTCTCCCTGAAAAGAGGGTGCCATGTGTGAAATTGGAAATTGTTTTACAAACAGTTCACAAAGACACGAGTTCCTTCAAACTCTCCCTGAAAATAGGCTAAGTGAACAAAGGATAGCATGTGAAAAGAATGAGCTCCCTTGAACTCTCCCTGTAAAAAGGGTCTCTCGCAAGAGAAAATGATTGAGATTGATATTGGATGACCAAAAGGTTAAAATTGGAAATTGGAAATTGGAAATTGGAAATTGGAAATTGGAAATTGGAAATTGGAAATTGGAAATTGGAAATTGAAAATTGAAAATTGGAAATTGGAAATTGGAAATTGGGTGACCCGGAGGTCGAAATTGAGAATTTGGTGACCCAAAGGTCAAAATTGGAAATTAGAATTAATATAAAGATTGAATTTGAAAGAATGACCAATACACATACAGGAGTTGGTAAAATAACCAATACGAGGTTAGATTTTATAAAATAACAAACACAAAGCTGGATTTAGATGGAAGGACCAATATAAAAACTGGGTTTGGAATGACCAGTGCTAAGTTGGGTTCAAAAGGACCGATGCTAAACCAGATTTGGTTAAAGGACCAGTGCTAAACTGGGTTTGAAATAACCGATGCTAAACCGGATTTGGAAGGACCGATGCTAAACCGGATTTGGTTAAAGGACCAGTGCTAAACTAGGTTTGGAAGGACCAATGCTAAGCTGGGTTTAGAAGGATCGATGCTAAATCAGATTTGGTTAAAGGACCAGTTGTTATCATCGCAAAATTTTTACTTTTGTGAGTCAAACTGACCTTTGAAAAAGATTTTGAAAATAACTCGCTTATGTTTTAAAATGCGGGATAATTCCGAGGAATGGGACTCGCTTGTCGGTACGAGGTTTAACCGTTCTTGGCGCCTTTACCAGGGGTAATTGAACCAAGGATCAATTGTGTGCTTAGCTTTGCTCAACTTGTCTAAATCAAGTTTTATTTCCTAAATGCACAAAGAATCAGGCATGTGCTATGAATTTCTGAAAATGCATATTTGAAAACATGATGTTTGATTTGAATATTGGAAAATATTTGGAGAATTCTTGGAAAAGATAACACTTGGAAAATCATGAGCTTAGTGAGAGAATATTTCTGAGGAAAGTGAAAATTGATTTTTGAAGAAATCTTGAAGTTTTGTGAAAATCGATTATGAGGAATTTCAAATAACTTTAAAAAAACTTGATTTCTTTGAATTAGAACTTGAAAATTGAAGCTATAACTTGAAAAATCGAATTTTGAACTTTGAAAAATACTTGAAATATCATTTGAAAACTTAGAGTTTTGAGAAAATCGATTTTAGAATAAGACTTAGAAATTTTGAGAAAATTGATTTCTCTGAATTGAAATTGGATTTTGCAAATGAATGAATTGAATGAATATGGATTTAAAAGACTTGATTTTGAGGAATTGAGGAAATCCTTTTTGTATTTTTGAGAAATGCAGTGCATTTTGAAGTTAGCCTAAGAGTGTAGGCTAAATGTGGCCAATACGAAGATTACAAATCTGGGTCTCATTCGTATTCTGACTATGGCCATAAATACGAATTCCATCGAGTTTGTCAACTACATAAGAGCTAGTGCACGTGCCATTCGTGTGGACCACAGTGAATTTGTAAAAAATATGCATGAATTGACATACATAGCAGTTATATATCAAAGTTTAAAACTATATGCAATGCAAATCCTAATCTATGCAGGAATTGAAATTCTTATTCCAAAGTTTACATTTAATTTACATCACTAATTGAATTTAAATATATAAAAGTAAAGTCTCCAATCTCTCTGCAAAACTAGAAAACTGGTTAGTGAAGATATGTTGGCTTTTCTAGATTTATCCAGTAATATCTAGAAATTACTAGATTTTGCTAGATATAAGCCATTTTCCATATGATTCCCTTATATAAACTTAATTAAATATGAAATAAGATGGAATAAATATGAAAATAGAATTTGGAATTTCGAAATTGGGGTCAAAATGACCAAAATACTCCTGATAGCAAGACTATGGCCTTGAAATCAGGGTTTTTAGAAAGATATTTTGTAAAAATGCAAGTTTTAAAGTTTAAATGAGGATAAATTAAACCAAATATGATATGACATTATTAAAAACATGAAAATTAGGGTTTTGAATTTCGAAATTGAGGTCAAATGGCCAAATTACCCTTGATAGCAAGACTATGGCCTTGAAATCAGAGTTTTTTGAAATAAATTTTGGTAAAAACTTTGGGTTTAGGGTTTAAATGAAGTCAAATAAGCACAAAATTGAGCATGAAACATCCTAATATGATTCTAAATATGAACAAACCCTAAAACTATGAATTTCATATGAAAATCAAGAAATATCACCAATATCACAATTTTGGCAGTGTTTTTGGATCTTTCAGGGACCCTATTTTGCAATTTGATCTATTCCAACATCAAATGAATTCTAAATTTAATAAAAATCGCCACCTGTACTTATTATAACCCTAAAATTAGGTTAGAGTCATAAAAATATATTTTTGACATTATTTTAATTCAAAAATTACATAAACACCCTAAAATAAGCTATTTTTACCTATGTTCACAGACCAGTTCTAATGTTAGACCCGAATCAGGGGTCAAATCATCATGAAAATTTTTGAAATTTCACAGAGGTAAATTAGACAGAAAAACAGAAACTTCCCTTTTTACAGATCAGAAAAAGCATCTTTGGTTAGGGAGAAACCCTTTCGGCAATCTGAGCTAAAATACAACGAATCTAACAGGGGTTAAAACAGATACTTTGAGTTGAAAATACAGAAATAAATAGCAAACTTAATCAAAAATTTCTAAAATTTCCGCATTGAATAGTAGACAAAAAAAAAATGAAACTCCTTTTTTACAGATCATGAATCGGATCTACGTTCTGAGATCTATGATCAGCACAAGTCAGATTAGGGTTTTGGTAAACCCTAACGAGTTTTAAATTTTAAATATGATTCTTTGACAAAGAAAAAATACTAAACAGAGGCTAAAATTATCAAAATTTTATAAAACATAGTTCAAATCAATAGAAATCCACTGCACTTTACGTATCTCAAATCGGATATCAGATGAGAGAAATATCACAACTGCAAGTTACCTATGAATTTTAATATCGATTCTAAACGACTGAAAATCATGGTTTAATCTTTTATTTTTTTTGACAGGGTTCCCAAATTCCAAAACATCAAAATTTTTACAGTAGTTCACTGACATATCCATGCATAATATATTAAAAAATCAAAAATTTACAGTGAGTACTTCAATACGAAATAACATGTTCTTTGCTGATTCAAGCTTAAAACACACAGAAATTTGATAAAACCTAATAAAGCATGCATTAATCAATGAAAACAATAAAGAAAATATTAAAACAGTAAAATAAAATTGATTTCTATGCTGGAAAACGTGTAATAAACATAAATAAGCAAATAAATAAATAAAACACAGGGAATCCATGGTTGGAATTGCTTTTACCATTGAAACCATGGATTTAATCCATTTAATCAGATAAATCTCATGTTTTCTTGGTTAAGAATCTAGAAAATAATGCAATAATCAATTCTAATGGATTAGAATCATGGAAAACAGCAAGGAACAGGGTTAGATCATTTTCTTGAATTGAACTTGCGGTTCTTGAGGTTGAATCCATGGTTAAATACATGAAAGGGGAGTTTCCATGGTGAAATCTATTGAAAAATCATAAAAAAACCAATAATAAAATATTATTAAATAACTCACCTTGGGGCTGCAGCTGAAATGGAGTAAGGTAGAGGTGCTGTATAGGAGAAAGAAGCCATGAAAATTTGAGAGAGAAAAGAGCTCCCTTTGACCCCCTTTAGGTCCCCTATTTATAGATTTTTTTTTTATTTGTTTAGGAAGAGTTTTGATTTTTTGGACTCTTTTTAATTGTTTTTGATAAACCACATGGAGAGGATGATTTTTTTGGAGAATTCTAACCTAAATGGACTCTAATTAATCCCTAATTAATACCTAATTAAACCCTAGAAAGTCCAAATGTGGCACCACCTAATATGGACCCACATTTGGTTTTTAAAACTTGAACTTAAAACCTTTAAAAACCAATGGTTTAAAACTTAAATAAAATGGATTTTTAAAATTGATTTTGACTCACCTAGACATCTAACCTAGGTAGGACATTGACTAATCCTAGTCTAACCCTGACTATTACAAATGTGGCGCCACCTTGAGTGGGCCCCACTTGAATTTTCAAAAACGATTTTAAAGCTTGAAATTGAGAGAATTTTCAAAAGATTTTCAAAAGTAAACTTGAAATCAAAAGTTTTAAAATGGCATAGAGTTCCAACTGGGTCAGAACTCCTCTGGATATAGCGCCAACTAAGTGGACCCCACATCAGAGTTTTGAAAATTTGAAATAAATACTGAAAGGGGTTAAAATCAATAGTTGAAATTCAAAGTTTTGAAAGTAGAGTCTCAAGTGAACTGGAACTCTGGGTTAGAGTCCTGGATTTTTAGGACTCTGTGATTTTAGTTTTTAAAAGCCAAATGAAGGAGTTTTTGAAAAGATTTCATCGAAAATGGTGAAACAAGTCAGAAAATACAGTCAGGGTTAGACTCCTAACTCAATCAAAACTCTGAAATAGAGTCCTGAATTAACTAGACTCTACAAAATGACCTAATTTTTGAAAAACAAATGAAAATAGAAGTAAAAACAGACTCTAGAACAGACTCCTGACTGGATTTGGACTCTGGGACAGAGTCCTGATCGGACTGAAACTCTAGATTTTTTTGGTATTTTCTAAAAAAATAGTTGAAAGAACTTGTGAAAATAGTGAAAGCAATAACAAATATTAAAATAAAACAGAGTTCTGATTCAACTGGGACTCTGGGGACAGAGTCCTAATTAAACTATGACTCTCAGATTTTTGGATTTTCTGAGAAAACAAATGAGAGAATTTTGAAAAACAGTTAAAAACAGGATAAAATTGAAGTTTTGGTTCAGAGTCTTGACCTGATTAGGACTCTGAGAAAGAGTCCTGATTCGATCAGAACTTTATGAATTTTGGTTTTCTGATAAGAAAATGAGGAAATTTAAACGGAAATTTTGAAGATCAGTAAAAATGGAGTGAGAAAACAAACTTGGGATAGAGTCCTAATCCGATCAGGACTCTGGGGTAGAGTCCTAATTTGATCAGGACTTTGGGATAAAACCTCAGAATTTTGAAATTCTTTGATAAAAGTATAACAATTTTGATAGATGGAAAGATTTTTTAAAGATTCTCTCAAAATTGAAATCAGGATCAGAGTCCTGATCCAACTAGGACTCTCTGAACAGAGTCCTGTTTTGACTAAAACTCTGAGTTTTGACTCATTTTGAAAGATTTGGTTAAAAACATGTAAAAATAATGACAAAAGACAGAGTCCTAATCCGACTGAAACTCTGAAGAAGAGTCCTAATCTGACTGAGATTCTTAAAGAAGAGTCCTAATCCAACTAGGACTCTAGGATTTTGGCCAAAACGGAAGATTTTGAAAGGTTTTCTCCAAAACAGGTAGAAAATGTAGTAAAAAGTAGAGTTCTGATCCGACTAAGACTCTAAAAAAAAGTCCTGATCCAACTAGGACTCTAAGATTTTGGCCAAAACGGAGGAAACTAACAAGGGATATGACCATAACTGGTTTAAAATCAGAATGGAGTTTTGAAAATGTTTTAAAAAGATAAAAAGATAGAGTCCTGATCCAACTAGGACTCTGAAATTTTTGGGAAATTTGATAAATGAAGGAATCCAGAAGCGACACCACCTAAATGGGTCTCATCTGAGAATTAAAATCAGTTGAAAATTGGGTTTAAAAACATTTCAAAATATAAGGTCCTGGGGGTTGGAAAATGATAAAATGTTGATTAAAAACCTAGATTTTAAAATTGATTTTGAAAGAAAAGCTTTAAAACTCGAATCTGGATTAAATATTTTGAAACAGGAGTTCTGGATCTCGAAAATGAGATGTAATGACATGCAATGCTATGCAGTGCAATGAAATGGTATGCAGAATGTATGCAATGACACATGAAATGTAAGCACTAAATAAGGGTGAAAATTTGGGGTGTTTATACCAGTGCTAAACTGGGTTTGAAAGGACCGATGCTAAACCGGATTTGGTTAAAGGACCAGTGCTAAACTGGGTTTGAAATGACCGATGCTAAACCAGATTTGGAAGGACCAATGCTAAACCGGATTTAATTAAAGAACCAGTGCTAAACTGGGTTTGAAAGGACCGATGCTAAACCGGATTTGGATGGACCGATGCTAAACTGGATTTGGTTAAAGAACCAGTGCTAAACTGGGTTTGAAAGGACCGATGCTAAACCGGATTTAGAAGGACCGATGCTAAACCAGATTTGGTTAAAGGACCAGTGCTAAACTGGGTTTGAAATAGCAGTGCTAGTGCGATATCCATTTGGATTTTGGTTTCCTTTGATAAAAAGTATTCTTTCTATAACAAGCTTTAGCATTTTTAGAGTAATCATGTCTAGGCTTATAAGCATATAAGTTCCATGATTAGATGCATTTCTACTAAAAAAATTAGTTCTTTGAACAAATGGTTGAGAATATTGTCTTTGATTTTTCACAACATAGTTTGGTCTATTTTGAGTATCAAAGAAGTTATATCCCAATCCGGTTTTATTAACCGAGCATCTTTGAGAACCAAGAAGTCTTTCTAGATTCTCTTGACCATTTGTGAATTTGGTCACTATAGAAAGAAGATCATTTGATTTTTCTTTTAGACTAGTTATTTCTTTTTGTAAGAGATTGGTTCTAACTCCAATTTCTTTTATCTCAAATGCTTGGCAAGAGTTTTCCTTCTTGAGATCTTCTATCTCTTAAAGTAATGCTTTGTTTTGAGAGTCAAGAGTTGAATTTTCAGTTTTTAACTCTTTATTTTTAGAACTTAGGCTCTTAAATTTAGCATATAAATCATTAAATGCTTCTAATAACTGATCATAGTCAAATTGACTTACCGAATCTTTTTGTGCTACAAAGCACATGTTGGCGACTTCTTCATTTGATTCTTCATCGGAAGAGGAGTCACTATCATCCCAACATGCTTGAAATGCCTTTTTCTTCTTGAATTGGTCCTTGGGCTTGATTTTGAGAAGAGGACAATCTTTCTTGATATGTCCAGCCTTTTTGCAATTAAAACACTTGACTTCATTGGGATTGAAAGAATCCGCTTTCTTTACCTTTCTTTGAAATCTTCCCTTTTTGATAAATCTTCTGAATTGCCTTGTGATGAGGGCAATATCTTCATCTTCATCTTCTTTTGAATTTTCAGAGTCAAAAGTAGCCTTAAAAGCAAGAGATTTCTTCTTGGGTTCTTATTCTTGTCTATCTTGAAGTTGGACTTCATATGTCATTAGGTTACCAACCAAATCTTCAAGAGTGAGAGTGTTTAAATCATTTGCCTTTTCAATAGCAGTGGTTTTTCTCTCCTATTCAGGAGTTAAACACCTTAGAATCTTTTTTACTAAATCCACTTGTGAATATTCTTTTCCAAGGGATTTCAGAGTGTTCGTTATATCGGTCATTCTTGTTACCATGTTCGATATAGATTCATTTTGCTTCATTTTAAATAATTCAAATTTATGAACTAAAGAAGCAATTTTAGATTCCTTTACCTTTGACATACCTTCGTGAGTCACGAGAAGAGTATGCCAGATTTCATTTGTTGTAGAGCATTGGGAGATGCGATTGAACTCTACCTTGTCAACGACACAATATAATGCATTCATCACCTTGGCATTAAGTGAAGCAGTCTTCTTTTCTTCATCACTCCATCGGCTGAAATCAGTTGATGGAGTTTGGTATTTATCTGAAACAACTCTCCAAATATCGAGATCCATGGATTGCAAGAATATTGTCATTCTCACTTTCTAGTTCTATAGTTTGTTCCATCGAAGAGAGAAGGACGAACAGAGGAGCTTCCTTCTTTGTGCTGAGATGTTGTAGTTTTCATGCTAGATGATGATCAAATCAAAATAATAGCAAACCTGCTCTGATACCAAATGAAAGTGCAGTAGGATCGAGGCAACGCGCACTAGAGGGGGGGTGAATAGTGCTTTTAAAAATCGTTTGCGGAATATTAACAGATTTTGCAATTTGAAAAGCAATCACACAAAGGAACACAAGAATTTATCCTGGTTCGGTCTTTCCCGACCTACATCCAGTCCCCAAGCAAAACCCGCTTGAGATTTTCACTATCAACCTTGTGTAACTACAAGATCATACACAGACCAAATCTGGTACAACTTCCAGTAACACACCTACTGAAAGCAAATAACTCCTTTAAACCAAGGAGTCATTCCTTTTACAGAAAATTGAAATAAGTAACAACTTACAATACAACCTATGAGCCCTTCTTTTGAATGCAAATGAGATGCAATTGGCTTTTGAGGTTTTTGAAATACTCTACTCACGAATTCACTATCTCTCAAAGGAATTTGAGTGAAAAACTGAAGTAAAAATATCAAGTGAGTGAGAAAATGAATATGAGTGAAAAGCAAAGAGTAAATGATTCAAATTAATTGAATTGAGGTTCTTTTGAGTGTAAAATGCACTCATATTTATAGTTGAAAGTTTCCATACGTCGAGGGCATGAAAGGGTGTCAAAACAATCCATTTTGAATGATCAAAATGTTTGAAAAATGAAAAGACACGCCTTTTTGAAGTTTCAAGAAAAATGGCAAAATTAGTCGACTGGAACAGTAGTTAGTCGACTAATAGTTAGTTATTAGTAGACTGACAGTTATCGTCGGTCGACTGATCTGTTCATCGAGCCGTTTGAAAATCTGAACTTTTAAAACTTAGTCGACTAGAGATAATATTAGTCGACTGATAATATCATCAGTAGACTGAAAAACCTTTCAGTCGACTGCTGCTAAAATCTTCTGAAAAACATACATTTTGTCCGGTCGACTGATAAAAGCATTAGTCGACTGCTTCTAAATTTTCAGAAAACACATGTTCTGTCCAGTCGATTGATAAAACCTTCGGTCGACTAATTTGACAAAAATGACTTTTTAGAAAATATGGCGCGAAAGGATTAGTCGACTGGTGAGTTTATTGGTCGACTAATAAACACAAAAATTTAAGAAAAGAGTTTTCTAAAAAGATTTTCATGAGGGGTTCTTTTAGAAAAGTTTTTCTAAAGACTTTTTAGGTGAAATACAATCAAAATATGCACTCTAAGTAAGGCTCTTACAAGAATCTAAGACTTTTAATGAATTAAACATTTGCACACTAGTCTTCAAAGATTCTTCATCGAATTCTTCAATATCTTCATTGCCTTAGCTGAAATGCAGTTGATTTCACTTTGCTCATCATCAAAACCTTGTACTTGAAGTATCATATATGGCATCATTGTCGTAACATGATATACCTATCAAAGGAGCCCATGAAGACGAAGGCTGAGACTAACTACTACTGGATGAACGACCACTGTAAGCTCCACAAACCATTTTCTAACAAATAAAAAATGTCATGCAATGCATTCAAATTGTTTCAAATCATTCACATCAAGTATTTCAATACATTCAAATAATTCAAATCAAGTATTACAACACATTCAAATCATTCAAATCATTGGAATACATGCAAATCATTCAAATCATTGCAATACATTTCAATACATTCAAATAATTCAAATCAAGTATTGCAATACATTCAAATCATTCAAATAATTGGAATACCTGCAAATATTCAAATCATTGCAATACATTCAAATCATTCACATCAAGTATTGCAATACATTCACATCAAGTATTGCAATACATTCAAATAATTCAAATCATTCACATCAAGTACTGCAATACATTCAAATCATCGTCACACATTTTTATACATTCAAATCATTCACATCAAGTATTGTAATACATTCACAACATTGAAATACATTCAAATAGAGGTTTGTATTACAAGATTTTGCTCACTAGCTCAAGAATTTTTCCTCATCACTTGTTTGACTTTCATATTCTTCTTCTTCTTCTTCTTCATCTTTTTCATTTTCTTCTTCTGCATCTTCTTCTTTATTTTTTGCCCATCCACTTGGTATATCATTTGGATCACATTCTTCTATGAATGTTTCATCGACCAATGGAGATATGGCATGCATATCATGCGCAACATCGTGACCATAAGAGAAGTCATAGATATCATCTGATTGATAGTAATCACTCTCTTCAGTTAACTTGTCTTCCTGTAACTAATCATACTCAGTATATAACCTTCGCACGATACCTAGAGCGTTGATCATAACCTTTGCATGATAGACATTTTGTGGCAATTTCTCATCTTTGGGCAACATACTCTTCACAATCATGCACAAACACTCAAAACATGATTGACTCAAATTATACTCGGACTTCAAATTCATTAGTTGAAGAACTGCATACAAGATAGTGTGACTCTCGCAACCGTTCTAAAGTGGCTCATCAGCATCTCTAAGTAAATCATAAAATTGACTAGCTGCATCGTTTGGTGATTCTTCATCTACGGCAATTGTTATATCACTAGGACCCATAGCAAAACCCAGTTCTGTTCCTGTGGCATCAAATATCAAATCCATATATGGATTATCGTGCACCATATTCACCCGTGCATCAAAATTGTTTCTAAATTCTTCACCATAAAATGTCCAATTCTGATAAGCACTCACAAAACCCTTCCTATATAGGTGATGTCTAACGCCATGAGGTTTTATAAATCGATTGTTCTTACAAATCTTGCGGGGACACCTAATCCGACCTATGGGATCCACTGTACTGACACTTACCGTTGCAAATTCAATAAAACTTTCAACACCATCTATATATTCATGCGATAACTCATTGTCAACTATCCTACGGTACATCCATTCACGGTTTGCAGTTATTTTATCATATGATGTTACGAATAGTATCCTAACCAGTTAAAAGGGAATTATCAAAATGTTGTGATGAAGAAAATATCAAATTTATCATGCAATATATGATGTCATACAATCACAAGAATTATGATGCATGCATTGATAACTTAATATTTTCATATGTAAACTATTCATAACACAATACATTCATTTGAAGCATGCTTTCATTATACAATTTCACATGTAAGTCATAATCAAATTAAAAGTAACTACATGCAAGTATGAATACAATCACATCAAACATTGCAATACATCGAAAACATTCATATCAAAAAAATCTCAAACATGTACCTGCAACAAACACACTCCAATATCCCGCTAACTACTACCATGCCTAGCATGGAATCCGTACTTCAAAAATAAGAATACTTCTATTCTCATACATTAAAATCATGCTCAACATGATCTCCAAACTCCAACAAAGCAGTCATAGATATCAACAACTAAGTGAGTGTGTGAACAGTAAAGTGTTGCATCCAATAAATTAAATAACATGTGATGCGCTTGCATCACTTACTCACCACGGGTATTTGCCCGATTTGCATTGTTTTTGTTACTTACTTACCACAGGTGGCGGGGCACAAGCGGAACCCGTTGAGAAATCTGCAAGAGACACTATGTTAAAATGAAGTCACCCTCTGCTGAAAGGAACAAATTTAGAATAAATATCGAAGTCAGACGGGATTCCGGTGAGGCGAAACACCTCCCAGGCGTCGATAACCTCTTCGTTCGACCCAACAAGTTTTCAAGTTTGGCCATCCAGTCAGTAGGCCAACGATGTACGACAGTGGCATGAGGTCTCTAGAGGCAGTGATCGTCCCCCAGAGTGGCAGGCATGGGGTGATGTCGTGGTTCAGGAACCCGACGATCGTCGGGCGCCCCCCAGCCCATCGCCCCCCTGCCGAAAAAAAAAATGAATCAGGAGGGGCGACCACCTGCTGGAAAAAAAATGCCCCTACTCAAATAAAAAAATGAGGCAAGGGGGGCGACCCACTGCCGAAAAAAAAAGAGGCAGAGGGGTGACCCCCCATGTCGGAAAAAAAAAGGAGACAAAGGGCGACCCCCTGCCAGAAAAAAAAATGACCCACTTACCTGGGAGACGGCGAGCGGGGGGTGACGGGCGGCAGAACAGGGGGCGATGGGCCGGGGGAGGGACGGGCGGCGATGGGTCGGAGGGAGGGACGGGCGGCGACAGGCGGCGGAATGGGGGGCGATGGGCTGGGGGAGGGATGGGCGGCGGACCAGGGAGTACATCGGGCGGCGGGCCGGGGAGTGCATCAGGCGGGAGAGGGTGGCGGCCGGGGGAGTGCATCGGGCGGGAGAGACAAAATAGAAAAGAGAAAGAAGGGTTCTGATTAGGGATTTACGGGAAACTTAGCGACGGATTTGGCGACGGCCTACTTTCGTCGCAACTCCATCACAAATTTACATGACCAGTTAGCGACGGAATACTTTTATCGCTAACGTCGTCGCCACGTAGTGACAAAAACCTGACGTCGCCAAATCTGTCGCTAAATGCCATGGGTATTGCGACAAAAACTTGGCGTCGCTAAGTCGTCGCTAATTAGCGACAAATTTGATGATAAAAGTTTTTTCGTTGCTATTTTCGTAAATATTACAGATTTTAGTGACAGATTTGTTTCTCTCGTTAATCCGCCACAAAGTTGCGACAGAAAAAATCCATCGCAAACTTCCATCGCTAATGGCCATTTTTCTTGTAGTGCATCTTGTAATACATACCACATCACTTTCTCATATGCACCATCTATTTTAACATTATATCTTGCATATCATGTTACATTCTATGCATACTTAGCATATACGTGCACAGTTCATGCATAGTTATAAAACTAATTGATATAGGACCTTTAAATCTTTATATTTTGTGCATATGTCATGTTCATGCATGTCATGCTAAGATCAAGAGTTATGTAACTGATCCAAACAACATTTTTGTTTGTTAGAATATGGTCCATGGAGGTCGCAGTGGTCGAGCACCCAGTGGTCAAGGACCAAGTGGAGGCCATGGGACAACATTAGGTAGATGTCTTTATGTTATATTTAAACATAGGCATTTATTATATTTTTGCTTATATGTTGATATAAAAATTGTTACTTATTAATTGTATTTATAGGATCCCAGCTCAGTGATCGTCAGTCTCAGCCTTCATCTTCACGTACAGCCTCGATAGGTATATTATTTAAATAATTATATACTTGATTAGTTTAAATGTGCATTATATAAATTTCTAACTCATTGTTCTATAGATGATGTTTCGCCTGCACATGACCCACCTACACCAGCTATTCATACACATCACGAGTCAACATCGGTTGGTATGTATAGTTCCATAATGGTTAAACTTATTTACTCAACATGTAGATAGAATGTGTACATGGATTTTCTTATTTTTGTACAACAGTCCAACAGAGTCATACGGATGCTGGGTCTTCTTAGTCTGACACACGATGACTCATTGAAATAGTATATATCAATAGTCGACCATAAGTATTTCATTGTCACGTGTCCAATACTTATTTTATAAATAGTGTATATCGATAATCTATTGTTAATGTGTACCAATTCAAATGCAGCGTGAGGTTCGATCCACGAGAAGTGATTCAAGAAATTAGGAAGTCACTAGTTCATCATCTTCTAGGACCGCTCAATGAAAAAAATACCTGAAAGTGGTGTTGGACAGATTATGGTCCTCATTCATGGTATACAATCGTTTATCATAGTTAATGTGTTTTATATTTAATTCTTTGTTATAGTCATACGTACTAACTTTCTGAAATTATTTGTAGGCTTTGAATCGCTTCACGACTGCGAAGGAGGAGCAAAATGTGAGGCTAGTGTGGCAGAAGGTGGCTGCCAGTCAATTTGCCGACATACTTCACAATATGAAGACTGCAGCAATAAAAGTAGCAGGTGAGATAGATGATCCACTACAGTGAAAGGTCCATGGCCCTTCTACTATCAGGATAGATTATTGGGATACAATATGCGACAAGTGGGAGAGCCATGAATTTTGAAACTGCTCAGCAAAGGCTGCACAGAACCGAGCAAAGATGCTTGATGCCCATCTAGACACAGGTGGTTATAGGACTTTTGGGAGCCACCAGAAGAAATGGTAACTCATCAAGATATATATATATATATATATATATATAATCAAATTTATAAGTATTTCTACAAACTTTTTAATTGATTTGTTTATCATTTAACCTTACAAGAAGCTGAAAAAGGAGGCCATGTGCCTTACAAGGATATGTTTGTTAAAACACATAAACATAAGAGCACGGGAGAGTTCGTATTAGAGAAGGAAAGAGCGACAACGATATGTATTTATTGTATTAATAAAGATTGTAATATATAAGTTACCATGAATTACATTATCATAAATATTATAATTCTTAATTATTAATTCATATTGTAATCATTACTTTGTAGGAGTCATACGAGCAACAGATGGAGGAGCGATATGATGATGACTCCACTCAGCATCCGCCTTTTGATCCTACAACATGGGTGACTGTAACCGGTGTACCCAAAAAAGGGCGTGTGTTCGGGTTTGAAAGTAATATGAACAAAACAACAGTCGTTGCCTCCTCCAGCCAAGGCTCTCAGAGTTCTCCTGCTAGCATCAACTCTCAGCATCCGATTGACTCTGCTATTTCTTAGAATGGTGTCTGTCAGCTTCTTCAGGACATAATGCATGACTTTTTACATGAAGTCATTCCCAACCTTGTCCATAATGAGTTGTGCAACTTTTTTCGAGTCAAGGGAACTTTGTCTGCCTTCAACATGAGCTTCGATGCCCGTCAGATACGTATAACATTTATTTCTATGCATTTAGGTTTAGATGTTCTAAATTTCTGAATGGTACAGCTAATGCGTGTTTGTTTTACTTTTGAGTTATGCAAATACTTTGTTTTTCATTGCCAAATACCATGCTCACGCTTTGTTAAAATTGAAACATGCATGCTATGCTTGCTTCTCTACACCCCCACCCCTCTTTCTTGCTTTGCTTAATGCAAGGAGTTGATGTTTACTGTTATGTTTTCGATGGTTCCCTTTGCTTTTCTATACTTTATCTATTGGATTACAATATGAGATTTTATCATTGCACAGGTGATAGAGGTATGCTATTTAAATTAGACAAGATGAACATGTTGACAAAGTTAAGACTATATGTGCATACATTCTTGAAAGAAGCAAGCACTATGTTTTAGACGTATGTCTACACAATGAATGCATGTGCATATACCTTGGAAATGGCTAACCTGCTTGATCCCAAAGGTGTATACTTTGTTTCAAAAGCTATTTCACAAGCTGATTGTACCCAAAAGCATCAAAAGGGACTGGATGTGGTCATGGGAGTTGAATCGGCTGTAGAGATTCTTGATGACACAGAGATGGTTAGTGTGTCTATGTCTAGAGCTTTCTCAAATTTGAATTTGTGAATATCCTCAAGATTGTTGGTTTGTTTACTTTTTGTTTACTAAATTTGTCTATATAACTAAATCAACAAATCGTGCAAAAGACTTGTGCAAGCGAATTTGTTATCAATAGCACATTTTGAGTAAAATCAACAACACTGTTATCATCGCAAAAATTTTTCCCTCTCCCTCTGCGAGAGTGAGAAAAAACGATTCTGTGAGTCAAACTGACCAAAGTTTTGAAAATTGGTTTTGAAAATTACTCACCTCCGTTTTGAAAATTTGCGTGATCCACGATTGGATCCATTTGGATCCAATCTGTGGATCCATACCAAGTGGGAGGCAAGGGTCCAAAGTTGCGGTCAGGTTTGGATCCCGAGCCATAGGTCGCAGACTCAGACCCAGCCCCCTCGTTAAAAAAAAAAGAAAAGAGAAAAGCCCTTAGACCCGGGTCGGACCTGACCCGGATCTGTAACCCGGTAGGGTTTTAAACCCGATATCGGGTTGCCGTTTTTAAAAGGGGAAAGTTAGGCAAGAATCGTGCTATGGGCACGATTCCTGCAATACCAGAAGGGAGGCAGGGGGTCGGCAGGCGTAACCAAAACCCTGCGCCTCTCGGCAAGAGGGGGGGGGGTCGGCGATAAAAGGGAGGTGGAAGAGGGGGTCTCACCCTCTTCCCTCATTTCCCTCGTTTCTCTCTCGTGTGGGCGTGCATCGGAGATCGCCGGAAAGCCGCAGCCATCCGCAGCCACGGTAGGTACCCCTGTCACGGCAGTGAGAGGAACATCACCAGCCAGCACTACTTTGCGTTCCTAGCCTCCGATCGCCAGAAAAATTGCCGGAAAAACTTATAAAGGTACAGGTTTTCCTCTTGATTTCGACTGAGAAAGAGGGTGCAAATTTGTTTTCCATGGAAT
Source organism: Nuphar pumila (assembly GCF_984573655.1). NCBI lineage: Eukaryota > Viridiplantae > Streptophyta > Magnoliopsida > Nymphaeales > Nymphaeaceae > Nuphar > Nuphar pumila. The sequence continues at coordinate 86,957,370 of NC_143259.1, forward strand.
AGTTTAGGGAAATCATTAGAGAGAGGCAGATTTGGGGGTTTGAGGCACCGAAAACCCCAAATCGACAGATTTGTGAGATTTGATGCTACGGGATTTTATTGGTACCTGTTTGGGTGGGTTTGAGTTCTCTAGTGTCGGTTTTATATAAGGAGGCTACTGAAATCAGTTTTGGGCCATGTAAAAAAAAAAAACATGTTGATAGGTAGTGCGATTGTGGTTTACATAAGCTTTTGAACCATGATTTTGTTAATGCATGCAAGTACATGTTTGATGATGTATTATAAAATTTCAGTCTGACGTTTTCCCTATATTTCTGTTTAGTTAATCTACTGTGCAACTAGATATGCGATACTTTTGTTTTCAAGATTTTATGAAAATGATAGATTTTAATTGTTCACCGGATTTTCTTTTGCTGAAAATCCCAATAACTAAATTTGTGGCTATGATGACAAGTGAACCTCACACGCAATGATTTTTTTTGAGATTTCAAGTGTGTTATGCAAATAGCTCAGTGAACTTCAACCTGCATTAGCAACCCTCTACCGGGTTAAATGAGAAGCTCAACATTGCTGCCAATCTTATAGTTTATGATCCACTGTCACAAGGACCATTGTGATAAATTCTGACCTGAAAAAAAAAATTTATTTTTGGAACCTTGTGGGTTGGTTGTTGGGCCAATTGAATCTGGCCTGGCGTACCAGGTCCTACCAGGCATGGGTGGGGTCTGGTCGGGCTGGACAAGACCCAGCAGGGTGCTCGATGGGCCCCTGGCAGCCCAGTCGAGAGGTTCAGCTGGGCATGCCAGACCATTGTTGGGCCCATTCCAGCCTGCGGCCATATTTTTCTTCTGGCAGCCCCTGACAGGTCGACCTGGGTGCAGCCGAGTACTTGACTGGGCATGGATTTATAGAAGAGAAATATTATATTCAGCTTATTTTCAGTGTGCTTTAGCAGTAGACAGACCCAACCGACTAGGTTCGGCTGGGCCAGTTGCCTGTAACTGGATGTAAGTTCTGCAAAGGAAAAAGTCTTGTTGTTAGTATGAAATATAAATTGTGAAACAAGGGTTTACAGATTCAAAGAAAGACTTGTCTGACAGGTGGGTGCCTATTGGGTTTCGGTTGGAGCGAGGTTGAACCCTAGTCAATTAAGTTGGCAAAGCTTGAATAGCCAATTTTAAGAAAAATCTTATATAAACTTGATGTTATTTTCAATCCATAATCCGACTCATAGTGTGTGTTCCAAATTTCCAGACCCTAGTTGTGGGCAGATAATACGTCTTTCACTATATGATACGAATGGAAAGTCTCATGTTTTGACTATGTGTACGTCTATTGGTGTTATGTATGTTCCACATGCCTATTGGTGATGTTAGGCTTATTTAGGGTGATGTTCCTTATGTGCTTAAACTTGATAAATAATCCTTGTTCGAAATTATTATTGTAAGTGAGTGTACTTGTGCATATACACATATGGAATTTAGATGCTTTTGCAGGGTCAAAATGGCATGGTTGTTCGTATGTTTTAATTGGATCGATTCATGAATGAACTCTTGCACTTGACACGAGTAAGTGCATGTCATGAAAACATGCATATAATGTGGGTGTGTGAATTTATGCTTATGCTTATGAAATTATTGTTTCATGCACAACTTGCATACATGAATGCGCATTGAAAAGCATGTGAAAAGAATGCATAAGTGGCATACTCTTTATGATTTTTGCTTATGAATGCAGTGATGATCAAATTGGATCATCAGGGGCTGGGTGAGCCTCGAGAACCAGTTGTTCTCTGTTTTAGTTATTTTGATGAATTGCAACAAATCAAATGTGATATTATTGTTTTACTGCACTGTTCTATGTTGTCAAGGGCTGTGGTCCCGTGAAAAGTTTAGCATGTTGATGTGCAAGCTTATGTTATTAATTCTGCATGTAAATTGCAAATGTAAAAGAGATGAATTAATAACCAGATAAAAGAAAGTAAAGAACAGTGTAATTCACTTTCTCCTTGATGTCCCTGCTTTAGCGTGGGAATCTTGGATGTTGCGGTTTGGGGAAAACCGTGAGGATACAAAAAACTCTGTGTGCGTTGTTGCCCCTGAACCCGATATTGAGGTTCTTCTCCTGACCACGGTTTTAGGGAGAGTCTGCCACTTTTCCTGGGGGGTGGTGTGTTTTAACACAACTGTTGTTGTTTGGTATACCAATAAAGTGGCGCCAGTGGATGCTGTTTTCCATGGTGTCTTCGACTTTGGATGTTGTTTTCCAAGGTTCCGATGAATGGTGCTGTTTCCTGATATCGGTCGAGGGCTAAGTTTGGAACCCGGTAATAAAATACAAATTGTGTGTGAAGTTACCCCGAGAACCCTACTTGACCTCGGGGATTGTACCCGTTTGGTGTATCCGCGGGCAATGGTAAATTAAAAAGAGGAATTTAAAGTTGTGTGCATTTAATAGGACATGCATATGGAAAGAGGGGAGTTTAAATGAAAGATAATAAGGGTTCATGCATCGAACAGAAATCATGCATATTTTTGTTATGCATTAGTTCATGCATGTTTACCTGTTCACTTGGTTGTTATATGTTGATCATTGCATGATGTTGATCTCTTTTGCATTTAATTGCCTTATTGATTAAATTGTGATCAATGCTACTTACTTCGTGTTCCCTCATGTTCAATATTTAATTCTGCATGAATGGTTAATTGTTTTATGCTTTAATTATAGCCGTATTCCTCAAAATATTACATGGATCTTATTTATGCTCTTTTTCTTATTTGATTCATTAGGGAAACCTGTACGCAGAATTCTTCGGATTTCTGACCCTCTATTTTTATTGGTTTTTTCCCAGATACAGGTGATCAGTGAAATTGACTCGCTCTGAGGAGACACGAGGATCATATTTGCTTCAGACTGCTTCACTTACGGACAGAGTAGCTCTACTATTATTTTCTTTTAGTTCTTATTTACTGCAAGTTGTTATTTCACTATTGACATTGAGTATGAGACTCTTATTGATTCATTAATAAAAGAGTTTAGTTGGTTGGTTATGGATGATAAATGTAAGTTTGTTTGTGGTGTGTGGTTATCCAACTAAAATTGGAACTGTAGGGACCCAGGTCTCTGGGAAGTTTTCCGCAACTCTTAGAAGAAAAAAAATTCTGCATTTTTCAAAGGTAGGAGATGGGGTTGTTACACAAATTTCATCTTGATTTCCAGATCTCAAAAATCCAATTCCATTTTCAAATCTCATCTGGACTTCTTAACTCCATTTCTATTTTTTATACCATTTGGATTTCTCAAAATCCAAATTCCATCTTGATTTCAAAACTTTAAATCTAGAATTCAATATCACTTCAAATTTCATCTCCTTCTCTTAAATCCAAGTTTAAAATTCAAATTCAAAATCCATTTCTGACTTTGAAGCTTTATTTCCTTTTCATTCATCTTCCAATCATTCTTTTCAAATTCAAAGATTTATTTTCCCAACTTTGATTATTTCAAAGACTTAGAACATCTTTTTCAGATCCATCTTTCTAAGTCAGATTCATCTATTTCTTCATTTTCATTATCATATTTACTTCATGTTCACTTGGAAAAATCTCAGATTTCCAAATCATTCTTTCTCAAAAGAGCATACATCCTTGCATTGCACAAGCATGATTCTTTGTGCATTCAGACTTAGGATAAATTCTTAGATAATATTTAGGCAAAGCAAAAGGCATAAATTCGATCCTTGGTTTGATTACCTCTGGTAAAGGCGCCATGAACGGTCGAACCTTGTACCGACGAGCGGATCCCGTCTCTCCATTTTCTCGCAATATTTCAAAACGGAGGTGAGTAATTTTCTAAATATTTTCAAATCAAGGTCAAGTGAGACCCCGCAAAAGAGTTCATCTCTCTTCTCTTTCTTTCTTTTCTCTTTTCTCTTCTTTTTTCTGTTTTTATTTTTCTCCCTTCAAAAAGGAGAAAAATAGAGGTTAGAAAAGGAAAAAGAGAAGGAAAAGAAAGAAAACCACAAGAGAGGAAAATTTTTGCGATGATCACAGTATTATATCCTTAATCTTATTTCTAATTCATGTAAAAAATGAAATATGATTTTCAAATCCAGTTTCAAAATTCTTTAAATTCATCCATCATAGAGGATAGAATCACATCATATTTTCAAAATTCCCTTTCAAAACTCCAAGTGATCTTGAATATCTTTCTTCAAGTTTCTAGTTCAAATTCAAATTTTATCTAATTTTCAAGATTCAAAATTCGATTTCAAAGTCCAAATTGACTTTGAAATTTTAAATTCATTTTATACTTCAATTTCCAAAAATTCAAAATCCAAACTTCAAAGTTCAATTTAACTTTGAAGTTTCTGATTCATCTTCTGATTTCAAATTCAAAATCAAGTTTATCTTTTTATCTTCAAAATTCAAAATCAAAGTTTGAGATTGATTCTGAATATCAAAAACTTGACTCTTTCTAAATTTTAAATTCAAATCTGGGTTTTCAAAACCCAGATCCATCTTCAAAAGTCCCATTTGGACTTTCAAAATCCAAATCCAAAGTTAGAACCCAATCCCAACTTGGATCCAGATTTCCAAATGCAATCTCCACTTTTGAATCTCAGACTTCAAATCCAATTCTCATTTAGGACTCTAGATCCAGAATTCAACTTCATCTTGGATCTCAGATTTCAGATCCAATTCTATTTAGGATCCAGAATCCAACTCCATCTTGGATCTCAGACTTCAAGTCCAAAATTCCATTTATGATCCAGAATTCAATTCCATCTTGGATCTCAAACTTCATATCCAAATTTCATCTTGAATTCCAGATTTCGAATCAAATTCTATTCCCAATTCCAACTTTCAAATCCAATTCCATTTCATACCAGATTCCAAATCCAAGTTTATCTTGATTCCCAAATTCCAAAAACCAATTTCGTTTCTCAATTCTATTTGGATTTCTCAAATCAAATTCTGATTTGAAACTTCAAAGCTAGAATTCAATTCCATTTCAAACATTCATCCAGGTTCAAAATTCTAATTCAAAGTCCATTTATGACTTTGAAACTTCCATTTCTTCTCCTTTTATCTCAACTTCAAAATCATTCATTTCAAAGTCCAGATTTATTTTCCCAAAAACTTTGATTATTTTCAAAGACTTAGAACTTCAAAATATCTCTCCTGATCTATCTCAAGTTCTAAGTTAAGATTCAAATCATTCAGAAGCCATTTCTTCACTCTATTATCAAATTCATCTCCGAAACACTTGGGGATTTCCAAATCATTTTTCAAAAAGAGCATACGTCCTTGCATTGCACAAACATGATTCTTTGCGCATTTAGATTTAGAATAAATTCTTAGATAATATTTTAGCAAAGCAAAAAGGGCATAAATTTGACCCTTGGTTCGATTACCTCTGTTAAAGGTGCCAGGAACGGTTGAACCTCGTACCGACGAGCGAGCCTCGTCTCCCCAATTTTCCTGCAATATTTTCAAAATGGATGTGAGTTATTTTCTTAAATATCTTCAAAATTAAGGTCAAGTGAGACCCCGCAAAAGAGTTCTTCTTCTCTCTTCTTTTCTGTCTTTTATTTTCTCCTTTCAAAAAGGAGGAAATAGAGGTTAGAAAAGGAAAAGAGAAGGAAGAGAGAGAAACCACCAAGAGAGGAAAATTTTGTGATGATCATAGTTTTGGCTACCGAGATGGGACTCGTCTTCGTCTGGTCGAATCTATGACTTTTGCTTTACTTTGATATTATCTAAGTCTTTATTCTTCGAATGTCAGCTTCATTTCCATACAGGCCTTAGGAGCATAGACTATGTCCTAAGCTGACATAATGCATATAGGATTTAAGTATGGTTTGGTAGGACCATATTGAGGAGATTATTCCATGCTCACATTAGACTAAGGTCTGAAATACAACTCTCCTCAATTCTACGGATTGAATGCAAACAATGTATGCAAGTGTATGCTTCTTTTCATTTTAATCTATCTCTTTTAGGACTTGCATTAGAACTTTCTGGTTTTATCTGCATGCTGAACATGTTTTTGAAAACATCCCTACCTATATTGTCCCGGTCTTCACGTTGCTAAGCTGTCTCACTGAACCATAGTTCGGGAGAGAGCCTTACAACTGGGCCACTTATTTGGGTTTGTGCCCCCCTACCACGTACCTAAGGGCCATAGTCCGAGGTATATCGGTAGGTGCTCAAGGATGTTGGGAAGCCATTACCTGAGAACCTTAGAAAATATTTCTATGCCACGTACTTCAAGCTTCGGCTTGAGTATATTGGCATATCTTGATTGGAATCAGATGATCTGAAACCTTAGAGTTAGGATTAAGGTCCTAAAAGCCATTTCAAAATATTACATTTAGAGTCAGCCTTTAGGGAGTGCTGTGTGCGCATCCTTGTTTGTGCAGCTTTGGTTATGCGATATTTCTCTTATTTTCTTATATATATGTGTATCAAACCCTTTCAAAAACCCTGGGTGTATTATTCAAATTTTCCCCTTTACTTTCAGAAACCCCAGGTGTATATTTTCCTCTACCTACATTTCTTTTCTCTTTTTAGATCAAATTTTTCTTCAAAACCCTGGAAAATTCCTTTAAAAATTTTCTCGATCTTTCAAAAATTTCCAGGTTTGTATCTATTCTTCAAGAGTCTATCCATAAGTCCTGCATTCTATCTGATTCTCCTCATCTCTTATTTGCCCCAGTATTATTCCAAATGGCGTCCAATTCTCTCGATGCTGTCTTTCCCAGAGATCATGTCTTCTATCAAATACAGGTTGGATCCCTGGATCATCGGGTCATCCAGTCTCACCCCTTCTTCCCTCGGTGGTATTATTCTTGGTTCACCACCTTCTCGCGTATGTTCCCAGACCACTTGGATGACTGCGGATTGGAGCTGGCATCGACAGTGGGCAAGCGAACCATCAATGAAAGTCTAATGCAAGCTATGACAGAATGGTGGAATCCACGTACCTGCACATTTTGGTTTCCATGTGGAGATATGACTCTACTGATGGACGAATTCAATGATATTATGGGATTGCCCGAACCAGCTGGTCAGCCAAATGATCCCGTCGAGCAGCAATTCCTGATCAACATCAAAGGGGTGGATGTTCGAGAAGCTTTGGCCAGAGCAACAGGGAGCAAATCTTGGCCTCTCACTAAGATCGATGGGAATCAGTTCATTGACCTATTCGGACTCTATCGCAAGTATGAAGCTTACGAAGAGGTTGACACTTTGTCTCGAGCAACAAAAGACAGAATTGAGCATGCCATGATTCTATGCACAGTGGGACTAGCTTTCTTCTAAGATGGTCAGAATTTCATAGATGTCAAAGTTGCCCAACTCTTTCGAAGATGGGGAAATAAGCAGACCCATCAGCTATTAGTCTCTATGGCAGCCTTAGCCTTTCTTTATAGAAGCTTGGCTCGTTTTGCCCTTGGAGAGACTATTCTGGTAGAAGGATGCACTTATGCTCTGCAGTCATGGTTCCTGCGACATCTTCCATCAAAATCTAGTTCCTTCAGATTCAGCAGTAAGCAGCTGAAGTCGGCCATTCAGTGTCAAGCCTTGATCAAGAAATTGCATCAGGAGGAGATCGTTTGGGATTATTTTGACAGGCGAGAATCAATTCCTCGCTACACTTATGCTCGCAGCAAGCGCTATAGATTGCTTGACCCCTTCTTCTGTGTCGATTATCAGCCAGAAAGATGTCTCAGGCAGTTTTCGCAGTGGCAGGTTTGTGCCAACATCTGCTTCTCGACGGGCAACATGACAGAATTCAATCTACAATCGGATCAGTGGTTTGGGGCATACATGTCACCAAGTATACATGGGATTCCTTCATTTCCCTATCTGTATTTTCTGGATCTAATGTATCTTCTGAGTATCAAGAGTGGTGGCAAACTGTCTGCCCACCCTCTCTTTGTCTTTGAATATTACTATCAATAAAATTTACTTTTTAGGCCAAAATTTTATTCTTTTATTCTGTTTTATAAATGGTCACGATTCTGGTGACGACCTCGTCCCAAGTAAATGGGACATTCCTCCTATTCTTCTTCAATATCTTTTATCATGGTTGACGACCTCGCCTAGGTAACAAGGCACATTTCTCCCTTATCATAAAAATGGTAACACAATTATCACAAAGTTTTGTGATGACCCAATCCCGGGTAATGGGATAATCTCTTAAAATTATCTACCAAAAACCCTTCATTCTTTCCTCAAAAAATTATGATTTTCAAAAAAGTTCCTTCCATACTCTAACCATTCTCGTATTCTACGGGGAAAACTTTGGCATCTCAAGATGGTTCACACTAGAGCTGGTAAGCAGACTGTTTAGCAGCCCAGCGACAGCGAGAAGGAAGAAATGAACTCTCCCAGGTTGTTCAGAGGACATGACTCAAGGGAAGAAAGTGATGTTGATCCTGCCATGTACAGAGTATTCTAGAAGATGATGTCCAAAATGATGGCTGAGCAAGCCAAGGCTGTTCCAAAGAAAGCAGCTTCTAAGAGCAAAATTAAGAAGAAACCCATGAAAAAGCATGTCAAGATCAGTAAGTAGAAAATCCAGCGTGACAGTACTTCTAAGAACTTAGAATCGGCAGAAGAGGACTCTGAAGAAGAAGAGCAGGTGATGTATATCCCGAAGCATCTGCAGCAGTCTAAAAGGGCAGTTGAAGAGCCTGTATCAGTGAAACCCAAGTACGGGGCCCCCGCGGAAGATCCAGTCCAAGCATTGACCAAGATAGTCAAGGATCTGCAAATTCGGGATAAGGGAAAGAAATCATACACCAGGCAGGACTTTTTCCTCGGATTGGAAGAGGATAACAATCTGGAGAATCTCCCCAGGAAATTCATTAAGTTCGACGCAACCGGCGATCCCAAGGCCCATCTGGCAATGTTTTTCGCCGAATGCGCCAGGTTCAGTGAAGATAACGGTGCTCTTTTTCTTTGTTTCCCCCGCAGTTTGGAGGGGATAGTTGCCAAGTGGTATGCCGAGCATGTTAATCCCATTGAATTGAGGGATTTTAACAAGGTTGTTAATATGTTTGTTGAGCGCTTCCTGTTCAATACAGAAGCTCTGCCTACGCTCAACCATCTATATAACCTCAATCAAGAACCCAATGAGATGGCCAGGGATTTCATCCACAAATGGAGAAGTATTTGTAACAAGATGAGGAATCCCATTTCTGAGGAACATGCCCTTTAAATTATCCTCAACAACTTCTCACAGCCTTTGAAAAGCCTCATTTTTTCATACCCATCCAAATCATTTATTGAACTGACAGAACGAGCAGAATGGCTCGAAATGTGAGTGGAGAATGAAATGTATGAAGGTATCACTCTAGCCAAGAATGTCCAGGATCCGAAAAAGAAGGCACATTTTACGTACTCAGCCGACGCTCCCGGGGATAATCAGGGCAGCAACAGCAAGAACGACAACAACAGTGGCACAAAGCCTGAATAAAGCAGAGGGAGAAAAGGACAGTTCTTTAAGAACAGTGATAAGCCTCTCTTAAGCGGTCCTCAACAAAAAGGGGATCTTCAGGAAAAGCTCAAGCATATCAATTGGAGCAGGGATCGAAAATTTACTCCCTTGGACCAGCCCCTGGAAAAAGTTTTGGAATATCTATTGTCTCATGGAATGGTTAAACTTCCCAAAGTTGCAGATCCACCAATGATCATGGGAAGATTCAAAGAGCAATATTGCAAATTCCACAGAGCGATGGGGCATGATACCGAGTATTGCTTCGTCCTGAAGCACTTGATCCAGGACTGCATTGATAAAAGCATCCTCATAGAAGATGAAGAGGAAGGAAAAATGAAAATCCTAGCAGCTCCATTCCCAAACCATTCCGCATCAACCATTTCAGAACATTCATTTCTTCCACAAAGCCATATACATCCATGCTCCAGTGAAGACATAAATCTTCAGCATCAGGTAATGGTTCTACATCAGGACCAGCCTACATCCCAGAAAATGAACATCTTCTCGTTTCTAAACCAAATGAATGCATCAGTTGAGAGCGGAAAAACTCAAGTCTTCCCAAAAAGATTCCTTAAAAAAGAGGCCTTCGTAGAGGAAGCAGAAACCTCTAAAGCAGCTGAAGAGTGGGCCAATAGTCTCCAGAAGCCGATCACAACGCTCTCCAACATTTTCAACCTTGAATTGACTCATGATTCCCCAAAGCATCAAGAAATGCTAGATGATTTATTGAGAAAGATCAAGGTGAAGCCAGGCACCACGCCAGAAGACATGGCACAAATAGTGAATCAGGCAATGACTAATGTGCCTATCACCTTCTCTGATGAAGACTTGTCAAAGCCTCATTCATTCCATAACAATGCATTGTACATCGTGGTAAGGACTAGGGCCATGACTGTCCCACATGCACTTGTTGATGGAGGTAGCAACCTCAACATTTGCTCAGAAATGACAATGAAGGCCTTGGGATTAAAAGAAGAAGAATATGTGCCTGATCCTATTACAATCTATGGCTTCGACAATCATGGGCAGGCCGCCAAAAGAAAGATCTTTCTGGAAATCTTCATTAACTATTCAGTGCACACAGTCTTATTCCATGTCGTCAATGTTCCACCCACTTACAATCTTCTGTTGGGATGAACATGGATCCACAATGCTAATGTCGTTCCATCAACCCTCCACCAGTGCATAAAATGGTCCAAGGGAGGAATGATTACCACCATTCTGGGAGAAGATCTCGAAGAAAGGCTGCCATAACCTATGATTCCCCGTCCAACATTTACAGCAGATATTCCAAGCATCCGAGAAGCCGATGAAATCAACCTCAGCGAAAGCTTAGAAATGCTAAAGCTGAAAGATGTCATGGATGAAGAAAATGTTGTAGCCACGGACCAATGGTGAGGACCCTGCTTCTTCAAGTTAGGGGAACACATCAACTACACCTCCTTCAAAGATCATCCCTTATTTCCTTAATTTTCCAAAGCCAGAAAAGGATTTGATCTGTTGATAAAACACGGGTACCAGCCATTCCGAGGGATGGGGAAAAATGAGGACGGCATGGTGGAGCCTATTATTCCCGTTCAACATTCAGACAATTCAGGGTTGGGGTTCACCGGCCAAGATTCTAGCAAGAAAACAATATTTGTTAGAGGAAATAAATGAAAAGATGATGCCTTAGTTTTCCTGCTTTCTGTCCTTGTTTTTCTTGTTAATCTTGTAGGGATGACACAATCCTATCTTTTTGTCAGTTTTGTAAATATTATATTTCCAATCAATGAAAGATCAATCTTCTCTTCATATTTGGGCCTCTATCATTCTTGCTTATATTTTGTATGTGCCATTATTCTTTGCTTTATGCAAAAAGTTTGTTGTTGGCTTATACTTTTCCTTAAAAACCTTTCTTGGCGTTTACAGGATCATAACTCCTGAATCGATGAAGAAATTCATTATCAATCCCAAATATTCAAAATTGGCAAGGATTCCTAAGATAAAAGTCAAAGCAGAGGTCAGCCAGGCAGCAGAGCAGACCGAAGAGCTAGCAGAGTTTGATTCATCTATCCAAGAATTGCCAGAATTTGCTCACATTCAGAAGCAGGATGAACCCTCATCTTTGGTTCAAGATCCAACTGAGGATATCAACATTGGTTCGGAAGATGATCCGAAAATTCTCAAAATTGGTTCACGTCTAAATGCAGATGAAAAAGCAAGACTCACTCAATTCCTTAAGCAGCATCAGACCAATCAAGCAGAAACTGAGAAAGTTAGACCCTCAAATTGAGCAGCAAGTCAAGGAAGGGCTGGAAGATTTGTTAAAAGCAGGCTTCATCCGAGCCATTGATTATCCGAATTGGTTGGCAAATATCATAGCAGTCCCTAAAAAGAATGAAAAAGTTTGGATGTGCATTAATTTCAGGGATCTCAACAAAGCTACCTCGAAGGATGATTATCCACGCCCCAACATCGATCTGTTAATCGATAGCACAGCGGGTCATGCCATGTTTTCTTTCATGGATGGATATTTAGGCTATAATCAGATCAAGCTGGCTGTTCGTGATCAGTCAAAGACTTCATTTACTACACCATGGAGAACCTTCTGCTATACAGTCATGTTGTTCGGGCTCAAAAATGCTGAGGCAACTTATCAAAGTGCAATGGCAGTTATTTTCCATGATCAAATGCACAAAAATATGGATGCATTTGTGGATGACATTCTGGTCAAATCTAAAGAAGAGGAAGATCACCTCGATGCTCTTGGTCAAGTTTTTGAAAGACTCATTCTTTATAAGTTGAGACTTAATCCTCAGAAATGTGTTTTTGGAGTAGAATCCGGCAAATTGATCGGTTTCATTATCAACAAAAACGGATAGAGGTGGATCCAGCTAAAGCAAAGGCAATTATTGACATGCCACCTCCAACTAATCTCAGGGAACTGCGAAGCCTTGAAGGGCGTATTCAGTCTATTCGCAGATTCATCTCCAATTTGGCTATGAGATGTGAACCTTTCAATCATTTGCTAAGAAAATGAGTAAAATTTGAATGGGGATCGGAATGTCAACTCTCGTTTGAGTGCATCAAGCAGTATCTCCTTAATCCACCAGTTTTAAAACTGCCAAAATTAAGGAGGCCTCTCTTATTATATATTTCTGTCAATCAGAATGCCTGTGGCGGATTCCTCGCACAGTATGAAGAGGGCAGTTTGATAGAGCATGCCATCTACTATGTGAGTAAAACTTTCATTGATTATGAAAAGAAGTATTCTCAGATGGAGAAGACTTGTCTAGCTCTGCTTTGGATGTGCCAGAAATTGAGACATTACTTATTGGCATCTGAAATCAAATTCCTATCAAAGCTTAATCCTCTCAAATACATTTTGGAACAACCATTTCTCACTGGACGAATTGCGAAATGGCAAGTCCTCCTGATGCAATATGACTTAGAGTATGTTTCTCAAAAGTCGATTAAAGGCCAAGCGATCGCATATCAGTTGGCAGATTTTCCTCTGACAGAAGAAATTAAAGCAGAAGATAATTTTTCTGATGAGCACATCTGCAATGTCCAACAACCTCCAGTTTGGAACCTCTTCTTCGATGGCTCTAAAAATATGTCTGGCATAGGGATTGGAGTTTTGTTAATCACTCCAGAAAAAGAAATGATCCATTATTCTCTCAAATTTGGTTTCCAATGCACTCACAATATGGCCGAATATGAAGCTCTAATACAAGGCCTCAAAATCCTGCAAAATTTCAATGTCAATAGAGTGCATGCCTTTGGCGATTCATTACTTGTTGTCAGTCAAGTTAACAATGAATGGCAGGTGAAAGATTCAAAATTGATTCCCAATCAGAAGATTGTTCTAGCTCTTGTGGACACCTTCGAAGAATTTCAGCTCAATCACATCAGAAGAGAGCATAATCAAATAGCTGATGGCTTAGCCAGCCTGGGCTCCATTTTATCCTTCAAGGACAGTGAATCATGTCGCTCTTTTGAAGTTGGCAGACTTGAGCAACCTGCTTTCATTTCAACCATGCAAGTAAACCAGATCGATCAAAAGGAGAAGCCTTGGTAGCAAAATATCAAAAATTTCATTGAGATTGGTGAATTTCCACCAGAAGTGCCAAAAAGGGAGCAACGTGCAATTCAGTGTATGTCTATTCGTTATTTCATTCTCGCCAATGTCCTCTACCGCCGTGGGTTCAGTTCTGAGTATGAAAGATGCTTAGACAAAGAAGAAGCTATGGAAATTATCCAAGAGGCACATGAAGGGATTTGTGCTGGCCATGTTGGCTATCAAACTCTTGTCAAGCAGATCGTTCGAGCAGGGTACTACTGGAATACCATGCAACAGGACTGTCATAGATTTGAAGAAGTGCATCAAGTGCCAAATGCACGCACCTTTCATTCATGCGCCGACCACGTATCTACAATCAATTGTTTCTCCTTGGCCATTTTCTATGTGGGCTTTCAACGTCGTAAGCCGAATTACTCCCTCTGCTTCCAATGACCACAAGTACTTTCTGGCTGCGATAGAATACTTCACAAAATGGGTTGAAGTTGTTACTCTACGCACGGTAGAAGGCCGCCATGTGGTTTCTTTCATTCACAAGAACATTCTTTGCCGCTTTGGCATACCACATGATATTGTTTCCAACAATGGAAGCCATTTCAAAAATGAGAGGATGAAAACATTTTGTTCTAAATTCAAAATTTGCCATCATTTCTCAGCTCCCTATTATCCTCAAGGGAATGGACAAGCAGAAGCCACCAATAAGATTCTGATTTGCATTTTGGAAAGGACTGTGAAAACAGGTCGAGATTGGCATGAGAAAATTCATGATGCACTTTGGGCATATTGAACCACCATTCGGACTCCGACTAATGCCACTTCTTCAGAACTTGTTAACGGAACTAAAGTAGTGTTACCTCTCCATGTCCATAAGCCCGCTCTCAAATTTGCCTCCCTTATAGAATTGTCACTTGATCAATATTAGTAGCAGAGATTGGTGCAACTAAATCTACTGGATGAAAAGAGACTCAAGGCAGCAGAGCATGCTCAAGCTTATCGACAGAGGATAGCTCGACACTATGCCAAGTCTGTCATTGAGAGAAAATTTTGAGTTAACGATTTCGTGCTCAGATCGATGACTCATCTCAAGCATCGACCACGGGGCAAGTGGTCACCCAATTGGGAAGGCCCTTATATGGTTAAGGAAGCACTTCCTCGTAATTCGTATCGTCTAATCAACGCAGATGGGGTGGAAATGCCAGATCCCGTCAATGCTCTGCATCTAAAGAAATTTTATACTTAAAATGTTCATTCTAAAGCCTTTTGTACTCTTCAAAGAGCCTTTTCAATAAAACAATGATCTTCTATCAATTCTCACAATCTTCTCCATGATACTGGGGCATTTTATTTTGATCTATAATTGTATTCATTCATCATATGCAGGCAGGATTAGACAAAATTCTTTTCTCAAATTCTCAAATGATCTTGTGATCTTTAATAATTTCATTCATATGGTTTATTTTCTCAATTTAATCAAATTCTCACCAAATTATTGCCAATTTTTGTCAAATTTTAACAATCTTTCATCAATTTTACTATTGAATTTTTATCCATCTTTTTCTTTTAAAATACCCTTTCAGGATAAGAAATAAACCTGATACCTCCTTTCAATGAGGTATTCTTTTTATTATTTTCCCCGTTCAGGATAAGGGGATAAATTCTGAAAGCAGACCACATACAGTTAAACTATGATAGTCCATTAATTTTCGCCAAGGATCTTTGATTTCTAAATTCTTTTTGAAAATCGAGCTCATCTTTAAAAACCCGGTCCTTGCGCTGGTTATTTCTCAAACTTTGTCAATCATATATTGAGCTCATTTGGAAAATCCGGTCCTCGCACCGGTAACTTGCTCAATTCAGTCTTCTGATCAAAGTCTTCCCTTCTACAAAATTCAAAGTTCTGACTTGAACTTCCCAAGAAGTTGATATATTCCAAAAGAACCAACACTCGTTGGTCATGTATCTCCAAAAGAACCAACCCTCGTTGGTCATATATCTCCAAAAGATCCAACACTTGTTGGTCATGTACTCCAAAAAGATCCAGCTCCCGCTGGTCATGCATTTCAAGAGATCCAGCTCCCGCTGGTCATGTATTCCAAAAAAGTCACAGCTCATGCTAGTTGAGCTCCCAAATCAATTTTCTTCAAAACCTTCGGGTTTCAATTTCCCCATTCTATCATTTCCAAACCTTTGGATTTCATATTCTCAAATCTATCATTTTCTCAAACCCCGGGTTATAATCTCCCAAATTCAATCACTTTCAAACCATCAGATTAAATCTTTCATCTAAAATCCAGTTTTTCAGTCGGGATTTAAAATCTAGTGTTTTCACTGGTCAGGATTTTCTAAATCCAGTTTATCATAACTAGTCGGGATTATTAAATCCAGTATTTTTCACTGGTCGGTGTTATCATCGCAAAATTTTTCCCCTCCCTTGCGAGAGAGAAACGAATTTCGCGAGTCAAACTCGACCAAAGTTTTGAAAATGGTTTTGAAAATTACTCGCCTCCGTTTTGAAAATCTGCGGGAAAATTCCATGGAATGGGATCCGCCTGTCGGTACGAGGTTCAACCGTTCCTGGCGCCTTTACCAGGGGTAATTGAACCAAGGATCAATTACGTGCTTTAATTTGACTCAAATAGCTAAATTATGCTCTATTTTCCTAGAATGCACAAAGAATCAGGCTTGTGCTATGAAATTTTTAAAAAATGCAAGTTTGAGAAACTATGATGTTTGCTTTGGAAAATTGAAATGCATTTGGAAAAATGATTGGAAAAGTGCTTGAAATTGGAGTTTTTGGGAAAATCATTGAATTTCATTGGAAATCAGAAATTTGCATCGGAAAGTGATTTCTCAGGAAAACTTGAACTTTGGAAAATCGATTTTGAAATTTGGAATTGCTTTTCTGAGAAAATGGATTTGAGAATCTTGAGAAAATCTAAGAAATTTATTGGAAAATGACTTTTGAAATGGAAAATGAATTCTCAAGAAAACTGGAAAATATGAGAAAATGAATTTCTGAAAACTTGGGATTTTGAAATTTGAGAATTCGAAAACATAGGAAAATCTTGATTTGAAATTGGGAAATGCTTTGAAATCTCATTTGAAAGTTTGGAATTCTGAGAAAATCCAATCCTGAGAAACTTGGAAATTTTTGGGAAAACTGATTTATCTAAAATTGAAATTAGAAAAATGAATTTGAAAATAATGCAATTTGAATGATATGAATGAATGAATATGAATTTGAAAAGGGAATTTCAATTGAGAAATTGGGAAATCCTTTTAAGACTTTGAAAAATGCAGTGCATTTTGAAGTTAGCCTAAGTGTGTAGGCTGAATGTGGCTAATATGAAGATCATAAATCTTGGTTTTCTTCGTATTCTGACTATGGCCATAAATACAAATCCCACCGAGTTTATAAACTCCATAAGAGCTTGTGCACGTGCCATTCGTGTAAACCATAGTGAATTTGAAATAATGTGCATGAATCATACATCACATATTAAAATTTTGCAGAAATTAAACTATATGCAATGCAACCCTATTCTAAGCAGAAATGTAACTCTTATTCCAAATTATTACATTTGATGTTACATTGAATTGAAATAAAAAGAAAAATAAAATCTAAGTCTTCTTCTTGAATGTTC
This sequence comes from Nuphar pumila, assembly GCF_984573655.1. NCBI lineage: Eukaryota > Viridiplantae > Streptophyta > Magnoliopsida > Nymphaeales > Nymphaeaceae > Nuphar > Nuphar pumila. The sequence continues at coordinate 86,974,580 of NC_143259.1, forward strand.
CTGCAAAACTAGAAAACAAGGTTAGCACAAAAATGTAGGTTTTTCTGAATTTATCCGAAAATATGGGAAATTATCGGATATTATTCAGATATAAACCCCAAATCATACCCCATTTGATATAAACATGATAAATAATGAATAAATTTTGAAAATAAACTTGAAAATTCGAAATTGGGGTCAAAATGACCAAAATACCCCTGATGACCTTGAAATCAGGGTTTTCTGAAAGAATTTTTATAAATTTTGGAATTTTGAAAATTAAATGAAATAAATCAAACATAATATGATAAAACATGATGATATGCATGAAAATTTATGAAATTAGAAATTGAAATTTCGAAATTATGGTCAAAATGACCAAAATACCCCCGATAACAAGACTATGGCCTTGAAACCAGGGTTTTCTGAAATAAATTTTGCAAAATTGAAAAATATGAAATGCAAAGAAGATTAAAATTAACCCTAATATGATTCTACATGCTTATGTACATGATAAAAACCCTAAAATGGCGAAAATATCATAAAATATCGAATTTAACCTGATTTTCGCTTGATTTTCGCTTCTGAATTTAAAGATAAACTAACACATGGAGCAAATGAACTTGGAATTAAACCAAATTTGGCATGGACACCTAAAATAACCCTAAGAACAGAATGAAGCTCGAAAATCTAATTTTTTTGTATTTTTAAATATGGAAATTCAAATAAAAACCCTAAATTTTATGATTTTTGCCTAAAATATTGATTCTAAAGGGGATTTAGGATATCAAACTTCCATAAAAATTTCCCAAATTTTATGGGGTGACAGAGGACAGTAAGGCAAGGATTTTTGCCTTTTACACTTTCTGTTTTTGACCTATGGTCGGAGCTGTACCACTCCGGCAAGTCGGATCGGAATCCGGCGACTCTAGTAAATGAAGGAAACAGACAGGTTTCGGTAGAAAATGTGGTAAAAATGGTAGACAGATGGGAAAATGGCTGAAATTGTGGGAAAATGTCCCTGACAAACAGAGGAAGATTTGATATTTTGACACTATTGGGATTCGGGTTACGGTTTGGAAAAGGCCATACTGTTATCAGAGACCTAAATCTCTGCGATTTCTGGACATTGGAATCTGTTAGACAGAAATAGAAAATCCGGGAAAAATACTGGAACAGATCTAAAAATTCCCAAATTTTGGGAAATAACAGGAAATTATGTTATGAACAACTTTCGTGTTGAAAGTTTTTGCAGAAAGGTTATATATTGGATGGACTTGGTGCCTTAAGGTCTGTCTATACCCTGACGAAAGAAAATCGATATTTTCCCAGTGGTCTGAGAAATCCGATTTTTTTACAGAGGTCAAAACTAATTGGAAAAATCTCAAAATTTCCAGATCATTAGTAGATTCAATCATGAATCTACTGTGATTTTTGGAGAATGATCCGAATCTCTCACGATGGTGGTGTCGGAGGTTATTTTCTGCTAAAGTAGAAATTGAAAGTTCTGGAAATGGGAAATCCCAGTTTGGGATTTGATTTATTTGCTGGGGTTCAGAAACCCAAATGAACTCAAATTTTGGGCAGAACATTAATAACATATAATAAAATTTAGCATGAATTTATCAGGATTTATTAAAAAGCAAATTTACATAAAATAATAAATAGACTTCCTATGCAAATCAAAACTGGTAGACTTTCAAAAAAAAAACTAAAGAAGCTAGTAAATCAGTCTACAAACTAAAAAAAAACTAATTAAACATAAGAAGAATGCTTGAAGTAAATAAATAAAAAGAAAATACAGGGGAGTATGAATCATCTTGATATTGGCTCTCGCAATGATAGATCCAATCCATCGAATGGATGGATCTATCGTTCTCTTAGCCCACGCATGTAATAAACATGCATCTTCTTATTTCATTCTATTTAACTTTTTTTTTTTTCAAACAACAAAAAGAAGACCAAGTGAAACGAGAAGCCTTGCCTTGGATCAGTTGCTTTGGTATGACTGAAGCAAAGAGGCGAAGGAGTTGGCAGCAATGGATAAGGAGGTGTTGTGGCTTGGAGGATGCTGCCGCTAGAATGGTGCTGCGGCTGGAGGTGGATATGAGATGTTGGAGCCGGAGCCGTGGTGTGGTTGTAGCCACAAAGGGGAAGCAAGGAGGGGCGGCAGCAGCTTGCTTCTTTGTTGGAGTAATGGCGCCGGCTGTATGGATGCTGAAGCAACGATACCACCTTGGTACAGCTTGGAGTTATCCTTGAAGGAGCTTTGGAGGAGATGGCAGCAACGGTGGCTGCTGTGCTTTTGCTGGAGGAGAGAGATGAAGGCTGGCTGTGTAATGAAATGAACCGGCTGGTAGGTTGCAGCCAAGGGGAAAGCTGCTGTGGTAGGGCTGGAGCAGCAATGGGGAGAGCTAAAGGGAGAGAGAGAGAGAGAGAGAGAGAGAGAGAGAGAGAGAGAGAGAGCCGTGAGGTTAGAAGATGGGCTGCCGTTCTTTTTTTTTCTTCCTTTTGTATTGAACTTAGGTTTTGATTTTTATCAAAACCTAAGTTTCCATTGTTATCTCATGAGCCATACGTGAATGGCTATGGCTATAGCTTTTGCTTTGAAAAAGATGGAAAGGAAGTAAGGAAGAAAGGGGAAAGAAGGAAGAGAAAGAAAAGGAAAGAAGAGGGGAAGAAGGGAAAGGAAAGAAAGAAAGAAAGGAGAGGGGGCTGGAGCTTTGGCTGACCACCTTGTGGGTCCCACCTCCTCTCTAACATAAAATAAAAATAAAAAAAAAATAAAAATAAAAATCACTAAAAACAAAACAAACAAATAAAAAGAAACATTTTTTTAATAAAGTAGAAATGCAAATGAATGGGCCATCTCAGAGCGGGTCCAAATTCCACTTTTGAAATTCATTTTGACGATTAAAGGGGTATAATAGTCTTTTCAAAAAAATTCCAAACGAAACGAGCTAATTTTGGCAGTTTTTGAAACGAGCTCGGATTTTGAAGTTCGATACCCCGTTGCGAAGCAAATCCAGTGTAGAATTTGAAAATTTGATTTTGAAAGAAATCCAGATTGTTTTTCTCGAGAAAATATTTCCAAACGAAACGAGCTATTTTTGGCAGTTTTTGAAACAAGCTCGGATTTTGAAGTTCAATAGCTCATTGCGAAGCAAATCCAGTGTAGAATTTGAAAATTTGATTTTAAAAGAAATCCAGATTGTTTTTCTCAAGAAAATATTTCCAAATTTAGACTCTCGGGGTGAAAATGTCAATTTTGGAAACCCGAGGTTTGAAATTGATTTCTGAAAACTTTTAAAACTCAATCTGGATTGAAATTTATAAAACTGGAGTTCTGGACTTCGAAAATGAAATGAAATGTGATGAAATGTTATGAAATGCTGAGAAATGATATGAAATGATGAGAAATGACATGAAATGCTATGCGAAATGCTAACCCTGAATGAAGAATTTTGGATGTCAGACCCCGATCGACACTTGTATCAGTTTAGAAAGCATTAAAATTGATAAAATTTTCAAAATAGCTCAAGAAATGGTTTTCGGGACTCTACTGGGTCAGAGTGACACTGAAAATTGAGGTTCGAGCTGGATTGAACTGAGATGAGCCAGATTGAGCTAGGTTTTAGAGTTTCAGAACTCCAATGAGCTGACAATGATACTGACTCAATTGACCTTTCCGACTGAATTTTCAAGAAAACTTGCCATTTTTAGAGAAATGGTACGGAATGATCACTGGAGCGAATTGAATTACGAACTTGAGCTGGCTTTGAGCTAAAAAAAAGGTCAATAATACTGACATGAACTAAAATTGAAGCTCAAACACTACCTCAATTGACTAAACTCAACTCAATTTCAGCTGAAAGAGATAAAATGGACTAAGATGGGCTCCTAGACACTTGGAAATGGTTTTGAACTGAAACTGGAGCACTTGAACTCCTGGTGAGCTCAAGTTAGACTCTGGGGAGCATGACTGACTGAGAATGACTGACTTAGAGACAATTGGCTTGGATTCAAGTGAGAAATGAGCTCATTTTTGAATAAATGATCCCATTTTGGCAGGAATGGTCAGAAATGGAAATGGTTTATTCATTATGAGATCAGATGAGCTTGAGATGACTGATATTCTAACTGTCTTGAATTGACCAATGAGCTTGGTTGACTCCGACTGACTGGGGTCCGGGATGACCTAGGGGTAAAATGGTAATTTTCCTAATGAAAATGGGTAAAATGGTGATTTTTTGAAACTGACTCGGGGTTTGACTCCTACACTGACCTAACAGGGTTGGCACTGAACAAGGAGGATTGTTTGAGAATGAGTGAGGAAAATTTGGGGTGTTTACAGATGCCCCTCTTTGCTACTAAGCCGGCTTGAAGACGAGCTTAGTGGCAAAGAAAAACACACCAAATTTTGGCTATAAAAATGCCCCAGTTAGAAGGATCCGACTGGATATGAAGATATTAGCCCTGATGAAAATGGTAGATATGAAATGGAGAATAAAAAAAAAAATTTACTTCAAAAGAAGTGAGATTCAGGTTTTGCCCTTAACTTGGATGGGACGGGCAATACCTCGTGTAGAAACGAAGCTCAGGTTTGACCCTTAACCTGACCGGGGAATGAAATACCTCATCAAAGGAGGCTCAGGTTTGTACCCTTATCCTGATTGGGAGGAAAATGAAATACCTCATCAAAGGAGGCTCAGGTTTGTACCCTTATCCTGATTGGGCAGAAAAATGAATGGAATCCTCGAAGGAAGAAACCATGATGGAACCTTCGGATTTCCGCACAATGAATCCGATAGGGGTTTTGCAAAAGGATGAATTTGGGGTCCCTAAAGCTTGAAAAGGGATTGATTTTGGGCGTCTCATTGCTGAGACTAAATAACTTTTGAAATTGCCTTTTGCTGAAATTGGTGGCTTAACCTCAAGCCGAAATTGGACTGTCTATGGTGGGACAGTGGGGACACAGGGAAGTGTGCGAATCTGAGAGCCCATGCGCTCAGATTATACCAACAGAAGGGAAGGAATCTTGAAAACTCCCATTATCAAGTCCTTAAAAGGGATAACAACTGATGTCGGGATGCGCCAAAGATGAACCTCAAGCTCTCGCTTCACGCCAGGATAGCTAGAAAATATTGTCAAAATGTTGGAAATTATTGTTGATTCGAAATAATTGAAAGTGATGCACATTGCTTTGAAAATATTCTCTCTTTTCTTCCTGAAGTATTATCTCTGATTGGGCTTAACTTCGTAAAATCAAGATTCGAATTCAAATTGCTTGCAATTGGCTTTCTTTCAAGGAAGCTATCAATTTCCCTGATATGAGCAGAAAAGAGAGTATTCTTGATATTGTGAAAGCAATTTGTGAAAGAATATTGATAATAGAATTTCACAAAATTTAAAGAGGATTCTTTGGCAGATTTGGCAGTCTGATATCCTGGAATTCTTTCTCATGACGATCTTTCTGCCTACTATTTTTTTTTTTTGGCAGAATTAGAGCTCTCTTGGGTTTTTGGAGATTACATCATCCTTCATTTTGGAGATGTCTTGACTTTTCTCTCTCTTTTTTTTTTTTTTTAGAAGGGTACGTCACAAACTCCTTCATCTCAGAGATGCTTCGATCCTTCTTTTCTCTCAGGGATTATATTGACGGTTATTGGCGCTTTGGTTGGAAATCTGTTGATGATAGCAGAAATTAAATATCTTTTAGGGTTTGTCGGGAGGCTCATCGCAGTCGCCTTCATCTTGACGGTGCTCTGAACTTTCCCTGGAAGGATCCGTCACAAACTCCGTCATCTTGGAGATGATTCAAATCTTCTTTGGCCCCGGGGGTCTACTCGCCTAATTCGCCTTCATCTTGACGACAGTTGAGAGATCCCTTTTGCAGATATTTAATTGCAGCTTTAGGTGATTGAGGAGATATAGGGATTGAATGGATTTTTCTGTATCACCCAGGATATTTTGACTGCTTTATTTTCCAAGAATGATCTTTAAAAATGTGCCATTGACTGCGATCAATACCGATCACTTATGGCTTTGCAACAACATTGAATTTCCTTTGCTGGCCATATCGAGGATTTATTCTTCATCCTTTTGGTCGGCTAATAGAAAGAATTTGAATTTTGAATCCTTTTTCACGAAAGCTTTGACCTTTCAGAGATAATACTGAAGGTATTCTGAGGTAATGTTTTTGTGCAATAAAAATTTTGAAATCAATAAATATTTAATGACAAATTGACAAGATTTTCTTGAAATCCTTTGTGGAAGCGAGTATTTGAAGCACAACGTAACACATCCATGACAAAAATTTTCTTCTCCTTTCCCCAAAGGAGAAGATTCAGACATTGGAAATAGAAATTACTCCTCTCTTCCCTGAATAGGAGGTGTTTGCAAAATGAACTTTCGAAGAGAAATTAAGCTTTCGTCAAAACTTCCTAACATTAGGCTTCTCTTATGGAAAGGGGGCCGGTAATGATGAGGTCGGTGAATTGGTCATGAAGGAACGAGTCCATCACACTCTCCCTGAAAAGAGGGTCCTTCATGATGAAATGGCCTAGTTTGAAATTGCGGTCACAAGGAAAGCGAGCTTCCGTCGAAGCTCTCCCTGAATTAAGGGTTCCTTGTATGAAATTGGAAATTTGTTTTGCAAACGGTTCACATAGACACGAGTCCCTTCAAACTCTCCCTGAAAAGGGGCTAGGTGAACAAAGGATAGCATGCGAAAAGAACGAGCTCCCTTGAACTCTCCCTGTACAAAGGGTCTCTCGCAAGAGGAAATGATTGGAATTGGTATGAAATTGGAATTTGGAAAATTTAAAATTTTGAAATTTGGAATTTGAAATTGGAAATTTGGAAATTTGGAAATTGATATTTGGAAACTGGAAATTGATTGACTCGAAGGTCAAAATTGGTTGACCCAAATGTCGAAATCGGAAATTTGGAATTTGAAAATTGGAAATTGGAAATTGGGAAATTGATTGACCCGAAGGTCGAAATTGGAAATTTTGGAAATTGATTGGCCCGAAGGTCGAAATTGGAAATTGAGTGACCCGAAGATCGAATTTGAAAATTGGTTGACCCAGAGGTCGAAATTGGAAATTTGGAAATTGGGTGGCTCGAGGGCCGAATTGGTAATTGAAATTTGAACTTTGATGAATGATCAGCACAAAGACTGAACCCGAGAGGTTGACTGATACGACCCACCAGTGAGACACTAACACAAGTGCTCAATCTTGAAAGAACACCAGCATGAATACCGGGTTTTGAAAATATGTCAACATAGACATTGGATTTTAAAAATATATCAGTTCGAGCACTGAATTTTGGAAGTGTACCAGTTTGAGCACTGGATTTCAAAATTGTACCAGTTCAAGCACTGAGTTTTGAAAATATACTTTGTTTTTAATTTGAAATTTGAATTTTTAAAAGAGACCTATGCTCTTAAAGTATTTGGGAATTGTAACGAGAATGATTGTCGGGGTCTCAGGATTATCCCTTATCCTGAATGGGTAGCGAACTTGATGCAAATGCATGCCAATGAATGCAGATGTATGCAAATATGAAAATGATATAAATGAATGCACATGCGTGCAAAATGAGAGATTTGTTTATCCTGCCTGCATACAGGATATTTGTAGATAAAAACAAAATTTTTAAAAAAAATGCCCCAGTATAACTAGGAAAGGAGATTTTAACCATTATTGAACAAAATTTGGAGGAATTACAAAGAATAAGACATGGTTTAAGTATAGAATTTTTTCAAATGCCGAGCATTGATGGGATCTGGTAATTCCACTCCGTCAGCATTTATGAGCCGATATGAATTACGAGGTAATGCCTCTTTGACAACATAGGGACCTTCCCAATTTGGTGACCACTTGCCACCTGGGCGGTGCTTGAGATAAGCCGTTGACCTGAGCACTAGATCATTGACTCGAAATTTTCTTTCAATGACTGATTTTGCATATTGTCTGGCTATCTTCTGACGATACGATTGAGCGTGCTCTGCTGCTCTGAGTCTTCTTTCGTCTAGCAAATCAAGTTGTACTAGCCGTTGTTGTTGATACTGATCAAGAGGTAATTCGAGAAGTGATGCAAATTTCAGAGCAGGTTTCTGAACATGTAGAGGCAATACTACTTCGGTTCCGTAGACAAGTTCTGACGGAGTAGCATTAGTTGGAGTTCGAATGGTGGTTCGATATGCCCACAATGCATCATGAATCTTCTCATGCCAGTCACGACCTGTTTCCAAAGTTCGCTCCAGGATTCGAATCAAAATCTTATTGGTGGCCTCTGCTTGGCCATTTCCTTGAGGATAATAAGGAGAGGAGAAATGATGATGAATTTTGAACTTCAAACAAAAAGTCCTCATTTTCTCATTCTTGAAATGACTGCCATTATCTGACACAATATCATGTGGTATGCCGAAACGACATAGGATATTCCTATGGATGAACGAGACCACATGTCGACCTTCTACTATGCGTAGAGTGACTGCTTCTACCCATTTAGTAAAATATTCTGTTGCAGCAAGAAAATATTTATGGCCATTTGAAGCAGAAGGAGTAATGGGGCCAACAACATCAAAAGCCCACATAGAAAATGGCCATGGTGAGACGACAGATTGCAAATATGTCGCTGGCGCATGAATGGAAGGTGCATGCATCTGGCATTGAACGCACTTCTTCACAAAACGATAACAATCTTGTTGCATAGTTCTCCAGTAATAGCCTGCTCGGATGATTTGTTTGACAAGAGTTTGGTAGCCAACATGACCACCGCAGATACCTTCATGTGCTTCTTCCACAACTTCTTTGGCTTCTTCTTCGTCCAAACATCTAGAATATTCAGAGCTAAATCCACGACGATAAAGGACGTCAGCAAGAATAAAATATCGCGCAGACATGCGCTGAATTGCTCGCCGCTCTTTCTTTGAGAGTTCTGGAGGAAATTCGCCAGTTTCAATGAAATTCTTGATGTCATGATACCAGGGCTTCTTCTTTTGCTCCGCCTGGTTTACCTGCTCTACTGGGACGAAAGCAGGTTGATCAAGTCTGCCAATTTCAAAGGAGCGACAAGATTCTTCGTTCCTGAAAGACATGATGGATCCCAGATTGGCTAAACTGTCTGCAATTTGATTGAAATCTCTCTTGACATGAAAAAGTTGGAATTCTTCGAAATTGCTAACAAGAGCTGAGACGATCTTCTGATAAGGAAGTAACTTCTGATCCTTCACTTGCCATTCAGCTAAGACTTGATTGACGACGAGCAAAGAGTCGCCATAAGCATGCACTCTTTTGACATTGAAGTCTCGTAGAATTTTCAGACCTTGTATCAAAGCTTCATACTCGGCCATATTATGAGTGCACTGAAAATCTAATTTGAGAGAAAAGGGGATCATCTCCTTCTCAGGTGTGATCAACAGAATCCCGATTCCTATGCCTGCCATATTCTTGGAACCGTCAAAGAATAAATTCCAAATTGGATATTGTTGAATATTGCAGATACGCTCATCGGGGAAATCATCCTCGATTTTAACATCTTCTGCTAAAGGAAAATCTGCTAATTGATCTGCAATTGCTTGGCCCTTGATAGATTGCTGAGAGACATATTCCAAATCGTATTGCATCAATAAAACCTGCCATTTGGCAATCCGTCCACTGAGGAAGGGTTGCTCTAGAATATACTTGAGAGGATTTAATTTGGATAGGATCTTGACTTCAGATGTCAACAGATAGTGTCTCAATTTCTGACACATCCAAACCAGAGCTAGACATGTCTTCTCTATCTGAGAGTATTTCTTCTCATAATCAATGAAGGTTTTACTCACATAGTAAATGGCATGCTCTACCAGACTGCCTTTTTCGTATTGCGCCAAGAATCCGCCACAAGCCACTTGATTAACTGAAATGTATAGCAGTAGGGGTTTCCCTAATTCTGGTGGCTTTAACACAGGAGGATTGAGCAAATATTTCTTGATGCGTTCGAACGATTGCTGACACTCTGGTCCCCATTCGAATTTCACTCCTTTTCTGAGCAAATGATTGAAAGGCTCACATCTCATGGCCAAATTGGATATGAATCGCCGAATTGATTGCATGCGTCCCTGAAGGCTACGCAATTCTTTCAGATTAGTCGGGGGAGACATGTCAATGATAGCTTTGGCCTTAGCGGGATCAACTTTTATCCCCTTTTTGCTGACTAGAAAGCCTAACAATTTGCCAGATTCGACTCCAAAAACACATTTTTGTGGATTGAGTCTTAGCTTGTAAAGAATGAGCTGCTTGAAAACTTGATTGAGAGTTTCGATGTGATCTTCTTCTTCTTTGGATTTTACCAGAATATCATCGACATAGGCATCCATGATTTTGTGCATCTGATCATGGAAAATGACGGCCATAGCACGCTGATAAGTGGCTCCAGCATTCTTAAGTCCAAATGGCATGACTGTATAACAAAAAGTGCCCCAAGGAGTAGTGAAAGATGTCTTGGACTGATCACGAGCGGCCAACTTGATCTGATTATATCCGGAATATCCATCCATAAAAGAGAACATAGCGTGACCTGCTGTGCTATCAATCAAAAGATCAATATTAGGAAGTGGATAATCATCCTTAGGAGTCGCTTTATTGAGATCTCTGAAGTCGATGCAAATTCGAACTTTACCATTTTTTTTGGGAACAACAACAATATTTGCTAGCCAATCTGGATAGTCAATGGTTCGAATGAACCCTGCTTTGAGTAGGTCTTCTAGACCTTCCTTAACTTGTTGTTCCACTCGAGGATCCATCTTTCTCAGTTTCTGCTTAACCGGCTTGACATTTGGTTTTAGGATGAGACGATGTTCAACCAATTTATTATCTAGACCTGGCATGTCCTCATATGTCCACGCGAACACTTCATCATGTTGCTTGAGAAAACGGGTGAGCCTTTCTTTCTCTTCCGGGCTCAAACTGCTGCCAATCTTGAGAATTTTAGGATCGTCTTCTGATCCAATATTGATATCCTCAGTCGGATCCTGAACTAAGGATGATGGCTCATCTTGTTTCTGAATTGCTGCAAATTCTGGTAATTCTTGAAGAGATGAATCAAATTCTGCAAGTTCTTCTGACTGCTTTGTAATCTGACTGCATTCTGCTCTTATTTTAACCTGATGAATCACTGTTGGCTTTGAAAAGGCCTCTGGATTAAGAACGAGCTTCTTGATAGATCGGGAAGACATTCTGAAAATTGGAGAATAAATCGATTCAGGAAAATCTCCTATCATAAAACAAATTACTTTTGTTAAGAAAATAATTTGAAAGATAAAAGAGAAGAATAATGGCAAATTTTCAAAGATTTGATAACGAGAAGTAAAGAGACAAATGGCATCCAGATAGACAAAGGAAATTTTCAACTTTATTGAAAGATTGAATTGAGGACAATGATTGAAATGAAACGGGATATCATCCTAAATGTGAAAACAAAAGAATAGAAATGAAAGACAAGCAGATGCCCTTAGTGCGTCCCTTTGATAAAGATAGTGCCCTTCTGAGATCTTCTGCCACTAAAGCCCAATCCGGCTCTCTGAGTATAGTGCTGAGGAATTACTGGCTCGAGACGACCATTCCCATTTTTTCCCAAGCCTTGAAAAGGCTGATAACCATGCTTTACTAACAAATCAAATCCCTTTTTGGCCTTCATAAATTGGGAGAACAGTGGATGATCTTTGAATGTATTATAGTCAATTCGTCCTCCAATTTTGAAAAACTGTGGGCCTCTCCATCGAGTCATGGCCACTGTATGTGCTGGCTGTTCAGCCGTCTGCAGTATTCCCGAATTTTCTTCAAAGCTGACCTCATCAATGCCCCTAATGCTAGGGATATCAGTAGTGAAAGTGGGCCTAGGAACCATGGGTTGTGCAAGCCTCTTCTCCGGATCCTCGCCCAAGACTGTTGTGATCATTCCACCTTTTGACCACTTGACACACTGATGTAAAGTAGACGGCACCGCGTTCGTGTTGTGAATCCACGGTCGTCCCAACAACAGATTATACGTTGGGGGTACGTTGACCACATGAAAAAGGACAGAGTGGACCGAGTAGTCAATGAAAATTTCCAAGAAAATTTTCCCTTTAGCTGTCTGGCCATGATTATCAAACCCGTAGATAGTGATCGGGTCTGGGATATATTCCTCTTCTCTAATGCCCAAAGCTTTGGCTGTCATTTCTGGGCATATATTGAGGCTGCTGCCTCCATCTATCAGCACATGAGGAACAGTCATTCCTCTGGCTCGAATCACAACATACAAAGCGTTGTTGTGAAACACATGCGGCTTAGAAAGATCTTCATCTGAGAAAGTGATTGGAGCATTTGTCATGGCCTGATTGACTATCTGGGCCATGTCTTCAGGAGTTATGCTCGGTTTCACTTTGATTTTCCGCAACAGATCATTCAACACTTGCTGGTGCTTGGCGGAAGCTTGGGCTAAATCCAAGATTGAGACATGGGATAATGCAGTAATCGGCTTTGGTGTCGATGTCTCACCTTTCTCCGGAGCGGGCTTAATAAAGTGCTTGGGGAGCCATGGCATTCTTTTAGTCACCTCAGGAGATACCCCACCGGGTTTATCAGATACTTTCATTTTACCAAAAGCTGCAATGAGATCCATTTTCTGAGCTTTGGACTCAGTTTGCTGCAGTACCAGGACCTGATGTTGGACTTGCATATCCCTTTTAGAGCATGGCCTAATATGCTCCTGCGGCTGAAAAGGCTGTTCAGAGACGACCGCCGTAGAATGATGGGGAAAGGGTTTCTTTAGAATATCCATATTTTCATCTTCGGCACCCTCTACCAGAAGATTCTTGTCGATGAGATCCTGAACAATATTTTTGAGAACGAAGCAGTTCTCAGTATTGTGCCCCACTGTTCTGTGAAATTTACAAAATTGATCTTTGAATTTCCCCATGGGAATAGGAGGATCAACCAACCTAGGCAGTTTGACCATCTCCTTGGTCAACATATACTCGAGCACAGTCTCAAGGGATTGGTCTAGTGGAGTGAATTTCCTGTCATAACTCCACCCTTCATGCTTTACTTTTTCTCGGGGCTTCGGTCCCTGTTCTAATTGAAGTGGCTTATTGTATTGAGGCACTGACTTGCCTTTCTGATCGTTCTTGTTGGAACTTCCTGCCCCATAACAGAAATCTTTGTTCTGCCCCTTACAGTGGTTCCAATTATTATTTCTGACAGAATGAGTGAAGTGAGTCTTCTTCTTCTGCTCAGTTTGGCCGTTGTTCTTAGTAAAGGTGAAGCCTTCATAGAAACCATTTTCCATGCTCAACTCGAGCCATTCAGCTCGCTCTGTCAGTTCAATGAATGTCCTTGATGGTGCAGTAGAGATGAGACCTCTTAGAGGCTGTGAGAAGTTACTCAGAATTAGGGACAAAGCATGTCCCTCTGATATGGGGTCCCTCATCTTGTTACAAGCTGACCTCCATCGGTGGATAAAATCTCTGGCCTTCTCATTTTCTCTCTGTTTAAGGCCGCAAAGATGGCTGAGGGTGGGAAGTGCCTCAGCATTGAAGAGAAATCGCTCAATGAACATGTTTACCACTTTGTCAAATTCCTTCAACTCAATTGGATTCACATGCTCCGAGTACCATTTAGCTGCGGTTCCCTCCAGACTGCGAGGGAAACATAGGAAAAGTGCACGATTGTCTCGTTTGAATCTGGAGCATTCAGCGAAGAACATGGCGAGATGAGCTTTAGGATCGCCAGAACCATCGAATTTGATAAACTTTCTGGGGAGATTCTCGAGATTGTCGTCCCCATCCAAACCATCATAGAAGTCTTCGCTGGTGAAGACTTTCTTGCCCTTGTCGCGGGCCTGCAAGTCTCGAAGCATTCTGACCACATCTTTGAACTGCGGCTGGTCAGAGTCATTGAGAGATTGCTCTTTGAATTTGTGGGTTGACCCCTGCCCCTGGGTAGACTTGCAGAATGCCTGATGGGTCTCAAACTCTTCATCTGAATCTTCCACTGATTCCTCTTCATCAGTTGCATCAACATGCTGGGCAGGCTTCTTGGATATCTTCAAGGCTTTCTTGACTGCCCGGCCTTTTGTCTTTTGCTTCACCTGTGCTTTCTCTGTACTGGCTTCAGCTTGTTCTGCCAGCATTTTAGTCATCATCTTCTTAAACATGGCATACATTTGAGGATCAATGTCATCCTCAACCTGTTGCCCCTGATTTTTGCCTGAGCGCGGGGAATCCATTTCTTCGTCTGAAGCTGTCGAATATGCGATTCCCTCGACTGGTGCAGTCTTCTTCCCTGACCTTGTTTGAACCATTGACTGTCACGAATGCTCTCTGCAGGGCAAAATCGATGGTTAGGCTTTTTTGAGAGAGATTTTGATTGGAAGAAAATATTCGCTGAGAATTTTGGTAGACAATTTGAAAGAATATCCCATTACTAGGGATTGAGTCGTCGCGGGGATTACGACAATTGCGTTGTCATTCCTTTGCAAAGAAAATAAACAACTGAAAATTTAAGCCTTGTTACCTAGGCGAGGTCGTCAAACCAAGAATTGAAGAATTTGCAAGATTTTTATTTATTGAAAGAAAACATGATTGCATCAATAATAAACTTGAGAAAGAGGGGGCGGACAGACAATTTGCCACCACTCTTTATAACTAGCAGAGACACGAGGACCGGGAAAAAGCGGAAGAGTAACAAAAGAGTCCCAGCCATATCTGGCAGAATTGTATGCTCCGGACCACTGTGCTGATGTAAGGTCGAACTCTGGCACGACTCCAGATAGCAGCCGCATCTCTATGTGCTTCTGTCTCTGAGAAAACTGTCGAACACACCGCTCCGGATGATAGTAAGCATAGAAGAATGGACCAAGCAACTTGAATCTCTTGCCATATGCATAGGTGTATCTGGGAGGCGATAATTCTCGATCAAAATAGTCCCACACCACTTCTTCTTCCTGCAGATAGTCGATCAGGAATCGGTACCGCGCAACTGGAAGGAGCTCCTTACCGTTGTATCTGAATGAACTAGCTCTGGTTGGTACATGCTGAAGGAACCAAGATTGAAGAGCATAAGTACATCCCTCGACTAAGATGGACTCTCCAAGTGTGAAGCGGGTCAGTCCTCTGTATAGAAAAGCAAGCGCGGCCATGGCTATCGAGAGACGGCTGGTCTGTCGACTTCCCCATCTTCTCAAAAGTTGAACTATTCTGACATCCACATAATTTTGTCCATCTGGAAAGAAAGCAAGTCCCACAGTACACAAAACCATCGCATGCTGAATTCTCTCTCGAGCTGTCCTGGACAACAAGCTGACTTCTGCGAATTCTCCATACTGTCGGTAGATCTCGATCAGACTCACGTATTCATTCCCATTTTCTTCAATCAGTGGCCAAGACTTGCGCCCTGTCATGCGAGCTACGGCATCTTTGGGGTCCAGACCCTTGACATTGATCAGAAACTGCTGCTCTAACGGATCTCCAGGCTGACCGGCTGGCTCAGGCAGTACCATAATCTCTGAGAATTCATCCATTAGTATTGTCATCTCGCCCCACGGGAACCAGAACGTGCAAGTGCGCGGATTCCACCACTCCGCCAGTGCATGAATCAGATTGCCGTTGACTGTCAACTTTCCCACTGCAGATGCCAATTCCAACCCACAATCGCTCAAGTGGTCCGGAAACATACGAGAGAAATTTTTGAACCAGACATAGTACCACCGGGGGAAGAAGGGTCCGGTGCTAAGAGATTGATGCTCAGGAAGACTTTGTCGCACCTCATAGGAGATGTGACCCTCAGGAAAAACAGAATCGAGCTGACTGGATGCCATTGGACTGAAAGACAAGAAGACTGGAATTAGACTTTGGAAAAATATAAGAAATTTGAAAATTGCAGGCAGGATAAAATGAAAGCTGGAAATTCGAAGTCCAGAGGAACGAAAGAATGGAAAATTTCCTGGAGTTTTGAAGGAAAAGATGAATAATTTAGAAAAATCATCCAGGGTTTTTGAGAAAAAGGAGATATTTCATAAAAGATGAAAAATGAGGTATTTTGGAAAATTGTTTGGTATTTTGGAAAACTTGGGAAAAATATGAGAAAATAAGGCGAAAATGAATATCATATATACAATTACAAACAATTATGCACATACAGCAATCCCTAGGAAGCCAACTCTAAATGCATTGATTTTGAAAGAGCTTTAGGACCCTAATCCTGACTCTAGGCTTAGATCAACTGTGTCCAATCATGCTATGCCGATATACTCGAGCCGAGGCTCGATGTACGTGGCATAAAACTCATCTCCGGGTCTAGGCTTGTGTTTTCCCAACATCCTTGAGCGCCTGCCGATATACGTTGGACTATGGCCCTTGGTACGTGGCAGGGGGGCGTTAGCCCAAATAAGTGGCCCAGTTGTGAGGCTCTGTCCCGAACTATGGTTCTGGAAGAGAGCCCAACAACGTGAAGACCGGGTAGACATAGGTGGGGTGGTTTTTGAAATATGATCACATGCAGGCAAACAGAGGGCTCTAAGTCCTAAAGAGATAGAATTTTGAAAACTTTTGAAGAAGCAAACATTGTTTTCATACAAGTCCTAGATTGAGGAGTGTTGTATTTCAGACCTAAGTCTAAGTGAGCATGCATAATTCTCCTCAATATGGTCCTACCAAACCATGCCTAGTCTATATGCAATCCATGTCAGCTGGGTTCAAGTCTAGGCTCCTAGGTTCACATGATATCAGAAATTAAAGCTGACATTTCATAGAACATAATTTTGACAATTGGGCTAAGTTAAAGCACATAATTGATCAGGCGAGGACAGGTCCCATCACGGTCGCCAAACCTGTTATCATCGCAAAATTTTTCCCCTCCCTTGCGAGAGAGAAACGAATTTCGCGAGTCAAACTCGACCAAAGTTTTGAAAATGGTTTTGAAAATTACTCGCCTCCGTTTTGAAAATCTGCGGGAAAATTCCATGGAATGGGATCCGCCTGTCGGTACGAGGTTCAACCGTTCCTGGCGCCTTTACCAGGGGTAATTGAACCAAGGATCAATTACGTGCTTTAATTTGACTCAAATAGCTAAATTATGCTCTATTTTACTAGAATGCACAAAGAATCAGGCTTGTGCTATGAAATTTTTAAAAAATGCAAGTTTGAAAAACTATGATGTTTGCTTTGGAAAATTGAAATGCATTTGGAAAAATGATTGGAAAAGTGCTTGAAATTGGAGTTTTTGGGAAAATCATTGAATTTCATTGGAAATCAGAAATTTGCATTGGAAAGTGATTTCTCAGGAAAACTTGAACTTTGGAAAATCGATTTTGAAATTTGGAATTGCTTTTCTGAGAAAATGGATTTGAGAATCTTGAGAAAATCTAAGAAATTTATTGGAAAATGACTTTTGAAATGGAAAATGAATTCTCAAGAAAACTGGAAAATATGAGAAAATGAATTTCTGAAAACTTGGGATTTTGAAATTTGAGAATTCGAAAACATAGGAAAATCTTGATTTGAAATTGGGAAATGCTTTGAAATCTCATTTGAAAGTTTGGAATTCTGAGAAAATCCAATCCTAAGAAACTTGGAAATTTTTGGGAAAACTGATTTATCTAAAATTGAAATTAGAAAAATGAATTTGAAAATAATGCAATTTGAATGATATGAATGAATGAATATGAATTTGAAAAGGGAATTTCAATTGAGAAATTGGGAAATCCTTTTAAGACTTTGAAAAATGCAGTGCATTTTGAAGTTAGCCTAAGTGTGTAGGCTGAATGTGGCTAATATGAAGATCATAAATCTTGGTTTTCTTCGTATTCTGACTATGGCCATAAATACAAATCCCACCGAGTTTATAAACTCCATAAGAGCTTGTGCACGTGCCATTCGTGTAAACCATAGTGAATTTGAAATAATGTGCATGAATCATACATCACATATTAAAATTTTGCAGAAATTAAACTATATGCAATGCAACCCTATTCTAAGCAGAAATGTAACTCTTATTCCAAATTATTACATTTGATGTTACATTGAATTGAAATAAAAAGAAAAATAAAATCTAAGTCTTCTTCTTGAATGTTCCTGCAAAACTAGAAAACAAGGTTAGCACAAAAATGTAGGTTTTTCTGAATTTATCCGAAAATATGGGAAATTATCGGATATTATTCAGATATAAACCCCAAATCATACCCCATTTGATATAAACATGATAAATAATGAATAAATTTTGAAAATAAACTTGAAAATTCGAAATTGGGGTCAAAATGACCAAAATACCCCTGATGACCTTGAAATCAGGGTTTTCTGAAAGAATTTTTATAAATTTTGGAATTTTGAAAATTAAATGAAATAAATCAAACATAATATGATAAAACATGATGATATGCATGAAAATTTATGAAATTAGAAATTGAAATTTCGAAATTATGGTCAAAATGACCAAAATACCCCCGATAACAAGACTATGGCCTTGAAACCAGGGTTTTCTGAAATAAATTTTGCAAAATTGAAAAATATGAAATGCAAAGAAGATTAAAATTAACCCTAATATGATTCTACATGCTTATGTACATGATAAAAACCCTAAAATGGCGAAAATATCATAAAATATCGAATTTAACCTGATTTTCGCTTGATTTTCGCTTCTGAATTTAAAGATAAACTAACACATGGAGCAAATGAACTTGGAATTAAACCAAATTTGGCATGGACACCTAAAATAACCCTAAGAACAGAATGAAGCTCGAAAATCTAATTTTTTTGTATTTTTAAATATGGAAATTCAAATAAAAACCCTAAATTTTATGATTTTTGCCTAAAATATTGATTCTAAAGGGGATTTAGGATATCAAACTTCCATAAAAATTTCCCAAATTTTATGGGGTGACAGAGGACAGTAAGGCAAGGATTTTTGCCTTTTACACTTTCTGTTTTTGACCTATGGTCGGAGCTGTACCACTCCGGCAAGTCGGATCGGAATCCGGCGACTCTAGTAAATGAAGGAAACAGACAGGTTTCGGTAGAAAATGTGGTAAAAATGGTAGACAGATGGGAAAATGGCTGAAATTGTGGAAAAATGTCCCTGACAAACAGAGGAAGATTTGATATTTTGACACTATTGGGATTCGGGTTACAGTTTGGAAAAGGCCATACTGTTATCAGAGACCTAAATCTCTGAGATTTCTGGACATTGGAATCTGTTAGACAGAAATAGAAAATCCGGGACAAATACTGGAACAGATCTAAAAATTCCCAAATTTTGGGAAATGACAGGAAATTATGTTATGAACAACTTTCGTGTTGAAAGTTTTTGCAGAAAGGTTATATATTGGATGGACTTGGTGCCTTAAGGTCTGTCTATACCCTGACGAAAGAAAATGGATATTTTCCCAGGGGTCTGAGAAATCCGATTTTTTTACAGAGGTCAAAACTAATTGGAGAAATCTCAAAATTTCCAGATCATTAGTAGATTCAATCATGAATCTACTGTGATTTTTGGAGAATGATCCGAATCTCCCACGATGGTGGTGTCGGAGGTTATTTTCTGCTAAAGTAGAAATTGAAAGTTCTGGAAATGGGAAATCCCAGTTTGGGATTTGATTTATTTGCTGGGGTTCAGAAACCCAAATGAACTCAAATTTTGGGCAGAACATTAATAACATATAATAAAATTTAGCATGAATTTATCAGGATTTATTAAAAAGCAAATTTACATAAAATAATAAATAGACTTCCTATGCAAATCAAAACTGGTAGGCTTTCAAAAAAAAAACTAAAGAAGCTAGTAAATCAGTCTACAAACTAAAAAAAAACTAATTAAACATAAGAAGAATGCTTGAAGTAAATAAATAAAAAGAAAATACAGGGGAGTATGAATCATCTTGATATTGGCTCTCGCAATGATAGATCCAATCCATCGAATGGATGGATCTATCGTTCTCTTAGCCCACGCATGTAATAAACATGCATCTTCTTATTTCATTCTATTTAACTTTTTTTTTTTTTTCAAACAACAAAAAGAAGACCAAGTGAAACGAGAAGCCTTGCCTTGGATCAGTTGCTTTGGTATGACTGAAGCAAAGAGGCGAAGGAGTTGGCAGCAATGGATAAGGAGGTGTTGTGGCTTGGAGGATGCTGCCGCTAGAATGGTGCTGTGGCTGGAGGTGGATATGAGATGTTGGAGCCGGAGCCGTGGTGTGGCTGTAGCCACAAAGGGGAAGCAAGGAGGGGCGGCAGCAGCTTGCTTCTTTGTTGGAGTAATGGCGCCGGCTGTATGGATGCTGAAGCAACGATACCACCTTGGTACAGCTTGGAGTTATCCTTGAAGGAGCTTTGGAGGAGATGGCAGCAACGGTGGCTGCTGTGCTTTTGCTGGAGGAGAGAGATGAAGGCTGGCTGTGTAATGAAATGAACCGGCTGGTAGGTTGCAGCCAAGGGGAAAGCTGCTGTGGTAGGGCTGGAGCAGCAATGGGGAGAGCTAAAGGGAGAGAGAGAGAGAGAGAGAGAGACGTGAGGTTAGAAGATGGGCTGCCGTTCTTTTTTTTTCTTCCTTTTGTATTGAACTTAGGTTTTGATTTTTATCAAAACCTAAGTTTCCATTGTTATCTCATGAGCCATACGTGAATGGCTATGGCTATAGCTTTTGCTTTGAAAAAGATGGAAAGGAAGTAAGGAAGAAAGGGGAAAGAAGGAAGAGAAAGAAAAGGAAAGAAGAGGGGAAGAAGGGAAAGGAAAGAAAGAAAGAAAGGAGAGGGGGCTGGAGCTTTGGCTGACCACCTTGTGGGTCCCACCTCCTCTCTAACATAAAATAAAAATAAAAAAAATAAAAATAAAAATCACTAAAAACAAAACAAACAAATAAAAAGAAATTTTTTTTTAATAAAGTAGAAATGCAAATGAATGGGCCATCTCAGAGCGGGTCCAAATTCCACTTTTGAAATTCATTTTGACGATTAAAGGGGTATAATAGTCTTTTCAAAAAAATTCCAAACGAAACGAGCTAATTTTGGCAGTTTTTGAAACGAGCTCGGATTTTGAAGTTCGATACCCCGTTGCGAAGCAAATCCAGTGTAGAATTTGAAAATTTGATTTTGAAAGAAATCCAGATTGTTTTTCTCGAGAAAATATTTCCAAACGAAACGAGCTATTTTTGGCAGTTTTTGAAACAAGCTCGGATTTTGAAGTTCAATAGCTCATTGCGAAGCAAATCCAGTGTAGAATTTGAAAATTTGATTTTAAAAGAAATCCAGATTGTTTTTCTCAAGAAAATATTTCCAAATTTAGACTCTCGGGGTGAAAATGTCAATTTTGGAAACCCGAGGTTTGAAATTGATTTCTGAAAACTTTTAAAACTCAATCTGGATTGAAATTTATAAAACTGGAGTTCTGGACTTCGAAAATGAAATGAAATGTGATGAAATGTTATGAAATGCTGAGAAATGATATGAAATGATGAGAAATGACATGAAATGCTATGCGAAATGCTAACCCTGAATGAAGAATTTTGGATGTCAGACCCCGATCGACACTTGTATCAGTTTAGAAAGCATTAAAATTGATAAAATTTTCAAAATAGCTCAAGAAATGGTTTTCGGGACTCTACTGGGTCAGAGTGACACTGAAAATTGAGGTTCAAGCTGGATTGAACTGAGATGAGCCAGATTGAGCTAGGTTTTAGAGTTTCAGAACTCCAATGAGCTGACAATGATACTGACTCAATTGACCTTTCCGACTGAATTTTCAAGAAAACTTGCCATTTTTAGAGAAATGGTACGGAATGATCACTGGAGCGAATTGAATTACGAACTTGAGCTGGCTTTGAGCTAAAAAAAAGGTCAATAATACTGACATGAACTAAAATTGAAGCTCAAACACTACCTCAATTGACTAAACTCAACTCAATTTCAGCTGAAAGAGCTAAAATGGACTAAGATGGGCTCCTAGACACTTGGAAATGGTTTTGAACTGAAACTGGAGCACTTGAACTCCTGGTGAGCTCAAGTTAGACTCTGGGGAGCATGACTGACTGAGAATGACTGACTTAGAGACAATTGGCTTGGATTCAAGTGAGAAATGAGCTCATTTTTGAATAAATGATCCCATTTTGGCAGGAATGGTCAGAAATGGAAATGGTTTATTCATTATGAGATCAGATGAGCTTGAGATGACTGATATTCTAACTGTCTTGAATTGACCAATGAGCTTGGTTGACTCCGACTGACTGGGGTCCGGGATGACCTAGGGGTAAAATGGTAATTTTCCTAATGAAAATGGGTAAAATGGTGATTTTTTGAAACTGACTCGGGGTTTGACTCCTACACTGACCTAACAGGGTTGGCACTGAACAAGGAGGATTGTTTGAGAATGAGTGAGGAAAATTTGGGGTGTTTACAGTCGGGATTTTCTAAATCCAGTTTCTCATAACTGGTTGGGATTTCAAATCCAGTATTTTTCACTGGTCGGGATTATTAAATCTAGTTTCTCATAACTGGTCGGGATTTAAAATCCAGTGTTTTCACTGGTCAGGATTTTCAAAATCCAGTAGTTTTCACTGGTCGAAATTATTAAATCCAATATTTTTCACTGGTCGGGATTATCAAATCTAGTATTTTTCACTGGTCGGGATTATTAAATCTAGTATTTTTCACTGGTCGGGATTATTAAATCCAGTATTTTTCACTGGTCGGGATTTTCTAAATCCAGTTTCTTATAACTGGTCGGGATTTTAAAATCCAGTGTTTTCACTGGTCGGGATTTTCTAAATCCAGTTTCTCATAACTGGTCGGGATTTTAAAATCCAGTGTTTTTACTGGTCAGGATTTTCAAAATCCTGTTTCTCATAACTGGTCGAGATTTCCAAAAACTAAATGTCTTTCATTAGTCAAGTCTAATTCTTACACCATTTCCCTAAAATTATAGCTAAAGTTTCATCAAAATCTATATTGAGTGATTATTTCACGAAAGAATTCTAGAACATTACGCCAATTTGCTAAAAATAGTTGTTGATTCCAATATTCCAACTACACAAAAGAATTGCCTCAGATTACTTCTAGTATTTTTTCCAAAGAGGTGAAATTTCTTGCGAAAAAGGGATAAAATTCAAGTCTTCTCTCTGTTGATCAACCAAAAGGATGAAAGAAAGATCCTTGGTATGGTTAGCGAAAGAAATATTCAATGATGTTGAAAAGCTAGAAGCGAATTGATATTGATCATAGCTATGGCGCATGTTTTAAGACGACTATCTGGCAATCAGGCAGTGGAAATATCTTGAGCTATAAAAAGAATCCATTTTCTTCATGTCTCCTCATCCATTTAAAGTTGAAATCAAATATCTGCAAAAGAGATCTCTCAATTGTCGTCAAGATGAAGACGAATATGCGAGCTAGACCCCCAGGGCCAAAGAAGATTTGGATCATCTCTGAGATTAAGGAGTTTGTGAAGGATCCTTCCAGAGAAAGTTCAGATCACCGTCGAGATGAAGGCGAGTGTGATGAACCTACCGACAAACCCTAAATGACATTTGATTTCTGCTATCATTTAAAGACCTTTTTGAGCCAATACCATCAATAGAATTTTTGAGATAAAAGAAGGATCATAACATCTTCAAGATGAAGGAGTTTATGACGTACCCTTTCTTGAAAAAGAGAGAAAAGTCAGGACACATCCAAATGAAGGATGATGTAAAAAACTGAGAAAGTTCAATGACTCAAAAAAGAGTGCAAAAGGATCATCATGGGAAAACACCTAGATATCAAACTGCCAAAATTGCCAGAAGTCATCTTTTCTCATGCAAAATTCTCTTATCAATATCTTTTAACTACTTGCTTTTATGAAATCAAGAATATTTCTTCTATTCTCATATCAGGGAAATGGATAGCTTCCTTGAAGAAAATCATCAGCGCTAAAATTTTGAATTTGACTCTTAAAACCAAGAAGTTAACCTCGTTGGAGGAAATACTCTAGGTAAAAGAGAGAATATCTTTGCACACACGTGCACATTGTCAAGCGTTTGAGTCAACTGTAATTTTATCTTATTGGCAAAATTTTCTAGATATTCCAAGAATGAAATAAATATTCAATATCCATTTTGATGCAACCTAGCGTTGTTTATATTTTCCCAAAAGAGTTACCTCCGAGAGAAGCATCTCTTCCTGTCCCATCACGGTTTCTCCATTTGAGAATTTTGTATGGTCGTTCCCACTCAGGTTAAGGGTCAAACCTGAACTTTCTGCGAAAAGGTCATCCATTTCAAAAGCTATTTCAGTCTCAGCAATGAGACGTCCAAGATCATCCCTTTTTCAAGCTTTAGGGAACCCCATCTTTCTCCTTTCGCAAACCCCTTTCAGATTTGTTCGTCCAAACTCCGAAGGTCCCATTCTGGTTTCTTCATTCGAGGATTCCATTTGGTCGCCCCCTTCAGGTTAAGAGTTAAGCCTGAACCTCACCCCTCGAGGTATCTTCCTTTTTCAGGTTTGGATTAAACTTGAGTCTTGTTCCTACAAAATTCCTCGTTTTGACGAGATGTTTTCTTTCAGTCCCATCATGGCTCTTCCCATCAAGGAATCCATGCTTTATATATTCATCCAAAAAAGGATTTTATTTGAGCTTCATTTCACAAGGCATTTTTTAAAAAATGTCCCGTCAAGGTCCTCATGTATTCATTTTCTTATTCAATTCATTTTGATATATCTTCGTCTCATCCAGGTTAAGGGCTAAACCTGAGTCATTCCAAAAAGTTGATCTTGTCTCACCCATGAGACTTGATTAAAATTCTTATCTTTCATTATTTCGAGATCTTTATCCAAATTCCCATCACGATTTCCTCATCTTTTATTATTCAGTCATGTCATTTTCGAGGATTTCATCTTCCCAAAGCCATTGAGGGTAAGGTGTTAAGCCTGATAAGTCGTATTTTCAAAACAAATTCTCCCACACCCAGCTCAGATCTGCTGACTGGGGCATTTTCAAAATTTGGAGTGTTTTCTTTGCCACTGAGCTCGGCTTTCAACCGGCTCAGTAGCAAAGAGGGGCATCTGTGAACACCCCAATTTTTTCAAAGTTTTGTAAAAATGTCCTTTTTGCCCCTGGCCCCATCTTCTGAGAAAATCAAAGCAATTTCAAAACTAAATTTCAGTTATTCTTCAGATTTTCTGGATTGAATTCCATATTGATATATCCAATTCGGATCCGGATCCAGTGTCAAAACCCAAATCTGAGCCTCGTTATCCAAATTTTCAAATTAAAATTTCAAAATACCAAAAATAAATTTTGAAAGACTCAGACAACCCATCTGGTATCTTGTTGGATCCACAACTTTGTATTTCTCAATTCGAGGTTTTAAACCTTGAATATTTCCTCAAATCCTAGATATAAACTCACTTTCTGAAGAATTTTTCAAAAGAATAGCCCTAAATTCTCAGAAAACCTTTCTTTGTAAATATTTCTCAAAATTACAAAAAAATAGTTTTAAATCTTTGTTTTCTCGTAAATTTTAGGATTTTATTCCAAAAATACAAAAATACGGAAAAACAACAAAAAAAATCCAAAAAAAATCAGAAAATATACAGTTCAAATCCTTTTTAAAACTTGTTTTTGCTAAAAACCTCATTTGAAAAACCATTTTATAAAAAAGTTTTCTTTAAAGGGATCATCTTTTTAGAAAAAAAGGAAAAGAGCAACGGCCTCTCTCCCGCGCATTCCCCCTCAACGAATCCCTTTCATTCCCCACCCTCCATCCTCAACGATCTTCATCATTCTCCACCCTCAATCCTCAATGGATTTCCCCTCTCGAGCCTTCCACTTTCCCTTTAAGAAGAGGTCTCCAGACTTCTTCGAGGGCATCCAGTTTTTCTCTGTCTATCGCATCTGTTTTCTCTTCAAGCATCCATCCAAATCCCTCGACTTGTCTTCCCTTTATTCAGCTCTTGCCTCCCGCCGGAGCCCCATCCCCTTCTCCCATTTATGCTCCCTCTTCTTCACTTGGGTTCTGAAGAAGACTTGCAGCTGAAGTCTCATTCGAATTACCTCCAAGCTTCAGAATATCTGTAGGGCCACGATCAATTAATCCTCCAGCAATCCGGTAAGAGCTACTCTTCCCTTCTCTGCTTTCGTTTTCTTTTCTTTTGATATCCTTAGTTTTCATCATTCGACACTCCGTTAAAGCACTCTTTATGGTAATTGCTTTGCTAATAGCAAAACCAATCCATATATGTGCGATATTTAATGGAACATACATGTTCCGACATTTTTTTTTATTTTCATTTTCGTCGTTGGTTTCTTCTTACTTTGAGCATCGACTGTATGTTAGATTCAAGCAGTTCTTCATCATTTTCCAGAATCTGTAATATATTTCCAGTTTTCATTAACTATTGTTGGCGTCGGTTCTTTAATTACTTTCTTTTTGTATGTTTATAACATTATAATCCTTCCCCTGTTGGTTTATACACGTTTGGTTTCCATTATGTATCTTCATTTTATCATACGTTAGTCGCAATTGAATTTTTGCATCTAATCTTATATAATCTTCCATCCTCTTTGCTTACAATTCACTATTAAATTTCATTGGTTTATGTACATTTGAAATGGAATTGATGTCCCTATCATCTAATTGAACATTCTAACCTATATCTGATTTCACTTTTTTTTTCCTTTTATCTTTGATTTTCTGCTTGCATTTCTCATTTTAATTATTATTTTTTATTATTATTATTGTCTATTTTCGATTTTCTGTTTTTCATCCCCTCGTCAATGCATCCTGATGCTTGATAGGCCTTGTATCCCCTCTCTTCCCTTCTCATTTCATTTGCAATATAATTTTTCCTTTGATCTTGCCTAATGCATGTGTTTCATTTTCAAAGTTATTATTCGATTGATCTACTACAACATGTATTATATTTACATGATTTCCTGCCTTATCCATGATGTATCCTCCTTGCATTTCATCCTTGTGAATTACAATTAACTTAAAGCGGCATTTCCTTCATCATGTGCACATCATTCTAACTCATTGATCATCATCCTCTCCACAACATGGAGCATCATTCCTTTTGCTGCTTTCACTATTCGTTGCTCCATCTGTATGTCATCTAGATTCAACGTCTGCATTTTAGACAATCATTTAGTTCGAGTAGTTTGCCTAACATCTTTAATCTGCTATACATCATCATTCTACACTGTTTTCCTTAGTTTATATGTATTTCTCTGTAATTCTGATTTGTGTAGCATCATGGCATTCACTTCATAACACCCTCACCCCAATTCATTTTACTTCCTGTTCATAAGCATCCTTCATTAGGCCTCATCTTATCATCCGACATCTAGTCTAATGATTCACCTGTTATTCTTTTTTTTTATTTACCTACATAGTGTTTAACGTAAGAAAGAAAGAAACGATGATGTCTCCCAAAGCTAAAAAAAAAAAAAAAAAGCAAAGGGGTAAAGCTTGGCTCTCAATAAAATGAGGGATGATATTTTACTAGTTACAGATTTCAGTCCAAAATTTCTTGGCTTTGTTTCTGCAAAAGTTTGTATGGTGCTATAAAAGGGGATAGTGATGAAAAATCCAAACTTGTTAAGGGATTCTGCGTTTGAATATAATGAGGTTTATAAAATCTTCTATGTCATTTTCCTGTATCGCTGAAGCTACTCCATCTTTTCTTAGCATTTTTTTTCTTTTCTCTTATCGTTTGCAATGACTCCAAGACAACAATGGAGGCTAAAAAAAAATTTATAAGTTGAGACTGGTTCTCACCATCCCAACTAGTACATCTGAAAAAAAAGGAAAGCTGCAGTCATCGCAACCTCCATTAGGGAGTGAATATTCTGAATCTGATTCGATTAAAGATGAGGTAGAAGCTTGTGATATTTGTGGTGATGATGGTCGAAAGAGATGCTTGTTGTTGGTAGCAAATGTAATTATGGTACAGAGCATACTTACTGCATGCAAGTAATGCTGGACCAAGTTTCAGAAAATGAATGGCTCTGTGAAGTATGCCAGTCTAAAGAGAATATTGAAAGTCAGGAAATCTGACAAATCTGAAACTATAATACCAGTTTTAGAGTTGCCATGGTTAAATGAAAGAAAAAAATAAAATCTCTGAAGTTAGTTTAATCTCCAAGGGCTCATGTAAGTTGAATTTCAAGACTTTGTACGATTCTGAATTCGTTTTTTTTTTTCTTTCTTTCAAATTTCTGTGAAAAGAATTGGATTATCAAGTTTAGCCAGCCCCAGGGATAGCCATAAACACCGATACAGCCTGTTACTTACATTCATTTACCCTGCCTTTATATACTTTACAGTCACAACAACACTTCTATCAGCCCCCCTAATTCTTACCAGCACAACATATCTACTTCACCATCTGCCATAACACTCATGTATTCTCATTTCCAGCATCACCATTGGCACCTTCACTTGCAGCTAGTCACGGCTACTACCACACTAATAACACTTATATTTGCTGCAGTTACCCACTTCACCTTCTTTCACTAGCACAACACTTCACACTTTGCATATTCATGCACTCTGGCATTCACACTCCCCTGTCATTAGCACCAGCATCCTTTAAGCCGTCACCTTAAACCTAATCCCATATGTTGTCATGAATTTTGCCACAGTACAGTGCCCACTTTCGGTACTAGCTGCATCATTATATATCATTCGCATATTCCCTGTCAAGTATTTGCACTCTTATATATGTATTCTCAGCCCCCTTTTCCCAATTATCTGCTACAGCAAAACATCATTTCCCCTGCAATTCCCTCCAAAGCCCCTGTGTCACCAACCCTGCCATCCACTGTGTATAATGCTGGCTCATTTCATCACATCTTTTTTCTAGCCATAGTCATGACTGTTGCAACATTCATGGTGCTGCCTACAGCTGCCAACATTCTGCTTACTGCATCTTATATCTGTCCCCAACACCTTATGCCTATCATATATCTGCTACACAGTGGCACTTTTGCTACACTTTGCCTTCCTGTTATCATCGCAAAATTTTTCCCCTCCCTTGCGAGAGAGAAACGAATTTCGCGAGTCAAACTCGACCAAAGTTTTGAAAATGGTTTTTGAAAATTAACTCGCCTCCGTTTTGAAAACTTGCGGAAAAATTCCGTGGAATGGGATCCGCCTGTCGGTACGAGGTTCAACCGTTCCTGGCGCCTTTACCAGGGGTAATTGAACCAAGGATCAATTATGTGTTTTAACTCGACTCAAATATCTAAATTATGCTCTATTTTTCCTAGAATGCACAAAGAATCAGACATGTGCTATGGAATTTTGAAAATAGTGCAAGTTTTGAAAGAATGATGTTTGCTTGAAAATTTGAAATGTACTTGGAAAATGATTGGAAAAGTGCTTGAAGTTGGAATTCCTGGGAAAATTATTGAATTTCATTGGAAATCAGAAATTTGCATTAGAAAATGAATACTCAGGAAAACTTGTACTTTGGAAAATTGATTTTGAGATTTAGATTGCTTTTCTGAGGAAATGGATTTGAGAATTCTGAGAAACTCAAGAAATTCATTGGAAAATGATTTCTGAAAAGGAAAATGAATTCTCAGGAAAACGGGAATTCTGAGAAGATCGATTTCTGAAAACTTAAGATTTTGAAATTTGAGAATGTTAAAACATTGGAAAATCTTCATTTGAACTTGGGAAATGCTTTGAAATGTCATTTGAAAACTTACGATTCTGAGAAAATCAAATCCTAAGAAAGACTTGGAAATTCTTGGGAAAACTGATTTTTCTGCAATAGAATTGGGAAATGATTTGGAAAATGATGCAATTTGAATGATATGAATGAATGAATATGAATTTGAAAAGGGAATTTCATTGAAGAATTGGGAAATCCTTTTAAAACTTGGAGAAATGCAGTGCATTTTTGAAGTTAGCCTAAGAGTGTAGGCTGAATGTGGCTAATATGAAGATCATAAATCTAGGTTTCATTCGTATCCTGACTATGGCCAAAAATAAAAATTCCACCAAGTTTATAAACTCCATAAGAGCTTGTGCACGTGTCATTCGTGTAAATCATAGTGAATTTGAAATAATGTGTATGAATGATACATTCAGATATTGAATTTGCAGAAATTAAACTATATGCAATGCAGTCATATTCTAAGCAGAAAAGTAAATCTTATTCCAAATATTACATTGATTTTTACATTGAATTGAATAAAATAAAGAAATGAAATAACTAAGTCTTCTTCTTGAATGTTCCTACAAAACTAGAAAACATGGTTAGCACAAAAATGTAGGTTTTTCTGAATTTATCCGAAAATATGGGAAATTATCATATATTATTCAGATATAAACCAAAAGTCATACCCCCTTTAATATAAACATGATAAATAATAAATAAATTTCTAAAATAAACTTGAAAATTCGAAATTGGGTTCAAAATGACCAAAATACCTTTGATGACCCTGAAATCAGGGTTTTCTGAAAGAATTTTTGTAAATTTTGGAATTTCGAAAATCAAATGAAATAAATCAAACATAAAATTATAAAATATGATGATATGCATGAAATTTTGGAGAATTAGAAATTGAAATTTCGAAATTTAGGTCAAAATGACCAAAATACCCCCAATAACAAGACTATGGGCTTGAAACCAGGGTTTTCTAAAATAAATTTTGTAAAAATGAAAAATGTGAAATGCAAATGACATTGAAATTAACCCTAATATAATTATATATGCTCATGTACATGATAAAAACCTTAAAATGAAGAAAATATCATAAAATATCAAATTTAACCTGATTTTCGCCTAATTTTCGCTTCTAAACTTAAAGATAAACAAACACATGGAGCAAATGAACTTGGAATTAAGCCAAATTTGGCTTGGATACCTAAAATATCTCTAAAAATAGAATGGAGCTCAAAAATCTAATTTTTTTGTATTTTTAAATATGGAAATTCAAGTAAAAACCCTAAAGTTTGTGATTTTTGCCTAAAATGTTGATTCTAAAGGAGATTTAGGATATCAAACTTCCATAAAAATTTCCCAAATTTTATGGAGTGACATAGGACAGTAAGGCAAGGATTTTTTCCTTTTACACTTTCTGGTTTTGACCTATGGTCGGAGCTGTTCCACTCCGGAAAGTCGGATCGGAATCCGGCGACTCTAGGATTTGGGGGAAACAGACAGGTTTCGGAAGAAAATGTGGTAAAAATAGCAAAACGATGGGAAAAAGTCTGAAATTGTGGTAAAATGTCTCTGGCAAATAAATGAAAATTTTGTTTTTTTACTAAACTGGGATTTGGGTTACAGTTTGGAAAAGGACACACTGTTATCAGAGACCTAAATCTCTGGAATTTCTGGACATTGGAATCTGTTAGACAGAAAGAGAAAATCCGGTAAAACTACTGACACAAATCAAAAGATTCCAAAATTTTGGGAAATGACAGGAAATAATGTTAGAAAGAACTTTTGTGTTGAAAGTTTTTGCAAAAAAACAACATATTGGGCGGATTTGATGCATTAAGGTCTGTCTATACCCTGACAAAGGGAAATCGAGATTTTCCCAGGGGTCTGGGAAATCCGATTTTTTTCAGAGGTCAAAACTAATTGTAAAAATCTCAAAATTTTTAGATCATTAGTAGATTCAATTATGAATCCACTGTGATTTTTGGGAGAAAATCTGAATCCCCCACAAGGGTGATGTCGACTGATCTTGTCTGCTAAAACAAATATTGGAAATTCCAGGCAGGTCCAAAACCCATTGTCACCCTTTTATTTTTTTAAGATAATAACGATTTAAAATTAGACCAAAATTTCTACAGGAACTAAAGGTTGTACAAGTCTAACAGTAGTAAAATTTACAGAATTTAAAGATGCAAAAATTCACATGAAATATCCTATGTACTTTGTATCGAAATGAACTCTATGGATTCTAATAATGAAATTTACATTCAAATGAATGAAATAAATTAACATCCTAACCTAAATGCATTTTCTATCATAAAATATCATGAAATATAAAACTAATATGCAAATCAATGGGGATACAACATATTCTTTGTTGTTGGTCTGCGAAACGGAAGATCCAATCCATTGAACGGATGGATCTTATCGTTTAATTAGCCCCTACACATGAGATATGTGTTTTTCTATTTTTTTTTTTAAAGAATGTGAAAGAGATTTTTCCGTCACCTTAGATCTGATTTTGAACTAACTTCCCATTATTCTCATGAAAATAGGGCTTTCGTACCCTTAATCACACGGGCATTAATGGATTTTGATAAATAAAAAAGACAAAACTTAATAAGAAAATTGATTTTGCCTTGACACCTAGCTGGAATAGGCTGCAGCTATGGAAATGGTTGCCACTGAGATTGGAGGTTGAGGAGGTGGCTGTGATGAGCGTTGAAGGATGGAAGCTCCAAGATGGTAGTTGTTGGGGCTGTTGGAACCGATTTAAGGTTGGTGCTGCTGCAACTGATGGCCGACGTTTTGAGCTACCACCAAGAGGGTTGGAGCAAAGGTGCTTCCAAGGAAAAGGTGGAGATGCACAACCATGAGAGGGAATGGGAGAGGTAGTGAGAGCATGAAAAAGATCACCGTGAGATATTGTTTTTGCTGAACTTAGGGGAAAAAAATTGCCAACTTAGGTCTTTGATGAAAAAAATGGGTTTTTTTGTTTTTGTGGGGAGAGGTATGCGTGAGAGCAAAAAGCACCTTCAGCCGTATGGGTGTCTCCCTTGTGTGTGCTGGAGCTACTCCAAGATTGATGGTTGGAGATGACTTGCTGTGATGGAGAAGCTGCAGCAAGATGGTTGAAGGAGAATGTTGCTTTGGTGCTGCAGCCAAAGGAGATGGTATGTTACAAGGTTGGAAGGAGGCTGGAGTGGGAGATAACCACTGCAAGCTAGGGCAATGGTGGTGGCTGGTCTGCTGTTGAACCGGCTGGAGCAGATGGAAGCAATAGAAGGCTGAAAGGTGGAGCTAAAGAGAGAGAGAGAGAGAGAGAGACTTGAGTTGAATCCACCGTATGCCTTTTTTTCTCACCAAAAAATAAAACTTAGCTTTTAATCCCTCCCTAAACTTAGGTATTGATAGCTTAATGAAAAGAAAGCCAAAAGTTTACGTGAATAGGTTGGAGGCTAGGGAAAAAGAAGGAAGGGAAGGAGGAAAAGGAAAGAAGAGGAAGAAGAAAAGGAAGAAAAAGAAAGAAAAGGGAAAAAGAAAGGAAAGAAAAAAAAGGAGGGAAAAAGGAAAAGGGAAAGAAAAATGAGGGCAAAAAATGGAAAGTGGGGCTGGAGGCTTGGGTGACCACCTTGTGGGTCCCACCTCTCTAAAACGCAAAATAAATAAAAAAAACAAAAATGAACAAATAAAAAGAAAATTGAAAGGAATAAATTTTTTTTTTTTTAATAAAATGAAAATGTAAATGAGTGGGCCATCTCAGAGCGGGTCCAAATTCCACTTTTGAAATTCATTTTGACGATTAGAGGGGTAAAATAGTCTTTTCAAAAAATTTCCAAACGAAATGAGCTATTTTTGGTAGTTTTTGAAACGAGCTCGGATTTTGAAGTTCAATACCCCGTTGTGAAGAAAATTCAATGTAGAATTTAAAAATGTGATTTTGAAAGAAATCCAGATTGTTTTTCTCAAGAAAATACTTCCAAATTTATATCTAGACGAAACGAACTATTTTTGGCAATTTTTGAAACGAGCTCGGATTTTGAAGTTCAATACCTCGTTGTGAAGCAAATCCAGTGTAGAATTCAAAAATTTGAGTTTGAAATAAATTCAGATTATTTTTCTTGAGAAAATATTTCCAAATTTAGACTCCTGGGGGTAAAAATGTCAATTTTGGAAACCCGAGGTTTTGAAGTTAATTTCTGAAAGCTTTTAAAACTCGATCTGGATTGAAATTTATAAAACTGGAGTTCTGGACTTCGAAAATGAAATGAAATGTGATGAAATGTTATGAAATGATGAGAAATGACATAAAATGCTATGCGAAATGCTAACCCTGAATAAAGAATTTTGGATGTCAGACCCCGATTGACACTTGTACCAGTTTAAAAAGCATTAAAATTGATAAAATTTGCAAAATAGCTCAAGAAATGGTTTTCGGGACTCTACTGGGCCAGAGTGACACTGAAAATTGGGGTTCGAGCTGGATTGAACTGAGATGAGCTGTGTTTTAGAGTTTCAGAACTCAAATGAACTCACCAGACACTGACTCAACTGACCTTTCCGACTGAATTTTCAAGAAAATTTGTCATTTTTAGAGAAATGGTACGGAATGATCACTGAAGCGAAGTGAATTACGAACCTGAGCTGGGTTTGAGCTAGAACAAAGGTCAGTAATACTGATATGAACTAAAATCAAAGCTTGAACACTACCTCAATTGACTGAACTCAACTCAATTTCAGCTGAAAGAGCTAAAATGGGCTCCTAGACACTTGGAAATGGTTTTGAACTGAAACTGGAGCGCTTGAACTCCTGGTGAGCTCAAGTTAGACTCTGGGGAACATGACTGACTGGGAATGACTGACTCAGAGACAATTGGTTTGGATTTGAGTGAGAAATGAGCTCATTTCTGAAAAAATGATCCCATTTTGGTAGGAATTGTCAGAAATGAAAATGGTCTGTTCATTATGAGCTCAGATGAGCTTGAGATAACTGATATTCTAAATGTTCTGAGCTGACCAGTGAGCTTTGTTGACTCCAACTGACTGAGGTTCGGGATGACCTAGGGGTAAAATGGTAATTTTCCAAATGAAAGTTGGTAAAATGATGATTTTCTGAAACTAACTCGGGGTTTGACTCCTACACTGACCTAACAGGGTTGGCACTGCACGAGGAGGGTTGTTTGAGAATGGATGTGGAAAATTTGGGGTGTTTACACTTCCCCAGCGCACGATCTCTCAAATGACCATCACCCTGCTATTCACACCCTGCACTTACATACTGCAGCACATGCAGTCATATCACCTACTTCATTTTCTTCACATCACACACCTTCCACTTCACCCCACTACATTCCGGTCTCACCTACATTCAACACCATTTCATCATGCTTACCACAGCACTGTTGTGTCATACCTTACCTTCAGATTGCACTCACCTCTAGCATCTCACAAGGTTTTGTCATCTTCACAGCCTACCCCTTTAGAATTTTCACCAACACTTGCTCCACTGCACATTTTATTTCTGTTATACATTCTCCAACCACCCATATTTCAGCATATTGTCCATTCTACCACTTATTGCTACAGTCCCTTACCTCATTACATGCCATATATATATATATATATATATATATATATATATATATATATATATATATATATATATATATATATATATATATATATATATACCTATATATATACATATATATGCATGTATATATAAGTATGTATATAGGCATGTATGTCATTTTCCATCTTTCCATCATGTTTATCTTGGCATATGAGCATTTTACCATTGACATCCATATGATATGTGCAATTTTCTTCTATTTTCACACTAACCAAGTGTTTTGCAGGAAACATGTGGAAAATTTCATTACTTGGGAGTTGTAATTTCAATTTTAAATGTTGTAATAAGTTAGGTCTTAATGAGAATATCATCTTTCCTGCATTAGATTAGAATGAATGAGCATTGTAAATTACTTGTTTTCATATCATTTTCTTCTTTACTTTCAAAAATTAACAAATGGGAACACGAATGGCACGTGCACCATTTTATAAAAGGTGATTAAATCCTAAGTTGATGATTTGCATCAATGGCCATAGTCAGGATGTGAACAAAACTTAGGATTTTTATATTTTATGGAATAACACTGGATTCACACTGGATCCTTTTCAAAATTCATCATATTTTCTTTAAATATTTTCCTCTTTTATCAAAGTTTAGTTTAAAATTAATTCAATACATATATCAATGGCAATAGTCAGGATATATTGAGAGTTAATTTCATTTTAAACTCTATAAAAGCACCCAAATATATTTTATTCTTCACTTGAATTTAAATATGATTATTATGTAATACATTCAATGACCATAGTCAGAGATGTATTATATCCTTAATCTTATTTCTAATTCATGTAAAAAATAAAATATGATTTTCAAATCCAGTTTTAAAATTTTTTAATTTCATCCATCATAGAGGATAGAATCGCATCATATTTTCAAAATTCCATTTCAAAACTCCAAGTGATCTTGAATATCTTTCTTCAAGTTTTTAGTTCAAATTCAAATTCTATCTCATTTTCAAGATTCAAAATTCAATTTCAAAGTCCAAATTGACTTTGAAATTTCAAATTCATTTTGTACTTCAATTTCCAAAAATTCAAAATCCAAACTTCAAAGTTCAATTTAACTTTGAAGTTTCTGATTCATCTTCTGATTTCAAATTCAAAATCAAGTTTATCTTCTTATCTTCAAAATTCAAAATCAAAGTTTGAGATTGATTCTTAATCTCAAAAACTTGAATCTTCCTAAATTTTAAATTCAAATCTGGGTTTTCAAAACCCAGATCCATCTTCAAAAGTCCCATTTGGACTTTCAAAATCCAAATCCAAAGTTAGAACCCAATCCCAACTTGGATCCAGATTTCCAAATACAATCTCCACTTTTGGATCTCAGACTTCAGATCCAATTCTCATTTAGGACTCTAGATCCAGAATTCAACTTCATCTTGGATCTCAGACTTCATATCCAAAACCCACATTTTGGATCCAGAATCCAATTTTATCTTGGATCTCAGACTTTAGATCCAATTCCATTTAAGATCCAGAATCCAACTCCATCTTGGATCTCAGACTTCAGGTCCAAAATTCCATTTAGGATTCAGAATTCAATTTCATCTTGGATCTCAAACTTCAGATCCAAATTCCTTCTTGAATTTTAGATTTCGAATCAAATTCTATTCCCAATTCCAACTTTCAAATTCAATTCCATTTCATACCAGATTCCAAATCCAAGTTTATCTTGATTCCCAAATTCCAAAAACCAATTCCGTTTCTCAATTCTATTTGGATTTCTTAAATATCATTCTGATTTCAGACTTCAAAGCTAGATTTCAATTCCATTTCAAACATTCATCCAGGTTCAAAATTCTAATTCAAAGTCCATTTATGACTTTAAAACTGCCATTTCTTCTCCTTTTATCTCAACTTCAAAATCATTCTTTTCAAAGTCCAGATTTATTTTCCCAAAAACTCTGATTATTTTCAAAGACTTAGAACTTCAAAATATCTCTCCTGATCTATCTCAAGTTCTAAGTTAAGATTCAAATAATTCAGAAGCCATTTCTTCACTCTATTATCAAATTCATCTCAGAAACACTTGGAGATTTGCAAATCATTTTTCAAAAAGAGCATGCGTCCTTGCATTGCACAAGCATGATTCTTTGTGCATTTAGATTTAGAATAAATTCTTAGATAATATTTTAGCAAAGCAAAAAGGGCATAAATTCGACCATTGGTTTGATTACCCCTGGTAAAGGCGCCAATAAGGGTCGAACCTCGTACCGACAAGCGAGCCCCATCTCCCCAATTTTCCCGCAATATTTTCAAAACAGAGGTGAGTTATTTTCTTAAATATCTTCAAAATTAAGGTCAAGTGAGACCCCGCAAAAGAGTTCCTCTTCTTTTCTTTTCTCTTCTCTCTTCTTTTTTGTCTTTTATTTTCTCCCTTTAAAAAGGAGAAAATAGAGGTTAGAAAAGAAAAAGAGAAGGAAGAGAGAGAAACCACCAAGAGAGAAAAAAATTTATGAGCCAAAGAATATGGATCAGTAGGAATTCAACCTACAGATGGAATTTTTGAAAATGAGATGGGTACAGAAGGAGTTCAACCTAAAGATTGACTGAAAAAAAATTGGTTCAAAAGGAGTTCAACATAAGGGTCGTGATTGGTAGGAATTCAACCTAAAGATAGACTTTTTGAAGGAAAATTGGTCCATAAGGGGGGTTCAAAATGCGGACTGCGAATCAGTAGGAGTTTAACCTAAAGATC
Organism: Nuphar pumila; assembly: GCF_984573655.1. Lineage (NCBI taxonomy): Eukaryota > Viridiplantae > Streptophyta > Magnoliopsida > Nymphaeales > Nymphaeaceae > Nuphar > Nuphar pumila. Next base: position 87,012,561 of record NC_143259.1, read on the forward strand.
ATTGATAGTAGGAGTTCAACCTAAAGATCGATCGAAGGAATGAAAGGGGTTCAACCTAAGGACTGTGGATCAGTAGGAGTTCAACCTAAAGATTGCGGATCAATAGGGGTTCAACCTAAAGATCGATGAAAGGAAAGGGTCCTAAAGGGCTTCAACCTAAGGACTACAGATCTGTAAGAGTTCAACCTAAAGATCGCGGATCAGTAGGGGTTCAACCTAGAGATCGACGAGAGGAAAGGATCCTAACGGGGTTCAACCTAAGGATTGCAGATCAGTAGGAGTTTAACCTAAAGATCGCAGATCAGTAGGGGTTCAACCTAAAGATCGATTGAAGGAATGGTCCTAAAGGGGTTCAACCTAAGGACTGTGGATCAGTAGGAGTTCAACCTAAAGATCGTGGATCAGTAGGGGTTCAACCTAGAGATCAACAGGAGGAAAGGATCCTAAAGGGGTTCAACATAAGGATTGCGGATCGGTAGGAGTTCAACCTAAAGATCGCAGATCAGTAGGGGTTCAACCTAAAGATCGACTGAAGGAATGGTCCTAAAGGGGTTCAACCTAAGGACTGTGGATCAGTAGGAGTTCAACCTAAAGATCTCAGATCAGTAGGGGTTTCAACCTAAAGATTGACTGAATGAATGGTCCTAAAGTGGTTCAACCTAAGGACTGCGGATATGTAGGAGTTCAACCTAAAGATCGCGGATCAGTAGGAGTTCAACATAAAGATCGACTGAAGGAATGGTCCTAAAGGGGTTGGTCCTAAAGGGGTTCAACCTAAGGATTATGGATCTGTATGAGTTCAACCTAAAGATCGCGGATCAGTAGGAGTTCAACCTAAAGATCGACGGAAGGGATGCTCCTAAAGGGGTTCAACCTAAGGACTACGGATTTGTAGGAGTTCAACCTACAGAGTCACTGGGTTGAGAAGGACTTCTGGTTCATAAAGGGATTTAACCGGTGAGCCAAATTGGTTCGACAAGGGTTCAACCTACGGGCTATCAATTCTATAGGGGTTCAACCTAAGGATCACAATTTTAAAGAAAGAGTTCAACTTGTGGATTGAAATAGTCCATCATAGTTAGTTGTATGTGGCCTGATTTTCAAGATTAACCCCTTATCCTGAACGGGGAAGAATAAAATTTGAGAGGAATTGATGAAAAGAGATAGAAATTGATGAAAGATTTGACAAAAATAAAGAAAAGAATTAAGGCAGTTGAGGAAAATTGTTTTATAGAAGAATTTTCATAGGTAGCATTGTTGCTTCTATGAGTGGTCTCAAAATTATCCCTTATCCTGAATGGGAAACTCAGGTTTATCCCTTAACTTGAAAGGGAAAAGAAGGAATTTGAGAAATTTGACAAAATTGATAAAAGGTTTGAAAGAATTGATAAAGAATCAATAAAATTTGATAAAATTGATAAAAATTAAGAATTAATAGAGAATTGACAAAGATCTGGTAAGAATTGATTAAAATTGATGGAGAATTGATAATGCTTGAAAGATGATAAAAGACTTCAGGACTATCCCTTATCCTAAAGGAAGAAGGACCTCGTAGGATGAGGTTCAGGTTTATCCCTTAACCTGAGCAGGAAAAGAATAGGATAGACAAATTTGACCAAATTGATAAAAGGTTGATAAAGAATTAAAAGAATTTGATAACAAAAATGAAGAATCAATAAAATTGATAGAAAATAAGAACTAATAAAGAATTGACAAAGATCGACAAAGATTTGGTAGAAATTGGTAAAATTTGGTGGAAAAATTGAGGATACTTGAAAGATGATGAAGGACTTCAGGATTATCCCTTATTCTGAAGGAAGAAGAACCCCGTAGGATGAGGTTTAGGTTTATCCCTTAACCTGAGAGGGAAAAACAAGAAAAAAAGAATACCCCATGGGAAAGAGGCATCAGGTTTATCCCTTAACCTGAAAGGGTATAAGAATTGACAAGAAAATTAATAAAATCAATGAAGAATCAATAAAATGGACAAAATCGATAAAGATGAATAAAAATTGATAAGATTGATAAAAATTGACAAATGAAAAGAGTTGGTTTGAGGAAAAGAATTTGTTTGATCCCGCCTGCATGTGGGATCTTTAAAATGAGATGAGAACGTTTATGAAAAAATCATTTTTGAAAAGGGGATCAACCGTGAGGTTAATTTTGAGGAATGGTTAACACGAGAGCTGATCTTTGAAGAAGAATCAACACGAGGGTTGATTTTTGAGGAAAGATCATCATGAGGGTCGATTCTTTGAAAACAATAGTTTGAAACCAATTTTGAAAAGAAGGATCAACACGCTGGTTGATTTTGAAAAAGCTATGATCAAAATTTTGAACTTTTGGTGATCATGACGAAGATCTTGCAGAATTTTTTCAGATTTTTGTGATTTTGAAAAACCCTCATAGGTAATATCATTTCTCTCATGGATGATGTCGGGATTGCCCCTCATCTTGAAAAGAATAGGAATTTGATGGCAAAAGAAAATTTTTGAAATAAAAGGGTGCCCTAATATGGCGAAAGAAGTAAGATTTGAACACAAAGATATAAAAGGAAATTGACATTCTCATTGATAAGCAAAGCTAAAAAACAAGACTTGAGTATTTACAAGCAAAAGATCATAAAAGACTGTGGCTGACTTGCCCCTACAAAATGACTGGTAAAGAAAAGCAAGGGAAATTTTGGTGTTATCAGTTCTTTGAGTGATCTAGGAAAGGCTTGGTCAGGACAGCGGGCTGCTCTTCGTCTTTGTCCTCTATCAGAAGGTTTTTATCAATGCAATCCTGGATGATGTTCTTTATGACGAAGCAGTGCTCTGTGTCATGCCCTAGTGCTTAGTGAAACTTGCAGAACTGTTCCTTGAATTTGCCCAAGATTACTGGAGGATCGACAACTTTTGGCAGACGAATCATATTCTTCGTAAGCATGTATTCCAGAACCTCCTCGAGTGTCTGCTCTAAAGGGGTGAACTCGCGGTCAGAACTCCAGTCCTTGCGCTTTGGTTTTTCTTGATCCTTTTCTCATTGTTGAGGATTGGATTGGGAAGGCTTATTATTGTTGAAAATCTCCCTTTTTGACCTCTAAATCCTTCTGAATTGTTGACATGATCATTCTTGTTACCCTTGTTGTCGGATGAGGATTTAGCAGAAAGAGTGAAATGGGCTTTCTTCTTCGCCTCTTGATTGCCCCTTGCCAGGGTGATACCGTCATAGACTCCATTATCCATTGCCATCTCAATCCATTCAGCCCGTTCAATGAGTTCGATGAACGATTTTGATGGGAAGGTGGAAATAAGGCTCCTGAGAGGTTGAGAAAAGTTGTTCAGGATAACTTGGAGTGCGTGCTCCTCTGAGATGGGGGTTCTTATCTTGTTGCAGGTATCTCTCCACCTCCGGATGAAATCTATGGTCTTTTCCTTGTCATTCTATTTCAGATTGTATAAGTGATTGAGGGTTGGCAGTGCCTCAGTGTTGAACATGAACCGTTCTACAAACAGATTAACGACCTTGTCAAAATCTCGCAGCTTAATAGGGTCGATGTGCTCTGCGTATCACTTAGCTGCTACACCCTCCAAACTGCAAGGAAAGCACAAGAAAAGAGCATGGTTGTCTTCACTGAATCTGGCACACTCTGCGAAAAACATTGCTTGTAACGCCCCAACTTTTTATAGTAAAAATTTTGGAGTAAATTTTTTCTTTTTTAAATAGCGGAAGTGACAAGTCCAAGCGTCGAGCGAGTTACAGGTAAGCCAGAGAGGTACTGAAATCATTTCATTCATTTATTAAAGCTTTAAGTACATTTCATAAATGGAAATACAAATCTAACTATTCAGAGTTTGAACAGGAAACATTGAAAAACTAAGATCTCTTGACTACTTCCAAATACGATACCATGATGCTCCAATTATGCGTTACCTGAAAAATTTTAATGCAGAAGGGTCAGACTCCTCTGTTTGCGTAAGAAGTATTATATTTATATGTTGTGCTCAGTGTCCTGTGTACAAATATGTGCAACATTTGCAGATATCATAATTGTAAAGTTCTAGGCAATATAACTTGCTAAGAAGGAAAATTCTACTGAAATAGGCATGCTTTCTACTTTGCTATGAAACAAGAAGAAATACCAGGTGTGTGTTCATTCTTACATGCATTGTATGATTTTAGCATTTACAAGATCCACTACAAGGATTACAACATAAAATACTCACAAACATCTACGAGAACAATGTAAACTTTTTTATGTTTATCTTTCCATTATCCTATGGGTACGCATAGGCATTCGACATCGTATCTGACCCTCTCTAAGGTAGACCATGGGTCCGGTAACATACACCGTTCTCTCAGGTATACCCAGAATCTCAAAGGTTTTTATATTTATGTATACATTTAACATTTTTTTAAAACCAGGTGTGAGTCATCGCACAACGAGGAGTCCGGTAACATACACCGTCTTTCAGGTATACTCAAAGCCTCAAAACTTTATGATGTTGCATACACTTTCATTTTTGTTTATTTTCCCGTGTGAGCCATCACACCATAGGGATTTCCCAAAATCCTGAACCGGCCATTGGATTCACACGACTTGTATGCACTTTCAAGTCAAGGTGCCATAGCACCACCGAAACTTGATATTACACAAGACTCAGCTCAACCCTAGAGCCACAATCAATATTCCAAACTCTAGCTAGGGTGCACACCTCCGCAACCCACAAGTTATGTCAGACTTGTGGCTTAATTCACTTATTATATATGTGTATATATATATATATATATATATATATATATATATATATATATATATATATATATATATATATATATATATATATATATATATATATTTCTCGCGTATCTTCGTCTACAATCATAGTAACTTATCATATCAAGACGACTTCCTGAGTCCTTTCACAATCACGACCCCTTTGTTCCCTGTATTGAGTCAGGCCATTAGTGTAGTTCTTGTCTTGTCACCAAAGACTTGACAATTAGAGTCAGGCTCACGGGTCCCATATGTCGCACCCATGTGAGCAGGGACCCACTAGCACCTGAAAAGGCTTTTTATTTTTCCTATCGCTTATGAATCCGAGTCAGTGGTACACAGTCACCATCGGGTCCTTCAGGTCACTACATAGCCTATGGGTCCACCGTCCGACCCAAACAGTGGCTTGCACCACCGCTGCAACATCACCAATACTTGTGACTCGTTGTTCGGGTGTGATCGATCCAATAGGAGTTTATCATAACTGAAAAATCAAGTTGGGGTCTAGCCGACCCTTGCCCATGCCTTTGCGCGTGAAGGTTGGTGACCCAGTTTGGCTGGTCTTCGTTACATTCAACAGCATAAAAACGGCAGCGCCCACACCACTAGCATGTTGTCGAAACTGCGAAGGTCACCCGATCAATTAACAGGCCCTGTCGGCACACACACTACGCACCACAACTCCAGCCTAACATAGCCACGGTGCCACTGGCACGCATGGTGTCTACAGCACCCATCGGTTTTCCTTTTTTTCTAATTTTTTTTTTTTACAACAGAAAATGCTACCAATAATATGTTTTCCAACATGATCACGTTGTATTCTTTATAAACAAAGCAATCACATGCTTTCTATATGATCGTATTGGATCATAAAAAAAGGAATCTTTTTTTTTTAAGGTCATATATGGCACAATCCTAGCATGTTCAACCCGCATGCTGAGGTCGTTTGTCCGCTTGTCGACCCGCCGATGGCCTGCTGCCATGAGGTGCAACAGTGCCCAGTAGGGTGCCGTGCATCCCACAACTGGGGCCCTCTATGTGCCCAGTTTGGGGTCGGTGAAACCCCAACTTTTCTGATCATGTTTGACCCACCAGGTCTGAATGGACAAATCAAGAATTTTAACGTTCTGTAGGAACCAGTAGGCATATGGATCTGAAAAAAAAAACTCTAATGGGGTTCACATGAATGTGTATTCTTTATAACCAAAGAATATTTAACGTACTTCCTAATGTGAGCACATTCTAATATATATATATATATATATATATATATATATATATATATATATATATATATATATATATATATATATATATATATATATATATATATATATATATATATATATATATATATATATATATTTTAAACTCATGGCCCTAGCCCTGTTGGGAAGGCCGACCATCATGGCTGTCCACGATGGAACCCCCTGAACTGGGCGTCAAACAGGAATCCTGCTACAAATATAGAGTCTTAATGTACCAAAAAGAAAGAAAGTAAAGGCATACGTATATGCAAGTAAAATTTTAAATTTTACCATAAGATGCTGGTTCATGGTTAACAACATGGGTCTATGCAAGGCAAGCATCGTCTCAGCTTGATATAGATTTTCATGCCCTACGACCTACGTGGGTGTAACCCCATGTTTAACAGCATATGTAGAGGTAGGTAAAAAAAAATTTGTTTAACAGCATGAGTAAATATAGACAACAAAATATCTATTTTCCTTAGCATCCAGGGAATACCACCCAATAATAATAACCCCTGTAGGGTTGAGGTTCAGTCCAGACTGAACTGGTCACGCCCGATTTGGGTTCCATCATTTTAGGTCTTTCATAGAGGTTTGAAAAGAAACCATCGATGTGTAGTTAGCAGGTTAACTATGCTACTTGAATAGAGTATTTCAACGTGTAACCTTAATGTGAACAACCCATCCGTGCATGCACCATGTGAAAGCGTCATTCACCAAAATTTTCAGATAAAACGCAACAGTCATATCCAAATGCCTAAATCTAGATAAAGGTATATTAAGTCCTCAGCAAGATCTCAAGGCATTATTTCACACTGTAACGTAGCTATGCAATATGTATATTTATCTCATATGAATGTGCATGACGTCTAAAATAATCGTTCAGAGTGTGATTGCAACTACAACTTAGTCATACCGGTACCTATATATTCATTTTTCTCATATTTACTACCCGGACATTCCGAATACATAGCAAAGATGCATATGCTTGGAAAATAATATTTGACATAAGTACAACACAGTCTCATGGTCACATGGTTTGTTTGTTTTTTTTTGCTTCGCAACAGATCGCGTGCACTTGTAGCAGCAGCACGCGCTCCCTGAATCACGATGAGGTTGTTGGCTGAACCTTCATTCATCGTGGGTTAAGGCAGATTGATGGTTTGGAACCTATCCAAGTATACCTCATGACCGACCATCAACTAGTGTAGATGATGCCATCCAAGATCAAATCGATGGTATTGCAACGTATTTGTGCTATAGGGCATCAAACACCCACATAAAAATAATACTCCTTACCTCTTTGGCGTTTCAAGACAGCAACGGTTGCAATTTTGTTCATTCGTTGGAGCGACACACCACCACGGGAATGAAGGTTCACTCGGTCCAGCAAAGGAGATCGATCACCACGGTGGTAGAGAAAAATAGGAGAGAGAGAGAGAGAGAGAGAGAGAGAGAGAGAGAGAGAGAGAGAGAGAGAGAGAGAGAGAGAAAACGTTGAGATGCTCCCCACGTTTTCTTGAGAACTCCTCTTTTTAACACCACCCACTTAGGTGGGTTTCAAAAATTGAAAATATGAGACGTCTCCCTCCCTATCCCCCATGATTTTTGGTGGGCTGGGGTTATTGCCCGTTATAACACTCACCTTCTTTGAATGGAAATCTCTCTAACTATTTTTTTTTGTTGCTTTATGGGTACCCCTCTCCCATTTTGGTGGGATTCCCCTTACTTTTTGGAAAAAGGGGAAAAAGTAGCCAAAAATGTAGACTTAACCCAACTCCCACGATTTTACCATTCCTATATATATATTATTTATTTATTTATTTATTTATTATTATTATTATTATTTTAAATCTCCATCATCCTCTTCTTGTGCAAAAAGGAAAAATCAATGCACAAGGGGTTTTGAACCGGGGTCTTCAACCTAAGGGGTAATGAGCCCCACCACTTGCGCTATGTTGTTTTTTATTGCAAAGGGTGTAAATTAAATTGTATATAACCCTTTCAATTTCGTTCCGGATTTCATAAAAAAATAATGTTTTTCACTTCTACGTGGGCGCACCGTGAGTTTTGAACTTGGGTTGTGACTCCAAACAACCATGTACCCTACCACTACACCACAACATCACTTAATGTTTACTTTTGCAAGAAAATTCTTTTTATGTCATATTTGGACGTTTTACCTTGTTGATGGATTTCTTCCATTTTCAAGTGGATTTTTCACCCGTTGGTTCTAAACTTGCACTCTCTCACCATAAACGTGCTTCGGATCTCATGCTATTATCTCCAAACCATCAGATTTCTCCACTTGGCCTCGTGAACCGGGTTGAATCATCGAATCTCGCTAAAGTTTGGATCCAAGTACCCTTTCTAGTATTCATTACCGAGTTCGCTCTACTGGCCCGCAAGCCTCAAAATCACATTAAATATTTCATAAACCATATTATTTCACATAACCACACGTTTTTATTTCATTGAAAATTCCTTAAAATTCATGGGTTTTACATTGCTAGATGGGCCTTTGGGTTGCTGGATCCATCTAATTTAATGAATTTTCTGGGGAGGTCTTACAAGCTGATGTTCCCATCTAGGCCGAGGTAGAAGTCTTGCCTAGTATATACTTTTTTTCCCTTATCTCGGATTTGCAGGTCCTTGACCATCTTAGTCAGTGCTTGAATTAAATCTTCTGCTGGGACCCCATCTCTAGGCTTGTTCACTGATTCAGGCTCTTCTGCCATCTTCTTGGGTTGTCGCAGATGTTTAGGGACGGACACAAACTGTTCTTCCTCAGAATCCTCCTCTCCTGATTTTGTACCTTCAAAGGTGTTGTCCTGCTGAACTTTCTTCTTGTTGATCCTGACATGTTTCTTTATTGGCTTTCTCTTGATTCTGTTCCTAGAGGATGTTTTCTTTGAACCTGTCCCAGCCTGTTTGGACATCATTTTTGCCATCATATTTTGGAATATTTTATAAATTGTTGGGTCGACATCATCTTTATCTGAATCATGTTTCCGGGATAATCTGGGAGAGTTCACTTCTTCCACCTCACTGTCATTGTGTTGTTGAGCTGCCCTCCTTCCTGCTCTCGTTTGAACCATGATGAAATGTCGATGTTTTCTGAAGAATAAATGAAGGGTTCAGATCAAAAAAAAAATTGAAAGGAAGAGAGGTAGTGAAAGAAAATTTTAAAAGATTTAAAAAGGGATCTCTCGATAAAAAGGATTTTATATGAAGAAGATAGAATATACGAAGAAGAGTATTTTGAGGATGGATGACAAAACCTTAAATACTTTTAAAAAATTGCAGACAGGATAAAAAAAGAAAAGAGAAAAATACACCTGGACCTTTGAAAGATAGAGGAAAACTTAAAAGAATATCCAGAGTTTTAAAAATTTATGAAAGAATAAAGAATGAGAAATATACAATCCTGGATTTTGAAGAATAGAAGAAGTTTTGAAACAAATATCCAGGGTTTTGCAATAGGATTTTACAAGATAATATTTACAAAAGAAGCAAATTATATAAGCAATGATGCACAGAATAGCACTCTCTAGAAGCTGACTCAAAATGCAAGATTTGAAAAAGGCTTGTAGGACCTTAATCCTAACTCTAAGGTTTCAGATCATTTGATTCCAATCAAGATACACCAATATACTCAAGCTGAAGCTCGAAGTACGTGGCATTAGAATATTTCTTCGGTTCTAAGGTAATGGTTTCCCAACATCCTTGAGCACCTACCGATATACCTCAGACTATGGCCCTTAGGTACGTGGTAGGGGGGTGCAAACCCAAATAGGTGGTCCAGTTGTGAGGCTCTCTCCAGAACTATGGTTCAGTGAGACAGCCCAGCAACGTGAAGACCAGGACAATATAGGTAGGGAGGTTTTCAAAAACATGTTCAAATGCAAGAAATCAGATGGCTCTAATGCAAGTCCTAAAAGAGATAGATTTAAATGAAAAGAAGCATACACTTGCATACATTGTTTGCATTCAATCCCTAGAATTGAGAAGAGTTGTATTTCAGACCTAAGTCTAGTGTGAGCATGAAATAATCTCCTCAATATGGTCCTACCAAACCATACTTAGATCCTATATGCAATGATGTCAGCTTAGGACAGAGTTTAGGCTCCTAAGGTTTGCATGAAAATGAAGCTGACGTTTGTAGAATAAAGACTTAGATAATATCAAAGCAAAACAAAAGGCAAAAAATTCGACCGGACGAAGACAGGTCCCTGTGATCATCGCAAAATTTTTCCTCTTGGTGTTTCTCTCTCTTCCTTCTTTTTTCTTTTCTAATCCCTATTTCCTCCTTTTTGAAGGGGAGAAAATAAAAGACAGAAAGAGAAGAAGAGAGAAGAGAAAAAGGAAAGAAAGAAGAGAAGATGAAATCTTCTGCGAATGTCTCACTTAACCTTAGTTTTGAAGATATTTAAGAAAATAACTCGACTCCGTTTTGAAATATTTGCGGGAAAACTGGGAGACAGGATTCGCTTGTCGGTACGAGGTTCAACCGTTCCTGGCGCCTTTACCAGGGGTAATCGAACCAAGGGTCGAATTTATGTCTTTTGCTTTGCTAAAAGATTATCTAAGAATTTATCCTAAGTCTACATGCATAAAGAATCATGCTTGTGCAATGCAAGGATGTATGCTCTTTTTGAAAAAATGATTTGGAAATCTCCAAGTGTTTCTCAGATGAATCTGATAATAGAGTGAAGAAAATAGTTTCTAACTTAGATCTTGAGATTTAAAGTTCTAAGTCTTTGAAATGATCAGAGTTTGGGAAAATAAATCTTTGAATTTGAAAAGAATGATTTGGAGATGTGTAAACACCCCAAATTTTCACTCACCTCCCCGACAGTCCACCAAGCATCATCATCCAGCCTCTGAAATCGCTGGAGGGCAAAATGGTCATTTTCTGAGCCCGGACCTTGCAAAAGTCTAAATTTCATCTGCAACTCTCAAAATTTCTCTATTTTGTCTCAGATAGTCAAAATCTTACTCCTGACAGAAGACAGGAATCCTCAAGTCTTGGTTCAAGATTCCATTTCATAAGACATGACATTGCATATCATTGCATGAGCATTTCAAATCACTGCACTGCACAGCATGTCATTTCAAGGTCCAGAACTCTTGATTTCAAAATTTTCAATCCAGATTCGAATTTTAACTATTTTCAAAATTGATTTCAAAACCCTGGGTCTTCAAAATTATCAATTTTTCCCATTTTACCCCCAGGACTCTGAATTTCAAAATATTTCCTCAGGAAAACCATCTGGATAGTTTTCAATATGGATTTCAGTCACTTCACCTCAGATTTTGCCCTTTTTGACAATTTCAAATATCTTTCTTTTACAAAATCGCCCTACAAGGGCCAACTCTTTCCAAAATTCCTGTTTTGCCCATTAGTCCAGATTTTATGAAAATTCCAAAAAGAAGTTGTGGTTTTATCCTTATTTCAATAAAGAAGCAATGTGGGACCCACACTGAGGTGGTGTCACACAAGCTTTCCTTTTGAAAATTTGAATTTTGAAAAACCCAAAAATATAGGAGCCTTGTCCCCTAGATTGGTGCCACTTGTCATCTCTCTCTCCTCCCATTTCCATGCCAAGTGTCAGTGTGGGGCTACCTTCAGAAGCCGCCACATGTCATCCCATTTATCTGCCATGTGTCACCCTATCCATCCTGCGCCATGTGTCATTTCAAAGACTACCAGAAGATGCCAAGTGTCATAGGTTGTCCTGTCTAGAAAAAGTGGAGTTTGTCTCCTCTGAGGTGGCGCCACTTGAAGTGTGTCTCCTGCAGGGGACACGTGTCAACCCCTCCTTCCTTCTAGAAAAGTAGCCTAACACATGTCTCTCCCTATTTTTTTTAGAAAAGTAGGAAACATGTGTCACTCCTAAATTCCTACAAAAAAGGTAGGCTTGTCTCCTCTGAGGTGGCGCCATCTGGAGTGTCTCCTGTAGAGGACACATGGCAAGCTCTCATTTCCTCAGAAAAAGCAAGTGCCATGTGTCATTTTCTGCTTTCCTCAGAAAAACTAGAATTCAAATATTCAAAATCCCCATAGGTGGCGAAAATCAAGAACTCCTACCTTTTTCATCCTGTCTGAGATGACGCCACATGGCTTGGCCCACCTTCTCTCCCCTCTGCCACGTGTCATTCTCTGCTTCTTTCAGAAAAAGTAGAGGACACATGTCTTCTCCCTACCTCTTTCAGAAAAGTAGGAGACACATGTCACTCCTGGCCTTCTTCAGAAAAAGCAAACCATTCAAAATTCAAACAAGGCACTAGGTGGCAAAAATCCTGAGCTCTGATTTTTCCAGATGGCCTGAGATGGCGCCACATGTCCCTTTCCCTCCTTTTCCTCCCTCTTGCCACATGGCATTGTAGGATCCACCCTGAGGTGGCGCCACATGTTCACCCTCCATTCCTCCAAGGCCAACCTCCATTTGAATTTCAAACTCCCCCGTGAGGTGGCGCCATTTGAGAAAGCCTCTCCAGACAGCTGACACTTGTCCGCCACATGTCCAGACCTCCCTGCACCAGAAAAAGTAGAAAAAACCCCCCCATGAGGTGGCGCATTTTGCTTCCTCCCTTCATGTTCTCCTGCCACATGGCATCGTAGGAGCCACTCTGAGGAAATGCCACATGTCAGCCCCTCCTTTCCTGCAGAAAAGCAAAATTTCAAACATTTGAACTCCCCAGAGGTGGCGCCACATGGCATGCCCCTACTGTTCCAACTTTACACCTCAGATCACCTTTTGAGGTGGCAACATTCCAGGACTCCACTTGGCTCCATTTTTATTTTTTTATTTTATTTTTAATAAAGGTAGCCCACCATGAGGTGACGCCACCTGAGGACTCCCTACAAAAGGTGAGTTTGAATTTCAAATTCCAAGAGAGCACCCTCTGAGGTGGCGCCTTCTGGGAGCTCCCTGCAGAGAGAATCAAGCTAACTTTTGAAAAATTCCAAATTCCCCCTGCTGAGGTGTCTCACCCACAAAATTTCCATTTTTTTTATTTTTCTCAAAAATTAAAACACCTTTTGAGGTGGCGCCACCTGAGGGCTCCCTGCAGAAGACAAATTCGAATTTCAAACCCCTCAGATGGCACCCCTTGAGATGGCGCCACATGGAGGGCTCAGATTGAACCTGTTTGAATTTCAAAAAATTTCAGAAAATTTATAAAAACAAGGGTTCACGCCCAGCCTAAGGGAGATCATTTTTTTTGCTCTTGTGAACTTGGAAAATCTGACCTAGCCTTCCTAGAATCAGATTTTGAACCTTGGAAATCGTGCCCCCTTTGGCGCATTGAAGAAGGTGGAGTAGAGCTCGTGCTGTGGCCAATTCAATTCCAACAGAGGTCGATTTTGGTGGACCATCCGAAGCTCAGAGCGAAGGACGAAGGAAGCTCGTGATAGCTGCTCCTTTCAAGAGCTCCTACGCTGCGTAACGAAGCAAGGTGCACTTCTTTTCCCCTTGATGTGATTCTATAATTCGAATCGGGAGTCGTTTGAAGAAAGAGCTCATCCGAGGGATGGATTGAGCTATTCTCATAAAACGACATATATAAAAATGTTTTGTTATGCTTCCTTGATGATTTTTAACATTCATATAGTTAGCTAGGTTTAATTTGCATTTTATTTCATTCATTTAGCATATTTCATGAATTAATTAGGATTAATTTAGCATTTATTTCAATTCTGCTTATTTTCAGTAGGTCTCTGTTTTTGTCAGTCAGTCCACACGTCATTTCATGCATTTGTTTTTTATTAAAAATCCCAAAAAAATCACGGAATGCGCCCTTAGGTGTCCCTGAAATTTTTCCAAAAATTCGAAGGCATTTGAATTTGTTTACTGCGGTAAACATTCAAAATGGCAAGTCGGCTTTTGTTACCCGGGATACGTTTTGAAAATCATTTTCCGACTTGTAAAATCGAGATATCCCTCATGGAAGATCCGATTTTCGATCAGAAAGATGTTTTGAACTCGGGAGAATCTCTAGTTTTTAATATGATTTTATCAGATTTTTCTGATTTTTTTTATTTCTGAAAAAAATCCGAGAGTTCGGGACACGTGTCAGAGCCTAATTTGAGCCTCTGAGATCTTGGATCGACTTAGGGCTAGGGTTTCTCTTTGTGTGTTGCTCCAAATCCGAAACTGTAAAAAGTGAAAGTGGTGTCCAAGATGTCCTCTGTTTGAGTCTGAAAGACTGTAATTTTTAGAACAGTGTTGTCTCCTGCTTCGGATTTTTTTTGTCAACCCCTTGTTTTTCTACATTTGTCTGTTCTGTTAGTTTAGGCAGAAATAGTTATATTTTTATTTGTGTTTCCGTTGATCAAATGCCGAAGTCATAAACATGAAAGTTGTTCATGTAGGGGTCGTGCATAACTCTGATTAATTTCATAAATTTTCATGGCCGTTTTGTATTTTTTTAGCATTGTACATCAGATTAGTGTGATTTTTACCTCTGTCAGAATTAAATCCCTGTTATTGAACTCACCATGGCTCAAATCCCGAGGCTGTAAAAACCAAAAATGTTTCATTTCGGGTCTTTTAGCAGTCTCCAAAATATCAGAAGTTTCCATGGTGTAAATCTTGCATTATCATATTAGGCATTGCATTTGGTTCGGATCCATAGGCAAAATCCATCATTTTAGGACTTTCCTTGAATTTTAGCATTTAAATCATATCATTTCGTGATTTTTAGCATTCTAGGTTGTTTATCAGAGTGTTTAGATGCTTCATACCGAATTTGGTGCAATTTGGAATCCATTTGAGGTTCGGATCATCCATAATACCAAAATAGGGTCCCGCAGGACCCAGATCCAAGCGAAAAACAAGCGAAAATCGTTATTTTTGATAAATTGCGAAATACCAAATTCTGATTTTACAGTCCTAATGTGTTTAGCAGCATGTCATCATGTCTCTTACTACATTTCATCATCATTTGATTCACTTGGAACTTCAAAATCTCAATTTTACCAAGTTTTCCTTCAAAAAACCCTGATTTTAAAGGTATAACTTTATAATTAGGGGTATTTTGGTCATTTTAACCTCAATTCCGAATTTCAAATTGTTTTTCACTGAATTTCTAGCATTTTCATCATTTCAAAATATCAAGGAAGCACGAGAATAGGGTTTATATCCAATTAAATCCAATAATTTCATAATATTATTGGAAAATCTTGGAAAAACCCACATATTTGAGCTAACCCAATTTCAAGTTTGGCAGAAACAATCAAAAGAAGGAGCTGAAGTCTGCAAATTTCTTTTATTTCCTTTATTTAGTGATGTAATAATGTAAATTTTGGAATAAGAGATTTAATTTCCTGCTTAGACTAGGATGCATGTCATGTAGTTTGAATTTATGCAATATCCTGATTATATGATTCATGCATTTTATTTCAAAAGCACTATGGATGTTCACGAATGGCACGTGCACCAACTCTTAGGGGTTGATGGACTCGGTGGGATCCATATTTACGGCCCTAGTCGGAATATGGACGAGACCCAGATCCATCATCTTTCTACTAGTCACATTGAGCCTACACTCTTAGGCTATCTTAAAATGCACATCATATTTCCAAAGTTTTCAAAATCATGTGCATCAAATCAACTAAATTCTGAACATATTCATGACCACAGTCAGGATATGTGAAGGATTTATCTTGACTTAATGTACATTTTCCAACAAATCCCTTAGAAAATCTTTTCAAAGTGCATTCATTCACTCATGACATTTACATCATGAAATCATTGATTTTCTCAAGATTTTCTCAAGAAAACTTCATTCTTAAGAAATCGATTTCTCAAGAAATTCTAAGGATTTTTCAAAATCGGTTTTCCAAAGACAAGTTTTTCCACAGTTTTCCCAGGAAAATGATATTTTCTTAAGATATTCAAAAGAGTTTTCCAATCTTTCTTCAAGATCCAAAATCGATTTCCAAGTATTTAAAAAGGTAAAATTCCCAGGATTTCGATTCCCCAAGTTTTGAATTTCCTTCTCCAATGAGTTTTCCTATAAATTTTCCATCATTTTCCTAAGAAAACTCTCAAAGTCCAAGTTTTCCTAAGAAGTGCTTCCCTTTTCAAAAAGGTTCATCTTTTCTCAAGAATCACTTCCATTTTCCCAAGATTTTCAACTATTTCTGATTTTTCCACATCTTTATAAGCTTTCTCATGTTTTCAAAACCCCCTTTTTTATCTGAGTTTCCTGAGAAATTGACCTTTTTCCTGAGAGATTCTTTCCAACTCTAAATGTTTTTCTAAGAATACATCATGTTTTCCAACTGGCATTTTCCAAAATCTCATAGCACATGCCTGAATTCTCTGTGCATTTAGGATAGAACATAACTTCGATAATTTAACCAAGTCAAGCATAGTTTTGGTCCTTGGTTCGATTACCCCTGTTAAAGGCGGCAGGAACGGTCGAACCTCGTACCGACAATTTCCAAAAACGGAGGCGAGTATTTCAAAACAATTTCCAAAATCCGGTCAAAGTTTGAAGCGCAAAAGCGTTTCTCTCTTTTTCTCTTCCGCAAGGAAGGGAAGACGGGGGAAAAATTTCGCGACGAGAACAGGTTTGGCGACCGTGATGGGACCTGTCCTTGTCTGACCTAAATTATGCTTGACTTAGTTCAATTATCAAAATTATGTTCATAAAATGTCAGCTCTTTTACTTTCAATATCATGTGAGCCTAGGAGCCTAGATTCTGACCCAGCTGACATTGAATGCATATAGCTTAGGCATGGTTTGGTAGGACCATATTGAGGAGATATTTTCATGCTGACATAGACTTAGGTCTAAATACAATCCTCCTTAATTTAGGATCTGAATGCAAACAATGTATGCTTCTTCAAAATTTTCAAAATCTATCTCTCTAGGACTTAGAGCCTTCTATTTCTTGCATGTGATCATTTTTTTCAAAACCCCCATTACCTATATTGTCCCGGTCTTCACGTTGCTGGGCTCTCTTCCAGAACCATAGTTCGGGACAGAGCCCCACAACTGGGCCAACTATTTGGGTTAACACCCCCCCTACCACGTACCGCGGGCCACAGTCCGAAGTATATCGGTAGGCACTCAAGGATGTTGGAAAACCTTACCTTAGAACCGGAGTTGAAATTCTATGCCACGTACCTCGGATTTCGATTCGGGTATATCGGCATAACTCGATTGGACAAAGATGATCTGAACCTAGAGTTAGGATTAGGGTCCTACAGCTGTTTTCAAATTGATGCATTTAGAGTCAGCCTTTTAGGGAGTGCTGAATGTGCATAAATGTTTGTGCAGGATGTGATTGTATGTATGATTTTCTCAATTCTTTATATTTCCCAATGTTTTTCAACTCATTAGGTCTTTTTCCAAATATCCTTATTTTCCACGAGATCTTTTCTCAAACCCTGGATGATTTTCTCAAATATCAAATTTCTTTCAAAACTCCAGGCGATTTTACATTCTACCTTTCTACTGGATCTCGAATTTCTAGATGCATTTTATCCTGCCTGCAAAATTTTTCAAAATTTCTCATATTTTCCTAAGTCTCATTCTGAGTCTTTCTCTGTTTTCAGTTCGATGGCATCCAGTCAAATCGATCCTATCTTTCCTGAAGGTCACATCTCCTTCGAGGTGCGACAAGGTCGTCCTGAACATCGAAGCCCTTAGCACCGGAACTTTCATTACCCGGTGGTATTATTCCTGGCTAAAGAGCTTTTCCCGAATGTTCCCGGACCATTTGAGCGAGTGCGGATTAGAGCTGGCATCAGCAGTCGGAAAGCAGACCATCAATGGCAACCTGATCCATGCAATGGCGGAGCGATGGAATCCTCGAACGTGTACCTTCTGGTTCCCATGGGGAGAAATGACCGTCTTAATGGATGAATTTTCAGAAATCATGGGGTTGCCAGAACCAGCTGGTCGACCAGGAGACCCCTTAGAGCATCAATTCCTTATCAATGTCAAGGGTTTGGACCCCCGAGACTCCTTAGCTCGTATGACAGGCCGCCGATCTTGGCCCCTGATCCAGTTAGAAGGAGATGAATATGTTGACCTACTTGAGTTGTACCGTCAGTACGGGACCTTCATTGAAGTCAGCTCGCTTTCAAGAACAGCCAAAGAAAAGATTCAGAATGCAATGGTTCTATGCACTGTAGGACTGTCCCTTTTCCCAGATGGACAGAACTACATGGACATCAGGATAATCCAGCTTATGAGAAGATGGGGAAGTCGGCAAACCAATCGCCTCTCCATAGCCATGGCAGCGCTCGCCTTCCTTTATCGAGGTCTGACTCGATTCTCACTCGGAGAGTAAATTTTAGCTGAAGGATGCATCTACACACTTCACTCCTGGTTTTTCCAGCACGTTCCAGCCCGAGCAAGCTCTTTCAGATACAATGGTCAAGAACTCCTTTCAGTGGCGCAGTACCGGTCTATGATCAACAACATTCAAGAGGATGACGTTGTTTGGGACTATTTTGATCGGCAAATATCTCCTCCCAGATATACCTACGCTTATGGCAAGCGGTTCAAGTTGCTGGGACCATTCTTCTGCACTTATTATCAACCAGAGAGATGTGTTCGGCAGTTCTCCCAGAGGCAGCAGTATGTCGAAGCCCGACTGTTATCAGGAGCTATGGCAGAGTTCGATCTCACCTCCGCACAATGGTCCGGGGCATATCATTCTGCCCGCTACGGTTGGGATTCCTTTGTCTCTCTTAAAATCTTTCCAGGTCCTAGAGTGTCTGCCGACTATCATGAATGGTGGCAAATTGTTTGTCCCCCACCTCTTTGTCAAGATCAATAAAATCTTATTCTTTTCATTTTAATAAAATTCTCTCTTTCCATTGTGGTTTGACGACCTCGCCTAGGTAACAAGGCATATTTTCGTTGTTTATTTCTTTTGCAGAAGGAATGACAACACAATTGTCGTGATTCCCACGATGACTCAGTCCCTAGTAATGGGACATCTTTTCCAAATTGTCTACCATATTTTCAGCAAATATTTCTCCCAAAAGCTAATTCATTCAAAATCTAATCAGGTCTTTGCCCTGCAGAGAGCATCCATATCATTTGATGGTTGAGACAAGATCGGGCAAAAGAACCACGGCATCCCAGTACTCGTCAGCCTCAGAAGAAGAGATGAGTTCCCCTCTATCTGAGAAGAGTCGAGAGCAGCAACAAGAAGACGATGGCATAGACCCTCAAATGTATGCCATGTTCAGAAAAATGATGAATAAGATGATGAATGAGCAGCCCGGGACCAGCTCAGAAAGGAATCCATTCAGAGAAAAGTTCCATGGTCGTAGGAGTAAGAAGGCTCCCAAGAAACAGATCCAGCCAGAAGAGATTTTAGATGAATCAGATTCCACTGAAAACACAGATAAAGAATATGAGGTGCCTCCGTCATTTCAGAAGCGTGGCCAAAGTAAAAGCCGCAGATCCAAGAGCAGAGATAAAGAAGAGCCTTTACAAGCGCAATTTAAAGAAATGGCCCGAGTTGTCAAAGATCTGCAAGCCCGCGACAAGGGCAAGAAAGTCTTCACCAGTGAGGACTTCTATGACGGCTTAGAAGGGGATGATGATCTGGAAAATCTCCCCCGAAAATTCATCAAATTCGATGGTTCTGGCGACCCAAAAGCTCATCTCGCCACCTTCTTCGCAGAATGCTCGAGGTTCAGAAAGGATAACCGAGCATTGTTTCTATGCTTCCCCCGCAGCTTGGAAGGAGTTGCAGCCAAGTGGTATGCTGAGCATATCAACCCCATCGAGCTCAAGGAGTTCGACAAAGTTGTAAATCTCTTTATTGAACGCTTCTTGTTCAACACAGAAGCGCTGCCTACATTAAGTCATCTCTGCAATTTGAGGCAGAATGAGAATGAAAAAGCACGGGACTTCATTCACAGATGGAGATCAGCCTGTAACAAGATGAGAGATCCTATCTCGGAAAGGCATGCATTGTCCTTAATCCTCAACAATTTCTCACAGCCGTTAAGAGGATTAATCTCCACAGCGCCGTCCAGGACCTTCATTGAGCTGACTGAACGAGCCGAATGGCTCGAGCTGAGTGTGGAAAATGGAGTCTATGAAGGCTTCACCTTTTCCAAGAACAACTCCCATGGTGAGCAGAAGAAGAAAGCTCACTTCACTTATTCTGCTAACAACAATAACAAAGGCCGAAATCAGCACAAAGGGCAGAAGAAAGATTACTGCTACAGCTCAGGCAGTTCGAACAACAAAGATCAGAAAGCAAAGCCTGCTCCTCAGTTCAGCAAGCCTCCTCAGCAGGATCAAGGACCGAAGCTGCGCGAGAAAGCCAAACATGAAGGATGGAGTTACGACAGAAAGTTTACTCCTCTTGACCAATCACTCGAGGATGTACTCGAGTACATGCTATCGAAAGAGATGGTCAAATTGCCCAGATTGGCCGATCCCCCTGTGCCCATGGGGAAATGGAAAGATCAGTTCTGCAAGTTCCACAGGACAGTGGGACACAACACCGAGAACTGCTTTGTTCTCAAAAACATCGTGCAAGATCTCATTGAAAAGAATCTATTGGTAGAAGGAGAAGAAGAAGAGAAAATGGACATTCTCAACCACCCCTTCCCTTCGCACACCACAGCAGTAGTGTCTGCACAACCATTTCTACCACATGAGCATATCAAGCCATGTTCTGCGCAAGATCTCCAAGTTCAACATCAGGTGACGGTGCTACGACAAGCAGCTCCAGATTCTAAGAAGATGGACTTAATTTCAGCATTCAGTAAAATGAAAGTTGCAGAAGCACCTGTGAAGTCAGTTCCCAAATCAAAGGAAACTCCTGACTTCTTCAAGCAAATCGTTAGACCAAAGCCAGAGAATTCAAGTCAGAAGCCTCTGACTGCTTTATCCAATGTCTCCATCCTTGACTTGGCCAAGAATTCTAGCAAGCACCGACAAGTACTGGATGATCTGCTCAGGAAAATCAAGGTTAAACCCAGTACCACTCCTGAAGACATGGCACAGATTGTGAACTCTGCCATGACCAATGCGCCAATCACTTTTTCGGATGAGGACCTTCCAAAGCCTCATTCCTTTCACAATAATGCTCTTTACATTGTCGTTTGAGTCAGAGGAATGACGGTTCCCCATGTGCTGGTCGATGGAGGCAGTAGCCTCAACATATGTCCTGAAATGACCGCAAAGGCATTAGGGATCAAGGATGAAGAATATATTCCCGATCCCATCACTATCTATGGGTTTGACAATCATGGTCAAACGGCCAAGGGCAAGATATTCTTGGAGGTGTTTATCAACTATTCGGTGCACTCTGTCCTTTTCCATGTGGTTAATGTACCACCAACCTACAACTTGCTGCTCGGTAGGACGTGGATTCATAACGCTAATGCAGTGCCTTCTACCCTCCATCAATGCGTGAAGTGGTCAAAAGGTGAAATGATTACCACAATACTGGGAGAAGACCCAGAAGAAAGGCTCCCGCAGCCCATGATTCCCCGGCCATCATTCAATGCAGATATTCCCAGCATCAGAGAAAGTGAAGAGATCAATCTCGGGGAGAATCGAGAAATACTTCAGGTACCATCAAAGCCATCTCTGCACACAGTAGCCACGACACAATGGAAAGGTCCTCAATTCTTCAAGGTTGGAGGTCGAATCGACTACAGCACCATTAAGGATCATCTCTTGTTTTCTCAATTCATGAAATCAAGAAAGGGATTTGATTTACTCCTGAAGCATGGCTATCAACCCTTCAAGGGACTCGGCAAGAATGAAGATGGCCGCATCGAGCCAATGATCCAGAAACATCGTCCCCACAGGGCAGGATTGGGGTTCTCCGGAGGAAGCTCATCAAGAAAGACTGTTTTTGTCAAAGGGGCACAATGAAGACCATTTGTTATTTCCTTTCTATTCTTTTCCAAATAAATGTCTCATTTTACCAATGTCATTGATCAATTCAATCAATAAAATTTCAAGTCTCTTTGTCTATCCGGATGCCATCTACTCCCTTTCTGTCTATCTCATCATTTTATCATTCAATGCCATTTTATGTATGGTTCTCTTCAAATGATTGCTTGTCTTACTGTAGGCAGATTTTTCTGAACCAGATTCCTTATCCAAAATTTCAGAATGACCTCTCGGACAATCAAGAAGCTCGTTCTCAATCCCAAGGCCTTTCAGAAGTCAACAGCAATTCACAGAATCAAAGCAAGCACCGGAAATGACAAGAGTGTAAAGCAGTCTGATGATTGTGCAGAATATGATCAGTCTCTTCAGGAATTATCGGAGTTCGCCGCAGTTCAGAAGCAGGACGAACCATCTCCTCTAGTACAAGATCCAACTGAAGGTGTCAATATCGGTTCAGAGGAAGATCCAAAAATTCTCCAGATCGGAACCAGTCTGAGTCCAGAAGAAAAGAAAAGGCTTATAGATTTTCTCAAGCGGCATGAAGAAGTGTTCGCATGGACGTATGAAGACATGCCGGGCTTAGACCCCAAATTGGTCGAGCACCGTCTTGTCTTAAAGTCGAATGCTAAGCCAGTCAAGCAGAAGCTGAGAAAAATGGATCCCAGAATAGAACAACAAGTCAAGGAAGGACTCGAAGATTTGCTCAAAGCAGGATTCATCCGAGCTATTGACTACCCGGATTGGTTAGCCAATATCGTCGTTGTCCCAAAGAAAAGCGGCAAAGTAAGGATTTGCATAGACTTCAGAGACCTCAATAAGGCAACTCCGAAGGATGACTATCCACTTCCAAGCATCGATCTTCTAGTCGATAGCACGGCAGGACATGCCATGTTCTCTTTCATGGACGGATATTCCGGCTACAATCAGATTAAGTTGGCCGCCCGCGACCAATCAAAAACTTCTTTCACCACACATTGGGGCACTTTTTGCTATACAGTCATGCCTTTTGGGCTCAAGAATGCTGGAGCAACATATCAACGGGCAATGACTGTTATCTTTCACGATCAAATGCGCAAAATCATGGATGCGTATGTTGATGATATTCTCGTGAAATCTAAAGAGGAAGAGGATCACCTCGAAGCGCTTGATTAAGTCTTTAAGCGGCTCATCCTTTATAAGTTAAGGCTTAACCCGCAAAAGTGTGTCTTCGGAGTCGAATCAGGCAAATTGTTAGGTTTTCTGGTCAGCAAAAAGGGAATTGAAGTTGACCCAGCCAAAGCAAAGGCTATCATTGATATGCCTCCCCCGAAGAATCTCAAAGAACTGCGTAGCCTTCAAGGACGTATGCAGTCAATCCGGCGATTCATTTCCAATTTGGCAATGAGATGCGAACCTTCAACCACTTACTCAGAAAAGGAGTTAAGTTCGAATGGGGACCAGAATGCCAACAATCGTTCGATCGGATCAAGAAGTATCTTCTTAATCCTCCCATCCTAAAGCCGCCAGAATTGGGAAAACCTCTTTTATTATACATCTCAGCTAATCAAGTTGCATGCAGTGGATTCTTGGCGCAATACAAAGAAGGCAGCCTGATAGAGCACGCCATCTACTACGTGAGCAAGACTTTCATAGATTATGAAAAGAGATACTCTCAAATAGAGAAGACCTGCCTAGCTCTGGTATGGATGTGTCAGAAGCTAAGACACTACCTGCTAGCATCAGAAGTCAAAATCTTGTCTAAACTCAATCCTCTCAAGTATATCTTAGAGCAACCTTTCCTCAGCGGACGAGTCGCAAAATGGCAAGTCTTACTGATGCAGTATGACTTAGAATATGTCTCGCAGCAATCAATCAAAGGCCAAGCAATTGCAGATCAATTGGCGGATTTTCCTTTGGCTGAAGAGGAGAGAGCCGAAGATGACTTCCCTGATGAGCAAATTTGCAATATCCAGCAATTTCCAGTCTGGAATTTGTTTTTCGATGGTTCTAAGAACATGGCCGGAATAGGCATCAGAATCTTACTAATCACTCCTGAGAAGGAGATGATTCCATTTTCTCTCAAGCTCGACTTTCAATGCACTCACAATATGGCTGAATATGAAGCCCTGATTCAAGGTCTAAGGATTCTATCAGACTTTAATGTCAAGAGAGTACATGCCTACGGTGACTCATTACTTGTTGTCAATCAAGTTCGAGCCGAATGACAAGTCAAAGATCAGAAGTTATTTCCCTATCAGAAAATTGTTTCAGCTCTCGTCAGCAAGTTCGAAGAATTTCAGTTATTTCACATCAAGAGAGATTTTAATCAAGTGGCCGATAGCCTAGCCAGTTTAGGCTCCATTATGGCATTCAAGAATGGAGAATCTTGTCGCTCTTTTGAAATTGGCAGACTTGACCAACCTGCTTTCATTCCAGCAGAACAAGTAAACCAGGCTGAGCAAAGGAAGAAGCCTTGGTATTACAACATCAAAACTTTCATAGAAACTGGCGAATTTCCTCCAGAACTCTCAAAGAAAGAGCAACGAGCAATCCAGCGTATGTCTACTCGATATTTCATTTTGGCCAATGTCCTCTATCGTCGTGGATTCAGTTCAGAGTATTCCAGATGTTTAGACGAAGACGAAGCCAAAGAAGTCGTGCGAGAAGCACACGAAGGCATCTGTGGTGGTCACGTTGGCTACCAAACCCGTGTCAAGCAAATCATCAGAGCAGGTTACTACTGGAAGACTATGCAACAAGACTGTTATCATTATGTGAAGAAGTGTGTACAATGTCAGATACATGCACCTTCTATCCATGCTCCGGCAACTTATTTACAGTCTGTTGTCTCTCCATGTGGGCCTTCGATGTCGTAGGTCCCATCACTCCTTCAGCCTCAAATGGCCACAAATATTTCCTTGCCGCAACAGAATATTTCACCAAGTGGGTAGAAGCCATCAGTCTCCGCACAGTAGAAGGCCGACACGTGGTCTCTTTCATCCACAAGAACATCCTTTGCCGTTTCGGCATCCCGCATGATATTGTGTCAGACAACGGCAGTCATTTCAAGAATGAAAAGATGAAGACATTCTGCTCAAAATTCAAGATCTATCACCATTTTTCCGCTCCATATTATCCTCAAGGGAATGGTCAGGCAGAGGCCACCAACAAGATTTTAATTCGTATTTTGGAGCGAACTGTGGAAACAGGCCGTGACTGGCATGAGAAGATCCATGATGCACTGTGGGCCTATCGGACCACCATTCGTACACCAACAAATGCTACCCCATCAGAACTGGTCTATGGAACAGAAGTAGTATTGCCGCTACATGTTCAGAAGCCCGCTTTGAAATTTGCTTCACTTCTGCAATTACCTCTTGATCAATACCAGCAGCAGCGACTAGTGCAGCTAGACTTACTCGACGAGAGAAGGCTAAAAGCAGCAAAGCATGCTCAATCCTATCACCAGAGAGTAGCCAGGCAATATGCGAAGTCTATCATCGAAAGAAGATTCAAAGTCAATGATTTAGTACTTCGATCCACAGCTTATCTCAAGCATCGTCCTGGCGGCAAATGGTCGCCAAATTGGGAAGGTCCCTATGTTGTCAAAGAAGCATTACCCCGCAACTCATATCGGCTCATCAATGCCGATGGAGTAGAATTGCCAGATCCTATCAATGCTCGACACTTGAAAAAGTTTTATACTTGAAACATTTATTCTCCCCTTGTAATCCTTCCTGTTTCCTTCAAATAATGATCCAACTTTCTTTCCCAGTTACACTGGGGCATTTTAAAATTTTGTTCTATATGCAGGCAGGATAAACAAATTCCTCATTTCATGCACATGTGCATTCATATGCATCAACTCATATTCATTTGCATTCAATTGCATTAATAACAATCCGGTCGGTATTGGGGATTTCAACAAACAGTCCCATCACAATTCCTAATGATTCAAAGATCATCGCCAATACTGAACCAAAACCCAGCGCTCGAACTGGTATTATTTCAAAATCCAGTATTCAAGCTGGCACATTTTCAACTTTTAGGAAAACCGAGTTCCGACTCGGGTTTTTATTCAAATCATTTTCCTTTGTTGATCCGGGTTCCGACTCGTGATCTCTCTACTTTATTCGAGCCTTGACTCGAACTCTCCATTTTCCTTTGTTGATCCGGGTTCCGACTCGTGATCTCTCTACTTTATTCGAGCCTTGACTCGATTTCTTCATTTTCCTTTGTTGATCCGGGTTCCGACTCGTGATCTCTCTACTTTATTCGAGCCTTGACTCGAACTCTCCATTTTCCTTTGTTGATCCGGGTTCCGACTCGTGATCTCTCTACTTTATTCGAGCCTTGACTCGATTTCTTCATTTTCCTTTGTTGATCCGGGTTCCGACTCGTGATCTCTGTACTTTACTCGAGCCTTGACTCGAACTCTTCATTTTCCTTTGTTGATCCGGGTTCCGACTCGTGATCTCTCTACTTTATTCGAGCCTTGACTCGATTTCTTCATTTTCCTTTGTTGATCCGGGTTCCGACTCGTGATCTCTCTACTTTACTCGAGCCTTGACTCGAATAAATCATTTTCCTTTGTTGATCCGGGTTCCGACTCGTGATCTCTCTACTTTATTCGAGCCTTGACTCGAACCAATCATTTTCCTTTGTTGATCCGGGTTCCGACTTGTGATCTCTCTACTTTACTCGAGCCTTGACTCGAACTCTTTATTTTCCTTTATTGATCCGGGTTCCGACTCGTTATCTCTCTACTTTACTCGAGCCTTGACTCGAACAAATCATTTTCCTTTGTTGATCCGGGTTCCGACTCGAGATCTTTTCGAGCTTGTCATTCTCTTTTGTTGATCCGGGTTCCGACTCGTGATCTCATTACCTTACTCGAACCCTGAATCGAGTTCTTCATTTCTTTTGTTGATCCGGGTTCCGACTCGAGATCTCTTTATCTTATCCAAGCTTTAATTCGAGTCCTTCATTTTCCTTTGTTGATCCGGGTTCCGACTCGTGATCTCATTATCTTATTTGAGCTCTGATTCGAGCCTTCCATTTTCCTCTGTTGATTCGGGTTCCGACTCGTGATCTCTATATTTTATTCGAGCTCTGACTCGAACTCATCATTCTCTTTTATTGATCCAAGTCATTTCAGGGTCTGTCAATTGCTCAAATTTGATATTTTGCCCTCCAAATTTCAATTTAAGTCCTCAAATCAGGCAATTCTCCAATTTCGACCTCTGGGTCACCCAATTTTCAATTCTCAATTTCAATTACCAATCTCAATTCTCGACCTTCGGGTCAATCAATTTCCAATTCTCGACCTTCGGGTCTATCAATTTCCAATTCTCGACCTTCAATTTCCAATTTTCGACCTTCGGATCAATCAATTTCCAATTCTCGACCTTCGGGTCTATCAATTTCCAATTCTCGACCTTCAATTTCCAATTTTCGACCTTCGGGTCAATCAATTTCCAAATTTCGACCTTCGGGTCTATCAATTTCCAATTCTCGACCTTCAATTTCCAATTTTTGACCTTCGGGTCAATCAATTTCCAAATTTCGACCTTCGGGTAAATCAATTTCCAATCTTTGACCTTCATTTCTCAATTTCGACCTTTAGGTCACTCAATTCTCAATTTCGACCTTCAGGTCACACAATTTCGACCTTTCGGTCAACCAATTCTCAATTTCGACCTTTGTGGTCAAATCAATTCTCAATTCCGACCATCAAGTCATCCAATTTCGACCTTCGGGTCATTCAATTTCCAGCAACCAATTTTCCAATTTTCCATTTCGACCTTTGGGTCAATCAATCTCAATATCCAATTTCAATCATTTTCTCTTGCGAGAGACCCTTTTAGGGAGAGTTCGAGGGAGCTCGTTCTTTTCGCATGCTATCCAATTCGTTCACTTAGCCCCTTTTTAGGGAGAGTTTGAAGGGACTCGCGTCTTTGTGAACCGTTTGCAAAACAATTTCCAATTTCACACAAGAAACCCTTTTAAAGGGAGAGGCTCGACGGAGACTCGCTTTTCTTGTGACCCCCCAATTTCATACTAGGCCATTTTTCGTCATGAAAGACCCTCTTTGCAGGGAGAGTGTGATGGACTCGTTCCTTTCATGACCCAAATTTTCAGACCTCACTATTATCGGCCCCCTTTCCATAAGAGAAGCCTAATATTAGGGAGCTTTGACGAAAGCTCAATTTCTCTTCGAAAGTTCGTTTTGCAAACACCTCCTCTTCAGGGAAGAGAGGAGTATTTCCCAATTCCCATTCAGGTAAGGGCTAAGCCTGAGTCTCTCTTTTTGGGGAAAAAGAGAGGAGAATTTTCGTCACGGATGCGTTGAGTCGGATTTCAAATACTCACTTTCACTAAGGATTTCAAGAAAATTTTGTCAATTTGTCAAATTATTTGCTGATTTCAGAATCTTTATTGCACTAGTCAGTTTACCCTCAGCATCACTTCCAAAAGAGCGAAGCTTTTGCGAAAAGGAATTCAAAATTCAAATTCTTTCTATTGGCCAACCAAAAGGATGAAGGATAAATCCTCGATATGGCCAGAAAAGAAGATTCAAGGTTATTGAAAAGCCGTAGATGATCGATATTGATCGCAGTCAATGGCGCATCGTTAAAGGCTATTCTTGTAAGGACGAGACAGTGGAAATATCCTGAGCGCTAGAAAAGAGAGAATTCACCCAAACCCTGTCCCCTCAAAATCACCTAAGCTGCAATTAAGTATCCGCAAAAGGGATCTCTCACCTGTCATCAAGATGAAGGCGAATTAGGCGAGTAGACCCCCGGGGCCAAAGAAGATTCGAAACATCTCCAAGATGACGGAGTTTGTGACGAATCCTTCCAGGGAAAGTCCAAAGCACTGTCGAGATGAAGGCAGATGCGATGAACCTCTCGACAATCCCTAAAAGATATTTAATTTCAGCTATCGCCCAAAGATCTCCAAACCCATCATCCAAGAAGGATCAAAACATCTCCAAGTTGAAGGAGTTTGTGACGTATCCTTCCCAAAAGAGAGAAAGAGAGGAAAAAGAAAGAGAGAAAAAGTCAGAACATCTCCAAAATGAAGGAGAATGTAGCAAAAAACCCAGAGAGTCAAAAGAGTGCAGAAAGATTATCAAGAGAGAAGCACTCAGGATATCAAACTGCCAGATCTATCAAGAATCCTCTTTAACTTTGTGAAATTCTATTATCAATATTCTTTCATCAATTGCTTTCATAATATCAAATTCTCTTTCCTGCTCATATCAAGGAAATTGATAACTTCCTTGAAGAAGGTCAATTGCAAGCAATTTGGATTTCAAGTCTCGATTCTACAAAGTGAACCTTGTTTGGAGGTAATGCTTTGGGTAGAAAAGAAAGAATATCTCTGCAACAATGTGCAACATTTTCAAAAATTTTGAATCAATAGCAGAATTTCCAACATTTTGACAATATTTTCCAGCTATCCTGACATGAAGTGAGAGCTTGATGTCCGTTTTCGATGCATCCTGACACCAATTTTAAATCCCTCCTAAGGACTTGATTCCTTCCCTTCTTTGAGAGCATGAACTCTCAAATTTGCACACTTCCCTGTGTCCCCACTGTCCCACCATAGACAGTCCCATTTCGGTTCGAGGTCGAACCACCAATCATTTCCCGCAAAAGGCAATTTCAAAAGCTGATTTTAGTCTCAGCAATGAGACGCCCAAAACCAATCCCTTTTCAAGCTTTAGGGACCCCATTTTCCTTCCTTTTGCAAAAACCCTATTGGATTTATTGTGCAAAATCCAAAGGTTCCATCATGGTCTCTTCCTTAGAGGATTCCATTCATTTTCTGCCCGATCAGGATAAGGGTACAAACATGAGCCTCAATCAAAGAGGTATTTCATTTTCCACCCGATCAGGATAAGGGTACAAACCTGAGCCTCAATCAAAGAGGTATTTCATTTTCCGCCCGATCAGGATAAGGGTACAAACCTGAGCCTCAATCAAAGAGGTATTTCATTTTCCGCCCGATCAGGATAAGGGTATAAACCTGAGCCTCGATCAAAGAGGTATTCCATTTTCCGCCCGATCAGGATAAGGGTACAAACCTGAGCCACAATCAAAGAGGTATTCTATTTTCCGCCCGATCAGGATAAGGGTACAAACCTGAGCCTCGATCAAAGAGGTATTCCATTTTCCGCCCGATCAGGATAAGGGTACAAACCTGAGCCTCAATCAAAGAGGTATTTCATCTTCCGCCCGATCAGGTTAAGGGTACAAACCTGAATCTCATGTCATGAGATATTCCATCCCCAATCAGGTCAAGGGTTAAAACCTGAGCTTCGTTCCATGCGAGGTATTTCTGTCCCATCCAGGTTAAGGGCGTAAACCTGAACTTCGCTCTCATAGAGCAAATCTTTCCTCTTTATTCTTCGCTTCATATCTACCATCTTCCTCGGGCTAATTTCTTCACACCCAGTCAGATCCTTCTAACTGGAGCATTTTTTTATGTATAGCCCAAATTTGGTGTGTTTTTCTTTGCCACTAAGCTCGGCCATGAGCCGGCTTAGTAGCAAAGAGGGGCATCTGTAAACACCCCAAATTTTCACTCACCTCCCCGACAGTCCACCAAGCATCATCATCCAGCCTCTGAAATCGCTGGAGGGCAAAATGGTCATTTTTTGAGCCCGGACCTTGCAAAAGTCTAAATTTCATCTCCAACTCTCAAAATTTCTCTATTTTGTCTCAGATAGTCAAAATCTTACTCCTGACAGAAGACAGGAATCCTCAAGTCTTGGTTCAAGATTCCATTTCATAAGACATGACATTGCATATCATTGCATGAGCATTTCAAATCACTGCACTGCACAGCATGTCATTTCGAGGTCCAGAACTCTTGATTTCAAAATTTTCAATCCAGATTCGAATTTTAACTATTTTCAAAATTGATTTCAAAACCCTGGGTCTTCAAAATTATCAATTTTTCCCATTTTACCCCCAGGACTCTGAATTTCAAAATATTTCCTCAGGAAAACCATCTGGATAGTTTTCAATATGGATTTCAGTCACTTCACCTCAGATTTTGCCCTTTTTGACAATTTCAAATATCTTTCTTTTACAAAATCGCCCTACAAGGGCCAACTCTTTCCAAAATTCCTGTTTTGCCCATTAGTCCAGATTTTATGAAAATTCCAAAAAGAAGTTGTGGTTTTATCCTTATTTCAATAAAGAAGCAATGTGGGACCCACACTGAGGTGGTGTCACACAAGCTTTCCTTTTGAAAATTTGAATTTTGAAAAATCCAAAAATATAGGAGCCTTGTCCCCTGGATTGGTGCCACTTGTCATCTCTCTCTCCTCCCATTTCCATGCCAAGTGTCAGTGTGGGGCTACCTTCAGAAGCCGCCACATGTCATCCCATTTATCTGCCATGTGTCACCCTATCCATCCTGCGCCATGTGTCATTTCAAAGACTACCAGAAGATGCCAAGTGTCATAGGTTGTCCTGTCTAGAAAAAGTGGAGTTTGTCTCCTCTGAGGTGGCGCCACTTGAAGTGTGTCTCCTGCAGGGGACACGTGTCAACCCCTCCTTCCTTCTAGAAAAGTAGCCTGACACATGTCTCTCCCTATTTTTTTCAGAAAAGTAGGAAACATGTGTCACTCCTAAATTCCTACAAAAAAGGTAGGCTTGTCTCCTCTGAGGTGGCGCCATCTGGAGTGTCTCCTGTAGAGGACACATGGCAAGCTCTCATTTCCTCAGAAAAAGCAAGTGCCATGTGTCATTTTCTGCTTTCCTCAGAAAAATTAGAATTCAAATATTCAAAATCCCCATAGGTGGCGAAAATCAAGAACTCCTACCTTTTTCATCCTGTCTGAGATGGCGCCACATGGCTTGGCCCACCTTCTCTCCTCTCTGCCACGTGTCATTCTCTGCTTCTTTCAGAAAAAGTAGAGGACACATGTCTTCTCCCTACCTCTTTCAGAAAAGTAGGAGACACATGTCACTCCTGGCCTTCTTCAGAAAAAGCAAACCATTCAAAATTCAAACAAGGCACTAGGTGGCAAAAATCCTGAGCTCTGATTTTTCCAGATGGCCTGAGATGGCGCCACATGTCCCTTTCCCTCCTTTTCCTCCCTCTTGCCACATGGCATTGTAGGAGCCACCCTGAGGTGGCGCCACATGTTCACCCTCCATTCCTCCAGGGCCAACCTCCATTTGAATTTCAAACTCCCCCCTGAGGTGGCGCCATTTGAGAAAGCCTCTCCAGACAGCTGACACTTGTCCGCCACATGTCCAGACCTCCCTGCACCAGAAAAAGTAGAAACCCCCCCCCATGAGGTGGCGCATTTTGCTTCCTCCCTTCATGTTCTCCTGCCACATGGCATCGTAGGAGCCACTCTGAGGAAATGCCACATGTCAGCCCCTCCTTTCCTGCAGAAAAGCAAAATTTCAAACATTTGAACTCCCCAGAGGTGGCGCCACATGGCATGCCCCTACTGTTCCAACTTTACACCTCAGATCACCTTTTGAGGTGGCAACATTCCAGGACTCCACTTGGCTCCATTTTTATTTTTTTATTTTATTTTTAATAAAGGTAGCCCACCATGAGGTGGCGCCACCTGAGGACTCCCTACAAAAGGTGAGTTTGAATTTCAAATTCCAAGAGAGCACCCTCTGAGGTGGCGCCTTCTGGGAGCTCCCTGCAGAGAGAATCAAGCTAACTTTTGAAAAATTCCAAATTCCCCCTGCTGAGGTGTCTCACCCACAAAATTTCCATTTTTTTTATTTTTCTCAAAAATTAAAACACCTTTTGAGGTGGCGCCACCTGAGGGCTCCTTGCAGAAGACAAATTCGAATTTCAAACCCCTCAGATGGCACCCCCTGAGATGGCGCCACATGGAGGGCTCAGATTGAACCTGTTTGAATTTCAAAAATTTTCAGAAAATTTATAAAAACAAGGGTTCACGCCCAGCCTAAGGGAGATCATTTTTTTTAGCTCTTGTGAACTTGGAAAATCCGACCTAGCCTTCCTAGAATCAGATTTTGAACCTTGGAAATCGTGCCCCCTTTGGCGCATTGAAGAAGGTGGAGTAGAGCTCGTGCTGTGGCCAATTCAATTCCAACAGAGGTCGATTTTGGTGGACCATCCGAAGCTCGGAGCGAAGGACGAAGGAAGCTCGTGATTGCTGCTCCTTTCAAGAGCTCCTACGCTGCGTAATGAAGCAAGGTGCACTTTTTTTCCCCTTGATGTGATTCTATAATTCGAATCGGGAGTCGTTTGAAGAAAGAGCTCATCCGAGGGATGGATTGAGCTATTCTCATAAAACGACATATATAAAAATGTTTTGTTATGCTTCCTTGATGATTTTTAACATTCATATAGTTAGCTAGGTTTAATTTGCATTTTATTTCATTCATTTAGCATATTTCATGAATTAATTAGGATTAATTTAGCATTTATTTCAATTCTGCTTATTTTCAGTAGGTATCTGTTTTTGTCAGTCAGTCCACACATCATTTCATGCATTTGTTTTTTATTAAAAATCCCAAAAAAATCACGGAATGCGCCCTTAGGTGTCCCTGAAATTTTGCCAAAAATTCGGAGGCATTTGAATTTGTTTACTGCGGTAAACATTCAAAATGGAAAGTCGGGTTTTGTTACCCGGGATACGTTTTGAAAATCATTTTCCGACTTTTAAAACCGAGATATCCCTCATGGAAGATCCGATTTTCGATCCGAAAGATGTTTTGAACTCGGGAGAATGTCTAGTTTGTAATATGATTTTATCAGATGTTTCTGATTTTTTTTATTTCTGACAAAAATCCGAGAGTTCGGGACACGTGTCAGAGCCTAATTTGAGCCTCTGAGATCTTTGATCAACTTAGGGCTATGGTTTCTCTTTGTGTGTTGCTCCAAATCCGAAACTGTAAAAAGTGAAAGTGGTGTTCGAGATGTCCTATGTTTGAATCTGAAAGCCTGTAATTTTTAGAACAGCGTTGACAACTGCTTCGGATTTTTTTTGTCAGCCCTTTGTTTTGCTACATTTGTCTGTTCTGTTAGTTTAGGCAGAAATAGTTATATTTTTATTTGTGTTTCCGTTGATCAAATGCCGAAGTCATAAACATGAAAGTTGTTCATGTAGGTGTCGTGCATAACTCTGATTAATTTCATAAATTTTCATGGCCGTTTTGTATTTTTTTAGCATTTTACATCAGATTAGTGTGATTTTTACCTCTGTCAGAACTAAATCCCTGTTATTGAACTCACCATGGCTCAAATCCCGCGGCTGTAAAAACCAAAAATGTTCCATTTCGAGTCTTTTAGCAGTCTGCAAAATATCAGAAGTTTCCATGGTGTAAATCTTGCATTATCATATTAGGCATTGCATTTGGTTCGGATCCATAGGCAAAATCCATCATTTTAGGACTTTCCTTGAATTTTAGCATTTAAATCATATCATTTCGTGCTTTTTAGCATTCTAGGTTGTTTATCAGAGTGTTTAGATGCTTCATACCGAATTTGGTGCAATTTGGAATCCATTTGAGGTTCGGATCATCCATAATACCAAAATAGGGTCCCGCAGGACCCAGATCCAAGCGAAAAACAAGCGAAAATCGTTATTTTTGATAAATTGCGAAATACCAAATTCTGATTTTACAGTCCTAATGTGTTTAGCAGCATGTAATCATGTCTCTTACTACATTTCATCATCATTTGATTCACTTGGAACTTCAAAATCTCAATTTTACCATGTTTTCCTTCAAAAAACCTTGATTTTAAAGGTATAACTTTATAATTAGGGGTATTTTGGTCATTTTAACCTCAATTCCGAATTTCAAATTGTTTTTCACTGAATTTCTAGCATTTTCATCATTTCAAAATATCAAGGAAGCACGAGAATAGGGTTTATATCCAATTAAATCCAATAATTTCATAATATTATTGGAAAATCTTGGAAAAACCCACATATTTGAGCTAACCCAATTTCAAGTTTGGCAGGAACAATCAAAAGAAGGAGCTGAAGTCTGCAAATTTCTTTTATTTCCTTTATTTAGTGATGTAATAATGTAAATTTTGGAATAAGAGATTTAATTTCCTGCTTAGACTAGGATGCATGTCATGTAGTTTGAATTTATGCAATATCCTGATTATATGATTCATGCATTTTATTTCAAAAGTACTATGGATGTTCACGAATGGCACGTGCACCAACTCTTAAGGGGTTGATGGACTCGGTGGGATCCATATTTATGGCCCTAGTCGGAATATGGACGAGACCCAGATCCATCATCTTTCTACTAGTCACATTGAGCCTACACTCTTAGGCTATCTTAAAATGCACATCATATTTCCAAAGTTTTCAAAATCATGTGCATCAAATCAACTAAATTCTGAACATATTCATGGCCACAGTCAGGATATGTGAAGGATTTATCTTGACTTAATGTACATTTTCCAACAAATCCCTTAGAAAATCTTTTCAAAGTGCATTCATTCACTCATGACATTTACATCATGAAATCATTGATTTTCTCAAGATTTTCTCAAGAAAACTTCATTCTTAAGAAATCGATTTCTCAAGAAATTCTAAGGATTTTTCAAAACGGTTTTCCAAAGACAAGTTTTTCCACAGTTTTCCCAGGAAAATGATATTTTCTTAAGATATTCAAAAGAGTTTTCCAATCTTTCTTCAAGATCCAAAATCGATTTCCAAGTATTTAAAAAGGTAAAATTCCCAGGATTTCGATTCCCCAAGTTTTGAATTTCCTTCTCCAATGAGTTTTCCTATAAATTTTCCATCATTTTCCTAAGAAAACTCTCAAAGTCCAAGTTTTCCTAAGAAGTGTTTCCCTTTTCAAAAAGGTTCATCTTTTCTCAAGAATCACTTCCATTTTCCCAAGATTTTCAACTATTTCTGATTTTTCCACATCTTTATAAGCTTTCTCATGTTTTCAAAAACCCCTTTTTTATCTGAGTTTCCTGAGAAATTGACCTTTTTCCTGAGAGATTCTTTCCAACTCCAAATGTTTTTCTAAGCATACATCATGTTTTCCAACTGGCATTTTCCAAAATCTCATAGCACATGCCTGAATTCTCTGTGCATTTAGGATAGAACATAACTTCGATAATTTAACCAAGTCAAGCATAGTTTTGGTCCTTGGTTCGATTACCCCTGTTAAAGGCGACAGGAACGGTCGAACCTCGTACCGACAGGTCGAGCCCCATCCCATGGATTTTCCCGCAATTTTCAAAAACGGAGGCGAGTATTTCAAAACAATTTCCAAAATCCGGTCAAAGTTTGAAGCGCGAAAGCGTTTCTCTCTTTTTCTCTTCCGCAAGGAAGGGAAGACGGGGGAAAAATTTCGCGACAAGAACAAGATGGGATAAAAATAAATGAAGTTTCAAAGTCAGAAATGGACTTTGAATTTGAATTTTGAATCTGGATAGAGATGAAATTTGAAATTGAATTTTAGATTTAAAGTTTGAAATCAGGATGGAATTCAGATTTGGGAAAATGGAATTTAAAAATAAAAATAGATTTAAGAAGTGCAGATGGGATCCGAAAGTGGAATTGGTTTTGAAATGTGGAAATCAAGATAGACTTGGATTTGAAATCTAGAATTAGGAAGGGAATTGGATTTGAGATATGGGGTCCAAAATGGAATTTGAATTCAAAATGAAGTTAAATTCTGGGATAGAATTGGATCCAAAGCCTAAGATCCATAATGAAGTTGAATTCTGGGATCCTAAATGGAATTGGATCCGAAGTCTAAGATCCATAATGAAGTTGAATTTTGGGTCCTAAATGGAATTTGGATCTGAAGTCTGAGATCCAAGATGGAATTGGATTCTGGATCCTAAAAATGGATTTTGGCTCTGAAATCTAAGATCCAAGATGGAATTTGATTCTGGATCCTAAAGAGAATTTGGATCTGAAATCTAAGATCCAAGATGGAATTGGATTCTGGATCCTAAATGGGTTTTGGATCTGAAATCTGAGATCCAAGATGAAGTTGGATTCTGGATCCTAAATAGAATTTGGATCTGAAGGTATGAGATCCAAGATGGAATTAGATTCTGGATCCTAAAATGGGTTTCGGATCTAAAATCTGAGATCCAAGATGAAGTTGAATTCGGGATCTAGAATCCTAAATGGGGATTGGACCCGAAATCTGGAATCCAAGATGTAATTTGGGTCTAACTTTGGATTTTGGATTTTGAAAATCAAAACGGGACCTTTGAAGATGGATCTGGGTTTTGAAAACTCAGATTGAATTTAAAATTTAGGAAGGGTCAAGTTTTGAGATTCGGAATCAATCTCAAACTTTGATTTTGAATCAGAAACTTCAAAGTTAAATTGAATTTTGATTTGAATTGGAAATTTGATGTTTTGAATACAAAAATGATTTTGAAATTTCAAAGTCAAATTGGACTTTGAAATTAAGCCTTGAAATGAGATAGAATTTGGATTTGAAATAGAAACTTGAAGAAATTCAAAAATCACTTGGGTTTTTGAAAAAGAATTTTGAAAATATGATGCAATTCTATCCTAAATGATGAATGAATTTAAAGAATTTGAATTTGGATTTTGAAAAGCTATTTCATTCTTTAAATGAATTAAAAATAAGATTGAAGATATAATACATTCCTGACTATGGTCATTGAATGTATTATATAATAATTTATATTTAAATTAAGGTGAAGAATGAAACATTTTTTGTGCTTTTATAGAGTTTAAAATGAAATTAATTCTCAATATATCCTGACTATGGCCATTGAATCAGTTTTAGACTAAACTCTGATAAAAGAGGAAAATATTTAAAGAAAATATGATGAATTTTAAAAAGGATCCAGTGTAAATCCGGTGTTATTTTATAAGAGATAAAAATCCTAAGTTTTGTATACATCCTGACTATGGCCATTGATGTAAATCATCAACTTAGGATTAATTACCTTTTACGAAATGGTGCACGTGCCATTCGTGTTCCCATTTGTAAAACTTTGAAATGAAGGAAAATGATGCAACAAATGATATTTATATGCTCATTCATTCTACCTAAAAGCTGGAAATGTAAATTCTCATTGATGGTCTAACTATTACATCATGGGCATGACTTCTGAAGGGATGAAAAATATCTAACTTGAGAAAGGGAAATCTATAATCCTGCAAAACAGAGTTAACACTTACAAGGCATAGAAATGTAGAAGAAAATCATGCTGAAATTGATATGCACATGATCACTATTAATGAAGAGATGCCTATACTATATATGATATATGGTGAACATGTGATGTAGGTGATGGTGATTGGTCAATATGCTGACGTAGAAGTACAGAAGTTAAAGCAGTTCATTGAACTGCCGCGCAACGAAGAGGGCCAAAGCAACTCTTTAGATTGCTGTGAAAGACAAGAGTTGCAGCACTTGGCATGATCATGAAGGCATGATAAATCACAGCAGTGGTGCTATGAAGGGAAATGGACAGCAGACCTGGCAGGCATCAGCGGAGTGAATCTTAAGGGTTGTATAGGAGGAGTTTGTGAAAAGCATACAAGTGCTGGGACATGGTGTTAGTACAGGTGGATTATCTAGAACTTCATTATTCAGGGTAATACTGCACTCCTTCTAGTTACTATAGACAGGTTTTGTATATGGATGTTTGACACCAAGGCTCAAGTGGTTAATTAACCCAGCAGAATTATAGCCTGGTTCAAGGCCACCTCCACCAGCATGATTGACCTTGTACACTCTGTTGACATTGCTGCATAGAAGAATATGATTTGGGGAACCTCAAATATGTACCACACAACAAGACTTCAATAAACCAGTGAATGTAGTAACTCCCAATCGGTCCAATTTTTTGCATCACCTAGAGCTTTACATGTAGACCTAATCCTACAGAAAGCTGTAATAAAGTGGGCTATGGCTATTCTCTAAGGAACACCAAGCCAATGAATTTATTTCTATATCAACACTGAATGTCAAATTGTTTTACTCCATAAAGATGTCCACCCTGAAGAAAGATACCACGAGGGAAGTGTTTTACCGATCTCATAATTGTCTTACATATTACTAGGTATCGATTGGATGCTGTCTTGAAGACAAGCCCAAGAAAAATATCAACAATGAAGGGAAGGCAGGGGTTGCAGCAGTAATGTATGCAATGTAGTGAGTGTAATTACACAATGGTTGTGTGATGTGAGTGAAAATGACTGATATGTATTGATAGTGCAGAGTGTAACGGAGGTGGTGATGGGCAACAGTGTTGTAGTAGTATCCAGCACTACCGCAGATGGTCACCGAAGGGTTATACTATTCTCAAAATGACTATACAGCAGTGCTTTAAGCACTGAGCATGACTGTAAGGGTATGAAAAGGGACTAACTGCGGATGGTTGGACAAAGCAAAACAGGGAGTTCCTGAGCCATAGGGTATAGCTGGTGAGGTGCCAAAATGGTGACTATGTAGGCTGGTTGTAAACACCCCAAATTTTCACTCACCTCCCCGACAGT
Source organism: Nuphar pumila (assembly GCF_984573655.1). Lineage (NCBI taxonomy): Eukaryota > Viridiplantae > Streptophyta > Magnoliopsida > Nymphaeales > Nymphaeaceae > Nuphar > Nuphar pumila. The sequence continues at coordinate 87,051,949 of NC_143259.1, forward strand.
CCACCGAGCATCATCATCCAGCCTCTGAAATCGTTGGAGGGCAAAATGGTCATTTTCTGAGCCCGGACCTTGCAAAAGTCTAAATTTCATCTGCAACTCTCAAAATTTCTCTATTTTGTCTCAGATAGTCAAAATCTTACTCCTGACAGAAGACAGGAATCCTCAAGTCTTGGTTCAAGATTCCATTTCATAAGACATGACATTGCATATCATTGCATGAGCATTTCAAATCACTGCACTGCACAGCATGTCATTTCGAGGTCCAGAACTCTTGATTTCAAAATCTTCAATCCAGATTAGAATTTTAACTCTTTTCAAAATTGATTTCAAAACCCTGGGTCTTCAAAATTATCAATTTTTCCCATTTTACCCCCAGGACTCTGAATTTCAAAATATTTCCTCAGGAAAACCATCTAGATAGTTTTCAATATGGATTTCAGTCACTTCACCTCAGATTTTGCCCTTTTTGACAATTTCAAATATCTTTCTTTTACAAAATCGCCCTACAAGGGCCAACTCTTTCCAAAATTCCTGTTTTGCCCATTAGTCCAGATTTTATGAAAATTCCAAAAAAAGAAGTTGTGGTTTTATCCTTATTTCAATAAAGAAGCAATGTGGGACCCACACTGAGGTGGTGTCACACAAGCTTTTCTTTTGAAAATTTGAATTTTGAAAAACCCAAAAATATAGGAGCCTTGTCCCCTGGATTGGTGCCACTTGTCTTTTCTCTCTCCTCCCATTTCCATGCCAAGTGTCAGTGTGGGGCTACCTTCAGAAGCCGCCACATGTCATCCCATTTATCTGCCATGTGTCACCCTATCCATCCTGCGCCATGTGTCATTTCAAAGACTACCAGGAGATGCCAAGTGTCATAGGTTGTCTTGTCTAGAAAAAGTGGAGTTTGTCTCCTCTGAGGTGGCGCCACTTGAAGTGTGTCTCCTGCAGGGGACACGTGTCAACCCCTCCTTCCTTCTAGAAAAGTAGCCTGACACATGTCCTCTCCCTATTTTTTTCAGAAAAGTAGGAAACATGTGTCACTCCTAAATTCCTGCAGAAAAGGTAGGCTTGTCTCCTCTGAGGTGGCGCCATCTGGAGTGTCTCCTGCAGAGGACACATGGCAAGCCCTCATTTCTTCAGAAAAAGGCAAGTGCCATGTGTCATTTTCTGCTTTCTTCAGAAAAGCTAGAATTCAAATATTCAAAAATCCCCATAGGTGGCGAAAATCAAGAACTCCTACCTTTTTCATCCTGTCTAAGATGGCGCCACTTGGCTTGGCCCACCTTCTCTCCCCTCTGCCACGTGTCATTCTCTGCTTCTTTCAGAAAAAGTAGAGGACACATGTCTTCTCCCTACCTTTTTCAGAAAAGTAGGAGACACATGTCACTCCTGGCCTTCTTCAGAAAAAGCAAACCATTTAAAATTCAAACAAGGCATTAGGTGGCGAAAATCCGGAGCTCTGATTTTTCCAGATGGCCTATGAGGGCGCCACATGTCTCCTTCTCATTCCTTCAGAAAAAGTAGAGGACACATGTCCTCTCCCTACTTTTTTCAGAAAAGTAGGAGACACATGTCACTGCCCTCTTTTTCCTCCCTCTTGCCACATGGCATTGTAGGAGCCACCCTGAGGTGGCGCCACATGTCCATCCTCCATTCCTCCAGGGCCAACCTCCATTTGAATTTCAAACTTCCCCCTGAGGTGGCGCCATCTGAGAAAGCCTCTCCAGCAGGCTGACACTTGGAACCATCCTGGACTGCCACATGTCCAGATCTCCTTTCACCAGAAAAAGCAAAATTCAAATTCCTCTGAGGTAGCGCCTTCTGAGCCCACTGCTCTGTCCTTCTGACATGTGTCAAACACCTTTTGAGGTGGCACCATTCCAGGACTCCACTTGGCTCCATTTTTATTTTTTTATTATTTTTAATAAAGGTAGCCCACCATGAGGTGGCGCCACCTGAGGACTCCCTACAAAAGGTGAGTTTGAATTTCAAATTCCAAGAGAGCACCCTCTGAGGTGGCGCCTTCTGGGAGCTCCCTGCAGAGAGAATCAAGCTAACTTTTGAAAAATTCCAAATTCCCCCTGCTGAGGTGTCTCACCCACAAAATTTCCATTTTTTATTTTTCTCAAAAAAATCAAAATAGCCTTTTGAGGTGGCGCCATCTGAGGGCTCCCTGCAGAAGACAAATTCGAATTTCAAATCCCTCAAATGACACCCCCTGAGATGGCGCCACATGGAGGGCTCAGATTGAACCTGTTTGAATTTCAAAATTTTTCAGAAAAGTTATAAAAACAAGGGTTCACGCCCAGCCTAAAGAAGATCATTTTTTTTTTAGCTCTTGTGAACTTGGAAAATCCAACCTAGCCTTCCGAACATCTGATTTTGAACCTTGGAAATCATGCCCCCTTTGGCGCATTGACGAAGGTGGAGTAAAGTTTGTGCCGTGGCCAATCCGATTCAAATAGAGCTCGATTTTGGTGGACCATCCGAAGCTCGGAGCGAAGGACGAAGGAAGCTCGTGATAGCTGCCCCTTTCAAGAGCTCCTACGCTGCATAACGAAGCAAGGTGCACTTCTTTTCCCATTGATTTGATTCCATAATTCGAATCGGGGGTCGTTTGAAGAAAGAGCTCATCCGAGAGATAGATTGAGCTATTCTCATAAAACGACATATATAAAACGTTTCATTATGCTTCCTTGATGATTTTAAACATGCATGTAGTTAGCTAGATTTAATTTGCATTTTATTTCATTCATTTAGCATATTTCATGAATTAATTAGGATTAATTTAGCCTTTATTTCAATTCTGCTTATTTTCAGTAGGTCTCTGTTTTTGTCAGTCAGTTCACACGTCATTTCATGCATTTATTTTTTATTAAAAATCCCAAAAAAATCACGGAATGCGACCTTAGGTGTCTCTAAAATTTTTCCAAAAATTCGGAGCCATTTGAATTTGTTTACTGCGGTAAACATTCAAAATGGCAAGTCGGGTTTTGTTACCCGGGACACATTTTGAAAATCATTTGCCGACTTGTAAAATAGAGATATCCCTCATGGGAGATCCGATTTTCAATCTGAAAGATGTTATGAACTCGGGAGAATGTCTAGTTTATAATATGATTTTTGCAGAGTTTTCTGATGTTTTTTTATGTCTAACAAAAATCTGAGAATTCGGGACACGTGTCAGAGCCTAATTTGGGCCTCTGAGATCTTGGATCGACTTAGGGCTATGGTTTCTCTTTGTGTGTTGCTCCAAATCTGAAACTGTAAAAAGTGAAAGTGGTGTCCGAGATGTCCTCTATTTGAATCTAAAAGCCTGTAAATTTTAGAAGAGTGTTGACCCCTGCTTCGGATTTTTCTTGTCAGCCCCATGTTTTTCTACATTTGTCTGTTCTGTTAGTTTAGGCAGAAATAGTTATATTTTTATTTGTGTTTCCGTTGATCAAATGCCGAAGTCATAAACATGAAAGTTGTTCATGTAGGTGTCATGCATATCTCTGATTAATTGCATAAATTTCCATGGCTTTATTATATTTTTTTGGTATTTTACATCAGATTAGTGTGATTTTTACCTCTGTCTGAACTAAATCCCTGTTATTGAACTCACCATGGCTCAAATCCCGAGGCTGTAAAAACCAAAAATGTTCCATTTTTGGTCTTTTAGCAGTATGAAAAATATCAGAAGTTTCCATGGTGTAAATCTTGCATTATCATATTAGGCATTGCATTTGGTTCGGATCCATAGGCAAAATCCATCATTTTAGGACTTTCCTTGAATTGTAGCATTTAAATCATATCATTTCGTGATTTTTAGCATTCTAGGATGTTTATCAGAGTAAGTATATGCTTCATACCGAATTTGGTGCAATTTGGAATCCATTTGAGGTTCGGATTATCCACAATACCAAAACAGGGTCCCGCAGGACCCGGATCCAAGTGAAAAATAAGCGAAATTCGTTATTTTGGCTAAATTTCAAAATGTCAAATTCTGATTTTACAGTCCTAATGTGTTTATAAGCATGTCATATTGCATTTCATCATCATTGAATTCAATTTGAATTTCGAAATCCCAATTTTACTAAGTTTTCCTTCAAAAAAACCCTGATTTTAAAGATGTAACTTTAATTTTAGGGGTATTTTGGTCATTTTAACCAATTCCGAATTTCAAACTGTTTTCTACTGAATTTCAAGAATTTTTATCATTTCAAATATCAAGGAAGCATGAGAATAGGGTTTATATCCAATTAAGTCCAATAATTTCATAATATTATTGGAAAATCTTGGAAAAACCCACATATTTGAGCTAACCTTATTTCAAGTTTGGCAGGGACATTCAAAAGAAGGAGCTGAAGTCTGCAAATTTATTTTACTTCTTTTATTTAGTGATGTAATAATGTAAATTTTGGAATAAGAGATTTAATTTCCTGCTTAGACTAGGATGCTTGTCATGTAGTTTGAATTTATGCAATATCCTGATTATATGATTCATGCATTTTATTTCAAAAGCACTATGGATGTTCACGAATGGCACGTGCACCAACTCTTAGGGGGTTGATGGACTCGGTGGGATCCATATTTACGGCCCTAGTCGGAATATGGACGAGACCCAGATCCATCATCTTTCTACTAGTCACATTGAGCCTACACTCTTAGGCTATCTTAAAATGCACATCATATTTCCAAAGTTTTCAAAATCATGTGCATCAAATCAACTAAATTCTGAACATATTCATGGCCACAGTCAGGATATGTGAAGGATTTATTTGGACTTAATGCACATTTTCCAACCAAATCTCTTAGAAAATCTTTTCAAAGTGCATTCATTCACTTATGTCATTTGCATCATAGAATCATTGATTTTCTCAAGATTTTCTCAAGAAAACTTCATTCTCAAGAAATCGATTTCTCAAGAAATTCTAAGGATTTTTCAAAATCGGTTTTCCAAAGATAAGTTTCCACAGTTTTCCCTGGAAAATGATATTTTCTTAAGATATTCAAAAGAGTTTTCCAATCTTTCTTCAAGATCCAAAATCGATTTCCGAGTATTTCAAAAAGGTAAAATTCCCAGGATTTCGATTCCCCAAGTTTTGAATTTCCTTCTCCAATGAGCTTTCCTATGAATTTCCATCATTTTCCTAAGAAAACTCTCAAAGTCCAAGTTTTCCTAAGAAGTGCTTCCCTTTTCAAAAAGTCCATCTTTTCTCAAGAATCACTTCCATTTTCCCAAGATTTTCAACTATTTCTGAATTTTCCACATCTTTATAAGCTTTCTCATGTTTTCAAAAAACCCTTTTTTATCTGAGTTTCCTGAGAAATTGACTTTCATCTTTTTCCTGAGAGATTCTTTTCAACTCCAAATATTTTCCAAGCATGCATCATATTTTCCAACTTACATTTTACAAAATCTCATAGCACATGCCTGAATTCTCTGTGCATTTAGGATAGAACATAATTTTAATGATTTAACTAAGTCAAGCACAATTTTGGTCCTTGGTTCGATTACCCCTGTTAAAGGTGGCAGGAACGGTCGAACCTCGTATCGACAGGTCGAGCCCCATCCCATGGATTTTCCCGCAATTTTCAAAAACGGAGGCGAGTATTTCAAAACAATTTCCAAAATCCGGTCAAAGTTTGAGGCGCGAAAGCATTTCTCTCTTTTTCTCTTCCGCAAGGAAGGGAAGACGGGGGAAAAATTTTGCGACGATAACAGGTTTGGCGACCGTGATGGGACCTGTCCTGGTCTGACCTAAATTATGCTTGACTTAGTTCAATTATCAAAATTATGTTCATAAAATGTCAGCTCTTTTACTTTCAATATCATGTGAGCCTAGGAGCCTAGATTCTGACCCAGCTGACATTGAATGCATATAGCTTAGGCATGGTTTGGTAGGACCATATTGAGGAGAAATTTTCATGCTCACATAGACTTAGGTCTAAATACAACTCTCCTCAGTTTAGGATCTGAATGCAAACATTGTATGCTTCTTCAAAGATTTTCAAAAGTCTATCTCTCTAGGACTTAGAGCCCTCTATTTCTTGCATGTGATCATTTTTTCAAAACCTCAATTACCTATCATTACCCGGTCTTCACGTTGCTGGGCTCTCTTCCAGAACCATAGTTCGGGACAGAGCCTCACAACTGGGCCAACTATTTGGGTTAACACCCCCCTACCACGTACCGCGGGCCACAGTCCGAAGTATATCGGTAGGCGCTCAAGGATGTTGGAAAACCTTACCTTAGAACCGGAGTTGAAATTCTATGCCACGTACCTCGGATTTCAATTCGGGTATATCGGCATAACTGGATTGGACAAAGATGATCTGAACCTAGAGTTAGGATTAAGGTCCTACAGCTGTTTTCAAATTGATGCATTTAGAGTCAGCCTTTTAGGGAGTGCTGAATGTGCATAAATGTTTGTACAGGATGTGATTGTATGTATGATTTTCTCAATTCTTTATATTTCCCAATGTTTTTCAACTCATTAGGTCTTTTTCCAAATATCCTTATTTTCCACAAGATGTTTTTCTCAAACCCTGGATGATTTTCTCAAATATCCAATTTCTTTCAAAACTCCAGGCGATTTTACATTCTACCATTCTACTGGATCTCGAATTTCTAGCTGCATTTTTATCCTGCCTGCAAAATTTTTCAAAATTTCTCACATTTTCCTAAGTCTCATTCTGAGTCTTTCTCTGTTTTTAGTTCAATGGCATCCAGTCAAGTCGATCCTATCTTTCCTGAAGGTCACATCTCCTTCGAGGTGCAACAAGGTCGTCCTGAACATCGAGCTCTTAGCACCGGAACTTTCATTCCCCGGTGGTATTATTCCTGGCTAAAGAGCTTTTCTCGAATGTTCCCGGACCATTTGAGCGAGTGCGGATTGGAGCTGGCATCAGCAGTCGGAAAACAGACCATCAATGGCAACCTGATCCATGCAATGGCAGAGCGATGGAATCCTCGAACGTGTACCTTCTGGTTCCCATGGGGAGAGATGACTATTTTAATGGATGAATTTTCAGAAATCATGGGGTTGCCAGAACCAGCCGGTCAACCAGGAGACCTCTTAGAGCATCAATTCCTTATCAATGTCAAGGGTTTGGACCCCCGAGACTCCTTAGCTCGTATGACAGGCCGCCGATCTTGGCCCCTGATCCAGTTAGAAGGAGATGAATATGTTGACCTACTTGAGTTGTACGGTCAGTACGGGACCTTCGTCGAAGTCAGCTCGCTTTCAAGAACAGCCAAAGAAAAGATTCAGAATGCAATGGTTCTATCCACCGTAGGACTGTCCCTTTTCCCAGATGGACAGAACTACATGGACATCAGGATAATCCAGCTTATGAGGAGATGGGGAAGTCGGCAAACCAATCGCCTTTCCATAGCCATGGCAGCGCTCGCCTTCTTATATCGAGGTCTGACTCGATTCTCACTTGGAGAGTCCATTTTAGTTGAAGGATGCATCTACGCACTTCAGTCCTGGTTTTTCCAGCACGAGCAAGCTCTTTCAGATACAATGGTCAAGAACTCCTTCCAGTGGCGTAGTACCGGTCTATGATCAACAACATTCAAGAGGATGACGTTGTTTGGGACTATTTTGATCGGCAAATATCTCCTCCCAGATATACGTACGCTTATGGCAAGCGGTTCAAGTTGCTGGGACCATTCTTCTGCACTTATTATCAACCAGAGAGATGTGTTCGACAGTTCTCTCAAAGGCAGCAGTATGTCGAAGCCCGACTGTTATCAGGAACTATGGCAGAGTTCGATCTCACCTCCGCACAATGGTCCGGGGCATATCATTCTGCCCGCTACGGCTGGGATTCCTTTGTCTCTCTCAAAATCTTTCCAGGTCCTAGAGTGTCTGCCGACTATCGTGAATGGTGGCAAATTGTTTGTCCCTCACCTCTTTGTCAAGATCAATAAAATCTTATTCTTCTTATTTTAAATAAAATTCTCTTTCTTTCTATTATGGTTTGACGACCTCACCTAGGTAACAAGGCATATTTTCGTTGTTTATTTCTTTTGCAGAAGGAATGACAACACAATTGTCGTGATTCCCACAACGACTCAGTCCCTAGTAATGGGACATCTTTTCCAAATTGTCTACCATATTTTCAGCAAATATTTCCTCCAAAATCTAATTCCCTCAAAATCTAATCAGGTCTTTTGCCCTGCAGAGAGCATCCATATCATTTGATGGTTGAGACAAGATCAGGCAAAAGAACCACAGCATCCCAGTACTCGTCAGCCTCGGAAGAAAAGATGAGTTCCCCTCGATCTGAGAAGAGTCGAGAGCAGCAGCAAGAAGACGATGGCATAGACCCTCAAATGTATGCCATGTTCAGAAAAATGATGAATAAGATGATGAATGAGCAGCTCGGGACCAGCTCAGAAAGGAATCCATTCAGAGAAAAGTTCCATGGTCACAGGGGTAAGAAGGCTCCCAAGAAGCAGATCCAGCCAGAAGAGATTTCAGATGAATCAGATTCCACTGAAGATACAGATGAAGAATATGAGGTGCCTCCGGCATTTCAGAAGCGTGGCCAAAGTAAAAGCCGCAGATCCAAGAGCAGAGATAAAGAAGAGCCTTTACAAGCGCAATTTAAAGAAATGGCCCGAATTGTCAAAGATCTGCAAGCCCGCGACAAGGGCAAGAAAGTCTTCACCAGTGAGGACTTCTATGATGGCTTAGAAGGGGATGATGATCTGGAAAATCTCCCCCAAAAATTCATCAAATTCGATGGTTCTGGCGACCCAAAAGCTCATCTTGCCACTTTCTTTGCTGAATGCTCTCGGTTTAGAAGGGATAACCGAGCATTGTTTCTATGCTTCCCCCGCAGCTTGGAAGGAGTTGCCGCCAAATGGTATGCTGAGCATATCAACCCCATCGAGCTCAAGGAGTTCGATAAAGTTGTAAATCTCTTTATTGAACGTTTCTTGTTCAACACAGAAGCGCTGCCTACATTAAGTCATCTCTGCAATTTGAGACAGAACAAGAATGAAAAAGCACGGGACTTCATTCACAGGTGGAGATCAGCCTGTAATAAGATGAGAGATCCTATCTCGGAAAGGCATGCATTGTCCTTAATCCTCAACAATTTCTCGCAGCCGTTAAGAGGATTAATTTCCACAGCGCCGTCCAGGACCTTCATTGAGCTGACTGAACGAGCCGAATGGCTCGAGCTGAGTGTGGAAAATGGAGTCTATGAAGGCTTCACCTTTTCCAAGAACAACTCCCAAGGTGAGCAGAAGAAGAAAGCTCACTTCACTTATTCTACCAACAACAACAGCAAAGGCCGTAATCAGCACAAAGGGCAGAAGAAAGATTACTGCTACAGCTCAGGCAGTTCGAACAACAAGGATCAGAAAGCAAAGCCTGCTCCTCAGTACAGCAAGCCTCCTCAGCAGGATCAAGGGCCGAAACTACGTGAGAAGACCAAACATGAAGGATGGAGTTACGACAGAAAGTTTACTCCTCTTGACCAATCACTCGAGGATGTGCTCGAATACATTCTATCAAAAGAGATGGTCAAATTGCCCAGATTGGCCGATCCCCCTGTGCCCATGGGGAAATGGAAAGATCAGTTCTGCAAGTTCCACAGGACAGTGGGACACAACACCGAGAACTGCTTTGTTCTCAAAAACATCGTGCAAGATCTCATTGAAAAGAATCTATTGGTAGAAGGAGAAGAAGAAGAGAAAATGGACATTCTCAACCACCCCTTCCCTTCGCACACCACAGCAGTAGTGTCTGCACAACCCTTTCTACCGCATGAACATATCAAGCCATGTTCTGTGCAAGATCTTCAAGTTCAGCATCAGGTAACGGTGCTACGACAAGCAGCTCCAGATTCTAAGAAGATGGACTTAATTTCAGCATTCAGTAAAATGAAAGTTGCAGAAGCACCTGTGAAGTCAGTTCCCAAATCAAAGGGAACTCCTGACTTCTTCAAGCAAATCGTTAGACCAAGGCCAGAGAAGTCAAGTCAGAAGCCTCTGACTGCTTTATCCAATGTCTCCATCCTTGACTTGGCCAAGAATTCTAGCAAGCACCAGCAAGTACTGGATGATCTGCTCAGAAAAATCAAAGTTAAGCCCAGTACCACTCCTGAAGACATGGCACAGATTGTGAACTCCGCCATGACCAATGCACCAATCACTTTTTCGGATGAGGACCTTCCAAAGCCTCATTCCTTTCATAATAATGCCTTGTACATTGTCGTTCGAGTCAGAGGAATAACGGTTCCCCATGTGCTGGTCGATGGAGGCAGTAGCCTCAACATATGTCCTGAAATGACCGCAAAGGCATTAGGGATCAAGGATGAAGAATATATTCCCGATCCCATCACTATCTATGGGTTTGACAATCATGGTCAAACGGCCAAGGGCAAGATATTCTTGGAGGTGTTTATCAACTATTCGGTGCACTCTGTCCTTTTTCATGTGGTTAATGTACCTCCAACTTACAACTTGCTGCTCGGTAGGACGTGGATTCACAATGCTAATGCAGTGCCTTCTACCCTCCATCAATGTGTAAAGTGGTCAAAAGGTGGAATGATTACCACAATACTGGGAGAAGACCCAGAAGAACGGCTCCCGCAGCCCATGATTCCTCGGCCATCATTCAATGCAGACATTCCCAGCATCAGGGAAAGTGAAGAGATCAACCTCGGAGAAAATCGAGAAATACTTCAGGCATCCTCAGAGCCATCTCCGCACACAGTAGCCACGACACGATGGAAAGGTCCTCAATTCTTCAAGGTTGGAGGTCGAATCGACTACAGCACCATTAAGGATCATCCCTTGTTTCCTCAATTCATGAAGTCAAGAAAGGGATTTGATTTACTCCTGAAGCATGGCTATCAACCCTTCAAGGGACTCGGCAAGAATGAAGATGGCCGCATCGAGCCAATGATCCAGAAACATCGTCCCCACAGGGCAGGATTGGGGTTCTCCGGAGGAAGCTCATCAAGGAAGACTGTTTTGTCAAAGGGGCACAATGAAGACCATTTGTTATTCCCTTTCTATTCTTTTCCAAATAAATGTCTCATTTTACCAATGTCATTGATCAATTCAATCAATAAAATTTCAAGTCTCTTTGTCTATCCGGATGCCATCTACTCCCTTTTTGTCTATCTCATCATTTTATCATTCAATGCCATTTTATGTATGGTTCTCTTCAAATGATTGCTTGTCTTACTGTAGGCCGATTTTTCTGAACCAGATTCCTTATCCAAAATTTCAGAATGACCTCTCGGACAATCAAGAAGCTCGTTCTCAATCCCAAGGCCTTTCAGAAGTCAACAGCAATTCACAGAATCAAAGCAAGCACCGGAAATGACAAGAGTGTAAAGCAGTCTGATGATTGTGCAGAATATGATCAGTCTCTTCAGGAATTACCGGAGTTCGCCGCAGTTCAGAAGCAGGACGAACCATCTCCTCTAGTACAAGATCCAACTGAAGGTGTCAATATCGGTTCAGAGGAAGATCCAAAAATTCTCCAGATCGGAACCAGTCTGAGTCTAGAAGAAAAGAAAAGGCTTATAGATTTTCTCAAGCGGCATGAAGAAGTGTTCGCATGGACGTATGAAGACATGCCGGGCTTAGACCCCAAATTGGTCGAGCACCGTCTTGTCTTAAAGCCGAATGCTAAGCCAGTCAAGCAGAAGCTGAGAAAAATGGATCCCAGAATAGAACAACAAGTTAAGGAAGGACTCAAAGATTTGCTCAAAGCAGGATTCATCCGAGCTATTGACTACCCGGATTGGTTAGCCAATATCGTCGTTGTCCCAAAGAAAAACGGCAAAGTAAGGATTTGCATAGACTTCAGAGACCTCAATAAGGCAACTCCGAAGGATGACTATCCACTTCCAAGCATCGATCTTCTAGTCGATAGCACGGCAGGACATGCCATGTTCTCTTTCATGGACGGATATTCCGGCTACAATCAGATCAAGTTGGCCGCCCGCGACCAATCCAAAACTTCTTTCACCACGCCTTGGGGCACTTTTTGCTATACAGTCATGCCTTTTGGGCTCAAGAATGCTGGAGCAACATATCAACGGGCAATGGCTGTTATCTTTCACGATCAAATGCGCAAAATCATGGATGCGTATGTTGATGATATTCTCGTGAAATCTAAAGAGGGAGAAGATCACCTCGAAGCCCTTGATCAAGTCTTTAAAAGACTTATTCTTTACAAGTTAAGGCTTAACCCGCAAAAGTGTGTCTTCGGAGTCGAATCAGGCAAATTGTTGGGTTTTCTGGTCAGCAAAAGGGGAATTAAAGTTGACCCAGCCAAAGCAAAGGCTATCATTGATATGCCACCCCCGAAGAATCTCAAAGAACTACGTAGCCTTCAAGGACGTATGCAGTCAATCCGGCGATTCATTTCCAAATTTGGCAATGAGATGCGAGCCTTTCAACCACTTGCTCAGAAAAGGAGTGAAGTTCGAATGGGGACCAGAGTGTCAGCAATCGTTCGATCGGATCAAGAAGTATCTTCTTAATCCTCCCATCCTGAAGCCGCCAGAATTGGGAAAACCTCTTTTATTATACATCTCAGTTAATCAAGTCGCATGTGGCGGATTCTTGGCACAATACAAAGAAGGCAGCCTGATAAAGCATGCTATCTATTATGTGAGCAAGACTTTCATAGATTATGAAAATAGATACTCTCAAATAGAGAAGACCTGCCTAGCTCTGGTATGGATGTGTCAGAAGCTAAGACACTACCTGCTAGCATCAGAAGTCAAAATTTTGTCTAAACTCAATCCCCTCAAGTATATCTTAGAGCAACCTTTTCTCAGCGGACGAGTCGCAAAATGGCAAGTCTTACTGATGCAGTATGACTTAGAATATGTCTCGCAGCAATCAATCAAAGGCCAAGCAATTGCAGATCAATTGGCGGATTTTCCTTTGGCTGAAGAGGAGAGAGCCGAAGATGACTTCCCTGATGAGCAAATTTGCAACATCCAACAATTTCCGGTCTGGAATTTATTTTTTGATGGTTCTAAGAACATGGCCGGAATAGGCATCGGAATCTTATTAATCACTCCTGAGAAGGAGATGATTCCATTTTCTCTCAAGTTAGATTTTCAATGCACTCACAATATGGCTGAATACGAAGCCCTGATTCAAGGTCTAAAGATTCTGCTAGACTTCAATGTCAAGAGAGTCCATGCCTACGGTGACTCACTACTTGTTGTCAATCAAGTTCGAGCCGAATGGCAGGTCAAAGATCAGAAGCTATTTCCCTATCAGAAAATTGTTTCAGCTCTTATCAGCAAGTTTGAAGAATTCCAGCTCTTCCATATCAAGAGAGATTTCAATCAAGTGGCCGATAGCCTAGCCAGTTTAGGCTCCATTATGGCATTCAAGAATGGAGAATCTTGTCGCTCTTTTGAAATTGGCAGACTTGACCAACCTGCCTTCATTCCAGCAAAACAGGTAAACCAGGCTGAGCAAAGGAAGAAGCCCTGGTATTACAACATCAAAACTTTCATAGAAACTGGCGAATTTCCTCCAGAACTCTCAAAGAAAGAGCAACGAGCAATCCAGCGTATGTCTACTCGATACTTCATTTTGGCCAATGTCCTCTATCGTCGTGGATTCAGTTCAGAGTACTCCAGATGTTTAGACGAAGACGAAGCCAAAGAAGTCGTGCGAGAAGCACACGAAGGCATCTGTGGTGGTCACATTGGCTACCAAACCCTTGTCAAGCAAATCATCAGAGCAGGTTACTACTGGAAGACTATGCAACAAGACTGTTATCATTATGTGAAGAAGTGTGTACAATGTCAGATACATGCACCTTCCATCCATGCTCCAGCAACTTATTTACAGTCTGTTGTCTCTCCATGACCATTTTCTATGTGGGCCTTCGATGTCGTAGGTCCCATCACTCCTTCAGCTTCAAATGGCCACAAATACTTCCTTGCCGCAACAGAATATTTCACCAAGTGGGTAGAAGCCATCAGTCTCCGCACAGTAGAAGGCCGACATGTGGTCTCTTTTATTCACAAGAACATCCTTTGCCATTTCGGCATCCCGCATGACATTGTGTCAGACAATGGCAGTCATTTCAAGAATGAAAAGATGAAGACATTCTGCTCAAAATTCAAGATCTATCACCATTTTTCCGCTCTATATTATCCTCAAGGGAATGGTCAGGGAGAGGCCACCAACAAGATTTTAATTCGTATTTTGGAGCGAACTGTGGAAACAGGCCGTGACTGGCATGAGAAGATCCACGATGCACTGTGGGCCTATCGGACCACCATTCGTACACCAACGAATGCTACTCCATCAGAACTGGTCTATGGAACAGAAGTAGTATTGCCGCTACATGTTCAGAAGCCCGCTTTGAAATTTGCTTCACTTCTGCAATTACCTCTTGATCAATACCAGCAACAGCGACTAGTGTAACTAGACTTACTCGACGAGAGAAGGCTAAAAGCAGCAGAGCATGCTCAATCCTATCGCCAGAGAGTAGCCATGCAATATGCGAAATCTATTATCGAAAGAAGATTCAAAGTCAATGATTTAGTACTTCGATCCACAGCTTATCTCAAGCATCGTCCCGGCGGCAAATGGTCGCCAAATTGGGAAGGTCCCTATGTTGTCAAAGAAGCATTACCCCGCAACTCATATCGGCTCATCAATGCCGATGGGGTAGAATTGCCAGATCCTATCAATGCTCGACACTTGAAAAAGTTTTATACTTGAAACATTTATTCTTCCCTTGTAATCCTTCCTGTTTCTTTCAAATAATGATCCAGCTTTCTTCCCCAGTTACACTGGGGCGTTTTAAAATGTTATTCTATACGCAGGCAGGATAAACGAATTCCTCATTTCATGCACAGGTGCATTCATATGCATCAACTCATATTCATTTGCATTCAATTGCATTAACAACAATCCGGTCAGTATTGGGATTTCAACAAACAGTCCCATCACAATTCCTAATGATCCAAAGGTCATCACCAATACTGAACCAAAACCCAGCGCTCGTACTGGTATTATTCCAAAATCCAGTACTCAAACTGGCACATTTTCAAAATTCCAATTTTCCAGAAAACCGAGTTCCGACTCGGGTTTTTATTCAAATCATTTTCCTTTGTTGATCCGGGTTCCGACTCGTGATCTCTCTACTTTATTCGAGCCTTGACTCAAACAAATCATTTTCCTTTGTTGATCCGGGTTCCGACTCGTGATCTCTCTACTTTACTCGAGCCTTGACTCGAACTCTTCATTTTCCTTTGTTGATCTGGGTTCCGACTCGTGATCTCTCTACTTTACTCGAGCCTTGACTCGAACTCTTCATTTTCCTTTGTTGATCCGGGTTCCGACTCGTGATCTCTCTACTTTACTCGAGCCTTGACTCGAACTCTTCATTTTCCTTTGTTGATCCGGGTTCCGACTCGTGATCTCTCTACTTTACTCGAGCCTTGACTCGAACTCTTCATTTTCCTTTGTTGATCCGGGTTCCGACTCGTGATCTCTCTACTTTACTCGAGCTCTTCATTTTCTTTTGTTGATCCGGGTTCCGACTCGAGATCTCTTTCTTTATTCGAGCTCAGATTCGAGCTCTTCATTTTCTTTTATTGATCCGAGTTCAGACTCGTGATCTCTCTACCTTGTTCGAGCTCAGATTAGAGCTCTTCATTTTTCTTTTGTTGATCCGAGTTCCGACTCGTGATCTCTATACCTTGTTCGAGCTCAGATTCGAGCTCTTCATTTTCTTTGTTGAACCGAGTTCCGACTCGTGATCTCTTTATCTTCATTCGAGCTCAGATTCGAGCTCTTCATTTTTCTCTGTTGATTCGGGTTCCGACTCGTGATCTCTATTCATTTGAGCTCAGATGCGAGCTCTTCATTTTCTTTGTTGATTCGGGTTCCGACTCGTGATCTCTATATTTTATTCGAGCTCTGACTCGAACTCATCATTCTCTTTTATTGATCCAAGTCATTTCAATCATCAGGGTCTGTCAATTGCTCAAATTTGATATTTTGCTCTCCAAATTCCAATTTAAATCTTCAAATCAGGCAATTCTCCAATTTCGACCTCTGGGTCACCCAATTTTCAATTCTCAATTTCAATTACCAATCTCAATTTCGACCTTCGGGTCAATCAATTTCCAATTCTCGACCTTCGGATCTATCAATTTCCAATTCTCGACCTTCAATTTCCAATTTTCGACCTTCGGGTCAATCAATTTCCAATTCTCGACCTTCGGGTCTATCAATTTCCAATTCTCGACCTTCAATTTCTAATTTTCGACCTTCGGGTCAATCAATTTCCAAATTTCGACCTTCGGGTCAATCAATTTCCAATCTTTGACCTTCATTTCCAAATTTCGACCTTCAGGTCACCCAATTTCGACCTTTTGGTCAATCAATTCTCAATTTTGACCTTTTTGGTCAAATCAATTTCCAAATTTCGACCTTTGGGTCACCCAATTTCGACCTTTTGGTCAATCAATTCTCAATTTTGACCTTTTTGGTCAAATCAATTCTCAATTTCGACCATCAGGTCATCCAATTTCGACCTTCGGGTCATTCAATTTTCAGCAACCAATTTTCCAATTTTCAATTTCGACCTTTGGGTCAATCAATCTCAATATCCAATTTCAATCATTTTCTCTTGCGAAAGACCCTTTTAGGGAGAGTTCGAGGGAGCTCGTTCTTTTCGCATGCTATCCAATTCGTTCACTTAGCCCCTTTTCAGGGAGAGTTTGAAGGGACTCGCGTCTTTGTGAACCGTTTGCAAAACAATTTCCAATTTCACACAAGAAACTCTTTTAAAGGGAGAGGCTCGACGGAGACTCGCTTTTCTTGTGACCCCCCAATTTCATACTAGGCCATTTTCGTCATGAAAGACCCTCTTTGCAGGGAGAGTGTGATGAACTCGTTCCTTTCATGACCCAATTTTCAGACCTCACTATTATCGGCCCCCTTTCCATAAGAGAAGCCTAATATTAGGGAGCTTTGACGAAAGCTCAATTTCTCTTCGAAAGTTCATTTTGCAAACACCTCCTCTTTAGGGAAGAGAGGAGTATTTCCCATTTCTCATTCAGGTAAGGGCTAAGCCTGAGTCTCTCTTTTTGGGGAAAAAGAGAGGAGAATTTTCCTCACGGATGTGTTGAGCCGGATTTCAAATACTCTCTTTCACTCAGGATTTCAAGAAAATTTTGTCAATTTGTCAATCAAATTATTTGTTGATTTAAGAATCTTTATTGCACTAATCTCTATCTTAATTTACCTTCAGCATCGCTTCCAAAAGAGTGAAGCTTTTGCGAAAAGAGGTTCAAAACTCAAATTCTTTCTATTGGCCAACCAAAAGGATGAAGGATAAATCCTCGATATGGCCAGAAAAGAAGATTCAATGTTAGTGAAAAGCCATGGATGATTGATATTGATCACAGTCAATGGCACATCTTTAAAGATTATTCTTGTAAAATGAGGCAGTGGAAATATCCTGAGTGCTAGAAAAGAGAGAATTCGCCCTAACCCTGTCTCCTCAGAATCACCTAAGCTGCAATTAAGTATCCGCAAAAGGGATCTCTCACCTGTCGTCAAGATGAAGGCGAATTAGGCGAGTAGACCCCCGGGGCCAAAGAAGATTTGAAACATCTCCAAGATGACGGAGTTTGTGACGGATCCTTCCAGGGAAAGTCCAAAGCACTGTCGAGATGAAGGCAGATGCGATGAACCTCTCGACAATCCCTAAAAGATATTTAATTTCAGCTATCACCCAAAGATCTCCGAACCCATCGTCCAAGAAGGATCGAAACATCTCCAAGTTGAAGGAGTTTGTGACGTACTCTTCCCAAAAGAGAGAAAGAGAGGAAAAAGAAAGAGAGAAAAAGTCAGAACATCTCCAAAATAAAGGAGAATGTAGCAAAAAACCCAGAGAGCCAAAAGAGTGCAGAAAGAGTATCATGAAAGAAGCCCTCAGGATATCAAACTGCCAGATCTATCAAGAATCCCCTTTAATCTTGTGAAATTCTATTATCAATACTCTTTCATCAATTGCTTTCATAATATCAAATTCTCTTTCTTGTTCATATCAAGGAAATTGATAGCTTCCTTGAAGAAGGTCAATTGCAAGTAATTAGGGTTTCCAATTTTGATTCTACGAAGTGAACCTTGTTTGGAGGTAATGCTTTGGGTAGAAAAGAAAGAATATCTTTGCAACAATGTGCAACATTTTCAAATATTTTGAATCAACAACAAAATTTCCAACATTTTGACAATATTTTCTAGCTATCCTGACATGAAGTGAGAGCTTGAGGTCCGTTTTCGATGCATCCTGACACCAATTTTAAATCCCTCCTAAGGACTTGATTCCTTCCCTTCTTTGAGAGCATGAACTCTCAAATTTGCGCACTTCCATATGTCCCCACTGTCCCACCATAGACAGTCCCATTTCGGTTCGAGGTCGAACCACCAATCATTTTCCCGCAAAAGGCAATTTCAAAAGCTAATTTTAGTCTCAGCAATGAGACGCCCAAAACCAATCCCTTTTCAAGCTTTAGGGACCCCATTTTCCTTCCTTTTGCAAAAACCCTATTGGATTTATTGTGCAAAATCCAAAGGTTCCATCATGGTCTCTTCCTTCGAGGATTCCATTCATTTTCCACCCGATCAGGATAAGGGTACAAACCTGAGCCTCACTCAAAGAGGTATTTCATTTTCCGCCCGATCAGGATAAGGGTACAAACCTGAGCCTCAATCAAAGAGGTATTTCATTTTCCACCCGATCAGGATAAGGGTACAAACCTGAGCCTCACTCAAAGAGGTATTTCATTTTCCGCCCGATCAGGATAAGGGTACAAACCTGAGCCTCAATCAAAGAGGTATTTCATTTTCCACCCGATCAGGATAAGGGTACAAACCTGAGCCTCACTCAAAGAGGTATTTCATTTTCCGCCCGATCAGGATAAGGGTACAAACCTGAGCCTCAATCAAAGAGGTATTCCATTTTCCGCCCGATCAGGATAAGGGTACAAACCTGAGCCTCGATCAAAGAGGTATTCCATTTTCCGCCCGATCAGGATAAGGGTACAAACCTGAGCCTCGATCAAAGAGGTATTCCATTTTCCGCCCGATCAGGATAAGGGTACAAACCTGAGCCTCAATCAAAGAGGTATTTCATCTTCCGCCCGATCAGGTTAAGGGTACAAACCTGAGTCTCATTTCGATGAGATATTCCATTCCCCAATCAGGTCAAGGGTCAAAACCTGAGCTTCGTTCCATGCGAGGTATTTCTGTCCCATCCAGGTTAAGGGCATAAACCTGAACTTCACTCTCATAGAGTGAATCTTTTCTCTCCATTCTTCGCTTCATATCTACCATCTTCCTCGGGCTAATTTCTTCACACCAAGTCAGATCCTTCTAACTGGGGCATTATTTTTATGTATAGCCCAAATTTGGTGTGTTTTTCTTTGCCACTAAGCTCGTCCATGAGCCGGCTCAGTAGCAAAGAGGGGCATCTGTAAACACCCCAAATTTTCACTCACCTCCCCGACAGTCCACCGAGCATCATCATCCAGCCTCTGAAATTGCTGGAGGGCAAAATGGTCATTTTCTGAGCCCGGACCTTGCAAAAGTCTAAATTTCATTTGCAACTCTCAAAATTTCTCTATTTTGTCTCAGATAGTCAAAATCTTACTCCTGACAGAAGACAGGAATCCTCAAGTCTTGGTTCAAGATTCCATTTCATAAGACATGACATTGCATATCATTGCATGAGCATTTCAAATCACTGCACTGCACAGCATGTCATTTCGAGGTCCAGAACTCTTGATTTCAAAATCTTCAATCCAGATTAGAATTTT
This sequence comes from Nuphar pumila, assembly GCF_984573655.1. NCBI lineage: Eukaryota > Viridiplantae > Streptophyta > Magnoliopsida > Nymphaeales > Nymphaeaceae > Nuphar > Nuphar pumila. Next base: position 87,071,788 of record NC_143259.1, read on the forward strand.
AACTCTTTTCAAAATTGATTTCAAAACCCTGGGTCTTCAAAATTATCAATTTTTCCCATTTTACGCCCAAGACTCTGAATTTCAAAATATTTCCTCAGGAAAACCATTTGGATAGTTTTCAATATGGATTTCAGTCACTTCACCTCAGATTTTGCCCTTTTTGACAATTTCAAATATCTTTCTTTTACAAAATCGCCCTACAAGGGCCAACTCTTTCCAAAATTCCTGTTTTGCCCATTAGTCCAGATTTTATGAAAATTCCAAAAAAAGAAGTTGTGGTTTTATCCTTATTTCAATAAAGAAGCAATGTGGGACCCACACTGAGGTGGTGTCACACAAGCTTTTCTTTTGAAAATTTGAATTTTGAAAAACCCAAAAATATAGGAGCCTTGTCCCCTGGATTGGTGCCACTTGTCTTTTCTCTCTCCTCCCATTTTCATGCCAAGTGTCAGTGTGGGGCTACCTTCAGAAGCCGCCACATGTCATCCCATTTATCTGCCATGTGTCACCCTATCCATCCTGCGCCATGTGTCATTTCAAAGACTACCAGGAGATGCCAAGTGTCATAGGTTGTCTTGTCTAGAAAAAGTGGAGTTTGTCTCCTCTCAGGTGGCGCCACTTGAAGTGTGTCTCCTGCAGGGGACACGTGTCAACCCCTCCTTCCTTCTAGAAAAGTAGCCTGACACATGTCCTCTCCCTATTTTTTTCAGAAAAGTAGGAAACATGTGTCACTCCTAAATTCCTGCAGAAAAGGTAGGCTTGTCTCCTCTGAGGTGGCGCCATCTGGAGTGTCTCCTGCAGAGGACACATGGCAAGCCCTCATTTCCTCAGAAAAAGGCAAGTGCCATGTGTCATTTTCTGCTTTCTTCCGAAAAGCTAGAATTCAAATATTCAAAAATCCCCATAGGTGGCGAAAATCAAGAACTCCTACCTTTTTCATCCTGTCTGAGATGGCGCCACTTGGCTTGGCCCACCTTCTCTCCCCTCTGCCACGTGTCATTCTCTGCTTCTTTCAGAAAAAGTAGAGGACACATGTCTTCTCTCTACCTTTTTCAGAAAAGTAGGAGACACATGTCACTCCTGGCCTTCTTCAGAAAAAGCAAACCATTTAAAATTCAAACAAGGCATTAGGTGGCGAAAATCCAGAGCTCTGATTTTTCCAGATGGCCTATGAGGGCGCCACATGTCCCTTCCCTCCTTCTCATCCCTCTGCCACGTGTCATCTTCTACTTCTTTCAGGAAAAGAAGGTGACACATGTCTCCTTCTCATTCCTTCAGAAAAAGTAGAGGACACATGTCCTCTCCCTACTTTTTTCAGAAAAGTAGGAGACACATGTCACTGCCCTCTTTTTCCTCCCTCTTGCCACATGGCATTGTAGGAGCCACCCTGAGGTGGCGCCACATGTCCATCCTCCATTCCTTCAGGGCCAACCTCCATTTGAATTTCAAACTTCCCCCTGAGGTGGCGCCATCTGAGAAAGCCTCTCCAGCAGGCTGACACTTGGAACCATCCTGGACTGCCACATGTCCAGATCTCCTTTCACCAGAAAAAGCAAAATTCAAATTCCTCTGAGGTGGCGCCTTCTGAGCCCACTGCTCTATCCTTCTGACATGTGTCAAACACCTTTTGAGGTGGCACCATTCCAGGACTCCACTTGGCTCCATTTTTATTTTTTTATTATTTTTAATAAAGGTAGCCCACCATGAGGTGGCGCCACCTGAGGACTCCCTACAAAAGGTGAGTTTGAATTTCAAATTCCAAGAGAGCACCCTCTGAGGTGGCACCTTCTGGGAGCTCCCTGCAGAGAGAATCAAGCTAACTTTTGAAAAATTCCAAATTCCCCCTGCTGAGGTGTCTCACCCACAAAATTTCCATTTTTTATTTTTCTCAAAAAAATCAAAATAGCCTTTTGAGGTGGCGCCACCTGAGGGCTCCCTGCAGAAGACAAATTCGAATTTCAAATCCCTCAGATGACACCCCCTGAGATGGCGCCACATGGAGGGCTCAGATTGAACCTGTTTGAATTTCAAAATTTTTCAGAAAAGTTATAAAAACAAGGGTTCACGCCCAGCCTAAAGAAGATCATTTTTTTTTTAGCTCTTGTGAACTTGGAAAATCCAACCTAGCCTTCCTAACATCTGATTTTGAACCTTGGAAATCGTGCCCCCTTTGGCGCATTGAAGAAGGTGGAGTAAAGTTTGTGCCGTGGCCAATCCGATTCAAATAGAGCTCGATTTTGGTGGACCATCCGAAGCTCGGAGCGAAGGACGAAGGAAGCTCGTGATAGCTGCCCCTTTCAAGAGCTCCTACGCTGCATAACGAAGCAAGGTGCACTTCTTTTCCCATTGATTTGATTCCATAATTCGAATCGGGGGTCGTTTGAAGAAAGAGCTCATCCGAGAGATGGATTGAGCTATTCTCATAAAACGACATATATAAAATGTTTCATTATGCTTCCTTGATGATTTTAAACATGCATGTAGTTAGCTAGATTTAATTTGCATTTTATTTCATTCATTTAGCATATTTCATGAATTAATTAGGATTAATTTAGCCTTTATTTCAATTCTGCTTATTTTCAGTAGGTCTCTATTTTTGTCAGTCAGTCCACACGTCATTTCACGCATTTATTTTTTATTAAAAATCCCCAAAAAATCACGGAATGCGCCCTTAGGTGTCCCTAAAATTTTGCCAAAAATTCGGAGCCATTTGAATTTGTTTACTGCGGTAAACATTCAAAATGTAAAGTCGGGTTTTGTTACCCGGGACACGTTTTGAAAATCATTTGCCGACTTGTAAAATCGAGATATCCCTCATGGGAGATCCGATTTTCAATCTGAAAGATGTTATGAACTCGGGAGAATGCCTAGTTTATAATATGATTTTTTCAGATTTTTATGATTTTTTTTTATGTCTGACAAAAATCCGCGAGTTCGGGACACGTGTCAGAGCCTAATTTGGGCCTCTGAGATCTTGGATCGACTTAGGGCTATGGTTTCTCTTTGTGTGTTGCTCCAAATGCGAAACTGTAAAAAGTGAAAGTGGTGTCCGAGATGTCCTATGTTTGAATCTAAAAGCCTGTAATTTTTAGAACAGTGTTGTCCCCTGCTTTGGATTTTTCTTGTCAGCCCTCTGTTTTTCTACATTTGTCTGTTCTGTTAGTTTAGGCAGAAATAGTTATATTTGTATTTGTGTTTCCGTTGATCAAATGCCAAAGTCATAAACATAAAAGTTGTTCATGTAGGTGTTGTGCATATCTCTGATTAATTGCATAAATTTCCATGGCTGTTTTATATTTGATTGGTATTTTACATCAGATTAGTGTGATTTTTACCTCTGTCTGAACTAAATCCCTGTTATTGAACTCACAATGGCTCAAATCCCGAGGCTGTAAAAACCAAAAATGTTCCATTTCGGGTCTTTTAGCAGTCTGCAAAATATCAGAAGTTTCCATGGTGTAAATCTTGCATTATCATATTAGGCATTGCATTTGGTTCGGATCCATAGGCAAAATCCATCATTTTAGGACTTTCCTTGAATTGTAGCATTTAAATCATTTCATTTCGTGATTTTTAGCATTCTAGGCTGTTTATGAGAGTAAGTAGATGCTTCATACCGAATTTGGTGCAATTTGAAATCCATTTGAGGTTCGGATTATCCACAATACCAAAACAGGGTCCCGCAGGACCCGGATCCAAGTGAAAAACAAGCGAAATTCGTTATTTTGGCTAAATTTCAAAATGTCAAATTCTGATTTTACAGTCCTAATGTGTTTAGAAGCATGTCATATTGCATTTCATCATCATTGAATTCAATTTGAATTTCGAAATCCCAATTTTACTAAGTTTTCCTTCAAAAAAACCCTGATTTTAAAGATGTAACTTTAATTTTAGGGGTATTTTGGTCATTTTAACCAATTCCGAATTTCAAACTGTTTTCTACTGAATTTCTAGCATTTTCATCATTTCAAATATCAAGGAAGCATGAGAATAGGGTTTATATCCAATTAAGTCCAATAATTTCATAATATTATTGGAAAATCTTGGAAAAACCCACATATTTGAGCTAACCTTATTTCAAGTTTGGCAGGGACATTCAAAAGAAGGAGCTGAAGTCTGCAAATTTCTTTTACTTCTTTTATTTAGTGATGTAATAATGTAAATTTTGGAATAAGAGATTTAATTTTCTGCTTAGACTAGGATGCATATCATATAGTTTGATTTTATGCAATATCATGTTTCTATGATTCATGCATTTTATTTCAAAAGCACTATGGATGTTCACGAATGGCACGTGCACCAACTCTTAGGGAGTTGATGGACTCGGTGGGATCCATATTTACGGCCCTAGTCGGAATATGGACGAGACCCAGATCCATCATCTTTCTACTAGTCACATTGAGCCTACACTCTTAGGCTATCTTAAAATGCACATCATATTTCCAAAGTTTTCAAAATCATGTGCATCAAATCAACTAAATTCTGAACATATTCATGGCCACAGTCAGGATATGTGAAGGATTTATTTGGACTTAATGCACATTTTCCAACCAAATCTCTTAGAAAATCTTTTCAAAGTGCATTCATTCACTTATGTCATTTGCATCATAGAATCATTGATTTTCTCAAGATTTTCTCAAGAAAACTTCATTCTCAAGAAATCGATTTCTCAAGAAATTCTAAGGATTTTTCAAAATTGGTTTTCCAAAGATAAGTTTCCACAGTTTTCCTTGGAAAATGATATTTTCTTAAGATATTCAAAAGAGTTTTCCAATCTTTCTTCAAGATCCAAAATCGATTTCCGAGTATTTCAAAAAGGTAAAATTCCCAGGATTTCGATTCCCCAAGTTTTGAATTTCCTTCTCCAATGAGCTTTCCTATGAATTTCCATCATTATCCTAAGACAACTCTCAAAGTCCAAGTTTTCCTAAGAAGTGCTTCCCTTTTCAAAAAGTCCATCTTTTCTCAAGAATCACTTCCATTTTCCCAAGATTTTCAACTATTTCTGAATTTTCCACATCTTTATAAGCTTTCTCATGTTTTCAAAAACCCCTTTTTTATCTGAGTTTCCTGAGAAATTGACTTTCATCTTTTTCCTGAGAGATTCTTTTCAACTCCAAATATTTTCCAAGCATGCATCATATTTTCCAACTTACATTTTACAAAATCTCATAGCACATGCCTGAATTCTCTGTGCATTTAGGATAGAACATAATTTTAATGATTTAACTAAGTCAAGCACAATTTTGGTCCTTGGTTCGATTACCCCTGTTAAAGGTGGCAGGAACGGTCGAACCTCGTACCGACAGGTCGAGCCCCATCCCATGGATTTTCCCGCAATTTTAAAAAACGGAGGCGAGTATTTCAAAACAATTTCCAAAATCCGGTCAAAGTTTGAGGCGCGAAAGCATTTCTCTCTTTTTCTCTTCCGCAAGGAAGGGAAGACGGGGGAAAAATTTCGCGACGATAACACTGGTGCACAGGTGCATTATAACAGGGAACGCGAGCATGAGAGATGGAGTAGAGGATGCACAGGTGGTGGTGCTGCTATAAGGGTTCGGTGTGGAGTATGTGATACTGCAAAAATGACTGTAGCCAGAAGAATGTTAAATGAAACATAAATAGTGAAAATATGCCAGCAAAGACTTTAGAAACATTGTTTAACAGAAGATAAACGTGTCTCAAAGAGAAAACAAGATTTATTCATGTCTTTAGCATGATCTCTCAACCAAGACTCACTGTGAAAACTCTGTGCATATATTCACACATAAAAGGCATTGATATACACGCTTCAGGGGTTTCTTAAATGCTAGATGGAAAAAGGATATAAACACAAATGAGATGGAAGATTACTAGATGCCACAAAATAAAACAAATCAAAATTGTCACAAATTGGAAATTTCTAGAATCATGACTTATTGCAGGCACTTTCCTGCAACAGAACAGATAAATGAAAATTAGTGTCATATAACTGAAATTCAAATTTTATTAGAGTGTAAATAAATGCAATAAGCATAGAAAGGACATTGAATAGCAGACCGAACCACCACTAAAAATAAATAGGAAAGCTAGAAAATATGCGCTATTAGTGGTATGAGATGATGCAGAACACAATTCCAATATGATAAAAGAAAGCCTTAAATTTAAGGAAGTAACTGTTATCATCGCGAAATTTTTCCCCCGCCTTCCCTTCCTTGCGGAAGAGAGAAAGAGAGAAACGCTTTCGCGATTCAAACTTTGACCGGATTTTGGAAATTGTTTTGAAATACTCGCCTCCGTTTTGAAAATTGCGGGAAAATCCATGGGATGGGGCTCGACCTGTCGGTACGAGGTTCGACCGTTCCTGCCGCCTTTAACAGGGGTAATCGAACCAAGGACCAAAACTATGCTTGACTTAGCGAAATTATCAAAGTTATGTTCTATCCTAAATGCATAGAGAATTCAGGCATGTGCTATGAGATTTTGGAAAATGCCAGTTGGAAAACATGATGTATGCTTAGAAAAACATTTGGAGTTGGAAAGAATCTCTCAGGAAAAAGGTCAATTTCTCAGGAAACTCAGATAAAAAAGGGGTTTTTGAAAACATGAGACAGCTTATAAAGATGTGGAAAATTCAGAAATAGTTGAAAATCTTGGGAAAATGGAAGTGATTCTTGAGAGAAGATGAACCTTTTGAAAAGGGAAACACTTCTTAGGAAAACTTGGACTTTGAGAGTTTTCTTAGAAAAATGATGGAAAATTTATAGGAAAATTCATTGGAGAAGGAAATTCAAAACATGGGGAATCGAAATCCTGGGAATTTTACCTTTTAAAATACTTGGAAATCGATTTTGGATCTTGGAGAAAGATTGAGAAACTCTTTTGAATCTCTTAAGAAAATATCATTTTCCAGGGAAAACTGTGGAGAAACTTGTCTTTGGAAAACCGATTTTAAAAAAATCCTTAGAGTTTCTTGAGAAATCGATTTCTTGAGAATGAAGTTTTCTTGAGAAAATCTTGAGAAAATCAATGATTTCATGATGCAAATGATATGAGTGAATGAATGCACTTTGAAAAGATTTTCTAAGAGATTTGTTGGAAAAATGTGCATTAAGTCAAGATAAATCCTTCACATATCCTGACTGTGGCCATGAATATGCTCAGAATTTAGTTGATTTGATGCACATGATTTTGAAAACTTTGGAAATATGATGTGCATTTTAAGATAGCCTAAGAGTGTAGGCTCAATTTGACTAGTAGAAAGATGACGGATCTGGGTCTCGTCCATATTCCGACTAGGGCCGTAAATATGGATCCCACCGAGTCCATCAACTCCCTAAGAGTTGGTGCACGTGCCATTCGTGAGCATCCATAGTGCTTTTGAAATAAAATGCATGAATCATAGAAACAGGATATTGCATAAAATCAAACTATATGATATGCATCCTAGTCTAAGCAGGAAATTAAATCTCTTATTCCAAAATTTACATTATTACATCACTAAATAAAAGAAATAAAAGAAATTTGCAGACTTCAGCTCCTTCTTTGGAATGTCCCTGCCAAGCTTGAAATAAAGTTAGCTCAAATATGTGGGTTTTTCCAAGATTTTCCAATAATATTATGAAATTATTGGACTTAATTGGATATAAACCCTATTCTCATGCTTCCTTGATGTTTTGAAATGATGTAAATGCAGGGAATTCAGTGAAAAACAGTTTGAAATTCGGAATTGGGGTCAAAATGACCAAAATACCCCTAAAATTAAAGTTACACCTTTAAAATCAGGGTTTTTTGAAGGTAAACTTAGTAAAATTGGGATTTCGAAATTCAAATTGAATTCAATGATGATGAAATGCAATATGACATGCTTCTAAACACATTAGGACTGTAAAATCAGAATTTGACATTTTGAAATTTAGCCAAAATAACGAATTTCGCTTGTTTTTCACTTGGATCCGGGTCCTGCGGGACCCTGTTTTGGTATTGTGGATAATCCGAACCTCAAATGGATTCCAAATTGCACCAAATTCGGTATGAAGCATATACTTACTTTGATAAACAGCCTAGAATGCTAAAAATCATGAAATGATATGATTTAAATGCCAAAATTCAAAGAAAGTCCTAAAAATGATGGATTTTGCCTATGGATCCGAACCAAATGCAATGCCTAATATGATAATGCAAGATTTACACCATGGAAACTTCTGATATTTTGCAGACTGCTAAAAGACCTGAAATGGAACATTTTTGGTTTTTACAGCCTCGGGATTTGAGCCATGGTGAGTTCAATAACAGGGATTTAGTTCAGACAGAGGTAAAAATCACACTAATCTGATGTAAAACGCTAAACAAATATCAAAAGGCTATGTAAATTTATGAAATTAATCAGAGCTATGCACGACATTTACATGAACAACTTTCATGTTTATGACTTCGGCATTTGATCAACGAAAACACAGATAAAAATATAACTATTCCTGCCTAAACTAACAGAACAGACAAATGTAGCGAAACAGGGGGCTGACAAGAAAAATCCGAAGCAGGGGTCAACACTATTCTAAAAATTACAGACTTTCAGATTCAAACAGAGGACATCTCGGACACCACTTTCACTTTTTACAGTTTCGGGTTTGGAGCAACACACAAAGAGAAACCATAGCCCTAAGTCGATCCAAGATCTCAGAGGCCCAAATTAGGCTCTGACACGTGTACCGACATCTCGGATTTTTGTCAGACATTAAAAAAAATCAGAAAAATCTGATAAAATCATATTAAAAACTAGACATTCTCCCGAGTTCAAAACATCTTTCTGATCGAAAATCGGATCTCCCATGAGGGATATCTCGATTTTACAAGTCGGAAAATGATTTTCAAAACGTATCCCAGGTAACAAAACCCGACTTGCCATTTTGAATGTTTACCGCAGTAAACAAATTCAAATGCCTCCGAATTTTTGGAAAAATTTCAGGGACACCTAAGGGCGCATTCCGTGATTTTTTTGGGATTTGTAATAAAAACCAAATGCATGAAATGACGTATGGACTGACTGACAAAAACAGAGACCTACTGAAAATAAGCAGAATTGAAATAAAGGCTAAATTAATCCTAATTAATTCATGAAATATGCTAAATGAATGAAATAAAATGCAAATTAAACCTAGCTAACTATATGAATGTTAAAAATCATCAAGAAAGCATAACAAAACATTTTTATATATGTCGTTTTATGAGAATAGCTCAATCCATCCCTCGGATGAGCTCTTTCTTCAAACGACTCCCGATTCGAAATATAGAATCACATCAAGGGGAAAAGAAGTGCACCTTGCTTCGTTACGCGGCGTAAGAGCTCTTGAAAGGGGCAGCTATCATGAGCTTCCTTCGTCCTTTGCTCCGGGCTTCGGATGGTTCACAAAAATCGACCTCTGTTGGAATCGAATTCGCCACAGCACGAGCTTTACTCGACCTTCTTCAATGCGCCAAAGGGGGCACGATTTCCAAAGTTCAAAATCGGATTTTAGGAAGGCTAGGTCGGATTTTGCAAGTTCACAAGAGCTAAAAAAAATGATCTCCTTTAGGCTGGGCGTGAACCCTTGTTTTTATAACTTTTCTGAAAAATTTTGAAATTCAAACAGGTTCAATCTGAGCCCTCCATGTGGCGCCATCTCAGGGGGTGTCATCTGAGGGGTTTGAAATTCTAATTTGTCTTCTGCAGGGAGCCCTCAGAAGGCGCCACCTCAGAGGGTGCTCTCTTGGAATTTGAAATTCAAACTCACCTTTTGTAGGGAGTCCTCAGGTGGCGCCACCTCATGGTGGGCTACCTTTTTTTTAAAATAAAAAAAAAATAAATAAATAAAAATGGAGCCAAGTGGATTCCTGGAATGGCGCCACCTCAAAAGGTGTTTGACACATGTCAGAAGGACAAAGCAATGGGCTCAGAGGGCGCCACCTCAGAGGAATTTGAATTCTACCTTTTCTGGAGAAAGGAGATCTGGACATGTGGCGGACAAGTGTCAGCTGTCTGGAGAGGCTTTCTCAAATGGCGCCACCTCAGGGGGAAGTTTAAAATTCAAATGGAGGTTGGCCTTGGAGGAATGGAGGATGGACATGTGGCGCCACCTCAGGGTGGCTCCTACAATGCCATGTGGCAAGAGGGAGGAAAAGGAGGGAAAGGGACATGTGGCGCCATCTCAGGCCATCTGGAAAAATCAGAGCTCAGGATTTTTGCCACCTAGTGCCTTGTTTGAATTTTGAATGGTTTGCTTTTTCTGAAGAAGGCCAGGAGTGACATGTGTCTCCTACTTTTCTGAAAGATGTAGGGAGAAGACATGTGTCCTCTACTTTTTCTGAAAGAAGCAGAGAATGACACGTGGCAGAGGGGAGAGAAGGTGGGCCAAGCCATGTGGCGCCATCTCAGACAGGATGAAAAAGGTAGGAGTTCTTGATTTTCGCCACCTATGGGGATTTTGAATATTTGAATTCTAGTTTTTCTGAGGAAAGCAGAAAATGACACATGACACTTGCTTTTTCTGAGGAAATGAGAGCTTGCCATGTGTCCTCTGCAGGAGACACTCCAGATGGCGCCACCTCAGAGGAGACAAGCCTACCTTTTCTGTAGGAATTTAGGAGTGACACATGTCTCCTACTTTTTTGAGAAAAGTAGGAAGAGACATGTGTCAGGCTACTTTTCTAGAAGGAGGGAGAGGTTGACACGTGTCCTCTGCAGGAGACACACTTCAAGTGGTGCCACCTCAGAGGAGACAAGCTCCACTTTTTCTAGACAAGACAACCTATGACACTTGGCATCTCCTGGTAGTCTTTGAAATGACACATGGCGCAGGATGGATAGGGTGATACATGGCAGATAAATGGGATGACATGTGGCGGCTTCTGAAGGTAGCCCCACACTGACACATGGCAGAAGAGGGAAGGTGACATGTGGCACCAACTCTAGGTGAACCCTATGCTGACACATGGCATGTAAATGGGAGGAGAGAGAAAGGACAAGTGGCACCAATCCAGGGGACAAGGCTCCTATATTTTTGGGTTTTTCAAAATTCAAATTTTCAAAAGGAAAGCTTGTGTGACACCACCTCAGTGTGGGTCCCACATTGCTTCTTTATTGAAATAAGGATAAAACAACAACTTCTTTTTTGGAATTTTCATAAAATCTGGACTAATGGGCAAAACAGGAATTTTGGAAAGAGTTGGCCCTTGTAGGGCGATTTTGTAAAAGAAAGATATTTGAAATTGTCAAAAAGGGCAAAATCTGAGGTGAAGTGACTGAAATCCATATTGAAAACTATCCAGATCATTTTCCTGAGGAAATATTTTGAAATTCAAAGTCCTGGGGGTAAAATGGGAAAAATTGATAATTTTGAAGACCCAGGGTTTTGAAATCAATTTTGAAAAGAGTTAAAATTCTAATCTGGATTGAAGATTTTGAAATCGAGAGTTCTTGACCTCGAAATGACATGCTGTGCAGTGCAGTGATTTGAAATGCTCATGCAATGATATGCAATGACATGTCTTATGCAATATAATCTTGAACCAAGACTTGGAGATGTCTGTCTCCTGTCAGGAGTAAAATCTTGAACATCTGAGATAAAAATAGAGAAAATTTGAGAGTTTCAGATGAAATTTGGACTTTTGCAAGGTCCGGGCTCAGAAAATGACCATTTTGCCCTCCAGCGATTTCAGAGGCTGGATGTTGATGCTTGGTGGAAATGTTGGGGAGGTGAGTAAAAATTTGGGGTGTTTACAGATGCCCCTCTTTGCTACTAAGCCGGCTCATGGCCGAGCTTAGTGGCAAAGAAAAACACACCAAATTTGGGCTATACATAAAAAAATGCCTCAGTTAGAAGGATCTGACTGAGTGTGAAGAAATTAGCCCGAGGAAGATGGTAGATATGAAACGGAGAATGAAGAGGAAAGATTTGCTCTGTGAGAGCAAAGTTCAGGTTTATGCCCTTGACCTGGATGGGACAAAAATACCTCGCATGGAACGAAGCTCAGGTTTGACCCTTAACCTGATGGGACAAAAATACCTCGCATGGAACGAAGCTCAGGTTTTGACCCTTGACCTTATTGGGGAATGGAATATCTCATCGAAATGAGACTCAGGTTTGTACCCTTAACCTGATCGGGCGGAAGATGAAATACCTCTTTGATTGAGGCTCAGGTTTGTACCCTTATCCTGATCGGGCGGAAAATGGAATACCTCTTTGATCGAGGCTCAGGTTTGTACCCTTATCCTGATCGGGCGGAAAATGAAATACCTCATCGACGAAGGCTCAGGTTTGTACCTGGTTGATATTTTGGAATGCTCTTTTTTAAAACAATTATTTTCAATAAAACTTTGGAAAATCGTCAACCAAAAATATAAAAACCGACTTTCCACAAAGTGGTAAGTACGGGTCGATCCTCAGGGAACAGGAATTAATAACTACAATTCTAGAAAATTTAATTTATTAATATCAAATGGCAATCTACAATTATAAAGTGAATACAACTACAATTAAGCACTAAAAGAACACTAAACAAGCATTCAGTCTTCTGCTCCACACCAAGGATATTTCTGTCCTTTCGCCATTTAGAGAATCTTCTCACTTGTATAATAACCCTGGAAACTAAATATGCTTTTCAACCTAAAAATGCAGAAAAGTACAAAGTTAGTTTTCTATTTTAATTATGCAAACAACAACTAAAACTATATCTAATTCTACGAAAATAATAAACAAATGCTACTTATCAAACAAAAATTAAATAAAATACTAAATTAATTCTAAAATTAACCAAATTACTTCTACTAATGCTGTATGATGATTATGCAACTTCTAAAATACAGAAACTACTGAAAACAAACCTAAAATGCCGAAATTAAGAAAATTACGAAACTGCCCCTAACTAGTGTAAACTAGCAATCTGACAGGTTATCGGAAAACCACTGTTTGACAAAGAAAACGAGGTCCGATTTTCCCGAAATTTGTTCTGTTCTGCAACTGACAGATTAAAAAAATTGACAGTTTTTACAGAATTGAAAAACAGTATCTGGAACTCCAGATATAAGCGTTTCAAATCTGGGAAAAATCAGGATATCGTCAGTCCTGTAATTTAAAATCCAGAAAAAGCGGTTTTCACAAAACGCTTAAAAATCAGACCAAATCAACTTTGAATGAACTGAAATTTGGTCTGCAGTTAAATAACACGTTAATAAAGTGAATAGAAGAAAAAAATTTGGAAAACACAGAATGTTTGCTCAGAAAATAATTCTGTTGCGACAGGGCAAAAATCTGGTTTTTATTTGAGTGCACTATTCACTTTATGAACCTATTTACCCCCTATCAAATGTAATCTACACCTAATGCAATCTAAATGACACTGTATAACAGTGTATATGCAGATGAATATTAGGAAAACACTAAATGCACGACGAACAAAACACTACAAGCAGTTTATGACTAGAACGAAGTTAACTAACAATGGAAATGCAACTATGCTCAATAATAAAATACAATCTAACTACTAAGTTAACTAATATCTAACTATCATTCAAACCACAATGAAACACATTTCATACATACTAAATAAATACGCTATACGTACACACACTTCTACACTAAAACTAAATTAGATAAATAAACTAATTAATATAGAAATCAAAAGAAATAATAAGAAATGACTTACTTAACTAAAGAACGAAGGCTAAGGTTAGGTTTCACTTGGTTGACTCGACTAGGATCGGTTTCGACTTGAGTAGGTTCAGTTTGGGTTTGGATGCACTCGGAGGGGATTAGGTAGGCTCGATTTGACTAGGTTGAAAGAGATAGGTTCGAGCTAAGGTTGACTCACTAATTGGATTCGGTTTTGAGTTACCTTAATCAACTAGGTTCGGTTGACTTAGGTGGACTCGGTTTGACCTTAGTTAAGGTTGGGTTGGGTTTGGCTAAGGTTGACTCGATCTCGGATTGGTCTTGACTTGGACTTAGGCTAGGCTAGGGTTTGAACTTGGTTTAGGATAGACTTAGTCAACTAGATTCGGGTTGACTTAGACTCAACTAAGTTGGACTCAACTTAGGTTCGACTAGGCTCGAATGGGCTAAGGTAAGCTCGGTTTGACTCACTAGGTTTAGACTAAGTTTTTACCCGAGTTAGGTCTTTGACTAGGTTTGACCAAGGTTGGGTTTTGGATTTAGGTCTAGCAAGACTAGGATGAACTCGGTTTAGGTAGGCTTGAACTAAGTGGAATCAACTAGGTTTGACTTAGATAGGTTAGGTAGACTAGGTTGACCTAACTTAGGTTAGGGTTGACTCCACTAAGCTTGACTAAGGTTGGACTTTGGTCTTAGACTCGACCTAAATGCGGTTTAGGCTTTGACTTGGGCTAGGCTAGGTTTTGACTAGGCTCAAAGGGGGTGTAGACTAGGGGTTGACTCGACCTAGGCTCGGTTTGACTAGGTTAGGTCTAGACTAAAGTAGTAACCTCCTAATTAAGCTACAATTAATCCAAAGTTCACGATTTTAATGGAGGAGGTTGAAAAAGGAATGTAATAATTACCAATGTTCAAACTTTGAAATGCTTTGGATTCTCAAAAATCGCCCCATTTAAAGAGGGAGTTACACTCCTTAATTGCCTTTAATGCCTTTTTGGAAATCTGAAAAGGCCAATCTAGAAATCCATGATTTTTGCTTTTCAAGATGGAATTAAAATGCTTTTAATGCTCTATGGAAATCGTGTAACCTAGATTGGAATTTTGGTTTAATTGCAAAACACTTTCCAAAGTTAAGGAGTAACTCCTTCTTTAATACACATTCAAAATTCAAATTTTCCTTAAATGCCTCACACGATTTTTGAAGAATATCCTTTTTCCAAAAGCTTTCCAATTTTCAATTACTTTAATTACCTCCCTTCTCCAAAAATTGCCAACTTCATTGGATGCTACTTTCTAAACTAATAGACTTAATTATACCTAGGGAACAAAAGAACTTAAATGGAAAATCGATTTCCTAGGAGTTAATGCTAACCTAATTCCAAAACTTACCTAAATGCAACCCTAAAAACGGCCAAAACAATAAACCCTAATACATTGAACCTAGACACCTTCCTAACTCAACTAATGACCATTAAGACTTTCTAAAAATCGACCAAGAGCTCAAGGAGAGCTCTAATGGCTGCCGCCCACCTCGGGGAAGAAGAAGAACTACACGAAAATAAAAAAAATAAAAAAATATATAAAATTATAAACTAACGAAAAGCAATAAAACCAAGTAACTACTATTTTGATAAAACTAAGTTAGAAAATATTAAAAATGACTCCTAATTACACAAAGGCTAACAATAACATCACTATGCTGGACTTAAAATCATAAAAAAAATTAAAGAAAACTTGATTTTTATAATTTTCAATAATACACTCAAACACCAAAACGAAAAATGATTAAAACAATTAAGTAAATCAATCCTAAAACAATGGAACGACTAACACCAATTTATGCTACTGTTAACACACTAAA
The DNA here is from genome assembly GCF_984573655.1 of Nuphar pumila. Classification (NCBI taxonomy): domain Eukaryota; kingdom Viridiplantae; phylum Streptophyta; class Magnoliopsida; order Nymphaeales; family Nymphaeaceae; genus Nuphar; species Nuphar pumila. The sequence goes on from NC_143259.1 coordinate 87,087,277, forward strand.
CACACAGCAAGCAACACAACTTACCACTCTAAACCCCCTTTTAACAAAAATATAAAGATCGGCTAGAATATCCCTAGCCGATTTTTTTTTTTCTTTTTTCAAAAATAAAATCAAAACGAACCACACGCACAACCCACGACTTAGAATAAACTAAAATGAAATTTCCGAATGAGATTTTCAGCAACACAATACAAGACACAAGCTGGACAAAACAAAAATAGCAAAACAGAAAAATATTTTTGTAGAAATCAAGAATCGGCTAGAAAAAGTCTAGCCGATTTTTCTTCTTTTCAAGCAAAAACAACACACAAACAAACCTAACGACTAAGATGAATCAAAATGAAATTTGTGTCTGAGATTTTCTAAAAAGAAAACACCTATAACACGCTGGAAACAAAAACCCAAATCGACTAGAAAAGCCTCTTGCCGATTTGCACGTTTTAGATAAAAACGATGGAAAAACACAAATCGAATACACAACCAATGAAAGAAAACCTAATCTAACGTGCTGGTCTGTGCACGCATGCTATTCTAAGGTTGAAATAAAAAGAAAAACAAGAAACATACAGAAAATAACAAAACAAAAACCACACACACAAATCGGTTTTATCTAGAAGAGAAGGAAGAAGAAGACCTACCTTTTGGAAGATCCGACGACCGGGGGGGTGAAGAAGAGCGGACCGTGGCTGGATGTAGACGTCTTCTACAGTTCAAGGATGTTGTACTTCACCAAAAACGGCACCTATTGCAGCTGCTACACGTTGGTGATCCACCGATGATGGCATGTGAGCCGATTCGCGATCGGAGGGTGTAGAAAGCCGGATGGAGGTAGGGCCGGCTCACCTTGGTGGTGTGTTGCGCACTCCCGCCCAAGGTTAATGGTCTCCACCTCTGCTACACCTGCAAAAGTACAGAAAAATGGTGAAAAGACAGCAAGGAATAAGAAAGAAAGGAAAAGAAACCAAAGAAAGCTTGAAAATATGCTTGAAAATCAAGCATAGGTCGATCTTCAATGGCCAACACTTGGGGAAGATGGAGAGGAAGGAGCTGCTGCTGTAGAGTCACTGTAGGGGGCGTCCAAACACAGCCAAAGACGCCTAGGGTTCTTGAAAAAAAACTATTTATAGTTTTGACATTTTTCAGAAAGAGTGTTAAAAAATAAAATATTGCTAGGCGCCACTTTCTGGGGGGTTTTTAGAAAAACTTTTTGAAATGAGTATGGATAGGTGTGTGGGTTGGGTTTTGGGCTTTCTAAGAGTTGATCCAAGGTCCAATTGACCTAATTGGGTCGGATATGGATCCGATCCACCTCGAAATCCGTGCCCAAACACTGAAATAGCCATAACTCTCTCATTTTAACTCCGATTTTTCTGAAATTCGAACCATAGCCCCTTACTATCAAAACACATCTAAACATGGGTTTAAAACCTTAAACTTGATACAAAACGCATGAAAAACTTGTTTACATGATGTGCATTTCATGCATCATCAAATACCCCCATGCTTGAATGTTTGTTAGTCCCTTAACAAACCCTAATCATGATATGCACTGAAGACAAGAAATGCTAAGCATGAATGCATAATACTACCTCACTTTCGTAGGAATCACGGTTGCATTTAGCGTATGCAACAAGCCCTTTAAACCCCTAGCTTACACTAGTGGACGAGTAAGGTCTCGTGAGGGTTTGCAGCGATGCTACCCACAAACATCAATAAAATGCAAGGATGATCTTTCAAAAATATTAGGCTCTTAAGAATGCAGTTGTAACAAATATTGCATGTAATTGACATTCTCAAAACAAGTTTAAAAATCTCATGCCTCCACAGTAAAAATTCTTTTCCTTCACTTTTCTAATATTGTAGCTAGTTCATGATTTTTCTCCGAAAGTCAAGTATTCTCATGTTTTACTCATTTATTCTCACTTGTATATTTTCTGCACAGTAATGCACATATATACTTAAGCAATGAAAATTTTCTCATTCAGCACATTCTTTTTCTTTCATTTTCAACTTTTGATCTCTTGCGCATTCTTCTCATATGAGCACTATTTCGAATAGTCAGTTTTCGTGACCCGTGTAGCGAGCTTTGGGTCAGTGACTCCCAAGTCGGCCGACCTTAGGGCACTAGATACAGAGTATCCCTCAGACTTAATTGCTCGAGTCACTAGACCTTCTATTCTAATAGTTTACGTATAGTCTTCCTCTTGTCATGTGCAATGTCTCTATCTCTTAGGCTTTCTATGCAGTCCATGTAACAAGCTTTCGAACCGGTGGCTCCCAAACCAGCTGGCTTTGGGGCACCAGATGTAAAACACCCTTCAGATTCTACTTACTCGAACTACAAAGGCCACAGATATCGACTTAGACAAGAGATGATCTCCTTCGTTATCCTTTTCGTTAAGATACTCAAACACTTCATCTCGTGTCTGAGTTCTACTACTAGGATTCACAAAGACATCAACAACTAAACGTAACTCTATTCTTTTAAACTCATTTTTCAAACCCATCTTTCCATTGCTTATTTCTTTCACAAAACATACTGTGCATACTTATACAAAAGTGATTCAAAATTTTCTAACAATCAAATACTATCTTTTCTTTGAATTATCTCATAAACAACTACTATATTTGATTCAGTTCAGAAAAAAAAAAATTTATGGGGCTTAAAAATTTTTTAAACTGTTAGATTATGCCAAAAACAATCATATATGCTATACTTTGTTCTTAAATGCCTACTTTGATTACCAGTCATACAAAAAAAAAAAAAAATTTGTGTATTTTTGTGTGCATGCATCTAAACCACCCCCCCATGCTTGAATGACACTGTCTCTAGTGGCATACAAAATGAATAAAAATGTAATGCAAATGCACATTAAAAGACACTAACAAAAATATGGGAGAAAGGATAGATACAACCTGATTTGCTCTGAGCTTTTGAAGTTGATTTTCCTCTGATTCTTGAATTCTTTGAAAACTCTTCTCTGTACCTGGTAATTGATACACTAATTGTTAAGTTCATCCTGCATACATCAAAACACAAATTAGCACATGTGAAATGAAATACTAAATAAATAAAAACTCTGAAATGAAAAATAAATAATGTACATATGATACATCCCTCTGGTCGAATCTTCATGCCTTCGTGAGATGCACTATCTCACACTCACCATCCTGTAAGGCATCTGAAATGAATGGCTTCAGTCTTTGCCCATTTACTTTGAATGTACCTTGGGTCATAGGATCGAATAATGTCACTGCTCCATGGGGAAATACTTCTTTTACAATGTATGGACCTGTCCATCTCGATCTTAACTTCCCTGGGAAAAAATGTAAACGAGAATTGTATAGCCACACTTTCTGATCTGGCTCAAACACTTTTCTGACAATATGCTTATCATGAAATGCTTTTGTGCGAGCCTTGTATAATTTGGCATTCTCATATGCATCATTCCTGAGTTCCTCTAATTCTGAGAGCTGCAGTGCTCTCTCTTTGCCAGCCTGGGTGAGGTCAAAATTTAATTTCTTGATAGCCCAGTACGCTCTATGTTCTAACTCGACAGGAAGATGACATGCTTTCCCGAATACAAGGCGATACGGGGACATGCCAATGGGAGTCTTAAATGCAGTTCTATATGCCCAAAGTGCATCATCTAAGCGCTGGGACCAATCCTTGCGGTCCGGACGAACTGTCTTTTCTAAAATTCGCTTAATCTCCCTATTGGACACTTCAACCTGTCCACTAGTCTGCGGATGATATGGAGTGGTGAATCTATGATTGACAGAATATCTTCTCAGCAGAGAAGCTATCTGAACATTCCTAAAATGCTTGCCACCATCGCTAATCATCGCACGTGGCACTCCAAAACGACTGAAAATGTTGTGCTTAATGAACTTAAGCACTACTCTGTGATCATTGGTCTTGGTGGCCACAGCCTCGACCCACTTGGACACATAATCAACCGCCACCAGAATATATAAATTTCCGAATGAGGGCGGAAATGGTCCCATGAAATCAATGCCCCAAACATCAAAAATTTCGACTATCAAAATCGGTAGCAAGGGCATCATGTCCCTCTTGGACATGTTTCCAATCTGCTGACATCGCAGGCATCGCCTACAGAACTCATGAGCGTCCCTGTGGAGTGTGGGCCAATAAAATCCTGACTGCAAAACCTTTGCAGCCGTCTTCCTACTACTAAAATGCCCTCCACAGGCTAACGAATGGGAAAAATTCAAAATGGATTGGTATTCCTCCTCCGGAACGCATCTCCTAATGATCTGATCTGCACAGTATTTGAACAACTCCGGTTCATCCCAATAATAGTGCCTCACCTGAGATAGGAACCTCTCACGCTCATTCTTGTTCCAATGCTCAGGTATCTGCCTCGAAACCAGATAGTTCACAATATCTGCAAACCAGGGTAACTGCGATGTACTGACTGACATGATCTGCTCATCGGGGAAAGAATCACTGATCGGTCTCTGATCCTGCGTAGTCTCCACGATCAGTCTGGAAAGATGGTCTGCTACTACATTCTCGCTTCCCTTCTTATCTCGAATCTCGAGATCAAACTCCTGTAGTAGTAGGACCCAACGAATTAATCTCGGTTTGGTGTCTTTCTTATTCAACAAATATTTCAATGCAGAATGATCAGAATAGACAACCACCTTCGAACCGAGTAAATAGGACCTAAATTTATCCAATGCGAAAACTACCGCAAGTAGTTCCTTCTCTGTCGTAGTATAATTCATCTGTGCATCAGACAGAGTTCTACTCGCATAGTAGATCACATAGGGCTTCCTATCAATGCGTTGTCCTAGAATGGCCCCCATAGCATAATCAGAAGCATTGCACATAATCTCAATTGGGAGAGTCCAATCTGGAGGTCTCAAAATAGGTGCAGTAATCAAGGCCTCTTTGAGAATCTCAAAGGCCTTCATACAATCCTCACCGAAAACAAAGGGCTGGTCTTTCTCCAATAACGTGCAAAGCGGTCGAGAGATTTTGCTGAAATCTTTTATGAACCGCCTGTAAAATCCCGCATGCCCTAAAAATGATCGAATCTGCCTCACAGAGGTGGGTGGAGTCAAACGAGAAATGGATTCCACCTTCGCTCTGTCAACCTCAATACCACGCTTGGACACAATGTGTCCAAGTACAATCCCCTCCTGGACCATAAAATGGCTCTTTTCCCAACTCAGGACGAGATTGGTCTCCACACACCTACTCAGTACTCGAGCAAGTTTGTGGAGGCAATCTTCAAAAGAAGAGCCATACACAGAAAAGTCGTCCATAAAAACTTCCATCACATCATCAATCATGTCCGAGAAGATAGCAAGCATGCACCTCTGAAAAGTAGCCGGGGCATTACAAAGCCCAAAAGGCATACGTCTAAATGCGAAGGTGCCATAAGGACATGTAAACGTGGTCTTCTCTTGGTCGTCAGGATGGACAGCTACCTGATTGTATCCTGAATATCCGTCTAGAAAGCAGTAGTAGCTCTGTCCTGCGAGTCGCTCTAAGATCTGATCAATGAATGGCAATGGGAAATGATCTTTCCTAGTTGCCACATTCAACTTCCTATAATCGATGCAGACTCGCCATCCTGTAGTGGTCCTCATCGGAATTCTCTCACCCTTCTCATTCTCAACCACAGTGAGTCCTGACTTCTTCGGCACAACTTGAATCGGACTGACCCACTGACTATCAGAAATAGGGTAAATGATTCCGGCATCCAACCACTTCACCACCTCTTTCTTCACCACTTCCTTCATGTTGGGATTTAGCCTTCTCTGCATATCCCTAAATGGCTTGATTTCCTCATTACAATGGATCCTATGCATGCAGAATGAAGGATCAATCCCCTTTAGATCCGCTACTCCCCATCCAATCGCTGTCTTGTGCTCTCGAAGAATAGTCAGCAATCTCTGTTCCTGTTCCTCAGTGAGCAAGGACGAGATGATCACAGGCAGAGTCTCATCATCTCCGAGGTATGCATACTTGAGTGAATCCGGTAAGGGTTTCAACTCAAGTTTCGGAGGCGACTCGATCGACGATTTGGCGGGGGTCTCCGCAAGTGGTGGAAGAGGTTCCCTGACTGCTCCCCAAGGTGGTCTCTCCGACGACACTCTAGACACATCTACACTATCTAAACCGCTATTCTTCTCTATATGGTACAAATCTAAAGAATCCTCAGTAATGTACAACTCGGGCTGCTCCTCCACTAACTCCTGTGCAATGTCTACATGAAAGCAGTCCATGTCTCCTGCTGGTCCCATCGCGGCATTGAAAATATTCAGCTTTACCTTCCTATTGCCAAATGAGAGATCCATGGCTCCAGTTCTACAATTGATGCACGCATTGGCAGTCGCCAAGAATGGTCTGCCTAAAATAATCGGAGTCTGGTGCTGGCTGTCTACTCCTTCCATATCAAGGATAATGAAATCGACTGGAAAATAAAAGTCATCCACTTTAACTAGCACGTCCTCCAAGACACCTCTCGGTACCTTGACGGAACGATCTGCCAGTTGAAGTGTAATCGGAGTCGATCGCATCTCCCCTAACCCGAAAGAATCAAAGAAATATCCGGGCAGAATGTTCACGCTTGCTCCAAGATCGAGCAATGCGCGTTCTATCCGGATGTTCCCTATAGTACAAGCAATGATAGGTGCTCCAGGGTCCTTGAGCTTGGGTGGTGTCTGATGCTGAAGTACTGAACTCACCTGCTCAGTCAGATGGACCCTGTTAGGAACTCGCTCTCTGGATTTCCTCTTTTGCGTACATAGCTCCTTCAGGAATTTGGCATAAGCCGGCACCTGCTGAATAGCATCGAGCAAAGGTAGGTTGATCTGCACATGCTTGAAGATATCAAGCATGTCCTGGATCTTCGCACCTTGCTTCCCTCTATAACCAGGAGACTCTAATGCTTTGGGATAGGGTGGTGGGGGAATATACTCTGCTGGCTCCTCCTCTTTGCGAGAAGGCTCACTCCTATCCTTCTTCTTCTCTGAGGATAAAGATGATGAAGGTGATGATGGGGATGGGGATGATGATTGAGCCGACGTAGGTGAAACAATGGTCTCTGGCTCCTCTATCTTCTCTCTACTCTCAACGTGATACTCACGTCCACTCCTCAAGGCCATAACTGATTTAGCCTGCTGCTGTGTCTCAGTATGAAATAGGCCTCCAGTCATCTGGTCCTTACCCTTCGGGTTCATGACAGCCTGACTCGGCAATGTACCCTAGGGTCTCCTACTAATAGCCTCAGCTAACTGTCCCATTTGCGACTCTAACTTCGCAATGGACTGCGTATGTGAGCTCAAAATCTGGCTACACTTCTCGAAGGCGTTCTGATTAGAGGTTTTCACCTCTTGGAATGCCTGGAGAAGTCTCTCCTCAAAAGATGTCTGCGGGGCAGACTCCTGCTGAATCGGGGAAGGAACTGAAGAAGAAGAAGACTGAGCATAGTTCGGTCTTTGAAATGGCTGAGTAAAAGATGGCTGCCGAACTGGCTGAGAGGAAGAAGGCATCTGTATAGAAGACTGTGGATTCTTCCATGAAAAATTGGGATGGTTACGCCAACCCGGATTATATGTCGATGAAAATGGGTTATTTGGCGGTCTGACGTAACCCTGAGCTGCCTGAACTTGTTCTTGAACAAATTCAGGGTACTGAGCTGCTGAAGGGCACTCAGTGATCTCGTGTGCCGGACTGGCACAAAGAGTACACACCTGCTGTGTAGTGGATGGTCCTGAGAGAAGCCGGTCCAGCTTCTGAGCAATCATGTCTACTTTACACTGTAGTGCAGTAGATGGACCAATCTCAAGAACGCCAGCTTTCTTCTGAATGCTGGGTGTGGCTCTATCAGAATGAGAGCTCGAAGCATGGTGGAGTGAATTCTCGGCCAATGTATCAAATAGCCTCCATGCTTCGTCCTCGCTCTTCAGCATGAATGTCCCACCGCATGAAGAGTCGATCATCTGACGATTCTTGTCAGACAATCCATCATAGAAACTCTGCACCAGTTGCCATTTCGGCACCTGATGATGGGGGCATTTCCTGAGGAGATCCTTCATTCTCTCCCAGGTCTCATGAAAGCGCTCACCATCTAGCTCTGAAAAGCTAGTGATGGCTCTACGATATTGGTTCGTGCGACCAATGGGAAAGTATTTCCGAAGAAACTCCTGTTGCAACTGATCCCAGGACTCTATTTCTACAGAATCTAAGGACTTTAGCCAATACTTGGCTTTGTCCTTCAATGAAAAAGGGAATAGAGTCAACCTCAACGCATCATCATCGAAATTCTGTATCTTAACAGTAGAACAGATTTCGAGGAATTCATCTAAGTGTCGGTAGGGATCCTCATGACTAAGGCCATAAAAGGATGGAAGCATTTGAATAATGCTGGCCTTAATCTCATAATGTGGCGCTCCTATATCGGGTCTCCGAATGCAGGATGCCTGAACATAGTCTGTGGGAATGAAGTATTCCCGCAGAGGGCGTGAAAGAACTGGGGGTGGAGGTGGAGGATCCATGTCAGCCATTGTTGTCGAACTTCGATGAGAATGTAAAATTCTCTCTGGGTTGTCAACAAATGGGTGTAATGGGGTTCCTAGACCTCGTCGACCCTGCATACACTGGTACTAAGACCAAATGTAAGCAAACGACCTAACTAAAAAAAATTAAACTAGCACAGATACTAAAATGTAAATAAGCAAATAACAGTAACTAAAAACAAACAAATATGCTATATAGCTATGTCAGAATTCTATACTAAATAATTAAATAACAAAGTAAACTATTCTAAAATGCTAAAACAAATAAATACAGGAAATCACAAACTATGTTTTTCTAAAACCCACCTGTCTAATCGCTCCTTGCAGAATGATAATTAAGTGAATCCTAAAAAGAACAATATGTGAATCCTATATTTACTAACTATGTTAATCCTATATTCACTTACTAATCCTACTAACTAAAAAGAAAATAACTAATTAACTAACTAAAATAAAATAATAATAAATTAAACTCTAAGAAATAAAGTAATTAATTCGCCGTTCCCCGGCAACGACGCCAAAATTTGGTTGATATTTTGGAATGCTCTTTTTTAAAACAATTATTTTCAATAAAACTTTGGAAAATCGTCAACCAAAAATATAAAAACCGACTTTCCACAAAGTGGTAAGTACGGGTCGATCCTCAGGGAACAGGAATTAATAACTACAATTCTAGAAAATTTAATTTATTAATATCAAATGGCAATCTACAATTATAAAGTGAATACAACTACAATTAAGCACTAAAAGAACACTAAACAAGCATTCAGTCTTCTGCTCCACACCAAGGATATTTCTGTCCTTTCGCCATTTAGAGAATCTTCTCACTTGTATAATAACCCTGGAAACTAAATATGCTTTTCAACCTAAAAATGCAGAAAAGTACAAAGTTAGTTTTCTATTTTAATTATGCAAACAACAACTAAAACTATATCTAATTCTACGAAAATAATAAACAAATGCTACTTATCAAACAAAAATTAAATAAAATACTAAATTAATTCTAAAATTAACCAAATTACTTCTACTAATGCTGTATGATGATTATGCAACTTCTAAAATACAGAAACTACTGAAAACAAACCTAAAATGCCGAAATTAAGAAAATTACGAAACTGCCCCTAACTAGTGTAAACTAGCAATCTGACAGGTTATCGGAAAACCACTGTTTGACAGGGCAAACGAGGTCCGATTTTCCCGAAATTTGTTCTGTTCTGCAACTGACAGATTAAACAAATTGACAGTTTTTACAGAATTGAAAAACAGTATCTGGAACTCCAGATATAAGCGTTTCAAATCTGGGAAAAATCAGGATATCGTCAGTCCTGTAATTTAAAATCCAGAAAAAGCGGATTTCACAAAACGCTTAAAAATCAGACCAAATCAACTCCGAATGAACTGAAATTTGGTCTGCAGTTAAATAACACGTTAATAAAGTGAATAGAAGAAAAAAATTTGGAAAACACAGAATTTTTGCTCAGAAAATAATTCTGTTGCGACAGGGCAAAAATCTGGTTTTTATTTGAGTGCACTATTCACTTTATGAACCTATTTACCCCCTATCAAATGTAATCTACACCTAATGCAATCTAAATGACACTGTATAACAGTGTATATGCAGATGAATATTAGGAAAACACTAAATGCACGACGAACAAAACACTACAAGCAGTTTATGACTAGAACGAAGTTAACTAACAATGGAAATGCAACTATGCTCAATAATAAAATACAATCTAACTACTAAGTTAACTAATATCTAACTATCATTCAAACCACAATGAAACACATTTCATATATACTAAATAAATACGCTATACGTACACACACTTCTACACTAAAACTAAATTAGATAAATAAACTAATTAATATAGAAATCAAAAGAAATAATAAGAAATGACTTACTTAACTAAAGAACGAAGGCTAAGGTTAGGTTTCACTTGGTTGACTCGACTAGGATCGGTTTCGACTTGAGTAGGTTCAGTTTGGGTTTGGATGCACTCGGAGGGGATTAGGTAGGCTCGATTTGACTAGGTTGAAAGAGATAGGTTCGAGCTAAGGTTGACTCACTAATTGGATTCGGTTTTGAGTTACCTTAATCAACTAGGTTCGGTTGACTTAGGTGGACTCGGTTTGACCTTAGTTAAGGTTGGGTTGGGTTTGGCTAAGGTTGACTCGATCTCGGATTGGTCTTGACTTGGACTTAGGCTAGGCTAGGGTTTGAACTTGGTTTAGGATAGACTTAGTCAACTAGATTCGGGTTGACTTAGACTCAACTAAGTTGGACTCAACTTAGGTTCGACTAGGCTCGAAAGGGCTAAGGTAAGCTCGGTTTGACTCACTAGGTTTAGACTAAGTTTTTACCCGAGTTAGGTCTTTGACTAGGTTTGACCAAGGTTGGGTTTTGGATTTAGGTCTAGCAAGACTAGGATGAACTCGGTTTAGGTAGGCTTGAACTAAGTGGAATCAACTAGGTTTGACTTAGATAGGTTAGGTAGACTAGGTTGACCTAACTTAGGTTAGGGTTGACTCCACTAAGCTTGACTAAGGTTGGACTTTGGTCTTAGACTCGACCTAAATGCGGTTTAGGCTTTGACTTGGGCTAGGCTAGGTTTTGACTAGGCTCAAAGGGGGTGTAGACTAGGGGTTGACTCGACCTAGGCTCGGTTTGACTAGGTTAGGTCTAGACTAAAGTAGTAACCTCCTAATTAAGCTACAATTAATCCAAAGTTCACGATTTTAATGGAGGAGGTTGAAAAAGGAATGTAATAATTACCAATGTTCAAACTTTGAAATGCTTTGGATTCTCAAAAATCGCCCCATTTAAAGAGGGAGTTACACTCCTTAATTGCCTTTAATGCCTTTTTGGAAATCTGAAAAGGCCAATCTAGAAATCCACGATTTTTGCTTTTCAAGATGGAATTAAAATGCTTTTAATGCTCTATGGAAATCGTGTAACCTAGATTGGAATTTTGGTTTAATTGCAAAACACTTTCCAAAGTTAAGGAGTAACTCCTTCTTTAATACACATTCAAAATTCAAATTTTCCTTAAATGCCTCACACGATTTTTGAAGAATATCCTTTTTCCAAAAGCTTTCCAATTTTCAATTACTTTAATTACCTCCCTTCTCCAAAAATTGCCAACTTCAATGGATGCTACTTTCTAAACTAATAGACTTAATTATACCTAGGGAACAAAAGAACTTAAATGGAAAATCGATTTCCTAGGAGTTAATGCTAACCTAATTCCAAAACTTACCTAAATGCAACCCTAAAAACGGCCAAAACAATAAACCCTAATACATTGAACCTAGACACCTTCCTAACTCAACTAATGACCATTAAGACTTTCTAAAAATCGACCAAGAGCTCAAGGAGAGCTCTAATGGCTGCCGCCCACCTCGGGGAAGAAGAAGAACTACACAAAAATAAAAAAAATAAAAAAATATATAAAATTATAAACTAACGAAAAGCAATAAAACCAAGTAACTACTATTTTGATAAAACTAAGTTAGAAAATATTAAAAATGACTCCTAATTACACAAAGGCTAACAATAACATCACTATGCTGGACTTAAAATCATAAAAAAAATTAAAGAAAACTTGATTTTTATAATTTTCAATAATACACTCAAACACCAAAACGAAAAATGATTAAAACAATTAAGTAAATCAATCCTAAAACAATGGAACGACTAACACCAATTTATGCTACTGTTAACACACTAAACACACAGCAAGCAACACAACTTACCACTCTAAACCCCCTTTTAACAAAAATATAAAGATCGGCTAGAATATCCCTAGCCGATTTTTTTTTTCTTTTTTCAAAAATAAAATCAAAACGAACCACACGCACAACCCACGACTTAGAATAAACTAAAATGAAATTTCCGAATGAGATTTTCAGCAACACAATACAAGACACAAGCTGGACAAAACAAAAATAGCAAAACAGAAAAATATTTTTGTAGAAATCAAGAATCGGCTAGAAAAAGTCTAGCCGATTTTTCTTCTTTTCAAGCAAAAACAACACACAAACAAACCTAACGACTAAGATGAATCAAAATGAAATTTGTGTCTGAGATTTTCTAAAAAGAAAACACCTATAACACGCTGGAAACAAAAACCCAAATCGACTAGAAAAGCCTCTTGCCGATTTGCACGTTTTAGATAAAAACGATGGAAAAACACAAATCGAATACACAACCAATGAAAGAAAACCTAATCTAACGTGCTGGTCTGTGCACGCATGCTATTCTAAGGTTGAAATAAAAAGAAAAACAAGAAACATACAGAAAATAACAAAACAAAAACCACACACACAAATCGGTTTTATCTAGAAGAGAAGGAAGAAGAAGACCTACCTTTTGGAAGATCCGACGACCGGGGGGGTGAAAAAGAGCGGACCGTGGCTGGATGTAGACGTCTTCTATAGATCAAGGATGCTGTACTTCACCAAAAACGGCACCTATTGCAGCTGCTACACGTTGGAGATCCACCGATGATGGCATATGAGCCGATTCGCGATCGGAGGGTGTAGAAAGCCGGATGGAGGTAGGGCCGGCTCACCTTGGTGGTGTGTTGCGCACTCCCGCCCAAGGTTAATGGTCTCCATCTCTGCTACACCTGCAAAAGTACAGAAAAATGGTGAAAAGACAGCAAGGAATAAGAAAGAAAGGAAAAGAAACTAAAGAAAGCTTGAAAATATGCTTGAAAATCAAGCATAGGTCGATCTTCAATGGCCAACACTTGGGGAAGATGGAGAGGAAGGAGCTGCTGCTGTAGAGTCACTGTAGGGGGCATCCAAACACAGCCAAAGACGCCTAGGGTTCTTGAAAAAAAACTATTTATAGTTTTGACATTTTTCAGAAAGAGTGTTAAAAAATAAAATATTGCTAGGCGCCACTTTCTGGGGGGTTTTTAGAAAAACTTTTTGAAATGAGTATGGATAGGTGTGTGGGTTGGGTTTTGGGCTTTCTAAGAGTTGATCCAAGGTCCAATTGACCTAATTGGGTCGGATATGGATCCGATCCACCTCGAAATCCGTGCCCAAACACTGAAATAGCCATAACTCTCTCATTTTAACTCCGATTTTTCTGAAATTCGAATCATAGCCCCTTACTATCAAAACACATCTAAACATGGGTTTAAAACCTTAAACTTGATACAAAACGCATGAAAAACTTGTTTACATGATGTGCATTTCATGCATCATCAGTACCCTTATCCTGATCGGGCGTTGAAATGGAATACCTTATCAAAGGAGGCTCAGGTTTGTACCCTTATCCTGATCGGGCAGAAAATGAAATACCTCATCGACGGAGGCTTAGGTTTGTACCCTTATCCTGATCGGGTGAAAAATGAAATACCTCTTTGATCGAGGCTCAGGTTTGTACCCTTATCCTGATTGGGTGGAAAATGAAATACCTCTTTGATCGAGGCTCAGGTTTGTACCCTTATCCTGATCGGGCGGAAAATGAAATACCTCTTTGGATGAGGCTCAGGTTTGTACCCTTATCCTGATCGGGTGGAAAATGAATGGAATCCTCGAAGGAAGAGACCATGATGGAACCTTTGGATTTTGCACAATAAATCCAATAGGGTTTTTGCAAAAGGAAGGAAAATGGGGTCCCTAAAGCTTGAAAAGGGATTGGTTTTGGGCGTCTCATTGCTGAGACTAAAATCAGCTTTTGAAATTGCCTTTTGCGGGAAATGATTGGTGGTTCAACCTCGAACCGAAATGGGACTGTCTATGGTGGGACAGTGGGGACACAGGGAAGTGTGCAATCTGAGAGTTCATGCTCTCAATAAAGGGAAGGAATCAAGTCCTTAGGAGGGATTTAAAATTGGTGTCAGGATGCATCGAAAACGGATATCGAGCTCTCACTTCATGTCAGGATAGCTAGAAAATATTGTCAAAATGTTGGAAATTTTGCTGTTGATTCAAAATATTTGAAAATGTTGCACATTGTTGCAAAGATATTCTTGCTTTTCTACCCAAAGCATTACCTCCAAACATGGTTCACTTCGTGGAATCGAGATTGGAAATTCAAATTGCTTGTGATTGACCTTCTTCTAGGAAGCTATCAATTTCCTTGATATGAGCAGAAAAGAGAATTTGATATTATGAAAGCAATTGATGAAAGAGTATTGATAGTAGAATTTCACAAAGTTAAAGAGGATTCTTGATAGATCTGGCAGTTTGATATCCTGAGAGCTTCTCTCTTGATAATCTTTCTGCACTCTTTTGACTCTCTGGGTTTTTGCTACATTCTCCTTCATTTTGGAGATGTTCTGACTTTTTCTCTCTTTCTTTTTCCTCTCTTTCTCTCTTTTGGAAAGGGTACGTCACAAACTCCTTCAACTTGGAGATGTTTCGATCCTTCTTGGATGATGGGTTTGGAGATCTTTGGGTGATAGCTGAAATTAAATATCTTTTAGGGATTGTCGAGAGGTTCATCGCATCTGCCTTCATCTCGACAGTGCTTTGGACTTTCCCTGGAAGGACCCGTCACAAACTCCGTCATCTTGGAGATGTTTTGAATCTTCTTTGGCCCCGGGGGTCTACTCGCCTAATTCGCCTTCATCTTGACGACAGGTGAGAGATCCCTTTTGCGGATATTTAATTGCAGCTTAGGTGATTCTGAGGAGACAGGGTTTGGGTGAATTCTCTCTTTTCTAGCACTCAGGATATTTCCACTGTCTCGTCCTTACAAGAATAGCCTTAAAGTTGCATCATTGACTGCGATCAACATCGATCATCTACGGCTTTTCAATAACCTTGAATCTTCTTTTCTGGCCATATCGAGGATTTATCCTTCATCCTTTTGGTTGGCCAATAGAAAGAATTTGAATCCCTTTTCGCAAAAGCTTCGCTCTTTTGGAAGTGATGCTGAGGGTAAACTGACTAGTGCAATAAAGATTCTGAAATCAGCAAATAATTTGACAAATTGACAAAATTTTCTTGAAATCCTTAGTGAAAGTGAGTATTTGAAATCCGGCTCAACGCATCCGTGACGAAAATTCTCCTCTCTTTTTCCCCAAAAAGAGAGACTCAGGCTTAGCCCTTACCTGAATGGGAAATGGGAAATACTCCTCTCTTCCCTAAAGAGGAGGTGTTTGCAAAACGAACTTTCGAAGAGAAATTGAGCTTTCGTCAAAGCTCCCTAATATTAGGCTTCTCTTATAGAAAGGGGGCCGATAATAGTGAGGTCTGAAAATTGGGTCATGAAAGGAACGAGTCCATCACACTCTCCCTGCAAAGAGGGTCTTTTCATGACGAAAAATGGCCTAGTATGAAATTGGGGGGGGGGGTCACAAGGAAACGAGTCTCCGTCGAGTCTCTCTCTTAAAAAGGGTTTCTTGTGTGAAATTGGAAATTGTTTTGCAAACGGTTCACAAAGACGCGAGTCCCTTCAAACTCTCCCTGAAAAGGGGCTAAGTGAACGAATTGGATAGCATGCGAAAAGAGCGAGCTCCCTCGAACTCTCCCTAAAAGGGTCTCTCGCAAGAGAAAATGATTGAAATTGGATATTGAGATTGATTGACCCAAAGGTCGAAATGGAAAATTGGAAAATTGGTTGCTGGAAATTGAATGACCCGAAGGTCGAAATTGGATGACCTGATGGTCGAAATTGAGAATTGATTTGACCACAAAGGTCGAAATTGAGAATTGGTTGACCGAAAGGTCGAAATTGTGTGACCTGAAGGTCGAAATTGAGAATTGAGTGACCTAAAGGTCGAAATTGTGTGACCCGAAGGTCGAAATTGAGAATCGATTTGACCAGAGGTCGAAATTTGGAAATTGATTGACCCGAAGGTCGAAAATTGGAAATTGGTTGACCCGCAGGTCGAGAATTGGAAATTGGTAATTGAAATTGGAAATCAGAGGTCTAAATTGGAGAATTGCCTGATTTGAGGATTTAAATTGAAATTTAGAGAGCAAAATATCAAATTTGAGCAATTGACAGACCCTGATGATTGAAATGACTTGGATCAATAAAAGAGAATGATGAGTTCGAGTTAGAGCTCGAATAAAATATAGAGATCACGAGTCGGAACCCGAATCAACAGAGGAAAATGGAAGGCTCGAATCAGAGCTTAAATAAGATAATGAGATCACGAGTCGGAACCCGGATCAACAAAGGAAAATGAAGGACTCGAATTAGAGCTTGGATAAGATAAAGAGATCTCGAGTCGGAACCCGGATCAACAAAAGAAAATGAAGAACTCGATTCAGGGTTCGAGTAAGGTAATGAGATCACGAGTCGGAACCCGGATCAACAAAAGAGAATGACAAGCTCGAAAAGATCTCGAGTCGGAACCCGGATCAACAAAGGAAAATGATTTGTTCGAGTCAAGGCTCGAGTAAAGTAGAGAGATCACGAGTCGGAACCCGGATCAACAAAGGAAAATGAAGAGTTCGAGTCAAGGCTCGAGTAAAGTAGAGAGATCACGAGTCGGAACCCGGATCAACAAAGGAAAATGAAGAAATCGAGTCAAGGCTCGAATAAAGTAGAGAGATGACGAGTCGGAACCCGGATCAACAAAGGAAAATGAAGAAATCGAGTCAAGGCTCGAATAAAGTAGAGAGATCACGAGTCGGAACCTGGATCAACAAAGGAAAATGAAGAGTTCGAGTCAAGGCTCGAGTAAAGTAGAGAGATCACGAGTCGGAACCCGGATCAACAAAAGAAAATGGAGAGTTCGAGTCAAGGCTCGAATAAGGTAGAGAGATCACGAGTCGGAACCCGGATCAACAAAGGAAGATGAAGAGTTCGAGTCAAGGCTCGAATAAAGTAGAGAGATCACGAGTCGGAACCCGGATCAACAAAGGAAAATGAAGAAATCGAGTCAAGGCTCGAATAAAGTAGAGAGATCACGAGTCGGAACCCGGATCAACAAAGGAAGATGAAGAGTTCGAGTCAAGGCTCGAGTAAAGTAGAGAGATCACGAGTCGGAACCCGGATCAACAAAGGAAAATAAAGAAATCGAGTCAAGGCTCGAATAAAGTAGAGAGATCACGAGTCGGAACCCGGATCAACAAAGGAAGATGGAGAAATCGAGTCAAGGCTCGAGTAAAGTAGAGAGATCGCGAGTCGGAACCCGGATCAACAAAGGAAGATGAAGAGTTCGAGTCAAGGCTCGAATAAAGTAGAGAGATCACGGGTCGAAACCCGGATCAACAAAGGAAAATGAAGAAATTGAGTCAAGGCTCGAATAAAGTAGAGAGATCACGAGTCGGAACCCGGATCAACAAAGGAAGATGGAGAAATCGAGTCAAGGCTCGAGTAAAGTAGAGAGATCGCGAGTCGGAACCCAGATCAACAAAGGAAGATGAAGAGTTTGAGTCAAGGCTCGAATAAAGTAGAGAGATCACGAGTCGGAACCCGGATCAACAAAGGAAAATGAAGAGTTCGAGTCAAGGCTTGAATAAAGTAGAGAGAACACGAGTCGGAACCCGGATCAACAAAGGAAAATGAAGAGTTCGAGTCAAGGCTCGAGTAAAGTAGAGAGATCACGAGTTGAAACCCGGATCAACAAAGGAAAATGAAGAGTTCGAGTCAAGGCTCGAATAAAGTAGAGAGATCACGAGTCGGAACCCGGATCAACAAAGGAAAATGATTTGAATAAAAACCCGAGTCGGAACTCGGTTTTCCTAAAAGTTGAAAATGTGCCAGCTTGAATACTGGATTTTTGAAATAATACCAGTTCGAGTGCTTGGTTTTGGTTCAGTATTGGCGATGATCTTTGGATCATTTAGGAATTGTGATGGGACTGTTTGTTGAAATCCCAATACAGACCGAATTGTTATTAATGCAATTGAATGCAAATGAATATGAGTTGATGCATGAATGCACAAGTGCATGAAATGAGGAATTTGTTTATCCTGCCTGCATATAGAATGCTTGAAAACAAATTTTCAAAAAGATGCCCCAGTGTAATGGGGGATAGAGAATAATAACAAAACAGAACAACCACAAGAAGAATGTCATAATTAAATGAGAAAAGTTGATGATTTTATTGATGCCTAAAAAAGGATGATGACTTGAAAAAGGAAAACCACTAGGACTATATCGTCCTGACAAAATGAGAAGGCATTGGCATTGGCATTGTCATTCTTCAGAGTGATCTGGGAGAGGCTTGGTCAGGACTGCAACTCGTCCCTCCCTTTCTTCCGGCACCAAAAGCTCTTTATCGATGTAGTCCTGTACAATATTTTTTAGAA
This sequence comes from Nuphar pumila, assembly GCF_984573655.1. Taxonomy (NCBI): domain Eukaryota; kingdom Viridiplantae; phylum Streptophyta; class Magnoliopsida; order Nymphaeales; family Nymphaeaceae; genus Nuphar; species Nuphar pumila. The sequence goes on from NC_143259.1 coordinate 87,106,066, forward strand.
CGAAGCAACGTTCAGTATCGTGCCCCATTGCCCGATGGAACTCGCAGAAACAATCTTTCCATTTCCCCATGGTGACGGGAGGATCCACAATCCTTGGAAGTTTGATCATATCCTTCACGAGCAGATATCCAAGAATTTCTTCGATTGGCTCACCTAAAGGAGTAAACTCGCGATCATAACTCCAACCATCACGCTTTATCTTCTTCGGATTGTTGGATTTCTGTTGAATGCTGACTTCTTTCTTGGTTAGGGCTACTGGATGTTCTTCTTCTCTGCCTTCAACAAAGAGGTTCTTATCAATACAGTCTTGTACAATATTTTTGAGGACAAAACAATGATCCGTGTCATGCCCTACTGCCCGATGGAATTTGCAAAACTGATTCTTGAACCTTCCCATGATGGTGGGAGGACTTGTGGCCTTTGGGAGCTTCACTAATCCCTTAATCAACATGTATTCAAGGACTTCGTCGAGTGGCTTGTCTATAGGAGTGAAATCTCGATCGCCGCTCCAGTTTCCGTGCTTTGGTTTTCCTTGATTTTTTTCCTTTTGCTGAGGGCTGGATTGAAAAGGTCTATTCTGGATTCTAGAATACTTTCCTTTCAAATCTTTAGACTCTTCTAACTTGCTGCTTTGACTACCTCTGTTTTTGTTGTTGCTGGGTTTAGAACTGGTTGCCCTGTTGTGGTCTCCAATGATGCTCATAGGGATGGTGATCGATGCCCCTTCTTTAACAGGAACTTTTCCGAAATTGGCTGCAGCTTGCTCGGATAATATCTCAATCATCATTCTTTTGAACAACCGATATATGGCGGGATCAATCTCCTCCTTGATGGTCTGAGCTCCCTCTTTGACAGACTTTATGGAATCCATTTCTCACTCACTGTCTGTAACTAATGTGCTGAAGTAGCACGCACGGTCTTTGATCTTGTCAGGATCACACAACTATGCCAATGCCCTCTGCAGAACCACATGGGATGTTTAGCATGATGGAAAAAAAGAATTTTGAAACCAACACTCTTGAGGGAAAAACAAATGATGGAATTGGAAAGACATGTCAAAAATTTGGATAAAATTTGGAAGATATACTGGGAGATATGGAAAAGTTTTTGAAGCAAAATTTGAAATTTCAAAAATTTGCAGGCAGGATTGGAATAAGGCTGGAAATCCGAGATCCAGTAGAACGAGAGAATGGAAAATCACCTGGAGTTTTGAAAGAAATGGGATATTTGAGAAAATCATCCAGGGTTTGAGAAAAAGACCTTGTGGAAAATAAGGATATTTGGAAAGAGACCTAATGAGTTGAAAAACATTGGGAAACATAAAGAATTGAGAAAATCATACATACAATCACATCCTGCACAAACATTTATGCACATTCAGCACTCCCTAAAAGGCTGACTCTAGATGCATCAATTTGAAAACAGCTGTAGGACCTTAATCGTAACTCTAGGTTCAGATCATCTTTGTCCAATCCAGTTATGCCGATATACCCGAATCGAAATCCAAGGTACGTGGCATAGAGTTTCAACTCCGGTTCTAAGGTAAGGTTTTCCAACATCCTTGAGCGCCTACCGATATACTTCGGACTGTGGCCCGCGGTACGTGGTAGGGGGGTGTTAACCCAAATAGTTGGCCCAGTTGTGAGGCTCTGTCCCGAACTATGGTTCTGGAAGAGAGCCCAGCAACGTGAAGACCGGGTAATGATAGGTAATTGAGGTTTTGAAAAAATGATCACATGCAAGAAATAGAGGGCTCTAAGTCCTAGAGAGATAGATTTTGAAAACTTTGAAGAAGCATACATTGTTTGCATTCAGATCCTAAATTGAGGAGAGTTGTATTTAGACCTAAGTCTATGTGAGCATGAAAATATCTCCTCAATATGGTCCTACCAAACCATGCCTAAGCTATATGCATTCAATGTCAGCTGGGTCAGAATCTAGGCTCCTAGGCTCACATGATATCAAAAGTAAAAGAGCTGACAATTTTGTGAACATAATTTTGATAATTAAACTAAGTCAAGCATAATTTAGGTCAGACAAGGACAGGTCCCATCACGGTCGCCAAACCTGTTATCGTCGCGAAATTTTTCCCCCGCCTTCCCTTCCTTGCGGAAGAGAGAAAGAGAGAAACGCTTTCGCGATTCAAACTTTGACCGGATTTTGGAAATTGTTTTGAAATACTCGCCTCCGTTTTGAAAATTGCGGGAAAATCCATGGGATGGGGCTCGACCTGTCGGTACGAGGTTCGACTGTTCCTGCCGCCTTTAACAGGGGTAATCGAACCAAGGACCAAAACTATGCTTGACTTAGCGAAATTATCAAAGTTATGCTCTATCCTAAATGCATAGAGAATTCAGGCATGTGCTATGAGATTTTGGAAAATGCCAGTTGGAAAACATGATGTATGCTTAGAAAAACATTTGGAGTTGGAAAGAATCTCTCAGGAAAAAGGTCAATTTCTCAGGAAACTCAGATAAAAAAGGGGTTTTTGAAAACATGAGACAACTTATAAAGATGTGGAAAATTCAGAAATAGTTGAAAATCTTGGGAAAATGGAAGTGATTCTTGAGAGAAGATGAACCTTTTGAAAAGGGAAACACTTCTTAGGAAAACTTGGACTTTGAGAGTTTTCTTAGGAAAATGATGGAAAATTTATAGGAAAATTCATTGGAGAAGGAAATTCAAAACTTGGGGAATCGAAATCCTGGGAATTTTACCTTTTGAAATACTTGGAAATCGATTTTGGATCTTGGAGAAAGATTGAGAAACTCTTTTGAATCTCTTAAGAAAATATCATTTTCCAACGAAAACTGTGGAGAAACTTGTCTTTGGAAAACCGATTTTAAAAAAATCCTTAGAGTTTCTTGAGAAATCGATTTCTTGAGAATGAAGTTTTCTTGAGAAAATCTTGAGAAAATCAATGATTTCATGATGCAAATGATATGAGTGAATGAATGCACTTTGAAAAGATTTTCTAAGAGATTTGTTGGAAAAATGTGCATTAAGTCAAGATAAATCCTTCACATATCCTGACTGTGGCCATGAATATGCTCAGAATTTAGTTGATTTGATGCACGTGATTTTGAAAACTTTGGAAATATGATGTGCATTTTAAGATAGCCTAAGAGTGTAGGCTCAATTTGACTAGTAGAAAGATGACGGATCTGGGTCTCGTCCATATTCCGACTAGGGCCGTAAATATGGATCCCACCGAGTCCATCAACTCCCTAAGAGTTGGTGCACGTGCCATTCGTGAGCATCCATAGTGCTTTTGAAATAAAATGCATGAATCATAGAAACAAGATATTGCATAAAATCAAACTATATGATATGCATCCTAGTCTAAGCAGGAAATTAAATCTCTTATTCCAAAATTTACATTATTACATCACTAAATAAAAGAAATAAAAGAAATTTGCAGACTTCAGCTCCTTCTTTGGAATGTCCCTGCCAAGCTTGAAATAAAGTTAGCTCAAATATGTGGGTTTTTCCAAGATTTTCCAATAATATTATGAAATTATTGGACTTAATTGGATATAAACCCTATTCTCATGTTTCCTTGATGTTTTGAAATGATGTAAATGCAGGGAATTCAGTGGAAAACAGTTTGAAATTCGGAATTGGGGTCAAAATGACCAAAATACCCCTAAAATTAAAGTTACACCTTTAAAATCAGGGTTTTTTGAAGGTAAACTTAGTAAAATTGGGATTTCGAAATTCAAATTGAATTCAATGATGATGAAATGCAATATGACATGCTTCTAAACACATTAGGACTGTAAAATCAGAATTTGACATTTTGAAATTTAGCCAAAATAACGAATTTCGCTTGTTTTTCACTTGGATCCGGGTCCTGCGGGACCCTGTTTTGGTATTGTGGATAATCCGAACCTCAAATGGATTCCAAATTGCACCAAATTCGGTATGAAGCATCTACTTACTTTGATAAACAGCCTAGAATGCTAAAAATCATGAAATGATATGATTTAAATGCCAAAATTCAAAGAAAGTCCTAAAAATGATGGATTTTGCCTATGGATCCGAACCAAATGCAATGCCTAATATGATAATGCAAGATTTACACCATGGAAACTTCTGATATTTTGCATACTGCTAAAAGACCTGAAATGGAACATTTTTGGTTTTTACAGCCTCGGGATTTGAGCCATGGTGAGTTCAATAACAGGGATTTAGTTCAGACAGAGGTAAAAATCACACTAATCTGATGTAAAACGCTAAACAAATATCAAAAGGCTATGTAAATTTATGAAATTAATCAGAGCTATGCACGACATTTACATGAACAACTTTCATGTTTATGACTTCGGCATTTGATCAACGAAAACACAGATAAAAATATAACTATTCCTGCCTAAACTAACAGAACAGACAAATGTAGCAAAACAGGGGGCTGACAAGAAAAATCCAAAGCAGGGGTCAACACTGTTCTAAAAATTACAGGCTTTCAGATTCAAACAGAGGACATCTCGGACACTACTTTTACTTTTTACAGTTTCGGATTTGGAGCAACACACAAAGAGAAACCATAGCCCTAAGTCGATCCAAGATCTCAAAGGCCCAAATTAGGCTCTGACATGTGTACCGACATCTCGGATTTTTGTCAGACATTAAAAAAAAATCAGAAAAATCTGATAAAATCATATTAAAAACTAGACATTCTCCCGAGTTCAAAACATCTTTCGGATCGAAAATCGGATCTCCCATGAGGGATATCTCGATTTTACAAGTCGGAAAATGATTTTCAAAACGTATCCCGGGTAACAAAACCCGACTTGCTATTTTGAATGTTTACCGCAGTAAACAAATTCAAATGCCTCCGAATTTTTGGCACAATTTCAGGGACACCTAAGGGCGCATTCCGTGATTTTTTTGGGATTTGTAATAAAAATCAAATGCATGAAATGACGTGTGGACTGACTGACAAAAATAGAGACCTACTGAAAATAAGCAGAATTGAAATAAAGGCTAAATTAATCCTAATTAATTCATGAAATATGCTAAATGAATGAAATAAAATGCAAATTAAACCTAGCTAACTATATGAATGTTAAAAATCATCAAGAAAGCATAACAAAACATTTTTATATATGTCGTTTTATGAGAATAGCTCAATCCATCCCTCGGATGAGCTCTTTCTTCAAACGACTCCCGATTCGAATTATAGAATCACATCAAGGGGAAAAGAAGTGCACCTTGCTTCGTTACGCGGCGTAAGAGCTCTTGAAAGGGGCAGCTATCACGAGCTTCCTTCGTCCTTTGCTCCGGGCTTCGGATGGTTCACAAAAATCGACCTCTGTTGGAATCGAATTCGCCACAGCACGAGCTTTACTCGACCTTCTTCAATGCGCCAAAGGGGGCACAATTTCCAAAGTTCAAAATCGGATTTTAGGAAGGCTAGGTCGGATTTTGCAAGTTCACAAGAGCTAAAAAAAATGATCTCCTTTAGGCTGGGCGTGAACCCTTGTTTTTATAACTTTTCTGAAAAATTTTGAAATTCAAACAGGTTCAATCTGAGCCCTCCATGTGGCGCCATCTCAGGGGGTGTCATCTGAGGGGTTTGAAATTCTAATTTGTCTTCTGCAGGGAGCCCTCAGAAGGCGCCACCTCAGAGGGTGCTCTCTTGGAATTTGAAATTCAAACTCACCTTTTGTAGGGAGTCCTCAGGTGGCGCCACCTCATGGTGGGCTACCTTTTTTTAAAAATAAAAAAAAAATAAATAAATAAAAATGGAGCCAAGTGGATTCCTGGAATGGCGCCACCTCAAAAGGTGTTTGACACATGTCAGAAGGACAAAGCAATGGGCTCAGAGGGCGCCACCTCAGAGGAATTTGAATTCTACCTTTTCTGGAGAAAGGAGATCTGGACATGTGGCGGACAAGTGTCAGCTGTCTGGAGAGGCTTTCTCAAATGGCGCCACCTCAGGGGGAAGTTTAAAATTCAAATGGAGGTTGGCCTTGGAGGAATGGAGGATGGACATGTGGCGCCACATCAGAGTGGCTCCTACAATGCCATGTGGCAAGAGGGAGGAAAAGGAGGGAAAGGGACATGTGGCGCCATCTCAGGCCATCTGGAAAAATCAGAGCTCAGGATTTTTGCCACCTAGTGCCTTGTTTGAATTTTGAATGGTTTGCTTTTTCTGAAGAAGGCCAGGAGTGACATGTGTCTCCTACTTTTCTGAAAGAGGTAGGGAGAAGACATGTGTCCTCTACTTTTTCTGAAAGAAGCAGAGAATGACACGTGGCAGAGGGGAGAGAAGGTGGGCCAAGCCATGTGGCGCCATCTCAGACAGGATGAAAAAGGTAGGAGTTCTTGATTTTCGCCACCTATGGGGATTTTGAATATTTGAATTCTAGTTTTTCTGAGGAAAGCAGAAAATGACACATGGCACTTGCTTTTTCTGAGGAAATGAGAGCTTGCCATGTGTCCTCTGCAGGAGACACTCCAGATGGCGCCACCTCAGAGGAGACAAGCCTACCTTTTCTGTAGGAATTTAGGAGTGACACATGTCTCCTACTTTTCTAAGAAAAGTAGGAAGAGACATGTGTCAGGCTACTTTTCTAGAAGGAGGGAGAGGTTGACACGTGTCCTCTGCAGGAGACACACTTCAAGTGGCGCCACCTCAGAGGAGACAAGCTCCACTTTTTCTAGACAAGACATCCTATGACACTTGGCATCTCCTAGTAGTCTTTGAAATGACACATGGCGCAGGATGGATAGGGTGACACATGGCAGATAAATGGGATGACATGTGGCGGCTTCTGAAGGTAGCCCCACACTGACACGTGGCAGAAGAGGGAAGGTGACATGTGGCACCAACTCTAGGTGAACCCTATGCTGACACATGGCATGTAAATGGGAGGAGAGAGAAAGGACAAGTGGCACCAATCCAGGGGACAAGGCTCCTATATTTTTGGGTTTTTCAAAATTCAAATTTTCAAAAGGAAAGCTTGTGTGACACCACCTTAGTGTGGGTCCCACATTGCTTCTTTATTGAAATAAGGATAAAACAACAACTTCTTTTTTGGAATTTTCATAAAATCTGGACTAATGGGCAAAACAGGAATTTTGGAAAGAGTTGGCCCTTGTAGGGCGATTTTGTAAAAGAAAGATATTTGAAATTGTCAAAAAGGGCAAAATCTGAGGTGAAGTGACTGAAATCCATATTGAAAACTATCCAGATCGTTTTCCTGAGGAAATATTTTGAAATTCAGAGTCCTGGGGGTAAAATGGGAAAAATTGATAATTTTGAAGACCCAGGGTTTTGAAATCAATTTTGAAAAGAGTTAAAATTCTAATCTGGATTGAAGATTTTGAAATCGAGAGTTCTGGACCTCGAAATGACATGCTGTGCAGTGCAGTGATTTGAAATGCTCATGCAATGATATGCAATGACATGTCTTATGCAATATAATCTTGAACCAAGACTTGGAGATGTTTGTCTCCTGTCAGGAGTAAAATCTTGAACATCTGAGATAAAAATAGAGAAAATTTGAGAGTTTCAGATGAAATTTGGACTTTTGAAAGGTCCGGGCTCAGAAAATGACCATTTTGCCTTCCAGCGATTTCAGAGGCTGGATGTTGATGCTTGGTGGAAATGTTGGGGAGGTGAGTAAAAATTTGGGGTGTTTACAGTAACGCCACCAACATAAATATAAAGGTGATTTCAGGAATAGTCAATCCCTCATGTTCCTTTGGTTCCCAACTATAGCCTCTCCCTTAACTAATTCATGATCATCATATGGCCTCCACCCCATGGAGCTTCAAGTGACATTTTCTGACTGTTTCTTCTGAGAATCTTAACAGAGGCCCTTGACAATACATAAATAAAAATTAACGGGCTGTCATGGATTGGGAACGATAACACGTCCACAACACTCCAGCCTCAGCGATAATCTCATGGTGACAAAATAACATAAAGAGAAGGAAATCCCATGGCTCTGGTAAACCAGAGGATCTTATAATGTATTGTCCATACCCTTTTGAGGAGACAAGCACAAACATTAGGTGAAGGTGTGATTTCAGAACTGCTTCAATAGTTGGACAATACATAACTTTAGACTCCCAAAAGAATGAATTGTAACAAACAGATTCAGAGAAATCAAACTTTAATTCTAATTCTGAACACAAATTTTAATACATATGAAAATATATTGTCACAAACATGTGTTAAATCAGGCGAATCTGATTAAAAAAATGGGTCAAATTCAAGGGTCCAACAATCTTCAAACCAATAGTTAACAGGTTTAAAACATGACACAAGAGAAAATTAGATCTAAAATAGCCTAAAATCAGGCGAGCATGCACAGGTTGAACAATATAAAGCTAAATTCGGAGCCTCAGATGGACTATAAATGAATGAATAGATCCGACACCACAGTCACCAATTGGAAAATGTAATCAGGTAAACCGAACACAGATAGTACGACAGTCAATCCGATCCAACAATGAAAAAAAAAATAAGAAAGAGAGCAAAACGAATGTTGGGACATAAATGTTCCGTTAATGTTGCCATGGGCGGATTGAACCTGCAATGTATACAGGTCGACCCCATCCCTGAGGCTTTGTAAAAGGGGAAAATAAGAGGGGACCCGAGGCAAGGTCTAATCAGAACAAAAGGAAACAAAAGAAAATGCAATAAAGAGAAAGGAAATTCTGCGGAAAATTGAAGGGGATGGAGAAGCATTTACTTACCTGCAGAGCTGCAGAGGTTCTGGATGAAAGGGGAATTCAAAAACCAGCAAAATCCGAGGTGAATAAACTTTTGTTTGCAAAGCTTCTGAAAGAAGGAGAAGCTTCTTCTGCGGCCTTGAGGGGAACCACTCAGAGGAAAGAGAAGGGATGGATGTTGCTCAGAGACGATCAATCCTCCAAAAGCCAAGTCGATGATCGATGGAGGAAATTGGTGGATAATGGATGAGAATTGCTGTAAGAGAGTGGATCCTTCAAAAGAAAAGTCGACAATGGCTGATGGATGCTTGAAGAGAGAAAAATCGATAAATGCTGAAGGAGGGTTGCTGCGTGAAGATGGGTGTGCGGAGGTGAAGAGGTGGTGCCGACCCCTCTTCCCCCTGTGTGTTTTTATAAAAGGGGAAAGGAAGGTTCGAGAGGGGAAGCGGTTGAGGATGAGAGGTGGAGAGTGAAAGGGGAGATGATCGACAATGGAGGAGAGAGAGAGAGAGAGGTGCCGGCCATCCGTCTTCTTCCGAAGGGTTCTCAAAGAGAAACCCTAAAAAGGTTTGTAACGGGGTCCCTCCAGTCTCTTTACAAAATTTTCAAAGAGGAGGCTCTTTTAAGAAAATTTGCTTTTTTTTTACGAAATTTTTAAAGAGGAGGCTCTTTTAAAAAAATTTGCTAAAAGGGGTTTTTACAAGAAATGATTTTTATAAAAAGGCTTACTCTATCAATTTTTTTTGCATTTTTCTCTTCCTTTTCCATATATTTTTTTGATATTTTTGCAAACAAAACTCTAAAACTATGGGGTTTCTAAACTATTTATAAGATTTTGCAAAATTTTACAAAAGAAGGTTTTACTGAGAATTCGAGTTTATCTTTTGAAATTTTCTTCAGAAAATAGGTTTAAATCTGATATTTTGAGAAAATATTTGATTTTTAAACCTCGAATCGATAAATAGAGAGCAGTGGATCCAAACGGATGCCGGATGAACTGCGCCCGAGCCATTCAAAACCATTTTTTGGTATTTTTGTAATTTTAATTTAGAAATTGAATAACGAGGCTCAAATTTGGATTTTAAACACTGGATCCAGACCCGAAATTGAGTTGGATATATCGACATGGAATTTTAACCCGGAAGATCTAAAGAATAATCAAAATTTGGCTTTGATTTTCTCAAAAGATGGAGCCAGTGGCAAAAAAGGAATATTTACAATTTTTTTGAAAAATTTGGAGTGTTCACAAATGCCCCTCTTTGCTACTAAGTCGGTTGAAAGTTGAGCTTAGTGGCAAAGATGACACTCCAAATTTTGAAAATGCCCTAGTCAGCAGATCTGAATTGGGTGTGGAAGAATTTATTTGAAAGATTACTTCTCAGGCTTAAAACCTTATCCTGAATTATTTTTTTTGGTGGGGGGGGGGGGACGAAATCCTCGAAAATGATGTGACTGAATAATAGAAATGAGGAAATCGTGATGGGACTTTGAGTGAAAATCCCGAAATAGTGGAAAATAGGAATTTTGATCAAGTCTCATGGATAAGACAATATCAACTTTTTAGAATGATTCAGGTTTAGCCCTTAACTTGGATGGGACGAAGATATATCAAGATGATTTGAATGAGGAAAGGAATACATGAGGACCTTGATGGGACATTTTGGGAAATGCCTTGTGAAATGAAGCTCAAGTAGAATCTTATCCTGAATGGATATGTAAAGCATGGATTCCTTGATGAGAAGAATCATGATAGGACTGGAAGAAAACATCTTGTCAAAAACAAGGAATCTTGTTGGAACAAGACTCAGGTTTAACTCAAACCTAAAAAAGGAAGATACCTCGAGGGGCGAGGTTCAGGCTTATCCCTTGACCTGAAGGGGATGACCAAGATGGAATCCTCAAATGGAGAAACCATGAAGGGACCTTTGGAGTTTGGACGAACAAATCCGAAAGAAGTTTGCGAAAGGAGGAAAATGGGGTTCTCTAAAGCTTTGAAAAGGAGATGATATGGGGCGTCTCATTGCTGAGACTGAAATAGCTTTTGAAATCAATGACCTCTCGCAGAAAATTCAGGTTTTGACCCTTAACTTGAGTGGGAACAACCATACGAATTTCTTAAATGAAGAAACTATGATGGGACAGGAAGAGATATCTCTCCTAAACGAGGTAACTCTTCTAGAAGATATAAACAATGCTAGGTTACATCAAAATGGATATTGAATATTTATTTCATTCTTGGAACAACTAGAAAATTTTGCCAATAAGATAAAATTATAGTTGACTCAAACGCTTGAAAACTGTGCACATATGTGCAAAAGATATTCCCTCTTTTACCTAGAGTATTTCCTCCATTGAGGTTAACTCCTCGGTTTTAAGAGTCAAATTCAAAATTTTAGCGCTCATGATTTTCTTCAAGGAGGCTATCTGTTTCCCTGATATGAGAAGAGAAGAAATATTCTTAATTTCATAAAAGCAAGTAGTGAAGAGATATTGAAAAAAGAATTTTGCATAAGAAAAGATTACTTCTGGCAACTTTGGCAGTTTGATATCTGGGTGTTTTCCCATGATGATCTTTTTGCACTCTTTTTGAGTCATTGAACTTTCTCGGATTTTTACATCATCCTTCATTTGGATGTGTCCTGACTTTTCTCTCTTTTTCGGGGAAGGGTACGTCACAAACTCCTTCATCTTGGAGATGTTTCGATCCTTGTTTTTGTCTCAGGTATTACATTGATGGTATTGACTCAAAAGGTCTTTAGATAATAGCAGAAATCAAATATGTTTGAGGGTTTGTCGGTAGGTTCATCACACTCGCCTTCATCTCGATGGTGATCTGAACTTTCCCTGGAAGGATCCTTCACAAACTCCTTCATCTCGGAGATGATCCAAATCCTCTTTGGCCCCGGGGGTCTAGCTCGCCTATTCGTCTTCATCTTGACAACAGTTGAGAGATCCCTTTTGCTGATATTTGATTGCGGCTTAAAATGAATAAGAAGATAGGGATTGAGTGGATTTTTTTAGCCCAAGATATTTCCACTGCCTGATTGCCAGCTAGCCGTCTTTAAATATGTGTCATAGCCATGATCAATATCAATTCGCTTATGGCTTTTCAACATCATTGAAGATTTCTTTCATTGATCATATTGAGGACATTTCTTACATCCTTTTGTTTGATCAACAGGAAAAGATTTGAATTTTACCTCTTTTTGCAAAAAGTTTCACCCTTTTTCAAAAAGAATACTAGAGGTAATCTGAGGTAATTCTTTTCATGCAATAAGAATATTGGAATCAACAACTGTTTTTAGCAAACTGGCATAATGTTTCAGAATCCTTTTATGAAATAATCACTCAATATAAATTTTGATGAGACCTTTAGTTGAATCTTTGATTTTGGACATACATGACCAGCAAAAGCTGGAACCTTTGAAATACATGACCAGCAAAAGCTGGATCCTTTTGAAATACATGACCAGCAAAAGCTGGATCCTTTTGAAATACATGACCAGCAGAAGCTGGATCTTTTTAAATACATGACCAGCAAAAGCTGGATCCTTTTGAAATACATGACCAGCAACAGCTGGATCCTTTTGAAATACATGACCAGCAAAAGTTGGATCTTTTTGAAATACATGACCAGCAAAAGCTGGATCCTTTTGAAATACATGACCAGCAAAAGTTGGATCCTTTTGAAATACATGACCAGCAAAAGTTGGATCCTTTTGAAATACATGACCAACAAAAGCTGGATCCTTTGAAATACATGACCAGCAAAAGCTGGATCCTTTTGAAATACATGACCAACAAAAGCTGGATCCTTTTGAAATACATGACCAGCAAAAGCTGAATCCTTTTGAAATACATGACCAGCAAAAGCTAGAACTTTTTGAAATACCTGACCAGCAAAAGCTGAAACCTTTGAAATACATGACCAGCAAAAAGCTGGAACGTTTGAAATACTTGACCAGCAAAAGCTGAAACCTTTGAAATACATGACTAGCAATAGCTGAAACGTTTGAAATACTTGACCAGCAAAAGCTGGAACCTTTGAAATACTTTACCAGCAATAGCTGAAACCTTTTGAAATACCTGACCAGCGAAAGCTGGAACCTTTTAAAATACCTGACCAGCAAAAGCTAGAACCTTTTGAAACACCTGACCAGCAAAAGCTGGAACCTTTGAAATACATGACCAGCAAAAAGCTGGAACATTTGAAATACTTGACCAGCAAAAGCTGAAACCTTTGAAATACATGACCAACAAAAGTTGGATCTTTTGGAAATACATGAAATTTTGGGAAGTTCAAGTCAGAACTTGCATTTTGTAGAAGGAAAGACTTTGATTAGAAGACTGAATGTAGAAAGTTATCGATGCGAGGACCGAATTTTGAAAATGATCTTAATATAGGATTTGAAAAAGTTTGAGAAATAACCAGTGCGAGGACTGGGTTTTGAAGATGAGCTAGATTTTCACAATGAATTTAGAAGGTAAAGATTCTTGGTGAGAATTAATGGACCATTATAGTTTAATTGCATGTGGTCGGCTTTCAGGATTTATCCCCTTATCCTGAACGGGGGAAATAATAAAAGAAATACCTCATTGAAAGGAGGCATCAGGTTTATCCCTTATCCTAAAAGGGTAAAGAAGGATTTTTAAAGAGAATAAACCTGAATCTTGAAATTTGGAATAGATTAGCCGGAAGGCTGGATTTTGGAAGAAGGTCCCGCCTGACAGTTGGGGTTTTTTGGAAAAGAATAGAGTTCGAGTCGGAACTCGTGTATTTAAAAAGGAAGACGAAATAAAGGGGAGAACCCGAGTGGGAACCCGGATGTTCAAAATAAAAGATAAGAGAGAAATTTTGAGTTTGGAAAACTCGAATTCTCGACGCAATGATTGGTCCCAACGTGAGCATTGGATCCAAAAGAAAGTCCTAGTCGGAGCTCGAAACTTCAAACGAAAGAATAAAGGGGAAAGCCCGAGTGGGAACTCGGATCTTCAAAACAAAAGAAAAATTTCAGTTTTGAAAAATTCAAAATTTTGACGCAACGATTGGTTCCAACACGAGCATTGAATCCAAAAGAAAGTCCTAGTCTGAACTCGGAACTTCAAACAAAAAAAATAGAGGGGAAAGCCCGAGTGGGAACTCAGATCTTCAAAACAAAGGATAAAAGAGATTTTTTATTTGAAAAATTCAAAATTTCGACGCAACGATTGGTTCCAACGTGAGCATTGGATCCAAAAGGAAATCCTAGTTGGAACTCAAAACTTCAAATGAAATAATAAAGGGAAAAACCCAAGCCAGAACTCGGATCTTCAAAAAGATAAAAGAGGAACCCGAGTCTTGAAAACTCGAATTTCTGAAGAAATGATTGGTTCCAACACGAGCATTGGATCCAAAAAGGGAAGCTCGAATCAAAACTCGGGTTTTGACAGAAAGTTTTTAATCAAAAGAGTGTGTTTTAAAAATTTTCCGGTGCGAGGACCGGATCTAGGATTGAGAATGACCAGCTCGAGGACTGAATTATTTGCATGTGATCTGATTGCCCCCTTATCTTGACTGGGGAGGAAATAAAATTTGAAAAGAACTGACAAGAAGAGATAGAAGTTGATCGAAGATTTGACAAAAGAGGAGAATCAAGGAAATTTTATGGAAATTATCTTTGTAACTGAATTCTCAGAGGTAGCATTGTTGCTCCTATGAGTGTTTTCAGGATTATCCCTTATCTTGAATGGGAAGGGAATGAAATTTTGGCAAAAATTGATAAAAGGTTTGATAAAGAATCGAAAGAATCGAAAAAAAGAAATAAAATTTGATAAAATTTGATAAAGGATAAACATTTGGAAAAAGATTTGGCATAGATTAATGAAGCTTTTAAAAGATGAAGAAAGACATTCAGAAATATCCCTTATCCTGAAGAGAGAAAGACCTCGTAAGATGAGGTTTCAGGTTTATCCCTTATCTTGAAGGGAGGGGAAAAAAAGAAGAAAAAAGAAATACCTCATGGGAAAGAGGCATCAGGTTTATCCCTTATCCTGAAGGAGAACTTTTTGAGATAAGAATTGACAAGAAGAATTAATAAAAATGGACGAACAAATAAAATTTAATAAAATTTGATAAAGATGAATAAAACTGATAAGACTGAAAGAGGATTTGATAAGCGAAAAATTGATAAAAGTTTTTAAGAAAAAGAGTTTGATCCTGCCTGCATGTGGGATCTTTAAAATGAGAGAAGAATATGAGAAAATCATTTTTGGAAAGAGGATTAACCGTGAGAAGAATGATCAGTGTGAGAGCTGATCTTTGAAAAAGGAATCAATCATGAGAGATCATCATAAGGGTCAATTTTTTGAAGGTAATGGTTTGAAAATATATATATATATATATATATATGAAAAATATGATCAACATGAGGGTTGATTTTGAATGCAATGGTTTGAAACCATTTTTTTAGAAAATATGATCTACAAGAGGGTTGATCTTTGAATGGTTTGAAACTAATTTTTGGAAAATATGATCAACACAAGGGTTGATCTTTGAATGCAATGGGTTGAAACCAATTTTTTAGAAAATATGATCAACATGAGGGTTGATCTTTGAATGGTTTGAAACTAATTTTTGGAAAATATGATCAACACAAGGGTTGATCTTTGAATGCAATGGTTTAAAACCAATTTTTTAGAAAATATGATCAACACGAGGGTTGATCTTTGAATGTAATGGTTCGAAAACCAATTTTTTGAAAAACATGATCAACACGAGGGTTGATCTTTGAATGCAAATGGTTTGAAACCAATTTTTATGATCAACACGAGGGTTGATCTTTAAAAAAGGTTGGACCAGAAATATTTGAACTTTTTGGTTATTATGACAAAGATTTTGCAGAAACTTTAAAAATTTCATGATTTTTGAAAGACCCTCATAGGTAATATCATTTCTCTCATGAATGATGTCAGGATTGTCCTGTATTTTGAAAAGAAAAGGAATTTAACACCCCAGTATAGCAAAAAGAAGGGAATATCAAAGATATAAAGAAAATTGACATTTCATTGATAAGCAAAGGTAGATAACAAAACTGAATATTTACAAGTATTTTAACCAAAAAGTCACAAAGACTGGGTTGACTTGCCCCTATAAAGTGACTGTCAAAAAGGGGTGAAAGCGAAAACTTTTGGCATTCTCAATTCTCTGAGTGGTCTGGAAATGGTTCGGGTGGAACTGCAGTCTGCTCCTCTCCTTCCTTTGGTACCAAAAGTTCTTTGTCAATGTAGTCCTGCATAATATTTTTGAGGACAAAACAGTGTTCTGTATCATGCCCCCTCGCTCGATGAAACTTGCAGAAACGATCTTTCCATTTCCCCTTGGTGACAGAAGGATCATCTTTCCTTGGGAGTTTGATCATGTCTTTCGCAAGCAGGTATTGTAGAACTTCTTTGATTGGCTGACCTAGAGGGGTAAGCTCGCGATCATAACCCCAACCATCACGTTTTATTTTCTTCGGCTTGCTTGATTTCCACTGAGCGCTGACCCCTGTCTGGGAGCTGGACTGGGCTTGCATGGTTAGGAGATCTAGATGCTTTTCTTCTTCGTTTTTGACAAAGAGATTCTTATCAAGGCAGTCTTGAACTATATTCTTGAAGACAAAGCAATGCTCAGTGTCATGCTTTGTTGCCCTATGGAACTTGCAGAATTGGTCTGTATATTTTCCCACGACTGTGGAAGGGCTGGCGGATTTTGGGAGCCTGACTAATCCGTTGGACAACATGTATTCGAGGACTTTGTCGAGCGGCTCATCTAAAGGAGTGAAATCTCGATCATTGCTTCAATCCTTGTGCTTTGGTCCTTCATGTTTCTTGCCCTTTTGCTGAGGACTGTTTTGAAGAAGTCTATCATGGCTTTCACAATATTTCCCAATTTGGCCTTTATACTCTCCCAAGTTGCTGCCCTGGTTGCCTTGGTTGTTGCCCTTGCTGGCTTTAGAGCTTCCTGCACTGATATTGCTGTGTTCATTCATGGGGAAGGTGACAGGTGCCTCTCCTTCGGTGGGAGCTTTTTCGCAACTGGCTTCAGCTTGCTCGGATAATATTTCAAGCATCAACTTTTTGAATAGCCGATATATAGTGGGATCAATCTCGCTTTTGCTGTCCTGAACTCCCTCTCTAATAGAATTTTGAGAATCCATTCCTTACTCTCTGCTTGTAACTGGGATGTTAGAGCGATGCAACCCTTGACCTTGCCTGAGTCAACTGATAACGCCAATGCTCTCTGTAGAGTAAAATGGGGTTTTTAGAAAAGATCTCAGAAGAAATTTTAATAAAGGAAGAAATCATAATCTGACAACGAAAATATCCCATTATGAGGGATCGGGTTGTCACCAAAATTTGCGACAACCGCATTTTTTTTTCTGTGAAAAAAATGATAAACAATTAAAATATGAACAAATATTAATTTTGAAAAGGACATTTCCTGACAAAAGATATTTTATAGAAAAATAGGGTAAGGAATTTGAAGAAAAAAAATAAAAAAAAAAGAATTTCAAAAGTTGATGGCAAAGATTTAAGATTTGAAGAATTTGCAGGTAGGATCAAAGAATTTGAAAAAATTAGGAGAAGAAAAGAAAAATACACCTGGGTTTTAAATACAAAGAAGAAATCTTGAATAATATATACCCAGGGTTTTCAAAAATATATAAAATATCATACAATCACAGATGTACAAACAAGGAGGCACAAACAACACTCCCTAAAGCTGACTCTAAATGCAATATTTTGAAATGGCTGATAGGACCTTAATCCTAACTCTAGAATTCAGATCATCTAATTCCAATCAAGGTACGCTGATATACTCAAGCCGAAGCTTGAAGTACGTGGCATAAAAATATTTCTCCAGTTCTAAGGTAATGGCTTCCCAACATCCTTGAGCACCTACCGATATACCTCGGACTATGGCCCTTAGGTACGTGGTAGGGGGGCGCGAACCCAAATAAGTGGTCCAGTTGTGAGGCTCTCTCCTGAACTATGGTTCAGTGAGACAGCCCAGCAACGTGAAGACCAGGACAAATATAGGTAGGGAGGTTTTCAAAAATATGCTCAACATGCAAGAAATCAGAAGGCTCTAATGCAAGTCCTAAAGAGATAGAATTTAAATGAAATAGAAGCATACACTTGCATACATTGTTTGCATTCAATCTCTAGAATTGAGGAGAGTTGTATTTCAGACCTAAGTCTAATGTGAACATGGAATAATCTCCTCAAAATGGTCCTACCAAACCATACTTAGATCCTATATGTAATGATGTCAGCTTGAGACAGAGTCTAGCCTCCTAAGGTTTGCATGGAAATGAAGCTGACATATATAGAATAAAGACTTAGATAATATCAAGGCAAAGAAAAAGGCACAAATTCGACCGGACGGAGACGAGTCCCATCACGGTCGCCAAAACTGAGATCATCACAAAATTTTTCCTCTCTTGGTGTTTCTCTCTCTTCCTTCTCTTTTCGTTTCTAATCCCTATTTCTTCCTTTTTGAAGGGGAGAAAATAAAAGACAAAAAGAGAAGAAGAGAGAAGAGAAAAAGGAAAGAAAGAAGAGAAGAGGAAATCTTCTGCGAATGTCTCACTTGACCGTAATTTTGAAGATATTTAAGAAAATAACTCACCTCCGTTTTGAAATATTTGCGGGAAAACTGGGAGACGGGATTCGCTCGTCGGTACGAGGTTCATCCGTTATTGGCGCCTTTACCAGGGGTAATCAAACCAGGGGTTGAATTTATGCCTTTTGCTTTGCTAAAAGATTATCTAAGAATTTATCCTAAGTCTACATGCACAAAGAATCATGCTTGTGCAATGCAAGGATGTATGCTCTTTTTGAAAAAATGATTTGGAAATCTCTAAGTGTTTCTCAGATGAATCTAATAATAGAGTGAAGAAAATAGTTTCTAACTTAGAACTTGAGATTTAAAGTTCTAAGTCTTTGAAATGATCAGAGTTTGGGAAAATAAATCTTTGAATTTGAAAAGAATGATTTGGAGATGGGAGAAAAAGAAATGAAGTTTCAAAGTCAGAAATGGACTTTGAATTTGAATTTTGAATCTGGATAGAGATGAAATTTGAAATTGAATTTCAGATTTAAAGTTTGAAATCAGGATGGAATTCGGATTTGGGAAAATGGAATTTAAAAATAGAAATAGATTTAAGAAGTGCAGATGGGATCCGAAAGTGGAATTGGTTTTGAAATGTGGAAATCAACATAGACTTGGATTTGAAATCTGGAATTAGGAAGGGAATTGGATTTGAGATCTGGGGTTCAAAATGGAATTTGAATTCAAAATGAAGTTAAATTTTGGGATGGAATTGGATCCAAAGTCTAAGATCCATAATGAAGTTGAATTCTGGGATCCTAAATGGAATTGGATCCGAAGTCTAAGATCCATAATAAAGTTGAATTCTGGGTCCTAAATGGAATTTGGATCTGAAGTCTAAGATCCAAGATGGAATTGGATTCTGGATCCTAAAAATAGATTTTGGATCTGAAGTCTGAGATCCAAGATAGAATTGGATTCTGGATCCTAAAAGGAATTTGGATCTGAAATCTGAGATCCAAGATGAAATTGGATTCTGGATCCTAAATGGGTTTTGGATCTGAAATCTGAGATCCAAGATGAAGTTGGATTCTGCATCCTAAATGGAATTTGGATCTGAAGGTCTGAGATCCAAGATGGAATTGGATTCTGGATCCTAAAATGGGTTTTGAATCTGAAATCTGATATCCAAGATGAAGTTGAATTCTGGATCTAGAATCCTAAATAGGGATTGGACCCGAAATCTGGAATCCAAGATGTAATTTGGGTCTAACTTTGGATTTTGAAAGTCAAAATGGGACCTTTGAAGATGGATCTGGGTTTTGGAAACCCCGATTGAATTTAAAATTTAGGAAGGGTCAAGTTTTGAGATTCAAAATGAATCTCAAACTTTGATTTTGAATTTGAAGATAAGAAGATAAACTTTATTTTGAATCAGAAGATGAATCAAAAACTTCAAAGTTAAATTGAATTTTGATTTGAATTGGAAATTTGAAGTTTTAAATACAAAAATGATTTTGAAATTTCAAAGTCAAATTGGACTTTGAAATTGAGCCTTAAAATGAGATAGAATTTGGATTTGAAATAGAAACTTGAAGAAATTCAAAAATCACTTGGGTTTTTCAAAAAGAATTTTAGAAATATGATGCAATTCTATCCTAAATGATGAATGAATTTAAAGAATTTGAATTTAGATTTTGAAAAGCTATTTCATTCTTTAAATGAATTAAAAATAAGATTGAAGATATAATACATTACTGACTATGGTCAATCTATATTTAAATTCAGGTGAAGAATGAAACATTTTTTGTGCTTTTATAGAGTTTAAATTGAAATTAATTCTCAATATATCCTGACTATGGCCATTGATATATGTATTGAATCTGTTTTAGAATAAACTCTGATAAAAGAGAAAAATATTTAAAGAAAATATGATGAATTTTAAAAAGGATCCAGTGTGGATCCAGTGTTATTTTATAAGAGATAAAAATCCTAAGTTTTGTTTACATCCTGACTATGTCCATTGATGTAAATCATCAACTTAGGATTAATTACCTTTTACAAAATGGTGCACGTTTCGTGTTTCCGTTTCTGAAACTTTGAAATGAAGAAAAATGATGCAACAAATGATATTTATATGCTCATTCATTCTATCTAAAAGCTGGAAATGTAAATTCTCATTGATGATCTAACTATTACATCATGGGCATGACTTCTGAAGGGATGGAAAATATCTAACTTGAGAAAGGGAAATCTAT
The DNA here is from genome assembly GCF_984573655.1 of Nuphar pumila. Lineage (NCBI taxonomy): Eukaryota > Viridiplantae > Streptophyta > Magnoliopsida > Nymphaeales > Nymphaeaceae > Nuphar > Nuphar pumila. The sequence goes on from NC_143259.1 coordinate 87,126,586, forward strand.
AATCCTGCAAAACAGAGTTAACACTTACAAGGCATAGAAATGTAGAAGAAAATCATGCTGAAATTGATATGCACATTATCACTATTAATGAAGAGATGCCTATACTATATATGATATATGGTGAACATGTGATGTAGGTGATGGTGATTGGTCAATATGCTGACGTAGAAGTACAGAAGTTAAAGCAGTTCATTGAACTGCCGCGCAACTAAGAGGGCCAAAGCAACTCTTTAGATTGCTGTGAAAGACAAGAGTTGCAGCACTTGGCATGATCATGAAGGCATGATAAATCATAGCAGTGGTGCTATGAAGGGAAATCGACAGCAGACCTGGCAGGCATCAACGGAGTGAATCTTAAGGGTTGTATAGGAGGAGTTTGTGAAAAGCATACAAGTGCTCGGACATGGTGTTAGTACAGGTGGATTATCTAGAACTTCATTATTCAGGGTAATACTGCACTCCTTCTAGTTACTGTAGACAGGTTTTGTATATGGATGTTTGACACCAAGGCTCAAGTGGTTAATTAACCCAGCAGAATTATAGCCTGGTTCAAGGCCACCTCCACCAGCATGATTGACCTTGTACACTCTGTTGACATTGTTGCATAGAAGAATATGATTTAAGGAACCTCAAGCTGCCAATCAGGAATGTACAAACTGTACAAAAGCCTCAAATATGTACCACACAACAAGACTTCAATAAACCAGTGAATGTAGTAACTCCCAATCGGTCCATATTTTTGCATCACTTGGAGCTTTACATGTAGACCTAATCCTACATAAAGCTGTAATGAAGTGGGCTATGGCTATTCTCTAAGGAACACCAAGCCAATGAATTTATTTCTATATCAACACTGAATGTCAAATTGTTTTACTCCATAAAGATGTCCACCCTGAAGAAAGATACCAAGAGGGAAGTGTTTTACCGATCTCATAATTGTCTTACATATTACCAGGTATCGATTGGATGTTGTCTTGTAGACAAGCCCAAGAAAAATATCAACAATGAAGAGAAGGCAGGGGTTGCAGCAATAATGTATACAATGTAGTGAGTGTAATTACACAATGGTTGTGTGATGTGAGTGAAAGTGAGTGATATGTATTGATAGTGCTGAGTGTAATGGAGGTGGTGATGGGCAACAGTGTTGTAGTAGTATCCAGCACTACTGCAGATGGTCACCGAAGGGTCATACTATTCTCAAAATGACTATACAGCAGTGCTTTAAGCATTGAACATGACTGTAAGGGTATGAAAAGGGACTAACTGCGGATGGCTGGACAAAGCAAAACAGGGAGTTCCTGAGCCATAGGGTATAGCTGGTGAGGTGCCAAAATGGTGACTATGTAGGATGGTGCACAGGTGCGTTATAACAGAGAACATGAGCATGAGAGATCGAGTAGAGGATGCACAGGTGGTGGTGCTGCTATAAGGGTATGGTATGGAGTATGTGATACTGCAAAAATGACTGTAGCCAGGAGAATGTTAAATGAAACAGAAATAGTGAAAATATGCGAACAAAGACTTTAGAAACATTGTTTAACAGAAGATAAACGTGTCTCAAAGAGAATACAGGATTTATTCATGTCTTTGGCATGATCTCTCAACCGAGACTCACTGTGAAAACTTTGTGCATATATTCACACATAAAAGGCATTGATATACATGCTTCAGGGGTTTCTTAAATGCTAGATGGAAAAGGATATAAACACAAATGAGATGGAAGATTACTAGATGCCACAAAATAAAACAAATCAAAATTGTCACAAATTGGAAATTTCTAGAATCATGACTTATTGCATGCACTTTCCTGCAACAGAACAGATAATTGAAAATTAGTGTCATATAACTGAAATTCAAATTTTATTAGAGTGTAAATAAATGCAATAAGCATAGAAAGGACATTGAATAGCAGACCGAACCACCACTAAAAATAAATAGGAAAGCTAGAAAATATGCGCTATGAGTGGTATGAGACGATGCAGAACACAATTCCAATATGATAAAAGAAAGCAACATGTTATGATGAACGAACAACATTTGATTGATGAGAATGGAATAACAGGAATGAAATATTGTGAAGCAAAAACATATGTCCTAAGAGGTTGGGGATGCATGTAAAACATGGGCTGGGATATACTATGATAAGCTGTAAAAATAACTAAACATGATGTGCTGTAAAAATCATAGGGCTTGCTAAAAAAAAAAAAAAGGTAAATGATCTATCATGCAGATATCAAATGATATTTTGAGTCCATAAACATGTTCCTTATCTTAGATGGTGATGACTTTGAGACATTTTTGAAAGATGACCAAAAACCTTAAATTTGAGGAAGTAACGCCACCAATATAAATATAAAGGTGATTTCAAGAATAGTCAATCCCTCATGTTCCTTTGGTTCCCAATTGTAGCCTCTCCCTTAACTAATTCACGATCAGCATATGGACTCCACCCCATGGAGCTTCAAGTGACATTTTCTGACTGTTTCTTCTGAGAATCTTAACAGGGGCCCTTGACAATACATCAATAAAAATTAACGGGCTGTCTTGGATTGGGAACGATAACACGTCCACAACACTCCAGCCTCAGCGATAATCTCATGGTGACAAAATAACATAAAGAGAAGGAAATCCCATGGCTCTGGTAAACCAGAGGATCTTATAATGTATTCTCCATACCCTTTTGAGGAGACAAGCACAAACATTAGGTGAAGGTGTGATTTCAGAACTGCTTCAATAGTTGGACAATACATAACTTTAGACTCCAAAAACAATGAATTGTAACAAACAGATTCAGAGAAATCAAACTTTAATTCTAATTCTGAACACAATTTTTAATACATATGAGAATATACTGTCATGAACATGTGTTGAATCAAGCGAATCTGACTAAAAAAAAGGGTCAAATTCAAGGGTCCAACAATCTTCAAACTGATAGTTAACAGGTTTAAAACATGACACAAGAGAAAATTATATCTAAAATAGCCTGAAATCAGGCGAGCATGCGTAGGTTGAACAATATAAAGCTAAATTCAGAGCCTCAGATGGACTATAAATGAATGAATAGATCTGACACCACAGTCACCAATTATAAAATGTAATCAGGTAAACCAAACACAGATAGTATGATAGTCAATCCGATCCAACAATGAAAAAAAAATAAGAAAGAGAGCAAAACGCATGTTGGGACATAAATGTTCCGTTAATGTTGCCATGGGCGGATTGAACCTGCAATGTATACAGGTGGATCCCATCCCTGAGGCTTCGTAAAAGGGGAAAAGAAGAGGGGACCCGAGGCAAGGTCTAATCAGAACAAAAAGGAAACAAAAGAAAATGCAATAAAGAGAAAGGAAATTCTGTGGAAAATCGAAGGGGATGGAGAAGCATTTACTTATCTGCAGAGCTGCAGAGGTTTTGGATGAAAGGGGAATTCGAAAAGCAGCAAAATTCGAGGTGAATAAACTTTTGTTTGCAAAGCTTCTGAAAGAAGGAGAAGTTCTTTTGCGGCCTTGAGGGGAACCGCTCAGAGGAAAGAGGAGGGATGGATGTTGCTCAGAGACGATCAATACTCCAGAAGCCAAGTCGATGAACGATGGAGGAAATTGGTGGATAATGGATGAGAATTGGTGCGTGAGAGTGGATCCTTCAAAAGAAAAGTCGACAATGGCCGATGGATGCTTGAAGAGAGAAAAATCGATAGATGCAGAAGGAGGGTTGTTGCGTGAAGATGGGTGTGCGGGGGTGAAGAGGCAGTGCTGACCCCTCTTCCCCCTATGTGTTTTTATAAAAGGGGAAAGGAAGGTTCGAGAGGGGAAGCGGTTGAGGATGGGAGGTGGAGAATGAAAGGGGAGATGATCGACAATGGAGGAGAGAGAGAGAGAGAGAGAGAGAGAGAGAGAGAGAGGTGTCGGCCATCCGTCTTCTTTCGAAGGGTTCTCAAAGAGAAACCCTAAAAAGGTTTGTAACGGGTTCCCTCCGGTTTTTTTACGAAATTTTCAAAGAGGAGGCTCTTTTAAAAAATTTTGCTAAAAGGGGTTTTTACAAGAAATGATTTTTATAAAAAGGCTTACTCTATCAATTTTTTTGCATTTTCTCTTCCTTTTCCATATATTTTTTTTAATATTTTTGCAAACAAAACTCTAAAACTGTGGGGTTTCTAAACTATTTATAAGATTTTGCAAAATTTTACAAAAGAAGGTTTTATTGAGAATTCGAGTTTATCTTTTAAATTTTTCTTCAGAAAATAGGTTTAAATCCAAGATTTTGAGAAAATATTTGATTTTTAAACCTCGAATCGATAAATACAGAGCAGTGGATCCAAACGGATGCTGGATGAACTGCCTGAGCCATTCAAAACAATTTTTTGGTATTTTTGTAATTTTAATTTAGAAATTGAATAACGAGGCTCAAATTTGGATTTTAAACACTGGATCCAGACCCGAAATTGAGTTAGATATATCGACATGGAATTTTAACCCGGAAGATCTGAAGAATAATCAAAATTTGGCTTTGATTTTCTCAGAAGATGGAGTCGGGGGCAAAAAGGGAATATTTACAAATTTTTTGAAAATTTTGGGGTGTTCACAGTCCCATCACGGTCGCCAAAACTGTGATCATCGCAAAAAAATTTCTCTTGTGGTTTCCTTTCTCTTCCTTCTCTTTTCATTTCTAATTCCTATTTCTCCCTTTTTGAAAGGAAAAAATAAAAGACATAAAAGAAGAGAAAAGAAAAGAAAGAAGAGAGAGCGGAACTCTTTTGTGAAGGTCTCACTTGACCTTAATTTTGAAAAAGATTTAAAAGATTACTCGCCTCAGTTTTTGAAATATTTGCAAGAAAATTGGGAGACAGGGCTCGCTCATCGGTACGAGGTTCAACAGTTCCTGACGCCTTTACCAGGAGTAATCGAACCAAGGATCGAATTCATGCCTTTTTGCTTTGCTTTAATATTACCTAAGAATTTATTCTAAGTCTAGAAAAATGCATAAAAAATCATGCTTGTGTAAATGCAAAAGATGTATGCTCTTTTGAGAAGAATTTGGAAATTTTATTCAAATGATTTTGAAATATGCTGAAGAAATGGTTTTTGAAAGTTGAAGAAGGACTTTGAGAAGTTTAGATTTTCTAACTTAGGATTTAGAATAGATCTTAAGTTTTGATTTAATCAAAGCTGAAATGAACCTGAATTTGAAGAAAGAAGTTTAGGAAATAAGAATTGAAAGTTGAATATGGACTCTAAAATTTGAGAGTCAAGATGAAATTTGAAGATAGAGTGGAACTCTAGATTGAAAATTTGAAATCAGAATGATTAGGTGGAAGAAATCTAGATGGGATTTGGAACTTATAATTGGGTATGAAACCTAGAATCCACGATGAAATCAGATCATAAATTCGAAATCTGAGATGGAATTGGATCTAGAATCCAAGATGGGATTTGAAAAGTAGAATTGGATCTAAAATTTAGATTCATAGATGGAGTTGGATCTGAAGTCTGGAATCCGAGATGGAGTTGAATTTGGAATCTAGGATCCTAAAGGGAATTGGATCTAAAGTCTAAGATCCAGGATGGAGTTGGATCCGAAATCTGAAATCCTAAATGGAATTTAGACCTGAAGTCTGAGATCCAAAATGAAGTTGAATTCTGGAATCCTAAATGGGATTTTGGATATGAAGTCTGAGATCCAAAATGAAGTTGAATTCTGGAATCCTAAATGTAGTTGGATTCTAATTTTGGATTTAAGAAGCCCAAATGGGACATTATGAAGATGGGTTGTGAACACCCCCAATTTTTCAAAATCTTTTAAATATTTCCCTTTTGCCCCTGATATCGTTTTCTGAGCAATTGAGTTTCTTTTAAATCTAAATTCCAATACCTTTCTCAAGTTTTACTGAAATTAGTTTCATTTTATATATCTGACTTGGTTTCGGATCCGGACCCATCCTCCTGATCCAAATTTGAGTCTCATTGTCCAATTTTTAAGAAAATACCAAAAATAGTTTTCAAATAGCTCGGACAGTCCATCCAACATCCGTTTGGATCCATCACATTGTATTTCTCGATTCGAGTTTCAAAACTCGAACATTTTCTCAAAATCTCGGTCCAAACCCTTTCTTCTGAAGAAATTTCCCCAAATTGGCCTGAAATTCTCGGGAAAACATTTTTTTAAATATTTCTCAGAAAAATACAAAAATTTAGTGTCTAAACTTTGTTTTCATAAAATCTTAGTTTTTCTGTTACAAAAATACAAAAAAATGGAAAAATGATACAAAAAAAAAAAAATGAGGAAAGCAAATGGTTTTAAAACTTGAAAAATTGAATTTTTGCCAAAAACCTCTTTTTGAACCATTTTTTTACAAAAGTTCCTTTAAGGGGGCCTTCTTTTGGAAAATTGGAAAAGAGGCAACGGCCATCTCCCGCGCATCCTCCCTCTCGCCTGCCTACCCTCCATCTTCAAACAACTTCTTCTCCCTCAACCTCTCATCTTCAACCACCTCCCTCTCTCGATCTCCCTTTTCACTCTTTAAAAGAGGAACACGCAGAGGGGAGGAGGATCCGTTTTTCACCCTTCCCCCTTTGCTCTTTCTTTCAGAAGGATCCGTCTCCAACCTCACCACGACGCATTCATTTCATCGATTCCGCATCCCTTTGCTTCCTCCTTCCTCCTTCAGGATTTCTACAAAGCTCAGGTAAGGGATCTCTTCGTTCTTTTTCTTCCCTTATAGATTACTTCAAAGTTTAAATGTATATTTAGAATCGGATTTCTCTTGCTTTCAATTTCTTTATGCCATTCTTAATCTACATTTTTTTTATTTTTATCCTTTCTGTAGATCTTGGATTTTTTATTAAGTCCCTTTCCTTATACGTTGATGATCGACGATGCCTTGTAATGGCATCGTCGATCCATTTAAACTCCATTTTTCATCTTCATGTTTTATTATTTTCATTTTTTTTTTCTTCCTCTGTTTCCCCCATTAGATGCACCATTGAATTACGATTGGATTGCTTATGGCATCGTCAATCCCTCTTGTGCAACAGCGAGAAGGAATTTCCTAATTCCTACATTTCTTTTCCATATTTTTATCTTCTTTGCTTGTTTTGCTCATGTTATTGGGTTCAACAACCCAATAATCTCGGCTTGATCACCTTGCTGGGTCATTCTATGATTTAAGTTCTTTCAATGCAAAAGAGACATACTCTGTGTTTCAGTTATCATTTCCCTGTCGTCATTCATATTTCCTGGGAGTTACTTTATATTTAACATCGCATACTGTTGCTTCTGAAGCTTGTTTTGCCATTAGCATGTTTTTAAGAGCGTACAAATGGATAATCTCTTGTTTCGGCTACACAGTTTAGGAATTACTTGATTTCCATCTTGAGAAAAAAAAGAAGAAGTTCCATATTGCCTAAGTTAATGGTGTCTAAAGTTTAGGAAATGCCAGTAACATTTTGAGCACCTTCAGGTAAACAAGTGATAAATGGTGATTCCAAGTGTTTTTCAGTGATCATTTTTTTTATATACTTCATTCCTCCGATGAAGTAACTCCAGCTTCAACGGTTTCCCATGATTCAAAGGAAATTTGTAGGCTACAATGAGACTATCAACCAATCTGTGCAACCAAATTATTGGGATCTCATAGTAGAATATCCAACATCATTCCATCTCCTGCGTGGATCCAATAGCTAAAAAAAAAAAGGGAAGAAGAGGGGTGAGCATCAACATTCCACGAATTTCAATGCCCATCGTGACATGCTGGATTCATATTTGGTTTGCTGAAGGCAAACCAAATTCTGATCCATTCCTCTGAAGCAAAGCCTTAATTCTTCAGTATCTGACTTTACTATAAAGTCTGGATTGCCGACACCCTGGATACAGACCAATTTCGATTTCACAGGTAGGAATAAGGCTGCCGGACAATGCTCGGTAAGTAAATGCAGGGCATATCTTCACTTCTCTGCATTCCTGCACACACCCACATTTCTTCACTTCACTGCATTGTGGCAATATTTTATTACTTCAAAGCAATGTCCACTTGTATACAGTATGTTCTTTGCACATCTTCAATACTACACCACCTGTTAAAAACACTATACTTCCTTTTCACTATATTTGTTGTAATTGCGTTAACCTTATCCTGCTAAATATACTATTTACATGCCATCAATCCCTACATGTTCTAGCATGTTTCTAATCGCAGGAGTGACTATTAGTAGTCGTTGGTTTGTGGCAAAGCTGATTTGCTGTAATCAATTCGCTGCTGTCAGAGTCACCAGCCAACATTGAGGAAGCTGAGAGAACAATCTCCTTCTTGAAGCCCATAACAGAAGTAAGTCTAAGGAGCAAATGTCTTATGACAATTGTATTCATGTCTTTTAGAGGTGTTGTAATCTGTGCATAAATATAATGAGCCAGGCACCCTACAGTATGGTCGTTTGAATAGGAACCTGAACCTCAGGATAAAGACTCTGAACTGTTCCCAAGACATCCAATATTGCAAGGTTTTGCTCATCTCTATAATTATCGAATCCAGCTGTAATAACTTGTCTCTGATTTATTCGTGGAAACCATGTCCTTCCAGAGGTCTAAAAGAGGTCGTCATATAGAAGACAGAATTCTGATTTAGTTTCGAACTTCCATAATCGTATGCCTGATTCCATCTATGTTGTGATTTTCTGTATCACCAATGTATAACACTTAGCACTCACATTCCACCATCCCACTGCTGTCAACAGTTCACTACCCACTGTTTAATACCCGTAGCCCAGCCACCTGTTAGAACACCTTTTTTTTCAGCTGAAGCTTTTCGGTTGTATACAACATTCCTTCTCCCACCTCACTGCACTTCATCATGTCATTGATATATGCTCTGCAATTTTGATGCCTAATATGTAACCTCTTTTTTTTTTTACCATGTCATCTTCTGATCCTGTCCATTTTGGATATGTTGGCATATTATAAATATCGTGTCATCCATCAGCATTACCTGTATGTATATTGCATCCATGTCGATATTTACATTTCATCCCCCTCATTCATACACTATATGCTTATCATGGCATATGGGTGTCTGGCATTCAATCTTCAGTCATTCCCTGTATATTATTATCAGCATTCACATATCATTGTATTAAACCACTCCTTAATTTGCACCTTCACCAATGCACCCACCCGCGTGCCTCACATTTGTACCTTCATATGTTAGCTGCCTCTTTTACATCACCTCAACCACCTGTTGCCACAATACTCTCCACTCAGCACTTACCATCCATTTATCCCCATTGTCATCATATTGCAACATTTCCCATTTCCGGCCTCACAACATGCAGGGCCTCCACAGCAGTTTGCAGAATTTTTTGCAAAAAGCACTATGCAGTTCCAATACTGCCACCAGTCATGCCTTGTTCCCCTTTCCACTTCATCCTTAACTCCATACTTACCATGCCACAGTCTCACCTGTGTGTTTTTTACACTTCATCAACATTCTTCACTTTCCTGCACATTCCCAGCTATGACTCCATCCACCTCACATCCCGCATCTTTTCTGTATGGCACACCCATTCCCATCATCTACAAACATCCATTTCTTGTTGTGATCTTCCAGCATCCTTCATTCCCTTTAATATACTGCCAACCATCTCAGCACCATCTCCTTCACCTTACAACACACATATGCATATACTTGTCACCTTCCTCTGTTGCACCCCTGCACCTACCAGACCATCCATATCTATCACTCTTCATTATAGCCATCCAAACAACTTGCAGCAACAAATTACCATCATCAATCACCTATTCTACATTCACATTATATGTATATATACATATATATATATATATATATATATATATATATATATATATATATATATATATATATCCATGAATATATATATATATATATACATGAATATATATATATATATATATGTAGGTATATACATATATATATGTATATATAGGTATATATATATATACACGTATATATATACAAATACACTGAATGGCTACCCTTCCATGCCTTGGATCACCTACATTATTTTGTTGAGGTATTAAGCACAAGGTAAGTATATAAATGTTTCAGAATTTATATCTTTGAAATCAACATGATATATGCAAATTCTCCTCTGTTTGTTTATGCTAACTCAGTGTTTTGCAGGGAATGTGTGAAAAATCTCATTAGTTGGAGTTATAAATTCAATTTCATACATTGTAATAGTTAGATTTTAAATGAAAATTTACATTTCCTGCTTTAGATAGAATGGATGAGCATTATAAATATCATAAATCACTTGTTCTCATATTTTCTCCTTTATTTTCAAAGATTCACGAATGGGAACACAAATGGCACGAGAACCATTTCCTAAGAGGTAATAAATCCTAAGTTGATGATTTACATCAACGGCCATAGTCGGGATGTAAACAAAACTTAGGATTTTATCTTTTATGAAATAACACTGGATCCACATTGAATCCGTTCTCAAAATTCATCATATTTTTCTTAAAATATTTTCTTCTTTTATTAGAATTTAACTTAAAATTAACTCAAAATATATACCAATGGCCATAGTCAGGGTATATTGAGAGTTAATTTCATTTTAAATTCTATAAAATCACCAAATGTATTTTATTCTTCTCTTGAATTTAAATATAGATTATTATATAATACATTCAATGACCATAGTCAAGGATGTATTATATCTTCAATCTTATTTTAAATTCATTTAAAGAATGAAATAGCTTTTCAAAATCCAATTTCAAAAATTTAAATTCATTCATCATTTAGGATAGAATTGCATCATATTTTACGAAATTTCCTTTTCAAAAACTCCAAGTAATGTAAATATTTTCCTCAAATCTATCTTCAATCCTTATCAAATCCAATTCATCCTTTCAATTTTCAAAACCCTATTTCATTTTCAAATCTCAAAGTTCAATTTAACTTTGAGATTTCAAATTCATTTTATATTCAAACTCAAATCAGATTTCAACAATCAAATTTGACTTTGAAATTCCAAATTCATTCAAGAACTCCAATCCAACTCAAAGTTCAATTTAACTTTGAGATTCTTGATTCATCTTCTAAATTCCAAATTAAAACTCTAAAATCAAAAGTCCAATTTGACTTTGAAATTCATTTATAAATTTCATTTTCCAAAGATCAATTTAAACTTGGAAGTTCTTAATTCATCTTCTGAATTTAACAACTCCAATTCCCCTTTAGGATTCAGGATCCAACATTCACATCAGATCTCAGACTTCAGATCCAACTCCATCTTAAGGTCAAGAGTCCAACTCCACTTTTGGATCTCAGACTTTAGATCCAATTCCACTTTAGGATCCAAAATCCAATTCCACTTTTGGATCTCAGACTTCAGATCCAATTCCACTTTTGGATCTCAGACTTTAGATCCAAAATCCATCTTAGGATCCAGAACCCAATTCTATATCGGATCTCAGATTTCAGATTTTAAATCCAACTTTCAAATCCAATTCCGTTTCATTTTCAGATTTCAAATCCAAAATCAACTTTCAGACCTCATCTGAACTTCCTAAATCCATTTCTATTTGGATTTCTCAAATCCATCCTGGTTTCAAATCTTAAATTCAATTGTCAATTTTATCTCTTCTCCTAAATCTAAGTTCAAAGTCCATCTTCTAAACTTTGAAAATTTCCTTTCTTTCCCTTTTATCTCAGCTTTAAATCATTCTTTCTCAAAATCAAGATTTATTCTTCCAAACCTGATTTACTTTAAAAACTTAGAACTTCTCTAATCTATCTCAAGTTCTAAAGCTAGATTCAAACATTTCTTCACTCCCTTACCAAGTTCATCTCATAAACTTGGAAATTTTCAAAACATCTTTTAAAAATAGCATACATCCTTGCATTGCACAAGCATGATTCTTTGTGCATTTAGAGTTAGAATAAATTCTTAGATTATATTTAGGCAAAGCAAAAGGCATAGATTCAATCCTTGGTTCAATTATCCCTGGTAAAGGCGCCAGGAATGGTCGAACCTCGTACCGATGAGCGAATCCCGTCTCTCCATTTTTCCCGCAATATTTTCAAAACGGAGGTGAGTTAAATTTCTAAATATTTTCAAATTAAGGTCAAGTGAGACCGCGCAAAAGAGTTTCCTCTCTCTTTCTTTCTTTCTCTTCTCTTTCGCTTTTTCTTTCTTTTATTCTCCTCCCTTCAAAAAGGAGGAAAATAAAGGTCAAAAAAGGAAAAGAGGAGGAAGAGAGAGAAACCACAAGAGAGGAAAAATTTTGCGATGATCACAGTTTTGGCGACCGTGATGGGATGCGTCTTCGTCCGGTTGAATCTATGCCTTTGCTTTGCTTAAATATTTTCTAAGTCTTTATTCTTCTATGTCAGCTACATTTTCATGCAAAACCTTAGGAGCCTAGACTCTGTCCTAAAGCTGACATCATTGCATATAGGATCTAAGTATGGTTTGGTAGGACCATATTGAGGAGATTATATCCATGTTCACATTAGATTTAGGTCTTAAATACAACTCTCCTCAATTCTAGGGATTGAATGCAAAACAATGTATGCAAGTGTATGCTTCTATTCATTTAAATTCTATCTCTTTAGGACTTGCATTAGAGCTTTCTAGATTTATCTGCATGTTGATCATATTTTGAAAAACCTCCCTACCTATATTGTCTCGGTCTTCACGTTGCTGGGCTGTATCACTGAACCATAGTTCGGGAGAGAGCCTCACAACTGGACCACTTATTTAGGTTCGCGCCCCCCTACCACGTACCTAAGGGCCATAGTCTGAGGTATATTGATGTCTTTTTGTAATCGTTATAAATTTTGAAAAGATTTTTATATGTAAAACATGTGAAAACCAGACATCAAATAATAAAAACCGGTTCTCACTAGTGGATGAGACCGGGTCGAACTCAGGGAACGGGAATATGTTGTATTCAAACAAACAAGTCTAAACTATTCTTTATTGCCGAATTATTGAAATATAAAATGTTCAGAAAAGTAAAAACAACTAGCTATTACAACAAATGAATACCCTTCGCAGAGGGCGTAAAGTGCAATATTTACAAACCCACTTAAATTCCTAAATCTAAACTAAAAGGTAAAAAGACTTTATTCTTCGTACTTCGTGTCACGTAATCGCTTCCGCTCCAGTCTGTGCTATCCTGCACAATTCAAATGAACACGAGCAGTGCCAGAGATAGAAGTAGAATTATACTAAAAAAATACTAATTACATGCTAGAAATATGAAAGAAATCTAACTAATTGATTACAGGTACTTAACTAACAGTTTACTTAACAAGAAAAATCAAAACATCAGAATGTAAAAATAACAAGAACTTGAATATGAAAACTAAACTGTATTGAAAAACAGGAGTTGAATTGGTTAAAAACATTAAATGAAAAACATGACATGAATGTTAACAACAGGAAAAACTTAACTGAACAAACCAGAAATTAAAAAGACTACAGAATTAAGCAAACACAAAATACATGAACAAGTAAGTAAAAGAAATGGAAACAAAATAAGAATTTATGCGTGGAATGAAAGCAACACAACATTACTAAATTGAAAACATGAACATTTGTAATTGAAAACAGAAATAGAAAACATTGACAGCAATCAAGAAATAAACTGAAAAACAGATTTATGCTAAAGAAAAAAAAAATCAAATCAAAACAACTAATGAATCAAAGTAAAAATAAAAATCAGAAAGGCAAAGATCAAAACATTCAGAATTACTAACTACACACAGAAAATCAGAATTACGAAGTGAAAGAAAATGAAAAGACAAGAAACTAATGAATTGGTAATTCATACACACACAGAAAACAAAGAAAAAAATAAAAAATAAAATCAGTAATTCAGAAAATCAAAACAGGGAACTACCGAACTATCAAACAGAAAAGATTATAGTAAACAAAATTACAAATGAATCAATCGAATAGACAACTAAAAAAAATTAGAAACAACAAGGATCGATAGTTTTTTTTTTCTTTTTATATCCGTTTTACAGAAACATCAAGAACGTAAAGAAGAAGCTGCAGAAGAAGAAGAAACTGAAGAAGAAATCGAAATCGGAAGAAGAAAAACAATTGGAAGAAGAAAATGCTGAAGATCAGAGGAAGAAAAAGAAGAAGAAGAAGAAGAAGAAGAAGAAGAGGAAGAGATCGGAAGAAGAAGTGGAAAAAGAAGAAGCTGCAGAAGAAGAAACGGATGAAGAAATAGAAATGAAAAAGAAGAGGAAGTTCTGAAGAAGAAGAAGAAGAAGAAGAAGTAGAAGAAGAAGAAGAGAAAGACTCAGCACTCACCGCACCGTGAACCTGAGGGAAGAAGCTGGCGACCTCCACCACCGCCGCCGTCGCCGGAAGGAAGTTCCACCACCGCCGGTTGCCGGATTTGACAAAGAAAGAGGGAGAAAGGGAAGGTAGGGAAGGGAATAGCCACCGGTGTTAGTGAAAGATGGTGAGAAAAGAGGGAAAGAGAGGGAAAGAGGGGAAAGAGGAAGGTTTGGGCGTGAATGGAGGAGGCGCCCGATTTTTCCTGTGTTTGGGGTTTTTAAAAACAACAAACCGGCTCGAACCGGTTTGAAACAAATGCAAACCGGTTCAAGCCGGTTTGTTTATTTATTCTTGAAAAGCAAACCGGGTGAACCGGTTTGTGTTTATTTTTGCAATTTTCAAAAATCAAAAACTAAATACCAGTTTATTATAAAATTTTCAAAGATTTAAAAACAAAACTTATTTGTGAAGAACTAAAAAAACTATTCTAAATTTTTTCTTTTTTTTTTAAAAAAAACAAACACTTAAAATGAAAAAATATTTTTCTATATTATTATTATTTTTTATTTCATTTTTAATTGCAAACTAAAACTAAACTACTATGAATATAACAAAAACTAAAATATGCATAAAAATGTAAAATAAAACTATTTTCATGCATTTTCTATTTTAAAATCATTTAAGCATATTTACTCGAAAACTATCATAAAATTGGGTTTTTGAAACATTATTTTATAAAATCATGCATATTTAAATGTTAATAAACCCTGAATTATATGCATGATCAAATACCCCCATGCTTATGTTTTGCTAGTCCTCGAGCAAACTAGAAAAATGCAAGAAATCAAACTATCACCTAACTCACTTTCGTAGGAATCACGGTTGCATTTAGCTCATGCAACAAGCCCTTTCAACCCCTGGGTTACCCCAGTGGACGAGTAAGGTCTCGTGAGGATTTGCAGTGATGCTACCCACAAACATCTCTGTCATGTATGCATAATATTACACATTCTCACAAGCAGTAGGTAATTAAAGACTTTATTTTCACAAATATTTCCTGTTATTTCAAAATCAAAATATAATTAGAGTTTTTTATGTACCACCACAGAAAAAGAATTCCTTTCACTTTTCTAAATATCACAGTTATTTATGTTTTATTCTTAGAAAATCCAATAAAAACATATTATTATTTACTTATCCTCACTCATATGTTTTCTGCACAGGTTTTCTCAATCACACTTCTAAGCATTGAACTTTTCTTTCTTTTTAAGCTCTTTTATCTCTTTTTTTCTTTTTCACGCTTTTTCTTTTTGCGCACTTATTTTTCTCATATAGCTTGCGTGTGGTCTGCTTTTATGCCTTGTGCAATGTCAATATCTTTTATACTTTTTTCAATACATATCAAAAGATATCAACTAAGACATAAAAGTGACTTCCTTCATTCACCCTTATAACATGAGAGTCAAATATTTCAACTTGTATCTGTTCTCAGTTACTTAGGATCATGAAGTTTTCCACTCTCCTTTTCGAAAATGGAATTAAAAGTTTCAACTTACATCTAAGTTCCATCTACTAAGGATTGTGAAATTATCCAAACAACCTAACACATGCTATATTTTTCTTTTGAGCTCATTTTTTACGCTTTTGTTCATTTGCTTAGTTTTTCAAAAATAAAACTGTGCATATTCATATTTATGATTCAAAATAAATTCTAACATGTATCTATCATCATTTCTTCGAAATCCGCATAAACAACCATAATTTTTAGATTTATGTCAGAAAAATTTTTCGTGGGGCTTAAAAATCCTCTAAAAACATCAGATTTGAAATAACATTCATATAAGTTCAAACTCTTTCTTTAAAAATCTACTTTTCATGAGAGATGTGTAAACATGTGCAAGAACGTAAACAGAAATATCAAGGTGTGCAAACTACACCCTCCCCCATGCTTGAATGACACTGTCCTAGTGGCACTCCCCCATGCTTATATGAAACTAAGTGAATGCACATGAGAGAAAATAATTGAGGGAAAAGAGTAGAATGACCTGACATGAAAAAATACACGTTCTATGAATGTAATAAATGTAATGTATACATGACAAAACACAAAACTCATGAAAGAAACAAAAAGAACATGAAAAACTCATGAAAAAGTAAAAACAAAATACAATCTATAAATTCTAAACAAATCTACAAGATATGGGTTGCCTCCCATAAAGCGCTAAGTTTCACGTCCCCAGCCAGACGGATCCCTGAAAAAAATCCTTCATCGTCCATGAGATCAATGGACATGAAGTCAGACTCAATCGGGCTCTATATAGAAAAGAGTGTCATCTGTGACACTACGCACTGTGTTTCCATCCCGTCTACCTCTAACTGTAGGATCATAACTCTCTCGACGTGAAGAACAGAGATTAGTCTCATCTGAGAGACTGGTCAAGAATCGAGAGTCTAGGACCGACCGAGTATCAATGAATGCTACTTCAGACAAATGGTGAATATGATCTGGCTTGACTTGGTCAAGCACCTTCTGCATCTGTACCTCTTGCTTACTAAAAATTGGTGATCCTAAAGGCTGAGAAAATGGGGCTTTATATGATGAAAATGTATGCTGTGAGTAAGGCCCCTTCTGCTGAGGTATCATGGAGATCGACTCGTCAGTATAAATGATATGGGGTTCATGAGTCGATTCCTGAGTGGAGTGACACGCCTTCCCATACTGAAGGGATGTAATAGATTTGACTTGCTCATGATGTGAAGTAGTGGGTTGCAAGTCAAATGACATGGAATCCTCTCCCTTGGATGTGACAACAGACTGACTATGAAGGTTCCCCTGACTTTGTTTACTCAATGTCTGAGCTAACTGTCCCATTTGAGTCTCTAGCTTGGCTATTGACTGCATATGGAAACAAAGAGTTGCCTTGATATCAGAAAAAGCTTCTAACATCTTCTCTTGAAATGATGAACTTGGAATGGGCTCCTGAGGAGAAGGTAAACAATACTGGGAATGAACCTGTGGAAATATAGGATGCGAGTAACCTTGTGAAGGGTTACTGGGTCTATACTGTGTCTGGGAGGGCTGATGGGACGGGGAACTGAACTGGTTTCGCCAACCTGTGTTATATGAAGATGTAAATGAATCGGGCATGGGTTTAGCTAAACCTTGGGCAACATTCACCTATTCCTGAACGAATTCAGGATATAATGGCGCTGCCGGACAATTCGCAACACAGTGTGCAGGGCTAGCACATATCTCGCACACTCTTTCTATTGGATTTCTCGAAGAATTGGCTAGGAATTGATCTAACTTCCTAGTCAATTGGTCAACCTTGGTACGCAATTCTAATTCGGACCCAACTTCAGAAATCCCAACCTTCCTAGGACCACTAGACAGAGATGTAGTCCTATCGAGCCGTGAAGACAAGTTATGATGCATCGTGTTTTCACTCAAGGTCTCGAATAGAGACCACGCCTCGTCCTCACTTTTGAGCATAAAAGTGCCCCCACAAGACGAATCAACCATTTGACGATGCTTTTCAGTAAGCCCGTCATAAAAATACTGCACCAACTGCCAACGAGGCACCTGGTGATGGGGACACTTGCGGAGAAGATCTTTCAATCTCTCCCAAGACTCGTGAAATTGTTCTCCCTCAATTTGAGAAAAACTGGTTATAGCTTTACGAAACTGATTCGTTTTACTAATTGGGAAATATTTTTTTAAAAATTCTTTTTGCATTCCTTCCCAAGTAGTAATACGAACCGTCTCAAGAGATTTTAACCAGTGCTTGGCTTTATCTTTGAGAGAGAACGGAAACAAAGTTAACCTCGTAGCATCTTCTCCAAAATTATTGATTCGCACAGTCGAGCAAATCTCAAGGAATTCGTCGAGATGACGATATGGGTCTTCATTGCTAAGGCCATAAAACGAAGGTAACATTTGAATCACACTGGCCTTAATCTCAAAATGGCTCGCTCCTACATCAGGTCTCGTGATGCAGGAGGTGGGAGTATACGTATTTGGCATGAAGTACTCCCTCAAAGGACGGATCAATTGATGATCGTCAGCCATTGCGTACACCTTGGAGTAGACCGGTGTAGCACACGTCCTAACTTTGGGTTTTCTACCTAACTAACACACTAAGCAGCCAAACCACGCAAACCACAAAGCGAGTGAACTAAAAACAACAAAAACTAAACAAACACCACGCAGTTACACATAAAAGAGATTATGCATAGAAATATAAAATCTATGTGTACGGTACCAATCGTACACAGTCACCTCTAAGGGAATCCTAATAGGTGGGTTGTGCAGAAAAGTAAGCTCGTCTCTAAGATATGCACATACGTGGTTCTAAACCTAAATGCACACACAAACACTAGGCAATAAAGTGAATACTAATATTACGCCGTTCCCCGGCAACGGCGCCAAAAATTTGATGTCTTTTTGTAATCGTTGTAAATTTTGAAAAAGATTTTTATATGTAAAACATGTGAAAACCAGACATCAAATAATAAAAACCGGTTCTCACTAGTGGATGAGACCGGGTCGAACTCAGGGGACGGGAATATGTTGTATTCAAACAAACAAGTCTAAACTATTCTTTATTGCCGAATTATTGAAATATAAAATATTCAGAAAAGTAAAAACAACTAGCTATTACAACAAATGAATACCCTTCGCAGAGGGCGTAAAGTGCAATATTTACAAACCCACTTAAATTCCTAAATCTAAACAAAAAGGTAAAAAGACTTTATTCTTCGTACTTCGTGTCACGTAATCGCTTCCGCTCCAGTCTGTGCTATCCTGCACAATTCAAATGAACACGAGCAGTGCCAGAGATAGAAGTAGAATTATACTAAAAAAATACTAATTACATGCTAGAAATATGAAAGAAATCTAACTAATTGATTACAGGTACTTAACTAACAATTTACTTAACAAGAAAAATCAAAACATCAGAATGTAAAAATAACAAGAACTTGAATATGAAAACTAAACTGTATTGAAAAACAGGAGTTGAATTGGTTAAAAACATTAAATGAAAAACATGACATGAATGTTAACAACAGGAAAAACTTAACTGAACAAACCAGAAATTAAAAAGACTACAGAATTAAGCAAACACAAAATACATGAACAAGTAAGTAAAAGAAATGGAAACAAAATAAGAATTTATGCGTGGAATGAAAGCAACACAACATTACTAAATTGAAAACATGAACATTTGTAATTGAAAACAGAAATAGAAAACATTGACAGCAATCAAGAAATAAACTGAAAAACAGATTTATGCTAAAGAAAAAAAAAATCAAATCAAAACAACTAATGAATCAAAGTAAAAATAAAAATCAGAAAGGCAAAGATCAAAACATTCAGAATTACTAACTACACACAGAAAATCAGAATTACGAAGTGAAAGAAAATGAAAAGACAAGAAACTAATGAATTGGTAATTCATACACACACAAAAAACAAAATAAAAAAATAAAAAATAAAATCAGTAATTCAGAAAATCAAAATAGGGAACTACCGAACTATCAAACAGAAAAGATTATAGTAAACAAAATTACAAATGAATCAATCGAATAGACAACTAAAAAAAAATTAGAAACAACAAGGATCGATAGTTTTTTTTTTATTTCTTTCTTTCAGTTTTTTTTGTTTTTTTTTTATATCCGTTTTACAGAAACATCAAGAACGTAAAGAAGAAGCTACAGAAGAAGAAGAAACTGAAGAAGAAATCGAAATCGGAAGAAGAAAAACAATTGGAAGAAGAAAATGCTGAAGATCGGAGGAAGAAAAAGAACAAGAAGAAGAAGAAGAAGAAGAAGAGGAAGAGATCGGAAGAAGAAGTGGAAAAAGAAGAAGCTGCAGAAGAAGAAACGAATGAAGAAATAGAAATGAAAAAGAAGAGGAAGTTCTGAAGAAGAAGAAGAAGAAGAGAAAGACTCAGCACTCACCGCACCGTGAACCTGAGGGAAGAAGCTGGCGACCTCCACCACCGCCGCCATCGCCGGAAGGAAGTTCCACCACCGCCGGTTGCCGGATTTGACAGAGAAAGAGGGAGAAAGGGAAGGTAGGGAAGGGAATAGCCACCGGTGTTAGTGGAAGATGGTGAGAAAAGAGGGAAAGAGAGGGAAAGAGGGGATAGAGGAAGGTTTGGGCGTGAATGGAGGAGGCGCCCGATTTTTCCTGTGTTTGGGGTTTTTAAAAACAACAAACCGGCTGGAACCGGTTTGAAACAAATGCAAACCGGTTCAAGCCGGTTTGTTTATTTATTCTTGAAAAGCAAATCGGGTGAACCGGTTTGTGTTTATTTTTGCAATTTTCAAAAATCAAAAACTAAATACCAGTTTATTATAAAATTTTCAAAGATTTAAAAACAAAACTTATTTGTGAAGAACTAAAAAAACTATTCTAAATTTTTTCTTTCTTTTTTTTTAAAAACAAACACTTAAAATAAAAAAATATTTTTCTATATTATTATTATTTTTTATTTCATTTTTAATTGCAAACTAAAACTAAACTACTATGAATATAACAAAAACTAAAATATGCATAAAAATGTAAAATAAAACTATTTTTCATGCATTTTCTATTTTTAAATCATTTAAGCATATTTACTCGAAAACTATCATAAAATTGGGTTTTTGAAACATTATTTTATAAAATCATGCATATTTAAATGTTAATAAACCCTGAATTATATGCATGATCATATATCGGTAGGTGCTTAAGGATGTTGGGAAGCCCTTACCTTAGAACCGGAGAAATATCTTATATGCCACGTACTTCGAGTTTCGGTTTGAGTATATCGGCATACCTTGATTGGAATCAGATGATCTGAACCATAGAGTTAGGATTAAGGTCCTACAATCTATTTCAAATATTGCATATAGAGTCAGCCTCTAGTGAGTGTTGTATGTACATCCTTATTTGTATATCTGCGATTGTCTGATATTTTATATTTTCCTTATATTTTCCGAAACCCTGGGTATATATTCTTCAAAATTTCCTATTTGTTTTTAAAACCCAGGTGTGTTTTCTTCTTCTTCTTTTGATTCCTTCAAAATTCTTCTGATCCTGCCTACAAGTTCTTCAAATTTTTACCATTTATTCTCAAATTCCATTTTTCCTCTTATTTTTTCTCTGATTTTATATTCTTGTTTATATTTTCATAAAAATCTCTTTCCGTCAAGAGATATCCTTTTCAAAATAATATTTTCTTTTTCATATTTTTAGTTGGTTATTCCCCCTCGCAGAGTAAACAACGCAATTGTCACAAATTTTGTGGCGACTCGATCCCTAGTAATGGGATACAATTCTTAAATTTCAACCTAAATCCTTCCTCTTGTCAAAAACCTCTCCAAAAAGTTTCTTGGGTCTAAAAACCTCCACTTTCCTCTACAGAAAGCGCTGATATTCGAAAATGGTTCAGACAAGAGCTGGAAAAGAAACAGTTCCTCAACTCAGCGACAGTGAGGCGGAAGAGATGAGCTCTCCTAAATCAGTCAGGGGACAGGGTCAGAACAAGAAAGATGACATCGACCCCGCTATGTATGATATGTTCCAAAAGATGATGGCGAGGATGATGTCAGAACAAGCCGAAGCCAAGCTGAAAGAGGTAGTTCCTAAAAGCAAGCTAAAAAAGAAGGCTGTG
Source organism: Nuphar pumila (assembly GCF_984573655.1). Taxonomy (NCBI): domain Eukaryota; kingdom Viridiplantae; phylum Streptophyta; class Magnoliopsida; order Nymphaeales; family Nymphaeaceae; genus Nuphar; species Nuphar pumila. Next base: position 87,148,523 of record NC_143259.1, read on the forward strand.
AAAAAGCAAGTCAGAATCATCAGAAAAAAGATACAGCCAGACACTACTTCTGAGGAATCAGAGTCGGACGAGGAAGAGTCAGAAGAGGAAGAGTAGATTGTCTACAAACAGAATCCTCCGAGACAGTCCATAAAAATAGCTGCAGAAGAGCCCAAATCCGTCAACAAACCCAAGTCTGGGGCTCCAGCAGAGGACCTGATGAGCAAGCAGATGAAGGAGATGAATCGAGAAATTAAAGACATTCAAGCCAAGGGTAAGGGCAAGCAGACCTACACCGACGAGGATTTTTATGATGGTCTAGACGGGGATGATAACTTGGAGAATCTTCCTCGCAAGTTTCTCAAATTTGACGGGACTGGCAACCCTAAAGCCCACTTAGCCACATTTTATGCGGAGTGCAGCCGTTTCAGAAAAGACAACAGAGCATTGTTTATTTGCTTTCCCCACAGTCTAGAGGGCGTAGCAGCCAGATGGTATGCTGACCACGTAAATCCTATCGAACTACGAGAGTTCGTTAAGGTAGTAAATCTGTTCATCGAGCGCTTATTATTCAACACTGAAGCCTCACCTACATTAAATCATCTTTACAACCTGAAGCAAGGAGAGACCGGAAGAGCAGGTGATTTCATTCACAGGTGGAGAAGCACCTGTAATAAGATGAAGGTACCCATTCCTGAGGAACATGCATTGCAGATGATCCTCAATAATTTTTCTCAGCCCATAAGGAGCCTCATCGCCACTTCCCTGGCGAAATCCTTCATCAAGTTGATTGAGCGAGCTGAATGGCTTGAAGCAGGGATAGAAAGCGGGTTGTACGATGGCACGCCTCTGGTCAAGAATATCCAAGACCAGAAGAAAAAGGCGCAATTCACTCATTCAGTTGGTGCCTCCTGCAATAACCTTGGCAGCAGCAGCAAAGGAAATAAGAACAACAGTGGCAGTGGTCCGAGAGAAGATCAGGGCAAGGGGCAGAAGGAGAGATCTTATAAGAGCAATGACAAGCCGCTTCCAATTGGCAATCAGCAAAAGGGTGATCTTCAAGAGAAGCCCAAGTACATCAAGTGGGAGAAAGATCGAGTCTTCACTCCGTTATCTGAGAGTTTAGAAGTGATTATGAATTACCTTTTGAAGCACGGGATGATCAAACTCCCTAAAATCGCAGATCCTCCCGTAATGTTGGGAAAATTCAAAGACCAATTATGCAAGTACCATAGGGAAATAGGGCACGATACCGAGCACTGTTTCGTCCTTAAGCACATGATACACGACTGCATTGATAGAAGTGAGCTGATAGAGGACGAGGAAGAAAAGCAGCCAACAGTCCTGACAGAACCATTCCCGGACCACTCGAAGAATTAATAAAGCCAAAGTTTTTTTTGCTTTCGTCTCTTTTTGTCAATTGTCTTGTAGGGGCTAGTCAGCCCAGTCTTCTATGAGTCTTTTCCTTTTTAAGTTCTTGTAAATATTCAGTTGTTATCAAACCTTTGCTTTTCAAATGAAATGTCAATTTCCTTTTTATCTTTTATATCCAATGCTTCTTTTCCCTTTGCCATACTGGGGCATTTTAATTTCTGTTCTTTTCAGAATGTGGGACAATCCTGACATCATTCATGAGAGAAATGATATTACCTATGAGGGATTTTCAAAAATCATGAAATTTTGAAAATCTTCGTTATGACCAAAGAGTTCAAATATTCTTTGGTCCAACCTTTGTCAAAGATCAACCCTCGTGTTGATCATATCTTCAAAAATAAGTCTTCGAACCATTGCATTGAAAATTCAGAACTCGTGTTGATCCTATCTTCCAAGATTTGTTTCAAAATGTTATATTCAAAGATCAACCCTTGTGTTGGTCTTATCTTCCAAAATGGATTTCAAACCTTTATATTCAAAGATCAAGCCATGTGTTGGTCTTATCTTCCAAAACTGATTTCAAATCTTTATATTCAAAGATCAACCCTTGTGTTGGTCTAAATCTTTCAAAATGGGTTTTGAATCATTCAAAAATCAATCCTTGTATTAATTTTAAATCATTATATTCAAAGATCAACCCCTGTGTTGGTCTTATCTTCCAAGATTGGTTTTTAAAACATTATATTCAAAGATGAACCCTTGTGTTGATCTTATTATCAAATTTCGAACTGTTATTTTTAGAAGTCAAATCTGTTATTGATCTTCTTTTTCAAAAAATTAGATTTCAAACCATTGCCTTCAAAAATTGCCCCCCATGATGATCTCTCATGTTTGATTTAAAGGATCAGATCTCGCGCTGATCATTCTACTTACAGTGGATTTTCTTTCCAAAAATGATTTTTCACCTATCTTTTAAATAAACCTTTTTCCTTTTAAGATCCCATATGCAGGCAGGATCAGAAAAACTTCTTTTCTCTTAAATCTTACAAATTTTTAGCTAATTTGGATATCTTTATTAGTTTCATTCATTTTATTCATATTTTTATGTTTACATCAATTTTATTAAGTTTTAGCAAGTTTTTCCCTCAATTCTATTAAATTTTATCAAATCTTCTATTACCCTTTCAGGTTAAGGGATAAACCTGATGCCTCTTTCCCATGATGTATTTCCTTTATTCTTATACCCTTTCAGGTTAAGGGAAAAACCTGACCCTCGTTGTCCGAGGTGTTCCAGCTCAGGTTAAGGGATAAACCTGGCCCTCGTTGTCCGAGGTGTTCCCATTCAGGATAAGGCATAATCCTGAGACCCCTCGTAGGAGCAATAACGCTACCGATGAGGATTCTTTTGTAAATTCAAGTTTTGTCAATCTTTGTTAATTTTCTAGATTTATATCAATTTTCCTTCATTAAATTTTCTTAAATTCTATTCTATTTCCCATTCAGGATAATGGATAATCCTGAGACCCCTCGTAGGAGAAATAATGCTACCTATGAGGATTCTTTTGTAAATACAAGTTTTGCCAATCTTTATTGATTTTCTAGATTTATATCAATTTCCCTTTCATTAAATTTTCTTAAATTCAAGATGAAGGATAATCCTGAGACCTCTTGTGGGGGCAACAATGCTACCTATGAGAATTCTTTTTGCAAATACAAGTTTTTATCGATCTTTATTGATTTCTAAATTTATATCAATTTCTCTTTAAATTCTATTGTTTTTCCCATTCAGGATAAGAGATAATCCTGCGATCACTCATAGGGGCAACCATGCTACCTGTGAGAATTCTTTTTACAAAAATAAATCAATTTCCTCAAATGTTCCACATTTTTTTCAAAGTTCTATATCCTTCTGTCTTCTCAAAGTTTATTCTTTCTATATTCCTCGTTCAGGATAAGGGTTTAATCCTAAAAATTGGACCGCATACCTGGTCCATCTAAATCATAGATCATAAGTTCTAAATCTTGTCATATCCCTTCTAAATTCAAGTCTCAGGTTATCTCTTCATAAAATCTTCTCTTTCCCCTTCAGGATAAGGGATAATCCTGAAACCCCGGCAATCATTCCTGCTTCAACCTCTAAATATCTTAAAAGTGCCGGTCTCCTTCCCGACTTTCGGTCGAAAAACCCAGTCCTCGCACAGGGTTACCTCTCAAAATCTTCAAAATCTAAATATCAAGTCCATTGACAAAACTCAGTCCTTGTACTGGTTGCCTTCAAAAGTTTCGAACTTAAATCAGGTCATTAAATGAAAAGTCCTAGCTACTTCGTTGGTCGTTAAATGATTAAATGAAAAGTCCCAGCTACTTCGTTGGTCGTTAAATGATTAAATGAAATGTCCCAGCTACTTCGCTGGTCGTTAAATGATTAAATGAAAAGTCCCAGCTACTTCGCTGGTCGTTAAATGATTAAATGAAATGTTCCAGCTACTTCGCTAGTCGTTAAATGATTAAATGAAATGTCCCAGCTACTTCGCTGGTCGTTAAATGAAATGTCCCAACTACTTCGGTGGTCGTTAAATGATTAAATGAAATGTCCCAGCTACTTCGTTGGTCGTTAAATGAAATGTCCCAGCTACTTCGCTGATCGTTAAATGATTAAATAAAATGTCCCAACTACTTCGTTGGTCGTTAAATAAAATGTCCCAACTACTTCGTTGGTCATTAAATAAAATGTCCCAGCTACTTCGCTGGTTGTTAAATGAAATGTCCCAGCTACTTCGCTGGTCGTTAAATGAAATGTTCCAACTCCTTCGTTGGTCGTTAAAAGAAATGTCCCAGCTACTTCGTTGGTCATTAAATGAAAGGTCCCAGCTACTTCGCTGGTCGTTAAATGAAAGGTCCCAGTTTTTACTAGTCGTTAAATGAAAGGTTCCAGCTCCTTCGTTGGTCGTTAAATAAAAGGTTCCAGTTTTCCTAGTCAGAATGTCCAAAATCATAAATTGCAACCAAAGGTCTTATCAAAATCTATATTGAGTGATTATTTCACAAAGAATTCATTAAAAAATTGCCAATTTGCTAAAAGTATTTGATTCCAATATTCTTAAATGCACAAAAGAATCACCTCAGATTGCCTCTAGTATTTCTTTCCAAAAAGGTGAAACTTTTTGCGAAAAAGAGGTAAAATTCAAATCTTTTCCCTGTTGATCAACCAAAAGGATGAGAGAAATATCCTCGGTATGATTAGTGAAATAAATATTCAATGACATTGAAAAGCCAGAAGCAAATTGATATTGATCATGGCTATGACGCGTGTTTAAAGATGATTTTCTGGCAATCAGACAGTGGACTTATCCTGAGCAAAAAAAAAAAAATCCACTTAATCCATATATTCTCATTTTAAAAAGTTGCAATCAAATATCTGCAAAAGGGATCTCTCAATTGTCATCAAGATGAAGACAAATAGGCGAGCAGACCCCTGGGGCCAAAGAAGATTTGGATCATCTACCGAGATGAAGGAGTTTGTGAAGGATCCTTCCAGGGAAAGTTCAGATCACCGTCGAGATGAAGGCAAGTGCGATGAACCTACCGACAAACCCTAAATGATATTTGATTTCCGCTATCACCTAAAGACCTTTTTGAGCCAATATCACGTATAATCCCTGAGAAAATGAAGGATCGAAGCATCTCCAAGATGAAGGAGTTTGCGATGTACCCTCCCCTGAAAAAGAGAGAAAAGTCAGGAACATCCAAAATGAAGGATGATGTAAAAGCCCGAAAAAGCTCAATGACTCAAAAAGAGTGCAAGAAGATCATCATGGGAAAAACACTCAGATATCAAACTGCCTAAATTGCCAGAAGTCATCTTTTCTTATGCAAAATTCTTTTATCAATATCTCTTCACTACTTGCTTCTATGAAATTAAGAATATATCTTCTCTTCTCATATCAGGGAAATGGGTAACTTCCTTGAAGAAAATCATCAGCGCTAAAATTTTGAATTTGACTCTTAAGACCGAGAAGTTAACCTCGTTGGAGGAAATACTCTAGGTAAAAGAGGGAATATCCTTGCACACATGTGCACATTTTCGAGCGTTGAAGTCAACTATAAATTTATCTTATTGGAAAATTTTTCTAGATATTCTAAGAACGAAATAAGTATTCAATATCCATTTTGATGCAACCTAGCGTTGTTTATATCTTCCAAGAAGAGTGGCCTCACTCAGGTGAAGTATCTCTTCCTGTCCCATCACGGTTTCGAGAAATCCGTATGGTTGTTCCCCCTCAGGTTAAGGGTCAAAACCTGTATTTTCTGCGAGAGGTCATTAAATTCAAAAGCTATTCAGTCTCAACAATGAGACGCCCAAGACCATTCCTTTTTCAAAGCTTCAGGGAATTCCATCTTCCTCCTTTCGCAAACCCCTTTCGGATTTGTTCGTCCAAACTCCGAAGGTCCCATCATGGTCTCTTCACCCGAGGATTCCATTTGGTAGTTCCTTTCAGGTTAAGGGATAAGCCTGAACCTTGCCCCTCGAGGTATTTTCCTTTTTTAGGTTTGGGTTAAACCTGAGTCTCGTTTCGACGAGGTGTTTTCCTCCAGTCCCATCATGGTTCTTCCCATCAAGGAATTCATGCTTCGTATATCCATCCAGGACAAGATCCTACTTAAGCTTCATCTCACAAGGCATTTTCACAAAAATGTCCCATCAAGGTCCTCGCATATTCCTTTCCCCATTCAGGTTATCTTGAGATATCTTCGACCCATCCAGGTTAAGGGCTAAACCTGAGTCATTCCAAGAGTTGATCTTGTCTCACCCATGAGACTTGACCCAAATTCTTATCTTTCATCATTCAGGGATCTTTACCCAAAGTCCCATCACGATTTCCTCATTTCTATCTATTCAGTCATATCATTTTCGAGGATTTCGTCTCCCCCAAGCCATTCAGGACAAGGCTTTAAGCCTGAAAAGCCATAACTCTTCCACATCTAGTTCAGATCTGCTGACTGGGGCATTTCTTTCAAAATTTGAAGTGTTATCTTTGCCACTAAGCTCGGCTTTCAACCAGCTTAGTAGCAAAGAGAGGCATCTGTGAACACCTCAAATTTTTCAAAATCTTTTAAATATTTCCCTTTTGCCCCTGATATCGTTTTCTGAGCAATTGAGTTTCTTTTAAATCTAAATTCCAATACCTTTCTCAAGTTTTACTGAAATTAATTTCATTTTATATATCTGACTTGGTTTCGGATCCTGATCCAAATTTGAGTCTCATTGTCCAATTTTTAAGAAAATACCAAAAATAGTTTTCAAATAGCTCGGACAGTCCATCCGACATCCGTTTGGATCCATCACATTGTATTTCTCGATTCGAGTGTCAAAACTCAAACATTTTCTCAAAACCTGGGTCCAAACCCCTTCTTTTGAAGAAATTTCCCCAAATTGGCCTGAAATTCTCGGGAAAACATTTTTTTAAATATTTCTCAGAAAAATACAAAAATTTAGTGTTTAAACTTTGTTTTCATAAAATCTTAGTTTTTCTATTACAAAAATACAAAAAAATGGAAAAATGATACAAAAATAAAAAAAAAATTTGAGGAAAGCAAATGGTTTTAAAACTTGAAAAATTGAATTTTTGCCAAAAACCTCTTTTTGAACCATTTTTTTACAAAAGTTCTTTCAAGGGGGCCTTATTTTGGAAAATTGGAAAAGAGGCAACGACCATCTCCCGCGCATCCTCCCTCTCGCCTGCCTACCCTCCATCTTCAAACAACTTCTTCTCCCTCAACCTCTCATTTTCAACCACCTCCCTCTCTCGATCTCCCTTTTCACTCTTTAAAAGAGGAACACGCAGAGGGGAGGAGGATCCGTTTTTCACCCTTCCCGCTTTTCTCTTTCTTTCAGAAGGATCTGTCTCCGACCTCACCACGACGCATTCATTTCATCGATTCTGCGTCCCTTTGCTTCCTCCTTCCTCCTTCCTCCTTCAGGATTTCAGCAAAGCTCAGGTAAGGGATCTCTTCGTTCTTTTTCTTCCCTTATAGATTACTTCGAAGTTTAAATGTATATTTAGAATCGGATTTCTCTTGCTTTCAATTTCTTTATCCCATTCTTAATCTACATTTTTTTTATTTTTATCCTTTCTGTAGATCTTGGATTTTTTATTAAGTCCCTTTCCTTATATGTTGATAATCGACGATGCCTCACAATGGCATCGTCGATCCAGTTAAACTCCATTTTTCATCTTCATGTTTTATTATTTTCATTTTTTTTTTCTTCCTCTGTTTCCCCCATTAGATGCACCATTGAGTTACGATTGGATTGCTTATGGCATCGTCAATCCCTCTTGTGCAACAGCAAGAAGGAATTTCCTAATTCCTACATTTTATTTCCATATTTTTATCTTCTTTGCTTGTTTTGCTCATGTTATTGGGTTCAACAACCCAATAATCTCGGCTCGATCACCTTGCTGGGTCATTCTATGATTTAAGTTCTTTCAATGCAAAAGAGACATACTCTGTGTTTCAGTTATCATTTCCCTGTCGTCATTCATATTTCCTGGGAGTTACTTTATATTTAACATCGCATACTGCTGCTTCTGAAGCTTGTTTTGCCATTAGCATGTTTTTAAGAGCGTACAAATGGATAATCTCTTGTTTCGGCTACACAGTTTAGGAATTACTTGATTTCCATCTTGAGAAAAAAGAAGAAGTTCCATATTGCCTAAGTTAATGGTGTCTAAAGTTTAGGAAATGCCAGTAACATTTCGAGCACCTTCAGGTAAACAAGTGATAAATGGTGATTCCAAGTGTTTTTCAGTGATCATTTTTTTTTATATACTTCATTCCTCCGATAAAGTAACTCCAGCTTCAACGGTTTCCCATGATTCAAAGGAAATTTGTAGGCTACAATGAGACTATCAACCAATCTGTGCAACCAAATTATTGGGATATCATAGTAGAATATCCAACACCATTCCATCTCCTGCGTGGATCCAATAGCTAAAAAAAAGAAAAAAGGGAAGAAGAGGGGTGAGCATCAACATTCCAGGAATTTCAATGCCCATCGTGACATGCTGGATTCATATTTGGTTTGCTGAAGGCAAACCAAATTCTGATCCATTCCTCTGAAGCAAAGCCTTAATTCTTCAGTATCTGACTTTACTATAAAGTCTGGATTGCCGACACCCTGGATACAGACCAATTTTGATTTCACAGGTAGGAATAAGGCTGCCGGACAATGCTCGGTAAGTAAATGCAGGGCATATCTTCACTTCTCTGCATTCCTGCACACACCCATATTTCTTCACTTCACTGCATTGTGGCAATATTTGGCTATATTTTATTACTTCAAAGCAATGTCCACCTCTATACAGTATGTTCTTTGCACATCTTCAATACTACACCACCTGTTAAAAACACTATACTTCCTTTTCACTATATATGCTGTATTTGCGTTAACCTTATCCTGCTAAATGTACTATTTACATGCCATCAATCCCTACATGTTCTAGCATATTTCTAATCGCAGCAGTGACTGTTCGTAGTCGTTAGTTTGTGACAAAGCTGATTTGCTGTAATCAATTCGCTGCTGTCAGAGAAACCAGCCAACATTGAGGAAGCTGAGAGAACAATCTCCTTCTTGAAGCCCATAACAGAAGTAAGTCTAAGGAGCAAATGTCTTATGACAATTGTGTTCATGTCTTTTAGAGGTGTTGTAATCTGTGCATAAATATAATGAGCCAGGCACCCTACAGTATGGTCGTTTGAATAGGAACCTGAACCTCAGGATGGAGACTCTGAACTATTCCCAAGACATCCAATATTGCAAGGTTTTGCTCATCTCTATAATTATCGAATCCAGCTTTTCTTCCAGCTGTAATAACTTGTCTCTGATTTATTCGTGGAAACCATGTCCTTCCAGAGGTCTAAAAGAGGTCGTCATATAGAAGACAGAATTCTGATTTAGTTTCGAACTTCCATAATCGTATGCCTGATTCCATCTCTGCTGTGATTTTCTGTATCACCAATGTATAACATTCCACCATCCCACTGCTGTCAACAGTTCACTACCCACTGTTATATACCCGTAGCCCAGCCACCTGTTAGAACACCCTTTTTTTTCAACTGAAGCTTTTCAGTTGTATACAACATTCCTTCTCCCACCTCATTGCACTTCATCATGTCATTGATATATGCTCTGCAATTTTGATGCCTAATATGTAACCTCTTTTTTTCTTACCATGTCATCTTCTGATCCTGTCCATTTTGGATATGTTGGCATATTATAAATATCGTGTCATCCATCAGCATTACCTGTATGTATATTGCATCCATGTCGATATTTACATTTCATCCCCCTCATTCATACACTATATGCTTATCATGGCATATGGGTGTCTGGCATTCAATCTTCAGTCATTCCCTGTATATTATTATCAGCATTCACATATCATTGTATTAAACCACTCCTTAATTTGCACCTTCACCAATGCACCCACCCGCGTGCCTCACATCTGTACATTCATATGTTAGCTGCCCCTTTTACATCACCTCAACCACTTGTTGCCACAACACTCTCCACTCAGCACTTACCATCCATTTATCCCCATTGTCATCATATTGCAACATTTCCTATTTCCGGCCTCACAACATGCAGGGCCTCCACATCAGTTTGCAGAATTTTCTGCAAAAAGCACTATGCAGTTCCAATACTGCCACCAGTCATGCCTTGTTCCCCTTTCCACTTCATCCTTCCCTCCATACTTACCATGCCACAGTCTCACCTGTGTGTTTTTACATTTCATCAACATTCTTCACTTCCCCGCACATTCCCAGCTATGACTCCATCCACCTCACATCCCGCCTCTTTTCTGTAAGGCACACCCATTCCCATCATCTACAAACATCCATTTCTTGCTGTGATCTTCCAGCATCCTTCATTCCCTTCAATATACTGCCAACCATCTCAGCACCATCTCCTTCACCTTACAACACACATATGCATATACTTGTCACCTTCCTCTGTTGCACCCCTGCACCTACCAGACCATCCATATCTATCACTCTTCATTATAGCCATCCAAACAACTTGCAGCAACAAATTACCATCATCAATCACTTATTCTACATTCACAGTATATGTATATATACATATATATATATACATGAATATATATATATATATACATGAATATATATATATATATGTAGGTATATATATATATATGTATATATAGGTATATATATATACACACGTATATATATACAAATACACTGAATGGCTACCCTTCCATGCCTTGGATCACCTACATTATTTTGTTGAGGTATTAAGCACAAGGTAAGTATATAAATGTTTCATAATTTATATCTTTGAAATCAACATGATATATGCAAATTCTCCTCTGTTTGTTTATGCTAACTCAGTGTTTTGCAGGGAATGTGTGAAAAATCTCATTAGTTGGAGTTATAAATTCAATTTCATACATTGTAATAGTTAGATTTTAAATGAAAATTTACATTTCCTGCTTTAGATAGAATGGATGAGCATTATAAATATCATAAATCACTTGTTCTCATATTTTCTCCTTTATTTTCAAAGATTCACGAATGGAAACACGAATGGCACGTGCACCATTTCCTAAGAGGTAATAAATCCTAAGTTGATGATTTACATCAACGGCCATAGTCGGGATGTAAACAAAACTTAGGATTTTATCTTTTATGAAATAACACTGGATCCACACTAGATCCGTTCTCAAAATTCATCATATTTTTCTTAAAATATTTTCTTCTTTTATTAGAATTTAACTTAAAATTAACTCAAAATATATACCAATGGCCATAGTCAGGGTATATTGAGAGTTAATTTCATTTTAAATTCTATAAAAGCACCAAATGTATTTTATTCTTCTCTTGAATTTAAATATAGATTATTATATAATACATTCAATGACCATAGTCAAGGATGTATTATATCTTCAATCTTATTTTAAATTCATTTAAAGAATGAAATAGCTTTTCAAAATCCAATTTCAAAAATTTAAATTCATTCATCATTTAGGATAGAATTGCATCATATTTTCTGAAATTTCCTTTTCAAAAACTCCAAGTAATGTAAATATTTTCCTCAAATTTATCTTCAATCCTTATAAAATCCAATTTATCCTTTCAATTTTCAAAACTCTATTTCATTTTCAAATCTCAAAGTTCAATTTAACTTTGAGATTTCAAATTCATTTTATATTCAAACTCAAATCAGATTTCAATAATCAAATTTGACTTTGAAATTCTAAATTCATTCAAAAACTCCAATCCAACTCAAAGTTTAATTTAACTTTGAGATTCTTGATTCATCTTCTAAATTCCAAATTAAAACTCCAAAATCAAAAGTCCAATTTGACTTTGAAATTCATTTGTAAATTTCATTTTCCAAAGATCAATTTAAACTTGGAAGTTCTTAATTCATCTTCTGAATTTAACAACTCCAATTCCTCTTTAGGATCCAGGATCCAACATTCATATCGGATCTCAGACTTCAGATCCAAATCCATTTTAGGGTCCAGAGTCCAACTCCACTTTTGGATCTCAGACTTCAGATCCAATTCCACTTTAGGATCCAAAATCCAATTCCACTTTTGGATCTCAGACTTCAGATCCAATTCCACTTTTGGATCTCAAACTTCAGATCCAAATCCATTTTAGGGTCCAGAATCCAATCCCACTTTAGATCTCGGATTTCAAACCCATTTTAGGATCCAGAATTCAAATTTTGTCTTGGGTCTCAGATCCAAAATCCAATTCCACTTTTGGATCTTAGACTTCAGATCCAAATCCATTCTAGGATCCAGAACCTGAAATTCCACTAGAGGGGGGGGTGAATAGTGAAATACGATAAAGATCGATAAAATAAAATAATCAGGCAATAAGGCACAACACATAAAACACAGAATTTATACTGGTTCGGTCAGTACCCAGACCTACATTCAGTCCCCAAGCAAACCACTTGAGCTTTCCACTATAACATCCGAGTCACCGGATAAATAGTACAACACCCTCTTCCTCAGAGGTCTTCTTCTCTCAACAGAGAAGGACAACACCCTCTTTCACAAAGGTCTTCTTCTCTCAACAGAGAAGGACAACACCCTCTTTCACAGAGGTCTTCTTCTCTCAACAGAGAAGGGCAACACCCTCTTTCACAGAGGTCTACTTCTTTCAACAAAGAAGGAATACAGTGAATAACAGAGTTACAATACTTCCTATAGAACCTTCAGAATGATATGAATGCACGAATGAAGGATTCTCAGAATGTTCTGTTTGTCACTTCAGAATGATATGACTTTTTCTCTTTTCTTTCTTTTCTTTTTCTCTTTCTTTTTCAAGGCTCTCTTTTCAAATATCGAATAGGAATTTTTCTCGTTGTAAGCTCACACGTCTATTCCATTCCATTGTCTGAATAGTTTATTTGAGTGTGTTTATATAGTTTTTAAAAAGTAGTCGTTACATTTTGGAATTGTAACTTTTTGAAATGTGAAATGTTATGTCATTTCAAAAATATCTTTTAGAGAAATTCGGGAATGCCTTTTTCCATAAAAGTAAAATAGAGGGTACACTAGTCGTTGTAATATTTTAGGTAATACATATTTTACGTAAAAAGTCTATTTCTTACAATAGTACATTGAACGTTGGGTTGTAGTTTTGTCTTTATTCTAATTAATGATTTGAGGTACATTAGTACTTCTTTGCTTTAAATGAGTGTAAGTACAATGAGTGCTTTGAGATATTTATTTGTACATAGTCATGTCAAGTGTTTTCTTTATGTTGTGTTTTTCAAAGTCTCTAGAGAGAATGAGGACCAAAAGAAGGTGGACATTCTTTGAGAAGGATATTAACAAGGATTTGTTACAGGAGGTATTTAATGCTTTGTAAAGAGAATGATGACTTCAAGTAAGTCGACATTCTATGGTTTTAAAAAAAGGTAACTAGAGTCCTTTCAAAAACATATTTTATTTGTTTTTCTTTTGTGTAGCCGATTTATGTTTTTGTCTTCTTCTTATATTAGAAATATTTCTTTAAAGAAGGTAACTAGAGTCTTTTCAAAAACATATTATATTTGTTTTTCTTTTGTGTAGCCGATTTATGTTTTTGTCTTCTTCTTATATAAAAACATTTCTTTAAAGAAGGTAACTAGAGTCTTTTCAAAAACATATTATATTTGTTTTCTCTATGTAGCCGATTTTATGTTTTTGTCTTTTTCCTACATTTCTTTTTTCATGTTGTCTTGTATACAGTGTAAGGTACAATTATTACATGACAAAATATCTTTTTCATAAAAGGTTGTAAGAAGGTACAATTATTGGTTTTCAAAAGGGAGCTTTTTGAAACTATCGTATACTTTTATGATATAGTGTTTATGAATGAGTATGTAATATGCAATATGCAAGTTCCTGAAGGTTCTATTACATATGACTCTAAAGAAGAAGAAAAATCTTCATCTTGAGGTAGCCGATCTCTTTATTTGAACTTTAGGAATGCATGGCTCATCAAGCTTTTTCTTCAAGGAGTATGATTGCACCATAGTTGTACTTGAACAGGAAGTCTCCATCCTTATTGGGTGAGATATCCTTGCATCAAATACTCGTTAGATTTATGGCAAAACATATTCAGTCATAATATAACATTTTTCAAGAGGACATATTATCATATCATAAAAAATCAAATACGACACTGTATCATATTATGTGACATCAAAACAGAGTTTCTCAACATTCTCCCCCTTTTTGATGATGACAAAATATGCTCCCCCTGTCAAAAAGACATTATGCATAGAAATAATAATATGATAAAAAATTTGAAAAATGTTTAAAAAGAGTATTTCTCCAATAATGGAGACAGGTTTTCTCCCCCTTTGTCATGGACAAAAAGGAAGGGATCAGAGTAAGAGAGTTATTACAGACCAAATATTACAGTCCAAAAGTAATTAAAAGTTATTACAGACCAAAAAAATTTGAGTTTATCTCGAAGGTGGAGGAGGTGAATATGTTCGGTCGGCACGATTCCGCTTGCGAGTCTGCTGTAACAGGGCTTGATTGCGAAGGATACGATCCTGAGAGTGCTCGATATCCATCATTGCAGAAAAGTAATTGAAGGAGGATGTTGGATCTGCTTCATCAGAGCCGGGCATGTGCAGGGACCTTAGATTGAAGGTGGTATCATCGAGGACTTGAGAGGGACGGAGGATGACTTCGTTGTGAAGGGGTACTTTGAAGTATTTGAGAATGGGAGTTATGAAACACCCAAAAAGAAGAGGCTCAAATTTTTGATAACGAATAAAAAGGTCGAAAAGAATGGATGACCAGTTTATCAGAATAGAAGAAAAAATTGCGTAGATAAGAAGAGAGATTTTTCGAGGAACTAATCCCTGGCGGGGAAGCTTGGGATAGATGTTGTGGAGAAGAATCTGGGCAAGTAGTTGAGCATGAGGTTAGAGATTCCTCATGTGCCATGGAAGTTGGTAGCAGTTGGTGCAGAGGAGTATTTTTTGAAGTACCGATCGTTCGATTGGTACTATGGTGTTAAGGTCGGTACCAGTGGAAGGTAGGTTTAGAATTCTACCTAGGTCAGAAGCATCGAAAAACATCAGTTTTCCGCGGACTTTACTGGTGATGGTGGTTTGTTCATGATCAGTAGAGAAGTTGGTATAAAACAGTCGAACTAGTTCGGGATAATAGGCAGCTTGGGATGAAGATCCTAGTAGAGGTTTGAGTTCAGGGAGATAAGTGTCTAAGTCAAAGAGCATGAAGTCGTCGAAGTTAACCAATTTACCTTCATGAATAGGGCGAGAGCATAGTAAGTTGTAATTGTGAAACAGATCTGGATACCTTAGATCTGCTGCAGTAATCACATTGTTGGAGGAGGAAGAGGCCATTGCAAGAGTTTGTAAGGAAAAAGGAGGACTAAGAAGGGTGAGTTTGAAGTGGGTAATAGTTTGTAGGATAGATAGATACGAGTGGAATTGGTGTGTGATGAACCAATCCATTAAATAGAGGAATGAAAATAATTTGATAGGTTTTGAATGACATTGGAAGCGAGTGATTTTTAGAATTTAGTCAAATAAGGAAATCCGTGAGTAGTAAGTTAAGAGACTTGTGAATGACAAATCAAATCAATGTTTGAAGATAGTGTATTATATTGGGTTGAGAAGGACATAGTTTTGAAATAATTGGTATATACATAGATTTTACTATGGGTGAGTTTATCGACTAGTGAGAGAAGCCATTAATAGAGTATGGGGTGTCATGTTGAATTATAAGGAGTGAATGATTTCAAAAAATAATGGCCTAATAAAACAAGCAACTTTTTACTTTATGTGGAAGTATTCTTAATTCGTGAATGGAGAGTTTAGAATAGGACAACCCATGGGGTATGAGTGAGAGGCAATAATTTATTATTTTAATAAGTATATATTTTGATATGTGTGAGAAAAGAATGAATAGACATAAAGAAGGGTGATACGAATATGGGGTTTGAAAGATATGACATTTTGGAAAGAAAAGAATGCCTTAAAAAAATGTTTCATGATTAATGTGTTTTCATATTTGTAATTTTTATGAGTATACGTAGATATGAGAAGGACACACTTTGACTTTGACTAGTGGTAAGAGAGATGATGAGACAAAAAGGAGAAAGAGTCAAAAGTATATAAGAATTGATAAATGATAGATTAAAGAATAAGAATAGACATGGAGGAGTCGGATTCAAAAATCTAAAATATATAATAAAAAAATGTATTCGAGAGATGAAATGAGGAGACAAAGAAATATTTATGAGTGAAGAGTAATAATTGCTTATATAAGAATCATTTTTGTGGATGTGCGTGGAAGGAGTGTGAGTTGTCATAGAGAGAAGTGAGATGACATATATGGATTTTTGTGTAGGATAAGAAGTAATAAAAAATCATGATTGATGAAAGACATAAAGTTATGATTGATATGAATTATTGTTTATTTGATAAACATATTCTTAAAGAAACTCGATTTGAGGAAGTTCATAGTTATTAGAGAATAAAGTTAAGTTTTAAACTAGTGGAGTCACAAACAAGAATTGACAAGAATGGAGGCTCAATTCGTATGAGAGAGAGAGAAAGTACTAAAGGTACTAATGAGAATAAAAAATATGAAGGACAAGGTTTTAATGAGTCTCGATTAGAGAGAGATATAAAATATATGAGAAGGAGCTTTGTATAATATATAGAGAGAGAGAGATAAAAAGGTGATACAAAACGTACTAATGAGTGGAGTACAAGTGTTTTTATGATACTTTTTGTAAAAGATGTAAAGCATGAAGAGATGATAATAGATAGTTCGTCAGGCTATGATATAACAGATGATATAGTAAAGTTTTACGTGAGATATAATAGAGTGTACGTAATCTATGATATAGTAAAAATTTACGTGAGATATAGCAACTAGATCTTTAGAAAAAGGTAAAAGAACCAACAATAATCATTTGAATTTAACTAATAATTTGAAAAGCAAGAGTTCTTATAAACTAATATGTTATTATCGTAAGAGAAGTTTTCACAAAAGGACAAAAATAATAAAGGAGTTATGAGATGAGTGATGTGAACATTGTTATGATAGCTTTTAGTATAATTAGTTTTTATGGATATGAGAGAAAGGAGATAGGACAAGGAGTCATAATGGATGTGTACTTGAAAGATGACAAGTTGAAAGGCATAAAGAATGTGTCTTATAAGAATATAAAGTGCACGTGAATATGGAAACTTAGTTTGACTAACAAAAATCGATAAGAAGAAAAGCTATTTAAAATAAGATTTTAACAAAACTTATAAGAAGTATTATAATAAGTGTGATTAATTTATAAGTCACTTAGTTTGCATATTCGTAGTTCTCTTCTAATTTGTGTGAAGTCTTCATGTTTTAATGGTTTAGTGAATATGTCTGCTAACTGTTGATTAGTGGGTATGAATTCTAGTTTAATTATGTTGTTTAAGACTTGTTCTCTTAAGAAGTGGTGTCTTATTTGAATGTGCTTAGTTCGTGAGTGTAAAATAGGATTCTTAGATAAGTTTATAGCACTCGTATTATCACAGAAAATAGTTGTATTTTCAAAATTTAAACCAAAATCTTTTAAAGTTTGTTTCATCCAGATAACTTGTGTACAGGCTAGGCTAGCAGCAATGTATTCGGCTTCAGTAGTTGATAAGGATACACAGTTTTGTTTCTTACTGAACCATGATACTAGTGAGTGCCCTAGCATATGACATGTTCCACTTGTGCTTTTTCTGTCTGATTTACTTCCAGCAAAGTCAGCATCGCTGTATGAGATTAGATCAAATGTAGAGGATTTTGAATAGAATAATCCAAAATCAACTGTCTTTTAAATATCTCATTATTCTTTTTACAGCTATAAGATGTGATTCTTTTGGATTTGACTGAAATCTAGCACACAAGCAAACACTGAACATAATATCTGGACGGCTAGCAGTTAAATAAAGAAGTGATCCTATCATACCTCGGTATACCTTTGTATCAACAGACTTACCATCTTCATCTTTGTCCAGAACAGTAGTAGTGCTCATAGGAGTAGATTTTGAAGCAGTTGAGTTCATGTTGAACCTCTTCAGAAGTTCACGAGCATACTTAGATTGATTGATGAAAACTCCATCCTTGGTTTGCTTAATATGCAGTCCAAGAAAGTAGGTGAGTTCTCCTATCATACTCATTTCAAATTCTTTCTGCATGGACTTAGAAAATTCTTCACAAAGAGTGCTGTTAGAAGATCCAAAGATGATATCGTCTACATATATTTGAACAATTAGGGTATGATTATTCACTATTTTCACAAATAATGTCGAGTCTGCTTTGCCTACAGAAAAACCAGTTTTTAATAAAAAGGTTTTAAGTCTATCATACCAAGCACGAGGTGCTTGTTTTAGACCATATAAAGCACGTTTTAGTTTAAAAATATGGTCTGGATATTGTTCATTTTCAAATCCTGGAGGTTGTTTTACATAAACTTCTTCATTTATAAAACCATTTAAAAAGGCACTTTTAACATCCATTTGATATAATTTGAAATCCATATAGCTTGCATATGCTAGAAACATTCTAATATATTCAAGTCTAGCAACAGAAGCAAAAGTTTCATCAAAATCAATACCTTCTTCCTGGTTGTATCCTTGAGCTACTAGTCTAGCTTTGTTCCTTATAACATTACCTGTTTCATCCAGCTTGTTTCTGAAGATCCATCTTGTTCCAATGATCTGATGGTCCTTTGGTCTTGGTACAAGATCCCAAACATCATTTCTTTGGAATTGATTCAATTCTTCAGTCATGGCTAGCATCCAGAACTCATCAATGATGGCTTCATCAATCTTCTTTGGTTCAAGTTGAGAAATGAATGCCATGTTTGCAATCCGTTCTAGCTGAGCTCTAGTTTGAACCCCTTTTGTCAGGTCTCCCAAAATCTGCTTTTGAGGATGATCTTTGATATCGACAAATGTTCTTTGATGATCATCTTCATTAGACTTAGCTGTGTTATCTAAAAATAAATCTGGACTTTCAACATCATCATCATTAGTTTGCTTATGAAAAGATTGATCAATAGATTCACAAAAACTAACATGCATAGATTCTTCAATAGTATTGTAACTCTTATTGAAAACTCTGTATGCTTTACTATGACTTGAATATCCTAAGAATATGCCTTCAACAGATTTAGCATCAAATTCATCCAGGCTATCTTTTGTGTTTAGGATAAAGCATTTACATCCAAAGACTTTGAAATAGTCTATTCTTGGAGTTCTGTCATAGAATAGTTCATAGGGAGTTTTATTTAATAAGGGTCTAATGAGAACTCTATTTGTTATGTAGCATGCAGTATTAACAGCTTTTGCCCAAAAAGATTTAGCAAGATTATTGTGTTGGAGCATAGTCCTGGCAGATTCCTGAAGGGTTCTATTCTTTCTTTCTACTACACCATTTTGAGGTGCAGCTCTAGGAAAGGCAAAGTTATGAGAAATACCATGCAAGTTACAAAAATTTACAAAGAGTTCATTTTCAAATTCTCCTCCATGGTCACTACGGATTTTAACAATAGAACACGATTTTTCATTTTGTAATTTTTTACATAAAATTTCAAATTGACAAAACGTATCACTTTTGTTTTTCAAAAATATTACCCAAGTAAATCTTGAGTAGTCATCTACAATGACAAAAGCATATCTATTATGATTAAGACTAGCTACTCTAGAAGGACCAAAAAGATCCAGGTGGAGAAGCTCTAAAGGTCTTTTACTTGAAATGATATTTTTTGATTTGAAAGATGATTTTGACAGTTTTCCTAATTGACATGCATCACAAAAATAATCCTTTTTAAAAGATATTTTGGGTAACCCACGTACTAACTTATCTTTAGCTAATTTAGACATGTATTTAGAATTGACATGACCCATTCTCATGTGCCATAGATGTTGAGTGTCATTATTAGCTATGAGGCAATGTTCTGTGATGTTTTCTAGGTATAGTTCATATATATTATTCTTTCTTATACCTTTTAAGATGATGTTTTCGTTGGTGTCTGCTATAAGGCATGCATCATGATTAAAGCTAACATTATAACCTGTGTCACACATTTGACTGATACTTAGTAGGTTATGTTTTAAGCCTTTAACAAGGAGAACATCTTTGATAAGAGGTTTATCTATGTTACCAATATTACCAATACCAATTATCAAACCTTTGTTGTTATCTCCAAAGGTGACGGTTCCTCCTTCTTTATGATGAAGAACAACAAAAAGGTCTGGATGTCTTGTCATGTGCTTTGAACATCCACTATCTAGTATCCATCTGTTCTTCTTCTTTGGAGCCTGCAAAACATTAAGTAAATCTCTTTTTTGGTACCCAATCGGGTCCTTTTTTGTTAGACTTTGGAACCCATATCCATTTGGATTTGGGTTTGTCTATATCTTTAGAGGAGTAAAAAAGATTATCATTATAATACTCCTTATTTGGTTCAGATGAACTTTTCACAAACGTGGTCTTTTGATTCATACAAGAAGGCTTTTTGAAATGAGAGTAGCCAATACCATTCTTGTAAAAAGAGACTTTCTGAGAGGATAAGAGTTTATCCAAGTTCTCTTTACCTTTAGTAAACTTGAAAACCGTTTTCATGAGGTTCTCAGTTTTACTTTTTAGCTCTGAAATTTCTACTTGCAGATTTTTAGTTTTGGCGTTAGTAGAAGAAATTTCAGACATAAGTATAAGATTTTCCTTTTTCAACTCAGAATTTTCACTGCTGAGTTTTTCATTCTTTTGGAAAAGCTTTAGATTTTCAGATTTTAAATCTTTATTTTTGAAACTCAATTTTCTAGATTCTTCAAATAGTTCTTGAAAAGCATCTAGAAGTTCTTCAAAGGAAAAATCAGAGATTTCACTTACTGAACTTTCGTTTGCCATGAAGCACATATTTGCAGTTTCGGCTTCATCATCACTTGGCTCTTCACTAGTGGATGGTTCTGAATCATCCCATTGAGCATACAGAGCCTTTTTCTTGAAGAACCTCTTCTTTGGTTCCTCAGTCTTGGACTTTCTTTTGAGAAGGAGACAGTCACGTCTTAAGTGGCCTGGCTTATTACACTGAAAGCACATGGGATCTTCTTTAGGATCTTTTCTTTCCTTGTGCCTGTTTGAAAGCCGGTTCCTTCTCATGAAGCGCTGAAAATTTCTGGTAAGTAGCGCAATTTCTGATTCTTTATCTGAGTCTTCATTCTCAGATAGGGCTGGGAAAGCTAGAGTTTTCTTTACTGGTTGCTCTTCTTCCCTTCTTTCTTTCATGTGGACTTCATAGGCCATAAGATTGCCTATTAAGTCGTCCAAAGTAAGCTTAGATAAATCTTGAGCTTCTTCAATAGCTGTAGTCTTCTTCTCTCAATCAGTTGTGAGAGATCTCAAGATTTTCTTCACCTTTTCTGTCTGGGAATATATTACACCCAGAGATTTCAAATCGTTGGTGATGTTGGTGAATCTGGTAAACATCTCTGTGATGGGTTCATCTTTGTTCATTTTGAACAACTCATATTTTCTAACAAGAGATGAGATTTTGGCTTCTTTTACTTTGTTGGTTCCTTCATGAATAACCTCCAAAGAATGCCAAATGTCATATGCAGATTCACATATAGATATTTTGTTGAATTCATTCTGATCAATGGCACAATATAAGGCATTCATAGCCTTTGCATTTAGGTTTGCCATTTTCTTTTCTTCATCAGACCATAAGTTATAGTCTGCGGATGGAGATGTGTATGGATGCTCAACAATTTTCCATACAGCAAAGTCTATGGATTTGAGAAAGATAGCCATTCCGCACTTCCAATATCCATAGTTGGAGCCATTGAAGAAAGGAGGATGAGATGCGTGTTGACCTTCAATATCACGAGCATAAGAGCTAGATGCCATTTGTGCTGGAAGACTTGTTACGTCGAAACCAGCAAACCTGCTCTGATACCAAATGAAATTCCATTAGAGAGGGGGTGAATAGTGAAATACGATAAAGATCGATAAAATAAAATAATCAGGCAATAAGGCACAACACATAAAATACAGAATTTATACTGGTTCGGTCAGTACCCAGACCTACATCCAGTCCCCAAGCAAACCACTTGAGCTTTCCACTATAACATCCGAGTCACTGGATAAATAGTACAACACCCTCTTCCTCAGAGGTCTTCTTCTCTTAACAGAGAAGGACAACACCCTCTTTCACAGAGGTCTTCTTCTCTCAACAGAGAAGGACAACACCCTCTTTCACAGAGGTCTTCTTCTCTCAACAGAGAAGGGCAACACCCTCTTTCACAAAGGTCTACTTCTTTCAACAAAGAAGGAATACAGTGAATAATAGAGTTACAATACTTCCTATAGAACCTTCAGAATGATATGAATGCACGAATGAAGGATTCTCAGAATGTTCTGTTTGTCACTCAGAGGATGCTCTTTGTCAAAGAGCTGGACTTGACTTTTTCTCTTTTCTTTCTTTTCTTTCTTTTCTTTTTCTCTTTCTTTTTCAAGGCTCTCTTTTCAAATATCGAATAGGAATTTTTCTCGTTGTAAGCTCACATGTCTATTCCATTCCATTGTCTGAATAGTTTATTTGAGTGTGTTTATATAGTTTTTAAAAAGTAGTCGTTACATTTTGGAATTGTAACTTTTTGAAATGTGAAATGTTATGTCATTTCAAAAATATCTTTTAGAGAAATTCGAGAATGCCTTTTTCCATAAAAGTAAAATAGAGGGTATACTAGTCGTTGTAATATTTTAGGTAATACATATTTTACGTAAAAAGTCTATTTCTTACAATAGTACATTGAACGTTGGGTTGTAGTTTTGTCTTTATTCTAATTAATGATTTGAGGTACATTAGTACTTCTTTGCTTTAAATGAGTGTAAGTACAATGAGTGCTTTGAGATATTTATTTGTACATAGTTATGTCAAGTGTTTTCTTTATGTTGTGTTTTTCAAAGTCTCTAGAGAGAATGAGGACCAAAAGAAGGTGGACATTCTTTGAGAAGGATATTAACAAGGATTTGTTACAGGAGGTATTTAATGCTTTGTAAAGAGAATGATGACTTCAAGTAAGTCGACATTCTATGGTTTTAAAAAAAGGTAACTAGAGTCCTTTCAAAAACATATTTTATTTGTTTTTCTTTTGTGTAGCCGATTTATGTTTTTGTCTTCTTCTTATATTAGAAATATTTCTTTAAAGAAGGTAACTAGAGTCTTTTCAAAAACATATTATATTTGTTTTTCTTTTGTGTAGCCGATTTATGTTTTTGTCTTCTTCTTATATAAAAACATTTCTTTAAAGAAGGTAACTAGAGTCTTTTCAAAAACATATTATATTTGTTTTCTCTATGTAGCCGATTTTATGTTTTTGTCTTTTTCCTACATTTCTTTTTTCATGTTGTCTTGTATACAGTGTAAGGTACAATTATTACATGACAAAATATCTTTTTCATAAAAGGTTGTAAGAAGGTACAATTATTGGTTTTCAAAAGGGAGCTTTTTGAAACTATCGTATACTTTTATGATATAGTGTTTATGAATGAGTATGTAATATGCAATATGCAAGTTCCTGAAGGTTCTATTACATATGACTCTAAAGAAGAAGAAAAATCTTCATCTTGAGGTAGCCGATCTCTTTATTTGAACTTTAGGAATGCATGGCTCATCAAGCTTTTTCTTCAAGGAGTATGATTGCACCATAGTTGTACTTGAACAGGAAGTCTCCATCCTTATTGGGTGAGATATCCTTGCATCAAATACTCGTTAGATTTATGGCAAAACATATTCAGTCATAATATAACATTTTTCAAGAGGACATATTATCATATCATATAAAATCAAATACGACAGTGTATCATATTATGTGACAATAAAACAGAGTTTCTCAACAGAACCCAATTCTATATTTGGATCTCAGACTTCAGATCCACTCCATTTTAGGATCCAGAACCCAATTCCATCTTGGATTCCAAATCTCGGATCCCATTCTGTTTAGTATCCGGAATCCAATTCCAATTCTAGATTTCAATTCCATTTTCGGATCTAATCTAAATCTCTCAAATCCATTTCTATTCTTAAATACCATTTGATCTTCTCAGTCCATTCCAATTTCAAACTTTAAAATCTAAATTCAATTCCATCTCAAGTATTCATTTTCTTTCCTAAATTCAAGTTCAAAATTCAAAGTCCATTTCCGACTTTGAAACTTCATTTTCCTTTCATTTTCAAAAGTTTCAAATCATTCTTTACTAAAATCAAGATTTATTCTTCTAACTCTGATTACTTCAAAGACTTAGAACTTCTCTGATCTATCTCAAGTTCTAAGTTAGATTCAACCATTTCTTCACTCCTTTACCAAGTTCATCTCAGAATACTTGGAAATTTTCAAATCAATTTTCGAAAAGAGCATACATCCTTGCATTGCACAAGTATGATTCTTTGTGCATTTAGAGTTAGAATAAATTCTTAAATTATATTTATGCAAAGCAAAAGGCATAGATTCGATCCTTGGTTTGATTACCCCTGGTAAAGGCGCCAGGAACGGTCAAACCTCGTACCGACGAGCGAATCCTGTCTCTCCATTTTTCTCGCAATATTTTCAAAACAGAGGCGAGTTAAATTTCTAAATATTTTCAAATTAAGGTCAAGTGAGACCGCGCAAAAGATTTCCTCTTCTCTTTTTCTTCATTTCTTTTCTCTTCTCTCTTTCTTTTTTGTCTTTCATTTTCCTCCCTTCAAAAAGGAGGAAAATAGAGGTTAGAAAAGGAAAAGAGAAGGAAGAGAGAGAAACCACAAGAGAGGAAAAATTTTGCGATGATCACATGGGTTTGGGTTTTTAAAAAAACCCAGAAAACTTTAGAAAAAAAATTGAATTTTGAGATTCAAAATCAATATCAAAAACTCTGATTTTACATTTTAAGAATTAAGACTCAATGAGAAATAAAAGATGAACTTGATTTTGAGTTTTGAAATCAGAAGATGAATCAGAATTTTCAGAGTTAAATTGAACTTTGAAATCTGATTTGAATGAGAATTTTGAATATAAAATGAACTTGAAATTTCAAAGTCAAATTTGATTTTGAAATTGGTTTTTGAACTTTTGAAATGAGATAGAATTGATGAGTTGAAATGGAATTTTGAAGAAAAGATATTCAGGATCACTTGGATTTTGAAACAAAGAATTTTGAAAATATGATGCAATTCTATCCTAAATGATGAATGAATTCAAAAGAATTTAAAACATTGGATTTTGAAAAAGCATATTTCATTGTTTAAATGAATTAAAATAAGATTGAAGATATAATACATCCCTGACTATGGTCATTGAAGGTATTATATAACAATCATATTTAGATTCAGGTGAAGAATAAAATACATTTGGTGCCTTTATAGAGTTTAAAATGAAATTCACTCGCAATATATCCTGACTATGGCCATTGATATATATCTTGAGTTAATTCTAAGTTAAACTCTAATAAAGGAAGAAAAGATATTTGAAAATATGATGATTTTGAGGAGACCCAGTGTGGATCCAGTGTTATTTCATAAAAGATGAAAATCCTAAGTTTTGTTCACACCCTGACTATGGCCATTGATGCAAATCATCAACTTAGAATTTAATCACCTTTTATGAAATGGTGCATGTGTCATTCGTGTTCCTGTTTGTGGATTTTGAAAATAAAAGAGAAAATAATATGAAACAAGTATTTTCAGAAGATATATGCTCATACATTCTAATCTAGTACTGGAAATGTAAGTTTCTCATTTAATGTCTAGCTATTACATCATTTGAATTGAAGAATCCTTGAATTAAGAAAGAAAACAATATTTTCCACGTATTCCTGCAAAACAGAGTTAGCTCATGGCAAAGATATAAGATGTGAAGGAAACTAAAAGATCGCTTTAAGAACAAAAATGCCAATGTAGATGCCCATATGCTATTGAGGGGAAAAACTACATGAAGGTGCCCATGTATTTAGTAAATGTTGTGCTGAATGATGATATAAGGCAGGAACTAAGTGCCATAGGGAGAGTGTTATGATAGGGTACGAATGTAGGGAATGCCAAAAATGAAAGTGTGATGTAGCTATCAGGTAGCAGATGAGTGCAGCAAAAGGACTGAAAGTAGATGGTGAGTTGGGAGTTATAGGTGTGTTGCAAATGCTAAGCACCAGTGCAGCAGGGCTGTTGTGTACAAGACATATACAGTGGGGAAGACATTGGACGGGAAGTAGAATATGGTGGCAAAGTGCTACATAGCTGGAGTAGTGGGTTGTGCATAGGGGAAGTGCAAGAAATGGGTGGCCGCAAGTGGAACAAAAAGAGGTTATGCACAGTGTAATAGTGGGTGATTGAGTGGGAATGTAGTGATTGTGAGCTGTTGTGGTGCAAGTGGTTTAGGTGTTGTGAGATGAAATTGAATGGTGAAATATGTCGTGAGTGGGTGTAGCGATAATGTGCAGGTGATGGCATGTGTTTACAGCATATGCAGGTGGTGCTACTATGTACTAGGGATGGAGACGGTGCCAATGGAGACTAAGTGTTAATGAGAATGAGGTATTGCAGGAAACGGGGACAAGAGTATGGCTAGTGGAGGTCAATGTGGGTGATAGGTGGACAGCAAGTTGCAGGAGGTATATGTAAACCAGTGGTGTAATGATGTGAGTATAGGTGAAGGCAGTGTGATGGAATTGTGAGTGGCACACGCATATGCAGTAGTAGGAAATGTTATGTAGCAAAGGTATATGGCTACTGCTGTAGCTGCAACGGGCACAAGAAATGGTGGCTGGTGGTATTGGCAAGTGGTTGGTGAAGTGTAACTGCAGACAGGAAGTGGTGCAGTGTATAGGATACATAATGGAGGTGGGTACAGCCAATGAAGGTATCATGTGTTGTAGGGTGCTGTAGAGAAAGATGGGGTTGAATAGTGGGTGTTGTATACAGGTAAGTATTATTTCTGTGAAGGCAACAAATAGTGGCTGGAGATGACACGGATAGACAGTAAAGGTGCAAAGAGGTTGGTGTGCAGGTATGGAGAGTATTGGCAGTGAAGTGAGACAAATGAAGGTGTATTTGTTGGGACACATAGGAAAACACAAGGTGTTTAGGCATATGATGGAGTATATACTATAATATATATATATATATATATATATATATATATATATATATATATATATATATACATATATAAAACGCAGAAAAATTGATGAATCTAATACAGGTGCACAAGGATATTTACAAAACAGGAAAGGTTGTTATCAATAGACATACTTCCCCAACAAAATTGAGGTACTGAAGGATTTGTATTTGAGAGAAATAGGGAAATTTTACAGTAGGACATACCTGGATTTACAGTAGAACATACCGTGATCCTGCTGCGAACAACGACCATTTTCAAAATTAAGATAGATAGATCAATGGAATGTTGAATGATTTCTTGATGGGTCTTTTGCAATACTCTTCGGCCCATTCACTGTCTCTCATTGCCTTTGATTCGATTGCTTCAAGGGATAAATCACGTATACAGGCAATTCTTTTGATGTATGATAACACAGATTCTCAAAGTAAAAGAGCCTCAGGTTTTGCTTAGAGGATCAATTGCAGAATTCATGAGCAAATGGAAGCACCCTGTATTCACGTTAACAGCAATACACTGCAATTGTCTCTCAGCAGATATAGCTTACCACAATCCACCTGGGGATTATGCTATGCCATAATTCATACATTTCCTTCCTACAACTTGGGACGTCTGAAGCAGACACCTCTGCTGAAGAGAAAGGGGGGCCTTACACTGGCTGGAATCAGAATCCTTGACATAAAAGCCGTGTGACAGAGATTCTGAAATAAAAAAATGGGGAGCATATGCTACAGGTGTGAGCAAATGGTGATATAGAATGATGCACAAGGGATGAGCACAAGTGCAAAATAAGACATGATACTCCGATTACAGCTAATATGCGATAAAATGAAGGCATACTTATCTAGATCCAGCATGGAAAGCGCGAGTTAAATCCACTGAGCTGTCTTAATTTATGAAACAATGGATTATGACTGGTGATATCAATGATCAATTATGAAGGATTGGATCGAACAAATGAAATTAACTGATGGAATTAATAAAGGAAATACAGCAAATTAAATGAACAAAGGAAATTAGTTGACAAAATGAATATAAAAGAGGAATAGATAACCAAAATATGGTGAATCCAAGTAAAGCAAAAAAATAAATAAAATAAAATAAAATTTACCAAACAGTGATTTGAAGCAAGGCAAGGAGTATATGTGGCACAACTTGAGTCATCAGGAATAAAATATTAACAGATGCAATGGAATACATCGGGGAGTTATTTTTTTTAACCTCTGAACGAACTTCAAATGTGAGCATGATGTCACGGCTGCTAATCTCAGACTTTGTCCCTTCCAAAATGGGGATATAAATCAAAAGGTCAGGTGCTAATTACTGACGATTGTTAAAATGCTGACAACATGTGATGGTGAAATACGATGCACAAAGTAATTACATAGCAAAAGAGAGAATGCTGGAATAATAATGCTATGAAATCGATGACAACGGCTTGGTTTTGATCACAATTTGGTGGTAGATGGCAGCAAGGGCAGCACCAATGAAGGGGACAACCCAGAAAATCCAATGGTTATGCCAGGCGTGGGGTTTGTTGAAGATGATGGCAGCTCCAAGACTCCTAGCTGGGTTAACGTCAGTTCCTGTAATGGGGATGGTAGCCAAGTGGACAAGGAAGACAGCGAACCCAACATGCAGAGGGGTCAGGATAGGGACGTGAGAGTCCCTAGTGTTTCACTTGGCATCGGTGGCGTGCTATACAACACACAGATCATACTAAACAATATAATGGTAGACAGAAGTGATTAAAAAATTCTTCAGCATCATTGCAATACATGCTAATACAAAAATAAATCTGAAGATTACTGAAACAATGAACAACAAAAGTGATTTAATGGAAGGTTTTATCAAATCGTAACCCCCCTTTATTTCTTTTTTTTGAATGGGAAACCTGAAACAGGGGTTAAGACGATGATAATGTAAGCCATACCTGATCAATGATGAAGTATAAACCGTTAGAACATGAAATGTACCTTCGAATCAGATGCATCCATAAAGAAAAATAGAATATAATAGAGATACAGGGGTCGACTATAAAGAAAACCGACAACATAAGCAAATAAAAGAAGAGAAGACAATAAAAAATGAGGAATACAAACAGAAAATCAAAGATACGAAAAGAAGAGGGAAATCACAATGAAATCAAATATGAGTTGGAATACAAATTGATGATAGAATTGAATTAAAATAGAATGACGATGAATTGCAAACAAAGTGTTGAGCAATAAAAAAAAATACAATGAACGATCTAACATAATGAAATTCAAGGCAAGAAAGAGATATAATCAACTGAAGTGGACGAAATATGATCCAGTGTTATTAGAACGAAAAATCAAATGTAAAAGAAAGAGAGAAAGGAAAAGAAACATGAAATCAGATGTGGGAATCAGAGATTCCGTCATTGTTGCACGTACGTAGGTTGATCTTGTTGCAAACAAATCATTTCTACATGGGTGCTTTGATTAAAAGAAAAGAAAAAAAGAAGAAAAAAAAGGGAAAAATCAGAAAATAAGATGAAAGGGGAAAACAAAACATAAAAAAAGAAAATGAAGGGAAGTATCACTTACCTTGGCCTTGGCGTTGTAGGATGGTCGGCTTCCTCCAGCTGACTGGAATAGGAAACCACAGAAGTCCAGGAAAGAAAGAAGATGGAGAAGAAGATGCGAGAAGAGCAAGCGGAGGGGTGAAAGACGGATGAAGAGAGCTTCTCCTGCGTGCCTCTTTTAAAGAGGTGGAAG
This sequence comes from Nuphar pumila, assembly GCF_984573655.1. Classification (NCBI taxonomy): domain Eukaryota; kingdom Viridiplantae; phylum Streptophyta; class Magnoliopsida; order Nymphaeales; family Nymphaeaceae; genus Nuphar; species Nuphar pumila. The sequence continues at coordinate 87,178,331 of NC_143259.1, forward strand.
AAAGTTCGGGAAGGGATCCATGTTGTTAGGGATTGACGGTTGATAAAGCAAAGAGAGGGAGAGAGGCCACTGCGGCTTCTCTTCGTAACGGAAAGCCGTTAGGCTTATTTTCAATGGAGGTCCGATATTTTTTATGAAATTTTCAAGAGGATTTTATGTTTTAATGTTTTTCTAAATAATGAAAGAGGCTATTTTCTTCTGAAATCTTTTTCCATTTTTCTTAGAGGAGTTCTAAAAACTCAAGGGTTTTTTAGGGAAACGGGACCCAAATAAGTCTTTTGAAAGTTTCTGTAAAAAAAATATTTATTTTGAAGTTTAAAGATTTTCTGAAAATGAGGTTTTTGGCAAATAGTAGAGTTAATTTTGGAAATCGAGTTTCAGAAATGGATGTGGGTCCGAGAATTTGAATAAAACGTTAAAATTCAGATTCTTGAATTGAGATCGGACCCTGAGCTGAGAAAAACCTCTGAGAAATATAAAGAATTTGAAATTTTTGATTTTTTGGAAAAATAAGAGATCCGGGATCAGAATTGGATCCAGATATCCGATTTGGATCGAAAATTGGGCCAGAAATGAAGATTGAGCCTGGATTCCAGTGAATCCTAGAAATGAATGGAAATTTGATTAAAAATTGACCCGATTATTCAGAAGACGGAGGTCAGGGGCAAAGAAGGAATTTTTAGATTTTTGAAAAATTTGGGGTGTTCACACTCAACCATCATCTTTTTGAACAACCAATATATAGCAGGATCAATCTCATTCTTGTTGTCCTGAACTCCTTCTCTGGCAAACCTCTGAGAGTCCATTTCTCACTTTCTGCTTGTGACTGAGGTGCTAGAGTGGTGCGGTCTTTGTCTGAACCACCCGACAATGCCAAATGCTCTCTGTAGGACAGAATGGGGCCTTTTTAGAAAGATTTTGGAAGAAACTTTGAAAGAAGAAGAAATGAAATTGACAAAAGGATATCCCATCACTAGGGATTGAGTCTGCACGAAAGGTATGACAATCATTTTGTTTCTCCGTGAAGATAGACAATTTAGAATATGACCAACTAAAAAAAGGACATCTTTTGACGAAAGAGATTTTTATTGCAAAAAGGCAAGGAATAGATTTAGAAGATAGAAGAATTTTTTTTTTTTGAAAATAGAGTGTAAATTTTGAAAATTTTGAAAAATTGCAGGCAAGATCAAAAGAATTAAAGAAATCAGAAGAAGAGAAAAGAAAAATACACCTGGGTTTTAAAAATAAAGGGGAAATTTTGAATAATATATACCTAGGGTTTTGGAAAATATAAAATATCACACAATCACAGATGTACAAACAAGGATGCACAAACAACACTCCCTAAAGCTGACTCTAAATGCAATATTTGAAATGGCTGATAGGACCTTAATCCTAACTCTAAGATTTAGATCATCTGATTCCAATCAAGCTATGCTGATATACTCAAGCCGAAGCTCGAAGTACATGGCATATAAAATATTTCTCTGGTTCTAAGGTAAAGGCTTCCCAACATCCTTGAGCACCTACCGATATACCTCAGACTATGGCCCTTAGGTACGTGGTAGGAGGGCGCAAACCCAGATAAGTGGTCCAGTTGTGAGGCTCTTTCCCGAACTATGGTTCAGTGAGACAACCCAGCAACGTGAAGACCGGGGCAATATAGGTAGGGATGTTTTTTGAAAACATGCAATAAATCAGAAAGCTCTAATGCAAGTCCTAAAAGAGATAGAATTTAAATGAAGAGAAGCATACACTTGCATACATTGTTTGCATTCAATCCCTAGAATTGAGGAGAGTTGTATTGCAGACCTAAGTCTAAGTGAACATGGAATAATCTCCTCAATATGGTCCTACCAAACCATACTTAAATCCTATATGCAATAATGTTAGCTTAGGACTGAGTCTAGGCTCCTAGGGTTTACATAAAAATGAAGTTGACAAAAGACTTAGATAATATCAAAGCAAAGAAAAAGGCACAAATTCGATCGGACGAAGACGGGTCCCATCACGGTCGCCAACTCCTGTGATCATGCAAAAATTTTCTCTTGTTCCTCTTTTTCCTTTCTCTTCGCCTTTCTAGCCTCTATTCCCTTTTTGAAGGGGAATAAAGGACAAAAAAGAAGAGAGAATGAGAAAAAGGAAGAAGAGAGAGGAACTCTTTTGCAAGGTCTCATCTGACCAAAATTTTTTGAAAATGTTTTAAAATTACTCGCCTCCATTTTGAAAATTTGTGGGAAAATGGAGAGATGGGGTTTGCTCGTCGGTACAAGGTTCGACCGTTCCTGGCGCCTTTACCAGGGGTAATCGAACCAAGGATCGAATTATATGCCTTTTCCTTTGCTAAGATATCATCTAAGAATTTATTCTAAGTCTAAATGCACAAAGAGTCATGCTTGTGCGATGCAAAGATGTATGCTCTTTTTGAAAAAATGTTTTAGAAATTTTCAAGTGTTTTTGAGATGAACTTGATAATGGAGTGAATAAATGGTTTTGAAAGTTGAATCTAACTTAGAACTTGAGATAGATCAGAAAAGATATTTGAAGTTCTAAGTCTTTGAAATAATCAGAGTTGGGAAAATAAATTTTGAATTGAAAAGAATGATTTGAAGCTGAGAGAAAAAGAAATGAAGTTTCAAAGTCAAAATGGACTTCGAATTTGAATTTTGAATCTGGATTTTGAAGTAGAGGTGGAATTTGAAATGGAATTGAATTCCAGATTTTTTTAGAGTTCGAAATCAGGGTGGAATTTTGGGTTTAAGAAATCTAAAAAGAATTTAAAATAGAATTGGATTCAAGAAGTCCAGATGGAATCTGAGAATGGATTTGGTTTTGAAATCTGATTTTGGGAATGGAATTAGATTGAAAATCGGGAATCAACTTTGAATCCGAAGTCTGAATCCTAAATGGAATTTGGATCCGAAGTCTAGAATCCAAAACAGAGTTAGATCCGAAATCTGGAATCCTAAATGGGATTGGATCCGAAGTCTCGAATCCAAGATGAAGTTGAATCTGAAATCTGGAATCCTAAATGAAATTGAATTCGAAGTCTGGAATCCAAAATGGAGTTGGATCCTGAAATCTGGAATCATAAATGCAATTTGGATCCGAAGTCTAGAATCCAAAATGGAGTTGGATCCAAATTTTGAAATCCTAAATTGAATTGGATCTGAAGTCTAGAATCCAAAATGGGGTTGGATTCTGAAATTTGGAATCCTAAATGGAATTTAGTTCCGAAGTCTCAAATCCAAAATGGAGTTGGATTCGAAATTTGGAATCCTAAATTGAATTGGATCCGGAGTCTGGAATTCAAAATTGGAGTTGAATCCAAAAAATTGAATTGGATCCGGAGTCTGGAATCCAAAATTGGAGATTGGATTTTGAAGATCCAAATGGGACTTGTTGATGGATCTGGATTTTAGAAATCCAGTTTTGAATTTTTTAAAATTTAGGAAAAATCAAATTTTGAGATTCAGAATTAATCTCAAAATCTTGATTTTGAATTGAGAATCAAGATTCCATCTTTAGATAGAACTTTGAAGATAAAAAAAAAAAACTTGATTTTAAACTTGAGTTTTGAAATCAGGAGATGAATCAGAAATTTCAAAGTTGAATTGAACTTTAAAATTGGATTTTGAGATATTAAATTGAATTTGAAATTAATCCTGGAAATGAAGTTGGAATTTCAAAGTTGATTTGAACTTTGAAATTTGATTGGAAATTGAATTTTGAATACAGAAAGGAATTTGAAATCTCAAAGTTAAATTGGACTTTGAGATTCAAAATAAGATAGAATTGAGAATGAAAAGATGAATTGGAATTTATAAGAATTGAAGATTGATTTGAGAAGTGAAGAAGTTACTCAAAATCACTTGGATTTTTGAAAAAGGGAATTTTGAAAATATGATATAATTCTATCCTAAATGATGAATGAATTAAAGAATTTTGAGAATGTATTTTGAAAAAGCATATTTGATTCTTTAAATGAATTGAAATAAGATTGAAGATATAATACATCCCTGACTATGGTCATTGAATGTATTATATAGTAATCGTATTTAAATTCAAATGGAGAATAAAATACATTTTGGTGCCTTTATAGAGTTTTAAATGAAATTAACTCTCAATATATCCTGACTATGGCCATTGATATATATCTTGAGTTAATTTTAAATTAAACTCTAATAAAGGAGGAAAATATTTGAAAATATGATGATTTTTGAAAAAGGATCTAGTATAGATCCAATGTTATTCCATAAAAGATGAAAATCCTAAGTTTTGTTCACATCCTGACTATGGCCATTGATGCAAATCGTCAACTTAGAATTTAATCACCTCCTATTAGAATGGTGAACGATTCGTGTTCCCATTTGTGGGTTTTTGGAAAATAAAAGAAAAATAGTATGAAACGGGCAATTTATGATATGCTCATACATTCTAATCTAATACGGGAAAGTAAAGATTCTTATTATTCCATCATTGTAATCTAACTATTAGAATTCGGAAATTGAAATGTAAATCACAACTTCTGAACTAAGGAAGGAAATAATATTTCCCATACATTTTCTGCAAAGAAATGGGTTAGCATAAGATAACAAAATGCCAAATACAAAGAGGAAGTGAAAATGTTATGCTCAGATTAAAAAGCTTATGATTATATGGTGCAGATATAATGCCTAAACTAAAATGCATGTCGTGAAGAGGTTGCACAGAATATACAAAAGAGTGGGGTGCCATGATATCATATAACATGGTGTAATGTCATAGATGAATTACAAAACAAGAGGGGTAAGCCTTGTAAGTATGGAAAGTAGGAAAGGGTGATGGTCGTGGTGTATTAATATACAAAACATGAAAATGTTATGCTAACAGAAGAAGTCAAAATGGATAAGTGTTGTGGTGATGCCAAATATTGTTGTAAATGTTACAGCAATATAAGACATGGTTGTAGATGTTGTGAGCACTAACAACAATTCAAAGTATTTGTTGTAAGTGTTCAACACAAAACATTTGTTGTAAGCACTTACAGCAATAGCAAGCAGTTGCTGTAAGTGTTTACAGCAATACAAGATATTTGTTGTAAGTATTTACAGCAAGACAAAACACTCGCTATAAGCACTTACAGCAATAAGACATTTGCTATAAGCACTTACAACAATACAAAGTATTTACTGTTAGTGTTTACAGCAATGCAGGATATCTACTGTAAGTATTTAGGTGGCTGAAGGGTACTGGGAAAGGTGAGATGGGGAACAATATGGTTTTTCAGGAAATACAGGTGGTGAAGGATGGCCAGTGTTGAAGGTATGGTGCTGAACAAATGCAATGTTGGGAGGTGTTGAAGAGATTTTACAAGGAGTGTGCTGTAAGACAATGGTTCTAAGTAGGTGAGAAATGGTGTTACGAGGGTCATGGTAGGTTAAGTGTATGTACATGCCGGAGGCAAAGAAGGTAGAGCCGAATGCTAATACGATGCGAAAATATAACATACATACTTGATGATATTCTGTTTTCACTATTTGAAGGCAATGGAGCAAGAGGTGTTCATGATGTACTAAAAATAAATGAAACTCTATAGGTGATAAGTGTAGGAAATATGCCGATGTTAGTGTGCATGGAAAATGGAGATATGCAATGAGTGTGAAATGGTGCAGCTAAAGGGATCTCGCATCAAACTTACTGAGAATGATTCCAATATTTATATCAGTGGCAACAAGATGTGGTTGTAAAGGATGTGCAACCAGGCATTAGATTGGTTTGTTGTGCCCACCTATAAATTTTGCTAAGACATTTGAAATATCCTCATCTGACAAGATACGTATCTGAATAATGGCAACCGAAGCTATACTAGCAACAGTAGCAGCAGCTTGAGATGTTAGGCACTGGAAGTTGGTTCTATTTGAAAATTGAGAGACCATTTGGGTTATTTGCCATCGAGGCACAACCCTTTTAGTCACAGAGGATTCACAACCCCAGTTACAACTCTAAAACACCCTGTATAAAGTTACAAGCAGTATGACAGAAAACTCCCAAAAAAATGCATATCTCCATCAGAATGCTCTTCAGCACACTGCACCATACTTCAGACCATTCTGAGAAGCATGTCCATTAGTATGTTAGCACCAAGAAGATGAAGAGCCTCTACCAGGCCAATCAACCAAGATGTACATGGTTGTTCCATGGAGCCAACAACACCTCAGAAATTACTGCAGCTTGCCCTATTAGTTGATCCATATTTTGCAATGACGAAATGGACTTCTCATATCAAATCCGAAATGCACCCCTATAATGTAATGGCATATAAACAGGAAAAAAAAAGAAAAAGAAATAGAGGCGGTATGACAGTATGAGAAGGATAAAACAGGTAAGATGCATGGATGAAATTGATTAACAAGCTAATTGATAAAATGGATGAATGGATGCATCTTCATAGTGTATGCAGATGAGATGCGATAATTCGGACATAAGGGAAATAGGCCCATGTAGATCTATCGCAGAGAACGTAGTTAGGATAAAATCTCGAATGAAAACAAAACTATATGGATGCAGAAAGAGGGAGCCCATAAATGACATACTTGATATACGAATATATGAATATAGGATGGACACAATGCTACCATATCAGTTTGAGTGCTCAAAGGCAGGTGCCCAAAATCGGGTTGCAATCATGCAGATATCAAGTTCCCCAAGCAATACAACAATTTCACCATATTTTAACTTTAGTCACCAAAGCAAAGCCAGAAGAAAGGAAACATTCATACGAGGACAAAAACTTCATTCATGCTACTGAATTACCACAGAAAGGGTTCTGAGATGAATAACTGATAAAATAGATTGACGAACCGTGCTTAATGCTTACTATTTAATGCTGATGAGCCTCAAAATTAATGAAATAAAATGGATGGGATAAGGTGAATTAAGCAAGTAATCAATGGATCAGATGAAATGATTGAAGCACACGGATCAATGGGTTTACACAGTAATTAACAAACCAAATACATGAACCCAACAGATAAGCCCGCAGATTTGAGCGATTGTTAATACATCAAATGCCTAAACCAACAAATGAATACATTGATTCAAGCCTCTGTTAATAAATCGACTATGTAGACCTCTAAGAAACCAAGGTGAAGACGCACTTATTCATGGATAAACAAGAAATCACTGTTACGACCATCAAGATCAATCGGTCATTAATCCAACATCCGACCGATAGTCGAAACAAGGATCCGACCAACAATGGACGATCAAAGTACTGACCGATTGTTGAAAAGAAAACTAGAAAACCAGACATAAAAGAGAAACATAAATGAAAAAAAATAAATCATAGTAGATTGGGACATGAATTAGCATTATGATCTACGGTCTGATAATTAGAATATCGACATATATAGAATTTTTTGGACTCCAAAACCAACAGAAAGAAAAATGCTAAAAGAAGATGCTGGAATCGAGTCATTCCTGTTAATGTTACACACAGGCAGACCGATGTTGCTATAAGCAACTCGATGCTGCCCAAAAGAGAATGAACGAAATGAGAGGCAATGGAGGATTCTTACCCTAATTGCTTCCAGCTGAGGGGGCGAGGTGAGTGAGGGAGCAGACTCGATCGAGAGGAGAGGGCGGGGGTGAGAGCAGATCTCCAAAAACAATCGATGATCTTCGCCTTCCCCTGCGACCTCTCTTTATAACGAGAGGCCGTTAGGCATTTTATGATTATGGTCCTTTCAAATCTTGAAAGTTTTCAAAAATAATGTCATTTTCAAAAGTTTTTGTTAAAAGAGGTTTTTAGTAAAAACAAGTTTCAAAAGAGAGGATTTTTGAACTGTTTTTCATATTTTCTTTTTCTTTTTCTCTTTTTTTTTATTCTTTTCTTCATGTTTTCTGCATTTTTTTGTATTTTTGAAATAAAACTCTAAACATACGAGAAAACAAAGGATTTTGAAATATTTTTGTAAAATTTGAATATTTACAAAGAAGGGTTTTTCAAGGATTCAAAGCTATTCTGTAAAAAAAATTCTTCAGAAAATGGGTTTGGATCCAGGCTTTGAGGGAATATTTGAGTTTTTAACTTCGTATTGGGAAATACAGAGCCGTGGATCCAACAGGATACCGGATGGACTGCCCGAGCCTTTTATAAATTATTTTTGGTATTTTTGGAAATTCAATTTGAAAATTGGATAACGAGGCTCAGATTTGGGATTTTGGCACTAGATCCGGATCCGAAATCGAGTCAGATAACAAAAATAGATTTGATTCTAGTAAATTTGAGAAATAAACTGGATTTTTGTTTTAAAATGACTCAATTTACTCAGAAAATGAGGGTCAAGGGCAAAAAGAGAATATTTACAAGATTTTGAAAATTTTGGGGTGTTCACAAAGTGTTGAGCATTGTCTGGTGTAACATTGGTCTGGTTTGAACTATTGTTAAACTTCATAAGGGATCCATCAAGTTCGCCCTCCTCTGTTCCCTCATTCAGAACATATGTGGGGCTACAACATCTGCTAAGACCAACAACGATGAATGAAGCTCTGTTGGATAGATGGCTGGTAAGAAGTCTGGCCTTATTGCCTTGATTGATACGGAGGGAACATCTACATCTCTAAAAGGCCTGTGCAATCATTTGTTGGATTCGTGTGCTTTATCCACCATGAAGGATTGAATCTACAGAAACCAGCATGCTGCATGTGAATCTGAACATACAATACCATGGTCTACAGGTTTAGCTCACAGAAATTCTTTTATGTGATTCGGTTTAGTGAAGCCCAACCATTGATATAGCTAGTCGTATGGTGATTCATCAAAATACATCATCTAAATCGCTTGCCAGAAGGTATGTCTTACTCCTTTAGCAGGGTGAATACCATCTTCATGTCACGTTAGATTCTTGTAAGTCATTGCCTCTTATCATGCCCTGTAATTGTACTTATGCAGGTTTTCAACAAGCATTTGCATTTTATCTTATTGAGTTGTAATTATCACAGTATTGCAATGTTATATCATGTTATATTGCTGCATATTGCATGGTTTCTCCTCCCTTATGAATATCATCTGATATTACCACAACTTCAATCCATTTGTGTAATTAACATTCAGTCCATCATATCACTCTCATCAGATGCAGTTCATCACCCTACCTTAGGTGCTCTCCTTAGATTTCCTGTGATATGTCTATGTCATCAAACTACCCCCCCCCCTGTTATACTGTACACTTTCTTTATCATTGCCTGTGTGTTTTCCCAATCTTACTTCCAACACCAACATATCCACAGCATCACCTTGTTGCGCCCTCCACTCCACCTACCTCTGTTACATTCACATAGTGTATCCATGTTGTGGCTCATCTAGGCACCTACATGCTATCACCCATTTGCACAACCTGCGCTAACCTCCCAGCCATGCCCCCACTTCACTCAGCATATCATAGCACTCCCCTTATATTGCAATATCCACCTACTCCACCAATATCTATGGTTGTAGCCTCCTACATGCCTACGGTAGTGCCAATGCACTACTCTAGCCTCCCCACTTGATATTTGCAGTTGCATTAGCTGTGGCTTCATCCTTGGGCACCACAAAGAGGTGCTAAACACTTCACTAGCACCTCTGCATACCTATTGCTATGCCTGCATACCTGTTGAATCACTGTACAAATGTGTTGAGAAACTATGTTTTGATGATACATAATATGATATGCTGTCATACATGATAAATATGTGATATGCTTTCATGCGATATGATAAATATGATATGCCTTCATGAATATGTTATATTATGACTGAATATGATATGTCATGCATTTAACGAGTATTTGATGCAAGGTTATTTCACCTAAGAAGAATGGAGACAACCTAATCAAGTACAACTATTTGATGCAATCATACTACTCTAAAGAAAAAGCTTGATGGGCCATACATTCATAAAGAATATCCAAAGAAGATCGGCTACTTCAAGATGAAGACTTTTTTCTTCTTTAGAGTCATATGTAACAGAACCTTCAGAAGCATGCATATTTCATATTACACTATATGCTTTAAATATCATAACAGCTCATGATTTCAAAAGCATTAATTGTACCTTCTAACAAGCATTTATGAAAAAGACAACTTGAAAAGATATAAAAGCTAATGATTTCAAATATGAAAGAAAAAGACAAAATGTATTAACTCATAATATACAATCGTTCATCTTGAATTGACGATTTGAGAAAACAAATATTATTTTATACAAAACTACTTATTGTTTAAACAAGACAATTAAGTTTGGAAAGGACTTTTTATTTATTTAATACACACCCAAGAATGTCGACTTATATTCAAAGCCATCATTCCTTTTGTAAACATAAAATGTCACCTCAAAAAGCATTTGAGAAATGACCATTTATAAATACAGTACTTAACAAAGCATTTATTGTACTTACATACATTTAACCAAAGAAGTGATGATTTGTAAGAAAACTATTAATATACTATAAATCATTAAATTGAGTAAAGACAAAATTACACGTCAACGTTCAATGTACTACAAATCATTTATGATGAGAAAAGACCCATTACAAATTAAAACTCATTTTTATAAACAACGTATAGTGTACCTCAAATATTAAATTTTATGGAATGACGACTTTTTGAAAAAGTAATATAGTACACATATCATTTCACACACTCTTTTTATGACCTGACACCTCACAAAAGGACAATCATTTAAAAAAACAACGACTAATTTCAAAAAATTATATATATGCAAACAAAATAATATATCAGAGACACATGTGAGCTTTCAAAAAGAAAAACTACTACTCGATATTCTGAAAAAGCGCTTAGAAAAAGAAAGAGAAAAGAAAGAGAAAAAGACAAGAAAATCTCTTTGACAAAAGAATCAACTGTGTGTGAAAAAGAAAAGAACATTATGTTCCTCTGAGAGATTATTCTATCAAATTTTCAAAGAGAGAACATTCTGAGAATCTTCATACGTGCATTCATACTCTGCATATCATTCTGAAGGTTCTTTATGAAAGTGTTGTAACTTTCTGTTATCTACTGTATCCCTTCTCTGTTGAGAGAAGTAGACCTCTAAGAAAGATGGTGTATCCCTTCTCTGTTAAGAGAAATAGACCTCTGAGGAAGAGAGTGTTTCCCTTCTCTGTTGAGAGAAGTAGACCTATGAGGAAGAAGGTATTGTACTATTTATCCCGTAACACGAATTTTATAGTGAAAGGCTCAAGTGTTTTACTTGGGGACTGGACGTAGGTCAGTAACTCGACCGAACCAGTATAAATCATGTGTTTACTGTGTTGTGCCTTATTGTCTTTAATTTTATTTTATCGATCTATATCATATTTCACTATTCACCCCCCCCCCCCTCTAGTAGAATTTCATTTGGTATCAGAGCAAGTTTTGCTGGTTTCGACATAACATGTCTTCCATCACAAATGGCATCAACCTTTTATGCTCGTGACATCGAAGGTCAACACACATCTCGCCCTCCCTTCTTCAATGGCTCCAACTATGGATACTGCAAATGCAGGATGGCCATATTTTCCAAGTCTATAGACTTTGTTGTGTGGAAAATGGTTGAATGTTCATACACGTCCCCATCTTCAGACTATAGTTTATGGTCTGATGAAGAAAAGAAGATGGCAAATCTAAATACAAAGGCTATGAATGCTTTGTATTGCGCCATTGATCAAAATGAATTTAACAGAATATCAGTCTGTGAAACTGCATATGATATTTGGCACTCTCTGGAGGTTATCCATGAAGGAACCAACAGAGTAAAAGAAGCTAAGATCTTATCTCTGGTTCGAAAATATGAGCTATTCAAAATGAATAAAGATGGACCCATCACAGAGATGTTTACTAGATTCACCAACATCACCAACGATCTTAAATCTCTGGGAGAAACCTATTCCCAGACCGATAAGGTGAAGAAGATCTTGAGATCTCTTACAACTGACTGGGAGAAAAAGACCACAGCTATTGAAGAAGCTCAAGATTTATCCAAGCTTACCCTGGATGACTTGATAGGCAATCTTATGGCCTATGAAGTTCATATGAAAGAAATAAGGGAAGAGGAACAACCTACAAAGAAAAATCTAGCCTTCCCAGTCATTACTGAGAATAAGGACTCAGAAAAGGAATATGAAATTTTGCTGCTTACTCAAAAATTTCAGCGCTTCATGAGAAAGAATAGGCTATCAAATAAGCACAAGAAAAAGAAAGACTTCAAGGAAGATACCATGTGCTATCAATGCAATAAGTCAGGTCACGTAAGACGAGATTGTCCTCTTCTAAAAAGAAAATCCAAAATCGAGGAACCAAAGAAAAAATTCTTCAAGAAAAAGGCTCTACATGCTCAATGGGATGATTCAGAACCATCCACAAGTGAAGAGTAGAGTGACGATGAAGCCGAAACTGCAAATATGTGCTTCATGGCAGAAGAAAGCTCTGTAAGTAAATCTTCTGATTTTTCTTTTGATGAACTTCTAAATGCATTTCAAGAACTCTTTGAAGAATCTAGGAAAACGATTCTCAAAAACAAAATTTTAAAATCCGAAAATTTAGAGCTTTCCCAGAAAAATGAAAAACTCAGTGTTGAAAATGTTGAGTTGAAAAAGAAAAATTTTATTCTTACTTCTGAAATCAGTTCTACTAGTTCCAAGACTAAAATTTTTCAAGTAAAAAATTCAGAATTAAAAAGCAAAACTGAAAACCTTATGAAAACGGTTTTCAAGTTTACCAAAGGGAAAGAGAACCTAGACAAACTCCTATCCTCTCAAAAATTCTCTTTTTACAAGAATGATATTGGTTACTCTCATCTAAATAGACCTTCTTGTATGAATCAAAGGACTACAATTGTCAAAGGTTCTACTGAGCCTAAGCAGGAGTATTACAACTTCAATTTTAATATCATGTACTCCTCTAAGTCTGTTGACAAACCCAAATCAAAATGGATATGGGTTCCAAAGTCTAACAAAAAGGGACCCGATCGGGTACCAAAAATAAGTTTTACTTGATCTATTGCAGGCACTAAAAAAGAAGAACAGATGGATACTAGACAGTGGATCTTCAAAGCACATGACAGGACATTCGGATCTTTTTGTTGTTCTTCATCATAAAGAAGGAGGAACTGTCACCTTTGAAGATAACAACAAAGGATTAATAATTGGTTTTGGCAACATTGGTAACATCGATAAACCTCTTATTAAAGACGTTCTCCTTGTTAAAGGTTTAAAACATAACCTCTTAAGTATAAGTCAAATGTGTGACAAAGGATATAATGTTAGCTTTAAACATGATGCATGCCTCATAGCAGACACCAACGAAAATATTATTTTGAAAGGTATAAGAAAAAATAATATATATGAATTACACCTAGAGAATATTACTGAACACTGTCTTATAGCTAATAATGACTCTCAAAATTTATGGCATATAAGAATGGGACATGTTAACTCCAAATATATGTCTAAATTAGCTAAAAATAACTTGGTACGTGGGTTACCTAAAATATCATTTAAAAAGGACTATTTTTGTGATGCTTGTCAATTAGGAAAATTGTCAAAATCATCCTTCAAATCAAAAAATGTCGTGTCAAGTAAAAGACCTTTAGAGATTCTTCACCTGGACCTTTTCTGTCCTTCTAGGATAGCTAGTCTAAATCATAATAAATATGCATTTGTCATTGTTGATGATTACTCAAGATTCACTTGGGTAATACTTTTGAAAAATAAAAGTGATACGTTTTGTAAATTTGAAATTTTATGTAAAAAGCTACAAAATGAGAAATCTTCTACAATTGTTAAAATTCGTAGTGACCATGGAGGAGAATTTGATAATGATCTTTTTGTAAATTTTTGTAACTTGCATGGTATCTCTCATAACTTTGCCTTTCCTAGAGCTGCACCTCAAAATGGTGTAGTAGAAAGAAAGAATAGAACCATTCAAGAATTTGCTAGAACTATGCCCCAACATAATAATCTTGCTAAATATTTTTGGGCTGAAGCTGTTAACACTGCATGCTATATCTCAAATAGAGTTCTTATCAGGCCCTTATTGAATAAAACTCCCTATGAACTATTCTATGACAGAACTCCAAGAATAGACTACTTCAAAGTCTTTGGGTGTAAATGCTTTATCCTTAACACAAAAGATAGCCTTGATAAATTTGATGCTAAATCTGTTGAAGGCATATTCTTAGGATATTCAAGTCATAGTAAAGCATACATAGTTTTTAATAAGAGTACTAATACTATTGAAGAATCTATGCATGTCAGTTTCTGTGAATCTGTTGATCAATCTGTTCATAAGCAGACTAACGATGATGATCTTGAAAGTACAAATTTTTTCTTAGATAACACAGCTAAATCTAATGAAGATGATCATCAAAGAACATTGCTGAAATCAAAGATCATCCTCAAAAGCAGATTTTGGGAGACCTGAGTAAGGGGGGTCAAACAAGAGCTCAGCTGGAACGTATTGCAAATATGACTTTCATTTTTTAACTTGAACCTAAGAATATTGATGAAGTCATCATTGACGAGTTCTGGATGCTAGCCATGACTGAAAAACTTAATCAGTTCCAAAGAAATGATGTGTGAAATCTTGTACCAAGACCAAAAGATCATCAAATCATTGGGACACGATGGATCTTCAGAAACAAGCTGGATGAAACAGGTAATGTTATAAGAAACAAGGCAAGGCTAGTGGCTCAAGGATACAATCAGGAGGAAGGTATTGATTTTGATGAAACATTTGCTCCTGTTGCTAGACTTGAATCTATAAGAATGTTTTTGGCATATGCAAGCTATATGATTTTCAAACTATACCAAATGGATGTTAAAAGTGCATTTTTAAATGGTTTTATAAATAATGAAGTTTATGTAAAACAATCTTCAGGTTTTGAAAATGAACAATTTCCGGATCATGTCTTTAAACTAAAACGTGCTTTATATGGTTTAAAACAAGCACCTTGTGCTTGCTATGATAGGCTTAAAACTTTTTTATTAAAAACCGGATTTTCTGTAGGCAAAGCAGATTCAACTTTATTTGTAAAAATAGTGGATGATCATACCTTAATCGTTCAAATATATGTGGACGATATCATCTTTGGATCTACTAACAATGGTCTTTGTGAAGACTTTTCTAAGTCTATGCAGAAAGAATTTGAGATGAGTATGATGGGAAAACTCACCTACTTTCTTGGACTGCATATTAAGCAAACCAAAGATGGAGTCTTCATCAATCAGTCTAAATATGCTCATGAACTTTTGAAGAGGTTCAACATGAACTCAACTGCTTCAAAGAATAGCCCTATGAGCACAACCACTGTATTGGACAAAGATGAAGATGGTAAGACTGTGAATACAAAGTTATTCAGAGGTATGATAGGATCACTACTTTA
This sequence comes from Nuphar pumila, assembly GCF_984573655.1. Classification (NCBI taxonomy): domain Eukaryota; kingdom Viridiplantae; phylum Streptophyta; class Magnoliopsida; order Nymphaeales; family Nymphaeaceae; genus Nuphar; species Nuphar pumila. The sequence continues at coordinate 87,193,734 of NC_143259.1, forward strand.
TTTAACTGCTAGCCGTCCAGATATCATGTTCAGTGTTTGCTTGTGTGCTAGATATCAATCAAATCTAAAGGAATCATATCTTAAAGTTGTAAAAAGAATAATGAGATATCTAAAGTGAACAATTGATTTTGGGTTATTTTATTCAAAATCATCTATATTTGATTTAATCTCATACAGTGATGCTGACTTTGCTGGAAGTAAATCTGACAGAAAAAGCACAAGTGGAACATGTCATATTCTAGGGCACTCACTAGTTTCATGGTTCAGTAAGAAACAAAATTGCGTATCACTATCAACTACTGAAGCTGAATATATAGCTGCAAGCCTAGCATGTACACAAGTCATCTGGATGAAACACACATTAAAAGACTTTGGTTTAAAATTTGAAAATACAACTATTTTGTGTGATAATACAAGTGCTATCAATTTATCTAAAAATCCTATTCTTCACTCACATACAAAGCACATTCTAATACGACACCACTTTTTAAGAGAACAAGTCTTAAACAACATAATCAAACTGGAATTTATACCCACTAATAAACAATTAGCAGATATTTTCACTAAACCTTTAAAAAATGAAGACTTTATACGAATTAGAAGAGAATTAGGAATATATAAACTAAGTGACTTATAATTAATCATACTTTTTTGTAGTTTTACTTAGATAAAACTTTGCAATATCTTATGATTTATTTTATCTTTTATATACTTTCTTTTCAAATCTGATTCCTTCTTGTCGATTCTTATTTTTTTATTCTTATCATTGTTTTTATCTCTCGAATATATTGTTTTTCTTTTCTTGTCTCATCATCTCTTTTACCACTTTTTCAAAGTAAAAAAGAGTCATTCTCATATTCACGTACATTCATAAAAACCATAAGTTTTTTAATACAAAACAAATACTTTATGTTACTCTTTTCTTTCAAAATGTCATATCTTTCAAAGTACACATCACATGATGACCTATCTCCTTTCACGCCTATCCATAAAAACCACTTTCACATAAGCAATCATAACTCTCTCTTGTCTCTTTCTCAAAGCATCCCTTATGAATATTGAATCTATCTTCTTTAAGTAAAATCATTTTTTATATATACCAACTTGTTGTTTGTCTTATTAGGCTATTATTCAACCTTCTATTTCACATGGTATTACTTTATAGTATTCCCTTCTCACGATATCTTTTATTTTCCTCATTCCAAGACACTTCATATCCCAGCACCTCTTTAATCGAATTCTTCAAAATCCGTGGGTCATTATTTACATTGTGCAACACACTTCTTTGTTTCTATTCATCTCTCCTCTTTTGGCCATCCGTTTTCAATCACATATAATAATTCCAAAGAGCACTCCATAGTCAAACCATGACTACTCTCTCAATACAATGGACTCTCCTATATCAAGGTTTCCTTATAATGAAAAATAATTTTCGAAACTATGTTCTTTTGTCATCTATCATAATATAATAAATTCTCATCAACACACTCTTCCAAAGAGTGATTTGATCTCTCATTCACGAGTGCCTTAAGATATAAATAGATATTCACGAGTAATGCGCCCAACTAAAGTCCAAACTTTATTCACTTCAATTGTCATTCACTTGTGATTATAATAAATTTCATCCTTCTATTTAATAAAATGATTCACTCTTCACGAAATCATCACCTATTCGAAAACTTCTATCAACCTACATCCTCTCCAAGTTCATTTCTTATTCTCTCAAGTTACTCACCATGGCCTCCTCTTTCAAATCCTTCTCGAATGATGTCAGCATGATTGAATCCTCTGAACTGAGATATCCATATCTCATTCACAACTACAATTACGTAAGCTCTCTTCTCATCCAAACAGGTAGGTTAGTCCACTTCCATGACTTCACCTCCTTTGATCTTGAAACTTCCCTACAAGACTTTGTTTCAATTTTAGGATCATCAAACAATGTGTCTTATTATCCCCATCTCATCAAGATTTTTTATACCAACCTCTCGGTGAACCATGATCAAACGACTATCACCACCATGGTCCATGGTAAAATAATTTCCTTTGACATTCACTCGTTAGGGTGCATTCTGAACCTTCCATCCTATGGAATCGAACTACCAAACATAGTACTTATCGATCATACTGTGTTCAAAAAAGTACTTCACTCCACACAATCCACCCACTTTCTGTGGTATATGAGCAATCTAAAACCTCATGCTCAGCTTGAGTCAAAAATCCTATCCCACAATATCTTTCCCAAACAACCGTCCAAGGGATTCGTGCCAAACAAAATCTCTCTTTTAATCTATGCAATCTTTTGTTCCTTCCCAATCAACTGGTCGAGCATCATATTCAACAACATGATTAATTTTCGTGCCTTTCGTTCACTTCTATTTGGATATTTTATCACTCATATTCTTAAGTACTTCAATGTGCCACTTCACAATGACGTCGTCTCCTATTCTACACATGCATATGATACTTACTTCTCCGAAGAAGGGTCACCCCCACAACATTCTGACGATGAAGGCCCTAGTGAGGCAGATCTGGCGCCGACATCTGAACTAGATATATTCTCATCTCTGGTAGATGTCCAAAACACACAGGATCTTCTGCTGAAGAATCAAGCCTCTATGCAGCAAACCTTTCACTCACTGAAGATTGGCCAAGATGCTCTCCTTCGCAAATTTCATCCCTCGTCTGATTCCGAATGAACTAATTTTTTTGGTCTGTAATAATAACTTTTCTACTCTGATCCCTCTTTTTTGTCAATGACAAAGGGGGAGAAAAACCTATCTCTCCTATGTAGGAGAAATTCAATTTCCTTAAACTTAAACTTTTACTTATGTTTTTTTCTTATGCATTTTTTATGATATCATATTCAAATTATCATTATGCATATGGCTCATTGATAGGGGGAGCATATATTGTCATCATCAAAAATGGGGAGAATGTTGAGAAACTATGTTTTGATGATACATAATATGATATGTTGTCATACATGATAAATATGTGATATGCTTTCATGCGATATGATAAATATGATATGCCTTCATGAATATGTTATATTATGACTGGATATGATATGTCATGCATTTAACGAGTATTTGATGCAAGGTTATTTCACCTAATAAGAATGGAGATAACCTAATCAAGTACAACTATTTGATGCAATCATACTACTCTGAAGAAAAAGCTTGATGGGACATACATTCATAAAGAATATCCAAAGAAAATCGGCTACTTCAAGATAAAGACTTTTTTCTTCTTTAGAGTCATATGTAACAGAACCTTCAGAAGCATGCATATTTCATATTACACTATATGCTTTAAATATCATAATAGCTCATGATTTCAAAAGCATTAATTGTACCTTCTAACAAGCATTTATGAAAAAGACAACTTGAAAAGATATAAAAGCTAATGATTTCAAATATGAAAGAAAAAGACAAAATGTATTAACTCATAATATACAATCGTTCATCTTGAATTGACGATTTGAGAAAACAAATATTATTTTATACAAAACTACTTATTGTTTAAACAAGACAATTAAGTTTGGAAAAGACTTTTTATTTATTTAATACACACCCAAGAATGTCGACTTATATTCAAAGCCATCATTCTTTTTGTATACATTAAATGTCACCTCAAAAAGCATTTGAGAAATGACCATTTATAAATAAAGTACTTAACAAAGCATTTATTGTACTTACATACATTTAACCAAAGAAGTGACGATTTGTAAGAAAACTATTAATATACTATAAATCATTAAATTGAGTAAAAACAAAATTACACTTCAACGTTCAATGTACTACAAATCATTTATGATGAGAAAAGCCCCATTACAAATTAAAACTCACTTTTACAAACAACGTATAGTGTACCTCAAATATTAAATTTTATGGAATGATGACTTTTTGAAAAAGTAATATAGTACACATATCATTTCACACACTTTTTTTATGACCTGACACCTCACGAAAGGACAATCATTTCAAAAAGCAACGACTAATTTCAAAAACCTATATATATACAAACAAAATAATATTTCAGAGACATATGTGAGCTTTCAAAGAGAAAAACTACTACTCGATATTCTGAAAAAGAGCTTAGAAAAAGAAAGAGAAAAGAAAGAGAAAAAGACAAGAAAAGCTCTTTGACAAAAGAATCAACTGTGTGTGAAAAAGAAAAGAACATTTTGTTCTCTGAGAGATTATTGTATCAAATTTTCAAAGAGAGAATATTTTGAGAATCTTCATACGTGCATTCATACTTTGCATATCATTCTGAAGGTTCTTTATGAAAGTGTTGTAACTTTCTGTTATCTGATGTATCCCTTCTCTGTTGAGAGAAGTAGACCTCTGAGAAAGAGGGTGTTTCCCTTCTCTGTTGAGAGAAGTAGACCTCTGAGGAAGAGGGTGTTTCCTTTCTCTGTTGAGAGAAGTAGACCTCTGAGGAAGAGGGTGTTGTACTATTTATCCCGTAACACGGATTTTAAAGTGAAAGGCTCAAGTGTTTTACTTGGGGACTGGACGTAGGTCAGTAACTCGACCAAACCAGTATAAATTTTGTGTTTACTGTGTTGTGCTTTATTGTCTTTAATTTTATTTTATCGATCTATATCGTATTTCACTATTCACCCCCCCTCTAGTGGAATTTCAAAATGCACAGTATGTCACTCACTACATAGCCAATCGTTGTGTAAATGCGCATCTCATCATCCATTATGCATACCTTCACTGAACTAAGGCATTTTGAATGCCTTCTCACATGTAAGTTTTCAATAGACTCAGATATTATATATATATATATATATATATATATATATATATATATATATAGAGAGAGAGAGAGAGAGAGAGAGAGAGATGGTCATATGTTCTCACAAGGTATGTATATATGCATTTCACCATTAATGTAAGCATGGCCACTTGCACATTTATTTCTCCATTAAAATAGGCACAATCATAAGCACTTTTAATAGGTCTTCCTACACTTTGTATTTCCATCATTTCACGCTAACTCACTTTTCTTTTTGCAGGAAACTCATAAGAATTGCTATTTCCTTTTCTAGAATTAGGAATTCTTGTAAATTTTGAGTCAAATCTGATATTGTAATAACTAGATGTTAATGAAAACTTTACATTTCCAGTTTTATATAGAATGAATGAGCATGTATACATCATAAATTGCTTGTTTCATGTCATTTTGCCTTTATTTCAAAAATCTCACAAATGGGAACACGAATGACACGTGCACCATTTTATAAAAGGTGATTAAATCCTAAGTCGATGATTTGCATCAATGACCATAGTCAAGGTGTGAACAAAACTTATGGTTTTCATCTTTTATGGAATAACATTGGATCCACACTTGGACTCTTTTAAAAAATCATTATATTTTCAAATATTTTCTTCCTTTATTAGAGTTTAACTTAAAATTAACTCAAAATATATATCAATGGTCATAGTCAGGATATATTGAGAGTTAATTTCATTTTAAACTTTATAAAGGCACCAAAAATGTGTTTTATTCTTCACTTGAATTTAAATACGATTATTATATAATACATCTTATAACCATAGTTAGAGATGTATTATATCTTCAATCTTATTTCAACTCATTTAAAGAATAAAATATGCTTTCAAATTCAATTTCAAAATTCTTCAACTCATTTTATCATTTAGGATAGAATTACATCATATTTCCAAAAATTCTTTTTTTATTTTCCAAGTGATTTATGAGATAATTCTTCAGATACCTTCTTCATTTCTCAAATCAATTCTTATTTATAAATTTGAATTCAATTCTATCTCATTTCAAGATTCAAAATTCAATTTCAAAGTCCAATTTGACTTTGAAATTTCAAATTCACTTTTTATATTCTAAATTCAATTTCTAATTCAAATCAAATTTCAAAGTTCAATTCAACTTTGGAATTCTAAATTCATTTTCAGGATTCAATTTCAAATTCAACTTAACATCTCAGATCAAATTTTAAAGTTCAATTGAAACTTTGAGATTCCCAGATTCATCTCCTGATTTCAAAATTCAAGCTTGAAAATCAAGTTTCATTTTCTATCCTTCTTCCCAAATTTTGAAAATTGATCTAGGATTTCTCAAATCCAATTTCAAGTTCTATCTGGGTTGCCAAAATCCAAATCTCATCTATATTTCCAAAATCCAGATCCATCTTCTAATTTCATATTGAATTCCAAGTTTCGGATCCAACTTCATTTAGGATTCTAGATTTTGGATCCAAACTCCATTTTTTGGATTCTAGACTTCGGATCCAAATCCATTTAGGATTCCAGATTTCGGATTCAACTCCATTTTGGATTTCAGACTTAGGATCCAATTCTATTCAGGATTCCAGATTTCGAATTCAATTCCACTCCCAATTCCAGATTTTAAATCCAATTCTACTCCCAATTCTAGATTTCAAAATCCAATTCTATCTTGATTTCCAGATTTCAAAAATCAATTCCATTTTTCAGATCCCATCTAGATTTCTTAAACCCAATTCTATTTTCAAACTCCATTTGGATTTCTCAAAACCAAATTTTGTCCTGATTTCAAACTTTAAATCTAAAATTCAATCCAATTTTAAATTTCATCTCCTCTCCAAAATCTAGGTTCAAAATCCATTTTTGACTTTGAAACTTTATTTCCTTTTCTTTTTCTTTTCTATCTCAGCTTCAAAATCATTCTTTTCAATTCAAGATTTATTTTTCCAACTCTGATTATTTCAATACTTAGAACTTCAAATATCTTTTCAGATCCATCTTAAGTTCTAAGTTAGATCCAACTTTCAAAAATCATTTCTTTACTCCATTATTATATTTATTTCAGAATCACTTAAAAAAATCCCAAATTTCCAAGTCATTTTTTTCAAAAGAGCATACATCCTTGCATTCACACAAGCATGATTCTTTGTGCATTTTTAGGATAAACTCTTAGATGATATTTTTAGCAAAGCAAAAAGGCATAAATTCGATCCTTGGTTCGATTACCCCTAATAAAGGCACCAGGAACAGTCGAACCTCGTACCGATGAGCAAATCCCGTCTCTCCATTTTCTCGCAAATTTTCAAAACGAAGGCGAGTAATTTTCAAAACATTTTCAAAAAATTTGGTCAGATGAGACCTTGCAAAAGAGTTCCTCTCTTCCTTCATTTTCTCATTCTCTCTTCTTTTCTGTCTTTTATTTCCCTTCAAAAAGGGAATAGAGGCTAGAAATGCGAAGAGAAGGAAAAGAGGAACGAGAGGAAAATTTTTGCATGATCACAGTATACCATTTTAATAAGAGGTGATTTAAATCCTAAGTTGATTATTTGCATCAATGGCCATAGTCAAGGTGTGAACAAAACTTATGATTTTCATCTTTTATGGAATAACATTGGATCCACATTGGATCTTTTTCAAAAATCATCATATTTTTTTCCTTTATCTAAGTTTAATTTAAAATTAACTCAAAATATATATCGATGGCCATAGTCAGGATATATTGAGAGTTAATTTCATTTTAAACTCTATAAAGGCACCAAAATATGTTTTATTCTTCATTTGAATTTGAATATGATTATTATATAATACATTTTATGACCATAGTTAGAAATGTATTATATCTTCAATCTTATTTTAATTCATTCAAAGAATGAAATATGCTTTTCAAAACCAAAATTTCAAATTTTTTTAAATTCATTCATCATATAGGATAGAATTACATTATATTTTCAAAATTCTTTTTTTTAAATCCAAGTGATCTTGAGATAATTCTTCAACTATCTTCTCTATTTCTCAAACCAATCTTCAATTTCTATTTCAATTCATCTTTCTGTCTTATTTCAAAATTCAAAATTCAATTTCAAAGTCCCATTTGACTTTGAAAATTTGAATTCACTTCTATATTCTGAATTCAACTTTCAATTTAAAAACCAATTTCAAGGTTCAATTCAACTTTGAAAATTCAAATTCACTTTCATCTCCAGGATTTCAATTTCAAATTCAATTTAGCATTTCAGATCAAATTTCAAAGTTCAAGTTAACTTGGAAATTCCCAATTCATCTCCTGATTTCAAGATTTAAATTCAAATTTATTCTTCAAATCCATAAAATTCTATCATTGAGTCTTGATTCTCAATCAAGGTTTGGAGATTGATTCTGAATCTCAGAATTCGATTTTCCCAAGTTTAAAGTCCACTTTTAGATTCAATCTAGGTTTTCAAAAACTCGATCTATCTTCAAAGTCTCATTTGGATTTTGAAAATCCAATTTTATCTTGGATTCTAGATTTAGAATCCAATTTCACCTTGGATTTAGGTTTTCAAATCTAATCTCCATTTTGGATTCCAGACTTCGAATCCAATTCCATTTAGGATTTTAGACTTTGGATCCAACTCCATTTTGGATTCCAGACTTCAGATCCAATTCCATTTAGGATTCCAAACTTTGGATTCAACTCTATTTTGGATTCCAAACTTCGGATCCAATTCCATTTAGGATTCCAGACTTCGGATCTAATTCCTTTTAGGATTCCAGATTTCAGATGCAACTCCATTTTGGATTCCAAACTTCAGATCCAATTATATTTAGGATACATATTTCATATTCAAATCCATCTAGGATTTCAGATTTCAGATCAAATTCTATTCCAAATTTAAAATCCAATTTCATCTAGTATTTCAGATTTCGGATCAAATTCCATCTAAGATTCCAGATTTCAAATCCAGTTCCATTTTCAATGCCTACTTTCAAAAACCATTTTCAAATCCATTTCTTAAATCTGAATCCAAATTCAAATTCCTCTTTTGGGTTCTAAAACTAAGAATTCCTTTTTCAGGGTCAATTCATTCAAATTCAAAATCCATTTTTGACTTTGAAAAACTCCATTTTTCTCAAAATTTTATCTCAGTTTCAAATCTCCCCTTTCTTCATTTCTTCACATTCAAGATTTATTTTCAAATCTTTGATCATTCCGAGAGTTGGGAATTTCAAGTCTCTTCTTCCAGATCTATTTTAAATTCTGAATTAGATTCAAAATCTAACTTTTTTTTTCAAATCAATTTCAACCCTTGGAATCATTTTCTTCACTACATTATCAAATTTATTTCAGAATCACTTGGAAAATCTCTAAACTATTTTTTCAAAAGCATACATTTCTGCATTTGCATTGCACAAGCATGATTCTTTGTGCATTTTAGACTTAGAAGAAATTCTTAGATAATATTTTAGCAAAACAAAAGGCATAAATTTGATCCTTGGTTCGATTACCCCTAGTAAAGGTGTCAGGATTGGTCGAACCTCGTACTGACGAGCGAATCCTGTCTCTCCCTTTTTTCTGCAAATATTTCAAAACAGAGGTGAGTAATTTTCAAAATCTCTTTAAAAATTAAGGTCAAGTGAGACCTTCGCAAAAGAGTTCAGCTCTCTCTTTTTTCTTTTCTCTCTTCTTTTTTTTGTCTTTTATTCTCCCCCTTTAAAAAGGAAAATAGAGGCTAGAAAGGAAAAGAGAAGGAAGAGAAAGAATACAAGAGGAAAAATTTTGTGATGATCACAGTAGGTCATCGTAGGAGTCGAACCTCGAGTCTGCTCTAGAAAACTACCATTTTACCCACTTTTATTAAGAAAATTACCATTTTACCCTTAGGTCATCCCAGACCCCTGGTCAGTCAGAGTCGACCAAGTTCATCTATAAGCTTAGAACAGTTAGAATGTCAGTCATTTCTTGCTTACCTGGACTCACAGTGAGTAGACCATGTTCATTTCTGACTATTCCTGCCAAAATAGGATCATTTCTTCAGAAATAAGCTCATTTCTCACTCAAATCCAAACCAATTGTCTCCTAGTCAGTCATATTCCTTTGAGTCTAGCTTGAGCTCACCAGGAGTTCAAGTGCTCCAGTTTTAGTTCAAAACCACTTACAAGTGTCTAGGAGCCTATTTTAGCCCATTTCAGTTCTTTCAGCTAAAATTGTGCTGAATCCAGTCAGTTGAGCTAGTGTTTAAGCTTCAATTTTAGTTCATCTCACTATTATTGATCATTGTTACAGCTCAAATCCAGCTCTAGTCTATAATTCACTTCACTCTAGTGACCATTTCTCGCCATTTCTCTAAAAATGGCAGCTTTTCTTAACAATTCAGTCTGGGAGTTCAGTTGAGTCAGTGTCTTGTCAGTCAATTTGAGTTTTGAAACTCTAAAATCTAGCTCAATTTAGTTTATTTCAGTCCAATCCAGCTCAAACCTCAATCTTCAGTGTCACTCCGGCCCAATAAAGACTAAAAACTATTTCTTGAACCATTTTGCCCATTTTTGTCAAAATTATCACCTTTTAAATTGGTACAACTGTCAATCAGACTCTAATATGCAAAATTCTTCATCCAGGGTTATCATTTTGCATGGCATTTCATATAATTTCTCAGCATTTTTTTATCATTTCATAACATTTCATCATATTTCATTTCATTTTCGAGGTCCAAAACTCCAGTTTTAAAAATTTCAATCCAAATTTGAGTTTTAAAGTCTTCAAAAATCAATTTCAAACCCTGGGTTTCCAAAATTGACATTTTTACCCCCAGGATTCTAAATTTGGAAATATTTTCTTGAGAAAATAATTTGGATTTTTTTAAAACTTGGTTTTTCAAATTCTAAACTGGATTTGCTTCGCAACGGGGTATAGAACTTCAAATTCTGAGTTTATTTCAATAACTGCCAAAAATAGCTCATTTCATTCAGAATTTTTTTGAGAGACCATTCTACCCCTTTGGCTTCAAAATAAATTTCAAAAATGAATGTCAACCCACTTCCAAGGTGGTGCCACACTTTGAGTTTTCAAAAAGAAAAAAAATCTCTTTTCTTTTCTTTTCTTTTTTTTTTTGTTTTTATTTTAATTTTTTATTTCCACCTAATGAGAGGTGGTGAGACTCACAAGAGGGGTTGACCCCCTCTCCTCTTTCCTCCATTTCCTTCCCCTTTTCCCCTCCTTTTCTTTCCTTTCTCCCTTTTTCTTCTCTTCCTCTTCTTTCTTTTCTTTCTTTCCCTTTTTCCTTCTTTTTTTTTTCTTTCTTTCCTTTTCTTTTTCTTCTCTTTTTTTTTCCTTCTCTTTCCTCCCTCTCCTTCTCATTCACATACAGACCATTATTTTCTTCTTTTCTTCTTTTATTTTTTCTTTCTTTTTCCCTCTTCTTCCTTCTTTCCTTTCTTTCCTTCTTCTTTCCCCTCCTTCCTTTCTTTCCCTCCTTGGTCTAGCCCACACCATAAGGCCTCTTCTTTCCAAAAGCCAAAGGATCTCACGGCTGGACCTCTCCTTTCAAAAATCTATCTCCCTCCTTAAAACCTAAGTTTTGGTTTTAATTGAGGACAAGTATCATACGACTCTCCACTTTCCCTTTTATCTCATTCAAAGCACCTGTTACATGCCTAAGGCTTTCCTCTCTCTCACATTGAGCCTATCTCATTCCCTCTCTCTATCTCTCAACCCTAGCCATCAAAGAACACATGGTTGCTACATTTTTTCCTCTCTCTTTACATCAGCCCATCTCTCTCTTCTCCCATTCAACACCCTTCCCCTCTTCCTTTGCTCCAGCTACACCTTGGCAGCATGCCCTCCTTGAAGCACCATCTTCAACAACAATCATTTTCTGCAACTCCTCCTCCTTCAACCACAAGGTGCAGTCCACCTTCAACCTTGCTTCATCCATCTACAAGCTGCAGCCACCTTCAGCCGGCTACAATCTCCATCCTCTGTGTCCTCCCAATCCATAGGTCCAATGCAGGAACTGTAAAAAAGGAACTGTTTCTCTGTTTGTTAGGAACATTTCCCTAAAACTTCAGAGGTTTTGTCCTCTTTTTACCATTTTTCCTATATTTTTGTGAAAACCTGTCAGTCTGCCCCCAAATCTAGAGTCGCAAGATTCCGACCAAACTTGTCAGAGTTGTAAAGCTCCGATCATAGGTCAAATCCTAAATCTATAAAAGAAAAAAAAAATTACATAACTGTCCCCTGTCACCTCATAAAATTTGGAGAATTTCTATGGTAGGTTAGTACCTCAAATTCGGTTTTCATTAGGGCAAATCTAGGGTTTTAGGCAAAAATCATGTAATTTAGGGTTTTTATTTGAATTTCTATATTGAAAAATATCAAAAATATTAATTTTTGGATTCCATTCTATTCTTAGGGTTATTCTAGGTGTCCATGCCAAATTTTAGCCAATTCCAAGCTCATTTTTCTTTTGTGTTAGTTAATTTTTAAATTCAAAAGCGAAACTCAGACGAAATTCAATATTTTGTGATATTTTTACATTTTTAGGGTTTTAATATGTTTATTATCATCTCACATCATATTATAGTTGATTTCCACATCATTTGCATTCATTCAAATTTCAAAATTTGTATTTTTACAAAAATTATTTCAAAAAACCCTGATTTCAAGGCCATAGTCTTGTTATCAGGGGTATTTTGGTTATATTGACCTCAATTTCGAATTTCTAAACTTTGATTTTCATAATTTTCAATTATATCATATCATCTTGTGTTTAATTTATTTTCATTTGGATTTCAAAACTCTCATTTTACAAAAATTATTTCTGAAAACCCTGATTTCAAGGCCATAGTCTTGCTATCAGGGGCATTTTGGTTATTTTCACTCTAATTTTGATTTTTCAAGTCTTATTTTCATATTTTCAATCCATTTTCATCATATGTTTCTCATGTTTATATTAGGGAGATGTGAATCGGGGTTTACATTTGGATAATATCTGATAATTTCCCAATATTTTTGGATAAATCCAGATAAACCTATATTTCTGTGCTAACTTGTTTTCTAGTTTTGCAGGGATATTCAAGCAGAAGACTTCATTCATTCATTTTTTTCTTTTATTTAATTCAATGCAATATCAAGTTGTAATATTTGGAATAAGAGTTACATTTTCTGCTTAGAATAGGATGCATTGCATATAGTTTGCTTTCACAATTTCAATATCTGATGAATGTATCATTCATGCATATATTTTTCTAAAATCCACTATGGTTGACACAAATGGCACATGAACAAGCTCTTAGGAAGTTGACAAACTTGGTGGAATTCATATTTATGGCCATAGTCGGAATACGAAGGAAACCCAGATTTGTGATCTTCGTATTAGCCACATTCAACCTACACTCTTAGGCTAACTTCAAAAATGCATTGCATTTCTCAAAAACTCAAAAGGATTTTCTCAATTCCTCAAAAAAGTGCCTTTCAAATTCATATTTATTCATTCATTTCATTCAATTTACATCATCTTTTCTAACTCAAATTCAAATTGAATTCAGAGAAATTGATTTTCTCAGAATTTTCTAAGTCTTTCTCAGGAATTGATTTTCTCAAAAACTCTGAGTTTTCAAATGATATTTCAAGTATTTCCCAGGTTCAAATCATAATTTTCTAATGTTTTAACATTCTCAATATCAAAATCCCAAGTTTTCAGAAATCGATTTCTCAAAATTCCTAAACTATATCTGAAACAAGTTTTTCTCAGAATTCTCAAATCCACTTTATAAATCGATTTTCATTTCAAAATTCCAAGTTGTCAAAAATTGATTTTCTCAAAGTTCCAATTTTCCTGAGAATCTATTTTCCATTTCAAAAGTCATTTCCCAATGCAATTCCTCATTTCCAATGAAATTCATGATTTTTCCAAAATCATCACTTTTTCCAAGTATTTCCAAGCATTTTCTCAAGCAAACATCATATTTCTCAAAATATGCATTTTTTAAAATATCATAGCACATGCCTGATTCTTTGTGCATTTTAGGAAAATAGAGCATGATTCAGAAATTTAAACTTAGTTAAAGTGCACTTTTGATCCTTGGTTCAATTACCCCTGGTAAAGGCGCTAGGAACGGTTGAACCTCGTACCGACAGGTGGATCCCATTCCACGGAATTTTCCCGCAAATTTCAAAAATGCAGGCGAGTAATTTTCAAAACCATTTTCAAAAACTTTGGTCGAGTTTGACTCGCAGAATCATTTCTATCTCTCGTAGAGGGAGGGAAAAAAATTTATGATGATAATAGGTTTGGTGACGGTGATGGGACCTGTCTTCGCTTGATCAAGAGTGCGCCTTAGCTTAGTTCAATTATCAAAATCGTGCTCTACAAAATGTCAGCTTTATTTTTCTGATATCATGTGAACCTATGAGCCTAGACTCAAACCCAACTGACATGGATTGCATGTAGACTAGGCATGGTTTGGTAGGACCATATTGAGGAGGAAATTTTTATGCTCACATAGACCTAGGTCTAATATAACCCTCCTCAATCTAGGATTTGTATGTAAACAATGTTTGCTTCTTCAAAATTTTCAAAATTTATCTCTTTCAGGTTTTAGAGCCTTCTGATTTTCTTGCATGTGCTCATGTTTTCAAAAAACCACCCACCTATCTCTACCTGGTCTTTACGTTGTTGGGCTTTCTTCCAGAACTATAGTTTAGGACAAAGCCTCACAACTGGGCCACTTATTTGGGCTAACGCCCCTTGCCACGTACCAAGGGCCATAGTCCAATGCATATCGGTAGGCACTCAAGGATGTTGGGAAAACACAAGCCTAGAATCAGAGATGAATTTTTATGCCATGTACTTCGGGTTTTGACTTGAGTATATCGACATAGCATGATTAAACATAGTTGATCTGAGCCTAGAGTCAGGATTAGGGTCCTACAACTCTTTCAAAATTGATGCATTTTAGAGTTAGCTTCTTAGGGAGTGCTGAATGTGCATAATTGTTTGTGCAGGATATGATTGAATACATTCTCCATTATTTCTCATTTTCCTTTTATTTGCCTTTTACATCATTTCTCATTTATTTTTCCAACAATTTTATCAAAACCCTGGATGATTTTCAAAAACCTCATATTTTTCCTTAAAAAGTCCAGGCAATTTCACTTTTCCTACCTTTCCTCTGGATCTCGAATTTTCAACCTTATTTTGATCCTACCTGTAATTTTCAAATGTTCAAATCTTGTCAAACTTCTTTTCTTTATATATGGATTCCAAATTCTATTTTGTCTCTTTCCAAGTCATTAGAAATTTCCTTCATCATCTCAGTTTCTCCCAAAAATTCTTCAGTCTAAACCATTCCTTTATTTTGCAGAAAGCATTGGCATTTCACCATAGTTCAAACAAGGTCATGAAAGAGAACAACACCAAGCAGTGTAGAAGAAATGAGTTCCCTGAGACCAGTCAAGAAGCAGGACCAGACAAGTGAAGATGGCATTGATCCAGTCATGTATAGGACGTTTCAAAGGATGATGACAAAGATGCTATTGGAGCTACCAAAGTCAAGCACCATAAAAGATCCAGCCGAGGAGATGACACCAGTCACATTCTTTGTGAACATTGAGGGCAACAACAATGGCAAAAGCAAAAGAGGTGGCAGAAAAAATCAAACTGGCAGATCAAGAAACCCAAATCTAGGCAGAGAGGACCACGCAGGTCAAAAGGATAAAATGGACAAGCAGAATACACAACCTCTACAGTCCAGTCCCCAGCATAAAGGGAAAGATCAGGGAAAACCAAAACACAAAGACTGGAGCACTGATCAAAAGTTCACCCCTCTGGACCAGAAACTCGAGACTGTTCTAGAATATTTGCTCGCAAAAGGCATGGTCCATTTACCAAAAGTCGTCGATCCCCCGGCAATCATGGATAGATTCAAAGAACAATTTTGCAAGTTTTACCATGCAATATGACACAATACAGAAAATTGTTTTGTCCTCAAGAATATCATCTAGGATCGCGTTGATAAGAATATTTTGGGAGAAAACAAAATAGCGGACCAACCGAATATCTTGGACAAACCCCTTCAATCCTGCTGCCAGCAGAAAGCAAGCACGCAAAAGAAGCCAAAACATGAAGGTTGGGGTCGTGACCGCAAGCTCACTCCTCTAGAACAGCCCCTCGAAAAGGTCCTTGAATACATGCTGAGCCAAGGAATGGTTAAGCTTTCAAGAATTGCTAATCCTCCGGTCGCCCTAGAAAAATGGAAAGATTGCTTCTGCAAATTCCACCGAGCTACGGGGCATGATACTGAGTGATGCTTTGTCTTCAAAAATATCGTTCAAGACTGTGTTGACAAGAATCTCCCCGTTGAAGAAGAAGGATCATTCAGCCGTTCTGACCAAACCTTTTCCTAAACATTCATGAAAATGACAATGCCAATGTTTTCTCATTTCTATAATTTCTGCTTTTGCTTCTTTGAATAAATGTAGTTCCCAATTGTTTTCCTTGAATTTGTCATCCTTCCTCCAAGACATCAATAAAATCATCAGTTTTCTTTATATTTGGGTGTCACTTTCTTTATAATGTTATTTTCTGAACTCTCATGCAATGTCTTTTGTGAGGAATAATTTTCCCTGAAAATTTCTTTTTGCCTTCCTTTTCAGATAATCTCCCAAGTTCACAAGTGTGATCATCGCAAAATTTTTCCTCTCTCTTGTGGTTTCTCTCTCTTCCTTCTCTTTTCCTTTTCTAACCTCTATTTTCCTCCTTTTTGAAGGGAGAAGAATAAAAGAAAGAAAAGAGAAAGAGAAGAGAAAAGAAAGAAAGAAAGAGAGAAGAGGAACTATTTTGCGCGGTCTCACTTGACCTTAATTTGAAAATATTTAGAAATTTAACTCGCCTGCGTTTTTTAAAATATTGCGGGAAAATGGAGAGACGGGATTCGCTCGTCGGTACGAGGTTCGACCGTTCCTGGCACCTTTACCAGGGGTAATCGAACCAAGGATTGAATCTATGCCTTTTGCTTTGCCTAAATATTATCTAAGAAATTATTCTAACTCTAAATGCACAAAGAATCATGCTTGTGCAATGCAAGAATATATGCTCTTTTTGAAAGATGTTTTGAAATTTTCCAAGTGTTCTGAGATGGACTTGATAAGGGAGTGAAGAAATGATTTGAATCTAACTCAGAACTTTGAGATGGATCAGAGTAGTTCTAAGTCTTTGAAATAAATCAGAATTGGAAGAATAAATGAGAAAGAATGATTTGAAGCTTTTTGAAATGAAGAAAAGTGAAGTCTCAAAGTCAGAAATGAACTTTGAATTTGAACCTGAATTTAGGAAAAGAAAGGAATACTTGAGATGGAATTGAATTTAGATTTCTGAAGTTGGAAATTTGGAATGGATCTCAGAAATCCGGATGGTATTTAAGAATGGATTCAAGAGATTCAGATTAGATCCAAAAATGGAATTGAAATCTAGAATTGGAATTGGATTCTGGATCCTAAACAGAATGGGATCAGAGACTTGGAATCCAAGATGGACTTGGTTTCTAGATCCTAAAATGGAGTGGATCTGAAGTTTGAGATCCAAATATAGAATTGGGTTCTGGATCCTAGAATGGATTTGGATCTGAAATTTTGAATGGAATTGGATCCAAGATTTGGAATCCAAGATGGAATTTTGGACCTAAAATCGGAGATCCAAAGTAGAAGTTTGGATTCTGAATCCTAAAATGGATTTTGGATCTGAAAGCTGAGATCCAAAAGTGAAATTGAGTTCTGGATCCTAAAAATAGGTTTGGATCTGAAGTCTGAGATCCAATGTAGAGTTGGAGTCTGGATCCTAAAAATGGATTTGGATCTGAAGTCTAAGATCCAAAGTGAAGTTGGATTCTGGATCCTATAAGGAAATTGGATCTGAAGTCTAAGATCCAAGGTGAAATGGGAGTCTGGTTCCTAAAGAGGAATTGGATCTGAAGTCTGAGATCCAATTTGAGTGTTGAATCCTGGATCCTAAAAATGGATTTGGAGTTAAGTTCAGAAGGTGAATCAAGAACTTTTAAATTGAACTTAAAACTTAGAATTTGAATATACAAACGAATTTCAAAGTCAAATTAGACCTTGAATTTTTTAATTTGGAATTTAAAAGATGAATCAAGAGTCTCAAAATTAAAATTGAACTTTGAGTTTGATTTAGAGTTTTGAATATAAAATGAATTTGGAATTTCAAAGTCGAATTGAATTTTGAAATCTGATTTGAATTTGAATTTGAATTTGAACTTTGAGATTGAAAATGAAATTGAATTTGAAAATGAAAGGATGAATTGGATTTTATAAGAATTGAAGATAGATTGAGGAAGATATTTACATCACTTGGAGTTTTTGAAAAAGGAAATTTCGGAAATATGATGCAATTCTATCCTAAATGATGAATGGATTTGAAGAATTTTGAAATTGGTTTTGAAAAGCTATTCCATTCTTTAAATGAGTTAAAATAAGATTGAAGATATAATACATCCTTGACTATGGTCATTGAATGTATTATATAATAATCTATATTTAAGCTCAGGTGAAGAATGAAACACATTTGGTGCTTTTATAGAATTTAAAATGAAATTAATTCTCAATATACCCTGACTATGGCCATTGGTATATATTTTGAATTAATTTTAAGTCAAATTCTGATAAAAGAAGGAAATATTTAAGTAAATATGATGAATTTTGAAAACGGATAGCATGTGGATCCAGTGTTATTTCGTAAAAGATAAAAATACTAAATTTTGTCCACACCCTGACTATGGCCATTGATGTGGATCATCAACTTAGGATTAATTTACCTCTTACGAAATGGTGCACGTGCCATTCGTGTTGCCATTTGTGAGAATTTTGAGAAATAAACGATGCATGAAAACAAGCAGTTCATGAGATTTACAATGCTCATTCATTCTATCTAAAACAGGGAATGTAAAAATTCTCATTTAAATCTAGCTATTACAATACTTAAAATTGCAAATACAAATCCCAATGACGATATTTTCCATATGTTCCCTGCAAAACAACTTGATTAGTATGAAGAATAGAAGAGAAAATTACACATATCACATGGATTTCAGAAATGTAAGTAATGAGATACTCATATATTTACTTTGTGCTTAATACTTAATGAAACAATATTGATGATCTAAAGTGTTGGAAAGGTAGCCATTAACATGTTTGTATATTATGTTTATAGGTACATATACATATATGTATATTTATACATATATACACACACTCACATATATATATATATATATATATATATATATATATATATATATATATATATATATATATATATATATATATATATACATACATATATATAGATATATATATGTATAACATAGATGTAGAGTAGGTGAGCGGGTCAGCTTTCTGCAAATTAACACCTATAACAGTGATTAAATGGTGAGTTGAGATTCCAATGGGCAGCCAACAAGGAAATGGCAGGTGAGTCGTGGGTGGAGAGATGTTGTAGGGATGTTACTGCAATGGTAGCAGTATGATAAGAAATGATGTGCATCAGCTGTGCACAGGATATGGCTGTGACATGAAGTGCAACATAGTGATGCTGTAAAAGGTGAGCATTGGTACAGTAGGGGTACAACGTGTCCCCCTTCAAACCAAAAGGTAGTGGAAGTTCATAGAATTTCTGAGACACATAAGCTTCAAAACTTGATGGAGCCATTTCGGGTGAAGTACCATCAACCTGCCTACCTAAATCTATAATTATCCGTTTAAAAAAAAATCATGAGATGTCTTCCCCTAATTCTGACATATAGAGAAGCCTATAGGGAGAGAAAAAAAAAAAAAACTATGTTGGCATACAGTGAACTTACTGTATAATCCAAATTTCCAAAACTCAGACAACGACATTGTGACCATTTATTTGTTTTATAACAGTCCAGCATTACGACTGACTATTATGAAACAAAATTTTTGAAAGTTTCTGCTGTAATAATACACTCAGTGAACTCAGGCAACTGAAAGATGGATCCTAAATGAGAAGAAGTTATGATGGTGGGGCTTACTGACATGGCTAACATACAGACTGCCCAAGTAGTTAAATATATTAAATCCTGAGGGTTCTGATGCATCGGCGTGAATCTCCTCAGAGGAATGAGGAGAGGGGTTCGACCATCCATACTCATCTTTGCCGAATATAGCTTACCAATCTTCATGATCTTCCATTGAAACCCTCACCCTGGCAGGTCATTCACATTTCCATAATGAAGCATTTTCAGGTGGGATAATCATATATATAGCCAACGAACTGAGCTTATGCAAATATGGATATATTTAAAACAGACTATGTTACTTCAATATGCACATCAAATTAGCAACTCAGATAACAA
The DNA here is from genome assembly GCF_984573655.1 of Nuphar pumila. Taxonomy (NCBI): domain Eukaryota; kingdom Viridiplantae; phylum Streptophyta; class Magnoliopsida; order Nymphaeales; family Nymphaeaceae; genus Nuphar; species Nuphar pumila. The sequence continues at coordinate 87,213,878 of NC_143259.1, forward strand.
GATTGACTTGAGCTAATACAGTGGATAAAGAAAAACATATCTAAACAGTAATGCAAGGAAAAAAATGACAGGAAGCAAAGCAATCAGGTGGATTTGGTGGAGATGCTAAAATTTAAAACAAAAACAGATAAACTGTAAACGCTGGACTCGGGTCTGATTCAATTATTTCTCTGAGCATCGGGAAACAAAGAAGGAGGCATTAAGACCATTTATCAACCCAAGAAATTGAGTGGGGTGGTGATTTTTGCAGATCGATCTTCCATGGCAAGTAAGACCCATAGAGCTGAGATGTTACACTACAGAGCATGATGTCTCCCTGTTGGTATGCACTATAGACATTACCTGTGCCATTTCCAGTAGAAACACTGACTTCTAGGGCCATAACATGATAGTTCAAGGTGATATATCTCCATCACACAGAAATACCTCTCACGATTTGAAAGGGATGCTACGAGGAACCATGAAAGAGAGAAAAAAAAAAGTGGGATGTAAGTGAGGAATGGGAAACAAAACACGCTATTAAATTGAACATTCAAAACACGAAATTTGTCATTGCTGAATTGTTGGACTGGACATTCAGCTCATCATTGCTAGATTGTTGAGCTTGGCATTCAGCCTGTCCATTGTAGGTAACGATACTTGAGAGGCCAGAGTAACTAAATATTCATGTAATGATACTAGCAGAATCATGATGTATACATTAATTGATTAGATGCAATGTAATGACCAGAAAATTAAACATCAATCCAAAATTAAGATGGGTGTGGGAAATCAAAACAGAAAAAGCAACGGATCAAACAGAACACTATATTGACTATGTGTTAGAGTTTAAATGGGAACAAGGGAAAATTCTTCAAGTATGATAAACAATCTAGCATGCTAAAGTAAGTGCCGGTCAAAGAAATAACCAAAAGATAAGCCAAAAGGAGATGGAGAATGAATTAGGAACCAAGTTATAACAGACTGTCTGAATGGTCGAGAAAAAAAAATGCTCAAGAAAGAGGAAATCCAATCTAAGAACAAAGAGAAAAAAAAGAAAAAAAAAAGAAAAACTCAGTCACAAGCACATGGTGCCTTGCTGTGCTTGAGCACGAGAGGCAAACAATAAGACAGGGGATTCATAAATAAAAAAAAAGAAAGTGCCTAAAATTCTGGAGTATAATTCAAAAAAAAAAAAAAGAACTCTCCCACGGCTAATGCAGGCTGGAGGAGAAGAATAAACCGATACTGCCAAATCCCAACAGGATACATTGGGTGATCAGTATACAAAAGGTGATTCGTAAGACTTTCAGCAGGCTAATGGGATGCTGGAATGCAAATACAGAGAGAGAACTAATGCTAAAAAAAATGTAGAAAATCGGATAAGGTAATAGCAAAAAAAAAAAAAAATGTACGAAGGGTGTAGAGCATACTAGAGATGGGAAGCATGAATTGGAAGGAGGTAAAAACGGGTAACACTGAAATTATATTGATAGCTATATATTAATCAGAGACAGTCAAATGGTAGGAAAAGCAAAGAACAGACAAAACAACAAAAAGAAAAAAAAAAGAAAAAGAAAAGAAGAACAGAAAAAAAAATATTAGAATGAGAACATTCTGTCAATATTGCAACGGGTATGTCGAGTCTGCTATATGCAGATTGATCATGCCGTATATGCTTTTAAGATAAGGAAAATTAACAAAAAAAAAGAAAAAAAAAGAAATGAGAAGGGTATTAAGACAAGAGCAAAATAAGCTAATCAAAACAAAAACGGAGGAAGAGGGTAAATCAAGAAGGGGAAAATTTCCCCTCTGGGTTTAAAAGGCTGAAAAGGGATGATCGTTCACCTGTGATTTGGCTAGAACTCTGGAGTTGAAAGACGATCGAACCAGATTTTGACAGATCACTTGGAGCTCCGGCTTTCCGTAGAGGGGTGCTTCACTCTGCCGATAATGAGGGGGAGAGAGTGGACAGACTCCGGTGGATGAAAAATGGATAATCCTCAGAAGTGATCGATATCCGGGAAGAAGAAGGGATGCCTCGAGGGTATGATGAGTAGAGAATCGGTGTTTAGCGAAAAGAAGTCCTTCCCTCCCTGGATGAAGGCTTTCCTTTTAAAGAAACCATGGAGGTTTCGAGAATGGGAGGGCGGTTAGAGATGGGAGGTGGAGAAGGAAGGGTTTTGTTTAAGATCGGACGATGGAGAGAGAGGGAGAGAGGCGTGAGAGAGAATCCGTTAGACTTTTTTTTTTTCAAAAAGGTGGTCCTCTTTTAGAAAGATTTTTGAAAAAGTGGTTTAAGATGAGGTTTTTGGCAAAAATGGCTTCAAAAGTTTGAAAAATCATTCATTTTTCTTGTAGCTTTTCTTAAATTTTTTTTTTTGGTTTTTTATGTTATTTTTCTATTTTTTTGTATTTTTGGAATAAAATCCTAAAGTTTTACGGGAGAATAAAGATTAAAACTGATTTTTTTGGTGTTTTTGCAAAATATTTACAAAAAGGAGTTTTTCTGAGAACTCAAGGCGATTTTTGAGAAGATTTCTTCAGAAAGCGGATTTATGTCCGGATTTTTAGGAAATATTCGAGGTTTACAGTCTTGAACTGAGAAATATAGGTTTGGGGATTCAACAGAGTGCCAGATGAATCGCCCGAGCCATTTAGAACCATTTTTGGTATTTTTGTAATTTTAATTTGGAAATCGGACAACGGAGCTCAGATTTAGATTTAAAACATTGGGTTCGGATTTGGAATTGAATTTTGAGTATATCAATATGGAATTCATTCTGAAAATCTGAAGAATGACTGAAATTTAGCTTTGGAATCGCTTTGATTTTCTCAGAAGATGGAGTCAGGGGCAAAAGGGTCATTTTTACAAAACTTTGAAAAATTTGGGGTGTTCACAGATGCCCCTCTTTGCTACTAAGCCGGTTAAAAGTCGAGCTTAGTGGCAAAGATAACACTCCAAATTTTGAAAATGCCCCAGTCAGCAGATCCGAACTGGGTATAGAAGAATTATTTTAGAAACATGGCTTCTCAGGCTTAAAACCTTATTCTGAATGGTTTTGGGGAGACGAAATCCTTGAAGATGATATGATTGAGTAGAAGATGAGGAAATCACGATGGGACTTTTGGATGAAAATCCCGAAATGGTGGAAAATCAGAATTTTGATCAGGTCTCATGGGTGAGACAAGATACTCTTTTTGGAATGATTCAGGTTTAGCCCTTAACCTGGATGGGACGAAGATATATCAAAAATGCATTGAATGAGGAAAGGAATACATGTGGACCTCGATGGGACATTTTTGAGGAAACGCCTCATGAGATGAAGCTCAAGCAGGATCCTTTCCTGCATGGATATAGAGTATGGATTCCTTTGTGGGGAGAACCATGATGGGACGGGAGGATTACCTCATCGAAATGAGATTCAGGTTTAACCCAAACCTGAATGGAAGGTACCTCGTGGAACGAGGTTCAGGCTTAACCTTTGTCTTGAAAGAGACGACCATACAGAATCCTCTGATAAAAAAATCATAATGGGACCTTCAAAATTTGGACGAACAAATCCAGAAGGGTTTGCGAGAAGAGAAAAATAGGGGATTCCCTAAAGCTTGGAAAGGGGATGGTCTGGGGCGTCTCATTGCTGAGACTAAATCAGCTTTCTAAAACAGACGACCTCTCGCAGAAGGTTTTGGGTTATACCTCGAGGAGCGAGGTAACAGGTTTAATCCTTAGCCTGAATGGATACAGGATCCTCGAAGAGCGGGGAAACTGTGATGGGACCTCTAGACTTTGCACAACAAGTCCGAGAGGGGTTTTGCAAAAGGATGAAAACGGGGGTCCCTAAAGCTTGAAAAGGGGTTGTTCTTGGGCGCCTCATTGCTAAGACTGAAAATAGCTTTTGACAATAACAGATCTTTTGCAAAAAGTTCAGGTTTAACCCTTATCCTGAGCGGGAACTGTCTATGGTGGGACAGTGGGGAACACAGGGAAGTGTGCGAATCTGAGAGCGCTCAGATTAGACGGAAGGAAAGGACTTTTCAGTCCTTAGGAGGGATGACGTCAGGATACGTCAAATCGAATATAAAGTTCTTTCTTTCTTTTGGGATAATGAGAGAATATTGCCAATAAGATGTCAAAAAAATGTAGTTGATCTAAAAAAAAGGAAACAAAAATGACCGAATTGTGGATGAAAGTATCGCATCCTTCTACCTAGAGCATCAGCTCCAATTGGGCTAACTCTGTAGAATCAAGAGTCAAATTCAAATTTGTTGCTGTTGAGTTTCCTCAAGGAAGATATCAATTTCCTTGATATGAAAGAGAGAAAACATTCTTAGCTTCATAAAAGCAATTAAGTGAAAAGATATTGATAAAGGATTTCACATAGATAAAGATGATTCTTGACAGTTTCGGGCAGTTTGATATCCTGGGCATTTCCCATGATGATCCTTTTGCACTCTTTTGAATCATGGGGCCCTCTTGGGTTTTTTTTTTTTTTTATCATCCTTCATTTTGGAGATGTCTTGACCTTTTTTTCTCTTTTTCAGGGGAAGGGTACGTCACAAACTCCTTCATCTCGGAGATGTTTCGATCCTTGTTTTTCTTAGGAGTTAGGCTTGATGATATAGGTTCATTGGTCAAAATTCTCTAGATGATGGCAGAAATCAAATATCTTTTAGGGTTTGTCGGTAGGTTCATCGCATCCGCCTTCATCTTGGCAGCGTTCTGAACGTTCCCTGGAAGGATCTGTCACAACTCCGTCATCTTGGAGATGTTTCAAATCTTCTTTGGCCCCGGAGATCTAGCTCGCATAATTCGTCTTCATCTTGACGACAATTGAGAGATCCCTTTTGCGGATATTTGATTTACAGCTCAAATGACTGGGGAGATATGGATTGGGTAGGTTCTTTTTTACTGCCCAGGATATTTCCACTGTCTCACTGCCAAAGAATGTCTTTAAGAATGTGTCATAGGCATGATCAATATCAATTCGCTCATGGCTTTTCAACATCATCGAATTTTCCTTTGTTGGTCATATCGAAGATTTTTCTTCATCCTCTTGGTTGACCAACAGAAAAAGCTTGAATTCAGTTCTTATTTCGCAAAAGTCTTGCTCTTTTGGAAATAATACTAAAGGTAGTTTGAGGTAATTTTTTATATGATGGAAATTTTGAGATCAACGATGACTTGATAACAAATTGGCAAAATATTCTTAAAATCCTTGATGAAAGAGATCACTTGATATCAGATCGACACGTCCGTGACAAAATTCTCCTCTCTTTTTCCCCAAAAAGAGAGACTCAGGCTTAGCCCTTACCTGAATGGGAAGTTGGAAATACTCCTCTCTTCCCCAAAGAGGAGGTGTTTGCAAAACGGAACTTTCGAAGAGAAATTAAGTTTTCGTCAAAACTCCCTATCTCTAGGCTTCTCTTATGGAAAGGCGGCCGAAAACAAAGTTGAGAAAGTATCACAGAGGAACGAGTCCATCACACTCTCCCTAGAAGAGGTCCTCTGTGAAGGGGTTGGCCAAAGATGATAAAAAAAAATGGGGGGCACAAAAAGAAACAAACTTTCGTCGAAGCTCTCCCTAAAGGGTTTTTTTGTGTAAAGTTGGTTGTTGTTTTGCAAACTGTTCGCGAAGAAAACGAGTCTCTTCAAACTCTCCCTGGAAGAGGGTTCTTGCGAACGGAAGATGGTTGCATGCGAAAGGAACGAGCTCCCTCGAACTCTCCCTGAAGAGGGCCCTTCGCAAGAAAAGATTGATTTTTGATAAAATGATAACCCGAAGGTTGAAATTGAGAATTTATAGCTTGAAATGATGATGTTTGGTTAGCACAAAGGTTGAACCTGGATGGCTAACCGATCAGTCAGCCAAACACTAGCGCGAGCGCTAGATGTTCCAGTACGAGTGCTGGATTTCGAAAAATGCCCCAGTACGAGCGATGGGTTTTTTGAAAAATGCACACCAGTACGAGCACTGGATTTTCGAAATTCACACCAGTACGAGCACTGGGTTCTTCAAAAGGAGGATTTGAAAAATGAGACCGACATTCAAAGATACTTGAGAATTAAGCGAGAATGTGATTGCCGGTGTTTCAGGATTATCCCTTATCCTGAAGGGGAAGAAATGAGTGAGTGTGAAAACTCGAATTCACAATAATTTGTCCAATACGAGCATTGGAAAAAGGAAGTTCAAGTCGGAACTTGAGACTTCAGAAACAAGAATATACAAAAAGGAAAATCTGAGTCGGAACCCGGTTTTCAAATATAAAAGAAAAAAAAATGATTGAGAATTGAGTCTGAAAACTCGAATTCTCAAAACAACGATTTGTCCAACACGAGCATTGGATTCAAAAGGAAGTTCAAATCGGAACTTGAGACTTCAAAAATAAGAATATACAAAGAAAAAAATCTGAGTCGGAACCCGTTTTAAACATAAGAAAGAAAGTGAGAATCGGGTTTGAAAACTCGAATTCTCAAAACAATGAATTGTCCAACACGAGCATTGGATTCAAAAGAAAGTTCAAGTCGGAACTTGAGACTTCAAAAATAAGAATAAACAAAAGGGAAAATCTGAGTCGGAACCCGGTTTTTAAATACAAGAAGAAAGTGAGAATCGGGTTTGAAAACTCAAATTCTCAAAACAATGAATTGTCCAACACGAGCATTGGATTTAAAAGGAAGTTCAAGTCGGAACTTGAGACTTCAAACATCATATAAAAGGGAAAAACCCGAGTCGGAACCCGGATCTTTTAAAACAATAGAAAAAATGGAAGAACCCGAGTTTTGAAAAACTTGAATTTTCAAGGGCACGATCGATTCCAACACGAGCGTTGAATCCGATAGGAAGTCCGAGTCGTAACTCGAAACTTCAAACGATATATAAAAGGGGAAAACCCGAGTCGGAACCCGGTTCTTTAAAATAATGATAAAAATGGAAGAACCCGAGTTTTGAAAAACTTGAATCTTCAAGGGTACGATCGGTTCCAACACGAGCATTGAATCCGATAGGAAGTCCGAGTTGGAACTCGAAACTTCAAACGATATATAAAAAGGAAAAACCCGAGTCGGAACCCGGATCTTTAAAATAGTGATAAAAATGAAAGAAACCGAGTTTTGAAAAACTCGAATCTTCAAGGGCACGATCGGTTTCAACACGAGCATTGAATCCGATAGGAAGTCTGAGTCGGAACTCGAAACTTCAAACGATATATAAAAAGGAAAAACCCGAGTCGGAACCCGGATCTTTAAAATAATGATAAAAATGGAAGAACCCGAGTTTTGAAAAACTCGAATCTTCAAGGGTACGATCGGTTCCAACACGAGCGTTAAATCCGATAGGAAGTCCGAGTCAGAACTCGAAACTTCAAACGATATATAAAAAGGAAAAACCCGAGTCGGAACCCAGATCTTTAAAATAAAATAAAAATGAAAACAAAACAAAACAAAAACCTGAGTCGGGACTCAGATGGGAAGAAAACAATCCCAACCCAGGAGCCGGAACTTGAAGGATTGACAAAGCATCAATAGATTTTGACGATGAAGATGAGAGACCCAAGGTGGCCTAAGATTCGAATGGCTTCAGGATCTTCCACTATCTTAAAGGAGTATAGAATTTGATGAGAATTGAAGAATTTATGGGGTAATAATTCAGATTTATCCCTTAATTTTGAAGAAGAATAAAATTTATAAACATGGAGAAGAATTTAAATAGCTTTATTGAAAATTGGTTTTTAAAAAAGAATTCTCACGGGTAGCAGTGATGCTCCTATGAGAGGTATCAGGATTATCCCTTATCCTGAATGGGAACACCTCGGACAACGAGGGTCAGGTTTTTTCCTTAACCTAAGGGGAAAGACAAAAGAATACCTCATGGAAAAGAGACATCAGGTTTATCCCTTAACCTGAAGGGTTTTTTTTTTTTTAAAGATAAAGGAATAAAATTTGATAAAAACTTAATGAAACTTTGACAAATTGATAAAGTTAATAAAATTTGATTAGATAAAAAGAATGAAATGAATGCAATTTAATAAAAATAACCATTGTTAGCAAAGAGTTAGTAAGATTTTTTTTAGGAAAAGGATTTGTCTGCTCCTGCCTGCATCATGATAAAGGAAGATAAGTATAGATCAAAAAATAAAAAAATGCCCCAGTATCAGGGACGAAGAATGTGAGAAGAATATTGCTTTATTTGAAAAGACTTTTGAGGAATACAAAAGGCTATGATGAACAATTCAAGTGTAAAATCTTTTCAAATGTAAGGCATTAATAGGATCGGGCAGTTCCACTCCATCTGCGTTGATCAGACGATAGGAATTGCGCGACAGCGCTTCCTTAACTACATAAGGGCCTTCCCAATTGGGTGACCATTTGCCCTTTGGCCGATGCTTGGGACAAGCTGTCGATCTGAGCACAAGATCATTGACTCGAAATCTTCTCTCAATGACTGATTTGGCGTAGTGCCGAGCTATCCTTTGACGATAGGCCTGAGCGTGTTCTGCTGCCTTGAGCCTTTTTCCATCTAATAGATCAAGTTGTACCAACCTCTGTTGCTGATACTGATCGAGCGGAAGCTCGATGAGTGATGCAAACTTGAGTGCAGGCTTCTGAACGTGGAGAGGTAACACTACCTCAGTCCCGTAGACGAGCTCTGAAGGAGTGGCATTGGTTGGAGTCCGAATGGTGGTTCGGTACGCCCAAAGTGCATCGTGCATCTTCTCATGCCAATCGCGACCTGTTTCCACTGTTCTTTTCAGAATGCGGATCAAAATCTTGTTGGTGGCCTCTGCCTGGCCGTTCTCTTGGGGATAGTAAGGAGCTGAGAAGTGGTGATGAATCCTGAACTTCGAGCAGAAAGTCTTCATCTTCTCATTCTTGAAATGGTTGCCATTATCTGACACAATATCATGTGGGACGCCTAAGCGACAAAGAAGATTTTTATGAATAAATGAAACCACATGTCGGCCTTCTACCGTTCGCAGAGTGATAACTTTGACCCATTTGGTGAAGTATTCTGTGGCCGCGAGGAAGTATCGGTGGCCATTAGAAGCCGAAGGGGTGATCGGACCGACTACATCAAAGGCTCACATCGAAAAGGGCCAAGGAGAGACAACGGATTGCAAATATGTTGCTGGCGCATGAATGGAAGGTGCGTGCATTTGACACTTGACGCATTTCCTTACAAATTGATGGCAATCCTACTGCATGGTTTTCCAATAATATCCCGCCCGAGTTATCTGCTTGACGAGTGTTTGGTAGCCGACGTGGCCACCACAAATTCCCTCGTGGGTCTCTCGGACAACTTCCATGGCTTCATCTTTATCTAAGCATCTGGCGTACTCAGAACTGAATCCGCGGCGATAAAGATTATCGGCCAGGAGGAAATAACGGGCTGACATGCGCTGAACCGCGTGTTGCTCTTTTCTTGGCATTTCCGCTGGGAATTTACCAGTTTCAATGAAGTTTTTAATGTCTTGGTACCATGTTTTCTCTTTCTGAGTGACTTGACTCACTTGCTCAACTGGAATGTAGGCAGGTTGATCAAGTCTGCCGATCTCGAAAGAACGACAGGATTCACTGTCTTTAAAAGACAAAATAGAGCCTAAGCAGGCTAGGCCATCGACTATGTGATTGTATTCTCTCTTGACATGGTTGAGCTGAAATTCTTCAAAGTTGCCTATGATAGCTAAGGCAATATTCTGATAAGGGATCAACTTCGAATCCTTGACTTGCCATTCAACTTTGACTTGACTGACAACAAGTAATGAGTCACCGAAAGCGTGTACTCTCTTGACATCAAAGTCTCGCAAAATCTTGAGGCCTTGTATTAGAGCTTCATACTCGGCCATGTTATGAGTACATTGGAAGTCGAGTTTGAGGGAATACGGGAGCATCTCCTTTTCAGGAGTGATCAACAAGATCCCAATCCCTATACCAGACATGTTTCTGGCTCCATCAAAGAATAGAGTCCAGACGGGGGATTCTCGGATGTTACAGATGCGATCGTCGGGGAAATCATCTTCTGCCTTGATCTCTTCTGTCAACGGGAAATCTGCCAACTAATCTGCGATGGACTGACCCTTGACTGATTTCTGAGAAACATATTTCAAGTCATACTGCATCAGGAGGACTTGCCATTTTGCAATCCATCCAGTAAGGAAAGGCTGCTCAAGGATGTACTTGAGAGGATTGAGCCTTGATAGAATTTTGATCTATGAGGCCATCAGATAATGTCTCAACTTCTGACACATCCATACTAAGGCTAGACACGTCTTTTCCATCTGAGAATATCTCTTCTCATAATCGATGAAAGTCTTACTGATGTAGTAGATGGCATGCTCTATTCGACTGCCTTCCTCGTACTGTGCAAGAAATCCGCCACAAGCATTATGGTTGACAGAGATATATAAAAGGAGCGACTTTCCAAGTTCTGGTGGCTTCAGAACTGGTGGATTGAGAAGATACTGCTTGATGCGCTCAAACGAGAGCTGACATTCTAGTCCCCACTCAAACTTCACTTCTTTTCTCAGCAAGTGATTGAAGGGCTCGCATCTCATGGCTAAATTGGAGATAAAGTGACGGATAGACTGGATGCGACCCTGAAGGCTTCGCAGCTCTTTAAGATTAGTGGAAGGCGGCATATCAATGATCGCCTTTGCCTTGGCGGGATCTACTTCTATGCCTTTCTTACTGATCATGTAGCCAAGCAACTTGCCTGACTCCACTCCGAAGACGCATTTCTGTGGATTGAGTCTCAGCTTGTAGAGAATAAGTCTTTCAAAGACTTGGCCGAGGGCATCAAGATGATCCTCTCCTTCTTTGGACTTGACCAGGATGTCATCCACATAAGCATCCATGTTCTTGTGCATCTGGTCATGAAAGATAACTGCCATTGCTCTCTGATAGGTTGCCCCGGCATTCTTGAGTCCAAACGGCATGACTGTATAGCAAAAGGTACCCCAAGGCGTGGTAAAGGAAGTTTTGGATTGGTCACGAGTGGCCAATTTGATCTGATTGTAGCCTGAGTATCCATCCATAAAGGAAAACATGGCGTGGCCCGCTGTGCTATCGATCAAAAGATCGATGTTGGGGAGTGGATAATCATCCTTTGGGGTTGCCTTGTTCAGATCTCTGAAATCAATACAAATCCGAATTTTGCCATTCTTTTTGGGAACTGCCATGATGTTTGCCAACCAGTCTGGATATTCAATGATCCGAATGAATCCTGCTTTTAACAACTCCTCAAGTCCTTCTTTAACTTGCGATGCTACTCGAGGATCCATTTTTCTGAGTTTCTGCTTGATTGGTTTGCAATCCGGCTTCAACACAAGGCGATGCTCGACTAACTTGGAGTCTAAGCCTGGCATATCCTCATAAGTCCAAGCGAAGACTTCCTGATGCTGTTTGAGGAAGTAGATGAGCCTTTCCTTCTCATCTGAACTTAAACTGGAACCAATTTTGAGGATCTTTGGATCATCTTCTGAACCAATATTGAGATCCTGTGTTGGATCTTGAACCAACGGCGATGGTTCATCCTGCTTCTGAATGCAGGCAAATTCCGGCAAATTTTGAATTGTCGAGTCGAATTCTGCCAACTCTTCGATCTGCTCTGTCATTTTTGCTGACTTCTGCCTCTGTCTTTGCCTTGCAGATTCTGGCCGGTTTATTTTGAAAAAAGTTGGTATTGATAACGAGCTTTTTGAACGATTTAGAAGCCATGATTCTGGCAATCCTGAAAGCGAAAAGAAGCCCTTTGAGAAAAAGAGGTAAAATATTTAAAAAAATAGCCTTTTGTACAGAAACAAAGAGCGTCAAAATAGACGAGGATATAAGAATTTGTGTATACCAAGATGAACAGAGAAAACAAACTTTTCATTGATTAAGTAAACTTTGATATTTACAAGCGATTGTTTGAAGGAAAGAAAGAAACCGGGGCGGATCTTGCCCTTACAAGATGACAGAAAGAAAGGAAAAAGCAGAAAACACTGGCATTGTCTTCTTTACTGGGCTCCCTTGATGAAGGTGGTCTTTCTGCCGGATGACTGACCTGTAAAACCCAAGCCTGTACCGGTGACATGCTGATCGGGGACGATCGGCTCCAGGATGCCATCTTCATTTCTGCCCAAACCCCTTAAGGGCCGATAACCGTGCTTCATTAGAAGATCAAATCCTTTCCTTGTTTTTGAGAATTGAGGAAAAAGCGGATGATCCCAAAAGGCAGTGCAGTCGAGGCGCCCACCTAACTTGAAGAAGTGGGGTCCCTGCCACTGGGCTATCATTGTTACGCTTTCTATCGGCTGAACTTCTTTTAATTTCAGCATATCCAGACTTTCACTCAGATTGATCTCGTCGACTTCCCTGATGCTTGGGATGTCGGCAGTGAAAGTAGGACAAGGGATCATGGGCTGTGGGAGTCGCTCTTCCGGATCCTCTCCTAGGACCGTGGTGATCATGCCTCCTTTCGACCATTTTACGCACTGGTGCAAGGTTGATGAGACAGCATTGGCATTGTGAATCCAAGTGCGCCCAAGTAACAGATTGTATGTAGGTGGCACGTTCACTACATGGAAGAGCACAGTATGCACTGAATAATTGATGAAGATTTCAAGAAATACTTTCCCCTTGGCTGTCTGCCCATGGTTATCAAAATCGTAAATCGTGATCGGATCCGGGGTATATTCATCTTCCTTCAATCCCAAAGCCTTGGCCGTCATCTCAGGACAGATATTGAGGCTGCTGCCTCCATCGACTAACACATGAGGGACTGTCATGCCCCTGGTTCGCACCACTATGTAGAGAGCATTATTATGAAAAGAATGAGGCTTCGACAAATCCTCATCAGAGAAAGTGATTGGTGTATTCGTCATGGCCTGATTGACGATTTGAGCCATGTCTTGCGGTGTTGTGCTAGGCTTGACCTTGATCTTTCTGAGAAGATCTTCTAGCACTTGCTGGTGCTCTGAGGAAGCGAGGGTCAAATCTAGGATCGAAATGTTGGATAAAGCAGTAATTGGCTTCCACACTGACCCTGAAGCCTCTTCTTTTTTTGAAGCTGCCTTGATAAAGCGCTTCGGGATCCTGGGAACTAGCTTGGCAGTTTCTGTCGTTGCCTTTGTTTTGCTGGAAAATGCAGTGACATCCGCCCTCTTGGTGGAAGACTGTGCTTGACGAAGGACCAGGACTTGATGCTGATCCTGAATGTCCTGACTAGAACACGACTGGATGCTGTCCTGCAGAGAGAATGCCTGCTCCGTAATGACTGAAGCTGAATGTTTAGGAAATGGCTTGGACAAGATTTCTGGCTGCTGTTCATCCTCGTCCTCAATCAGCATGTTTTTGTCGATACAATCTTGAATGATGTTTTTGAGGACAAAACAGTGTTCGGTGTCGTGTCCGACAGTCCGATGGAATTTACAAAATTTATCAGCCCATTTACCCATAGCGATGGGAGGATCTGCTACCTTGGGAAGTTTGATCATTCCTTTCGACATCATATATTCTAAGATGTCTTCGCGGGACTGCTCTAAAGCTGAAAATTCCCGATCATAACTCCAACCTTCGTGCTTCGGCTTTTCTGGCTGCTTTGCTTCTGGCTGGGGCACTGGTTGGACGGGCTGTGGCTTAACAAATTTCCCTTTCTGGGCCGCAAAGTTTGTCCTTTCGACCTTGGGGTGCCCCGAGTTTTTGTTGCAATTTTTCTTGTTCTTCTTTCTATCAGAGCTATTGTTGTTGTCTGAAAGATCCGTGGAATAAGCAGCATGAGCCTTTTTCTTCTGCTCAGGGTTTCCTCGGACGAAAGGGTAACCCTCATACAGGCCATTATTCAGGCCGGTCTCGAGCCACTCGGCTCTCTCAATCAGTTTGATGAATGATTTGGCGGGCGAAGTGGAAATGAGGTTCCTCAGAAGCTGGGCAAAGTTATTCAGAATAATCTGCAGGGCGTGTTCTTCTGGGATGGGAACCTTCATTCTGTTACAGGTGCTTCTCCACCTGTGGCTAAATTCGCTGGCTTTCTCATTCTCCATCTGTTTTAAATTGTACAGATGATTGAGGGTTGGTGAGGCTTCGACATTAAACATGAAGCGCTCAATAAACAAGTTCACGACCTTATCGAACTCTCTTAGTTCGATAGGATTAATGTGGTCTGCATACCACCTGGCCGCTACCCCTTCAAGGCTGCGCAGAAAGCAAATGAACAATGCTCGGTTGTCTTTCCTGAAACGGCCGCATTCGGCATAAAAGGTGGCCAAATGAGCCTTAGGGTTGCTAGTTTCGTCAAATTTAAGGAACTTGCGAGGGAGATTCTCCAGATTGTCATCCCCGTCCAGACCATGATAAAAATCTTCGCCAGAGTAGGTCTGTTTGCCCTTGCTTTTAGCCTGGATATCTTTGATAGCTCGATTCGTTTCTTTCACCTGTTCTTGCATTGGGTCATTAGCCGAAACGGGCTTGTTTATCGATTCAGGCTCTACAGCAGTCTTTGCAAACTGCGGTGGAGGATTCTGATAAACAAACTGCTCTTCCTTTTCTGACTCCTCTTCTACTGACTCTGTTTCTTCAGAAGTGGTGTCGGGCTGTACTTTCTTTCTAACAATCCTAACTGGTTTCTTTATAGCCTTCTTCTTTGATTTGCTATTTGGGGCGACCTCCTTCTGACTGGTCTCAGCCTGCTCGGACATCATTTTGGTCATCATTCTTTTGAACAGATTATACATGGCAGGATCTATATCATCTGCTTGATTCTGTCCCCTGACCGATTTGGGAGAATCCATCCCTTCGGCCTCACTGTCGCTGTGTTGAGGAACTGTTTCTTTTCCTGCCCTTGTTACAACCATTTTGCCAATGCCAGTGGTTTTCTGTGATGGTAAAAGGAATGGTTAGGGCACGGGAGATCTTTTTGTAAACACGACTTTTCAAGACAAAGACGAGAACGAAGGGACTTTGATAGACAATTAAGCACATTATCCCATCACCAGGGATCGGGTCATCACACAGCTTGTGATAATTGCATTACCATTCTGTGATAACGAGGAAAAATGCGCCTTATTACCTAGGCGAGGTCGTCCACCATTGATAAGGGATACTTATAGAAGAAATGGAAGGAAATGTCTCATCATTAGGGATGAGATCGTCACGAGAATCATGACCATTCACAACATGAAAGAATCATTTGGCAAAAAAAGAGCTTTTTCGATAGAACAAAAGTCGCATTCTATTGATGACGAATTCAAATACAAAGAGAAGGTGGGCACACAACTTGCCACCATTCCCGATATTCGGAAGATACATTGGGTCCAGGAAATATAGACAAAGGAATGAAGGAATCCCAAGTGTATTTGGCGACGTGGTATGCTCCAGACCACTGATCCGACCGTAGATCAAACTCTGGCATGTTGCTGGTTGGGAAGCGAACGTTGGCTCGAACCTGCCGCTGCGAGAACCGTCTGAGGCATCTCTCTGGCTGATAGTCGACACAGAAGAAAGGACCAAGCAATCTGTAGCGCTTGTTACGAGCATAAGTGTAGCGAGGAACCGACTCTCGCCTGTCGAAGTAATCCCAAAGGATCTCCTCCTGGTGCAGATTCTCAATCGAAGCTCGATATTGAATGGCGGACTTCGGCTTTTTGCTGTTGAACCTGAAAGAGCTGGCTTTTGATGGCACGTGTCGCAGGAACCAAGACTGCAAGGCATAAGTGCATCCTTCCACCAAAATGGTTTCTCCGAGGGCAAAACGAGCTAAACCTCTGTAGAGAAAGGCTGGAGCTTCCATGGATACTGAAAGCTGACGGGTCTGCTTGCTTCCCCATTGGTTGATAATTTAAAAGAGATCTTTTTAAAATAATTATTTTCAATAAAACTTTGGAAAATCGTCAACCAAAAATATAAAAACCGACTTTCCACAAAGTGGTAAGTACGGGTCGAATCCTCAGGGAACAGGAATTAATCACAATATTTCTAGAAAATTTAATTTATTAATGACAAATGTCAATCTACAATTATAAAGTTAATACAACTACAATTAATCACTAAAAGGAAAATAAACAAGCACTCAGTCTTCTGCTCCACACCAAGGGTCTTTCCGTCTTTTAGCCAATTAGAGAATATTTGCACTTGGACAATAACCCTGGAAACTAAATATGCTTTTCACCTAAAAATGCAGAAAATACCAAGTTAGTATTCTATTCTAACAATGCAAACAATAACTAAAACTAGTTCTAATTTTACAAAAATAATAAAACAAATGCTACTTATCAAACAAAAATTAAATAAAATACTAAATTAATTCTAAAATTAACCAAATTACTTCTACTAATGCTGTATGATGATTATGCAACTCCTAAAATGCAGAAACTACTGAAAACAAGTCTAAAATGCTGAAACTAAGAAAATTACGAAACTGCCCCTAACTAGTGTAAAATAGCATTCTAATAGGTTATCGGAAAACCACTATTTGACAGGGAAAACGAGGTCCGATTTTCCCGAAATTTGTTCTGTTCTGCAACTGACAGATTAAACAAACTGACAGTTTTTACAGAATTGAAAAACAGTATCTGGAACTCCAGATATAAGTGTTTCAATTCTGGGAAAAATCAGGATATCGAAAGTCCTGTAATTTGAAATCCAGAAAAAGCGGTTTTCGCAAAACGCTTAAAAATCAGACCAAATCAACTCCGAATGAGCTGAAATTTGGTCTGCAGTCAAATAACACGTCAATCAAGTGAATAGAATAAAAACTTTTGGAAAACACAGAGTTTTTGCACAGAAAATAATGATGGTGCGACAGGGCAAAAATCTGGTTTTTATTTGAGTGCACTATTCACTATTTGAACTATTTTACCCACTAAGAATGTAATCTACATGCAATGAAAACTTAATTAATTCTATATAACTGATTATATGCAGATGCTAACTATAATAAAACTAAATGAACTCTACACGAAATATGACATGCGTGTTATGACTATGCACTAAATGAAATACTAATGCAATTACAATCGAAACACTAAATAATGTAGTTAACTATATGACTAAATGATGTACCCACTATCAACTAACTACACTATACTAACTAACTAATCAACAAACGATAAACTAACAAACACCAATCAAATCACAATTATAAATTTTGGCTAAACAATTAAAGAACTAACTACATTAGCTAATCTAAAATCGCTATAGGTAAATCAAAAAAATTATGGGACTAAAATGAAACAATAGGAAATGGGTTCGACTAGGACTAGGGTCGGTTGACTTCAATGGACTCGGTTTAGGCTTGGCTAAGGTGGGGTTAACTTGGGTAGGCTCGAGCTATGTTTGACTTAGCTAGGACTATGGTGGACTCGGTTTGGTTTGGTCTTGACTTGGATAGGGTTGGATTAACTTGGTTAAGGTTGACTCAACTTGGTTTAACCTAGATTAGGTTTGACTTAGACTAGAGTTGACTCGAACTAGACTCGGTTTGAACTCACCCTGGGTTAGACTAAAACTTGACTCGGGTTAGGTCTTGGTTTTGGACTTAGGCTTATTAAGACTAGGTTGAACTCGGTTTAGGGTGGACTTAGTCAACTAGGTTCGGGTTGACTTAGACCCCACTAAGTTTGACCCAACTTAGGTTTGACTAGGCTCGAATAGGATAAGGTAAGCTCGGTTGACTCACTAGGTTTAGACTAGGGTTTGACTCGAGTTAGGACTTGAACACAAGACACACCTAACTAAGTCAACTAGGTTAACTCGGTTAGGGTAGGTCTCAATAGGTGGACTAAGGTTGACTCGACCTAGATGTGGTCTTGACTAGACTCAAGTGGGTTTAGACTAGGGTTTGCCTCACTTAACTTGGGTCAATTAAAATAGCAACCTCTTAATTAAGCTACAATTAATCCAAAGTTCACGATTTTAATGGAGAAGGTTGGGAAAATAAAGTAATAATGGTAGTTGCTCAAACTTTGAAATAAATTGGATTGTCCAAAAACCGCCCCACTTAATGAGGGAGTTACTCTCCTTAATTGTATTTAAACTCTCATTTTGGAAAATGAAAAGTCCAACTTAGAAGAAAACCCCACGATTTTTGCTTTCCCAACTTGAGTAAAGAGCATTTATTCCTTTCTGAAAATCGTGGGACTTAATTTGGAATTTTAGTTTAATTTTCAAAAACACTTTCCAAGATCAAAGAGTAACTCCTACTTTAATGCACATCCAAAATTTATTTCTTCCTTAAATATCCCACACGATTTTTGGGGAATCCACTCTTTCCAAAAACTTTTTAAATGCAATTACCTTAATTACCTCCCCTCTCAAAATCGCCAACTCTAAATTAAGAATATACTACCAAAGAATTTAAGACTCACCTAGGTAATGAAAAGGCCTAATTGAAAAACACGATTTTCTAAACTTAAATGCTGCCCTAATTACCAAAACCTACTTAAATGACCACTAAAAACGGCTATGAGATAAAACCCTAATACATTGCACCTAGACACCTTCCTAACTCAATTAATGACAATTAAGACTTGCTAAAAAATTCGACCAAGAGCTCAAGGGGAGCTCTAATGGCTGCCGCCCCACCTTGGGGAAGAAGAAGATCCACACGAAAAATAAAAAATAAAATATAAATTAACAAAAAGTAATAAAACTAAATAACCACTATTTTGATAAAACTAAATTAGAAAATAATAAAAAGGACTCCTAATTACACAAATGCTAACAAGAACAGCACTATGCTGAAATTAAAAACATGAAGAAAAGAACACTTGATTTTTTGTAATTTTCTTCAATAGACTCAAAACACAAAAACAAAAAATGATTAAAACGATTAATTAAATCAATCCTAAAACAATGAAATGACTAACACCAATTTATACTACTGTTAACATACTAAACACACAGTAAACAACACGACTTACCACTCTAAACACCCTTTTAACAAAAATGCAAAGATCGGCTAGAATATCTCTAGCCGATTTTTTTTTTCTTTTTCAAAAATAAAATCAAAACAAGACACAAGCACAACCCACGAATAAAATGAATGAAAATGAACTTTTATAAATGGAATAAAATCAAAACAACTCAATACACATGCTGGACATAAAAAAAAAATCAAAACAAAGAAAAATATTTTTGTGAAAATCAAGAATCGGCTAGAATAAGTCTAGCCGATTTTTGGATTTTGCTTTTTAAATGAACACACAATCATAACTCACAACCAAACGTTTAAAATGAATCAAAAGGGAAAATTTTTATTGGATTTTCTGTAAAAACTTCACAATGAGACACGTTGAAAACAAAAACTCAAATCGGCTAGAAAAACTCTAGCCGATTTACACGTTTTGATTAAAAAACAATGAGAGTCAATAATCAAACATGAAAACAATAACACAAAACCTATATCTAACGTGATGGTCTATGCACGAATGCTACTCGAAGGTTGAACCAAAAATAAAAACAAGAAACACACTGAAAATAATAAAAGAAAAGCAACACTCACTTTCGGTTTTAGCTAGAAGAGAAGGAAGAAGAAAACCTACCTTTTGGAAGATCCGACGACCGAGGGGATGAAGAAGAGCAGACCGTGGCTGGAGATGGACATCCTACGCAGTTCGAGAATGCTGTACTTTCACCAAAAAACGGAACCTTTGCAGCTGCTACACGTTGGAGATCCACCGACGATGGAATGTGAGCCGATTCTCGATCGGAGGGTGTAGAAAGCCGGATGGAGGTAGGGCCGGCTCACCTTGGTGGTGTGTTGCGCACTCCCGCCCAAGGTTAATGGTCTCCACCTCTGCTACACCTGCAAAAATACAGAAAAGTGGTGAAAAGACAGCATGGAACAAGAAAGAAATGAAAAGAAACAAAAGAAAGATCGAAAATATGCTTGAAAATCAAGCATAGACCGGTCTTCAATGGCCAACACGTGGGGAAGATGGAGAGGAAGGAGTTGCTGGAGTAGATTCACTGCAAGGGGCGTCCAAACACAGCCAAAGACGCCTAGGGCTCCTCTAAAAAGTATATTTATACTTTTTGGAATTTGCAAAACACTGTTATAAAAAATATATTTTCTAGGCGCCTCTTTCTGGGGGGTTTTCAGAAAATTTTTTTGAAATGGATATGGATAGGCGTGTGGGTTGGGTTTTGGGATTTCTAAGAGTTGATCCAAGGTCCAATTGACCTAATTGGGTCGGATATGGATCCAATTCACCTCGAAATCCATGCCCAAACACTGAAATAGCCATAACTCTCTCATTTTAACTCCGATTTTTCTGAAATTCGAACCATAGCCCCTTACTATCAAAACACATCTAAACATGGGTTTAAAACCTTAAACTTGATACAAAATGCATGAAAAACTTGTTTACATGATGTGCATTTCATGCATCATCAAATACCCCCATGCTTGAATGTTTGTTAGTCCCTTAACAAACCCTAATTATGATATGCAACGAAGACAAGAAATGCTAAGCATGAATGCATAATACTAACTCACTTTCGTAGGAATCACGGTTGCATTTAGCGTATGCAACAAGCCCTTTAAACCCCTAGCTTACACTAGTGGACGAGTAAGGTCTCGTGAGGGTTTGCAGAGATGCTACCCACAAACATCAATGAAATGCGAGGATGATCTTTCAAAAATATTAGGCTCTTAAGAATGCAGTTGGAACAAATATCTCATGTAATTGACATTCTCAAAACAAGTTTAAAAATCTCATGCCGCCACAATAAAAATTCTTTTCTTTCACTTTTCTAATATTGTAGCTAGTTCATGATTTTTCTTTGAAAGTCAAGTATTCTCATGTTTTACTCATTTATTCTCACTTGTATATTTTCTGCACAGTAATACACATATATGCCTAAGCAATGAAAATTTTCTCATTTTGCACATTCTTTTTCTTTCATTTTCACTCTTTTTTTCAACTTTTGATCTCTTGCACATTCTTCTCATATGAGCACTATTTCGAATAGTCAGTTTTCGTGACCCGTGTAGCGAGCTTTGGGTCAGTGACTCCCAAGTCGGCCGGCCTTAGGGCACTAGATACAAAGTATCCCTCGGACTTAATTGCTCAAGTCACTAGACTTTCTATTCTAATAGTTTACGTATAGTCTTCCTCTCGTCATGTGAAATGTCTCTATATCTTAGGCTTTCTATGCAGTCCATGTAACAAGCTTTCGAACCGGTGGCTCCCAAACCAGCTGGCTTTGGGGCACCGGGTGTAAAACACCCTTCAGATTCTACTTACTCGAACTACAAAGGCCACAGATATAGACTTAGACAAGAAGATGATCTCCTTCGTTATCCTTTTCGTTAAGATACTCAAACACTTCATCTTGTGTCTGAGTTCCACTACTAGGATTCACGAAGACATCAACAACTAAATGTAGCTCTATTATTTTAAACTCATTTTTTCAAACACATCTTTCCATTGCTTATTTCTTTCAGAACACATACTGTGCATACTTATACTAAAGTGATTCAAAATTTTCTAACAATCAAATACTATCTTTTCTTTGAATTTTCTCATGAATAACTACTCTATTTGACTCAGTTCAGAAAATAAAATTTTTATGGGGCTTAAAAATTTATAAACTGTTAGATTATGCCAAAAACAATCATATATGCTACACTTTGTTCTCAAATGCCTACTTTGATTACCAGTCATAAAAAAAAAAAAAATTTACATTTTTGTTGCATGCATCTAAACCACCCCCCCATGATTGAATGACACTGTCCCTAGTGGCATACAAAATGAATAAAAATGTAATGCAAATGCACACTAAAAGACACTAACAAAAATATGGGAGAAAGGATAGATACAACCTGATTTGCTCTGAGCTTCTGAAGTTGATTTTCATCTGATCCTTGAATTCTTTGAAAGCTCTTCTCTGTACCTGGTAATTGATACACTAAATGTTAAGTTCATCCTGCATACATCAAAACACAAATTAGCACATGTGAAATGAAATACTAAATAAATAAAAACTCTGAAATGAAAAATAAATAATGTACATATGATATATCCCTCTGGTCGAATCCTCATGCCTTCGTGAGATGCACTATCTCACACTCACCATCCTGCAAGGCATCTGAAATGAATGGCTTCAGTCTTTGCCCATTTACCTTGAATGTACCTTGGGTCATAGGATCGAATAATGTCACTGCTCCATGGGGAAATACTTCTTTCACAATGTACGGACCTGTCCATCTCGATCTTAACTTCCCTGGGAATAAATGTAAACGAGAATTGTATAGCCACACTTTCTGATCTGGCTCAAACACTTTTCTGACAATATGCTTATCATGAAATGCTTTTGTGCGGGCTTTGTATAATTTGGCATTCTCATATGCATCATTCCTGAGTTCCTCTAATTCTGATAGCTGCAGTGCTGTAAACACCCCAAATTTTCACCCTCATCCAGTATTTGTCCATTTCATGTGTCATTGCATATCATTGCATGCATCCGGCATATCATTCCATCACATTGCATGTCATTACATGTCATCCCATCTCATTTTCGAGATCCAACACTCCTGTTTTCAAAACATTCAATCCAGATTTGAATTTTAAAGCTTTTATTCCAAAATCAATTTCAAAACCTGGGTTTTTATTCAATACTCTGTCATTTTCCAACCCCAGGACTTTATATTTCGAAATATTTTCTCAAGGAAACAATCTGGATTCATTTCAAATTCAAATTTTAATCGATTTCAATTCACAGATGAGACCCATTGTGGTGGTGTGGCTTCTGAATTCCTCTATTCATTAAATTTCTCAAATTTTTGAAAGTTTTAGTCCGATTAGGACTCTGTCTCAGAGTCCTAATCCAGTCAGGAGTCTGTTTTGAAGTCTGTTTTACTTCCATTTTTAATCTTTTTCGTTTGTTTTCGAAATTTAGGTCATTTTACAGAGTCCAGTTAGTTCAGGATTCTATTTTAGAGTTCGGTCGAGTTAGGAATCTAACCCTGACTGTGTTTTCTTACTTATTTCATCATTTCTTGATATAATCTTTTGAAAATTCTTTCATTTGGATGTTAAAATTTAAAATTTCAAAGTCCTAAGAGTTCAGGACTCTAACCCGGAGTTCCAGTTCGCATGAGACCCTATTTTCTAAAAATCTTGAATTTCAAATATCAATTTTAACCCTTTTTTAAAGCCATTTTCAGTGTTTATTTCAAAAATGTTCAAAATTCGATGTGGGCCCACTCAGTTGGCACCATATCTAGAGGAATTCTAACTCAGTTAGGACCTTATGCCATTTCAAAAATCCTAATTTTAAGTTTACTTTTGAAAATCTTTTGAAAACTCCTTCAATTTCAAGTTTTAAAATCACTTTTTGAAAAACTCAAGTAGGGCCCACTCGGGGTGGCGCCATATTCGAGTAAGTCAGGGCTAGACTAGGGTTAGTTGATGTCTTGGTTAGTGTTAGAGGTTTAGAAGAGTCAAAACCATTTTGAAAACTCATTTTGAAAATTAGTTTTTAAAACTAGTGTTTTTAAATGTTTTTAAAGGTGTTTTAAAAACCCAAATGTGAAAGATGCCAAGTGGCATCACATTTGGGGGTTTTCTAGGTTTAGTTAGGGGCTAATTAGGGATTAATTAGAGTCCCACCTAGGTTAGAAAACCACAAAAAATCGTTGCCTTTAGTGGATTTATTAGAAAGAGTCCTAAAAAAATGAAAAACCTCTTAATTAACCCTAATTAAGTGACTTTTTGAAAAACTATAAAAAGGGACCTAAGGGGGGCCAAAAGGAGGGCTCTTTTCTCTCAAATTTTCGTGGCCTCTCTCTCCTCTCCAGCACCTCCACCTTCCTCCATTACAGCTGCAAGCACCAAGGTAATATTTTTAATATTTTTTAGTTTTATTTAATACTTTTTCATGTTTTAAATCAATTTTAGCCATTGGTGTCATCCCCTTCATGGATTAAACCATGGATTCAACCTCAAGAACCATCAAGAATCAGCAAGAACGATCCAAGAAGGTGATCTAACCCTGTTTTGGGTGATTTACAGTGATTTTAATCCATTAGAATTGATTTTAATATGGTTCTTTATATTATTAACCAATAAAATATATGATTTACCCTTTTTAATGGGTTAAATCTTTGTTTTAAAGGTGATATCAAATTCCAGCCATTGATTCCCTGTTTTTAATTTATTTTCATGGTTTATTCATGTTTGTTTTACGTTCTACAGCATAAAAATAATTTTTATTTACTGTTTTATGGTTTATTTTATTTATTTACATTAGTTAATGCATGGTTTTTCAAGTTTCTTAAATTTCTGTGTGTTCTAGGTTTAGAACAGTAAAGATGATGTTATTTCGGATAGAAGCACTCATTGTTTATTTCTGATTTTTTTATATGTGGTGCATGCATGAGTTATTGAGTTACTGTAGAAAAATCAGAGGTTTTGGATCTCGGGAATTCTGTCAAAAAAATCAGACATCAAATCGGGTTTTTAAAGCTTTAAAATCGTGGTTAAAATCAAGAAGGTAACTTGCTGTTATGATATTTGTCTCATCTTATATCCGATTTTAGATATGTAAAGTGCTATGGATTTACATTGAGTAGATCTGTCTTCTGTAAAATTTTTCGGATTTTTTGATTACTGTTTAGTATTTTTCCCTTTTTAGAGAATCTGTTTTTAATTTTAAAACTCGTTAGGGTTTACCAAAACCCTAATCAGACTTGTGTTAGTCATAAATCCCAAACCACAGATCCGATTTTAGATCTGTAAAAAGTGAGTATTGTTATTTTTCTATCTACTGTTCACCATTAAAATTTCAGACACTTTTGTTTAGAATTGCTATTTATGTCTGTATTTTCAATCTGGAATAGCTGTTTTAATCCCTGTTAAGAGTGATATATTTTAGCTCAGATTGCCGGAAGGGTTTCTCACTAACCGGAGATGATTTTTCCGATCTGTAAATTGGGAAATCTCTGTTTTTCTTCCTAGTTAGTCTCTGTAAAATTTCATAAATTTCCATGGAGATTTGACCCCTGATTCAGGTCTTGGATTGAAACTAGTTGGTGAATTAGGTCAAAAATAGCATATTTTTAGGGTTTAATGCAATTTTCGGATTAATTTAATGTCAAAAAATTATTTTTATAATTCCAATTCGACATTAGGGTTATAACAAGTGCAGGTACCAATTTTTATGGATTTTTGAATCCATTTGATGGCTGAATCAAGCAAATTGCAAAACCGGGTTCCTGAAAGATCCAAAAACACTGCAAAAATCACAAAATTTGTGATATTATTGGATTTTCGTGCATAAGCATATATTTTTAGGGTTTAATCATGTTCATAATCATGTTAGGATGCTTTAGGTTTAATTTGATGCTCATTTGATTTCATTTAGTGCATAAAACCTAGGTTTTTACCAAAATCTATTTCAGAAAACCCTGATTTCAAAACCATAGTCTTGCTATCGGGGGCAATTTGGTCATTTGACCTAAATTTCGAAATCCCTAACCCTAATTTCATATTTTTAATCATGTCATAGCATATTTGGTTTGGGTTTATTCCATTCAAATTTCAAAATTTGCATTTTATCAAAATATCTTTCTAAAAACCCTAATTTCAAGGCCATAGTCTTGTTATTAGGGGTATTTTGGTCATTTTGACCCCAATTTCGAAATT
The DNA here is from genome assembly GCF_984573655.1 of Nuphar pumila. Lineage (NCBI taxonomy): Eukaryota > Viridiplantae > Streptophyta > Magnoliopsida > Nymphaeales > Nymphaeaceae > Nuphar > Nuphar pumila. Next base: position 87,239,483 of record NC_143259.1, read on the forward strand.
CCATATCTTCTCTTTCGTATTTATTCAATTTTATTTCATACTTTATCATTTTTATTTAAGGGAATCAAGGAAGAGGCTTATATCTAGTAAAATCCAACAATTTCCTGATATTGTTGGATAAATCTAGAAAAGCCAACATATATTCATTAACCAAGTTTTCTAGTTTTGCAGGTACATTGAAGACTTTATTTTTCATGTATTTAAATTTCAATAGTGATGTAATTTGTAATTAAACTTTGGAATAAGAATTTACATTTCCTGTTTAGCTTAGGTTGCACTGCATATAGTTTATTTTTTTAAATAATGTCAATGTGTGATGGATGATGATTCATGCATATTTTTACAAATTCACCATGGTCTACACGAATGGCACATGCACTAGCTTTTATGAAGTTTATAAACTTGGTGGAATTCATATTTATGGCCATAGTCAGAATATGAATGATACTTAGATTTATGATCTTCACATTAGCCACATTCAGCCTACACTCTTAGGCTAACTTCAAAATGCACTGCATTTCTCAAAAATACAAAAAGTATTTCTCAATTCCTCAAATCCATATTCATTCATTTCATGCATTTGCCAATTCTAATCTCAATTCAAAGAAGTTCATTTTTTTTAAAATCCCCTAAGTCTTATAGCAAAATCGATTTTCCCAAAAGCATTGAATTTCAAAGAATATTTCAAGTGTTTTTTCAAGTTCATAAACTCAATTTTCCAAGTTATGCATTCAATTTCAAAGTTTGAATTCAGAGAAATCAAGTCTCTCAGAGTCGATTTCACCAAATGTCAAGGATTTCTCAAAATCGATTTTTATTTCTCTCAGAAGTATATTCCAAGTCCTAATTCACGATTTTCCATGTGATATCATTTCCAAGATTTATATTTTCTTTATATTTCAATCATTTAAAGCAAACATCATGTTTTCAAATGTGCATTTTTCTGAAAATTCATAGCACATGCCTGATTCTATGTGCATTTAGAAATTAGAATATGATTTAGACAAGTTGAATAGAGTAGAGCATAAGATTGATCCTTGGTTCAATTACCCCTGTTAAAGGTGGCAGAAACGGTTGAATCTCGTACCGACAGGCGAGTCCCATTCTACGGAATTTTCCCGCATTTTAAAACGGAGGCGAGTTATTTTCAAAAATCTTTTTCAAAGGTCAGTTTGATTTGCAAAGGTTAAAAATTTTGCGATGATAACAAGTGTTGTCTCTTTGCGAGCCTGGGTGAGGTCAAAATTCAATTTCTTGATAGCCCAGTACGCTCTATGCTCTAGCTCGACAGGAAGATGACATGCTTTCCCGAATACAAGGCGATACAGAGACATGCCAATGGGAGTCTTAAATGCAGTTCTATATGCCCAAAGTGCATCATCTAATCGCTGGGACCAATCCTTGCGGTCCGGACGAACTGTCTTTTCTAAAATTCGCTTAATCTCCCTATTGGACACTTCAACCTGTCCACTAGTCTGCGGATGATATGAAGTGGTGAATCTATGATTGACAGAATATCTTCTCAGTAGAGAAGCTATCTGTACATTCCTAAAATGCTTGCCACCATCGCTAATCATTGCTCGTGGCACACCAAAACGACTGAAAATGTTGTGCTTAATGAACTTAAGCACTACTCTGTGATCATTGGTCTTGGTTGCCACAGCCTCGACCGACTTGGACACATAATCAACCGCCACCAGAATGTATAAATTTTCGAAGGAAGGCGGAAATGGTCCCATAAAATCAATGCCCCAAACATCAAAAATCTCAACTATCAAAATCGGAAGCAAGGGCATCATGTCCCTCTTGGACATGTTCCCAATCTGCTGACATCGCAGGCATCGCCTACAGAACTCATGAGCATCCCTGTGGAGTGTGAGCCAATAAAATCCTGACTGCAAAACCTTTGCAGTCGTCTTCCTACTACTAAAATGCCCTCCACAAGCTAAAGAATGGGAAAAATTCAGAATGGACTGGTACTCCTCCTCCGGAACACATCTCCTAATGATCTGGTCTGCACAGTATTTGAACAACTCCGGTTCATCCCAATAATAGTGCCTCACCTGAGATAGGAATCTCTCACGCTCATTCTTGTTCCAATGCTCAGGTATCTGCCTCGAAACCAGATAGTTCACAATATCTGCAAACCAGGGTAACTGCGATGTACTGACTGACATGATCTACTCGTCGAGGAAAGAATCACTGATCGGCCTCTGATCCTGCGTGGTCTCCACGATCAGTCTAGAAAGATGGTCTGCTACTACATTCTCGCTTCCCTTCTTATCTCGAATCTCGAGATCAAACTCTTGTAGTAGTAGGACCCAACGAATCAATCTCGGTTTGGTGTCTTTCTTATTCAACAAATATTTCAATGCAGAATGGTCAGAATAGACAACCACCTTTGAACCGAGTAAATAAGAACTGAATTTATCCAATGCAAAAACTACCGCAAGTAGCTCCTTCTCTGTCGTAGTATAATTCATCTGAGCATCAGACAGAGTTCTACTCGCATAGTAGATCACATAGGGCTTCCTATCAATGCGTTGTCCTAAAATGGCCCCCATAGAGTAATCAGATGCATCGCACATAATCTCAAATGGGAGAGTCCAATCTGGAGGTCTCAAAATAGGCGCAGTAATCAAGGCCTCTTTGAGAATCTCAAAGGCCTTCATACAATCCTCACCGAAAACAAAGGGCTGGTCTTTCTCCAATAACGTGCAAAGCGGTCGAGAGATTTTGCTGAAATCTTTTATGAACCGCCTGTAAAATCCCGCATGCCCTAAAAATGATCGAATCTGCCTCACAGAGGTGGGTGGAGTCAAACGGGAAATGGATTCCACCTTCGCTCTGTCAACCTCAATACCACGCTTGGACACAATGTGTCCTAGCACAATCCCCTCCTGGACCATAAAATGGCTCTTTTCCCAACTCAGGACGAGATTGGTCTCCACACACCTACTCAGTACTCGAGCAAGTTTTTGGAGGCAATCTTCAAAAGAAGAGCCATACACTGAAAAGTCGTCCATAAAAACTTCCATCACATCATCAATCATGTCCGAGAAGATAGCAAGCATGCACCTCTGAAAAGTAGCCGGGGCATTACAGAGCCCAAAAGGCATACGTCTAAATGCGAAGGTACCATAAGGACATGTAAACATGGTCTTCTCCTGGTCGTCAGGATGGACAGCTACCTGATTGTATCCTGAATATCCATCTAGAAAGCAGTAGTAGCTCTGTCCTGCGAGTCTCTCTAAGATCTGATCAATGAATGGCAATGGGAAATGATCTTTCCTAGTTGCCACATTCAGCTTCCTATAATCGATGCAGAGTCGCCATCCTGTAGTAGTCCTCATCGGAATTCTCTCACCTTTCTCGTTCTTAACCACAGTGAGTCCTGACTTCTTCGGCACAACCTGAATCAGACTGACCCACTGGCTATCAGAAATAGGGTAAATGATTCCGGCATCCAACCATTTCACCACCTCTTTCTTCACCACTTCCTTCATGTTGGGATTTAGCCTTCTCTGCATATTCCTAAATGGCTTGACTTCCTCATCACAATGGATTCTATGCATGCAGAATGAAGGATCAATCCCCTTCAGATCAGAAACTCCCCAGCCAATCGCTACCTTGTGCTCTCGAAGAATAGTCAGCAATCTCTGTTCCTGCTCCTCAGTGAGCAAGGACGAGATGATCACAGGCAGAGTTTCATCATCTCCGAGGTATGCATACTTGAGTGAATCCGGTAATGGTTTCAACTCAAGTTTCGGAGGTGACTCAATCGAAGATTTGGCGGGGGTCTCAGCAAGTGGTGGAAGAGGCTCCCTGACCACTCCCCAAGGTGGTCTCTCTGACGACACTCTAGACACATCTACACTATCTACACCGCTATTCTTCTCTATATGGTACAAATCTAAAGAATCCTCAGTAATGTACAACTCGGGCTGCTCCTCCACTAACTCATGTGCAATATCTACATGAAAGCAGTCCATGTCTCCTGCTGGTCCCATCGCGGCATTGAAAATATTCAGCTTGACCTTTCGATTGCCGAATGAGAGATCCATGGCTCCGGTTCTGCAGTTGATACACGCATTGGCAGTTGCCAAGAATGGTCTGCCTAAAATAATCGGAGTCTGGTGCTGGCTATCCACTCCTTCCATATCAAGAATAATGAAATCGACTGAAAAATAAAAGTCATCCACCTTAACTAGCACGCCCTCCAAGACACCTCTCGGTACCTGAACGGAACGATCTGCCAGCTGCAGTGTAATCGGAGTCGATCTCATCTCTCCTAGCCCGAAAGAATCAAAGAAATATCCGGGCAGAATGTTCACGCTTGCTCCAAGATCTAGCAATGCGCGTTCTATCCGGATGTTCCCTATAGTACACGCAATGATAGGGGCTCCAGGGTCCTTGAGCTTTGGTGGTGTCTGATGCTGAAGTACTGAACTCACCTGCTTAGTCAGATGGACCCTATTAGGAACTCGCTCTCTAGATTTCCTCTTCTGCGTACATAGTTCCTTCAGGAATTTGGCATAAGCCGACACCTGCTGAATCGCATCGAGCAAAGGCAAGTTGATCTGCACATGCTTGAAGATGTCAAGCATGTCCTGGATCTTCGTGCCTTGCTTCCCTCTGAATCCAAGAGACTCTAATGCTTTGGGATAGGGTGGTGGGGGAATATACTCTGCTGGCTCCTCCTCTTTGTGAGAAGGCTCACTCCTATCCTTCTTCTCCTCTGAGGATGAAGATAAAGATGATGATGGGGATGGGGATGATGGCTGAGCCGACGTAGGTGAAACAATGGTCTCTGGCTCCTCTATTCTCTCTCTACTCTCTCGCTCTCTGCTCTCGACGTAATACTCACGTCCACTCCTCAAGGCCATAACTGATTTAGCCTGCTGCTGTGTCTCAGTAGGAAATAGGCCTCCAGTCATCTGGTCCTTACCCTTCGGGTTCATGACAGCCTGACTCGGCAATGTACCCTCGGGTCTCCTACTAATAGCCTCAGCTAACTGTCCCATTTGCGACTCTAACTTCGCAATGGACTGCGTATGCGAGCTCAAAATCTGGCTACACTTCTCGAAGGCGTTCTGATTAGAGGTTGTCACCTCTTGGAATGCCTGGAGAAGTCTCTCCTCAAAAGATGTCTGCGAGGCAGACTCCAGCTGAATCGGGGGAGTGACAGAAGAAGAAGAAGACTGAGAATAGTTCGGTCTTTGAAATGACTGAGTAAAAGATGGCTGCCGAATTGGCTGAGAGGAAGTAGGCATCTGCATGGAAGACTGTGGATTCTTCCATGAAAAATTGGGATGGTTACGCCAACCCGGATTATATGTCGATGAAAATGGGTTATTCGGCGATCTGACGTAACCCTGAGCTGCCTAAACTTGTTCTCGAACAAATTCAGGGTACTGAGCTGCCGAAGGGCACTCAGTGATCTCGTGTGCCAGACTGGCACAAAGAGTACACACCTGCTGTGTAGTGGATGGTCCTGAGAGAAGCTGGTCCAGCTTCTGAGCAATCATGTCTACCTTGCACTGTAGTGCAGTAGATGGACCAACTTCAAGAACACTAGCTTTCTTCTAAATGCTGGGTGTGGCTCTATCAGATTGAGAGCTCGAAGCATGGTGGAGTGAATTCTCGGCCAATGTATCAAATAGCCTCCATGCTTCGTCCTCGCTCTTCAGCACGAATGTCCCTCCACATGAAGAGTCGATCATCTTACGATTCTTGTCAGACAATCCATCATAGAAGCTCTGCACCAGTTGCCATTTCGGCACCTGATGATGGGGACATTTCCTGAGAAGATCCTTCATTCTCTCCCAGGTCTCATGAAAGCGCTCGCCATCTAGCTCTGAAAAGCTAGTGATGGCTCTACGATATTGGTTCGTACGACCAATGGGAAAATATTTCCGAAGAAACTCCTGTTGTAATTGATCCCATGACTCTATTTCTACAGAATCTAAGGACTTTAGCCAATACTTGGCTTTGTTCTTCAATGAAAAGGGGAATAGAGTCAACCTTAAAGCATCATCATCGAAATTCTGTATCTTAACAGTAGAACAGATTTCGAGGAATTCATCTAAATGTCGGTAGGGATCCTCATGACTAAGGCCATAAAAGGATGGAAGCATTTGAATAATGCTGGCCTTAATCTCATAATGCGGTGCTCCTACATCGGGTCTCTGAATGCAGGATGTCTGAACATAGTCTGTGGGAAAGTATTCCCGCAGAGGGCGTGAAAGAACTGGGGGTGGAGGTGGAGGATCCATGTCAGCCATTGTTGTCGAACTTCGATGAGAATGTAAAATTCTCTCTGGGTTGTCAACAAATGGGTGTAATGGGGTTCGTAGACCTCGTCGCCCCTGCATACACTGGTACTAAGACCAGATGTAAGCAAACGACCTAAATCTAAAAAAAAAAAAATTAACTAACACAGGTACTAAAATGTAAATAACACAAAATAAACAACTACTAAACAAATATGCTAAACTAATTATGTCAGAATGATCTAACTAAGTAAATGAAATAATAAATTAAACTACTCTAAAGTACTGAAAAGATAAATACAAGAAATCACAAACTAAGTTTTTCTAAAACCCACTTGTCTAATCGCTCCTTGCAGAATGAATTTCAAGTGAATCCTAGAAAAAACAGAATGTGAATCCTATATTTACTAACTATGTTAATCCTATATTCACTTACTAATCCTACTGACTAAAAATAAAACAACTAATTAACTAAAACAAATTAATAAATCAAACTCTAAGAAATAAAGTAATTAATTCGCCGTTCCCCCGGCAACGGCGCCAAAATTTGGTTGATATTTTAAAAGAGATCTTTTTAAAACAATTATTTTCAATAAAACTTTGGAAAATCGTCAACCAAAAATATAAAAACCGACTTTCCACAAAGTGGTAAGTACGGGTCGAATCCTCAGGGAACAGGAATTAATCACAATATTTCTAGAAAATTTAATTTATTAATGACAAATGTCAATCTACAATTATAAAGTTAATACAACTACAATTAATCACTAAAAGGAAAATAAACAAGCACTCAGTCTTCTGCTCCACACCAAGGGTCTTTCCGTCTTTTAGCCAATTAGAGAATCTTTGCACTTGGACAATAACCCTGGAAACTAAATATGCTTTTCACCTAAAAATGCAGAAAATACCAAGTTAGTATTCTATTCTAACAATGCAAACAATAACTAAAACTAGTTTTAATTTTACAAAAATAATAAAACAAATGCTACTTATCAAACAAAAATTAAATAAAATACTAAATTAATTCTAAAATTAACCAAATTACTTCTACTAATGCTGTATGATGATTATGCAACTCCTAAAATGCAGAAACTACTGAAAACAAGTCTAAAATGCTGAAACTAAGAAAATTACGAAATTCCCCCTAACTAGTGTAAAATAGCATTCTGACAGGTTATCGGAAAATCACTATTTGACAGGGCAAACAAGGTCCAATTTTCCCGAAATTTATTCTGTTCTGCAACTGACAGATTAAACAAACTGACAGTTTTTACAGAATTGAAAAACAGTATCTGGAACTCCAGATATAAGCGTTTCAAATCTGGGAAAAATCAGGATATCGAAAGTCTTGTAATTTGAAATCCAGAAAAAGCGGTTTTTGCAAAACGCTTAAAAATCAGACCAAATCAACTCCGAATGAGCTGAAATTTGGTCTGCAGTCAAATAACACGTCAATCAAGTGAATAGAATAAAAACTTTTGGAAAACACAGAGTTTTTGCATAGAAAATAATGATGGTGCGACAGGGAAAAAATCTGGTTTTTATTTGAGTACACTATTCACTATTTGAACTATTTTACCCACTAAGAATGTAATCTACATGCAATGAAAACTTAATTAATTCTATATAACTGATTATATGCAGATGCTAACTATAATAAAACTAAATGAACTCTACACGAAATATGACATGCGTGTTATGACTATGCACTAAATGAAATACTAATGCAATTACAATCGAAACACTAAATAATGTAGTTAACTATATGACTAAATGATGTACCCACTATCAACTAACTACACTATACTAACTAACTAATCAACAAACGATAAACTAACAAACACCAATCAAATCACAATTATAAATTTTGGCTAAACAATTAAAGAACTAACTACATTAGCTAATCTAAAATCGCTATAGGTAAATCAAAAAAATTATGGGACTAAAATGAAACAATAGGAAATGGGTTCGACTAGGACTAGGGTCGGTTGACTTCAATGGACTCGGTTTAGGCTTGGCTAAGGTGGGGTTAACTTGGGTAGGCTCGAGCTATGTTTGACTTAGCTAGGACTATGGTGGACTCGGTTTGGTTTGGTCTTGACTTGGATAGGGTTGGATTAACTTAGTTAAGGTTGACTCAACTTGGTTTAACCTAGATTAGGTTTGACTTAGACTAGAGTTGACTCGAACTAGACTCGGTTTGAACTCACCCTGAGTTAGACTAAAACTTGACTCGGGTTAGGTCTTGGTTTTGGACTTAGGCTTATTAAGACTAGGTCGAACTCGATTTAGGGTGGACATAGTCAACTAGGTTCGGGTTGACTTAGACCCCACTAAGTTTGACCCAACTTAGGTTTGACTAGGCTCGAATAGGATAAGGTAAGCTCGGTTGACTCACTAGGTTTAGACTAGGGTTTGACTCGAGTTAGGACTTGAACACAAGACACACCTAACTAAGTCAACTAGGTTAACTCGGTTAGGGTAGGTCTCAATAGGTGGACTAAGGTTGACTCGACCTAGATGTGGTCTTGACTAGACTCAAGTGGGTTTAGACTAGGGTTTGTCTCACTTAACTTGGGTCAATTAAAATAGCAACCTCTTAATTAAGCTACAATTAATCCAAAGTTCATGATTTTAATGGAGAAAGTTGGGAAAATAAAGTAATAATGGTAATTGCTCAAACTTTGAAATAAATTGGATTCTCCAAAAACCGCCCCACTTAATGAGGGAGTTACTCTCCTTAATTGTATTTAAACTCTCATTTTGGAAAATGAAAAGTCCAACTTAGAAGAAAACCCCATGATTTTTGCTTTCCCAACTTGAGTAAAGAGCATTTATTCCTTTCTGAAAATCGTGGGACTTAATTTGGAATTTTAGTTTAATTTTCAAAAACACTTTCCAAGATCAAAGAGTAACTCCTACTTTAATGCACATCCAAAATTTATTTCCTCCTTAAATATCCCACACAATTTTTGGGGAATCCACTGTTTCCAAAAACTTTTTAAATGCAATTACCTTAATTACCTCCCCTCTCAAAATCGCCAACTCTAAATTAAGAATATACTACCAAAGAATTTAAGACTCACCTAGGTAATGAAAAGGCCTAATTGAAAAACACGATTTTCTAAACTTAAATGCTGCCCTAATTACCAAAATCTACTTAAATGACCACTAAAAACGGCTATGAGATAAAACCCTAATACATTGCACCTAGACACCTTCCTAACTCAATTAATGACAATTAAGACTTGCTAAAAAATTCAACCAAGAGCTCAAGGGGAGCTCTAATGGCTGCCGCCCCACCTTGGGGAAGAAGAAGATCCACACGAAAAATAAAAAATAAAATATAAATTAACAAAAAGCAATAAAACTAAATAACCACTATTTTGATAAAACTAAATTAGAAAATAATAAAAAGGACTCCTAATTACACAAATGCTAACAAGAACAGCACTATGCTGGAATTAAAAACATGAAGAAAAAAACACTTGATTTTTTGTAATTTTCTTCAATAGACTCAAAACACAAAAACAAAAAATGATTAAAACGATTAATTAAATCAATCCTAAAACAATGAAATGACTAACACCAATTTATACTACTGTTAACATACTAAACACACAGTAAACAACACGACTTACCACTCTAAACACCCTTTTAACAAAAATGCAAAGATCGGATAGAATATCTCTAGCCGATTTTTTTTTTCTTTTTCAAAAATAAAATCAAAACAAGACACAAGCACAACCCACGAATAAAATGAATGAAAATGAACTTTTATAAATGGAATAAAATCAAAACAACTCAATACACATGCTGGACATAAAAAAAAAAATCAAAACAAAGAAAAATATTTTTGTGAAAATCAAGAATCGGCTAGAATAAGTCTAGCCGATTTTTGGATTTTGCTTTTTAAATGAACACAATCATAACTCACAACCAAACATTTAAAATGAATCAAAAGGGAAATTTTTTATTGGATTTTCTGTAAAAACTTCACAATGAGACACGTTGAAAACAAAAACTCAAATCGGCTAGAAAAACTCTAGCCGATTTACACGTTTTGATTAAAAAACAATGAGAGTCAATAATCAAACATGAAAACAATAACACAAAACCTATATCTAACGTGCTGGTCTATGCACAAATGCTACTCTAAGGTTGAACCAAAAATAAAAACAAGAAACACACCGAAAATAATAAAAGAAAAGCAACACTCACTTTCGGTTTTAGCTAGAAGAGAAGGAAGAAGAAGACCTACCTTTTGGAAGATCCGACGACCGAGGGGATGAAGAAGAGCAGATCGTGGCTGGAGATGGACATCCTACGCAGTTCGAGAATGTTGTACTTTCACCAAAAAACGGAACCTTTGCAGTTGCTACACGTTGGAGATCCACCGACGATGGAATGTGAGCCGATTCTCGATCGGAGGGTGTAGAAAGCCGGATGGAGGTAGGGCCGGCTCACCTTGGTGGTGTGTTGCGCACTCCCGCCCAAGGTTAATGGTCTCCACCTCTGCTACACCTGAAAAAATACAGAAAAGTGGTGAAAAGACAGCAAGGAACAAGAAAGAAATGAAAAGAAACAAAAGAAAGATCGAAAATATGCTTGAAAATCAAGCATAGACCGGTCTTCAATGGCCAACACGTGGGGAAGATGGAGAGGAAGGAGTTGCTGGAGTAGATTCACTACAAGGGGCGTCCAAACACAGCCAAAGACGCCTAGGGCTCCTCTAAAAAGTATATTTATACTTTTTGGAATTTGCAAAAACACTGTTATAAAAAATATATTTTCTAGGCGCCTCTTTCTGGGGGGTTTTCAGAAAAACTTTTTGAAATGGATATGGATAGGCGTGTGGGTTGGGTTTTGGGCTTTCTAAGAGTTGATCCAAGGTCCAATTGACCTAATTGGGTCGGATATGGATCCGATCCACCTCGAAATCTGTGCCCAAACACTGAAATAGCCATAACTCTCTCATTTTAACTCCGATTTTTCTGAAATTCAAACCATAGCCCCTTACTATCAAAACACATCTAAACATGGGTTTAAAACCTTAAACTTGATACAAAATGCATGAAAAACTTGTTTACATGATGTGCATTTCATGCATCATCACCCATCTTCGAAAAAGTTGGGCGACTCTGACATCGATGAAATTCTGACCATCCTGAAAGAATGCCAGCCCCACTGTGCATAGGACCATGGCATGCTGAATTCTTTCCTTCGCTGCTCGAGATAAGGTATCGACTTCTTCGTAGGCCCCATACTTGTGATAGAGTTCAAACAGATCGATGAACTGACTTCCGTTGATCTCTGTGAGAGGCCAAGATCTGCTCCTTGTAGCTCTGGCTAATGCTTCTCGAACATCTATCCCCTTGACGTTGATCAGGAACTGTTGTTCGACTGGATCATCCGGCTGACCAGCTGGTTCTGGCAATCCCATGATGTCACTGAACTCGTCCATTAGCAAAGTCATTTCTCTCGATGGAAACCAAAACGTGCAGGTACGCGGATTCCACCGCTCTGCCATAGCTTGAATCAGACTGTCGTTGATGGTTCGCTTGCCAACTGCTGATGCCATCTCCAATCCACAGTCATCCAAATGGTCTGGGAACATACGCGAGAAGGCGGTGAACCAAGAATAGTACCACCGAGGGAAGAAGGTACGAGACTGGATGACCCGATGATCTGGGGTTTCATCCCTTATTTGATAAAAGACATGATCCCACGGAAAAACAGCATCGAGAGATTCGGATGCCATCGGACTGATACTGTGGCAAAAGAGGAAGAGAATTAGGATGCAGGACTTATGGATAGACTTTTGATGAGAGAAAAGGGATAGACATAGTTTCCTGAAAATTTTATAAAAAGATCAAGGGATTTTGAAGAAAGAATTTCCAGGGTTTTTTCAAGAAAGATTGACATAAAAGAGAAAAGAACGTAGGTAAAGGAGGAATATACACCCGGGGTTTTTGAAAATAAAGGAAGTTTTAAACAGTACATCTAGGGTTTTGAAAGAGGTTCGATATATAAGAGAATACAAGGAAAACATCGCATAATCATAGCTGCACAAACAAGGATGCGCACACAGCACTCCCTAAAGGCTGACTCTAAATGTAATATTTGAAATGGCTTATAGGACCTTAATCCCAACTCTATAGTTCAGATCATCTGATTCAAATCAAGGTATGCTGATATACTCAAGTCGAAGCTCGAAGTACGTGGCATAAAGGATAATTCTCCGGTTCTAAGGTAAAGGCTTCCCAACATCCTTGAGCACCTACCGATATACCTCGGACTATGGCCCTTAGGTACGTGGTAGGGGGGTGCGAACCCAAATAAGTGGTCCAGTTGTGAGGCTCTCTCCCGAACTATGGTTCAGTGAGACAACCCAGCAACGTGAAGACCGGGACAATATAGGTAGGGATGTTTTCAAAATATGATCAACATTCAATAAAAATCAGAAGGCTCTAATGCAAGTCCTAAAGAGATAGATTTAAATAAAAGAGAAGCATACACTTGCATACATTGTTTTGCATTCAATCCCTAGATTTGAGGAGAGTTGTATTTAAGACCTAAGTCTAATGTGAACATGGATGTAATCTCCTCAATATGGTCCTACCAAACCATACTTAAATCCTATATGCAATGATGTCAGCTTTAGGACAGAGTCTAGGCTCCTAAGGTTTGCATGGAAATGTAGCTGACATATGTTGGAATAAAGACTTAGATTATATAAAACAAAGCAAAAAGGCATAGATTTAACCGAACGAAGACGGGTCCCATCACGATCGCCAAACCTGTGAGCATCGCAAAAATTTTCCTCTCTCTTGTGGTTTCTCTCTCTTCCTTCTCTTTTCCTTTTCTAACCTCTATTTTCCTCCTTTTTGAAGGGAGAAAAATAAAAGAAAGAAAAGAGAAAGAGAAGATAAAAGAAAGAAAGAAAGAGAGAAGAGGAACTATTTTGCGCGGTCTCACTTGACCTTAATTTGAAAACATTTAGAAATTTAACTCACCTCCGTTTTTGAAAATATTGCGGGAAAATGGAGAGACGGGATTCGCTCGTCGGTACGAGGTTTGACCGTTCCTAGCGCCTTTACCAGGGGTAATCGAACCAAGGATCGAATCTATGCCTTTTGCTTTGCCTAAATATTATCTAAGAATTTATTCTAACTCTAAATGCACAAAGAATCATGCTTGTGCAATGCAAGAATGTATGCTCCTTTTGAAAGATGTTTTGAAATTTTCCAAGTGTTCTGAGATGGACTTGATAAGGGAGTGAAGAAATGATTTGAATCTAACTTAGAACTTTGAGATGGATCAGAGTAGTTCTAAGTCTTTGAAATAAATCAGAATTGGAAGAATAAATGAGAAAGAATGATTTGAAGCTTTTTGAAATGAAGGAAAGTGAAGTCTCAAAGTCAGAAATGAACTTTGAACCTGAATTTAGGAAAAGAAAGGAATACTTGAGATGGAATTGAATTTAGATTTCTAAAGTTGGAAATTTGGAATGGATCTGAGAAATCCAGATGGTATTTAAGAATGGATTTAAGAGATTCAGACTAGATCCGAAAATGGAATTGAAATCTAGAATTGGAATTGGATTCTGGATCCTAAACAGAATGGGATCAGAGATTTGGAATCCAAGATGGACTTGGTTTCTGGATCCTAAAATGGAGTGGATCTGAAGTCTGAGATCCAAATGTAGAATTGGGTTCTGGATCCTAGAATGGATTTGGATTTGAAATTTTGAATGGAATTGGATCCAAGATTTGGAATCCAAGATGGAATTTTGGACCTGAAATCGGAGATCCAAAGTAGAAGTTTGGATTCTGAATCCTAAAATGGATTTTGGATCTGAAAGTTGAGATCTAAAAGTGAAATTGAGTTCTGGATCCTAAAAATAGGTTTGGATCTGAAGTCTGAGATCCAATGTAGAGTTGGAGTCTGGATCCTAAAAATGGATTTGGATCTGAAGTCTAAGATCCAAAGTGAAGTTGGATTCTGGATCCTATAAAGAAATTGGATCTGAAGTCTAAGATCCAAGGTGAAATGGGAGTCTGGTTCCTAAAGAGGAATTGGATCTGAAGTCTGAGATCCAATTTGAGTGTTGAATCCTGGATCCTAAAAATGGATTTGGAGTTAAGTTCAGAAGGTGAATCAAGAACTTTTAAATTGAACTTAAAACTTAGAATTTGAATATACAAACGAATTTCAAAGTCAAATTAGACCTTGAATATTTGAATTTGGAATTTAAAAGATGAATCAAGAGTCTCAAAATTAAAATTGAACTTTGAGTTTGATATAGAGTTTTGAATATAAAATGAATTTGGAATTTCAAAGTCGAATTGAATTTTGAAATCTGATTTGAATTTGAACTTTGAGATTGAAAATGAAATTGAATTTGAAAATGAAAGGATGAATTGGATTTTATAAGAATTGAAGATAGATTGAGGAAGATATTTACATCACTTGGAGTTTTTGAAAAAGGAAATTTCGGAAATATGATGCAATTCTATCCTAAATGATGAATGGATTTGAAGAATTTTGAAATTGGTTTTGAAAAGCTATTCTATTCTTTAAATGAGTTAAAATAAGATTGAAGATATAATACATCCTTGACTATGGTCATTGAATGTATTATATAATAATCTATATTTAAGCTCAGGTGAAGAATGAAACACATTTGGTGCTTTTATAGAATTTAAAATGAAATTAATTCTCAATATACCCTGACTATGGCCATTGGTATATATTTTGAATTAATTTTAAGTCAAATTCTGATAAAAGAAGGAAATATTTGAGTAAATATGATGAATTTTGAAAACGGATCTCATGTGGATCCAGTGTTATTTCGTAAAAGATAAAAATACTAAATTTTGTCCACACCCTGACTATGGCCATTGATGTGGATCATCAACTTAGGATTAATTTACCTCTTACGAAATGGTGCACGTGCCATTCGTGTTGCCATTTGTGAGAATTTTGAGAAATAAACGATGCATGAAAACAAGCAGTTCATGAGATTTACAATGCTCATTCATTCTATCTAAAACAGGGAATGTAAAAATTCTCATTTAAATCTAGCTATTACAATACTTAAAATTGCAAATACAAATCCCAATGACGATATTTTCCATATGTTCCCTGCAAAACAACTTGATTAGTATGAAGAATAGAAGAGAAAATTACACATATCACATGGATTTCAGAAATGTAAGTAATGAGATACTCATATATTTACTTTGTGCTTAATACTTAATGAAACAATATTGATGATCTAAAGTGTTGGAAAGGTAGCCATTAACATGTTTGTATATTATGTTTATAGGTACATATACATATATGTATATTTATACATATATACACACACTCACATATATATATATATATACATACATATATATAGATATATATATGTATAACATAGATGTAGAGTAGGTGAGCGGGTCAGCTTTCTGCAAATTAACACCTATAACAGTGATTAAATGGTGAGTTGAGATTCCAATGGGCAGCCAACAAGGAAATGGCAGGTGAGTCGTGGGTGGAGAGATGTTGCAGGGATGTTACTGCAATGGTAGCAGTATGATAAGAAATGATGTGCATCAGCTGTGCACAGGATATGGCTGTGACGTGAAGTGCAGCATAGTGATGCTGTAAAAGGTGAGCATTGGTACTGTAGGGGTACAACGTGTCCCCCTTCAAACCAAAAGGTAGTGGAAGTTCAGAGAATTTCTGAGACACATAAGCTTCAAAACTTGATGGAGCCATTTCGGGTGAAGTACCATCAACCTGCCTACCTAAATCTATAATTATCCGTTTAAAAAAAAATCATGAGATGTCTTCCCCTAATTCTGACATATAGAGAAGCCTATAGGGATAAAAAAAAAAAAAACTATGTTGGCATACAGTGAACTTACTGTATAATCCAAATTTCCAAAACTCAGACAATGACATTGTGACCATTTATTTGTTTTATAACAGTCCAACATTACGACTGACTATTATGAAACAGAAATTTTGAAAGTTTCTGCTGTAATAATACACTCAGTGAACTCAGGCAACTGAAAGATGGATCCTAAATGAGAAGAAGTTATGATGGTGGGGCTTACTGACATGGCTAACATACAGACTGCCCAAGTAGTTAAATATATTAAATCCTGAGGGTTCTGATGCATCGGCGTGAATCTCCTCAGAGGAATGAGGAGAGGGGTTCGACCATCCATACTCATCTTTGCTGAATATAGCTTACCAATCTTCATGATCTTCCATTGAAACCCTCACCCTGGCAGGTCATTCACATTTCCATAATGAAGCATTTTCAGGTGGGATAATCATATATATAGCCAACGAACTGAGCTTATGCAAATATGGATATATTTAAAACAGACTATGTTACTTCAATATGCACATCAAATTAGCAACTCAGATAACAAGATTGACTTGAGCTAATACAGTGGATAAAGAAAAACATATCTAAACAGTAATGCAAGGAAAAAAATGACAGGAAGCAAAGCAATCAGGTGGATTGGGTGGAGATGCTAAAATTTAAAACAAAAACAGATAAACTGTAAACGCTGGACTCGGGCCTGATTCAATTTATTCTCTGAGCATCGGGAAACGGAGGCATTAAGACCATTTATCAACCCAAGAAATTGAGTGGGGTGGTGATTTTTGCAGATCGATCTTCCATGGCAAGTAAGACCCATAGAGTTGAGATGTTACACTACAGAACATGATGTCTCCCTGTTGGTATGCACTGTAGACATTACCTGTGCCATTTCCAGCAGAAACGCTGACTTCTAGGGCCATAACATGATAGTTCAAGGTGATATATCTCCATCACACAGAAATACCTCTCACGATTTGAGAAGGGATGCTACGAGGAACCATGAAAGAGAGAAAAAAAAAAGTGGGATGTAAGTGAGGAATGGGAAACAAAACACGCTATTAAATTGAACATTCAAAACACGAAATTTGTCATTGCTGAATTGTTGGACTGGACATTCAGCTCATCATTGCTGGATTGTTGAGCTTGGCATTCAGCCTGTCCATTGTAGGTAACGATACTTGAGAGGCCAGAGTAACTAAATATTCATGTAATGATACTAGCAGAATCATGATATATATATATATATATATATATATATATATTAATTGATTAGATGCAATGTAATGACCAGAAAATTAAACATCAATCCGAAATTAAGATGGGTGTGGGAAATCAAAACAGAAAAAGCAACGGATCAAACAGAACACTATACTGACTATGTGTTAGAGTTTAAATGGGAACAAGGGAAAATTCTTCAAGTATGATAAACAATCTAGCATGCTAAAGTAAGTGCCGGTCAAAGAAATAACCAAAAGATAAGCCAAAAAGAGATGGAGAATGAATTAGGAACCAAGTTATAACAAACTCTCTGAATGGTCGAGAAAAAAAAAATGCTCAAGAAAGAGGAAATCCAATTTAAGAACAAAGAGAAAAAAAAGAAAAAAAAAAGAAAAAATCACTCCCAAGCACATGGTGCCTTGCTGTGCTTGAGCACGAGAGGCAAACAATAAGACAGGGGATTCATAAATAAAAGAAAAGAAAGTGCCTAAAATTCTGGAGTATAATTCAAAAAAAAAAAAGAACTCTCCCATGGCTAATGCAGGCTGGAGGAGAAGAATAAACCGATACTGCCGAATCCCAACAGGATACATTGGGTGATCGGTATACAAAAGGTGATTCGTAAGACTTTCAGCAGGCTAATGGGATGCTGGAATGCAAATACAGAGAGAGAACTAATGCTAAAAAAAAATGTAGAAAACCGGATGAGGTAATAGCAAACAAAAAAAAAATGTATGAAGGGTGTAGAGCATACTGGAGATGGGAAGCATGAATTGGAAGGAGGTAAAAACGGGTAACACTGAAATTATATTGATAGCTATATATTAATCAGAGACAGTCAAACGGTAGGAAAAGAAAAGAACAGACAAAACAACAAAAAGAAAAAAAAAAGAAAAGAAAAGAAGAACAGAAGAAAAAAAAAATATTAGAATGAGAACATTCTGTCAATATTGCAACGGGTATGTCGAGTCTGCTATATGCAGATTGATCATGCCGTATATGCTTTTAAGATAAGGAAAATTAACAAAACAAAAAAAAAGAAAAAAGAAAAGAAATGAGAAGGGTATTAAGACAAGAGCAAAATAAGCTAATCAAAACAAAAACGGAGGAAGAGGGTAAATCAAGAAGGGGAAAATTTCCCCTCTGGGTTTAAAAGGCTGAAAAGGGATGATCGTTCACCTGTGATTTGGCTAGAACTCTGGAGTTGAAAGACGATCGAACCAGATTTTGACAGATCACTTGGAGCTCCGGCTTTCAGTAGAGGGGTGCTTCACTCTGCCGATGATGGGGGAGAGAGTGGACGGACTCCGGTGGATGAAAAATGGATAATCCTCAGAAGTGATCGATATCCGGGAAGAAGAAGGGATGCCTCGAGGGTATGATGAGTAGAGAATCGGTGTTTAGCGAAAAGAAGTCCTTCCCTCCCTAGATGGAGGCTTTCCTTTTAAAGAAACCATGGAGGTTTCGAGAATGGGAGGGCGGTTAGAGATGGGAGGTGGAGAAGGAAGGGTTTTGTTTAAGATCGGACGATGGAGAGAGAGGGAGAGAGGCGCGAGAGAGAATCCGTTAGACTTTTTTTTTTTTTCAAAAAGGTGGTCCTCTTTTAGAAAGATTTTTGAAAAAGTGGTTTAAGATGAGGTTTTTGGCAAAAATGGCTTCAAAAGTTTGAAAAATCATTCATTTTTCTTATAGCTTTTCTTAAATTTTTTTTTTTGGTTTTTTATGTTATTTTTCTATTTTTTTTGTATTTTTGGAATAAAATCCTAAAGTTTTACGGGAGAATAAAGATTAAAACTGATTTTTTTGGTGTTTTTTCAAAATATTTACAAAAAGGAGTTTTTCTAAAAACTCAAGGCGATTTTTGAGAAGATTTCTTCAGAAAGAGGATTTATGTCTGGATTTTTAGGAAATATTCGAGGTTTACAACCTCGAACTGAGAAATATAGGTTTGGGGATTCAACAGAGTGCCAGATGAATCGCCCGAGCCATTTGGAACCATTTTTGGTATTTTTGTAATTTTAATTTGGAAATCGGACAACGGGGCTCAGATTTAGATTTAAAACACTGGGTTCGGATTTGGAATTGAATTTTGAGTATATCAATATGGAATTCATTCCGAAAATCTGAAGAATGACTGAAATTTAGCTTTGGAATCGCTTTGATTTTCTCAGAAGATGGAGTCAGGGGCAAAAGGGTCATTTTTACAAAACTTTGAAAAATTTGGGGTGTTCACAACAAGGAAGCTCATTACCAATTATGCATTACCTCTATTATTGTTATTTCTTCAAAGATGTCTTTCCTATTAACAACCTCGCCTAGGTAATAAGGCATATCTCAGTCATTTATTTCCTCTCGCGGAATAACAACGCAATTATCGCAATCCCAGCGATGACCCAATCCCTGGTAAAGAGATATCCTTCAAATTGTCAACCTAACTTGAAATCTTCATCCATTGTTTTCATTCTACTCTCCCAATCATTGCCTTCTAGAAAATTTCCATCAGTCTGATTATTCTTTTATCCTACAGAGAATTTTGGCGTTGAGGAATGGTTCAGACCGAATTCAGGAAGAAAACAACGTCGCCTCAACACCCTAGCAGTGGCAGCGAGCAAAAAATGGATTCGCCACGATCTGCCAGGAAACAAAGTCAACAAGCCAATGATGATGTCGATCCTCAGATGTATGCCATGTTTCAAAAGATGATGAATAAGATGATGGCAAAGCAAGTAGAGGCTAGTTTCGGCAAGATTTCTACCAAGAAAAAGGCCAAGGGCCGAACACTGAAGAAGCAGCTGAAGATGTCCAAGAAGCGTATTCAACATGAGGATACATCTGATGAAGTAGAATTAGGAGGTGACACCGATGAGAAGTGTGAGGCTCAACAAGCTTCTCAAAAGATGACTCAGGGGCAGGGGTCAGTCATTAAGACCAAGGATCAACCTGTCAATGACCCTGACCAGCCACAACTCAGAGGCGTGGTCAAAATGGTCAAAGATCTACAAGCTCGCGATAAGGGCAAGAAAGTCTTCACAAGTGAGGATTTTTATGATGGTTTAGACGGGGATGACAACCTAGAGGACAAATTTGTCAAGTTTGATGGGACTGGCAATCCCAAGGCTCACTTGGCCATGTTCTTTGCGGAATGCAATCGATTCAAGCGAGCTCTCTTCCTTTGTTTCTCTCACAGTCTGGAGGGAACGACTGCTAAATGGTACTCAGAACACATCAATCCCATCGAGTTGAAGGAATTCGGTAAGGTGGTCAATCTATTCATTAAATGATTCCTTTTCAGTACCGAAGCGCTGCCAACGCTGAACCATCTCTACAATACAAAGTAAAGAGATAATGAGAAAGCTAGAAACTTTATCCGTAGATGGAAAGGCACTTGCAATAAAATGAGAAATACCATCTTAGAGGAGCACACACTCTAAATTATTCTGAACAATTTCTCACAGCCTTTGAGAGGTCTTATCTCCACCTCACCTTCCAAGTCTTTCATTGAGCTTACTGAATGAGCCAAGTGGCTCGAGATGGGAATAGAGAATGGGGTCTATGATGGCATCACCCTCGTAAAAAATAATCAAGATTCAAAAAAGAAGGCAAATTTCACCTTCTCCGCCTATGTCGGCCGCAGTGACTGCAAAAATAGCAAGGGCAGCCATACAGGTCAGAAAGAAAAGTCTTCAAAGAAGAATGAAAAATTGAGTCAAGAGAAAGAAAGGATAAAGCGGGATGTTTAGGGTGACGATCACCAGTTTACTCCTCTTGAGCAGCCTCTCGATGAAATCCTTGAATATATGTTGACCAAGGAATTGGTAATGCTTTCAAGAGCCATAGATCCTCCCACGATCATAGAAAGATTCATGGACCAGTTTTGCAAATTCCATCAAGCAATAGGACATGATACTGACCATTATTTCGTCTTCAAGAACATTGTTCAAGACTGCATTATAAAAATCTCCTCGTTGAAGATGAAAAGAAGGACCAGTCATCCTGACTTAGCTTTTTCCTTAATCACTCAAGAAGCTGACAGCACTAGCATTTTCCCATTTTTCATCTTGCTTTATCATTTTAAAGGGATAATGTAATCCCATTTATCTTTCCTTAATTTGTCATTTTTCTTTCAATGCATCAATAAAATTATCAATTTTTCTCACAATCTTGATGCCACATTTTGTTCTCCTTCTCTATAAAATGTCCTTTCATGAGGAATGACCCTCTTTAGAGTCTCTCCTGGATCAATCAAAAATCAGTCGCCTTGTCACCTTCAGAGAGTGTTCTTCAAACATTAATCATTTATCCTTTTGTTCAAAATCTTCTTCTCCCATTACACTGGGGCATTATTTTGAAAATTGTCTTCAAAACATCCTGTATGCAGGTAGGATGAAACAAATCTCTCATTTTGCACGCATGTGCACCCATTTACATTTTAAATTCTGATAGAGGAAGAAAAGGAAATTAATTTTAGAAAATGTGATGTTTTAAAAAAAAATGACCTAAAGTGTAGGTCGGATTTTATTCCATAAAAGATAAAAATCCCAAGTATTGTTCACATTCTGACTATGGCCAAAAATGTGAATCAACTACTTAGGGTTATTTACCTTTTATTAGAATGGTGCACGTGCCATTCATGTTTCACCATAGTGCCCTTTTTGAAAGAAAATAAAAATAACATGCCACAGTCAATTATGAAAAATTAAAATACAACTACATGCTCATCCATTCTAATCTAAACAAAAAAAAAAATTCTCATTAAATAACATTATTACAATCTCAAATTTAAACTAAACATTGAAATTTCCTAATCTAAAAGAAAAACCAGTGTCTTTCACGCTTTCCTGCAAAACATGAAATAACACAAAGCAACAAAGGTACAAAATACAAGAATACAAAGTAAAAGATACGAGAAGTAAATGGAGAATTTAAGTGGATATGAATTGAAATGCACTAAATAAAGAAAAAAAATAAAAATAAAAATTACATTGTGAAATTAAATGTGTAAGGATTGAATGAGGATGTAATAATGGAATTATTGACAAGCTTAAACACTAACAGGCATTCATCTTTAAAATTGAAAGAAAGTGAAAATCGTGATTAAGAACTACTAAACGATAAGAAATAAAAGACTGAATATAACGAATGAAGTTATAGGATAATAGCAAGGAACGCCCAATTGAAATTGAAAGGAATGTAACATGGATAATATGCAAAACGCACAAGATGAAATGTATATGCATATGGTGAGAATGAAATTGCATATGTGTATGCTAAGAATGAGATGCATATGCATATGCTGAAAATGAAATACATATACCTATGTTGAGAATGAAATTGCATATGCATATGCAATGTGCGAGAATGGAAAATAAGCATATGCTAAAATGAAATGCATGTGTGTGCAAAGTTCCAGAATGAAACATAAGCGTGTACTAAAATTGCAGGAGATGAAACATAAGTATATGCTAAAATGAAATACAGGAAATAAAGCATGAGTACATGCTAAAATGGAATGCAGGAAATGAAATATAAGCATATGCTAAAATGAAATGCAGGAAATGAAACATGAGCATATGCTAAAATGAAATGCAGTAATGAAATGCTATCATGAGTAAACAAACACATGAAAGCACAACTCTTGCTTAAAATGCCCTGCTTATGCTATGTCATAGTTTGATGCATATAACGATACACAGATGTTGATAAAGCAAATGAATTCACAGGTGAATGCAGGTATATATCTAAGTGCAAACAATATGTAATTGATATATGAATGAAGCTAAAATAATTGCAGATGCAAGATTAGAAAATGCTAATGCTAACTACTATGCAAAATGAATCAAATGTGCTACAAGGTGAGCAGATCACAGTAGAAACTATAATGCTACCAATCAAATTTGTGCAGTCGACATTGATGATGCAGTGTTGGATGAAGAACACAACAATCGATGACAGAAGGCAGTCCACTACTATGACTGATAGTAAATTAAAGTGTGGGTGCTGAATGTGATACAAAATATATAGAGGATTAAAGTGTGCAGACAAGCAACCCTGTGGAAATGCAATAATGAATACCAAATACATAAAAGATAAAATGGTGGATACAAGATGTGATGAATGTTGCGATGCAGAATAGTGGATGAAGAAACACGAAAAACACAATGCCATAAAGTGTAGATGGTTTCAGATGCAATGAGAAATACCAAGGCAACAGGTACTGTGATGATGGGAATGCATAGAAACGTGCGATGAACAGAGCAACACATGAATGAATATGCAATTGGATGCCAAACTAAAATGCTATGCGTAACTTGCAGATGACGTGAATCAGATGAAAATTAACCGATAAAATGCAGTGAAAGGATGCACAGATGCAGAGATATCGATGAAATGCGAGAATGAATGCAAATACACAACAATGAAAGGAGATTTGTCGTAGATTTCATCAGATGTACACATTAGGAAATGCATATGCACCGGTGGAGAAAGAAAACTAATAAAATATAGATGCGTGAATGTATGAATGATGAAATCAACTGAAGAATGTTGCTGAAATGATGAAGATGTTGGATGATAGTAATCAGATGCCAAGCATGACATAAAACACAACAGATGCAGGTTGATGCTCTGCAACAAGACACGTTGCATCAATGCACAGAAAATTAGAGGATGCCGATACACAATCACAGGAAATTTATAATAGTAATGTTGTGCGGTGAATAAGATACAGATGAAGTGTGAATGAAGATGCAGAATAAAAGAGGGAATGCAATGCACAAATGATGTTGCAAATCCAATGGACAGAGATCTAAATCTAAGATGTAGATTAGGAAATTTACTATGGGATGATCCGATGCTGGATGTTATGCAATGCTGAGAAAAAGAAACAGATGCATAGACAAAAAAGAACATGATGCAGAGTGAAGATATGATGATGGACCAGATTCGATGCATGATGAAGATAATAATCAAATGCAGAGGCGATGCAGAATGATAACTCAAATACGCGATGCGGATAATGAAATGAAAAATTAAAAAAGGTGCGGATTGAGTTCAATGCACAGAACAAGAAGTCAAAACAAATTGCAAAAAATTGATGCAATTGTTTTACTAAAATAGGAAATCAATGCAATTGAGATGAAGATGCTGGAATGCTATGAATGCAACCGATGCAGAGAAGAAAAACAAGGACAGAAGATCTTAATAGGTGCTAGGTTTGCTGGATTTCACGGTTGATCTAACAGAATTCACGACAGAACAACTCATGGCACAACAATGAATTTCTCATGGTAGATCAAGTCCGATGCTGATTTGATGCCAGAATGCTAATGCAGAAGATGGATCAATGCAATGCTGCGAAAAGGAGATGAACGATGCCAATGAGATCACTACGATGTAGAGTGAATGAGATGCATGGTGCTGAAAAGGGAAATTGTGATGCCGGATGAACATGATGCAATGAAATGGAATGGAATGGAAAACATAGCTATGCTACAATGGAATTCATATGCTATGCAATTGTAACGCCCCGGATTTCCAAAACAAAGCTAAGTTAAAATTTTCATGAATTTTTTTTTTTCTTTGCAGCGGAACTTAGAAAGCTTTTAGCAGCGGAATAAGACGATAATGAGTCGTCGGTTTTAGAAAACTCCGAGCACGTTGCAGGTATGTGGCCAAGCAACTCATTGACCACCAAAGTGTTCCATTTTATCGAAAGCACATGTTTATTACAACACTACTGCTTAGAAAAGCAGTGAAGGTTCAATAAAAAGAAAGCAGTACAACTCTGTCTAGAGAAACCCTGGAACTCGATGCCGCCTTGCTCCGCATATCGCCACGCAGGTTCAACACCTGAAATCCCCATAAAACGGGGTCAGAACCACTGATGGTCTGGTAAGTAGGCAAACCCTATCTATTCAACTCAAGTAAATGCATAGACCACTCAGGGTCGCAGTTCGTAATACGACGCTCAAGCCTCCATGACTTAGCGTATATCGCAAAAGCCTCATCAGGGCTATGAGTTGAACATCAACGCAAGTCGTCATGACTTCGCATAAGCCTCTTCAGAGCTGTGAGTTAGAATAACCACTTGAGTCTCTACGACTTAGCCTTGACTTCCTCAGAGTCACGAATGGATGTCTAGCTCAAGCCTTTATGCTTGGCACATCCGTATCCTACGAATCTAAGGACAGCTCTCTGAGCTTCACTTAGTCGTACGGATATCAATGGGGTTCTTTCCCAATCGGTCCAGTAGTATACCGACCATGACACCTTCACAAAGGTTATGCAGGACTGACTCAACAACGTCATCCACTCATACATTCAAAGTAGCGTTGTACCTAAGCTAATGCTTTGTTTCGATAATTGCACCTCCCCCTAGGCTTAGGGGACTCATATCTGGGCGACAACGCGACGATCTGGGGGTTGATTATTCTATGTATTTTAGATACCCCAGAGGCCTGTTGACCCCATCCCCCTAGTAGGACGGTACAGCATACCGGAAGAGATCCTTACTAGGTATCCGAATGCATTCTGCTACTGCAGTAGTTGGGTTCAATCCTTAGATATTTAAGGATAACCACGACCTCCATACCTCTGAGTGACGAAGGCCATCAATGAACTCTATCAGGTTCGGGTAAAATATATGTCACTCAAGGCTGCGCCATCACCGTCTTCCTCGGTGAGAAATTCTGAAAGGGGCCTGCCGATCTTACAATTACTTGACGAACATTGCATGCCTATAGGGCAGCCTTTGAGAAGTATGTACCCGACCCCAATCAACCACACGGTTTTCACCGTGGAACAAAGGTTTTATTCATATGCATGCTTAACTCTGCTCTCGGCACTTCGGCCTTGACGAGCACTTCACCTCTTTCGGTGGAAACAACACACTCCGGCTCAGCGGCCCTTACGAGTCTGGTTGTCTGATAATTCTTAATGAGCATGCACATGACTCGATCTCTACGGATCGGCTACTCGGCGTATCTTTACGCAACGAGCTCAGGACCTTGTCAAGGCGCTACCACTACTTTGGCGCAACGGCTCTTACAAGTATGATGCCCTTGCAGGTGTCAGGGAGACGAGTCATTCTGACATCGTTCCAACAAGGGACATCATTGTGCCACTTAACTGGTTCTGGCAGCTCTTCTGCCAACCATTCTGTCGACACCTTCTCTGCTCTACCGGCAGTGGTGCGACGAACCTCTCTACATCGTAGAAAGCGTTCCATAAACTGGGTAGCACTTCTGCTACGTTCTTTCTGAGCTATTCTTAGCCCTTCAGGAATTTTAGCAGCACTTCCTCTCTTTAACGGAGAAAGCGTGCGTTTTCTTTTATCCATTTCAGCGGCATCTCCCCTCTTTGGTGCGAAATCGCTACGCTTAACTCGGGAAATGGATGCGCACCGTTGTGCATACTTTGCATCCATCAAGGTTACAGGAACCTTGGGCCATAGCCAGGCCATACGTAATTGATTTAGTCTTTACGTAAAGAGCATTTTGCCAAAAGGCGAAGCCTTTCCAATAGGGGCTTCATTCGTCAAGCAGAATCTTGTACGAGGAGCGGTAAGGGAATCGCATTGGCGATTTGATCTCCATTTGAACGCTCACTTACGCGCCATATATGTAATATAAGCAGAAGCCTGTGGTTTATACAGCGGCGGCGTAAAGGAAATGCATATACTATTGTTCAGGGTGTGTAACTGAACGAAATATTCTACATATATAACAAAACAGGAGCCTTGGCATCGTTCGACGCGACGGCGTAAGTAAATACATTGCAGAAAGCAGGAGCCTTGGCATCGTTCGACGCGACGGCGTAAGTAAATGCATAATCGGAAGTGCTTTAATCGGAAGTACAGAAACCAGGGAGCCTTGGCATCATACGACGCGACGGCAAAGGTAAATTACATAGCCTGTGCGATATAAGACGCGTCGGCAGAATCAGCAGATATACACCTAGATCTGTATCCAATGATAGTTACGAGGCGAGCGAGTGAACACCGAAGTGTCCTAGAGGGCTCAACCAAGAACTAGGGTGAGATACTATTTTGAAGAACGCATATACTGCGTATTCGAACATATATATCCGACGATAGTTACGAGGCGAGCGCGTGAACACCGAAGTGTCCTAGAGGGCTCAACCAAGAACTAAAGCAAGATACTACTTCAGAAAGTATATGCTATATACAAACAATCAAATACTTGAGAGAGATGGTTTAATGAAGCGAACTTACTTCAAATCGTGGAAGAAACGACTCCGGGTTGCTTCTTTGGCTTCAAGCCTTCCTTCGAGAGGTCAGACTAAGTCAGATGAAGCTGACTTAGTTGAGAAAGAGGTAGAGTAGGTCAAGCTACTCAACCTAAGTGGTTTGAACCAAACTGGGTTCGATCCAAGTCAACTGGGTTCAGCAGGTTCGAACTCAACCCAAGTAGGCTAAGTCTGGGTTCAGAAATCCAAACCAAAAGTTGGACCAAAAGGGACTTTGACTTTGACTTCCAACCCAACTAGGTTCAAGTCAAGTCAACTGGGTTTGAGCTAGGTCAGGTGGGTTCAGACCTAGGTCAGGTGGGTTAGGACCAGGTCAGGCAGGCTCAGGCTAAGTCAGGCAGACTCAGACCAAGCCAAGTAGGCTCAGACCTACTGGGGGAGGTTTCAGGAGAGAGAAAAGGCAAAGGAGAGGAGGGGTTGGCGATTTTTTTCAAAGGGGGGTCTCCTCCTTTTATAGGTGAGGTTGCTTAGCCCCTAAGCAACCCCAATGACCAAAATACCCTTGGCCTTTTTCAGAAATCCAGCTTGATCTTATCCATCTGACTGTTTGATCTTATCCATCTGACTGTTTGATCTTATCCAGAAGGAATATTCCATGGAATATTCCCTGGAAGGTTCTGGAATATTCTAGAATATTCTAGAATATTTTCTGAGGAATATTTCTGTGGGTCCCACCAATATTTTTGCGGGTCCATGAAAACAACAGATTTGAACATAATCAACATTCAAATCATCAATCCATACTCAAACAAAAATCCTTAGACGACAGTGAATCCAAGCTTCTGATGATGTTTATGAAAAAAAAAAATGTAAACCTGAGATCCATAACAACACACTCCCTGGTGACAGTAAAAATTGGCAATCAAAACTTCTGAATTTCTATCAATATTAATAAAGTTGACATTCATATATTCAATTTTTAGCTTACCGCAACTCATGTGTTTGATTGCTGGACTTGCAATCGAACAAAATTCAGTGTTATCATACAGTGCTTTCAGCTTATACAATACACGATCTTCACTATTTAACACACAATCATTCATACAGAATTCTATCAACCTCACTCTCATACTCAGAAAAATGTCTTGCATAGTATTAATTGGTAGAAGCAAATCCTATTAAAACTTGAAGTTGATCCACACAAATTCGGTCACAATTTTAGGGCATTTTTTGCAAAGTATATTTGTATCGCAGGAATCAGTTTGATTCGCTTTACGATAAAAACGCTATTTTTCACTGGAAAAATGCCTCAGGAATTTATTCAGAGTTATCTGAAAAATTGCGGGTCTTACAGCAATGCAAAAGATGAATTGCCATGAGATGCAATGATATAAGGGATGACAAACAGGTGATGAACAAAATGCACGATGATGCAATACACAACGTACATTAATGCAAATCTAAATACAATGAATAAACAATCAATGCTATGGATAGAAAATAAAATGAGGTGATGATGGAGATGATAAAATGCAAGGGAGCGCCGAATCTGATATATGAAAGCATAAGCAGAGATCAAATGCGCATAAGCAATAAAAATTTAGCAATGAATTACAAAGGAAAATGCTGAGGCATAAGCAACCTGAAGATAAAATAAAAAGAAAGGAATCAACACCCTGTTGCAATATACAGATTGATGCTGCTATAGGCAGATCGATGCTGTAACATATGCTTCCGATGGACAGTGGAGGATGAAAGAAAAGAAAAGACCGGTGTGGTGCTTGTGAGATATTGGTCGATGAAACATGTATTATAGTAATGAAATCAAAGCAATGATGAAAACAAAAATCATAAAAACAGAATGAATTGAAACTCGTAGAATCATAATATTGAATAGGAAAAGCAAAATATAAAACTTACCACAGTTGAGGAATGAGCAGGCCAGCTTCTCAGCGTTCTTCAGTGAAGAGGGTCAGACCCGAAGCCTCTGGTGAAGAAGATGGAAGGAAAAAGCAAGAGGAAGAAGGAGGGAAAAGAGGAAAGATGGAGAAGGGGAGAAGAAAAATTTGGAAAGGGAGAGAGAGGAGCTCGAATTTTCCTCCTTTTGAAAGATGATCCTCCCCTCTCCTTTACGCGAGTTTATAAAGGAGAGGGTGGTTACAAAATTTTCAAAAGTGCCCTTTCTAAATTTTTCAAAAAAATTAAAAAGAAGGCTTTAGTTGCAAAAATTTTCAAAGACCCTTTCTTATTTAACCTAAGGTCACTTTCTGAAATTTTGCCTTTTTATTTTTCGAAAGAAAATCCAAAATATTGTAATAAAAAACATGTGAGTGACTCAGGAGACGAGATCCAGATGGAGTTTTGAAAGATTTTTGCAAAAATATTGAATTTGAAGTTTGAGGACCTTACAAAGGAGAGATTTTTGAAATAGAAGAATTAATTTTAAAAATTGAATTTTAAAAACAAATCTAGATCCAAGATTTTAAGTAAAGATCGAGTTTGGATCTCAAACTAAGAAAAAATGAGAGGAATGGATCCAAATAGAGATTGGATCTGAATGAAATACCTGAGGTATACAGAGAATTGATTTTGGATTTTTAGATTTGGATTAAAAATAGAAGATTCGGGCTCAAAATTGGATTTGGATGTCTGATATGGATCTGAGGTTGGGTCAAGTATAGAAAATGAAATTGGATTTCAGATCTTCAACAAGGAAGTAAATCCGAGAAATGATTAGAAATTGACCCAATTGCCTTTTTGACTGACTCAGAAGGTGGGTCCTAAGGGAAAAAATAGAAATTTTAAAACTTTAAAAAATTTGGGGTGTTAACAGATGCCTCTTTTTGCTGTTAAGCCGGTTGAAAGCCAAGCTTAGTAGCAAAGAAAAACACATCAAATTTTTTAAAAAACATGTCTCAGTCAGAAATTTTGAACTGAGTGTGGAAGAATTGATTGTGAAAATGATTCTGATAAAGAGGAATGAGGAAAATCATGATGGGACTTTTGGATGAAGGTCCCAAATTTGTGAAAAGGAAAAAGATTTTGATGAGAGGAAGGTCTCATGGCTGAGACAAAAATAAGCTTTTGAAAAGATTCAGGTTTAGCCCTTAACCTAGATGGGATGAAAGATACCTCGTGGAACGAGGCTCAGGTTTGACCCTTACCTGAACGGGGGCAAAGATTATCTCATTGGAATGAGGTTGCAAAAAGGCATAAGAAATGAGATTCTCTAAAGCTTTGGAAAAGGAATAGATTGGAGCCTCTCATGACTGAGACTGAATAGCTTTTTGAAAGATGGCCTTTTTGAAGGAGATGATTCAGGTTTAACCCTTAGTCTGAAAGGGTATGAAAATACCTCATGAAATGAGGCACGGGTACAATCTTTAACCTGAATGGATATGAAAATACCTCGTGAAATGAGGTATAGGTACAATCCTTAACCTAAACAGATATGAAAATACCTCGTAAAATGAAGCACAAGTATAATCCTTAACCTGAATGGATATGAAAATACCTCATGAAACGAGGCACAAGTATAATCCTTAACCTGAACAGATATGAAAATACCTCATGAAATGAGGCACAGGTACAATCCTTAACCTGAATGGATATGAAAATACCTCATAAAATGAGGCACAAATACAATCCTTAACCTGAACGAATATAAAAATACCTCATGAAATGAGGCACAGGTATAATCCTTAACCTGAACGGATATGAAAATATCTCATGAGACGAGGCTCGGGGACAATCCTTATCCTGAATGGATATGAAAATATAGAATCCTCAAATGAAGAAACCATGATGGGATTTCTGGATTTCGCACAAAGAATCCGAAAGGGGTTTGCAAAAAGCAAGAAAAATGGGGGTTCCTAAAGCTTTGAAAAGGAGTTGATTGGTGCATCTCATGACTGAGACTGAATAGCTTTTGAAAATGACCTTTTGCGAGAAAAAAAAATGAATTGTCTATGGCGGGATATTGGGGACAAATTGGAAAATGTGCAGATTTGAGAGCCCAGGTGCTCAGATCAAACAAAAGGGGAGGATCTTGAAAACCCAGGTTATCAAGTCCTAATCAGGGATAAAACAACGCCAGGATATATCAAAATGGACATCAAGTTCTAGCTTCATGTCGGGATAGCCAGAAAATATTGCCAATAAGATACAAAATTGTAGTTGATTCAAAATGATTGAAAAACATCTTTTAGTGCGAAAAATGTTCCCTTTTTTCTACCTAAAGTATTACCTCCAATTGGGCTGACTCCGTAGAATCAAGAATTAAATTCAAATTTGTCGTTGTTGAGTTTCTTTAAGGAAGCTATCCATTTTCTTGATATGAAAAGAGAGAAAATATCCTTAGTTTCATAAAAGCATTTGGATGAAACGATGTTGATAGAAGAATTTTGCATAGATAAAGATGATTCTTGGCAGATTGGCAATTTGATATCTGGGGTTCACCCATGATGATCTTTTTGCACTCTTTTGAGACATAGATTGAGCTTTCTTGGGATTTGGCGAGAATTTCATCCCATCAACATTCAACTTGGCGATGTTCTGACTTTCTCTGGAAGGACACGTCACATACTCCTTCAACTTGGAGATTATTCGAGTCTTCTTTGATCCCAGGAATTTGATTGATAATACTGTCTCTTTGATTGAAATCTCTTAATGATAACAAAAATCAAATATCTTTTAGGGTTTGTCGGGAGGTTCATCTCATCGACTTTTAACTTGATGATGATCTGAATTTTTCCTGGAAGGACACGTCACATGTTTCTTCAACTTGGAGATGTGTTAAGTCTTCTTTGGCCTTGGGGGTCTAACTCGTCCATCAGTCTTCAACTTGATAATAGTTGAGAGATCTCTTTTGCAGATAGTTAATTTATAGCTTGAATGATTGAGGAGATTGAGTGGATTCTTTTATCGCTCAGGATACTTTCACTGCCTTATTACCAAAAGAATGGTCTTTAAAAATATGCCATAGTTATGATCAATATCAATTCACTTATGGTTTTTCAACATCATTGGACTTTCCTTTACCAATCATATCGAGGATTTTTCTTCATCCTTTTAGTTGACCAATAGAAAAGTTTTGAATTTTCTTATTTCTTTGTAAAAGTTTCACCCGTTTAGAAGGAATATTGAAGGTAGCTTGAGGTAAAATTTTGTGCAATAAAATTTTTGGATCAACAACCGTTTCGATGACAAATTGGCAAAATATTCTTGAAATCTTTGGTGAAAGCAATTGCTTGGCATTGAATTGACACATCCGTGACTAAATTCTCCTCTTTTTTCCCCCCAAAAAAAGGCTTTAGGCTTGACCCTTGACCTGAACGGGTAAAAAAAATGCTCCTCTCTTTCTTGAAGAGGAGGTGTTTATAAAATGAAACTTTCGAAGAGAAATTAAGCTTTTTGTCAAAACTCCCTAATCTTAGACTTCTCTTATGGAAAGGTGGCAGGTGGGTGAGATTGATGAATGTTAAAGAAGAACGAGTCCATCATACTCTCCCTGGAAAAATGAGTCCTCTGTGACGGGGAGGCCAAAATGAGAAATTGGGGGGCCACAAAAGAAACGAGCTTCCGTCAAAACTCACCATGAAAAAAAAGGTTCTTTGTGTAAAAAATGATTGTTGTTTTGCAAATAGTTCATGAAGAAATGAGTCCCTTCAAACTCTCCCTGAAAAAAGGGTTCTTGCGAACAAAATTTGATTGCATGTGAAAGGAACGAGCTCCCTCGAACTCTTCCTAGAAAGAGGGTCTTTTGCAAGAGAAATTTGATTGATATTTGAAATGTTTGGCCAATTAGAGAATGAGTTTAACCTGAGGGTCAAATCTTTTGAAAAAGATTGGTATTTGATAAATTGGATTTGGTGAAAGAAAGACCGGATCAGGAGAGATTCAACCTACAGATTGCATCTGTTGGAAAAGAGATTGGTTCAAAAGGGTTCAACCTAAGAACCACATTTTTGAGAAAAGATATTGGTTCAAAAGGATTCAACCTAAGAACCGTAAAGAAGACCAGATCCAGAGGGGTTCAACCTATAGATTAAATTTTTGAAAATGAGATTGGTTCACGAGGGATTCAATCTAAGAACCGCCCAGAAAACTGGATCAGGAGAGATTCAACCTACAGATCGAATTTTTGAAAGTCACTAGTTCAAAAAGGGAGTCAAAGTCCGAATCGAAACTCAGATTTAAAAGAAAGTTTGAGTCAGAACCCGGTTCTTTGAAGAAAAATTTGGCTTAATTCAAAAGTAGGGATTTTTGAAAGGAAGTTCGAGTCGGAACTCAGAACTTTTAAAGGAAAACTTGGCTCAACTCAAAAGTTGGATTTTTAAAAAAAAGTCTGAGTCGTAACTCGGATCTTCAAAGGAAAAACTAGCCCAACTCGAAAGATGGATTTAAAAGAAAGAAAGTCTGAGTCGAAACTCGGATCTTCAAGGAAAATCGATCCAACTTGAAAGCTAGGTTTTTTAAAAGGAATTCCAAGCCGAAACTTAGATTTTCAAAGGAAAAACTTGTCCAACTCAAAAGTTGGATTTTTAAAAGGAATTCAGAACTCATATCTTTAAAGGAAAAACTTGTTCAACTCGAAGTTGAATTTTTAAAAGGAAGTCTGAGTCGGAACTCGGATCTTCAAAGGAAAAACTTGTCTAACTCAAAAGTTGGATTTTTAAAAGGAAGTCTAAGTCGAAACTCGGATCTTCAAAGGAAAAATTTGTCCAACTTGAAAGTTGGATTTTTAAAAGGAAGTCTGAGTCAAAACTCGGATCTTCAAAGGAAAAACTTGTCCAACTCAAAAGTTGGATTTTTAAAAGAAAGTCTGAGTCAAAACTTGGATCTTCAAAGGAAAAACTAGCCCAACTCGAAAGTTGAATTTGAAAGAAAGGAAGTCTGAGTCGGAACTCGGATCTTCAAGGAAAATCAATCCAATTCGAAAGTTGGGTTTTTAAAAGAAAGTCTGAGTCAGAACTTGGATCTTCAAAGGAAAAAGCTTTTTCAACTCAGAAGTTGGATAACTTGTAAATTGGATTGAAAATGACCAGTGCGAGGATTGAGTTTGGAAAATGATTCGATCTATGATCGAAAGTTTTTGGAAATGGCCAGCTCGAGGACTGGGTTTTGACTTGTAAGCTGAATTTAGAAAAATATTGGTGCTTTGAGAATTTTTTATGATTGTGATGATATTTTTGTAAAAATTTTGAACTCGGGAAGATTCATAATTTGAATGAACCATTATAGAAGACTACGTTGCTTCTATGAATGGTTTCAGGATTATCCCTTATTGATCATGCATATATTTTAGGGATATTTCATATGAAAATATGCATGATTTCATGAGAAAATGTTTTAAAAACCCAATTTTATGTTAATTTTGAGTAAATGTGCTAAAATGATATAAAAATAAAAAATGCTTGAAAATTAGCTTTATTTTGCAATTTAGTGCATATTTTAATGTTTGTCATTAACATAGTAGTTTTAGTTTTAAAAAAAATAATAATAACAAAAATTAGAATAGAGTTAGTTTTTTTTTAAAACATAAGTTGAAATGAGTTTTTTTTGTAAATAATTTTTTTAGGAAGTAGTTTTTAGAATTTTTAGAATTTTTAGAATTTCAAAACAACCCATCTGATTGTTTTTAAAAACCCAATGAAAGTGAAAAAAAATCAGTCTCCCCCCTGTGCGCCTAAGCCATCCTCCTTCCCCCTATGTTCCCTCTCTTTCCCCTCTTCTCCACCACCGGATTCCCCTTCCCTCTCTTTTCCCCCTCTTTTGCTTTTATTTCCCTTCTCCCTCTTTCTCTTCTTCCTCAATCTGGTGGAGGTTACTCAGTCCGGAGATGGCGTGAGGGAGGAGTCTGCTCTCCTCTAACCCTTCCAGCTATGGTAAGTCTCTCTTCATCTTCTTATTCTTCTTCTTCCTTTTCATTTCTTTTCAATCATTCCAGTTTCTGTTTCTGTTTCAGAAAAAATAAAAAAAAATGTAAATTGAACTTTGATCTCAGCATCATCTCTTCATTCTTCATTTTCTGCATCATCATCTTCCAGTTCTTTCATTTCATTGCATTTTCTGTTCATCGTTTGATTTTCATTCGTTACAGCATCGCATTTCATTTTCACAATTTTCATTCATTCGTTGTTTTGCATTCTGTTTTCATTCATTGCATTAAATTCTTGTTTCCTGATTCTCGATTTCTTGCATTTTTTGTTTTTTTATTTCCTGTTTTAATTTCATCGCATTTGCTGTTTTAATTTCCTCATTTCCTGTTTTCATTTTTAGTATAGATCTCATCTCATTTTTATTTCCTGTTTTCTTCATTCACTAACTTTCTTGTTTCTTCATTTAGTAGCTTTCTTGTTTTTAATTTCTTGTTTCTTCATTCAATAGTTTTGTTGATTTCTTGTTTGTTCATTTTTGAATTCTTGTGTTTCATTTTGCTAAGTTTTTTTTATTTTGCTGAATTTCTGTTTACTAATTCATCACAAATTCTTGTTTCCTTCATCCATTGAAATCCTTGTTTCTTCGTTCAGTACTTTACTATATTTCTTGTTTTGCATTCAATTTTTCTGGTTTTTCATTCATCAATTGTTCCCGTTTCTTTATTCTTTGTTTGTTTTGCAGAATTCTTGTTTGTGCAACCTTGTATTTTCTTATTTGTTCATTTTCTATATTTTCCTGGTTGTTCATTATCTGATTATCTGAATTTTTTTTTACTATGCTGAATTCTTGTTTTCTCACCTTCTGATTTCATGTTTCCTCATTCTTTGAATTTCTTGAATTCCTGACATTCATCTCGTTTAGTTGTTATATTCATTTTCTGCTTTTGTTATTTCATTTTCCATTTTTTTATATTCATTTCCTGTTTTTCAATTCATTTTCCTATTTTTTTAAATCATTCATTTCTTGTTTTTTTACATCCTGAATTTCTTGCTTTTCATTATATGAATTTACTGTTTTACATAAGTTGTAGTTTTCTGTCTTTTAATTTTTGAATTCCTAATCTCCTGTTTTGTCCATTCTTTGCTTTTACTACATAGTCATTCTCTGATTGCATAGTTATAGTTGTAATTGCTAGTGATTTGCACTTCCATTTACTTAGTTAGTTAGTAGTTAGATTTAATTAGAATTAATCAGTTAATTGTCATTAGATTCCTTTCATGATTTCTTTCAGAATTTTTTTAGTAGTATACCTTGTTTAGCACAATTTCTACTTCTATCTCTGGTACTTCTCATGTTCTTTTGATTTGTGCAGGATCGCACAGGTGTGGAGCGGAAGCAATCAAGTGACACAGAAGCACAAGAGTAGAAAAATTTTGCTTTTATTTTTAGAATTAGGAATTTAATTCTGGGTTTGTAAATAATGTCTTTTATACCCTCTGCGTAAGGTATTCATTTGTTGTAATAAATAGTTAATTAGATTTCTTTTTTCGAACTATTTTTCATTTCGGCAATAAAGATTAGTTAGTTGCTTGTTTGAATATGAAATATTCTCGTTCCCTGAGTTTGACCTGGTCTCATCCACTAATGAGAATCAGTTTTTATTATTTGATGCATGGTTTTTACATGTTCTTCATTTAAAAATCTTTTCAAAACTACAACAGATTTCAAAATAGACATCACTTATCTTGTATGGGAAATGATACAAGAATTGATGAAAATTGATAAAAATTGATGAAAAGTCAATAAAAATTGGTGAAAATTGATAAAGATTGATGAACATTTGATGAAAGTTGATAAAATTTGATGAAGAAAGAGTTTGTTTGATTCTGCTTGCATATAGGATATTTAAAGTAAAGACCAGTCTTTGTAACAAAAGATGTCTCAGTATAACAAGAGAAGACAATATTGGATGAAGGAATGATTGATCATTGTTTATTGAAGAAAGCTCTTTTTAGAATACAAAGATAGAATAGACAATTTAGGTATAAAATTTCTTCAAATGTAGAGCGTTGATAGGATCCAGTAACTCCACCCCATCTGCATTGATCAGACGATATGAATTACGGGGTAATGCTTCTTTTACCACGTAAGGACCTTCCCAGTTTGGTGACCATTTGCCACGTGGGCGGTGCTTGATATGAGCTATTGATCTGAGGACTAGATCATTAACTCAAAATTTCCTCTCAATGATAGACTTGGCGTAATGTCAGGCTATCCTCTGACGATAAGCTTGAGTGTGCTCAGCCACTTTTAGCTTTCTTTTGTCTAGTAGATCAAGTTGTACCAACCTCTATTGCTGATACTGATCTAGTGATAGTTCTATGAGCGATGTGAATTTGAATGTGGGCTTTTGAACATAGAGAGGTAATACCACCTTGATCCCATAAACAAGCTCTGCAGAAGTAGCATTGGTTGGAGTCTGAATGGTAGTTCGGTATGCCCAAAGTGCATCATGAATTTTCTTGTGCCAATCCAGGCCCGTCTCCACGGTCCTTTCCAAGATGCGAATCAGAATCTTATTGGTGGCCTTTGCCTGGCCGTTCCCTTAAGAATAGTAGGGAGCCAAAAATGATGATGAATCCTGAATTTCGAACAGAAGGTTTTCATCCTCTCATTCTTGAAATGATTGCTATTGTCTGAAACAATGTCATGGGGTATGCCAAAACGACAAAGGATGTTCTTGTGAATGAAAAAAACTACCTGTCGGCCTTCCACTGTACGTAGAGTGACGACTTTGACCCACTTGGTAAAATATTGTATTGAAGCAAAAAAATACTTATGACCATTGGAAGCAGAAGGAGTAATTGAACCTACAACATCGAAAGCCCACATAAAAAATGGCCATGGGAAAACAACTGATTGCAGATATGTGGCCAGTGCATGAATGGAAGGTGCATGCATCTAGCATTTGACGCACTTCTTTACAAAATGATAACAGTCTTGTTGCATGGTTTTTCAATAGTACCCTGCTCAAACGATCTGCTTAACAAGAGTTTGGTAGCCAACATGGCCACCACAAATTCCTTCATGTGCCTCTTAGACGATTTTCCTGACTTCATCTTTGTCTAAGCATCTGGCATATTTAGCACTGAATCCACGATGGTAGAGGACATCAGCAAGAATAAAATAGTGAGCAGACATACGCTGGATTGCTTGTCTCTCCCTTTTTGGCATTCTTGGTGGAAATTCACCATTTTCAATGAAATTCTTGATGTCTTGATACCAAGGCTTCTCCTTTTGAATGACCTAGTTTATTTGCACAGCTGAAATGAAGGTAGGTTGATGTGATCGTTGCGAAATTTTTCCTTTTCCCTTTTTCTCTCTTTCCTCCTCTTTTTCCTTTCTAGCCCTTTTCCCTTTTTGAAGGGGAAAAGGAAAGAAAGAAAGAAAGAAAGAAAGAAGAGAAACTCTTTTGCAAGGTCTCACTTGACCTTTATTTGAAAAAGATTTTGAAAATTTAACTCACCTCCGTTTTTGAAATATTTGTGGGAAAATGATATAGAGACGGGATTTGCTTGGTGGTATGAGGTTTAACTGTTCCTAGCGCCTTTACTAGAGGTAATTGAACCAAGGATCGAATCAATGCCTTTTGCTTTGCCTAAATTTGTCTAAATGATTATTTTGAAATCCTAAATGCACAAAGAATGATACTTGTGCAATGGAAATGCAAAGATGTATGCTCTTGAGAAATGCTCTAGAAATCTTGAGTTTTTTCCAAGTGAATTTGAAATAAGTTTTGAAAATATCCATGAAGAAGAGGTTCAAAAGTTGAACTTGATTTTGGAAAACTGATATTTAAATCTAACCTTGGAATTTGAAGTGAATTCGAGATTTTGAAGAGAAGGTTTGAAATTCTGATGTTGAAATCATATATGAGATCCAAGACCTGAAATAGATTTGAATTTTGATTTGCAAAAGGAAGATTTGAAATTGAAAGTAAAATTTGGAAAAGAATGAAATTAGAATTAGAAGTTGAAATCAGAATGGAATTTCAAAGTTGAATTGAACTTTGAAATTGGAATATTGAATTGATTTTGAAATTGAATTTTAACTTTGAACTTGGAAATGAATTTTGAAAATTGACTTGGAATTTGAAATCAGGATGGAATTTGAGAATAAAAGGATAAATCTGAATTTTACAAATGGAAGTTGAAAATGAATTTAGAAATTAAAACTATATTTTTGAAAGTTTATCTCAAAAATCACTTGAAATTTTGGAAATAACTTGAAATAATTTGAAAAAGAATGCAATTCTATCTTGAATGATGAATGATTTGAAAGGATTTAAAGATTAAAATTTAAAAGCATATTTCATTATTTAATAGAATTGAAATAAGATTAAATCATAATACATTCATGACTATGGTCACAAACATATTATAATATAATCTATATTTGAATTCTAATAAAGAATAAAATAAATGTTTGGTGCCTTTATAGGATTTAAAATGAAATTAACTTTTAATATATCCATGATTATGGCCACAAATATATCTTAAGTTAATTCACATATTAAATTTTGATAAAGGAAAGAATATTTCAGAAAAATATGATGATTTTCAAAAGAGACCTAAGTGGAGGTCAAATGTTATTCTATAAAAGATAAAAACACTAAGTATTGTTCACATTTTGACTATGGCCATAAATGTGAATCATTAACTTAGAATTATTTACCTTTTACTAGAAAAGGTGCACGTGCCATTCATGTTTCACCACTGTGGATTTTTGAAATAAAAGTGAAAATAAAATGAGACATCACAGCAATTATGAGATCTATATGCTCATACATTCTATTCTAAGCTGAAAATGTAAAATTCTCATTAATGTCAACTTATTACAATCTTTAAATTGAAATGATAAAATCCTAATCTAGGGAGGAAATCAATATTTCCTACATTTTTTTTGCAAAAACAGAGTTAGCACAAGATAACAGGCAAAATATAAAAGAAGAATTGAAAATGCTATATTAAAACTAAAGACATACCTAAAAATGTTTATTCCAATGAAGAAACGAATATACTAAATGCAAAGCTTAAGCTAAAACAAAATGCATATGGTATACTCTATGCTTAATAAGGAAATTCATATGATATAATACAATGGAATGGAAAATGTATATGGGATGCTGGACTGGAGATATATGTATATATGCAATATAGGAAGATGAGGGTGTGATGCATTGTGAGAGGTGAATGCAATATACAACAACACAAGTGAAGGTGCTTGCTATAATGGGGTGAAGAGGTAGTAATGATGTTGTGGTATAGTGAAGCTAATGACTGATATGTAAATACAAAAAATACTGTAGCACAGGGAATAGGAATGGAACTGATATTGTGCTACAAGAAATGAAAGGGGATTGAGTGTATAGTGAAAACACTATGGTGAATGTGGTAGTATATGTGCAGGGGAATAGGTGAGTGCTGAAGGTAGTTGTGTAAATGTAATAAGTGCAAGAAATGCAGCAGGTGTAGGAGAAGATGTTGTGATCATGTGTAGATAATGAAGTGTTATGAGGTACAACAGGTGGTGCTGAGTGAAAACTGTGGCAGCAGTGAACAAAGGAAGGTGCAGCAGGTGGAAGTCCCACAGTGCAGTGTTGTGAAGGTGTGAAGGAGGTGGATAGCAATGTGATGAGAGGTGTAAGTGGTGATGGTGAAGGGGTGAATGTTGTGAAGAAGGTAGTGGTTGAACATGATGTGGCAGGAAGTGAATAAGGTGGAGATGGTAGGTGTGAAGGGACTAGTGCACAAGGATGGAGTAGTGGTGCTAGTGTGGTGGCAATTGCAGGGAATGGGTAATGCTGCAAGAGATAACGTGTAGATAGTGAAGTGTTATGAAATGCAGCAGGGGAATGGAGAGGCACAGATGTTGTGTGCTGGGTGCAAGGGAGAGTGAGGAAGTGTGGGAAGCTAGTGAAGGAAGTGAAGGTGCAACAGGTTGTGTAAAGTGGAGTGTCGTGCACAGTGGTGTAGGTGTAGCAGTTGCAGTTGCAGCTGTTGGAGTGTGCACACAGTGTGTGTGCACACTGTGGGAGATGGAAGTGGAAGTGGAAGTGGGGTGTAATGTGGTAATGCAGGTGATGCACTGTGTGCAAGGTGTGGTGGAAGTGGGAGGCATATGCTATGATGGATGCCAAGAACAACGAAGAAGGACAACTTAGAGGTAAGTACCATGCTTAGAAATTTATTCACAGCATAATAGAAGTGGAAAATATGGAAGATATCCAAGGTGATAATAGAATGCTATACAAGGAGCCAAAGACATAAAATAGTGGAGTAACTCATGGTTCAGCTAATAGATGAAAGAAAACGAACTCACAAAACCAACCCCTCATGGATGAGATGAAGATTGCAGTGATGAACATGACATATCAATTCCCAAAAATGAAGCTTGTATAGACACCAACATTCAATTGGTGTGTTCTTCACCAAAGATTCATAGTACAGAAAATTATGAAAATAAAACAAAGAGCCAGCACATTTTTATTCCACAAAGCCATTACTATCAGAAGTTGTAAAAAAGGCTATTGAATATTGACACAAGAATTCTCATGAGATACCTCAAGAATATCACCACTAACTTAATGCTTAAAAAAAAGAATATGTAATTAGCCTAGCTGTCTAGGCATGCCAAGGAAAACCTACCAGAACAACTACAGAAGGACTTCCATCAAAGATACAATATTGTGATTATGAAAGATATACCACGGTCATGGTAAATTTCCTTTCCATCCCATATTAGATCAGTGCCAAAAATTTTTAGTACATGCAAACTCCGAACCTTCAAATGATCATTGCAGAAACCATGACATGATCTGTATGTGAAAACATGTTAAAGCATCAATTTTGTGTCATTCTTTGGATTTTGCACAGGAAAGGAAATTTCCATACAACTTTACTTTAATATCAACTTTTAAAAAATATAAATTGCAGAAACCATCTGAGGATCACCACTGAAACGCCTCTCTTCATTACCTCCTTCAAC
Organism: Nuphar pumila; assembly: GCF_984573655.1. Classification (NCBI taxonomy): domain Eukaryota; kingdom Viridiplantae; phylum Streptophyta; class Magnoliopsida; order Nymphaeales; family Nymphaeaceae; genus Nuphar; species Nuphar pumila. The sequence goes on from NC_143259.1 coordinate 87,281,999, forward strand.
ATACCCATAACGTTACATGTCACCCCATGCATGCAGAGGATGTCAATGAGGTTATTATTACCTGTTAGCTTCATCACAAAGCCCTTTTGGATCAGACGCCTATGCATACTGAGTTGGTCCCTTTATATCTCAAGGAGACGTGCAACAAGTTTTTCGATTTGATCTAACTCAGCAAACAGTATTTATCTTTTTAATATAGATTTCAATCTAACTTTGTGTTATAATCGCAAAAAAATTCCCCTCTCTCTACGAGAGAGAGAAACGATTCGACGAGTCAAACTCGACCAAAGTTTTGAAAATCGGTTTTGAAAATTACTCGTCTCCGTTTTGAAAATTTGCGGGAAACTTTCGTGGAATAGGATCCGCCTGTCGGTACGAAGTTCGACCGTTTCTGGCGCCTTTACCAGGGGTAACTGAACCAAGGATCAAACGTGTGCTTTGACTAAGTTCAATTTTCTAAATTATGCTCTATTTTTCTAAAATGCCTAGAGAATCAAGCATGTGCTATGGAATTTTGAAAAGATGCAAGTTTGAGAAATATGATGTTTGCTTAGAAAATACTTGGAAAATGAATCCTTGGGAAAATCATGAGTTTCTTTGGAAATCAGGAATTGCATTGAAAAATAACTCTTGAATGGAAAATTTATTCTCAGGAAAACTTAAACTTTGAGAAAATCGATTTTGAGATTTGGATTACTTTTGTGAGGAAATCGATTTCTAAAATGGATTTGAGAATTCTTGGGAAATCAGGATGTTCATCAGAAAATGACTTTTGAAATGGAAAATGGATTCTTAGGAAAATCAGAACTTTGAGAAAAACAATTTTTAAATTTTGAAAATGATATTGAGAATGTTAAAACATTGGAAAATCATGATTTGAACATAGAAATTACTTTGAAATGTCATTTGAAAACTCAGAGTTCTGAGAAAATCAAATCCTGAGAAAGACTTAGAAAATTCTGAGAAAATTGATTTCTCTGAAATGGAATTGAGAAATGAGTTTGAAAATGATGAAAATTGAATGAATAAATATGAATTTGAAGCATAATTCTTTGAGGAATTGGGAAAATCCTTTTGAAATTTTGAGAAATGCAGTGCATTTTTTAAGTTAGCCTAAGAGTGTAGGCTGAATGTGGCTAATACGAAGATCACAAATCTGGGTTTCCTTCGTATTTTGACTACAGCCAAAAATATGAATTCCACCAAGTTTGTCAACTTCCTAAGAGCTTGTGCATGTGCAATTCGTGTCAACTATAGTGGATTTGAAATAAATGCACATGAATCATACATCAGATATTGAAATTTACAGAATTAAATTATATGTAATGCAGTCCTATTCTATGCAGAAAATGTAACTCTTATTCCAAATATTACAATTTTGATATTACATTGAATTGAATAAAATGAATAAATGAAAGTCTTCTTCTTGAATATTCCTGCAAAACTAGAAAACATGTTAGCTCAAAAATGTAGGTTTATCTGGATTTATCCAAAAATATTGGAAATTATCGGATATTATCCAAATATAAACTCAATTTATACCTTCCTGATATAAACATAAATGATGAAATTGGATTAGAAATATGAAAATGATATTTAAGAATTCAAAATTAAGGTCAAAATGACCAAAATGCCCCTGATAGCAAGACTATGGCCTTGAAATCAGGGTTTTCTGAAATAAATTTTATAAAAATGAAATTTTGAAATCCAAATGAAAATAAATCAAACACAATATGATATGATATGGTTGAAAATATGAAAATCAAAGTTTAGAAATTTAAAATTGAGGTAAAATGACCAAAATGCCCCTAATAACAAGACTATGGCCTTGAAATCAGGGTTTTCTGAAATAAATTTTGTAAAAATGTAAGCTTTGAAATTCCAATGAGTGCAAATGATATGAAAATCAATTATAATATGATATGAGATGATGATATGCATATTGAAACTCTAAAAATGCAAAAATAACCTAAAGACACTGAATTTTGCCTGATTTTTGCATTTGATTTTAAAAATGAACTAACCCAAAAAGAAAATGAGATTGGAATTGTCTCAAATTTGGCATGGACACCTAGACTAACCCTAAAAATAGAATGGAACTCGAATATCTATTTTTTTGACATTTTTTAAATATGGAAATTAATTAAAAATCCTAAAAATCAAGATTTATGCCTAAAATTCTAAATCTAACCTAATGAAAATTGAATTTTGGGTACTAACCTACCATAGAAATTCTCCAAATTTTATAGGATGATATAGAACAGTTAGGAAAAGATTTTTTCCTTTTACAGATTTTGGTTTTGACCTATGGTCGGAGCTTGACAGCTCCAGAAATTTGGATCGGAATCCGGCAACTCTAGAACTTAGAGCAGATTGACAGGTTTTCACAAAAATTCGAGACAAATGATAAACAGAGGCAAAAACCTCTAAAATTTCAGAAGAATGACCCTTACACACAAAGTAACAGTTCTTATTTTGACTGTTTCTGCATTGGACCTACGAATTTGACGGACACAGAGGTTTATCAAACCTCTAATTCTGATAAAATCTAACTAACAGAGATTTAGCCAATGAACTTATGAAATCTGAAAAAATAAGCATCTGAACCCTAAAAATCCTAAAATTTTGGAAAATGATAGAGGAGTTCACTAGGAACAACTCCACTGTTGAAGGTTTTGACATTAAATCTATAGGTTGGAGTACCACAGAGGATTAGGATCAGTCTGAATCCTGAAAGGCAGGAAACAAAATTTTCACAGAAGGGTGTAAAATATGATTTTTGGCAGAGACCAAATTTCCTTAGAAAAATCTAGAAAAATACTGGAAGAGACTAGGTTACAAAAGAAAACTACAGTATTTTTTAGAGGAGGATTCGAATCTTCCATAGGGGAGATCTCTGGTCCTCAAGTATGCTAAAATGAAATCTGGAATTTCTAGAGGGTTCAAAACCCGACTTAGGGTTTGATTTATTAGAGGGGGTTTTGAAACTTAAATGAAACTAAGTTTTTGGTAGGATATCATAGACAAGTAGAGGGATTCATAAATGATTTTTTTAGGATTTTTTGAACAAGAATATATGCATGAAATAACGACTAGACTCTGCATAAAATGAAAACCTATGGAATATTAGTAAATCTATGTAAAATGAACCAAAATGACTATGAAATGACAAATCTAACATATATGCAACATTTAAATGCCAAAGCTATATGAACTATGAAAATAAAACAAAATCAACAAGGGAGCATGAGTTACTTTGATGTTGGCTCTAAAAAAATGGGAGATTCGATCCAACCGGTGGATGAATCCCATAATCCATATGGCCTCAATGGGTAAGATGGATGTTTAACCATATTCGCTTGATTTAAAACCAGATAAAAGGGGCTTTATATGATTGTAAATCCACTTTTTGATTTGATTCCATAACATTTATACGAAATAAAACCTAAATATCTCTAGTCAATGGATTCCATAGGTGACCATCATAGGGATTTTGGCAATAATTAATGAAAATCATGAAGCAAAAGAGTAGTGATTCACCTTGGGGGTTCTCGGCTACAACAAATGGAGTTGTGGTGGCAATGGAGAGTTGAAGTACCGGCTGAAGGAAGAAGATGCTGGAGGTGGCGCTGGTTGGCAGAGATGCTTCAAAAGGGGCGAGTGGAGTTGTGGCTGCCGAAGGTTAGTATGGCTACTTTAAAGAAGGTTGAAGGTGGCCTGGTTGGAGTTGCTGCTGAAGATGGCGATAAAGGCTGGACCTGCTGGACCGATGGAGGTTGCTGTGGTGGAAAGGTTGCAGCACAATTGGTTGCTGCCTTGGTAGAAGGAAGCTGGAAGGTTGAAGGTACTGTTGTGTTGCCAAGGAGGTGGTCGGTTGCCTTGGTGGAGATGGCTGGAAGTCCCCTTTGTGGTGGCTGGAATGGGGAGGAGTTGTAACCAAGAAAGCTTGGTTGGAGAGGGTCTGCAACAGTGATTGGCTGAAGGGAGAATCAGGGAGTGAGAGAGAGAGAGAGAGAGGGTTGTCAAAGGGAGAGTGGGAATAATGCTCAGCCGTGTGGGTGTTGGGTTGATGACTTCTATACTGACCTATCAGGGCTGGCACCTACACAAGGGGGGTTGTTTGAGAATGGATGAGAAAAAATTAGGGTGTTTACAAATGATCCTCTTTGCTACTAAGCCGGTTTAGGGCCGAGCTTAGTGGCAAAGAAAAACACACCAAATTTGGGCTATAAAAATGCCCCAGTTAGAAGGATCTGATTGGATATGAAGATTAGCTCTGATGAAAATGGTAGGTATGAAATGGAGAATGGAGAAGAAAATTTGCTTCATAAGAGTGAAGCTTAGGTTTTGCCCTTAACCTAGATGGGACAGAAGATACCTCGTGTAGAAATGAGGCTCAGGTTTGACCCTTAACCTGACCGAGAGATAAAATTCCTCATCAGAATGAGACTCAGGTTTAACCTTTAACCTGATCGGGAGGATAGAAATTGATTTGGATGGCGAATAAGACAACTTTTTTACAGAAGAATAAGGCAACTCTGTCGACAACGCAAAAGACAAACAAGGCGATCCAAAGGAACAGGGCGATTCTTTCGACAATGCGAAAGATGACAAAGGTGATCCAAAGGAGCAAGGCGATTCTTTCAACAACGTGAAAGATGAATTCTTTCGACAATGCAAAAGATGACAAAGGCGATCCAAAGAAGCAGGGTGATTCTTTCGACAACGTGAAAGATGAATTCTTTCAACAACGCGAAAGATGACAAAGGTGATCCAAAGGAGCAGGGCGATTCTTTCGACAATGCGAAAGATGAATTCTTTCGACAACGTGAACGATGACAAAGGCGATCCAAAGAAGCAGGGCAATTCTTTCGACAACGCGAAAGATGACAAAGGTGATCCAAAGGAGCAGCGCGATTCTTTTGACAACGTGAAAGATGAATTCCTTCGATAACGCAAAAGATGACAAAGGCGATCCAAAGGAGCAAGGCAATTCTTTTGACAACACGAAAGATGAATTCTTTTGATAACGCAAAAGATGACAAAGGCGATCCAAAGGAGCAGGGCGATTCTTTCGACAACGCGAAAGATGACAAAGGCAATCCAAAGGAGCAAGGCGATTCTTTCGACAATACGAAAGATGAATAAGGCAATCCAAAGGAGAAAAAGCTAATCTTTCAACAATGTGGAAGACGACAAAGGCTATCCTTTTAGAGAGAAGGATAATCTTTCAACAATGGGAAATATGACAAAGGCTATCCTTTCGGAGAGAAGGCTAATCTTTCAACAACGCGAAAGATGACAAAGGCTATCCTTTCGGAGAGAAGACTAATCTTTCAACAACGTGAAAGATGACAAAGGCTATCCTTTCGGAGAGAAGGCTAATCTTTCAACAACGCGAAAGACGACAAAGGCTACTTTCTTAAGGAGGTAAAAGGTGATGCCAAAATGTGTCAAGATGGGCATCGAGCTTCTTACTTCATCTGGATAATTAGAAAATATTGCCAAAATGTTAAAAAATGTTTGTTGATTCAAAATACTTGAAACTGATGTATATTGGTATGAAAATATTTCATCTTTTCTACCCAAAGTATTACCTCCAATTGGGCTTACTTCGTATAATCGATATTCAAATTCAAATTGCTTGTAATTGACTTTCTTTCAAGGAGGCTATCAATTTCCTTGATATGAACAAAAAAGAGTATTCTTGATATTGTGAAAGCAATTGGTGAAAGAATATTGATAATAAAATTTCACAAAATTTAAAGAGGATTCTTCGCAGACTTGGCAGTTTGATATCCTGGGATTCTTTTCTCATGATGATCTTTCTTTTTGCACTCTTTTTTTTTTGACAGAATTGGAGCTCTCTTGGGTTTTGGGAGATTACATCATCCTTCATTTTGGAGATGTCTTGACTTTTCTCTTTTCTTTTTTTTGGAAGGGTACGTTACAAACTCCTTCAACTTGGAGATGTTTTAATCCTTCTTTGCCTTAGGGATTATCTTGTCGATATTGGCTCATTGGTTGAAAATCTCTTGATGATAGCATAAATTAAATATCTTTTAGGGTTTGTTAGGAGGTTCGTCGCATTCGCCTTCAACTTGGCGGTGATTTGAACTTTCCCTGGAAGGATCCGTCACAAACTCCTTCATCTTGGAGATGATCCAAATCTGTTTTGGCCCCGGTGGTCTAACTCATCCACCAGCCTTCAACTTGATGATGATTGAGAGATCATTTTTGCAGATATTTAATTGCAGCTTAAATGATTGAGGAGATATGGAAATTGAGTATATTTTTCTGTATCACCCAGGATATTTTGACTGCCTTATTTCCCAAGAATGATCTTTAAAAATGTGACATTGATCACTTATGACTTTGCAACAACATTGAATTTTCTTTGGTGGCCGTATCGAGAATTTATTCTTCATCCTTTTGGTTGGCCAATAAAAAGATTTTGAATCTTTTTTTGTGAAAGTTTTGTCCTTTCAGAAGTAATACTGAAGGTATTCTGAGGTAATTCTTTTGTATAATAAAGATTTTAAAACCAAAAAGCATTTGACATTAAATTGGCAAAATGTTCTTGAAATCCTTCGTGAAAGCGAGCATTTGAAGCATGACTCAACGCATCCATGACAAAAATTCTCCTCTCCTTTCTCCAAAGGAGACGATTTAAAAATGGGAAATAGAAAATACTCCTCTCTTCCCTGAAGAGGAGGTGTTTGCAAAATGAACTTTTGAAGAAAAATTAAGCTTTTCGTCAAAACTTCCTAACATTAGGCTTATCTTATGGAAAGGGGGTCGGTAATGGTGTGATCGGTGAATTGGTCATAAAGGAACGAGTCAATCACACTCTCCTTGAAAACAGGGTCCTCCATGATGAAATGGCCTAGTATAGAAATTGGGGGGGGGGGGTGTTATCGTCGCAATTTTTTTTTTTCGTCTTCCCTTCCTTGCGGAAGAGAGTGGGAAATGCTTTCGCGATTCAAACTTGACCGGATTTTGGAAATTGTTTTGAAATACTCGCCTCCGCTTTGAAAATTGCGGGAAAATCCATGGGATGGGGCTCGACCTGTCGGTACGAGGTTCGACCGTTCCTGCCGCCTTTAACAGGGGTAATCGAACCAAGGACCAAAATTATGCTTGACTTAGTAAAATCATCGAAATGGTGTTCTATCCTAAAAGCGCAGAGAATTCAGGCATGTGCTATGAGATTTGGTAAAATATGGGTTGGAAAACTATGATGTATGCTTAGAAAACATTTGGAGTTGAAAAGCGTTTCTCAGGAAAAAGATGGAACTCAATCTCTCAGAAAAACTCAGACGAAGAAGGTTTGAAATCTCGAGAAAGTTTATAAAGAGTTAGAAAATCTTGGCGAAGTGAGAATCGCGAGAAAATCTTGAGAAAGTTTATAGAAACTTTAAAAATCCTGAAGAAATGAGAATCTCGAGAAAATCTTGAGAAAGTTTATAAAATCCAGAAAATCATGAAGAAATGAGAATCTTAGAAAAATCTTGAGAAAGCTTAGAAAGACTTAGAAAAATCATGAAGAAATGGGAATCTCAGGAAAATCTTGAGAAAGTTGAGAAAGATTGGGAAAACCATGAGGAAATAGGAATCTCAGGAAAATTTTAAGAGAGTTTAGAAAGACTTGGAATATCATGAAGAAATGAGAATCTCGGGAAAAGATAAGGAATTCTTGAGAAACGATGAATATTTGAAAAGGGAAGCATTTGTCAGAAAAACTCGGATTTTTGAGAATTTTCTTAAGAAAACAATAGAAAATTTTGTAGGAAAAATTCATTGGAGAAGGAAATTCAAAACTTAGGAAATTGAATTCCTGAGAATCTTGTCTTTTGAAATGTTGGAAAATCGATTTCTGATTCTTGAGAAATATGAAAATTCCTTTTGAAAATGGATCTTAATAAAATAACTTTTTAAGGAAGATCACAGGAGAACATTTGATTTGGGAAATCCAACTCCGAATATCATCATAGTTTCTTGAGAAAATCGATAACATGAAGTGAAAATCTTTTGAGAAAATCATGAGAAAAACAAATGATGCAGATGATGTGAATGAATGAATGCACTTTTGAAAAGATTTCTGAAAATTTTATTGGAAAATGTGGATTAAGCCAAAGTAAATCCTTCATATATTTTGACTGTGGCCATGAATATATTCAGGGTTTATTTGAATTAATTCACAATATTTTGAAAAACATTGGAAATATGAGGTGCATTTTCAAGATAGCCTAAGAGTGTAGGCTCAGTGTGACTGGTAGAAAGATGATGTATCTGGGTCTCGTCCATATTCCGACTAGGGCCGTAAATATGGACTCCACCGAGTTCATCAACTCTCTAAGAGTTGGTGCATGTGCCATTCGTGTTCATCCACGGTGAATTTAGAAAATTGAGATATATGCATCATATAATCAGGATATTACTGAAATCAAACTATATGAGATGCGGCCTAATCTAAGCAATAAAAGTAAATCTTATTCCAAGGTTTACATTGGATTGTTACATTGCATAACATAAAGTAAAAGAAAATTGAAATGGAGCCAAGGAATCTGCATCTTCTAGATTTTCCTGCAAAATGAGAGTTAGTATAAGATAACCAAGGAAATGGGTATATATATATATACAACAAAGATATATAAGTAAATGTAGAAATACTTGAATTTATGATGAATGATATATGATAATGAAGATATATTTACAAAGAATAAGAGAAAAGGAAAATATATGTAATGACAAGTACACATGAAGGAATGTATATATATATGTATCTAAGTATGTATACATGTATATATATGTATAGACATATATATATATATATATATATATATATGTATGCATACATATAGGTAGATATACAATAAATATACATATACATAGATATATATATATTTATAATGAGAAAATATATATGCTAATGGAAATTACATATAATGGGTAAAACCAGAAATTACAGATATATACAGTTTTTGTAGGCAATTTTACACAGCCGTAATTTCCAAACTATATCATATTTTTCGATAAAATTGGGTATAGAGATTCTCTATATATCAATAATGAAGCGTGCAAAAGATGGTCAAGAGATCATGAACGGATATGGAAATATCCGTTCATAAAGGAGGCTGTTTATCATGACTGCACTCCTGCAGCAAAAATGAGAAGGGTATGAGTACAAAAGTTTCATGGTAAGTGGTGGCGGTGAAGACGCAACAGGAGATGAAAATGTACAACTAACACAAGTAAAAGACATATTATGCATGCAAAGATTGTCATTATTAAATAAAGGCAGACTACATATTAGAATGGATGATGTGTATGGGAAAATAATAACATGGTATGGTGAAGACAACACTACTGAAATTTGCAGTGAGTGTAGGAATTACTAGGTGAGATGACTAATAACCGAGAAATGTTAGGCAATATGGCATGCGTGAGTATCTGCTGAGTGTAACTCACATGAACCATCTGCTATGAACTGATATTAAGAAGGTTCATAAACAAGAAATATGTTATAATGCTAGAAACTACAATATCTACCTATATATATATATCCCTATTTATGACAGGTTTCTTCTTAAAAAGACCTGTATTCTTATCTACAGCAGATTTTACTGATTTATGCAGCCAAAACAGAAATTTGACAGGTAACAGGAACACAGTGATTCAGCAAAACTTAAACAGGAATATGCAATAGGTGGAAAACGTATATTGTACAACATTACTAAGTAGGTTGTATGTTATTAAGAGGTTAAAGGTTTTAGAATTAATCAACTATATCAAAGAATATTAGCAATAAACTAGCATCACAGACTGCATATCTGTGTATGCTAAAAATAGGAAATAAAAGAAAACTGTAATGAACCAAACATATCTAAATAATATAATGGACATTTAAACGAAGAACTAGAAAGACGGTGAAAATAACACCTTAAAGCAAAAGGGTAAACTTGTGTTATATATGTTGGCCTCCAATCCAATGGGCGACAATACTGTTGCCAATACATGGCATCAATGTTGCTACAGGCAGCTTGATGACGCACAACCTGCTTTCAATAACTCAAGAAGACTAAGAGAAGAGAAAATAGAGTTGTGAAAACTAGAGAAGATGAAGAGAAAATAAAAACAAATCTTACAGTAGAGAGGCTGTGATATTACAGAGGATTATCACTATATAATACAACTATGGGTGTTATATGAACTAAGATCTACTATGAATATAGGTAATTACCTGAACCAATATTAATAGTGTCAAATCCTACAGGATGCAGAAATCTAAATTATGCTAACATAATAGGCAGAAAACAGAAAAACGTGAAATGGTAAAGCTAACATAAGATGCAGAAAATATGAAATGTCAAAAGATGACATAAGATGCATAAAACATAAAACGTGAAATGGTAAAGCTAACATAAGATGCAGAAAATGTGAAATGTCAAAAGATGACATAAGATGCATAAAACATAAAAACGTGAAATAGTAAAGCTAACATAAGATGCAGAAAATGTGAAATGTCAAAAGATGACATAAGATGCAAAAAAACCAGAAAAACGTGAAATGTTAAAGATAACAAAAGATGTAGAAAAACCAGAAAGAAAAAAAAAATGAAATGTCAAAGAGGAAAGAGGTAATGTAACAGTAGATGGGTTGTAGATATGATGCACAACAGAAAAAAAAATCCTGCTATTATGCTGAAAATAAAACAATAAATGGACATTCATCTTACGTTTACTCCAGCTAACAAACTGCAAACAGGATTTTGATTTAATAAAATTGAATGAAAGTATGGTAGAATCATAGCTTTGCATTACCTTGTACATCCCCTACACCCGATGAAGCTGTAACCAACGATGATAGGGTCAATCTTCTTCTATCGGACTGAAGGAAATGGGTAAACAGCCTTGTAGATCTTCTGCCTCAAATGAACCTTGTAGACAGGTAAGAGTCGTTCTCTGTTGCTGAGCTGAAGAAGATGATGGAAGATTCGGACAGCAACTGGCTAGGGCTGAAGAAGATGAAGACTGGGTGGTGTTTCCTTCTGCAGGTGGGTTGAAGGCAGGATGAAGACGTGGCTGGGGATGGAGGACTGAAGTGGCTCTCGATCCTCCAATGGCTGGGGATGGAGGACTGAAGTGGCTCTCGATCCTCCAATGGCTGAGGCTGGAGGAGATGCAGATGGCTGGAGGTGGTTCTCCTGCGGCTGGAGCTGAAGAAGATCGGGTGTTGATGGTGCTGAAGTGGGTGACAACGTGGGGATGGAGGAATGGATGCCAATGTTGGGTTGGCTGAAAGCAAATGGGGAAATGAATGGCTTGAAAGAAATCTCCGAAGGTCGATGAAGACGTCGCCTGCCTCCTTTCCCTCTAGGAAAAAATGGTTTTTCCTCTTTTAATCCCCTGCGCTCTACCTCCCCCAAAAGACCTCCCCTCTGGATAGAAGACCTCTGCAATAAGAATCCAACGAAAAAAAATAATCGCCAGCCGGTTCCTCAGCCCTTCCCAAATCTCCACTCTTTAAAGATTTTGAAACCCCTCTTTCAAAAAAAATCGCAGCTTCCTTCTAGGGGTCCATTACTTTTTTTTTTTTTTGAAAGTTTTAAAACTGAAAATTTATTTGGTTTTTGAAAATTTGCCGTTTTCAAAAAGGGGCGGATCTTGGGTTTTAAAAAGATTGGGTTCATTTTCCTAAAGTTTAGGTAAATGAGTATTTTAAGCAAGTTCGGCTGTGATTTTTTTTTTCTTTAAAACTGTTTCTAAAATGAATAGTGATATCATAAAAAAAAAAAATTTAATGATAATAATAAATGGGAGATGCCACCTCAGCCATCTTAAAAAAAAATTGTTGAAAATAAAGCTTTATTTTGTTTTATAAACTCTTTTATTTTAAGATGGGGTGACATATGTGTGTTGGCCCACTAACTAAAAATATAAATAAATAAAATAAAATAAAAAAGAAAAATTTGCAAAAATGAACTTCGGGTGGTTCCCATTTGAGAATAAGATACTTACCTGAGTGTCTGAGTTTGATGCTAGTTCAAAGGCGGGTCCCGCTCCATTTATTTGAAAATACGAGATAAAACATTATTTGTTTTTCAAGAATTTGGAAAAATTGGGTTTTCAGGGCAAAAATATCGATAAATGTAAAAACAAAATTTGTAAAGAAATTTAAAATCTTTTGCAAAAAGTTTTAAGATAAAATCTTTAAAATCAATATCCAAATATCCAGATTGTTTTTCTTGAGAAAAAATTTTGTAATTCAAAGTCCTGGGGATAAAATGGGAAAGATTGGCAATTTTGAAAACCCAAGGTTTTAAAAATCAATTTTGAAAAGTTTAAAAATCAAATCTGGATGGACAATTTTGAAAATTAGGAGTTCTGGATCTCAAACTGATATGCTATGCAATGAAATGATGCAAAGTGTTCATGCAATGTGATGCAAAGACATGTTTCAGTGAAATGTCACTCTGAACCAGGAAGTGGAAATTCTACTTTCTTCTCCAGGAAACGGATTTTAAAAATTTTCAATTTGAAGATGTCTCTGAACCTAAATATAGAAATTTTGAGGCTCAAGAGTAAAATTTAGGTCTTTTTGCCAGGTTCAATCTTTAAAAATGACTATTTTGCCCTTTATTGCTTCTGAAAAACTGAAATATGATAATTAAGGGCGATGTCAAGAAAGTGAGTGAAAATTTGGGGTGTTTACAGATGCCCCTCTTTGCTACTAAGCCGGCTTATGGTCGAGCTTAGTGGCAAAGAAAACACACCAAATTTGGGCTATATAAAAATGCCTCAGTTAGAAGGATCTGCCTGGGTATGAAGAAAATTAGCCCGAGGAAGATGGTAGATATGAAATGGAGAAATTAAGAGGACAGACTCACTCTATGAGAGTGAAATTCAGGTTTATGCCCTTAACCTGGATGGGACAGAAAATGCTCCGTATGGAACGAAGCTCAGGCTTTGACCCTTAACCTGATCGGGTAGAAAATGGAATACCTTATTGAAGGAGGCTCAGGTTTATACCCTTATCCTGATTGGGCGCAAAATGAATTGGTATGATGGAACCTTCGGATTTTGCACAATAAATCCTACAGGGTTTGCAAAAGGAAGGAAAATGGGGTCCCTAAAGCTTGAAAAGGGCTAATCTTGGACGTCTCATTGCTGAGACTAAAATCAACTTTTGAAATTGTCTCTTGCGAGAAAATGATTGGTGGTTCGACCTCGAACCGAAATGGGACTGTCTATGGTGGGACAGTGGGGACACAGGAAAGTGTGCAATCTGAGAGTTCATGCTCTCAAAGAAGGGAAGGAATCAAGTCCTTAGGAGGGATTTGAATTTGGTGTCAGGATGTATCAAAAAGGGACATCAAGCTCTCACTTCACGTCAGGATAGTTGGAAAATATTGTCAAAATGTTGGAAATTCTGCTGTTGATTCAAAATTTTTGAAAATGTTGCACATTGTTGCAAAGACATTCCTTCTTTTCTACCTAAAGCATTACCTCCAAACAAGGTTCACTTCGTAGAATCGAGACTTGAAATCCAAATTGCTTGCAATTGACCTTCTTCAAGGAAGTTATCAATTTCCTTGATATGAGCAGGAAAGAGAATTTGATATTTATGAAAGCAATTGATGAAAGAGTATTGATAATAGAATTTCACAAGATTAAAGAGGATTCTTGATAGATCTGGCAGTTTGATATCCTGAGGGCTTCTCTCATGATAATCTTTCTGCGCTCTTTTGGCTCTCTGGGTTTTTGCTACATTCTCCTTTATTTTGGAGATGTTCTGACTTTTCTCTCTTTCTTTTTTTTTCTCTCTTTCTCTCTTTTGGGAAGGGTACGTCACAAACTCCTTCAACTTGGAGATGTTTCGATCCTTCTTGGATGATGGGTTTGGAGATCTTTGGGCGATAGCTGAAATTAAATATCTTTTAGGGATTGTCTAGAGGTCAATCGCATCTGCCTTCATCTTGACAGTGCTTTGGACTTTCCCTGGAAGGATCCGTCACAAACTCCGTCATCTTGGAGATGTTTTGAATCTTCTTTGGCCCCGGGGGTCTATTCGCCTAATTCGCCTTCATCTTGACGACAGGTGAGAGATCCCTTTTGTGGATATTTAATTGCAGCTTAGATGATTTGGAGGAGACAAGGCTTGGGTAAATACTCTCTTTTCTAGCGCTCAGGATATTTCCACTGCCTCATCCTTACAAGAATAACCTTTAAAGATGCGCCATTGACTGCGATCAATATCGATCATTTACAGCTTTTCGATAACATTGAATCTTCTTTTCTGGCCATATCGAGGACTTATCCTTCATCCTTTTGGTTGGCCAATAGAAAGAATTTGAGTTTTGAATCTCTTCTCGCAAAAGCTTCACTCTTTTGGAAGTAATGCTAAAGGCAAACTGAAATAAAGATTTGTGCCGTGAAGATTCTGAAATCAACAAATAATTGATTTGACAAATTGACAAAATTTTCTTGAAATCCTTGGTGAAAATGAGTATTTGAAGTCCGGCTCAACACATCCGTGACGAAAATTCTTCTCTCTTTTTCCCCAAAAAGAGAGACTCAGGATTAGCCCTTACCTGAATGGGAAATGGGAAATACTCCTCTCTTCCCCGAAGAGGAGGTGTTTGCAAAACGAACTTTTGAAGAGAAATTGAGCTTTCGTCAAAGCTCCCTAATATTAGGCTTCTCTTATGGAAAGGGGGCCGATAATAGTGAGGTCTGAAAATTGGGTCATGAAAGGAACAAGTTCATCACACTCTCCCTGCAAAGAGGGTCTTTCATGACGAAAATGGCCTAGTATGAAATTGGGGGGGTCACAAGAAAAGCGAGTCTCCGTCGAGCCTCTCCCTTTGAAAGGGTTTCTCGTGTGAAATTGGAAATTGTTTTGCAAATGGTTCACAAAGACGCGAGTCCCTTCAAACTCTCCCTGAAAAGGCGCTAAGTGAACGAATTGGATAGCATGCGAAAAGAACGAGCTCCCTCGAACTCTCCCTAAAAGGGTCTCTCGCAAGAGAAAATGATTGAAATTGGATATTGAAATTGATTGACGCAAAGGTCGAAATTGGACATTGGAAAATTGATTGTTTGGAAATTGGATGACCCGGAGGTCGAAATTTGAATGACCTAACGGTCAAAATTGGGAATTGATAGATCAAAAGGTCGAAATTGTGTGACCCGAAGGTCGAAATTGAGAATTGAGTGACCCGAAGGTCGAAAAATAAATGACCTGGAGGTCAAAATTGAGAATTGAGAATTGAGAATTGAGAATTTGAGAATTGAAATTGGAAATTGGGTGACCCTAGGGGTCGGAATTGGAGAATTGCATGATCCAAAGATTGAAATTGGAAATTAGTGGGTAAAATATCAAATTTGAGCAATTGACAGACCGTGAGGATCGAAATGACTTGGATCAAGAAAGGAGAATGATGAGTTCGAGTCAGAGCTCGAATAAAATTCAGAGATCACGAGTCGGAACCCGGATCAACAGAAGAAAATGAAGCGCTTGAGTCAAGGCTCGAGTAACTAAAGAGATCTCGAGTCGGAACCCGGATCAACAAAAGAAAATGAAGAGCTCACATCTGAGCTTGAATAAGATAATGAGATCACGAGTCGGAACTCGGATCAACAAATGAAAATGAGGAGCTCGAATCTGAGCTCGAATACATAGAGAGATCTCGAGTCGGAACCTGGATCAATAAATGAAAATGATTTGAATAAAAAACCCCAGTCGGAACTCGGTTTTCTGAAAAACTGGGATTTTGAAAATGTGCCAGTTTGAGTATTTGGATTTTGAAATAATATCAGTTCGAGCACTGGGTTTTAATTCAGTATTGGTAATTACCTTCAAATTTTGAATCATTAGAAATTGTGATGGGACTGTTTATTGAAATCCCACTACTGACTGGGCTTGTTGTTAATGTAGTTGAATGCAAATGAATATGAATTGATGCACATGAATGCACAAGTGCGTGAAATGAGGAATTTGTTTATCCTGCCTGCATACATATCAAAATTTTAAAATGCCCCAATGTAACTAGGAAAGATGAATCATTATTTGAAGGAAACGGGCAGATTACAAGAGGAGATTAAATGTTTCAAGTGTAAAACTTTTTCAAGTGTCGAGCATTAATGGGATCTGGCAATTCTACCCCATCGGCGTTGATGAGCCGATATGAGTTTCGGGGTAATGCTTCTTTGACGACATATGGGCCTTCCCAATTTGGCGACCATTTCCCGCCGGTATGATGCTTGAGATAAGCCGTGGATCGAAGTACTAAATCATTGACTTTGAACCTTCTTTCGATGACAGACTTCGCATACTGCCTGGCTACTCTCTGGCGATAGGATTGAGCATGTTCTGCTGCTTTCAGCCTTCTCTCGTCGAGTAAGTCTAACTGTACCAATCGCTGCTGCTGATATCGATCAAGGGGTAATTCTAGCAGCGATGCAAATTTCAAAACGGGCTTTTGAACATGTAGAGGCAATACTACTTCTGTTCCATATACCAATTCTGATGGAGTAGCATGTTGGGGTGCGAATAGTGGTCCGGTAGGCCCATAGTGCATCGTGGATCTTCTCATGCCAGTCACGACCTATTTCCACAGTTCGCTCCAAGATACGAATTAAAATCTTGTTGGTGGCCTCTGCCTGACCATTCCCTTGAGGATAATATGGCACGGAAAAATGGTGATAGATCTTGAATTTTGAGTAGAGTGTCTTCATTCTTTCATTCTTGAAATGACTACCATTATCTGATACAATGTCATGCGGGATGCCGAAACGACAAAGGATGCTCTTGTGAATAAAAGAGACCATATGTCGGCCTTCTACTGTGCGAAGAGTGATAGCTTCTACCCACTTGGTGAAATATTCTGTTGCAGCAAGGAAATATTTATGGCCATTTGAAGCTGAAGGAATGATGGGACCTACGACATCGAAGGCCCACATGGAGAACGGCCATGGAGAAACAACCGACTGTAAATAAGTTGCTGGAGCATGGATGGAAGGTGCATGTATCTGACATTGTACACACTTCTTCACATAATGATAACAGTCTTGTTGCATAGTCTTCCAATAGTACCCTGCTCTTATGATTTGCTTGACAAGGGTTTGGTAGCCGATGTGGCCACCATAAATGCCTTCGTGTGCTTCTCGCACGACTTCTTTGGCTTCGTCTTCATCTAAACATCTGGAATACTCTGAACTGAATCCACGGTGATAGAGGATATTGGCCAAAATGAAGTATCGAGTAGACATACGCTGGATTGCTCGCTGCTCTTTCTTTGAGAGTTCTGGAGGAAATTCGCTGGTTTCTATGAAATTTTTGATGTTGTAATACCAAGGTTTCTTCCTTTGCTCAGCCTGGTTTACTTGTTCCGCTGGAAGGAAAGCAGGTTGGTCAAGTCTGCCAATTTCAAAAGAGCGACAAGATTCTCCATTTCTGAATGCCATAATGGAGCCTAAACTGGCGAGACTATCGGCCACTTGATTAAAATCTCTCTTGATGTGGAATAACTGAAATTCTTCAAACTTGCTGACAAGAGCTGAAACAATTTTCTGATAGGGAAATAACTTCTGATCTTTCACTTGCCATTCGGCTCGAACTTGATTGACAACGAGTAATGAGTCACCGTAGGCATGTACTCTCTTGACATTGAAGTCTAGTAGAATCTTTAGACCTTGAATCAGGGCTTCATATTCAGCCATATTATGAGTGCACTGAAAATCTAACTTGAGGGAAAATGGAATCATCTCCTTCTCAGGAGTGATTAATAAAATTTCGATGCCTATTCCGGCCATATTCTTAGAACCATCGAAAAATAAATTCCATACTGGAAATTGCTGGATATTGCAAATCTGCTCATCAGGGAAATCATCTTCGGCTTTCACTTCTTCTGCCAGAGGAAAATCCGCCAATTGGTCTGCAATTGCTTGGCCTTTGATTGATTGCTGCGAGACATATTCTAAGTCATACTGCATCAATAAGACTTGCCATTTTGCGACTCGTCCGCTGAGGAAAGGCTGCTCTAAAATATACTTGAGAGGATTGAGTTTAGACAAGATTTTGACTTCTGATGCTAGCAGGTAGTGTCTTAGCTTCTGACACATCCATACCAGAGCTAGGCAGGTCTTCTCTATTTGAGAGTATTTCTTTTCATAATCTATGAAAGTCTTACTCACATAATAGATGGCATGTTCTATCAGGCTGCCTTCTTTGTATTGGGCCAAGAATCCGCCACATGCGACTTGATTGACTGAAATGTATTACAGAAGAGGTTTTCCCAATTCTGGCGGCTTCAGGATTGGAGGATTGAGAAGATACTTCTTGATCCGATCGAACGATAGCTGACACTCTGGTCCCCATTCGAACTTTATTCCTTTTCTGAGCAGGTGGTTGAAAGGTTCACATCTCATCGCCAAGTTGGAAATAAATCGCCGGATTGATTGCATGCGTCTCTGAAGGCTACGCAGCTCTTTGAGATTTTTCGGGGGTGGCATATCAATGATAGCCTTGGCTTTAGCTGGGTCAACTTCAATTCCCTTTTTACTGACCAGAAAACCCAACAGTTTGCCTGATTCGACTCCAAAGACACATTTTTGCAGGTTAAGCCTTAACTTGTAAAGAATGAGTCTCTTAAAGACTTAATCAAGGGCTTCGAGGTGATCTTCTCCCTCTTTAGATTTCACGAGAATATCGTCAACATACGCATCCATGATTTTGCGTATTTGATCATGAAAGATAACGGCCATCGCCCGTTGATATGTTGCTCCAGCATTCTTGAGCCCAAAAGGCATAACTGTATAGCAAAAAGTGCCCCAAGGCGTAGTAAAGGAAGTTTTAGATTGGTCGCGAGCGGCCAACTTAATCTGATTGTAGCCGGAATATCCATCCATGAAGGAGAACATGGGATGTCTTGCTGTGCTGTCAATCAGCAGATCAATGCCTGGCAGTGGATAATCATCCTTCGGAGTTGCCTTGTTGAGGTCTCTGAAGTCTATGCAAATCCTGACTTTGCCACTTTTCTTTGGGACAACGACGATATTGGCTAACCAGTCTGGGTAGTCAATAGTTCGAATAAATCCTGCTTTTAGCAGATCTTCAAGTCCTTCTTTGACTTGTTGCTCTATTCTAGGATCCATTTTTCTCAGCTTTTGCTTAACTGGCTTTACCTCTGGCTTCAAAACGAGTCGGTGTTCGACCAATTTGGGGTCTAAGCCCGGCATGTCTTCATATGTCCATGCGAACACTTCTTCATGCCGCTTGAGAAAATTTGTAAGCCTTTAGTTCCGATCTGGAGAATTTTGGGATCTTCCTCTGAACCGATATTAACATCTTCGGTTGGATCTTGTACTAGAGCGGATGGTTCATCTTGCTTCTGAACTGAGGAGAACTCTGGTAATTCCTGAAGAGACAGATCAAATTCTGCATAATCATCTAACTGCTTTGCAACCTTGCTATCTCCTGTGCTTGCTTTGACTCGGTGAATTGTTGCCGATTTCTAGAAAGCCTTTGGATTGATAACGAGTTTCTTGATTGCTCAGGAAGACATTTCTGAAATTTTGGATAAGAAATGGGATTCAGGAAAAATCATCCATCATACGACAAACCATCATTTAAAAAGAATTATGCATAAAATGACATTGAGTTATAAAATGAGGATGTAGAGACAAAAGAGGCAGATGGCATCCAAATAGACAAAGAAAATTGACATTTTATTGATTTGAATTGATAAAAGACATTGAGACATTTATTTTGAAAGGAATAGAAAGAAAATGCAACAACGATTCTCAATGTGCCCCTTTAACAAAAACAGTCTTCTTTGGTGAGCTCCTGCCGGAAAACCCTAGTCCTGCCCTGTGGGGACGATGCTTTTGGATCATTGGCTCAACACGGCCATCTTCATTTTTGCCCAGTCCTTTAAAGGGTTGATAACCATGCTTCAGAAGTAAATCAAATCCCTTTCTTACTTTCATGAATTGTGGAAACAATGGATGATCTTTGACAGTGTCGTAGCTGACACGACCTCCAATCTTGAAGAACTTGGGACCTTTCCACCGGGTCATAGCTACAGTGTGCAGGGATATTTCTGATGTTGCCTGGAGTATCTCCTGACTTTCTTTGAGACTGATTTCTTCATTCTCTCTGATGCTAGGAATATCTGCAGTAAATGATGGTCGAGGTATCATAGGCTGTGGGAGCCTTTCTTCCGGGTCCTCTCCGAGCACTGTTGTAATCATTCCACCTTTTGAGCATTTTACGCATTGATGTAAGGTGGAAGGCACTGCATTTGCATTATGAATCCATGTCCTTCCGAGCAGCAAATTGTAGGTGGGTGGCACATTGACCACATGAAAAAGCACTGAATGTACCGAATAATTAATGAATACTTCCAGGAATATCTTGCCTTTTGCCGTCTGACCATGGTTGTCAAACCCATAGATGGTGATAGGATCTGGAATGTATTCTTCTTCCTTAATGCCTAGCGCCTTTGCGGTCATCTCAGGACATACATTGAGGCTGCTGCTTCCATCTATTAGCACATGGGGTACTGTCATTCCCCTTACCCGAACGACGATGTAAAGAGCATTATTGTGAAAGGAATGAGGTTTTGGAAGGTCCTCATCCGAGAAAGTGATTGGCGCATTGGTCATGGCCGAATTAACTATTTGTGCCATGTCTTCAGGAGTGGTACTGGGCTTAACTTTGATTTTTCTGAGCAGATCGTCCAGTACTTGCTGATGCTTGCAGGAACTTTTGGCCAAGTCAAAAATGGAAACATTGGACAGAGCGGTCAGAGGCTTCTGACTTGAATTCCCCGGCTTGGGCTTGATGATTTGATTGAGAAAATCAGGAAGTCCCTTTGACTTGGGGACTGACTTTATCGATGCTTCAGAGACTTTCATCTTACCCAATGCTGAGATTAGATCCATCTTCTTAGAGTCAGGAGTCGCTTGTCGAAGTACTGACACCTGGTGCTGAACCTGAAGATCTTGTGCAGAACATGGCTTGATGTGCTCATGTGGTAGGAATGGTTGGGCAGATACTACTGCTGTGGTGTGTGAAGGAAAAGGCTGCTTAAGAATGTCCATTTTTTCTTCTTCTTCTCCTTCTACCAATAGATTTTTATCGATAAGATCCTGCACAATGTTCTTGAGAACGAAACAGTTCTCAGTGCTATGTCCCACTGTTCTGTGAAACTTGCAGAATTGATCCTTCCATTTCCCCATAGGCACAGGTGGATCGACCAGTCTAGGCAACTTGACCATTTCTTTCGACAGCATATACTCGAGCACATCTTCGAGTGATTGGTCGAGAGGAGTGAATTTTCGGTCATAACTCCATCCTTCATGTTTAACTTTTTCGCGCAGTTTCGGCCCTTGGTCTTGCTGAGAGGGCTTGCTGTATTGAGGAGCAGGCTTTGTTTTCTGATCTCCTTTATTGTTGGAATTGCCTGTACCGTAGCAGTAATCTTTCTTCTGCCCTTTGTACTGATTTCGGCTATTGTTGTTGTTATTGTTGGCAGAGAAGGTGAAGTGAGCTTTCTTCTTCTGCTCACCCTGAGAGTTGTTCTTGGAAAAGGTAAAGCCTTCATAGACTCCATTTTCCACACTCAGTTCGAGCCATTCGGCTCGTTCAGTCAGCTCAATGAAGGTCCTGGATGGCGCTGTGGAGATCAATCCTCTTAACGGCTGCGAAAAATTGTTGAGGATTAGGGACAATGCATGCCTTTCCGAGATAGGATCTCTCATCTTATTACAGGCTGACCTCCATCTGTGAATGAAGTCCCGTGCTTTTTCATTCTCATTCTGCCTCAGACTGCAGAGATGACTTAATGTCGGGAGCGCTTCTGTATTGAACAAAAAGCGTTCAATAAATAAATTTACCACTTTATCGAACTCCTTGAGCTGGATGGGATTGATGTGCTCAGCATACCATTTAGCTGCAACTCCTTCCAAGCTGCGAGGGAAACACAGGAACAGTGCTCTGTTATCTCTCTTGAATCTTGAACACTCTGCGAAGAAAGTGGCGAGATGGGCTTTCGGATCGCCAGAGCCATCGAACTTGATGAATTTTCGGGGAAGGTTTTCGAGATCATCATCCCCTTCGAGGCCGTCATAGAAGTCCTCACTGGTAAAGACTTTCTTGCCCTTGTCACGGGCTTGGAGATCCTTAACAACTCGGGCCATTTCCCTGAATTGCGACTGCAGGGGTTCCTCTGTAACTTGATTCTTTGCTTTGCGGCTCCTCCTTTGTTCTCGGCCACGTTTCTGAAATGCTGGAGGCACCTCATATTCTTCCTCAGTGTCTTCAGTTGATTCAGATTCGTCTGAGATTTCTTCTGATTGAATCTGCTTTTTGGGAGCCTTCTTATTCTTGTGCCCGTGGAACTTTTCTCTGAATTGATTTTTTTCTGCACTAGTCCCAGCCTGTTCACTCATCATTTTATTCATCATCTTTCGGAACATGGCATACATTTGAGGGTCTATGCCATCATCCTCTTGTTGCTGCTCTTGACTCTTCTCGGATTGGGGAGAGCCCATCTCTTCTTCTGAGGCTGACGAGTACTGCGATACCGTTGTTCTTTTGCCTGATCTTGTCTCAACCATCAAATGATATGGATGCTCTCAGATTTTGCTGCGGATGCTCTCTGCAGGGCAAAGACCTGATTAGATTATGAAGGAATTGGCTTTTGGAAGAAATATTTATTGAAAAATATGATAGACAATTCGAAGAAGATGTCTCATTACTAGGGACTGAGTCGTTGCGAGAATCACGACAATTGTGTTGTCAATTCTTAGCACGAGAAACAAACAACGAAAATATGCTTTGTTGCCTAGGCGAGATCATCAAGCCATAATAGAAAAAGAGAGAATTTTATTAAAATGAGAAAACATGATTTTATTGATCTTGACAAAGAGATGGAGGACAAACAATTTGCCACCATTCACGATAATCAGCAGACACTCTAGGACCCGGGAAAATTTTAAGAGAGACAAAGGAATCCCAACCGTAGCGGGCAGAATGATATGCCCCGGACCATTGCGCGGAAGTGAGATCAAACTCTGCCATAACACCTGATAACAATCGGGCTTCGACGTACTGCTTTCTCTGGGAGAACTGC
The DNA here is from genome assembly GCF_984573655.1 of Nuphar pumila. NCBI lineage: Eukaryota > Viridiplantae > Streptophyta > Magnoliopsida > Nymphaeales > Nymphaeaceae > Nuphar > Nuphar pumila. The sequence goes on from NC_143259.1 coordinate 87,305,139, forward strand.
CGGACACATCTCTCTGGTTGGTAGTAAGTGCAGAAGAATGGGCCCAGTAACTTGAACCTCTTGCCATAAGCATAGGTGTATCTGGGAGGAGATAATTGCCGATCAAAATAGTCCCAGACTACATCATCTTCTTGAATGTTGTTGATCATAGACCGGTACTGTGCCACTGGAAGAAGTTCTTGACCATTATATCTGAAAGAGCTTGCTCGGGCTGGAACATGCTGAAAGAACTAGGATTGAAGCACGTAGATGCATCCTTCAACTAAGATGGATTCTCCGAGTGAGAATCGAGTCAGACCTCGATATAGGAAGGCGAGCGCTGCCATGGCTATAGAGAGGCGATTAGTCTGTCGACTTCCCCATCTTCTCATGAGCTGAATTATTCTGATGTCCATGTAGTTCTGTCCATCTGGGAAAAGGGACAGTCCTACAGTGCATAGAACCATTGCATTCTGAATCTTTTCTTTGGCTGTTCTTGATAGCGAGCTAACTTCGACGAAGGTCCAATACTGGCGGTACAACTCAAGTAGGTCAACATATTCATTTCCTTCTAACTGGATTAGGGGCCAAGACCGGCGGCCTGTCATACGAGCTAAGGAGTCTCGGGGGTCCAAACCCTTGACATTGATAAGGAATTGATGCTCTAATGGGTCGCTTGGTCGACCAGCTGGTTCTGGCAACCCCATGATTTCTGAAAATTCATCCATTAAAACAGTCATCTCTCCCCACGGGAACCAGAAGGTACACGTTCGAGGATTCCATCGCTCTGCCATTGCATGGATCAGGTTGCCATTGATGGTCTGTTTTCCGACTGTTGATGCCAGCTCCAATCCGCACTCGCTCAAATGGTCCGGGAACATTCGGGAAAAGCTCTTTAGCCATGAATAATACCACCGGGGAATGAAAGTTCCGGTGCTAAGGGCTCGATGTTTAGGACGACCTTGTCGCACCTCGAAGGAGATGTGACCTTCAGGAAAGATAGGATCGACTTGACTGGATGCCATCGAACTGAAAACAGAGAAAGACTCAGAATGAGACTTAGAAAAATGTGAGAAATTTTGAAAAAATTTTGCAGGCAGGATAAAAATGCAGCTAGAAATTCGAGATCCAGTAGAAAGGAAGAATGTAAAATCGCCTGGAGTTTTGGAAGAAATGGGATATTTGAAAAAAATCGTCCAGGGTTTGAGAAAAAGATCTTGTGGGAAAATAAGGATGCTTTGGAAAAGGCCTAATAAGTTGGAAAAAAAAACCTTGGCAAATATAAAGAATGGAGAAAATCATACAATCACGTCCTGCACAAACATTTATGCACATTCAGCACTCCCTAAAAGGCTGACTCTAGATGCATCATTTTGAAAACAGCTGTAGGACCTTAATCCTAACTCTAAGTTCAGATCATCTTTGTCCAATCCAGTTATGCCGATATACCCGAATCGAAATCCGAGGTACGTGGCATAGAATTTCAACTCCGGTTCTAAGGTAAGGTTTTCCAACATCCTTGAGCGCCTACCGATATACTTCGGACTGTGGCCCGCGGTACGTGGTAGGGGGGTGTTAACCTAAATAGTTGGCCCAGTTGTGAGGCTCTGTCCCGAACTATGGTTCTGGAAGAGAGCCCAGCAACGTGAAGACCGGGTAATGATAGGTAATTGAGGTTTTGAAAAAATGATCACATGCAAGAAATAGAGGGCTCTAAATCATAGAGAGATAGACTTTTGAAAATCTTTGAAGAAGCATACATTGTTTGCATTCAGATCCTAAATTGAGGAGAGTTGTATTTAGACCTAAGTCTATGTGAGCATGAAAATTTCTCCTCAATCTGGTCCTACCAAACCATGCCTAGTCTATATGCAGTCAATGTCAGCTAGGTCAGAATCTAGGCCCCTAGGTTCGCATGGTAGCAAAAGTAAAACAGCTGACATTTTGTGAACATAATTTTGATAATTAAACTAAGTCAAGCACAATTTAGGTCAGACAAGGACAGGTCCCATCACGGTCGCCAAACCTGTTATCGTCGCAAATTTTTTTTTTCATCTTCCCTTCCTTGCGGAAGAGAGTGGGAAATGCTTTCGCGATTCAAACTTGACCGGATTTTGGAAATTGTTTTGAAATACTCGCCTCCATTTTGAAAATTGCGGGAAAATCCATGGGATGGGGCTCGACCTGTCGGTACGAGGTTCGACCGTTCCTGCCACCTTTAACAGGGGTAATCGAACCAAGGACCAAAATTATGCTTGACTTAGTAAAATCATCGAAATGGTGTTCTATCCTAAAAGCGCAGAGAATTCAGGCATGTGCTATGAGATTTGGTAAAATATGGGTTGGAAAACTATGATGTATGCTTAGAAAACATTTGGAGTTGAAAAGCGTTTCTCAGGAAAAAGATGGAACTCAATCTCTCAGGAAAACTCAGACGAAGAAGGTTTGAAATCTCGAGAAAGTTTATAAAGAGTTAGAAAATCTTGGAGAAGTGAGAATCGCGAGAAAATCTTGAGAAAGTTTATAGAAACTTTAAAAATCCTGAAGAAATGAGAATCTCGAGAAAATCTTGAGAAAGTTTATAAAATCCAGAAAATCATGAAGAAATGAGAATCTTAGAAAAATCTTGAGAAAGCTTAGAAAGACTTAGAAAAATCATGAAGAAATGGGAATCTCAGGAAAATCTTGAGAAAGTTGAGAAAGATTGGGAAAACCATGAGGAAATAGGAATCTCAGGAAAATTTTAAGAGAGTTTAGAAAGACTTGGAATATCATGAAGAAATGAGAATCTCGGGAAAAGATAAGGAATTCTTGAGAAACGATGAATATTTGAAAAGGGAAGCATTTGTCAGAAAAACTCGGATTTTTGAGAATTTTCTTAAGAAAACGATAGAAAATTTTGTAGGAAAAATTCATTGGAGAAGGAAATTCAAAACTTAGGAAACTGAATTCCTGAGAATCTTGTCTTTTGAAATGTTGGAAAATCGATTTCTGATTCTTGAGAAATATGAAAATTCCTTTTGAAAATGGATCTTAATAAAATAACTTTTTAAGGAAGATCACAGGAGAACATTTGATTTGGGAAATCCAACTCCGAATATCATCATAGTTTCTTGAGAAAATCGATTCCATGAAGTGAAAATCTTTTGAGAAAATCATGAGAAAAACAAATGATGCAGATGATGTGAATGAATGAATGCACTTTTGAAAAGATTTCTGAAAATTTTATTGGAAAATGTGGATTAAGCCAAAGTAAATCCTTCATATATTCTGACTGTGGCCATGAATATATTCAGGGTTTATTTGAATTAATTCACAATATTTTGAAAAACATTGGAAATATGAGGTGCATTTTCAAGATAGCCTAAGAGTGTAGGCTCAGTGTGACTGGTAGAAAGATGATGTATCTGGGTCTCGTCCATATTCCGACTAGGGCCGTAAATATGGACTCCACCGAGTTCATCAACTCTCTAAGAGTTGGTGCATGTGCCATTCGTGTTCATCCACGGTGAATTTAGAAAATTGAGATATATGCATCATATAATCAGGATATTACTGAAATCAAACTATATGAGATGCGGCCTAATCTAAGCAATAAAAGTAAATCTTATTCCAAGGTTTACATTGGATTGTTACATTGCATAACATAAAGTAAAAGAAAATTGAAATGGAGCCAAGGAATCTGCATCTTCTAGATTTTCCTGCAAAATGAGAGTTAGTACAAGATAACCAAGGAAATGGGTATATATATATACAACAAAGATATATAAGTAAATGTAGAAATACTTGAATTTATGATGAATGATATATGATAATGAAGATATATTTACAAAGAATAAGAGAAAAGGAAAATATATGTAATGACAAGTACACATGAAGGAATGTATATATATATGTATCTAAGTATGTATACATGTATATATATGTATAGACATATATATATATGTATGCATACATATAGGTAGATATACAATAAATATACATATACATAGATATATATATATATATTTACAATGAGAAAATATATATGCTAATGGAAATTACATATAATGGGTAAAACCAGAAATTACAGGTATATACAGTTTTTGTAGGCAATTTTACACAGCCGTAATTTCCAAACTATATCATATTTTTCGATACAATTGGGTATAGAGCTTCTCTATATATCAATAATGAAGCGTGCAAAAGATGGTCAAGAGATCATGAACGGATATGGAAATATCCGTTCATAAAGGGGGCTGTTTATCACGACTGCACTCCTGCAGCAAAAATGAGAAGGGTATGAGTACAAAAGTACCATGGTAAGTGGTGGCGGTGAAGACGCAACAGGAGATGAAAATGTACAACTAACACAAGTAAAAGACATATTATGCATGCAAAGATTGTCATTATTAAATAAAGGCAGACTACATATTAGAATGGATGATGTGTATGGGAAAATAATAACATGGTATGGTGAAGACAACACTACTGAAATTTGCAGTGAGTGTAGGAATTACTAGGTGAGATGACTAATAACCGAGAAATGTTAGGCAATATGGCATGCGTGAGTATCTGCTGAGTGTAACTCACATGAACCATCTGCTATGAACTGATATTAAGAAGGTTCATAAACAAGAAATATGTTATAATGCTAGAAACTACAATATCTACCTATATATATATATCCCTATTTATGACAGGTTTCTTCTTAAAAAGACCTGTATTCTTATCTACAGCAGATTTTACTGATTTATGCAGCCAAAACAGAAATTTGACAGGTAACAGGAACACAGTGATTCAGCAAAACTTAAACAGGAATATGCAATAGGTGGAAAACGTATATTGTACAACATTACTAAGTAGGTTGTATGTTATTAAGAGGTTAAAGGTTTTAGAATTAATCAACTATATCAAAGAATATTAGCAATAAACTAGCATCATAGACTGCATATCTGTGTATGCTAAAAATAGGAAATAAAAGAAAACTGTAATGAACCAAACATATCTAAATAATATAATGGACATTTAAACGAAGAACTAGAAAGACGGTGAAAATAACACCTTAAAGCAAAAGGGTAAACTTGTGTTATATATGTTGGCCTCCAATCCAATGGGCGACAATACTGTTGCCAATACATGGCATCAATGTTGCTACAGGCAGCTTGATGACGCACAACCTGCTTTCAATAACTCAAGAAGACTAAGAGAAGAGAAAATAGAGTTGTGAAAACTAGAGAAGATGAAGAGAAAATAAAAACAAATCTTACATTAGAGAGGCTGTGATATTACAGAGGATTATCACTATATAATACAACTATGGGTGTTATATGAACTAAGATCTACTATGAATATAGGTAATTACCTGAACCAATATTAATAGTGTCAAATCCTACAGGATGCAGAAATCTAAATTATGCTAACATAATAGGCAGAAAACAGAAAAACGTGAAATGGTAAAGCTAACATAAGATGCAGAAAATATGAAATGTCAAAAGATGACATAAGATGCATAAAACATAAAACGTGAAATGGTAAAGCTAACATAAGATGCAGAAAATGTGAAATGTCAAAAGATGACATAAGATGCATAAAACATAAAAACGTGAAATAGTAAAGCTAACATAAGATGCAGAAAATGTGAAATGTCAAAAGATGACATAAGATGCAAAAAAACCAGAAAAACGTGAAATGTTAAAGATAACAAAAGATGTAGAAAAACCAGAAAGAAAAAAAAAATGAAATGTCAAAGAGGAAAGAGGTAATGTAACAGTAGATGGGTTGTAGATATGATGCACAACAGAAAAAAAAACCCTGCTATTATGCTTAAAATAAAACAATAAATGGACATTCATCTTACGTTTACTCCAGCTAACAAACTGCAAACAGGATTTTGATTTAATAAAATTGAATGAAAGTATGGTAGAATCATAGCTTTGCATTACCTTGTACATCCCCTACACCCGATGAAGCTGTAACCAACGATGATAGGGTCAATCTTCTTCTATCGGACTAAAGGAAATGGGTAAACAGCCTTGTAGATCTTCTGCCTCAAATGAACCTTGTAGACAGGTAAGAGTCGTTCTCTGTTGCTGGGCTGAAGAAGATGATGGAAGATTCGGACAGCAACTGGCTAGGGCTGAAGAAGATGAAGACTGGGTGGTGTTTCCTTCTGCGGGTGGGTTGAAGGCAGGATGAAGACGTGGCTGGGGATGGAGGACTGAAGTGGCTCTCGATCCTCCAATGGCTGGGGATGGAGGACTGAAGTGGCTCTCAATCCTCCAATGGCTGGGGCTGGAGGAGATGCAGATGGCTGGAGGTGGTTCTCCTGCGGCTGGAGCTGAAGAAGATCGGGTGTTGATGGTGCTGAAGTGGGTGACAACGTGGGGATGGAGGAATGGATGCCAATGTTGGGTTGGCTGAAAGCAAATGGGGAAATGAATGGCTTGAAAGAAATCTCTGAAGGTCGATGAAGACGTCGCCTGCCTCCTTTCTCTCTAGGAAAAAATGGTTTTTCCTCTTTTAATCCCCTGCGCTCTGCCTCCCCCAAAAGACCTCCCCTCTGGATAGAAGACCTCTGCAATAAGAATCCAACGAAAAAAATTAATCGCCAGCCGGTTCCTCAGCCCTTCCCAAATCTCCCCTCTTTAAAGATTTTGAAACCCCTCTTTCAAAAAAAATTGCAGCTTCCTTCTAGGGGTCCGTTACTTTTTTTTTTTTGAAAGTTTTAAAACTGAAAATTTATTTGGTTTTTGAAAATTTGCCGTTTTCAAAAAGGGGTGGATCTTGGGTTCATTTTCCTAAAGTTTAGGTAAATGAGTATTTTAAGCAAGTTCGGCTGTGATTTTTTTTTTCTTTAAAATTGTTTCTAAAATGAATAGTGATATCATAAAAAAAAAAATTTAATGATAATAATAAATGGGAGATGCCACCTCAGCCATCTTAAAAAAAATTTGTTGAAAATAAAGCTTTATTTTGTTTTATAAACTCTTTTATTTTAAGATGGGGTGACACATGTGTGTGGGCCCACTAACTAAAAATATAAATAAATAAAATAAAATAAAAAAGAAAAATTTGCAAAAATGAACTTCGGGTGGTTCCCATTTGAGAATAAGATACTTACCTGAGAGTCTGAGTATGATGCTAGTTCAAAGGTGGGTCCCGCTCCATTTATTTGAAAATACGAGATAAAACATTATTTGTTTTTCAAGAATTTGGAAAAATTGGGTTTTCAGGGCAAAAATATGGATAAATGTAAAAACAAAATTTGTAAAGAAATTTAAAATCTTTTGCAAAAAGTTTTGAGATAAAATCTTTAAAATCAATATCCAAATATCCAGATTGTTTTTCTTGAGAAAATTTTTTGTAATTCAAAGTCCTGGGGGTAAAATGGGAAAGATTGGCAATTTTGAAAACCCAAGGTTTTAAAAATCAATTTTGAAAAGTTTAAAAATCAAATCTGGATGGACAATTTTGAAAATTAGGAGTTCTGGATCTCAAACTGATATGCTATGCAATGAAATGATGCAAAGTGTTCATGCAATGCGATGCAAAGACATGTTTCAGTGAAATGTCACTCTGAACCAGGAAGTGGAAATTCTACTTTCTTCTCCAGGAAAAGGATTTTAAAAATTTTCAATTTGAAGATGTCTTTGAACTTAAATATAGAAATTTTGAGGCTCAAGAGTAAAATTTAGGACTTTCTGCCAGGTTCAATCTTTAAAAATGACTATTTTGCCCTTTATTGCTTCTGAAAAACTGAAATATGATAATTAAGGGCGATGTCAAGAAAGTGAGTGAAAATTTGGGGTGTTTACAGGGGGGCACAAGGAAAGTGATCCTCTGTCGAAGCTCTCCTTGAAATTAGGGTTTCTTGTGTGAAATTGGAAATTAAATGACCCGAAGGTCGAAATTGAGAATTGGGTGACCTGAAGGTCGAAATTGGAAATTAAAAATTAGAAATTAGAATTTAGAAATTTGATAACCTGAAGGCCAAAATTGAGAATTTGGAAATTAGAAATTGGAGATTGGAAATTGGAAATTGGAAATTGGAAATTGGAAATTGGAAATTGGAAATTGGAAATTGGAAATTGGAAATTGGAAATTGGAAATTGGAAATTGGAAATTGGAAATTGGAAATTGGAAATTGGAAATTGGAAATTGGAAATTGGAAATTGGAAATTGGAAATTGGAAATTGGAAATTGGAAATTGGAAATTGGAAATTGAAATTTTGAAGATTGGGAATTTGGAATTTTGAAGATTGGGAATTTGGAAATTAGGAATTTGGAAATTGGGTGGCCCGAGGATCAAAATTGATATAAAGCTTGAATTTTAATGAATGGTCAGCACAAAGATTGAACCTAAGAGATTGACTGACACGACCAACAGTGAGACACTAATATGAGTGCTAAATTTTGAAAGAATATCAGTATGAGTATCGGGTTTTGAAAATGTATCAATATAAGCATTGGATTTTGAAAATATATTAGCACGAACACTGGATTTTGGAAATGAACCGCTGTAAAAACTGGATTTTGAAAATCAACATTGTTTTTCAATCAAGACTTGAATTTTCGGAAAGAGACCGGTGCTCTAAAAATATCTGAGAATTATGACGGGAATGATTGCCGGGGTCTCAGGATCATCCCTTATTCTGAATGGGTAGTTCAGGTTTATCTCTTAACCTGGAAGGGAAATGAATTTGATGTAAATGGATGCAAATGAATGCAAAATGATGTAAATAGATGCACATGCGTACAAAATGAGAGATTTGTTTGATCTTGTCTATATACATGATGTTTTGAAGACAATTTTCAAAATAATGCCCCAGTGTAACTGAGGAGTGAGAAGTTGGATAAAAGGATAAGTAATTGATATTTGAAGAACGCTCTCTGACTTTTGATTGATTCTGGAGGGACTCTGAGGAGGTCATTCCTTATGAGAAATATCTTGCAAGAAAAACAAGGCAAATTGATGATTTATTAATGTACTGGAAAAATAAACTGATAGGAGAATTGGGGCTACATCTTCTTTTCAAAATGACAAAAGTAAGATGGAAAGGATGAGAGCATTAGTATCACCATTCTTCTTTGTGTTTAGGTAAGATAGTGATTGATCTTCTGACTTAGCTCTTACAAGCAATCCTTTGTCGATGTAATCTCGCACGATATTCTTGAGGACGAAACAATGGTCAGTATCGTGTCCTACTGGCCGATGGAATTCGCAGAACTGGTCCATGAATCTTTCCATGATCGTGGGAGGATCTGTGGCTCTTGAGAGCTTTACCATTTCTTTGGTCAACATATATTCAAGGATTTCATCGAGAGGCTGCTCAAGAGGAGTAAACTGGCGATCATCACCCCAACCATCCCGCTTTATCTTTTTTTTTTGTCGACTCAACTTTTCATTCTTCTTTGAAGACTTTTCTTTCTACCTCGTATGATTGCCCTTGCTATTTTTATTGTCACTGCGGCCGACATTGGTGGAGAAGGTGAAATTTGCCTTCTTCTTTGAATCTTGATTATTCTTGACGAGGGTGATGCCATCATTAACCCCATTCTCCATTCCCATCTCGAGCCACTTGGCCTGTTCAGTAAGCTCAATGAAAGATTTTGAAGGCGAGGTGGAGATAAGGCTTCTCAAAGGCTGTGAGAAATTGTTCAGAATAATCTGGAGTGCATGCTCCTCTGAGATGGGATTTCTCATTTTGTTGCAAGTTCCCCTCTATCTGCGGATGAAGTTTCTGGCTTTCTCATTATCCCTTTGCTTGGTATTGTAGAGATGGTTTAGCGCTAGCAGCGCTTCAGTATTAAAAAGGAATCACTCAATGAATAGATTGACCACCTTGTCAAATTCTTTCAACTCAATGGGATTAATGTGCTCTGAATACCATTTGGCGGTCGTTTCCTCCAGACTGCGAGGGAAACAAAGGAAGAGATCTTGATTATTTTGCTTGAATTTTGCACACTCGGCAAAGAACATGGCCAGATGTGCCTTTGGATCACTAGAACCAGCAAATTTGATAAACTTCTTGGGGAGATTGTCGAGATCATCATCCCCGTCCAAGCCATCATAAAAAACTTTGCTTGTGAAGACTTTCTTGCCCTTGTCGCGGGCTTGCAAATCCTTGACTATCTTGACCACATCTCTAAGTTGTGGTTGGTCAGGGTCATTAATAGATTGATCCTTGAACTTTTGGGCCGACCCCTGTCCCTAAGTCGACTTGCAAAATGTCTGCTGAATCTCACATTCTTCGTCAGTCTCATCTATTGACTTTGCCTCATCTGATGTATCCTCATGTTGAATGTGCTTCTTGGATATATTCACCTGCTTATCGACCTGTGCGGCCCTTAGCCTTTTTCTTGGTTTTTCCTAAATGGGCGCCTGTTTGCTCAGTCAATATCTTACTCATCATTTTCTGAAATAAAGCATACATCTAAGGATCAACATCATCATTGGTTTGTTGACTCTGGTTCCTAGCAGATCGCAGAGAATCCATTTCTTGCTTGTTGCTACTGTTAGGGTACTGATGCGACATTGTTTTCTTCCCGGGTCTGGTCTGAACCATTCCACGATGCTGAAACTCTCTGTAGAACAAATGGGATGATTAGAATAAGGAAAAATTCTTAAAGGCAAAGACTTAGAGAATAGAAGAAAAATAATGGATGAAGATCTGAAATTAGGTTGACAATTTGAAGGATATCTCTTTAATAGGGATTGGATTATTGCTGGGATCGCGACAATTGCGTTGTTATTCCATGAGAGGAAATAAACAACCGAGATATGCCTTGTTACCTAGGCGAGATCGTCAACCATAAAGAAAAAGACATTTTGAAGGAATATAACAAAGTAATGCATAATTGGTAATGAGCTTCCCTGTGAACTTGGGAGATTATCTGAGAAGGAAGGCAAGAAGAGTTTTTCAGGGAAAAGCATTCATCATAAATGGCATATTGCATGAGAGTTCATAAAATAACATTATGAAGAAAATGGCATCCAAATGTAAGGAAAACTAATGATTTTATTGATGTCTTGGAGGAAGGATGACAAATTTAAAGAAAACAACTGGAGACTATATTTATTCAAAGAAGCAAAAACAAAAATGATAGAAATGAGAAAGCATTGGCATTTGTCATCTTCATGAATGATCAGGGAAAGGCACGATCAGAACGACCGATTGATCCTCTTCTTTAACGGGGAGATTCTTGTCAACACAGTCTTGAACGATATTTTTGAAGACGAAACATCGCTCAGTATCATGCCCCGTAGCTCGGTGAAATTCGCAGAAGCAATCTTTTCATTTCCCTTGGGCGACCGGAGGATTAGCAATTCTTGGAAGTTTAACCATTTCTTTGCTCAACATGTATTCAAGGTACTTTTTGAGGGGCTGATCTAGAGGAGTGAGCTTGCGGTCACGCTCCCAACTTTCATGCTTTGGCTTCTTTTGAATGTTTGTTTTCTACTGGGAGCAGGATTGAAGGGGTTTGGCCAGGACAGCCGGTTGGTTTGCTATTTTATTTTCTCTGAGAATATCCTTATCAATGCGATATTGAACGATGTTCTTGAGGACGAAACAATTTTCTATGTCGTGTCCTATTGCACAATGAAACTTGCAAAATCGTTCTTTGAATTTTCCCGTAATTGTTGAGGGATCTGCTACTTTTGGTAAATGAACCATGCCTTTTGCGAGCAAATTCTCTAGAACAATCTCGAGCTTCTGATCCAGAGGGGTGAACTTTCGATCAGTGCTCCAATCTTTGTGTTTTGGTTTTTCCTGACTATTCCTTTTTTGTTGAGGGCTGGGCTGGAGAGGTAGGGCATCCTGCTTGTCCATTTTATCCTTTTGACTTGCGTGGTCTTCTCTGCCTAGATTTGGGTTTCCTGATTTGCCACTATGATTTTTTCTACCACCCCCTTTTCTTCTGCCATTGTTGTTGCCCTCGATGTTCATAGAGAATGTGACTGTAAGACCCGCAATTTTTCAGAAAATATCTGAATAAAATTCATGAGGCATTTACCGGTAAAATGACATTTTTCTCAGAATGCGAAACGAATCAATTCCTGCGAGCCAGTTACACTTAGGATATTCGTCGAATCGCGAATATATGCTCAAACACTCTGGAAGCCATAACTTCCTATCTGAACAAAATCAAAGGATTCCTGCGAGCCAACTTTCTTAGTGGCATCAATACGAAGATAATGGCGTACTCAGAATTTTTCGGAAAAAAAATCGCCGAAAAACCCGAAATTCTTGCGGGACCCACAGAAATATGGGTGGGACCCACAGAAATATTTCTCAGAAAATATTCTAGAAGATTCTAGAATATTCCAGCACCTTCCAGAGCCTTCCAGCTCCTTCCAGCACCTTCCATGGAAGGGATTTCTGAAAAGCCAAGGGGTAAAGAGGGGATTCTGAAACTTGGGGCCCAAGTTTCAGAACCTATAAATAGAGGACCCCCCCCCTCCTTTAGAAAATCGCCAACCCCTCTCTCTCTCCTCCTTTTCCAAACCTCCCCTACCTAGCCTAGCCCACCTGAGCCCACCTGACTTGGTCTGAGCCTGCCTGACTTAGCCTGAGCCTGCTTGACCTGGTCTGAGCCTGCCTGACCTGGTCCTAACCCACCTGACCTAGGTCTGAACCTACTTGACCTAAGTCTGAACCCAGTTGACTTGACTTGAACTTGGTTTGGTTCAAAGTCAAAGTCCAAGTCCTTTTTCGTCCGAAGTTCAAAGTTGATCCTTTTTCGAAGTCGAGCCTCGTTCGAAGCGTTTGAAGCGTTTGAAGCAATCGGAGTCATTTCTTCCTCAAATTGAAGTAAGTTCGCTTCATTAAACCATCTCTCTCAAGTATTTGATTGTTTGTATATAGCATATACTTTCTGAAGTAGTATCTTACTTTAGTTCTTAGTTAAGCCCTCTAGGACACTTCGGTGTTCACGCGCTCGCCTCGTAACTATCGTCGAATATATATGTTCGAATACGCAGTATATGCGTTCTTCAAAATAGTATCTCACCCTAGTTCTTGGTTGAGCCCTCTAGGACACTTCGGTGTTCACTCGCTCGCCTCGTAACTATCGTTGGATACAGATCTAGGTGTATATCTGCTGATACTGCCGACGCGTCTTATATCGCACAGGCCATGTAATTTACCTTTGCCGTCGCGTCGTATGATGCCAAGGCTCCCTACTTTCTGTACTTTCGATTACTGCACTTCCGATTATGTATTTACTTACGCCGTCGCGTCGAACGATGCCAAGGCTCCTGCTTTCTGCAATGTATTTACTTACGCCGTCGCGTCGAACGATGCCAAGGCTCCTGTTTTGTTATATATGTAGAATATTTCGTTCAGTTACACACCCTGAACAATAGTATATGCATTTCCTTTACGCCGCCGCTGTATAAAGCACAGGCTTCTGCTTATATTACATATATGGCGCGTAAGTGAGCGTTCAAATGGAGATCAACTCCAAAATCGCCCATGCGATTCCCTTACCGCTCCTCGTGCAAGATTCTGCTTGACGAATGAAGCCCCTATTGGAAAGGCTTCGCCTTTTGGCAAAATGCTCTTTACGTAAAGACTAAATCAATTACGTATGGCCTGGCTATGGCCCAAGGTTCCTGCAACCTTGATGGATGCAAAGTACGCACAACGGTGCGCATCCATTTCCCGAGTTAAGCGTAGCGATTTCCCACCAAAGAGGGGAGATGCCGCTGAAATGGATAAAAGAAACGCACGCTTTCTCCGTAAAAGAGAGGAAGTGCTGCTGAAATTCCTGAAGGAGCTAAGAATGACTCAGAAAGAACGTAGCAGAAGTGCTACCCAGTTATGGAATGCCTTCTACGATGTAGAAAGGTTCGTCGCACAACTGCCGGTAGAGCAGAGAAGGTGTTGACAAAATGGTTGGCAGAAGAGCTGCCAAAACCAGTTAAGTGGCACAATGATGTCCTTTGTTGGAACGATGTCAGAATGACTCGTCTCTCTGACACCTGCAAGGGCATCATACTTGTAAGAGCCGTTGCGCCAAAGTAGTGGTAGCGCCTTGACAAGGTCCTGAGCTCGTTGCGTAAAAATACGCCGAGTAGCCGATCCGTAGAGATCGAGTCATGTGCATGCTCATTAAGAACTATCAGACAACCAGACTCGTAAGAGCCGCTGAGCCAGAGTGTGTTGTTTCCACCGAAAGAGGTGAAGTGCTCGTCAAGGCCGAAGTGCCGAGAGCAGAGTTAAGCATGCATATGAATAAAACCTTTGTTCCACGGTGAAAACCGTGTGGTTGATTGGGGTCGGGTACATACTTCTCAAAGGCTGCCCTATAGGCATGCAATGTTCGTCAAGTAATTGTAAGACCGGCAGGCCCCTTTCAGAATTTCTCACCGAGGAAGACGGTGATGACGCAGCCTTGAGTGACATATATTTCACCCGAACCTGATAGAGTTCATTGATGGCCTTCGTCACTCAGAGGTATGGAGGTCGTGGTTATCCTTAAATATCTAAGGATTGAACCCAACTACTGCAGTAGCAGAATGCATTCGGATACCTAGTAAGGATCTCTTCCGGTATGTTGTACCGTCCTACTAGGGGGATGGGGTCAACAGGCCTCTGGGGTATCTAAAATACATAGAATAATCAACTCCCAGATCGTCGCGTTGTCGCCCAGATATGAGTCCCCTAAGCCCAGGGGGAGGTGCAATTATCGAAACAAAGCATTAGCTTAGGTACAGCGCTACTTTGAATGTATGAGTGAATGACGTTGTTGAGTCAGTCCTGCATAACCTTTGTGAAGGTGTCATGGTCGGTATACTACTAGACCGATTGGGAAAGAACCCCATTGATATCCGTACGACTAAGTGAAGCTCGGAGAGCTGTCCTTAGATTCGTAGGATACGGATGTGCCAAGCATAAAGGCTTGAGCTAGACATCCATTCGTGACTCTGAGGAAGTCAAGGCTAAGTCGTAGAGACTTAAGAGGTTATTCTAACTCACAGCCCTGAAGAGGCTTATGCGAAGTCATGACGACTTGCGTGGATGTTCAACTCATAGCCCTGATGAGGCTTTTGCGATATACGCTAAGTCATGGAGGCTTGAGCGTCGTATTACGAACTGCGACCCTGAGTGATCTATGCATTTACCTGAGTTGAATAGATAGGTGTTTGCCTACTTACCAGACCATCAGTGGTTCTGACCCCATTTAATGGGGATTTCAGGTGTTGAACCTGCGTGGCGATATGCGGAGCAAGGCGGCATCAAGTTCCAGGGTTTCTCTAGACAGAGTTGTACTGCTTCCTTTTTATTGAACCTTCACTGCTTTTCTAAGCAGTAGTGTTGTAATAAACATGTGCTTTCGATAAAATGGAACACTTTGGTGGTCAATGAGTTGCTTGGCCACATACCTGCAACGTGCTCGGAGTTTTCTAAAACCGACGACTCATTATCGTCTTATTCCGCTGCTAAAAGCTTTTCTAAGTTCCGCTGCAAAGAAAAAAAAAATCCATGAAAATTTTAACTTAGCTTTGTTTTGAAAATCCGGGGCGTTACAGAATTGGTATCAGAGCAAGAGTCTGAGAAACCTGGTTCGAGATCCGTCTTGTCCACCATATCGCACTGTAAGTATATTTTGTACTTCTTGTTCTGATCTGGGTGCATCTTTGTATAGATGGCAACTCACGACTCCCGAGGATACTGCTATCGTTGCGGGATTATGCACGATGAGTGGGTATGCCCATATGAAGTCCAAGACTGTCAATATTGTGGCAAAGAAGGGCATTCCGTCAACGAATGCCAAATGAAGCATACCGCCGATATGGGTCGGCAGGGATCGCTTGGTCTTAGGGATGAGACCTCGCGTGTTAGTGGGCCACATTACTCCAGTAGAGAGAGTAGCCGTACTCCAGCAACTTCTGATGAACTGCCATCTCTGGTAGGATTTGACTTGAACTTCCTTGAGGGATTTGGTCAATCGCAAGGCTATCAACAGGCATCATGTACGCCTAGCTTGCACAGTTGGGAGGAGGGATGCAACAACTCCTTCTATAATCCCATTATGATTTCAGATTCCTCGAATCAAAGTACTATTATATGGGGGAACAGAGCGGCTACACCAACGCCGAGTCTGAATGGCCAGGAAGAGGGATACAACCTATATCATCCCGTTATGGTCTCGGATTCTCCGAGCCATGATGCCACTGAATGGGCAAGTGGACCGGCATCACTGATCTATCCACAAGAGTCGCTTGAGAGTGCGGAAGTGCCGCCCAAGCCAAAGCTAGTTGTGCCTGCACCAAGGCAATGTGGAAGTAAACGATACTTCGGGTTCTTTGGGTCAAGAAAGAAATCCAGTTCCTAGAGGAGACTGGTAGTGTTTTGGAGTCAATAGACTCATGTACCTAGTTTCTCAACGCCTAAAAGTCTGCCAGTGCGGCATGACGTTTTGTTTAAGGCGATGCTTGTGTAAATGTGATGTATATTAAGTAAATAAAACTTTGCTTCGATATATACATTGTGAAACTAAAACACGTTGTTTGTATGTGGTAGATAAATGGCTCCTACGACGAGGAGAACCATACCAAGCGAGGAGTCCCATACTCAAGGATTTCTGCTGGAAACACTCAACAATTTGGTTACTGCCATTCGAGAAACAAGGCCAGAACCAGTCGCACCTCGAAGCGAAAACCTTGGTGGAATAACCTATGAAAAATTCCTCAAGCTCGATCCACCAGTCTTCGCTGGTAGAGCCGATCCTGAACTGGCAGAAAGTTGGGTCGAAGAGACCGAACGTGCATTCCTGGTGCTGGGAGTACCAGAAGAAAAGAAGACCAACTTTGGCACGTACAGGCTGAAAGACAACGCACAAAAGTGGTGGGATACCACTAAGATTATCCAGTTCTCGGAAGTTGAAGTCATTCCTTGGACTGACTTCCGGAGATCTTTCATGGATAATTACTTTCCATTACACTCCAGAAACAAGAAGAAGATGGAGTTTCTGGAATTGGAGCAGGGTGGCATGAATCTGATTGACTATACCACCAAATTTCAAAATCTTGAACGGTACTGCTCCCGGTTATTTGAGACCGACCAAGAAAGGGCCGACAAGTACATCAATGGACTGCGAGAAGGGCTAAGGTCACGGGTTATCACCAGCATGCCCCAAACATTTCAAACGGCTGTGGCAGCAGCTTCAAAAATACAAGTGGATTGGGAGCGATCAAAAGTGATCATAGCAAAAAGGCCCATAGTTGATGGTGGGAACAAGAAGAGAATGTTTCCAAGTGGCCAGAGTTCACGACAACCCTTTCAGAAGAAAAGGTTCCAAGGTGGGAACAACACTCAACAAGTTGTAAGGCCAAGGCAGAACATGGCTCCAAACAACCTGCAGTCAAACCCAAACTGCCCAAAATGCCATGTTAATCACGCAAGAGGACCATGTCCACATGACACAGGTGGATGCTTCTACTGTGGCAAAGTTGGCCACATTGCAAGACAATGCATGAAGAAGCTTGTTGATGAGCAGAGGAGGAATGCCGGATCTGCCGGACCCTCTCAACAAGTACCACAACGAACACTAGTCCAACGACCCCCACCTAGAGTAGAACAAAGGCCTGCTGCAGGTCGTGTATACGCTGTAACGACTGAACAAGTCGAAACCGGTGACCTCATTGAAGGCACCGTACCTGTTAATGGACATGCAGCTTACGTCTTGTTTGATTGTGGTGCTACTCATACGTTTATCTCTGACGATTTCACCGAACAACTCTATGCCTCGGTGCAACCGATTGATAAAATGATTGAAGTATATAACCCGTTGGGTTCACGCACCAAATGTATCCGGTGTGTGAAAAATTTGGATATTGAGATAGCAGGGCAACACTTGCCTACTGACGCCATCCTGATCGATATGATACAGTACGATGTCATTCTGGGAATGAATTGGTTGGCTCAGAATAATGCCAAGATTCTGTGCCGCGAGGGCAGAGTAATTCTATCTCGACCCGGATTGCCTAAGATGGAATACCGGTTATCCAAAACACTTCCACAAAAAGGCTCATATCAGCACTTAAGGTACAAAAATACCTTAGGAAGGGTTGTGTGGCCTTCCTGTTGAGTCTCTCGGTGGAAAAATCCAACGACCAACCCCTTGAGAGTTTGGAAGTAGTGCGGGAGTTTCCCGATCTGTTTCCTGAGGAATTGCCAGGACTTCCGCCACTTCGTGAGGTTGAATTTGGAATTTAATCCTTACCTGGAACAACGCCGATATCCAAAGCCCCTTATCGTATGGCACCAGCTGAACTCAGCGAGTTGAAATGTCAGTTGGAAGAACTGATGGAACAAGGGTTCATCCGACCAAGTATGTCACCATGGGGAGCCCCAGTGCTGTTTGTAAAGAAGAAGGATGGATCCCTTCGGTTATGCATCGATTATCGGATGCTTAACCAGACAACCGTTAAAAATAAGTACCCGTTGCCTCGGATTGAGGACTTATTCGATCAGCTCAGAACAGCGAGAGTGTTCTCCAAGATCGACCTCAGGTCTGGATACCATCAGCTCAGAGTTAAGGAGGAGGATATACCTAAGACTGCCTTCAGAACGAGATATGGCCATTATGAGTTCGTAGTAATGCCCTTCGGACTTACAAATGCGCCTGCTGTCTTTATGGACCTGATGAACCGAGTGTTCAAACCATACTTAGACACTTTTGTCATCATCTTCATTGATGACATTCTCGTGTATTCAGAGAATGAGGAACAACACAAGGAGCACTTGAGAATCGTCTTGAAAACCCTTCAAGATAATCAGTTATATGCCAAGTTTTCAAAATGTGAATTCTGGCTAGACAAAGTAATGTTCCTTGGCCATGTGATCTCAAAAGATGGAATCGCAGTAGATCCTGCGAAGGTCGAAGCTGTGATAGACTGGAAGCAGCCAGAAAATATCACTGAGGTCCGAAGCTTCCTTGGACTTGCCGGATATTATCGGAAGTTCATACAGGACTTCTCCCGAATCGCCGTACCAATGACGAAATTACTAAAAAAGGGAGTCAAGTTTGAATGGACTGACCAGTGTAGGGAGTGCTTTGAGGTTCTCAAACAGAGGCTTACCACTGCCCCTGTCCTTACCTTACCTTCTGGTCAGGGAGGCTTCGTTGCTTGTACCGATGCCTCGGGAACAGGTCTGGGTTGTGTATTGATGCAGCATGGCAAAGTAATCGCCTATGCATCCCGTCAGTTAAGAATTCATGAGAAAAACTATCCAACCCACGATCTGGAGCTTGCCGCGGTAGTGTTCGCGCTTAAAATCTGGCGACACTACCTGTATGGAGAGAAATTCGAGGTCATGTCGGACCATAAAAGCCTAAAATACCTCTTTTCTCAAAAAGAACTCAATATGCGGCAACGGCGATGGCTGGAATTCCTCAAAGACTATGAATTCACGCTTTCCTATCACCCTAGAAAAGCGAATGTTGTAGCAGATGCCCTTAGTCGCAAGACTGTTGGCACTCTGGCCAGCCTCACCGGACAATGGAAGCTGATGGAGGATTTTGTCAGTTGGAAGCCATTCCTGGCTGACCTAGGAAAGATTCGATTGTCATGCCTGACAATCCATATCGAGATCCTCGATCGCATTGTAGCCAAACAGTTCAAGGACCCCCAGTACTTGGAATCAAAAGCTCGTGCTGCAAAAGATGACACTTTCTTCCATTTAAAAGAGGATGGAGGAATATGGATGGAAGAAAGAATTTGGGTTCCAAATAACCCTGAGCTAAGACAGGAAGTACTCCAGGAGGCTCATAACAGCAAGTACACCATTCACCCTGGAGGTACAAAAATGTTTCGAGACTTACAGAGAAAGTACTGGTGGAGGGGTATGAAACGTGATGTGGCTACATTTGTCTCAAGGTGTTTAATCTGCCAGCAAGTAAAAATCGAGCATCAACGACCTGGTGGAAAAATGCAACGGATCGAGATTCCAGAATGGAAATGGGAGGGCATTACGATGGATTTCATCGTTGGATTGCCTCGGTCCAAGAGACAACATGACTCAATATGGGTGATCGTAGACAGACTCACCAAGTCTGCTCACTTCCTGCCAATCAACACTCGATACTCAACTGAACGATTGGCGGAGATCTACATTCGGGAAATCGTTAGACTCCATGGAGTGCCGATTTCGATCATATCCGATCGTGACCCGAAGTTCACCTCTCACTTTTGGAAGCAGCTTCAGAGAGCCCTGGGGACGAAACTCAAGTTCAGTACAGCATTCCATCCCCAAACAGATGGGCAATCAGAACGAACCATACAGACTCTCGAAGATATGCTAAGAGCCTGTATGCTAGAATGGAAAGGTGATTGGGATTCCCACCTAGCGTTGGCTGAATTTGCTTATAATAATAGCCACCACGCTAGCATTGGGATGGCACCGTATGAAGCCTTGTACGGGCGACCCTGTAGATCACCAATCCATTGGGGTGAAGTGGGTGAGCGAACCTTGGACTCGCCCATAGTGTTGCAGCATTATACTGAGCAGGTCCACATGATCAGGAAGAAGCTACTGACTGCTCAGAGTCGACAGAAGAGCTACACTGATCAGCGGCGTAGGGAACTCACTTTTGCGGTTGGAGATAAGGTGTTTTATCAAGGTCTCCCCAACCAAGAGTGTGTTTCGTTTCGGAAAGAAGGGGAAGCTCAGCCCCAGATTCGTTGGTCCCTTCGAGGTTTTGAGCCGGATAGGAGAGACCGCCTACAGAGTAGCATTGCCACCGCAGTATACACAGATACACAATGTATTTCATGTGTCAATGCTTAGAAAATACGTTCACGACCCTTCCCACGTCATCCAACATGAAGATATTGACATCCAGGAGGATATGACGGTGGAAGAAAGGCCAGTAGAGATCATGGACCGACGGAAGCAAGTGCTAAGGACAAAGGTCATTCCACTTGTCAAAGTAAGATGACAACATCACGGAGTCGATGATTGCACTTGGGAGCCCGAATCGGATATGCGGGATAAATATCCTGAACTCTTCACCTTGTACTCTTAGCTGAATTTCGCGGACGAAATTCCTTTAAGGGGGTAATGATGTAAGACCCGCAATTTTTCAGAAAATATCTGAATAAAATTCATGAGGCATTTACCGCTAAAATGGCATTTTTCTCAGAATACGAAACGAATCAATTCCTGCGAGGCAATTACACTTACGATATTCGTCGAATCGCGAATATATGCTCAAACACTCTGGAAGCCATAACTTCCTATCTGAACAAAATCAAAGGATTCCTGCGAGCCAACTTTCTTAGTGGCATCAATACGAAGATAATGGCGTACTCAGAATTTTTCGGAAAAAAATCGCCGAAAAACCCGAAATTCTTGCGGGACCCACAGAAATATGGGTGGGACCCACAGAAATATTTCTCAGAAAATATTCTAGAATATTCTAGAATATTCCAGCACCTTCCAGAGCCTTCCAACTCCTTCCAGAGCCTTCCAGCTCCTTCCAGCACCTTCCATGGAAGGGATTTCTGAAAAGCCAAGGGGTAAAGAGGGGATTCTGAAACATGGGGCCCAAGTTTCAGAACCTATAAATAGAGGACCCCCCCCCTCCTTTAGAAAATCGCCAACCCCTCTCTCTCTCCTCCTTTTCCAAACCTCCCCTACCTAGCCTAGCCCACCTAACCTGGTCTGAGCCTGCCTGACTTAGCCTGAGCCTGCTTGACCTGGTCTGAGCCTGCCTGACCTGGTCCTAACCCATCTGACCTATGTCTGAACCTACTTGACCTAAGTCTGAACCCAGTTGACTTGACTTGAACCTGGTTTGGTTCAAAGTCAAAGTCCAAGTCCTTTTTCGTCCGAAGTTCGAAGTTGATCCTTTTTCGAAGTCGAGCCTCGTTCGAAGCGTTTGAAGCAATCGGAGTCATTTCTTCCTCAAATTGAAGTAAGTTCGCTTCATTAAACCATCTCTCTCAAGTATTTGATTATTTGTATATAGCATATACTTTCTGAAGTAGTATCTTACTTTAGTTCTTGGTTGAGCCCTCTAGGACACTTCGGTGTTCACGCGCTCACCTCGTAACTATCGTCGGATATATATGTTCGAATACGCAGTATATGCGTTCTTCAAAATAGTATCTCACCCTAGTTCTTGGTTGAGCCCTCTAGGACACTTCGGTGTTCACTCGCTCGCCTCGTAACTATCGTTGGATACAGATCTAGGTGTATATCTGCTGATACTGCCGACACGTCTTATATCGCACAGGCAATGTAATTTACCTTTGCCGTCGCGTCGTATGATGCCAAGGCTCCCTGCTTTCTGTACTTCCGATTACTGCACTTCCGATTATGCATTTACTTACGCCGTCGCGTCGAACGATGCCAAGGCTCCTGCTTTCTGCAATGTATTTACTTACGCCATCGCGTCGAACGATGCCAAGGCTCCTGTTTTGTTATATATGTAGAATATTTCGTTCAATTACACACCCTGAACAATAGTATATGCATTTCCTTTACGCCGCCGCTGTATAAAGCACAGGCTTCTGCTTATATTACATATATGGCGCGTAAGTGAGCGTTCAAATGGAGATCAACTCCAAAATCGCCCATGCGATTCCCTTACCGCTCCTCGTGCAAGATTCTGCTTGACGAATGAAGCCCCTATTGGAAAGGCTTCGCCTTTTGGCAAAATGCTCTTTACGTAAAGACTAAATCAATTACGTATGGCCTGGCTATAACCCAAGGTTCCTGCAACCTTGATGGATGTAAAGTACACACAACGGTGCGCATCCATTTCCCGAGTTAAGCGTAGCGATTTCCCACCAAAGAGGGGAGATGCCGCTGAAATGGATAAAAGAAACGCACGCTTTCTCCGTAAAAGAGAGGAAGTGTTGTTGAAATTCCTGAAGGAGCTAAGAATGACTCAGAAAGAACGTAGCAGAAGTGCTACCCAGTTATGGAATGCCTTCTACGATGTAGAAAGGTTCGTCGCACCACTGCCGGTAGAGCAGAGAAGGTGTTGACAAAATGGTTGGCAGAAGAGCTGCCAGAACCAGTTAAGTGACACAATGATGTCCTTTGTTGGAACGATGTCAGAATGACTCGTCTCCCTGACACCTGCAAGGGCATCATACTTGTAAGAGCCGTTGCGCCAAAGTAGTGGTAGCGCCTTGACAAGGTCCTGAGCTCGTTGCGTAAAAATACGCCGAGTAGCCGATCCGTAGAGATCGAGTCATGTGCATGCTCATTAAGAACTATCAGACAACCAGACTCGTAAGAGCCGTTGAGCCGGAGTGTGTTGTTTCCACCGAAAGAGGTGAAGTGCTCGTCAAGGCCGAAGTGCCGAGAGCAGAGTTAAGCAAGCATATGAATAAAACCTTTGTTCCACGGTGAAAACCGTGTGGTTGATTGGGGTCGGGTACATACTTCTCAAAGGCTGCCCTATAGGCATGCAATGTTCGTCAAGTAATTGTAAGACCGGCAGGCCCCTTTCAGAATTTCTCACCGAGGAAGACGATGATGGCGCAGCCTTGAGTGACATATATTTCACCCGAACCTGATAGAGTTCATTGATGGCCTTCGTCACTCAGAGGTATGGAGGTCGTGGTTATCCTTAAATATCTAAGGATTGAACCCAACTACTGCAGTAGCAGAATGCATTCGGATACCTAGTAAGGATCTCTTCCGGTATGTTGTACCGTCCTACTAGGGGATGGGGTCAACAGGCCTCTGGGGTATCTAAAATACATAGAATAATCAACCCCCAGATCGTCGCGTTGTCGCCCAGATATGAGTCCCCTAAGCCCAGGGGGAGGTGCAATTATCGAAACAAAGCATTAGCTTAGGTACAGCGCTACTTTGAATGTATGAGTGAATGACGTTGTTGAGTCAGTCCTGCATAACCTTTGTGAAGGTGTCATGGTCGGTATACTACTAGACCGATTGGGAAAGAACCCCATTGATATCCGTACGACTAAGTGAAGCTCGGAGAGCTGTCCTTAGATTCGTAGGATACGGATGTGCCAAGCATAAAGGCTTGAGCTAGACATCCATTCGTGACTCTGAGGAAGTCAAGGCTAAGTCGTAGAGACTTAAGAGGTTATTCTAACTCACAGCCCTGAAGAGGCTTATGCGAAGTCATGACGACTTGCGTGGATGTTCAACTCATAGCCCTGATGAGGCTTTTGCGATATACGCTAAGTCATGGAGGCTTGAGCGTCGTATTACGAACTGCGACCCTGAGTGGTCTATGCATTTACTTGAGTTGAATAGATAGGTGTTTGTCTACTTACCAGACCATCAGTGGTTCTGACCCCGTTTAATGGGGATTTCAGGTGTTGAACCTGCGTGGCGATATGCGGAGCAAGGCGGCATCAAGTTCCAGGGTTTCTCTAGACAGAGTTGTACTGCTTCCTTTTTATTGAACCTTCACTGCTTTTCTAAGCAGTAGTGTTGTAATAAACATGTGCTTTCGATAAAATGGAACACTTTGGTGGTCAATGAGTTGCTTGGCCACATACCTGCAACGTGCTCGGAGTTTTCTAAAACCGACGACTCATTATCGTCTTATTCCGCTGCTAAAAGCTTTTCTAAGTTCCGCTGCAAAGAAAAAAAAAAAAAAAAAGAAATCCATGAAAATTTTAACTTAGCTTTGTTTTGAAAATCCGGGGCGTTACAGTGACTGGTGCCATCTCCTTGACTGGCTCTTTTCTGAAGCTTGACTCGGGTAGCTCCAATAGCATCTTTGCCATCATCTTTTGAAACATCCTGTACATGACTGGATCAATGTCGTCTTCACTTGTCTGGTCCTGCTTCTTGACTGGTCTCGGGGAACTCATCTCTTTGACACTACTTGGTGTTCTTCTCTTTCTCAACCTTGTTTGAACCGTGGTGAAATGTCAATGTTCTCTACAGAATGAAGGAATGGTTTAGACTAAAGAGTTTTTGGGAGAAATAGAGATGATGAAGGAGATGTCTAAGGACTTTGAAAGAGATGAAAATTTTGAATAGAATTTGGAAGACATATATGAAGAAAAGAAGTTTGACAAGATTTGAATATTTGAAAAATTGCAGGCAGGATCAAAATAAGGTTGGAAATTCGAGATCCAGAGGAAAGGTAGGAAAAGTGAAATCGCCTGGACTTTTTGAGGAAAAATATGAGGTTTTGAAAATTGTCCAGGATTTTGATAAAATTGTTGGAAAAATAGACGAAATCTGGAAAATTATGTAAAAGGAAAATAAAAGGGAAATGAGCAATAAAAGAAGGCATTCAATTACATCCTGCATAAACAATTATTCACATACAGCATTCCCTAAGAAGCTGACTCTAAATGCATTAATTTTGAAAATGGTTGTAGGACCCTAATCCTGACTCTAGGCTTAGATCAGTTGTGTCCAATCATGCTATACCGATATACTCGAGTCGAGGCTCAATGTACGTGGCATAAAATATCATCTCTGATTCTAGGCTTGTGTTTTCCCAACATCCTTGAGCGCCTACCGATATACGTTGGACTATGGCCCTTGGTACGTGGCAGGGGGTGTTAGCCCAAATAAGTGGCCCAGTTGTGAGGCTTTGTCCCGAACTATGGTTCTGGAAGAAAGCCCAGCAACGTGAAGACTGGGTAGACATAAGTGGGGTGGTTCTTTTAAAAAATGATCACATGCAAGCAAATAAAGGGCTCTAAAACCTAAAGAGATAGATTTTTGAAAATCTTAAAGAAGCAAATATTGTTTTTATACAAATCCTAGATTGAGGAGTGTTGTATTTCAGACCAAAGTCTATGTGAGCATGGATAATTCTCCTCAATATGGTCCTACCAAACCATGCCTAGACTACATGCAGTCCATGTCAGCTGGGTTCGAGTCTAGGCTCCTAGGTTCACACGATATTTGAAAATAAAAGCTCACACTTCAAAAAACATGATTTTGATAATTGAGCTAAGTACAGCATACAATTCATCAGGCGAAGACAGGTCCCATCACAGTTGTCAAACCTGTTATCATTGCAAAAATTTTCTCCTCCCTCTACGAGAGAGAGAAACGATTCTGTGAGTCAAACTCGACCAAAGTTTTGAAAATTAGTTTTGAAAATTACTCACCTCAGTTTTGAAAATTTGTGAGAAAATTCTGTGGAATGGGATCCGCCTGTCAGTACGAAGTTCGACCATTTCTGGTGCCTTTACCAGGGGTAACCAAACCAAGGATCAAACGTGTGCTTTGACTAAGTTCAATTTTCTAAATTATGCTCTATTTTCCTAAAATGCGCAGAGAATCAGACATGTGCTATGAAATTTTGAAAAGATGCAAGTTTGAGAAATATGATATTTGCTTGGAAAATACTTGGAAAAGGAATCTTCGGGAAAATCATGAGTTTCATTGGAAATCAGGAATTGCATTGGAAAATAACTCTTAAAGGGAAAATTGATTCTCAGAAAAAACTTGGACTTTGAGAAAATCAATTTTGAGATTTGGATTACTTTTTTGAGGAAATCAATTTCTAAAATAGATTTGAGAATTCTGGAGAAATCAGGATGTTCATCGGAAAATGAATTTTGAAATAGAAAATGGATTCTCAGAAAAATCAGATCTTTGAGAAAAATAATTTTAAAATTTTGAAAATGATATTGAGAATTTTAAAACATTGGAAAATCATGATTTGAACTTAGGAAATACTTTGAAATGTCATTTGAAAACTCAGAGTTCTGAGAAAATCAAATCCTGAGAAAGACTTAGAAAATTCTAAGAAAATCGATTTCTCTGAAATGAAATTGGGAAATGAGTTTGAAAATGATGCAAATTGAATGAATGAATATGAATTTGAAACATAATTATTTGCAAATTGAATGAATGAATATAAATTTGAAACATAATTCTTTGAAGAATTGGGGAAATCCTTTTGAAATTTTGAGAAATGCAATGTATTTTTGAAGTTAGCCTAAGACTGTAGGCTGAATGTGGCTAATACGAAGATCACAAATTTGGGTTTCCTTTATATTCTGACTATGGCCAAAAATATGAATTCCACAAAGTTTGTCAACTTTTTAAGAGCTTGTGCATGTCCCATTCATGTCAACCATAGTGGATTTGAAATAAATGCACATGAATCATACATTAGATATTGAAATTTGCAGAATTAAACTATATGCAATGCAGTTCTATTCTATGCAGGAAATGTAACTCTTATTCCAAATATTACAATTTTGATATTATATTGAATTGAATAAAATGAATAAATGAAAGCCTTCTTCTTGAATATTCCTACAAAACTAAAAAACATGTTAGCTCAAAAATGTAGGTTTATCTGGATTTATCCGAAAATATTAGAAATTATCAGATATTATCCAAATATAAATCCAATTCATACTACCTTGATATAAACATAAATGATGAAATTTGATTAACAATACGAAAATGATATTTAGAAATTCGAAATTAGGGTCAAAATGACCAAAATGCCCCTGAAAGCAAGACTATGGCCTTGAAATCAGGGTTTTCTGAAATAAATTTTGTAAAAATCAGATTTTGAAATCCAAATGAAAATAAATCAAACACAATATGATATGATATGGTTAAAAATATGAAAATCAAAGTTTGGAAATTTCAAATTGAGGTAAAATGATAAAAATGTCCCTGATAACAAGACTATGGCCTTAAAATCAAGGTTTTATGAAATAAATTTTGTAAAAATGCAAACTTTGAAATTCAAATGAATGCAAATGATATGAAAATCAATTATAATATGATATGAGATGATGATATGCATATTAAAACTCTAAAAATGCAAAAATATCCTAAAAACACTGAATTTTGCCTATTTTTTGCCTGATTTTCGCTTTTGATTTTAAAAATGAACTAACCCAAAAGGCAAATGAGATTGGAATTAGCTCAAATTTAGAATGGATACCTAGACTAACCCTAAAAATAGAATGGAACTCGAATATCTATTTTTTTGACATTTTTTAAATATGGAAATTAATTAAAATTCCTAAAAATCAAGATTTTTGACTAAAATTCTAAATCTAACCTAATGAAAACTGAATTTTGGGTACTAACCTACCATAAAAATTCTCCAAATATTATAGGGTGATAGAGGACAGTTAGGCAAAGATTTTTTCCTTTTACAGATTTTGGTTTTGACCTATGGTCGGAGCTTGACAGCTCCGACAAGTTGGGTTGGAATCCGGCAACTCTAGAACTTAGGGCAGACTGATAGGTTTTCACAAAAATTCGAGACAAATGATAAACAGAGGCAAAAACCTCTAAAATTTTAGAAGAATGACCCTAACACACAGAGGAACAGTTCCTATTTTTATTGTTTCTGCATTGGACCTACGGATTTGATGGACACAGAGGTTTATCAGACCTCTAATTCTGATAAAATCTAACTAACAGGGAATTAGCTAATGAACTTATAAAATCTGGAAAAATAAGCATATGAACCCTAAAAATCCTAAAATTTTGGAAAATGATAAAAGATCTCACTAGAAACAACTCCACTGTTGAAGGTTTTGACATTGGATCTATAGGTTGGAGTACCACAGAGGATTAGGATCAGTCTGAATCCTGACAAGCAGGAAACAAAATTTTCACAAAAGGGTGTAAATTCTGATTTTTGGCAGAGACCAAATTTCCTTATAAAAATCCAGGAAAATACTGGAAGAGACTAGGTTACGAAAGAGAACTACAATATTTTTTATAGGAGGATTCAGATCTTCCATAGCAAAGATCTTTGGTCCTCAATTCTGCTAAAATGAAATCTGGAATTTTCATGGGGTTCAAAACCTGATTTAGGGTTTGATTTATTAGTGGGGATTTTGAAACTCAAATGAATCTAAGTTTTTGGTAGAATATCACAGACAAGTAGAGGGATTCATAAATGATTTTTTTAGGATTTTTTGAATAAAAATATATGCATGAAATGACGACTAGACTCTGCATAAAATGAAAACCTATGGAATATTAGTAAAGCTATATAAAATAAACCAAAATAACTACGAAATGACAAATCTAACCTATATGCAACATTTAAATGCCAAAGCTATATGAACTATAAAAATAAAACAAAATCAACAGGGGAGCATGAGTTACTTTGATGTTGGCTCTAAAAAAATGGGAGATTCGATCCAGCCGGTGGATGAATCCCATAATCCATATGGCCTCAATGGGTAAGATGGATGTTTTACCATATTCACTTGATTTAAAACCAAATAAAAGGGGTTTTATATGACTGTAAATCCACTTTTTTATTTGATTCCATAACATTTATACGAAATAAAACCTAAATATCTCTAGTCAATGGATTTCATAGGTGACCATCATAGGGATTTTGGCAATAATTAATGAAAATCATGAAGCAAAAGAGTAGTGATTCACCTTGGGGGTCTCGGCTACAACTGTTGAGAAACTATGTTTTGATGATACATAATATGATATGATGTCATGATAAATAAATATGATACATGATAAATATATGATATGCTTTCATGCAATATGATAAATATGATATGCCTTCATGAATATGTTATATTATGACTGGATATGATGTGTCATGCATTTAACGAGTATTTGATGCAAGGTTATTTCACCTAAGAAGAATGAAAACAATCTGATCAAGTACAACTATTTGATGCAATCATACTACTCTAAAGAAAAACCTTGATGGGCCATACATTCATAAAGTTTATCCAAGAAGATCGGCTACTTCAAGATGAAGACTTTTTTCTTCTTTAGAGTCATATGTAACAGAACCTTCAGAAGCATTCATATTTCATATTACACTATATGCTTTAATTTATGTACAAAAAGCTAAGCTTTCATAAAAGGATACATTATTTCAAAAACACCTTTTTTAAAACAAATCATTGTACTTCCTACAAGCATTTATGAAAAAGACATTTTGACAAGATATAATAGCTCATGATTTCAAAAGCATTAATTGTACCTTCTAACAAGCATTTATGAAAAAAATAACTTGAAAAGATATAAAAGCAAATGATTTCAAAAGCTTTTATGAAAGAAAAAGACAAAATGTATTAACTCATAATACACAATCGTTCATCTTGAATTGACGATTTGAGAAAATAAATATTATTTTATACACAACTACTTATTGTGTAACAAGACAATTAAGTTTGAGAAATGATCTTTTATTTATTTAATGTTAAATACACACCCAAGAATGTCGACTTATATTTAAAGCCATCATTCTTTCTGTAAACATTAAATGTCACCTCAAAAAGCATTTGAGAAATGACCATTTATAAATAAAGTACTTAACAAGCATTTATTGTACTTACATACATTCAACCAAAGAAGTGATGATTTGTAAGAAAACTATTAATATACTACAAACCATTAAATTGAGTAAAGACAAAATTTCATTATAATTTACACTCCAACGTTCAATGTACTACAAAGCATTTATTTTGAGAAAAGAACCATTACAAATTAATACTCATTTTTAATCACAAACAACGTATAGTGTACCTCAAATATTAAATTTATGGAATAACGACTTTTTGAAAAAGTAATATAGTACACATATCATTTCACACACTCTTTCATAAAATGTTGTTTTTGAGATGACCTGACGCCTCACATCTCAAAAGGACAATCATTTCAAAAAGCAACGACTAAATTTTAAAAACCTATATATACAAACAAAATAATATTTCAAGTGACACGTAAGCTTTCAAAGAGAAAAACTCCTACTCGACACACTGAAAAAGAGCTTAGAAAAAGCAAAAGAAAAGAAAGAGAAAAGGACAAGAAAAGCTCTTTGACAAAAGAATCAATTGTGTGTGAAAAAGAAAAGAACATTTTGTTCCTCTGAGAGATTATTCTACCCATTTTTCAAAGAGAGAACATTCTGAGAATCTTCATATGTGCATTCATACTCTGCATATCTTTCTGAAGGTTCTTTAGAAAAGTGTTGTAACGACCCCAACTCATACCTTTGAAAAATGCAGATTTTTTTTTTCTAAGAGTTGCGGAAAACTTCCCAGAAACCTGGGGTCCTTACAGTTCCAATTTCAGTTGGATAACTACACACCACAAACAAACTTACATTTATCATCCATAACCAACTAACTAAACTCTTTTATTAATGAATCAATAAAAGTCTCATACTCAATGTCAAAAGTGAAATAACAACTTGCAGGAAATAAGAAGAACTAAAAGAAACAAAAGTAGAGCCACTCTGTCTGTAAATGAAGCAGTCTGAAGCAAATGTGACCCTCGTATCTTCTAAAAAGCGAGTCGATTTCAATGATCACCTGTGTCCGGGAAAAACCAATAAAAGTAGAGGGTCAGAAATCCGAAGAATTCTGCGTACAGGTTTCCCTAATGAATCAAATAAGAAAAAGAACATAAATAGGATCCATGTAATATTTTAGAGGGATACAATTATAATCAATTCATAAGACAATTAATCATCCATGCAAAAATAAAATAAACATTAAGCATGAGGGAACACGAAGTAAGTAACAGTGATCATAATTTAATCAATAAGGGCATTTAAATGCAAAAGAGATCAACATCATGCAATGATCAACATATAATAACCAAGTGAACAGATAAACATGCATGAACTAATGCATAGCAAGAATATGCATGATTTATGTGCAATGCATGAACCCCTTTTTATTATCTTTCATTTAAGCTTTTCTCTTTCCATATGCATGTCCTATTAAATGCACACAACTTTAAATTTTTCTTTTTAATTTACCATTGTCCGCGAATACACCAAACGGGTACAGTCTCCGAGGTCAAGTAGGGTTCCTGGGGTAACTTAGCACACAATTTGTATTTTATTACCGGGTTCCAAACTTAGCCCTCGACCGATATCAGGAAACAGCACCATCCATCGGAACATTAGAAAACAGCATCCAATGTCGAGGGCACCAGGGAAAACAGCATCCACTGGCGCCACTTTCTTGGTATACCAAAACAACAACAACAACAACAGCTGTGTCAAAACACACCACCCCCAGGAAAAGTGGCGGATTCTCCCTAAAACCGTGGCCACGAGAAGAACCTCAATATCGAGTTAAGGGGCAACAACAACGCTCACGGAGTTTTTGTATCTTCACAGTTTCCCCAAACTGCAACGTCCAAGATTCTCACACTAAAGCAGGGACATCAAGGAGGCATGAGTTACATTGTTCTTTACTTTCTTTTATCTTGTTATTAATTCATCTCTTTTACATTTGCAAATCAACATGTAAAAAATTTAATAACATAAGCTTGCAAAACAGCATGCCAAGCTTTTCACGGGACTATAGTCTGTAGCAACAAGAAACAGTGCAGTAAAAACCATAATATCACTTCTGATTTGCGCAATGCATCAAAATAACTAAAATAGAGAACAACTGATTCTCGAGGCTCACTCAGCCCCTGATAATCCAATTGACCATCAATGCAGTCACAAACAAAAATCATCAATCATATGCCCATATGCATTCATTCCACATCCCTTTTCATGCACGATCATGTACGTTAATATAGAAATGTGCCTTAAACAACAATATCCTCATGCATGCGTATGAGTTCACATATTCATGTTAAATGTAATTCTTTTGCACAGCCTGCACTTTAATCACACCTGTGAGCATTCTGGCAATAGTGCACGTGCCAAAAGCATCATTTAATATAAACATAAACATATAGACGGAAGGTTTACACCCAAAACTCTTCATTCATAACATGTATTGGAATTAATACTTGTGTCATGAAACAATAATTTCATAAGCATAAGCATAAATTCACACACCCACATTAAATGCATGTTTTTTCTCAATACAGGTATTCATGTCATGCATGATTTCATTTTATGCATCTACTCATGTCATATGCATGCTTTCAATTACGTGAACACTCATGCAATGTTCTACATATAAACACATTAATTCCATGCAAACTCATGCATAAAAAGCCAATCTTATATTAAAACTTTAACTTAACATGAAACATTCAGTTAAAGCAATAGAAACAGCTTATACCATGGCAAACAAAAAACAATTACATAACTAACTAAATCATGGCAGCACCCATAAACGTTTTTGTTCCACTAATTACGTAGGGTATACCTAATAAGCTTTGCATGACCATGTGTTTTATCACCTTATAAACAGGTGTGACTACTGTAAAAAAAAATCGATTGGGTGATTAAACCTGAGTATATATACATAGGAGAACTTAAATCAGTAATGTCAAAAGCATCTTCTAAACCTAACAAGTTTTGGTATTCTTTCAACAATCTCTTTAGAGAAAACTATTAGTGCCTGCCTATGCAAATAGCAGATATGTACCGCATTTTAGAAGCATCTAAGGTATATATATATATATATATATATATATATATATATATATATATATATATATATATATATATATATATATATATATATATATATATATATATATATATATTTTTTTTTTGAAAAACAGAAAATAGCCCAGCCGAGCCCACTCGCTGGGATCAGGATGACCTTGCCAACCGACTCCTGGCAGGCCCCATCTGCACCACATACAGGGCTGTTGTGCCAGCCCATAACTGATCCGTCAGCACACAGGAACACAAGGTATGCCCATTGACATTCAAAATTTCCTAGGGGTCTAAAAAGATGAATTGACCCAAAACTTGCATCAGTACATGTTCTTCTAATATGACAAAAAGAAAAACTCTAAAAAGAAAATCCTGGTTTAACAGTAAATTTGAACATGCACACATAATAGCTCTCGTACTAGACTCACCGTGACATAACACACTGTTTCCTCTTTTTTTTTGTTAAGAATCCAAGCAAAATTTCTAATTAAACTTGAATAAAGCTTGTTCAGATTTTTTTTTAAAGCACCCAAACACTAGGTCGTTAGCACATTAAACATGTGTATACAAACCCGTACAACAGCCCATGTATACATATATACGTGTCTCAAAATAAATTCTGAAAAGAAGATGAAACCCCTACACCTTAATCCATGGATCTTAAAACAACTATTCAGATTTCACTCCTTCTCCTTGGCTTTGCTAGAATATTACATAGAATACGAATCTATGCTCCCTTTTCTTATTCAAATCAAAGGAGAAACTCGTACTATTCCCTGGCGTTAGATGGCTGCTGCAACTGCTTGTCGTAGATCCTGCCGAAACTGATAGCTCAATGGGAAGGACGTGGGCACGATCAAGCGCTCCTACCTTCCAATCGCTGGAGATGAGACTGGCGGCACCTCCTTGCCGACGAGAGAGAGAGAGAGACGGGGGAAGAGAGAAAGAGAGAGACGAGGGAAGAGGGTGAGACCCCCTCTCCACTTCCCTTTTATCACATACCCCCCCCCCTCCCTCTTGCCGAGAGGCACGGGGTTCGGTTACGCCCGCTGTAACCGACCCCCACCCCCTTCTTCCCTTTCGGTAATCTGCAAGAATCGTGCCCTAGGCACGATTCTTGCCTTTCTTTCCCCTTTTAAAAACTGCAGCCGATATCGGGTTTTTTTAAAAACCCTACAGGGTTATGGATCCGGGTCGGGTCCGATCCGGGTCTAAGAGTTTTTTTTTTATACTTACCTGCTACAAGGGACGCGACTTGGGTCCAAACCCGGGACCCAGTGTAGATTCAATGGTTATTAGGGTCCACAAATTTGGACCCGCTACCATTGTGAAGTGGATCCATAGGCTGGGTCCAAATGGATTCAACTGTGGATCCCTTACATATTTTTATTAATCTTTTTATTAATTTATTATATTATATATATATTTCAAATATGATATTTACATATGAATCCTGGATCCGAAAGGTGGATCCCAGGCCCATAACACATAAATTATGCAAATTTACGCATAAAAATTTGTGGTTATTACAAGTGTTGTAACTTTCTGTTATCTACTATATCCCTTCTTTGTTGAGAGAAGTAGACCTCTGAGAAAGAGGGTGTTTTCCCTTCTCTGTTGAGAGAAGTAAACCTCTGAGAAAGAGGGTGTTTTCCCTTCTCTGTTGAGAGAAGTAGACCTCTGAGGAAGAGGGTGTTTTCCTTCTCTGTTGAGAGAAGTAGACCTCTGAGAAAAATGGTGTTTTGCCTTCTCTATTGAGAGAAGTAGACCTCTGAGGAAGAGGGTGTTTTCCCTTCTCTGTTGAGAGAAGTATACCTCTGAGGAAGAGAGTGTTGTACTATTTATCCCATAACACGGATTTTATAGTGAAAGGCTCAAGTGTTTTACTTGGGGATTGGATGTAGGTTAGTAACTTGATCGAACCAGTATAAATCCTGTGTTTATTGTGTTGTGCCTTATTGTCTTTAATTTTTATTTTATCGATCTATATCGTATTTCACTATTCACCCCCCCCCCCCTCTAGTGGAATTTCATTTGATATCAGAGCAGGTTTTGTTGGTTTCGACATAACAAGTCTTCCAGCACAAATGACATCAACCTCTTATGCTCGTGACATTGAAGGTCAACACGCATCTCGCCCTCCTTTCTTCAATGGCACCAACTACAGATATTGGAAATGCAGGATGGTCATATTCCTAAAATCTATAGACTTTGCTGTATGGAAAATTGTTGAATGTCCATACACATCCCCATCTTCAGACTATAGTTTATGGTCTGATGAAGAAAAGAAGATGGATAATCTAAATGCAAAGGCTATGAATGCTTTGTATTACGCCATTGATCAAAATGAATTTAACAGAATATCAGTCTGTGAATCTGCATATGATATTTGGCACTCTCTGGAGGTTATTCATGAAGGAACTAACAGAGTAAAAGAAGCTAAGATCTCATCTCTGGTCCGAAAATATGAGCTATTCAAAATGAATAAAGATGAGTCCATCACAAAGATGTTTACCAGATTCACCAACATCACCAATGATCTTAAATCTCTGGGAGAAACCTATTCCCAGACCAATAAGGTGAAAAAGATCTTGAGATCGCTTACAACTGACTGAGAGAAAAACACCATAGCTATTGAAGAAGCCCAAGATCTATCCAAGCTCACTCTGGATGATCTAATAGGCAATCTCATAGCCTATGAAGTTCATATGAAAGAAAGAAGGGAAGAGGAACAACCTACGAAGAAAAATCTAGCCTTCCGAGCCATTTCTGAGAATGAGGACTCAGAAAAGGAATCTGAAATTGCGCTGCTTACTCGAAAATTTCAGCGCTTCATGAGAAAGAACAGGCTATCAAATAAGCACAAGGAAAAGAAAGACTTCAAGGAAGATACCATGTGCTATCAATGCAATAAGTCAGGTCACGTGAGACGTGACTGTCCTCTTCTAAAAAGAAAATCCAAAATCGAGGAACTAAAGAAAAAGTTTTTCAAGAAAAAGGCTTTACATGCTCAATGGAATGATTCAGAACCATCCACCAGTGAAGAATTGAGTGACGATGAAGCCGAAACTGCAAATATGTGCTTCACGGCAGAAGAAAGCTTTGAAAGTGAATCTTCTGATTTTTCTTTTGAAGAACTTCTAAATGCATTTCAAGAACTTTTTGAAGAATCTAGGAAAACAATTCTCAAAAACAAAATTTTAAAATCCGAAAATTTAGAGCTTTCCCAGAAAAATGAAAAACTCAGTGTTGAAAATTCTGAGTTGAAAAAGAAAAATTTTATTCTTACTTCTGAAATCAGTTCTACTAGTTCGAAGACTAAAAATCTCCAAGTAGAAATTTCATAATTAAAAAGCAAAACTGAAAATATTATGAAAACGGTTTTCAAGTTTACCAAAGGGAAAGAGAACCTGGACAAACTCCTATCCTCTCAAAAATTCTTTTTTTACAAAAATGGTATTGGTTACTCTCATCTAAATAGACCTTCTTGTATGAATCAAAAGACTGCATTTGTCAAAGGGTCTGCTGAACCTAAGTAGGAGTGTTATAACTTCAATACCATGTACTCTTCTAAGTCTGTAGACAAACCCAAATCAAAATGGATATGGGTTCCAAAATCTAACAAAAAGGGACCCGATCGGGTACCAAAAAAAAGTTTTACTTAATCTATTGTAGGCACTGAAAAAGAAGAACAGATGGATACTAGACAGTGGATGTTCAAAGCATATGATAGGACATCCGGATCTTTTTGTTGTTCTTCATCACAAAGAAGGAGGAACTGTCACCTTTGGAGATAACAACAAAGGATTAATAATTGGGATTGGCAACATTGGTAACATCGATTAACCTCTTATTAAAGACGTTCTCCTTGTTAAAGGTTTAAAACATAACCTCTTAAGTATAAGTCAAATGTGTGACACAGGATATAATGTTAGCTTTAAACATGATGCATGCCTCATAGCAGACACCAACGAAAATATTATTTTAAAAGGTATAAGAAAAAATAATATATATGAATTACACCTAGAGAATATTACTGAACACTGTCTTATAGCTAATAATGACTCAAAATTTGTGGCATATGAGAATGGGACATGTTAACTCTAAATATATGTATAAATTAGCTAAAAATAACTTGGTACGTGGGTTACCTAAAATATCATTTAAAAAGGATTATTTTTGTGATGCTTGTCAATTAGGAGAATTGTCAAAATCATCTTTTAAATCAAAAAATATTGTGTCAAGTAAAAGACCTTTAGAGCTTCTCCACCTAGATCTTTTTGGTCCTTGTAGGGTAGCTAGTCTAAATCATAATAAATATGTCTTTATCATTGTTGATGATTACTCAAGATTCACTTGGGTAATATTTTTGAAAAATAAAAGTGATACGTTTTGTGAATTTGAAATTTTATGTAAAAAATTACAAAATGAAAAATCTTCTACAATTGTTAAAATTCGTAGTGACCATAGAGGAAAATTTGATAATGATCTTTTTGTAAATTTTTGTAACTTGCATGGTATGTCTCATAACTTTGCATTTCCTAGAGTTGCAACTCAAAATGGTGTAGTAGAAAGAAAGAATAGAACCCTTCAAGAATCTGCTAGAACTATGCTCCAACATAATAATTTTGCTAAATACTTTTGGGCTGAAGTTGTTAACACTGCATGCTATATCTCAAATAGAGTTCTTATCAGGCCCTTATTGAATAAAACTCCTTATGAACTATTCTATGATAGAACTCCAAGAATAGACTACTTCAAAGTCTTTGGCTGTAAATGCTTTATCCTAAACACAAAAGATAACCTTGATAAATTTGATGGTAAATCTGTTGAAGGCATATTCTTAGGATATTCAAGTCATAGTAAAGCATACAGAGTTTTTAATAAGAGTACTAATACTATTGAAGAATCTATGCATGTTAGTTTTTATGAATATGTTGATCAATCGGTTCATAAGCAAACTAACGATGATGATCTTAAAAGTACAGATTTTTTCTTAGATAACACAGCTAAATCTAATGAAGATGATCATCAACGAACATTTGCTGAAATCAGAGATCATCCTCAAAAGCAGATTTTGGAAAACCTGACAAAGGGGGTTCAAACTAGAGCTCAGCTGAAACGTATTGCAAATATGGCTTTCATTTCTCAACTTGAACCTAAGAAGATTGATGAAGCCATCATTGACGAGTTCTGGATGCTAGCCATGACTGAAGAACTTAATCAGTTCCAAAGAAATGATGTGTAGGATCTTGTACCAAAACTAAAAGATCATCAAATCATTGGGACAAAATGGATCTTCAGAAACAAGCTAGATGAATCAGGTAATGTTATAAGAAACAAGGCAAGGCTAGTGGCTCAAGGATACAATCAGGAGGAAGGTATTGATTTTGATGAAACATTTGCTCCTATTGCTAGACTTGAATCTATAAGAATGTTTTTGGCATATGCAAGCTATATGGATTTCAAACTATACCAAATGGATGTTAAAAGTGTTTTTCTAAATGGGTTTATACATGAAGAAATTTATGTAAAACAACCTCCAGGTTTTGAAAATGAACAATTTCCTGATCATGTTTTTAAACTAAAATGTGCTTTATATGGTTTAAAATAAGCACCTCGT
Source organism: Nuphar pumila (assembly GCF_984573655.1). Lineage (NCBI taxonomy): Eukaryota > Viridiplantae > Streptophyta > Magnoliopsida > Nymphaeales > Nymphaeaceae > Nuphar > Nuphar pumila. Next base: position 87,344,032 of record NC_143259.1, read on the forward strand.
GCTTGGTATGATAGACTTAAAACTTTTCTATTAAAAACCAGATTTTCTGTAAGCAAAGCAGACTCAACTTTATTTGTAAAAATAGTGGATGATCATACCTTAATCATTCAAATATATGTAGACGATATCATCTTTGGATCTACTAACAATGGTCTTTGTGAAGACTTTTCTAAGTCCATGCAGAAAGAATTTAAAATGAGTATGATGGGAGAACTCACCTACTTTCTTGGGCTGCATATTAAGCAAACCAAGGATGGAATCTTCATCAATCAGTCTAAATATGCTCATGAACTTCTGAAGAGATTCAACATGAACTCAACTGCTTCAAAGAATACCCCTATGAGCACAACCACTGTATTGGACAAAGATGAAGATGGTAAGACTGTGGATACAAAGTTATTCAGAGGTATGATAGGATCACTACTATATTTAACTGCTAGCCGTCCAGATATCATGTTCAATGTTTGCTTGTGTGCTAGATATCAATCAAATCCAAAGGAATCACATCTTAAAGCTGTAAAAAGAATAATGAGATATCTAAAAGGAACAATTGACTTTGGGTTATTTTATTCAAAATCATCTACATTTGATTTAATCTCATACAGTGATGCTGATTTTGCTAGTAGTAAATGTGACAGAAAAAGCACAAGTGGAACATGTCATATGCTAGGGCACTCACTAGTTTCATGGTTCAGTAAGAAACAAAATTGCGTATCATTATCAACTACTGAAGCTGAATATATAGCTGCAAGCCTAGCATGTACACAAGTTATCTGGCTGAAACAGACATTAAAAGACTGGTTTAAAATTTGAAGATACAACTATTTTGTGTGATAATACAAGTGCTATCAATTTATCTAAAAATCATATTATTCACTCACGTACAAAGCACATTCAAATTTGACACCACTTTTTAAGAGAACAAGTCTTAAACAACATAATCAAACTTGAATTTATACCCACTAATAAACAATTAGTAGATATTTTCACTAAACCTTTAAAAAATAAAGACTTTATACGAATTAGAAGAGAATTAGGAATCTGTAAACTAAGTGACTTATAATTAATCACACTTATTTGTAGTTTTACTTAGATAAAACTTTGCAATATCTTATAATTTTTTTTGTTTATCATTCATATATTTTAAGTTTTTTTTCGAATCTGATTCCTTCTTGTTGATTCTTATTTTTTTATCTTTCATCTATTCTTATCATTGTTTTTATCTCTCGAATATATTTTTTTTTTCTTTTCTTGTCTCATCATCTCTTTTACCACTTTTCAAAGTCAAAAAGAGTCATTCACATATTCACGTACACTCATAAAAACCACAAGTTTTTAAATATAAGACAAATACTTTATGTCACTCATTTCTTTCAAAAATGTCATATCTTTCAAAGTACACATCACATGATGACCTATCTCCTTTCACGCCTATCCATAAAAACCACTTTTACATTAAATAAGCAATCATAACATTCTCTCATAACTCTCTCTTGTCTCTTTCTCAAAGCCTCCCTTACGAAAATTGAATCTATCTTCTTTAAGTAAAATCATTTTTTTTATATATACCAACTTGTTGTTTGTCTTATTAGGCCGTTATTCAACTTTCTATTTCACATGGTAGCATTCTTACTTCCATCTCTTCTCACGATATCTTTTTCCTCATTCCAAGACTCTTCATGTCTCATCACCTCTATAATCGGATTCTTCAAAATCCGTGGGTCATTATTTATCATCGTACAACACACTTCTTTGTTTCTATTCATCCCTTCTATCTTGTCTATTCTTTTTCAATCACACATAATAATCATGCTCCAAAATAGCACACCATTCTCAAACCATGACTACTCTCTCAATTCAATGGACTCTCTTATATCAAGTTTACATTCTAATAAAGAATAATTTTCGAAACTATGCGTTTTTGTCATCTAACATAATATAATAAATTCTCATCCACACACTCTTCCAAAGAGTGATTTGATCTCTCATTCACGAGTGCCTTAAGATATACTATTCACCCTCCATAAATAGACATTCATGAATAATGCACCAAGCTAAAATCCAAATTTTATTCACTTCAATTGTCATTCACAAAGCATCAAGTTGTTATTAAAATAAACTTCATCCTTCTATTTAATAAACTGATTCACGAATTCATCACCTATTCAAAAACTTCTATCAACTTACATCCTCTCCAAGTTCATTTCTTATTTTCTCAAGTTACTTGCCATGGCCTCCTCTTCTAAATCCTTCTCTGAAAATGTCAACATGATTGAATCCTCAAAATTGAGATATCCAGATCTCATTCACAACTACAACTATGTAAGCTCTCTTCCAATCCAAATAGGTAGGTTAGTCCACTTCCAAGATTTCACCTCCTTTGATCTTGAAACTTCCCTACAAGACTTTGTTTCAATTTTAAGATTATCAAACACTGCGTCTTATTATCCCCATCTCATCAAGATTTTTTATACTAACCTCTCAGTAAACCATGACCAAACGGCTGTCACCACCATGGTCCATGGTAAAAATAATTTTCTTTGACATTCACTCGTTAGGCTGCATTTTGAACCTTTCATCCTATGGAATCGACTTACCAAACATAGTACCTATCGATCATACTGTGTTTAAAAAGATACTTCACTTCACACGATCCACCCACTTTTCGTGGCATATGAGCAATCTGAAACCTCATGCTCAGTTTTTGTCACAAATCCTATCCCACAATGTATTTCCCAAACAACCGTCCAAGGGATTAGTGCCAAACGAAATCTCTCTTTTAATCTATGCGATTTTTTGTTCCTTCCCCATCAACTGGTCGAGCATCATATTCTACAACATGATCAATTTTCGTGTCTTTCGTTCACTTCTATTTGGATGTTTTATTACTCCTATTCTTAAGTACTTCGATGTGCCACTTCACAATGACGTCGTCTCTTATTCTACACATGCATTTGTACCTACTTCTCCGAAGAAGGGTTACCCTCACAACATACTGACGACGAAGGCTCTGGTGAAGCAGATCCTGCTCCGACATCTGAACTAGATATATTCTCTGCTCTTATAGATGTCCAAAACACACAAGATCTCATGTTGAAGAATCAAGCCTCTCTGCAGCAAGCCTTTCACTCACTGAAGATTGTCCAAGATGCTCTCCTTCGCAAATTTCATCCCTCATCTGATTCCGAATGAACTATATTTTTTTGGTCTGTAATAATAACTTTCCTACTCTGATCCCTCATTTTTGTCAATGACAAAGGGGGAGAAAAACCTATCTCTCCTATGTAGGAGAAATTCCGATTTCTTGAACTTAAACTATTACTTATGTTTTATATACTATTGTCTTATGCATTTTTTATCTATGATATCATATTCAAATTATCATTATGCATATGACTTATTGACAAGGGGAGCATATATTGTCATCATCAAAAAGGGGGAGAATGTTGAGAAACTATGTTTTGATGATACATAATATGATATGCTGTCATGATAAATAAATATGATACATGATAAATATATGATATGCTTTCATACAATATGATAAATATGATATGCCTTCATGAATATGTTATATTATGACTGAATATGATGTGTCATGCATTTAACGAGTATTTGATGCAAGGTTATTTCACCTAAGAAGAATGGAGACAACCTCATCAAGTACAACTATTTGATGCAATCATACTATTCTAAAGAAAAAGCTTGATGGGCCATACATTCATAAAGTTTATCCAAGAAGATCGGCTACTTCAAGATGAAGACTTTTTTCTTCTTTAGAGTCATATGTAACAGAACCTTCAGAAGCATTCATATTTCATATTACACTATATGCTTTAATTTATTTACAAAAAGCTAAGCTTTCATAAAAGGATACGTTATTTCAAAAACACCTTTTTTAAAACAAATCATTGTACTTCCTACAAGCATTTATGAAAAAGACATTTTGACAAGATATAATAGCTCATGATTTCAAAAGCATTAATTGTACATTCTAACAAGCATTTATGAAAAAAACAACTTGAAAAGATATAAAAGCAAATGATTTCAAAAGCTTTTATGAAAGAAAAAGACAAAATGTATTAACTCATAATACACAATCATTCATCTTGAATTGACGATTTGAGAAAATAAATATTATTTTATACACAACTACTCATTGTGTAACAAGACAATTAAGTTTGAGAAATGATCTTTTATTTATTTAATGTTAAATACACACCCAAGAATGTCGACTTATATTTAAAGCCATCATTCTTTCTGTAAACATTAAATGCCACCTCAAAAAGCATTTGAGAAATGACCATTTATAAATAAAGTACTTAACAAGCATTTATTGTACTTACATACATTTAACCAAAGAAGTGACAATTTGTAAGAAAACTATTAATATACTACAAACCATTAAATTGAGTAAAGACAAAATTTCATTATAACTTACACTTCAACGTTCAATGTACTACAAAGCATTTATTTTGAGAAAATACCCATTACAAATTAATACTCATTTTTAATTACAAACAACGTATAGTGTACCTCAAATATTAAATTTATGGAATGACGACTTTTTGAAAAAGTAATATAGTACACATATCATTTCACACATTCTTTCATAAAATGTTGTTTTTTAGATGACCTGACACCTCACATCTCAAAAGGACAATCATTCCAAAAAGCAACGACTAAATTTTAAAAACCTATATATACAAACAAAATAATATTTCAAGTGATACATGTGAGCTTTCAAAGAGAAAAATTCCTACTCGACACACTGAAAAAAAACTTAGAAAAAGAAAAAGAAAGAGAAAAACACAAGAAAAGCTCTTTGACAAAAGAATCAACTGTGTGAAAAAGAAAAGAACATTTTGTTCTCTGAGAGATTGTTCTACCCATTTTTCAAAGAGAGAACATTCTGAGAATCTTCATACGTGCATTCATACTCTGCATATCTTTCTGAAGGTTCTTTAGGAAAGTGTTGTAACTTTCTGTTATCTACTATATCCCTTCTCTATTGAGAGAAGTAGAGCTCTGAGAAAGAGGGTGTTTTCCCTTCTCTGTTGAGAGAAGTAGAGCTCTGAGAAAGAGGGTGTTTTCACTTCTCTGTTGAGAGAAGTAGAGCTCTGAGAAAGAGGGTGTTTTCTCTTCTCTGTTGAGAGAAGTAGACCTCTGAGGAAGAGGGTGTTTTCTGTAAACACCCCAAATTTTCACTCACCTCTCTGATATTTTCCCCAAACATCATCATCCAGCCTTTGAAATCGCCGGAGGGCAAAATAGTCATTTTCTGAGCCCAGACCTGGCAAAAGTCCAAATTTCATCTAGAGCTCTCAAAATTTCTCTATTTTTAGCTCAGATGTTCAAAATTTTATTCCTGACAATTGACAGGCATCTCCAAGTCTTGGTTCGGGATTACATTTCATAAGACATGGCATTACATATCATTGCATGAGCATTTCATATCACTGCACTGCACAACATGTCATTTCGAGGTCCAGAACTCTTGATTTCAAAATTTTCAATCCAGATTAGAATTTTAACCCTTTTCAAAATTGATTTCAAAACCCTGGGTCTTCAAAATTATCAATTCTTCCCATTTTACCCCCAGGACTCTGAATTTCAAAATATTTTCTCAGAAAAACGATCTGGATAGTTTTCAATATGGATTTCAGCCACTTCACCTCAGATTTTTCCCTTTTGACAATTTTAAATATCTTCCTTTTACAAAATTGCCCTACAGGAGCCAACTCTTTTCAAAATTCCTGTTTTACCAATTAGTCCAGATTTTATGAAAATTCCAAAAAGAAGTTGTTGTTTTATCCTTATTTCAGTAAAGAAGCAATGTGGGACCCACACTGAGGTGGTGTCACACAAGCTTTTCTTTTGAAAATTTGAATTTTGAAAAACCCAAAAATATAGGAGCCTTGTCCCCTGGATTGGTGCCACTTGTCTTTTCTCTCTCCTCCCATTTCCATGCCAAGTGTCAGTGTGGGGCTACCTTAAGAAGCCGCCACATGTCATCCCATTTATCTGCCATGTGTCAGTATCCTATCAGGCGCCATGTGTCATTTCAAAGAACACCAGAAGATGCCAAGTGTCATAGGTTGTCCTGTCTAGAAAAAGTGGAGTTTGTCTCCTCTGAGGTGGCGCCACTTGAAGTGTGTCTCCTGCAGGGGACACGTGTCAACCTCTCACTCCTTCTAGAAAAATAGAGGACACATGTCTTCTCCCTACTTTTCTCAGAAAAGTAGAGGACACATGTCACTCTTGGCTTCTATCAGAAAAGCAACCATTCAAAAATTCAAACAAGGCCTAGGTGGCACAAATCCTGAGCTCTGATTTTCCAGATGGCCTAGGAGGGCGCCACATGTCCCTTGCCTATCCCTCCTGCCACATGGCATTGTAGGAGCCACCCTGAGGTGGCACCACATGTCCACCCCCCATTACTTCAGGGCCAACCTCCATTTAAAATTCAAATCCCCCATGAGGTGGCGCCATCTGAAGAACCTCCTCCAGCAGGCTGACACTTGTCAAGTATGGAACCATCCTGGACTGCCACATGTCCAGATCTCCTTTTCTGCAGAAAAAGCAAAATTTCAAACATTTGAACTCCCTAGAGGTGGCGCCACATGGCATGCCCCTACTATTCCAACTTTACACCTCAGAACACCTTTTGAGGTGGCGCCATTCCAGAACTCCATTTGGCTCCATTTTGTATTTATTTTATTTCTTTTAATAAAAATAGCCCTTTTGAGGTGGCGCCACCTGAGAACTCCCTACAAAAGGTGAGTTTGAATTTTAAATTCCAAGAGAGCACCCTCTGAGGTGGCGCCATCTGGGAGCTTCCTGCAGAGAAAATCAAGCAAACCAAATTTTGAAAAATTTCAAATCCTACTGAGGTGTCTCACCCACAAAAATCTTATTTTTTATTTTCTCAAAAATCAAAATAGCACCCCTGGGATGGTGCCACATGGAGGTCTCAGATTGAGCCTGTTTGAAATTCAAAATTTTCAGAAAATCTATAAAAACAAGGCTCCACGCCCAGCATAGGGGAGACCATTTTGTGAACTTGAAAATTCGACCTAGCCTTCCTAAAAATCTGATTTTGAACTTTGGAAATCGCGCCCCCTTTGGCTCATTGGAGAAGGTGGAGTAGAGTTCGTGCAATGGCTATTTCGATTCAAGCATAGGTCAATTTTGGTGAACCATCCGAAGCCCGGAGTGAAGGATGAAGGAAGCTCGTGATAGCCGCCCTTTCAAGAGCTTCTACGCTGCATAACGAAGTAAGGTACACTTCTTTTCCCCTTGATTTGGTGCCATAATTCGATTCGGGAGTCGTTTGAAGAAAGAGCTCATCCGAGAGATGGATTGAGCTATTCTCATAAAATGACATATATAAAAATATTTAATTATGCTTCCTTGATTATTTTTAGCATTCATGCATTTAGCTAGGTTTAGTTTGCATTTTATTTCATTTATTCAGCACATTTCATGAATTAATTAGGATTAATTTAGCATTTATTTCAATTCTGCTCATTTTCAGTAGGTCTCTGTTTTTGTCAGTCAGTACACACGTCATTTCATGCATTTATTTTTTATTACAAATCCCAAAAAAATCACGGAATGCGACCTTAGGTGTCCTTAAAATTGTGCCAAAAATTCGGAAGCATTTGAATTTGTTTACTGCGGTAAAAATTCAAAATGGCATGTCGGGTTTTGTTACCCAGGAGGCGTTTTGAAAATCATTTTCCGACTTGTAAAATCAAGATCTCCCTCATGGAATATCCGATTCTCGATCCGAAAGATGTTATGAACTCGGGAGAATGTTTAGTTTTTAACCTGATTTTATCCGATTTTTCTGATTTTTTTTATGTCTGACAAAAATCCGAGAGTTCGGGACACGTGTCAGAGCCTGATTTGGGCCTCTGAGATTCTGGATCGACTTAGGTCGATGGTTTCTCTTTGTGTGTTGCTCAAAATCCAAAACTGTAAAACGATAAAGTTATGTACAAGGTGTCTTATGTTTGCATCTGAAAGCCTGTGATTTTTAGAACAGTGTTGATGCCTTCTTAGGATTTTTCTTGTCAGTCCTCTGTTTGGTCATATTGGTCTATTTTGTCAATTTAGGAACACAAAGTTATATTTTTATCCATGTTTCTGTTGATCAAATGCCGGAGTCATGAACATGAAAGTTGTTCATGTAGGTGTCATGAGTAGCTCTGATTAATTTCATAATTTTTCATGGCTGTTTTATATTTTTTTGGCATTTTACATCAGATTAGGGTGATTTTTATCTCTGTCAGGATTAAATCTCTGTTATTGAACTCACCATGGCTCAAATCCCGAGACTGTAAAAACCAAAAATGTTCCATTTCAAGTTCTTTGACAGTCTGAAAAATATCATAAGTTTTCATGGTGTAAATCTTGCATTATCATATCAAGCATTGCATTTGGTTCGGATCCATAGGCAAAATCCACCATTTTAGGACTTTCTTTAAATTTTAGCATTTAAATCATATCATTTCGTGATTATTAGCATTCTAGGCTGTTTATCAGAGTAATTAGATGCTTCATACCGAATTTAGTGCAATTTGGAATCCATTTGAGGTTCGGATTAGCCATAATACCAAAATAGGGTCCCGCAGGACCCGGATCCAAGTGAAAAACAAGCGAAATTCGTTATTTTGGATAAATTACAAAATGCCAAATTCTGATTTTACAGTCTTAATGTGTTTAGCAGCATGTCATCATGTCTCTTACTGCATTTCATCATCATTTGATTCAATTTGAATTTCAAAATCTCAATTTTACCAAGTTTTCGTTCAAAAAAAAACCCTGATTTTAAAGGTATAACTTTATAATTAGGTGTATTTTGGTCATTTTAACCCCAATTCCGAATTTCAAACTATTTTCCATCGAATTTCCTGCATTTACATCATTTCAAATATCAAGGAAGCATGAGATTAGGGTTTATATCCAATTAAATTCAATAATTTCATAATATTATTGGAAAATCTTGGAAAAACCCACATATTTGAGCTAACCTTATTTCAAGCTTGGCAGGGATATTCAAAAGAAGGAGCTGAAGTCTTCAAGTTGCTTTTATTTCATTTACTTAGTGATGTAATAATGTAAATTTTGGAATAAGATTTTAATTTTCTGCTTAGACTAGGATGCATATCATATAGTTTGAATTCATGCAATATCCTGCTTATATGATTCATGCATTTTATTTCAAAAGCACTATGGATGTACACGAATGGCACGTGCACCAACTCTTAGGGAGTTGATGGACTCGGTGGGATCCATATTTACGGCCCTAGTCGGAATATGGACGAGACCCAGATCCATCATCTTTCTACTAGTCACATTGAGCCTACACTCTTAGGCTATCTTGAAAATGTACATCATATTTCTAAATTTTTTCAAAATCTTGTGTATTAAATCAATTAAACTCTGAACATATTCATGGCCACAGTCAAGATATGTGAAGGATTTATTTTGACTTAATGCACATTTTCCAACAAATTTCTTAGAAAACCTTTCAAAGTGCATTCTTTCATTCATATCATTTGCATCATGAAATCATTGGTTTTCTTAAGAAAATTTCATTCTCAAGAAATCGATTTCTCAAGAAACTCTAAGAATATTTCAAAATCGGTTTTCTCAAGTCAAGTTTTTCCACAGTTTTCCATGGGAAAAGGTCATTTTCCCAAGATTTTCAAGAGAAGTCTCTCACCTTTCTCCAAGATTCAAAATCGATTTCCAAGTATTTCAAAGGTAAAATTCCCAGGATTTCGATTCCCCAAGTTTTGAATTTCCTTCTCCAATGAGTTTTCCTATAAATTTTCTATCATTTTCCTAAGAAAACTCTCAAAGTCCAAGTTTTCCTAAGAAGTGTTTCCCTTTTCAAAGGTTCACCTTTTTTCTCAAGAATCACTTCTATTTTCCTAGGACTTTCAACCATTCATGATTTTCTCACAACTTTATGAACTTTCCCGAGATTTCAAATCTTTTTCATCTGAGTTTCATGAGAAATTGACTTTCAGCTTTTTCCTGAGAGATTCTTTCCAACTCCAAATGTTTTCTAAGCATACATCATGTTTTCCAACTTGCATTTTCCAAAATCTCATAGCACACGCCTGAATTCTCTGTGCATTTAGGATAGAACACGATTTTGATGATTTAACTAAGTCAAGCACAATTTTGGTCCTTGGTTCGATTACCCCTGTTAAAGGCGGCAGGAACGGTTGAACCTCGTACCGATAGGTCGAGCCCCATCCCATGGATTTTCCCGCAATTTTCAAAACGGAGGCGAGTATTTCAAAACAATTTCCAAAATCCGGTCAAGTTTGAAGCGCAAAAGCGTTTCTCTCTTTTTCTCTTCCGCGAGGAAGGGAAGACGAGGGAAAAAATTCGCAACGAGAACAGGTTTGGCGACCGTGATGGGACCTGTCCTTGTCTGACCTAAATTATGCTTGACTTAGTTTAATTATCAAAATTATGTTCACAAAATGTCAGCTCTTTTACTTTCAATATCATGTGAGCTTAGGAGCCTAGATTCTGACCTAGCTGACATTGATTGCATATAGCTTAGGCATGGTTTGGTAGGACCATATTGAGGTGAAATTTTCATGCTCACATAGAGTTAGGTCTAAATACAACCCTCCTCAATTTAGGATCTGAATGCAAACAATGTATGCTTCTTCAAAGTTTTCAAAATCTATCTCTCTAGGACTTAGAGCCATCTATTTCTTGCATGTAATCATTTTTCAAAATCTCCAATTACCTATCATTACCCGGTCTTCACGTTGCTGGGCTCTCTTCCAGAACCATAGTTCGGGACAGAGCCTCACAACTGGGCCAATTATTTGGGTTAACACCCCCCTACCATGTACCGCGGGCCACAGTCCAAAGTATATCGGTAGGCGCTCAAGGATGTTGGAAAACCTTACCTTAGAACCGGAGTTGAAATTCTATGCCACGTACTTCGGATTTCGGTTCGAGTATATCGGCATAACTGGATTGAACAAAGATGATCTGAACCTAGAGTTAGGATTAAGGTCCTACAGTTGTTTTCAAAATTGATGCATCTAGAGTCAGCCTTTTAGGGAGTGCTGAATGCGCATAAATGTTTGTGCAGGATGTGATTGTATGTGTATGATTTCCTTAATTTTTTATATTTCCCAATATTTTCCAACTTATTAGGCCTTTTTCAAAACATCCTTATTTTCCACAAGATGTTTTCTAAAACCCTGGATGATTTTCTCAAATATCCAATTTCTTTCAAAACTCCAGGTGATTTTACATTCTACCTTTCTACTGGATCTCGAATTTCTAACTGCATTTTTATCCTGCCTGCAAAATTTTTCAAAATTTCTCACATTTTCCTAAGTCTCATTCTGAGTCTTTCTGTGTTTTCAGTTCGATGGCATCCAGTCAAGTCGATCCTATCTTTCCTGAAGGTCACATCTCCTTCGAGGTGCGACAAGGTCGTCCTGAACATCGAGCCCTTAGCACCGGAACTTTCATTCCCCGGTGGTACTATTCCTGGCTAAAGAGCTTTTCCCGAATGTTCCCGGACCATTTGAGCGAGTGCGGATTAGAGCTGGCATCAGCAGTCGGAAAGCAGACCATCAATGGCAACCTAATCCATGCAATGGCGGAGCGATGGAATCCTCGAACGTGCACCTTCTGGTTCCCATGGGGAGAAATGACCGTCTTAATGGATGAATTTTCAGAAATCATGGGGTTACCAGAACCAGCCGGTCAACCAGGAGACCCATTAGAGCATCAATTCCTTATCAACGTCAAGGGTTTGGACCCCCAAGACTCCTTAGCTCGTATGACAGGCCACCGATCTTGGCCTCTGATCCAGTTAGAAGGAAATGAATATGTTGACCTACTTGAGTTGTACCGCCAGTACGGGACCTTCGTCTAAGTCAGCTCGCTATCAAGAACAGCCAAAGAAAGGATTCAGAATGCAATGGTTCTGTGCACCGTAGGATTATCCCTCTTCCCAGATGGACAAAACTACATGGACATCAGGATAATCCAACTTATGAAAAGATGGGGAAGTCGGCAAACCAATCGCCTCTCCATAGCCATGGCAGCGCTCGCCTTCCTATATCAAGGTCTGACTCGATTCTCACTTGGAGAATCCATTTTAGTTGAAGGGTGCATCTACGCACTTCAGTCCTGGTTTTTCCAACACGTTCCAACCCGAGCAAGCTCTTTCAGATACAATGGTCAAGAACTTCTCCCAGTGTCGCAGTACCGAACCATGATCAACAACATTCAAGAGGATGACGTAGTCTGGGACTATTTTGATCTGCAGCTGTCTCCTCCCCGATACACGTACGCTTATGGCAAGCGATTCAAGTTGCTGGGACCTTTCTTCTGCACTTATTACCAACCAGAGAGATGTGTTCGGCAGTTCTCTCAAAGGCAGCAGTACGTTGAAGCCCGCTTGTTATCAGGAGTTATGGCAGAGTTTGATCTCACTTCCGCACAATGGTTCGGCGCATATCATTCTGCCCGCTACAGCTGGGATTCCTTTGTTTCTCTTAAAATCTTTCCTAGTCCTAGAGTGTCTGCCGACTATCATGAATGGTGGCAAATTGTTTGTCCCCCACCTCTTTGTCAAGATCAATAAAGTCATGTTTTCTCATTTCTATAAAATTGTCTCTCTTTCCATTGTGGTTTGACGACCTCGCCTAGGTAACAAGGCATATTTTCGTTGTTTATTTCTTTTGCAGAAGGAATGACAACACAATTGTCGTGATTCCCACGACGACTCAGTCCCTAGTAATGGGACATCTTTTCCAAATTGTCTATCATATTTTCAGCAAATATCTCTACCAAAAGCTAATTCCTTCATAATCTAATCAGGTCTTTGCCCTGCAGAGAGCATCCATATCATTTGATGGTTGAGACAAGATCAGGCAAAAGAACCACGACATCCCAGTACTCGTCGGCCTCAGAAGAAGAGATTTGTTCCCATCGATCCGAGAAGAGTCAAGAGCAGCAGCAAGAAGATGACGACATAGACCCTCAAATGTATGCCATGTTCAGAAAAATGATGAATAAGATGATGAATGAGCAGCCCGGGACCAGCTCAGAAAGGAATCCATTCAGAGAAAGGTTCCATGGTCACAGGGCTAAGAAGGCTCCCAAGAAGCGAATCCAGCCAGAGGAAATTTCAGATGAATCAGATTCCACTGAAAACACAGATGAAGAATATGAGGTGCCTCCGGCATTTCAGAAGCGTGGCCAAAGTAAAAGCTGCAGATCAAAGAGCAGAGTTAAAGAAGAGTCGTTGCAAGCGCAGTTTAAAGAAATGGCCCGAGTTGTCAAGGATCTCCAAGCCCGCGACAAGGGCAAGAAAGTCTTCACCAGTGAGGACTTCTATGACGGCTTAGAAGGGGATGATGATCTGAAGAATCTCCCTCGTAAATTCATCAAGTTCGATGGTTCTGGCGACCCAAAAGCGCATCTCGCCACTTTCTTTGCTGAATGCTCGAGGTTCAGAAGGGATAACCGAGCATTGTTTCTATGCTTCCCCCGCAGCTTGGAAGGAGTTGCAGCCAAGTGGTATGCTGAGCATATCAACCCCATCGAGCTCAAGGAGTTCGACAAAGTTGTGAATCTCTTTATTGAACGCTTCTTGTTCAACACAGAGGCGCTTCCTACATTGAGTCATCTCTGCAATTTAAGGCAGAACGAGAATGAAAAAGCACGGGACTTCATTCACAGATGGAGATCAGCCTGTAATAAGATGAGAGATCCTATCTCGGAAAGGCATGCATTGTTCCTAATCCTCAACAATTTTTTGCAGCCGTTAAGAGGATTGATCTCCACAGCACCATCCAGGACCTTCATTGAGTTGACTGAACGAGCCGAATGGCTCGAACTAAGTGTAGAAAATGGAGTCTATGAAGGCTTTACCTTTTCCAAGAACAACTCCCATGGTGAGCAAAAGAAGAAAGCTCACTTCACTTATTCTGTCAGCAACAGCAACAAAGGCCAAAATCGATACAAAGGGCAGAAGAAAGATTACTGCTACGGCACAGGCAGTTCGAACAACAAGGATCAGAAAGCAAAACTTGCTCCTCAGTACAGCAAGCCTCCTCAGCAGGATCAAGGGCCAAAACTGCGTGAGAAGACCAAACATGAAGGATGGAGTTACGATAGAAAATTTACTCCTCTCGACCAATCACTCGAGGATGTGCTCGAGTACATACTATCAAAGGAAATGATTAAGTTGCCCAGATTGGCCGATCCCCCTGTGCCCATGGGGAAATGGAAAGATCAGTTCTGCAAGTTCCACAGGACAGTGGGACACAACACTGAGAACTGCTTTGTTCTCAAAAACATCGTGCAAGACCTCATTGAAAAAAATCTATTGGTAGAAGGAGAAGAAGAAGAGAAAATGGACATTCTCAACCACCCCTTCCCTTCGCACACCACAGCGGTAGTATCGCACAGCCATTTCTGCCGCATGAGCACATCAAGCCGTGTTCTGCACAAGATTTACAAGTTCAGCATCAGGTGACGGTGCTACGACAAGCAGCTCTAGATTCCAAGAAGATGGACTTAATCTCAGCATTTGGCAAAATGAAAGTTTTGGAAGCACCTGTAAAGTCAGCCGCCAAATCAAAAGGAACTCCTGACTTCCTCAAGCAAATCGTTAGACCAAGGCCAGAAAGGTCAAGTCAGAAGCCTCTGACCGCTCTATCCAATGTCTCCATCCTTGACTTGGCCAAGAATTCTAGCAAGCACCGACAAGTACTGGATGATCTGCTCAGGAAAATCAAAGTTAAGCCCAGTACCACTCCTGAAGACATGGCACAGATTGTGAACTCTGCCATGACCAATGCGCCAATCACCTTCTCAGATGAGGACCTTCTAAAGCCTCATTCCTTTCATAATAATGCCTTGTACATTGTCGTTCGAGTCAGAGGAATGACGGTACCGCATGTGCTGGTCGATGGAGGCAGTAGCCTTAATATTTGCTCTGAGATGACCGCAAAAGCGTTAGGGATCAAAGATGAAGAATATATTCCAGATCCCATCACTATCTATGGATTTGACAACCATGGTCAAACGGCAAAAGGGAAGATATTCCTGGAGGTGTTCATCAACTATTTAGTGCATTCAGTGCTTTTTCACGTGGTTAATGTACCACCAACCTACAACTTGCTGCTCGGAAGGACGTGGATTCACAATGCAAATGCAGTGCCTTCCACCCTCCATCAATGCGTAAAGTGGTCAAAAGGTGGAATGATTACCACAATACTGGGAGAAGACCCAGAAGAAAGGCTCCCACAGCCAATGATTCCTCGGCCCTCATTCAATGCAGATATTCCCAGCATCAGGGAAAGTGAAGAGATCAGTCACGGAGAAAATCGAGAAATACTTCAGGCATCATCAGAGTCGTCTCTGCACACAGTAGCCATGACCCGATGGAAAGGTCCGCAATTCTTCAAGGTTGGAGGTCGAATTGACTACAGCACCATTAAGGATCATCCCTTGTTTCCTCAATTCATGAAGTCAAGAAAGGGATTTGATTTGCTCCTGAAACATGGTTATCAACCCTTCAAGGGACTCGGCAAGAACGAAGATGGCCACATCGAGCCAATGATCCAGAAACATCGTCCCCACAGAGCAGGACTAGGGTTTGCCGGCGGAAGCTCGTCAAAGGAGACTGTTTTTGTCAAAGGGGCACAATGAAGACCATTTGTTATTGTCTTTCTATTCTTTTCCAAATAAATGTCTCATTTTATCGATGTCATTGATAAATCAATAAAATTCCAAGTTTCTTTGTCTATTCGGATGCCATCTACTCCCTTTCTGTCTATCTCATCATTTTATAATTCAATGTCATTTTATGCATGGTTCTCTTCAAATGATTGCTTGTCTTACTATAGGCCGATTTGTCTGAACCAAATTTCTTCTCCAAAATTTCAGAATGACTTCTCGGACAATCAAGAAGCTCGTTCTCAATCCCAAGGCCTTTCAGAAGTCGACAACAATTCACAGAATAAAAGCAAGCACCGGAAATGATAAGATTGCAAAGCAGTCAGATGATTGTGCTGAATACGATCAGTCTCTTCAGGAATTACCAGAGTTCGCCGCTGTTCAGAAGCAAGATGAACCATCTCCTCTAGTACAAGATCCAACTGAAGGTGTCAATATCGGTTCAGAGGAAGATCCCAAAATTCTCCAGATCGGAACCAGTCTGAGTCCGGAAGAAAAGAAAAGGCTTACAGATTTTCTCAAGAGGCATGAAGAAGTGTTCGCATGGACATATGAAGATATGCCGGGCTTAGACCCCAAATTAGTCGAGCACCGACTCGTCTTGAAACCGGATGCTAAACCAGTTAAGCAGAAGCTGAGAAAAATGGATCCCAGAATAGAACAACAAGTCAAAGAAGGACTTGAAGATTTGCTCAAAGCAGGATTTATCCGAGCTATTGACTACCCGGATTGGTTGGCCAATATCGTTGTTGTCCCAAAGAAAAGTGGCAAAGTGAGGATTTACATAGACTTCAGAGACCTCAATAAGGCAACTCCGAAGGATGACTATCCACTTCCAAGCATCGATCTTCTAGTCGATAGCACGGCAGGACATGCCATGTTCTCTTTCATGGACGGATATTCCGGCTATAATCAGATTAAGTTGGCCGCCCGCGACCAATCAAAAACTTCCTTTACTACGCCTTGGGGCACTTTCTGCTACACAGTTATGCCTTTTGGGCTCAAGAATGCTGGAGCGACGTATCAACGGGCAATGGCTGTCATCTTCTACGATCAGATGCGCAAAATCATGGATGCGTATGTTGATGATATTCTCGTGAAATCTAAAGAGGAAGAAGATCACGTCGAAGCCCTTGATCAAGTCTTTAAGCGACTCATTCTTTACAAGTTAAGGCTTAACCCACAAAAATGTGTCTTTGGAGTCGAATCAGGCAAACTGTTGGGTTTTCTGGTCAGCAAAAAGAGAATTGAAGTTGACCCAGCCAAAGCAAAGGCTATCATTGATATGCCACCCCCGAAGAATCTCAAAGAACTACGTAGCCTTCAAGGACGTATGCAGTCAATCCGGCGATTCATTTCCAATTTGGCGATGAGATGTGAGCCCTTCAACCACTTACTCAGAAAAGGAGTGAAGTTCGAATGGGGGCCAGAATGCCAGCAATCGTTCGATCGAATCAAGAAGTATCTTCTTAATCCTCCCATCATGAAGCCGCCAGAATTAGGAAAACCTCTTTTATTATACATCTCAGTTAATCAAGTCGCATGTGGTGGATTCTTGGCGCAATACAAAGAAGGCATTCTGATAGAACACGCCATTTATTACGTGAGTAAGACTTTCATAGATTATGAAAAAAGATACTCTCACATAGAGAAAACCTGCCTAGCTCTGGTATGGATGTGTCAGAAGCTAAGACACTACCTGTTGGCATCAGAGGTCAAAATCTTGTCTAAACTCAATCCCCTCAAATACATCTTAGAACAGCCTTTCCTCAGTAAACGAGTCGCAAAATGGCAAGTCTTACTGATGCAGTATGACTTAGAATATGTCTCGCAGCAATCAATCAAAGGTCAGGCAATTGCAGATCAATTGGCGGATTTTCCTCTGGCCGAAGAAGTGAAAGCCGAAGATGACTTCCCTGATGAGCAGATTTGCAATCTCCAGCAATTTCCAGTCTGGAATTTATTTTTCGATGGTTCCAAGAACATGGCCGGAATAGGCATCAGAATTTTATTAATCACTCCTGAGAAGGAGATGATTCTGTTTTCTCTCAAGTTAGATTTTCAATGCACCCACAATATGGCTGAATATGAAGCCCTGATTCAAGGTCTAAAGATTCTATTAGACTTTAATGTCAAGAGAGTACATGCCTACGGTGACTCATTACTTGTTGTCAATCAAGTTCGAGCCGAATGGCAAGTTAAAGATCAGAAGTTATTTCCCTATCAAAAAATTGTTTCAGCTCTTGTCAGCAAGTTTGAAGAATTCCAGTTATTCCATATCAAGAGAGATTTTAATCAAGTGGCCGATAGCCTAGCTAGTTTAGGCTCCATTATGGCATTCAGAAATGGAGAACCTTGTCGCTCTTTTGAAATTGGCAGACTTGACCAACCTGCTTTCCTTCCAGCAAAACAAGCAAACCAGGCTGAGCAAAGGAAGAAGCCTTTGTATCACAATATCAAAACTTTCATAGAAACTGGTGAATTTCCTCCAGAACTCTCAAAGAAAGAGCAATGAGCAATCCAGCGTATGTCCACTCGATATTTCATTTTGGCCAATGTCCTCTATCGTCGTGGATTCACTTCAGAGTATTCCAGATGTTTAGATGAAGACGAAGCCAAAGAAGTCATGCAAGAAGCACACGAAGGCATCTGTGGTGGCCACGTTGGCTACCAAACCCTTGTCAAGCAAATCATCAGAGCAGGTTACTACTGAAAGACTATGCAACAAGACTGTTATCATCATGTGAAGAAGTGTGTGCAATGTCAGATACACGCACCTTTCATCCATGCTCCGGCAACATATCTACAATCTGTTGTTTCTCCGTGGCCGTTCTCCATGTGGGCCTTCGATGTCGTAGGTCCCATCACTCCTTCAGCTTCAAATGGCCACAAATACTTTCTTGCCGCAACAGAATATTTCACCAAGTGGGTAGAAGCCATCACTCTTCGCACCGTAGAAGGCCGACACGTGGTCTCTTTTATTCACAAGAACATCCTTTGCCGTTTCGGCATCCCACATGACATTGTGTCAGACAATGGCAGTCATTTCAAGAATGAAAAGATGAAGACATTCTGCTCAAAATTCAAGATCTATCACCATTTTTCCGCTCCATATTATCCTCAAGGGAATGGTCAGGCAGAGGCCACCAACAAGATTTTAATTCGTATCTTGGAGCGAACTGTGGAAACAGGCCGTGACTGGCATGAGAAGATCCACGATGCACTGTGGGCCTATCGGACCACCATTCGAACTCCAACGAATGCTACCCCATCAGAATTTGTCTATGGAACAGAAGTAGTATTGCCGCTACATGTTCAGAAGCCCGCTTTGAAATTTGCTTCACTTTTGCAATTACCTCTTAATCAATACCAGCAGCAGCGACTAGTGCAGCTAGACTTACTCGACGAGAGAAGGCTAAAAGCAGCAGAGCATGCTCAATCCTATCGCCAGAGAGTAGCCAGGCAATATGCGAAATCTATCATCGAAAGAAGATTCAAAGTCAATGATTTAGTACTTCGATCCACAGCTTATCTCAAGCATCGTCTCGGCGGCAAATGGTCGCCAAATTGGGAAGGTCCCTATGTTGTCAAAGAAGCATTACCCCGCAACTCATATCGGCTCATCAATGCCGATGGGGTAGAATTGCCAGATCCTATTAATGCGCGACACTTGAAAAAGATTTATACTTGAAACATTTATTCTTCTCTTGTAATCCTTCCTGTTTCCTTCAAATAATGATCCAACTTTCTTTCCCAGTTACACTGGGGCATTTTAAAATTTTGTTCTGTATACAGGCAGGATAAGCAAAATCCTCATTTCATGCACTCGGGCATTCATATGCATCAATTCATATTCATTTGCATTCAACTGCATTAACAACAATCTGGTCAGTATTGGGATTTCAACAAACAGTCCCATCACGATTCCTAAATGATTCAAAATCGAAAGGTCATCACCAATATTGAACCAAAAACCCAGCTCTTGGAATGGTATTATTTTAAAATCCAGTACTCAAACTGGCACATTTTCAAAATCCCAATTTTTCAGAAAACCGAGTTCCGACTCGGGTTTTTTATTCAAATCATTTTCATTTGTTGATCCGGGTTCCGACTCGAGATCTCTCTATGTATTCAAGCTCAGATTCGAGCTCTTCATTTTCTTTGTTGATCCGGGTTCCGACTCGAGATCTCTTTATTCATTCGAGCTCTAACTCGAGCTCTTTATTTTTTCATTTGTTGATCTGGGTTCCGACTCGAGATCTCTTTATTCATTCGAGCTCAGATTCGAGCTCTTCATTTTCTCTGTTGTTCTGAGTTCCGACTCATGATCTCAATTACCTTACTCGAACCCTGAATCGAGTTCTTCATTTTCTTTTGTTGATCCGGGTTCCGACTCGTGATCTCTGTATTTTATTCGAGCTCTGACTCAAACTCATCATTCTCCTTTATTGATCCAAGACATTTTGACCCTCAGGGTCTGTCAATTGCTCAAATTTGATATTTCGCCCTCCAAATTTCAATTTAAATCTTCAAATCAGGCAATTCTCCAATTCCGACCTTTAGGTCACCCAATTTCCAATTCTCAAGTTCAATTACCAATTTCCAATTTTCGACCTTCGGGTCAATCAATTCTCAATTTCGACCTTCGGGTCACACAATTTCGACCTTTCGGTCAACCAATTCCAAATTTCCGACCTTCGGGTCAATCAATTCTCAAATTCGACCGTTAGGTCATCCAATTTCGACCTTCAGGTCATTCAATTTCCAACAACCAATTTTCCAATTTCCAATTTCGACCTTTGGGTCAATTGGTTGCACTTTTGGAGTGATCTTTTTAAAACAATATTTTTCAATGAAAACATGGGAAAGTCGTCAACCAAAGATACAAAACCGACTTTCCACCGAAGTGGCAAGTACGGGTCGAATCCACAGGGAACAGGATAATTCTGAAATATTTCCAAAATAACACTTTATTAATAAAAACAAAGTTTACAATCTATGTCAATGCTTACAAGTTACATTAAATAACATTCTAACTATGAAAATAAACTACAATAGGCGGCTAAGTCTTCAGCAGGTCTCCAGGGGCATTTATGTCTTTTCACATCAAGTGCAGTCGCATAGTATAATTGAATTACACCTGTGAACCTGTTCTAACTTAACAACCTACACAATAAAAACACAAAATCAGTAACTAAATCAAGAATTAATCTAAATTACATCTACAACTAATTCTATACTATTTCTAAATTAAACTACAGTTAATTTAAATATCTAAAACTAAAATTATACTAACTAAGTAAACTAACTCAACTAAATAACTCTGAGTACTCTAAATACTGTTAATATACTAACTACAAAGTTAGAAAACAGTAAAACTTCACGAAATCTCACAAATAGTTAAAAGACTGTTTTGTCCCTAAAGAAGGCAAAAATGGATTCTGACAGCTTTTCACAAAATGACTGTTTGAGGGGTCAAACGAATTCCAAAATTAGTCAAATCACTTCTATTCTGTAAAAGACAGATCCAAGAATCTGGCACACTTTACAGAAGTGAAAAATACATTCTGGATCTCCAGAACGAAGCGTTTCAAAATCAGGATAATTTGGGAGATCGCTGGACCCGAAATTTCAAAATCAGAAAAAGCTGTTTTCATAATACGCTTAAAAACCAGACCAAATCAACTCGGATCGATCTGAAATTTGGTATGAAGACAGTTAACACACCAATGTGGAGAATAGAAAAATAATATTTAGAAAATTCACGAAAAATCCACATGAACTAGCTAGTGCACGATCGGGTAAAAATTAGGGTTTTGGTTCAGCGCACTATTCATCCCTTTGAATCCATAAATGACATTTGGACATTGAACCACGTACAAAAACAGTCCTAACTGAACCTAACCTACTGTTAAACTACAGCAAAGAATAACAATTAAGTTAAGTTACAAAATATAAGAACTAACCTAACCTAAACTCACTAGCACTCTAAATAAGATATCTAAATTAATCTAAACTCTAATTAAACCTAATGCATAATATCTAATATCACTAACTAACTTAACTATCTATTCTAATATTAATTATACCTACTAAAACAACTACTAACTTACTAACTAACTTAATTAACTATCTAACCTAAATAACAAATCTAACTAAATCTAACATACTCTAGCTAACATGATTACCTAATGAACTAATTAATCTAATGTTAATTCTAACCTAATAAAGCAATTACTAATCTACGGTTAAACTAACTAGGGTTAGATTCTAAATAGGATTAGGGGTTTAACTAAGGCTAGGGTTAGTAGTTAAATACGGTTTATGTTAGCTAGGGTTTAACTATGGTGGACAAGGGTCGGATGGGATAAGGTAGGGGTCGGTTAAGGTTATGGATTTGACTAGGGGGCGACTGGGGTAAGTAGGTCAACTAGCTAAGGTCGGTTAGAACTAACTAGGTTTAACTAGGGGTAAGGTTATATGGCTAACTAGGTTTAGTTAAGGGTTAACTAGGGTCTAATAAGTAGGTCGGTTTGGGTTAATTAGGTTTGACTAACTACTAGGGTTAACTAATTAGAACTACTAACTAACTAAGGTTTGTTCTAACTAGGGTTAGGTTGACTAAGGCATTTGGGTTTTAACTAAGGGTAGGGTTAGTAATTAACTATGGTTAGTTAGGATAACTAATTACCTACAATTAACAATTAATAAATTAAATTAACTACATATGTTATACACTAACTAGGATTAGTAGGGGGCGGTTTTAAGAGATGGGGCTTTACATTACACGCCACCCTAAAATCATTAATTACACTAATAACTAAATGTTATTTCCTAAAACACTAATGTAAATCTAATTTAAATCCTAACTTAAATGTAACCTAAAACTAGAAACTACCTAAATAAGTATACACGAATTTAGAAAATCTACTTTAATGCTACATTACTAATTTAATTAACACCTAATTAATGCTAATTCAAATAACGAAAATAGTAAAGAGGGCTAATGAATTTGAGACACACGATTTTGGTAGGGGCCAACTTCTCTCATTATTGCCTTAATTGCTCTTAGGGAAAGACTCATCTTCAAACACCGTCCAGCTATTTACATCCACACGTTTTTCCATATTTGCATTAAAAGCTATTGAACCCCTTTTTGAAAACCTTCCCAACTTACACTACACGATTTTGGCTAACTCTTGAAAGAAGAGATAACATTTAACTTCTTGCCAAAATCGAGTAAACTATTTTGGAACTCTTTTGAGAATTAAGCATTAAATCCTCTTTTTGAAAACATTCCCAAAGCATCCCACACGATTTTTGGAAGGCTTTAAATGAGTATTTATAAGTTCAAAACTTCCCAAAATTCGTGTAAATGCTTTTGGAAGGACCTTTGGAATTCCAAAGGATTTCCAAAAGTCGTGTAACCCTCATGAAAAGGCCCTTTGGAATTCCAAAGGGTTTCCAACTTTGAAATTATAACTCATTTATGATTGGGTTGGAAAAGGTAATCTTCTTAAGTGCTATCCACGAATTGGGAATAGGTGTCTTCATACCAAAATCGAATTCTCAATTTAAAGACCACATTGCCCTTCTATCTACAAAGAAGAATTGAATTACTTGGCTAAACTAGACTACCCTTAGCTAAATTAATAAATTTACAATTAAAGCAAAGACTATACCTACCTAAATCACGAATTGCAAAATCAATCTAATTAAATACTACACCAAAATCGAATTTCATAATATAATCCCAAAAATAACTAAAACTAATACATTGAATCTAGACATAATACTAATTAGAATTTCCTAAAACATAATAACTTATCAAATGGACTTTATTACCTTGCTGGACCTCTAATGGCTGCCAACCTACAATTGGAGAAGACGACTACACTAAAACTCGACCTAGCTAAAGCAAATATCACATGAGTAAAATGAAATTATCTAAATCTAAATATCCTACATGTTCTAAGGTACACATTAACATATCTTACTTCACTACAGAAATCAAAAACTGAATATAGTTAACTAAAATTCTACATGAATCTATGAAATAACATTAAGCTAAATCCACACAAAAACTAAACATACTATTGCACGAAATCTACAAAGAACACATAATTCGACTAAAGAACTAAAGACACAGATCTAATCAACTATTTAATCACAATACACTACATTATCACACGATTATACATGACTATTTAATCTATGCAACACTAACATAATATCATTAACATGCTCAAAATTAAACTACACAAAACAGAAAATGCTAGAACAAGAACCTATGCAAGCGACTTCCTAAATCTAAAACATAAAATTCAGAAATGAAATCTACCACATGATTGAAACTAAATCGAAACAGTAACTACAAACACCTTAAACGAATTTATCAAAAGACAATTACTATAAACATTACAACCGGCTGGACATTCTATCTTAAAAAATCAGAAAAACAAGACTCGACACTTATTTTTATCAACATCTAAAAACGTCAAAAACAAGAACTGACCTATACACGGTTTCTAACATATTAGGTTCAACTAAAACGAAGTACATGAGGATAGGAACTACTGAAAGAACGCAGACACTAAAGAAAATCAATTTCTAAGCACACACGCACACCCAATAGCATCTAAAAACTCCAACGTTGGATGAAAAAGATACTTTTCACTAACACAAAACCTAAACACACTACGTGCTGGCTTTTGCACGAACAAAATCTATACTAAGGCTGACAAAATACAGAAAACGCACACACATAACTCACACACATTCTAGGTTTTAGCTAGAAGAGAAGATAGAAGAAGACCTACCACTTGGGCCGATCCGAAGAATGGGGGGATGAAGAGAAGAGCGGACTTTGCTTGACTCCATGCCACGAGGAACCTCGTTGATGCTGTCTAACATCTCTTTGCTGTACTTTTGCAGGGATCCACAGGTGGTGGTGTTCCGGGAAGAGGAAGAAGAAGAAGAAGTGGTGAAGATGCGTAGAGGGCCGTACGGGGGTAGAGACGACCGGCCATGGAGAAGTAGACTGCACCCCTACCACGGCTAGAACACTCCAATGTTGCAAATACCTGCAAAAGACAACCTCAATGATTAGTTTCAGCAGGGGGAGAAGAAAGACAAGATGTGAAAAGAAAAGAATGGAAGAAGAGGGTGGCGTCTCCATTGAAGATGGCCTCCATGGATGAGGAAGAAGGTGGATGAGAGGGGCGGCTAGGGAGAAGGTGGATGAGTTAGAATCGTGCCCCTAGGGCACGAAAATCAAGACAAAGACAGATGGAATGGGCGCCCCCTCTCCATTTTGACGATTTTGGTTCTTTTGGCCATTTTACAAAAACAGGTTTAAAAATAAAATATTTACTGGGCGCCTCTTTCAGCAGGGGGTTTTTAGAAAATGTTTTTACAAAACTTAAGTGGGCTGGAGTTGGGTTAAATCCATGTAATTTGGTCCAGATCCAAAGTCCAAATGGGCGTCTGGATCCAAATCTCTCAAATCGGATCTGATATTTGACCCGTTACACTGTAAATGTCATAATTTCTTCAAATTAACTCCGATTTTGATGAAATTCGAACCAGAGCTCCCTAACATCATTATGCACCTAAGTGTATGCTTTAAATCTATAGATGATGCATTTATGCAGTGAAAATGTATTAATAAAACATGATATTTATGCATCATCATCAATCAATCTCAATATCCAATTTCAATCATTTTCTCTTGCGAGAGACCCTTTTTAGGGAGAGTTCGAGGGAGCTCGTTCTTTTCGCATGCTATCCAACTCGTTCACTTAGCCCCTTTTCAGGGAGAGTTTGAAGGGACTCGCGTCTTTGTGAACCGTTTGCAAAACAATTTCCAATTTCACACGAGGAACCCTTTCAAGGGGAGAGGCTCGACGGAGACTCGCTTTTCTTGTGACCCCCCAATTTCATACTAGGCCATTTTCGTCATGAAAGACCCTCTTTGCAGGGAGAGTGTGATGGATTCGTTCCTTTCATGACCCAATTTTCAGATCTCACTATTATCGGCCCCCTTTCCATAAGAGAAGCCTAATATTAGGGAGCTTTGACGAAAGCTCAATTTCTCTTCGAAAGTCCGTTTTGCAAACACCTCCTCTTCAGGGAAGAGAGGAGTATTTCCCAATTCCCATTCAGGTAAGGGCTAAGCCTGAGTCTCTCTTTTTGGGGAAAAAGAGAGGAGAATCTTCGTCACGGATGTGTTGAGCCGGATTTCAAATACTCATTTTCACCAAGGATTTCAAGAAAGTTTTATCAATTTGTCAATCAATTAATTGTTGATTTCAGAATCTTTATTGCACAAACCTTTATCTCAATTTACCTTTAGCATTACTCCCAAAAGAGTGAAGCTTTTGCGAAAAGAGATTCAAACTTCAAACTCTTTCTATTGGCCAACCAAAAGGATGAAGGATAAGTCCTCGATATGGCCAGAAAAGAAGATTCAATGTTATTGAAAAGTCGTAGGTGATCGATATTGATCGCAGTCAATGGCGCATCTTTAAAGGCTATTCTTGTAAAGACGAGGCAGTGGAAATATCCTGAGTGCTAGAAAAGAGAGCATTTACCCAAGCCCTGTTTCCTCAAAATCACCTAAGCTGCAATTAAATATCCGCAAAAGGGATCTCTCACCTGTCGTCAAGATGAAGGCGAATTAGGCGAGTAGACCCCCGGGGCCAAAGAAGATTCGAAACATCACCAAGATGACGGAGTTTGTGACGGATCCTTCCAGGGAAAGTCCAAAGCACTGTCGAGATGAAGGCAGATGCGATGAACCTCTCGACAATCCCTAAAAGATATTTAATTTCAGCTATCACCCAAAGATCTCCAAACCCATCGTCCATGAAGGATCAAAACATCTCCAAGATGAAGGAGTTTGTGACGTACCCTTCCCAAAAGAGAGAAAGAGAGGAAAAAGAAAGGGAGAAAAAGTAAGAGCATCTCCAAAATGAAGGAGAATATAGCCAAAAAACTCAAAGAGAGCCAAAAGAGTGCAGAAAGACTATCATGAGAGAAGCTCTCAGGATATCAAACTGCCAGATCTATCAAGAATCCTCTTTAACTTTGTGAAACTCTCTTATCAATACTCTTTCATCAATTACTTTCATAATATCAAATTCTCTTTCCTGCTCATATCAAGGAAATTGATAGCTTCCTCGAAGAAGGTCAATTGCGAGCAATTTGGATTTCAAGTCTCGATTCTACGAAGTGAACCTTATTTGGAGGTAATGCTTTGGGTAGAAAATAAGGAATATCTTTGCAACAACATGCAACATTTTCAAAAATTTTGAATCAACAACAAAATTTCCAACATTTTGACAATATTTTCTAGCTATCTTGACATGAAGTGAGAACTTGATGTTCGTTTTCGATGCATCCTCACACCAATTTTAAATCCTTCTTAAGGACTTGATTCCTTCCCTTCTTCGAGAGCATGGACTCTCAGATTGCACACTTCCCTGTGTCCCCACTATCCCACCATAGACAGTCCCATTTCGGTTCGAGGTCGAACCACCAATCATTTTCTCGCAAAAGGCAATTTCAAAAGCTATTTAGTCTCAGCAATGAGACGCCCAAAAATCAATCCCTTTTCAAGCTTTAGGGACCCCATTTTCCTTCCTTTTGCAAAAACCCTTGTCGGATTTATTGTGCAAAATCCGAGGGTTCCATCATGGTCTC
Organism: Nuphar pumila; assembly: GCF_984573655.1. Classification (NCBI taxonomy): domain Eukaryota; kingdom Viridiplantae; phylum Streptophyta; class Magnoliopsida; order Nymphaeales; family Nymphaeaceae; genus Nuphar; species Nuphar pumila. The sequence goes on from NC_143259.1 coordinate 87,371,488, forward strand.
TTCTTTCGAGGATTCCATCCATTTTCCGCCCGATCAGGTTAAGGGTATAAACCTGAGCATCATTCAAAGAGGTATTTCATTTTCCGCCTGATCAGGATAAGGGTACAAACCTGAGCCTCATTCAAAGAGGTATTCCATTTTCCGCCCGATCAGGATAAGGGTATAAACCTGAGCCTCATTCAAAGAGGTACTTCATTTTCTGCCCGATCAGGATAAGGGTACAAACCTGAGTCTCATGATTATGAGATATTCCATCCCCAATCAGGTCAAGGGTCAAAACCTGAGCTTTGTTTCATGCGAGGTATTTTTGTCCCATCCAGGTCAAGGGCATAAACCTGAATTTCACTCTCACAGAGTGAGTCTTTTCTCTTCATTCTTCGCTTCATATCTACCATCTTCCTCAGGCTAATTTCCTCACACCCAGTCAGATCCTTCTAACTGGGGCATTTTTTTATATAGCCCAAATTTGGTGTATTTTTCTTTGCCACTAAGCTCGGCCACAAGCCGGCTTAGTAGCAAAAAGGGGCATCTGTAAACACCCCAAATTTTCACTCACCTCCCTGATATTTTCACCAAACATCATCATCCAGCCTTTGAAATCGCCGGAGGGCAAAATGGTCATTTTCTGAGCTCAGACCTGGCAAAAGTCCAAATTTCATCTAGAGCTCTCAAAATTTCTCTATTTTTAGCTCAGATGTTCAAAATTTTATTCCTGACAATTGAGAGGCATCTCCAAGTCTTGGTTCGGGATTACATTTCATAAGACATGGCATTACATATCATTGCATGAGCATTTCATATCACTGCACTGCACAACATGTCATTTCGAGGTCCAGAACTCTTGATTTCAAAATTTTCAATCCAGATTAGAATTTTAACCCTTTTCAAAATTGATTTCAAAACCCTGGGTCTTCAAAATTATCAATTCTTCCCATTTTACCCCCAGGACTCTGAATTTCAAAATATTTTCTCAGGAAAACGATCTGGATAGTTTTCAATATGGATTTCATCCACTTCACCTCAGATTTTGCCCTTTTGACAATTTCAAATATCTTCCTTTTACAAAATTGCCCTACAGGGGCCAACTCTTTTCAAAATTCCTGTTTTACCAATTAGTCCAGATTTTATGAAAATTCCAAAAAGAAGTTGTTGTTTTATCCTTATTTCACTAAAGAAGCAATGTGGGACCCACACTAAGATGGTGTCACACAAGCTTTTCTTTTGAAAATTTGAATTTTGAAAAACCTAAAAATATAGGAGCCTTGTCCCCTGGATTGGTGCCACTTGTCTTTTCTCTCTCCTCCCATTTCCATGCCAAGTGTCAGTGTGGGGCTACCTTAAGAAGCCGCCACATGTCATCTCATTTATCTGCCATGTGTCAGTATCCTATCAGGCGCCACGTGTCATTTCAAAGAACACCAGAAGATGCCAAGTGTCATAGGTTGTCCTGTCTAGAAAAAGTGGAGTTTGTCTCCTCTGAGGTGGCGCCACTTGAAGTGTGTCTCCTGCAGGGGACACGTGTCAACCTCTCCCTCTTTCTAGAAAAGTAGAGGACACATGTCTTCTCCCTACTTTTCTCAGAAAAGTAGAGGACACATGTCACTCTTGGCATCCATCAGAAAAGCAACCATTCAAAAATTCAAACAAGGCCTAGGTGGCGCAAATCCTGAGCTCTGATTTTCCAGATGGCCTAGGAGGGCGCCACATGTCCCTTGCCTATCCCTCCTGCCACATGGCATTGTAGGAGCCACCCTGAGGTGGCGCCACATGTCCACCCCCCATTACTCCAGGGCCAACCTCCATTTAAAATTCAAATCCCCCATGAGGTGGCGCCATCTGAAGAACCTCCTCCAGCAGGCTGACACTTGTCAAGTATGGAACCATCCTGAACTGCCACATGTCCAGATCTCCTTTCCTGCAGAAAAAGCAAAATTTCAAACATTTGAACTCCCCAGAGGTGGCGCCACTTGGCATGCCCCTACTATTCCAACTTTACACCTCAGAACACCTTTTGAGGTGGCGCCATTCCAGAACTCCATTTGGCTCCATTTTGTATTTATTTTATTTCTTTTAATAAAAATAGCCCTTTTGAGGTGGCGCCACCTGAGAACTCCCTACAAAAGGTGAGTTTGAATTTTAAATTCCAAGAGAGCACCCTCTGAGGTGGCGCCATCTGGGAGCTTCCTGCAGAGAAAATTAAGCAAACCAAATTTTGAAAAATTTCAAATCCTGCTGAGGTGTCTCACCCACAAAAATCTTTTTTTTTATTTTCTCAAAAATCAAAATAGCACCCCTGGGATGGCGCCACATGGAGGGCTCAGATTGAGCCTGTTTGAAATTCAAAATTTTCAGAAAATCTATAAAAACAAGGCTCCACGCCCAGCATAGGGGAGACCATTTTGTGAACTTGAAAATTCGACCTAGCCTTCCTAAAAATCTGATTTTGAACTTTGGAAATCGCGCCCGCTTTGGCTCATTGGAGAAGGTGGAGTAGAGTTCGTGCAATGGCTATTTCGATTCAAGCATAGGTCAATTTTGGTGAACCATCCGAAGCCCGGAGTGAAGGACGAAGGAAGCTCGTGATAGCCGCCCTTTCAAGAGCTTCTATGCTGCGTAACGAAGTAAGGTACACTTCTTTTCCCCTTGATTTGGTGCCATAATTCGATTCGGGAGTCGTTTGAAGAAAGAGCTCATCCGAGAGATGGATTGAGCTATTCTCATAAAACGACATATATAAAAATATTTAATTATGCTTCCTTGATTATTTTTAGCATTCATGCATTTAGCTAGGTTTAATTTGCATTTTATTTCATTTATTCAGCACATTTCATGAATTAATTAGGATTAATTTAGCATTTATTTCATTCTGCTCATTTTCAGTAGGTCTCTATTTTTGTCAGTCAGTCCACACGTCATTTCATGCATTTACTTTTTATTAAAAATCTCCAAAAAATCACAGAATGCGGCCTTAGGTGTTCCTAAAATTGTGCAAAAAATTCGGAAGCATTTGAATTTGTTTACTGCGGTAAACATTCAAAATGGCAAGTCGGGTTTTGTTACCCGGGAGGCATTTTGAAAATATTTTGCCGACTTGTAAAATCGAGATATCCCTTATTGATATCCGATTCTTGATCCGAAAGCTGTTATGAACGCGAGAGAATGTCTAGTTTTTAACATGATTTTATCCGATTTTTCGGATTTTTTTTATGTCTGACAAAAATCTGAGAGTTTGGGACACGTGTCAGAGCCTGAATTGGGCCTCTGATATTTTTGATCGACTTAGGTCGATGGTTTCTCTTTGTGTGTTGCTCCAAATCCAAAACTGTAAAAATAGAAAGTTGTTTACGAGGTGTCCTCTGTTTGCATCTGAAAGCCTGTGATTTGTAGAACAGTGTTGATACTGTCTTCGGATTTTTCTTGTCAGTCCCCTGTTTGGTCATATTGGTCTGTTCTGTCAATTTAGGAACACCAATTTATATTTTTATCCATGTTTCTGTTGATCAAATGCCGGCGTCATAAACATAAAAGTTGTTCATGTAGTTGTCGTGAGTAGCTCTGATTAATTTCATAAATTTCCATGGCTGTTTTATATTTTTTTGGCATTTTACATCAGATTAGGGTGATTTTTACCTCTGTCAGGATTAAATCTCTGTTATTGAACTCACCATGGCTCAAATCCTGAGGCTGTAAAAATCAAAAATGTTTCATTTCGGGTCCTTTGACAGTATGCAAAATATCAGAAGTTTTCATGGTGTAAATCTTGCATTATCATATCAAGCATTGCATTTGGTTCTGATCCATAGGCAAAATCCACCATTTTAGGACTTTCTTTAAATTTTAGCATTTAAATCATATCATTTCGTGATTTTTAGCATTCTAGGCTGTTTATCAGAGTAAGTAGATGCTTCATACCGAATTTGGTGCAATTTGGAATCCATTTGAGGTTCAGATTAGCCATAATACCAAAACAGGGTCCCGCAGGACCCGGATCCAAGTGAAAAACAAGCGAAATTCGTTATTTTGGATAAATTACAAAATGCCAAATTCTTATTTTACAGTCTTAATGTGTTTAGCAGCATACCATCATGTATCTTACTGCATTTCATCATCATTTGATTCAATTTGAATTTCAAAATCTCAATTTTACCAAGTTTTCCTTAAAAAAAAACCCTGATTTTAAAGGTATAACTTTATAATTAGGTGTATTTTGGTCATTTTAACCCCAATTCCGAATTTCAAACTATTTTCCATCGAATTTCCTGCATTTACATCATTTCAAATATCAAGGAAGCATGAGATTAGGGTTTATATCCAATTAAATCCAATAATTTCAGAATATTATTGGAAAATCTTGAAAAAACCCACATATTTGAGCTAACCTTATTTCAAGCTTGGCAGGGATATTCAAAAGAAGGAGCTGAAGTCTTCAAGTTGCTTTTATTTCATTTACTTAGTGATGTAATAATGTAAATTTTGGAATAAGATTTTAATTTTCTGCTTAGACTAGGATGCATATCATATAGTTTGAATTCATGCAATATCCTGCTTATATGATTCATGCATTTTATTTCAAAAGCACTATGGATGTACACGAATGGCACGTGCACCAACTCTTAGGGAGTTGATGGACTCGGTGGGATCCATATTTACGGCCCTAGTCGGAATATGGACGAGACCCAGATCCATCATCTTTCTACTAGTCACATTGAGCCTACACTCTTAGGCTATCTTGAAAATGTACATCATATTTCTAAATTTTTTCAAAATCTTGTGTATTAAATCAATTAAACTCTGAACATATTCATGGCCACAGTCAAGATATGTGAAGGATTTATTTTGACTTAATGCACATTTTCCAACAAATTTCTTAGAAAACCTTTCAAAGTGCATTCTTTCATTCATATCATTTGCATCATGAAATCATTGGTTTTCTTAAGAAAATTTCATTCTCAAGAAATCGATTTCTCAAGAAACTCTAAGAATCTTTCAAAATCGGTTTTCTCAAGTCAAGCTTTTCCACAGTTTTCCATGGGAAAAGGTCATTTTCCCAAGATTTTCAAGAGAAGTCTCTCACCTTTCTCCAAGATTCAAAATCGATTTCCAAGTATTTTCAAAGGTAAAATTCCCAGGATTTCGATTCCCCAAGTTTTGAATTTCCTTCTCCAATGAGTTTTCCTATAAATTTTCCATCATTTTCCTAAGAAAACTCTTAAAGTCCAAGTTTTCCTAAGAAGTGTTTCCCTTTTCAAAGGTTCACCTTTTTTCTCAAGAATCACTTCTATTTTCCCAAGACTTTCAACCATTCATGATTTTCTCACAACTTTATGAACTTTCCCGAGATTTCAAATCTTTTTCATCTGAGTTTCCTGAGAAATTGACTTTCAGCTTTTTCCTGAGATATTCTTTCCAACTCCAAATGTTTTCTAAGCATACATCATGTTTTCCAACTTGCATTTTCCAAAATCTCATAGCACACGCCTGAATTCTCTGTGCATTTAGGATAGAACACGATTTTGATGATTTAACTAAGTCAAGCACAATTTTGGTCCTTGGTTCGATTACCCCTGTTAAAGGTGGCAGGAACGGTTGAACCTCGTACCGACAGGTCGAGCCCCATCCCATGGATTTTCCCGCAATTTTCAAAATGGAGGCGAGTATTTCAAAACAATTTCCAAAATCCGGTCAAGTTTGAAGCGCGAAAGCGTTTCTCTCTTTTTCTCTTCCGCGAGGAAGGGAAGACGAGGGAAAAATTTCGCGACGAGAACATTTTCCCTTCTCTATTGAGAGAAGTAGACCTCTGAGGAAGAGGGTGTTGTACTATTTATCCCGTAACGCGGATTTTATAGTGAAAGGCTTAAGTGTTTTACTTGGGGACTGGATGTATGTCAGTAACTTGACCGAACCAGTATAAATCTTGTGTTTATTGTGTTGTGCCTTAGTCTTTAATTTTTATTTTATCGATCTATATCGTATTTCACTATTCACCCCCCCCCCTCTAGTGGAATTTCAACAACAAATGGAGTTGTGGTGGCAATGGAGAGCTGAAGTACCGGCTGAAGGAAGAAGATGCTGGAGGTGGCGCTGGTTGGCAGAGATGCTTCAAAAAGGGAGGCTGGAGTTGTGGTTGTTGAAGGTTAGTATGGCTACTTCAAAGAAGGTTGAAGGTGGTCTGGTTGGAGTTTCTATTGAAGATGGCGATGAAGGATGGACCTACTGGACCGATGGAGGTTGCTGTGGTGGAAAGGTTGCAGCACAGTTGGTTGTTGCCTTGGTAGAAGGAAGCTGGAAGGTTGAAGGTATTGTTGTGCTACCGAGGAGGTGGTCAGTTGCCTTGGTGGAGATGGTTGGAAGTCCCCTTGCAGTGGCTGGAAGTCCCCTTTGTGGTGCCTGGAATGGGGAGGAGTTGCAACCAAGAAGGCTTGGTTGGAGAGGGTCTGCAACAGTGATTGGTGAAGGGAGAACCAGGGAGTGAGAGGAGAGAGAGAGGGTTGTCAAAGGGAGAGAGGGAGTAATGCTCAGTCGTGTGGGTGTTGGGTTGATGACTTCTATATTGACCTATCTGGGTTGGAACCCACACGAGGGGGGTTGTCTGAGAATGGATGAGGAAAATTTGGGGTGTTTACACTTTGCTAATCACTAAGCATATGTTAAAATTTCAACAAGTATGAACAAAGCACTAGATTTTAGTGTAATCTTATGGTAGATATGAACAAAAAAATTTTAAAAATATAAAGGCTAAAAAATGCAAGCTGCAGAATCTCAATTGGTGAAGTAAAAGAAGCCTAATATGTACAATCAGGTAGTCATTATTGCAACTGATGCTACAACATAGCAGAATGCTTATGGTATGTCTCACTGATTCACTATTTCAACAACAAATGAATAAGTGGATCGAACAAGTGAACCAGTGAATCCAGTAAAAACATTAAGGAGGATTGTGACACTAATGTAAAGAGAAGGGGAAGAATGAATAACGTGAGGCAAAAGAGAATGTGGAAAGTGAAAACATCAGGTTGATGGTACTGTTGAAGCTAAAGTGCAATAGATGGGCATAACCTATGAAAAATTCATAGATACATAATCTGATAATGACCTGGAAATCAAATTGTTATGACCATGTCGAAGGCCTTGAAGGCTTTAACCCTTTTCGTCCATTAGATGCAATGCATGAATAACCAAGAAAACAGGGCCCATTCAATACCCTACTTATTTTCTTCAAGCACTACTAACCGAAAAAATTAAAAGAGAGGATATAAATCTTCGTTGCTTATATAATTGAAGCTTGCCCAGAATAATATCGAGGAAGAATTTAATGCAAACAGGAATTTGAATGAAACAAAGAATAAAAAAGAAATCAGTTATAAGAAATCCAAATAAAAATCGAATATAACAGGAAACAGAAATGAAGAATCGCAATCAGATGCACCTACGATGCTACGACAGAGATGGAGTTGAAACAAGCAATTGAAATGAATATCAGATAGCAGCAAATGAAAATTCATAAAAATAAGAAGGTGGATCGGCAAATTAGATGCTGCATTTGACTTGAAATTACAGAAAAACATACAAAACTGTAATGCTAGAAACGAAGTGTAACACCCCAAAATTTCAAACTTGCGAACCTTTCAGAAAATAGGCAAGAGATTAGAAAAAACCTCTTTCCTTTCAGAGTTTGTTTATGAAATCAGCGGAAGACTATTCTTTTGTTGAATTTAGAAAGGCAAGCTGACAACTTTGGGCACGTTAGCTAAAAAAACCAAAAAGTACAAAATTCGGATATCCAAAGAAAAACTTGTGACAAAGCCCAAAAACGTCCAGGATGCGAGATAAGAGCAGGAAAAAGGAAATCTTGAAGCCATCTTGCCATTGCGTTATCGCCCGTGGCGTACCTAATCATCACCTGTACCCATAGAATGAGTTAGTTTCACGAAAAACTAGTAGGTGCACGAGAGAGACTACAGGAAACTGAATTAAGTACATTTAATTCAGCATGCTAAATAGTTTAAACAGATCAGCAGTTAAACAGGTAAGCCATATCAAAACAAGTAAGCAGTTCAAAGCAAGTAAACAGTTTAAAGCAAGTAAGTAGTGCAATTGTCAAATGCAGCATGACGATTCATTTGATCATAAGTTGTGAACTACCACGCAACAAGCTTATTTTCGTTCCTTGAATGGGGTCTCTGTATTCAATCATTGTCACGTCATCGTTTGTCGCTCTCACTATTTCTAACAAACTCTTTATCCTGAACAACCTTAATTTATTCTCATCTCTTAAGGCCTTACGCGTCCAACTGTCACCTGTTATGACTCAATTAAGGCACCATACTTTCTCAGAAAAACCCACCCTTTTATAGAATGTCCAAAACATAATCTAAAATCAATAAAGATCTGATTCTCACATCTGAGTCTTACATGAAATCATGCTAAAACAGAAAGCCAAATCTATAGATTCGTAACTGGCTATTTCAATCAATCTCAAAAGATCATCACAGCTCACTATAACTTTTTATGGTAATCAAAAATCACAAGTTCCACGTCGGATCGCTTCGTTTGGAAAATGTATGACCTCACAAGGAATTACCGTCCTAGATAGTATACCTGGTCTTGGACAATACACTTCCTCACAGGAGTTCACCGTCTTTGCGGCTACCCGCTCTTGAACAGTGTACATCCTTACAGAGAATCTACCACTCTAGCCGATTACCAGATCTTGATCATACATACCCTCATAAAGAATCTTTTGGAAACCCAGTCCTCAACAAATGTCATATCCAATAAAAATTATTATGATACACGCATCAACACAAATGACCGCTCTCAGGGTCGATAGTCACTTATAATTAACAAGATCAACGTCGGATCACCTGTTCTGAGAAATGGATAACCTCACAAGGAATCATCGCCCTAGATGGTATACCTGGTCTTGGACAATACACTTCCTTATAGGAGTTCACCATCTTTGCAGCTACCCGCTCTTGGACAGTGTAGATCCTCACAGAGAATCTATCACTCTAGCCGGTTACCAGATCTTGATCATACATACCCTCGCAAATAATCCTTTGGAGATCAGGTCCTCAACAGATATCATACTTAGTGATACATGCATCAATACAATCGACTGCTATGAACAATTGACTGCTCTTGGGATCAGTAACCACCAATATGGGCACAAGCATGAATATCAGCAATATGCATTGTATCACATGGTAAAACAAATCACAAGATCACACATTCCTCTAATAAGGTTCCATGAACCATGAACATTTATCGCATGATTTTAACATTTCTTATCATGTGGCATTTCAATCACATCATACAAAATCATATAATACTACGCATTGTATCATTGTCACCAGGAACATTGCATTCCTCAAATAGGACCTCAAAGCATGCATAAACAAAGTATGAGTTCTATACACATGAGAACACGCAGATTACATAATATGAATCAACTAAACATCAATATATGTAACTCTTACGTAGTTCAATAAATTTACATAGGATTCAAGTTATATGTGCAAATATTCAAATCATTGCATTATCATATGCATTCAATATTCTTATCTCAAAGCACATCACATTCAACCTTTCTAGCGTGTAACTCACGCACAGATCTTCAAGACATTTCAATCAAATTCAAGATACTTATCAATCATGTTATACAGGTATGCTATATTCACTTAGGCAATCATAACGTAATTCTCTGCAATAAAACTGTGTAGGCGTGATGTGTTATTCACCTAAATAGTCTAAATTAATCATTTGTCGGTGTGACATGTCATCCACCTATATGCTAACATAAGCATCATAATCATAAAAAACTTGGGGACACACAAAGTCATACATAATTTCATCGATAAGGTTTTACTTGACAAAAAATACGTAACCAAATCACATGAAAGTCTTATCACCCATCAACCAGTGTTAACAAACTTTATGTTTCGATATTACTGGCTTGCGGGTATGCGCAGACAAAATGTAGAAACAACTAAGACTAGTTTGGGCATCTGTTATTTTATGTATTTTCAATAACCCGAATAGCTACTTGAGTCTGCTCCTAAGGGGACAACATTAACCGAGAGAGGATTCCCCAAAGGCAAGTACTTGGTAACGGATGCATCCAACTTTTGCAGAAGTCCATGGGATCTACCACCTAGGATAATGTTTGGTAGTCCCTTCCCCTAACTCCAATGACTGAGGAGGCCAGATCTTTGCCTATGGGGTGGTTGTTAACAACCTATCCATTGGAGTTTTGTATCGCTCTGTCCTCTCTCTTGACAAACAATAAGTGAATGGGTGCATTAGGTGTTGCTTAACTAACGACTCATTTTATGTTGTCATCTTTCAACCACTCGAGCATCTAGCCTGTGAAGGCGATCAGTCACCATTTTATATGATTACAACATTGTGCATTTAGCACTATTTGAGGTTGCACGACTGTCTCATCCGATCATCGCAGTACTAGCGTGTAGTGCACGTCTATAAGTACTCTAGGATGAAAGGGGTGTAGTTTCTCAATAGGAACCTCAACAAAAGTGATTCACAAAGATGTAATGTTTCTCAAACTTTACTTTTGACATTCTTTATTTTTTAAAACAACCAATTGCTTATGCCAACATTTGGCATGCAATCTTCTAGAATCTCGTCCACTATCGGGGTATCTACACGCCTCGCATGACTTGATACCGGCCTCGATAGACGGAATACGGGTTTCTCAATGAAACCCTACTAAGAAGCTTGCTCAAGCCTCAATTCGGGGTTACCAGAGATATATCGGATATAAGAATAGAATCAGCCAATCATATCCTTCCAAATACTTCGATTTGGGCAGTCTTTGATGCTTTTGCGCAGCTCCCTAAATTCTCAAGTCTACTATGCAGGACTGCTCCAGGATCCCTCTCCTTAGACGAGAATGTATCGCTAGCTCCCGACTCAACTCTTGTCACAAGAGGGAGAGTGGTAAATTCCTCTTGCATTCTCCATGAGGATACCTTTATAGCAAATGCAATGAGCGAAAACCTGAGCGTCATCTGCAATAGCAAGGTAGTAACAAAACATTTGCAAAAGCAAAAGCCTGGGTGCAAAGCACGACGACAAAGTAAAGACATGACAGAAAGTAAAGGACAAGGATCACGAAACTGCCTCCTTGAGTTAAATGCATACTCGTATAAATATATATTTATTTAATTATCTTTTTTAGTTAATTGAACTCAATTCAATTGTCTAAGTCCTCCGTGTAATCATCCCCTACCTTAGAGAGTTGCAAACTTATTGGCGCCTGTGGGTGTAAATGATTGATGGCTCGGGTCATAGAGCACGAGCATGATCTGTCGTACGAGCTGCAATGCTTAGAATGTTAGTAATATGCCATAATATAAACAAAAAATGGGTCTTGTAAGACCTGCAGTGGTATCGGATCCCAAATATGAGGGTAGGCAGGGAGCTCAGCTCCCTCCAGAAGAGGGACAGAGGCAGCAAGGCAGCTTAGGGCCTACTAGATGCGGGCGACAAATGGTGGCAGAGGTAGGGAGGCCTGCTCCCAAACATCAGAGATGCAGAGGCAGGGCAGAGGCACTGCACCCTGCCTGCAAGGTTGCAAAAGGCAAGGGCCTCACTCTTGCTGACAAAAAGCCACATAGGCAAGGAGCTCATGCTCCTTGCCTGCCAGGATAGAAAAGGCAGGGGACGGAGCAGAGGCGCCCTGCCGAACCTGCCTCAACAGGAAACAGGACAGGGGGCGCAGCCCCTTGCTGGAAACGAGACAGGCAGGGGCGATGCCCCTGCCGGCAACAAGATCAAGGTAAGGGGCCTTGCTCCGCTCATGCCGAACAACAAAGAGCGCTAGGGGGCACGACCTTCTGCTATTTCTATAAAAAGTACAACGGCGACGGCGGCTCTGACCTGTCCTGCAAGAAGAAACAGAGACAGGGGACGAGCCCCTGTCTGCAAAGCAAAATGTAGGAAAAGAAAAGGAGAGAGGAACAAGGGGCGAAGCCCCTTGTCAACTAGAGGTGACAATAGAGGGCTTCGACCCCTTGTCGACCAAACAAGCAAGAGGCAGGGGAGAGAGACCCCCTGTCGATAGGAGACGACGGCAGGGGACTTCGCTCCCTGGCCGATCGAACCCAAGAGAGAGATGGGAGGGGAGTCCCCCTACCGACGAGCGGTAATGACAGGGGGCTCCACCCCCTGTCGGTTGAACCAAAGAGAGAGGCAAGGGGGAAAATCCCCCTGTCAAAGAGGGTCAGCGGCAGAGGGAGGTGGAGCCCCCTGTCGGCAAAACCAGAGAGATAGGGGGAGCAGAGCCCCCTACCGGCAAAACAAGAGAGACGGGGGGAGCGGATCCCCCTGTCGACAAGGCAAACGGTAGGGGGAGCGGAGCCCCCTGCAGGAAAAACAAGAGAGACAGGGGGAGCAGAGCCCCCTATCGACAAGGCAAACGACAGGGGTTTAACCACTATCGCCCTGCTGGAGGATGAGCGACAGGGGCAAAGCCTCTGCCAGCCAAAGGATCCAAGCGGCAGAGGCGAAGGGGCTTGACCCCTCCCATGAAAACAAAGGACGTAGGGAGGGGTTCTGACCCCTCTCCTGTGTACAAGAAGGAAAGAAAGGCTCGGCCCCTCCCCTATAACAGAGGGCTCAGGGAGGGGCTCAGTCTCTCTCCTGCTAGAAGACCCTAAGCGAGTGAGGGAAGGGCTGCCACCCCCTCCCCCCCCCCCCCAAGTTGCAAACAATAGAAGGAGGAGAAGACGATGAGAGGGCCTCGGCTCCTCCCCCGCCCTAGCAGACTCAGAGCCACCCACGATGGTGGCTCTCGTCCACCATCCGAAAAAAGGAAGGGGGAGAAAGAAAAAGGAGAGTGGGGGGTACCTGGGAACCTGACGTTGGGATTTTGACGAGATGTGATGATGGACGAGGAGTGTCGATGGAGAAGCTGCCGGTACGCAGGGTCGGACGAGAGAGGGGGACAGCAGGGAGGCCGACGACGCTATCGCCGGTGGCTGAGGTTGTCGGATTAATCCTATAGAGAGGGGATAGGGTTATGGCAGGAGGGAAGCAGAAAGAGAGAGAGAGATGGGAGTCAGGGGAGGTTGAGAGACAAGAGAGCAGAGGGGAAAGGGGGGTTTCGAGAACCTCCCCCCCCTTTGCCTCGTTGTCTTTAAAAGACATGAAGGAGGCGGTGCCTCCATTGGGTCCGGGTCGGGTCTGGATCTGACCCGAATCCAAGTTAAAAAAAATGGGTTTCACACAAAGTGTAAATAGAGTAAATAAAAGAACAGATGCTAAACATTAGGTAGTAGGGAATGAAATGCATTACAAATTTGAAAAACAATAAAGAACTATTGGATCTAACACACAATAGCAATAAATAGATATTTACACCTACATAAACTGAAGAAATTCAACCAAAATAAATTATAAAAATAGAAAGCAAATGTTGAAATCGATCATTTTGTTGATATTGCACATTGGTAGATCGATGTTGCTATAATCAACTCGATGCTACCAAGGGTGCTTTAATGGGTCGATAAACAAGAAAACTCAAAGAAAATCAGAAATGACAGAGAGAAAAGGAGTACTTACCGTGGCTGATGCTTCAGGATCGACCTTCTTCAACTAATTTGGGAAAGAAGACCAAGGAATAAAAGAAGAGAAAGAAGGAGAAAAGGAAGAAGGAGAAAAGGAATGGAGCAAAAAAGAAAGAGGAAGAAGGGAATGCGTGAAGCTTGGTGGGGTGAGAGCGGATGTGCGCAGAAGGGGAGGGGTGAAGACAATCATAAGCAATGGAGGGGTGAAGACGATCAGAGAGAGGGAAATGCTAGGGTGAAGAGGCGATGGGAGAAGAGTCGACCCTGTGACTCTATTTTATAACGGAAAGCCGTTAGGGACTTTTCAAAAATGATCCTTTAAGTTTTTAAAATTTTCAAAATAGGGGTTATATTTACAAGGCTTTTCAGAAAAGGGGGTTTAAGCTAATATATTTTTTGAAATCTTTTTTTATATTTTTGAGAGAGATTCTAAAAATAAGAAGGAAATATGATGGATTTTTAGGAAATGGTGTCCAAACGAGGTTTTTGAAATATTTTTGTAAAATATTTGTTTTAAAACTTGAGGTTTTCTACAAAAGAGGATTTTGTGAAAATATAGGATTTAACTTCAGAAAATGGGTTTCAAAGTGGGTCTAGATCTGAGATTTTGAGAGAATATTGAGTTTGAATCTCGAATTGAGATTGAATTCAGATAAAATATCTGAGAAATTACAAAGGATTGATTTTTTTGAAAAATAGAAGATCTGGACTCAAAATCGAATTTAAATATCATATCTGGATCCGAGATTGGGTCAGATATGGAATTTGAATTTGAATTCCAGTGAATCTGAGAAATGAATGAAATTTTGATCAGAAATTGACCCAATTTATTCAGAAAATGGGGGTCAGGGGCAAAAAAGGAATTTTTGAATTTTTTGGAAAATTTGGGGTGTTCATAGTTGATCAAGTCTGTCAATTTCAAAAGAATGGCAGGATTTACCATTTTTAAAAGACATGATGGAGCCCAGACTGACCAAGTCGTCGGCTATTTGATTATACTCTCTTTTGATGTGATGAAGTTGGAATTCTTCGAAATTGTTGATGAGAGCTAAGGCAATCTTTTGGTAGGGGATTAGCTTATGATCCTTCACCTGCCATTCAGCTTTGACCTAACTAACGACAAGCAATGAATCGACAAAGGCATGTACTCTTTTGATGTTGAAATTTTATAGAATTTTAAGGCCTTGTATCAAAGCTTCATACTCGGCCATATTTTGAGTACATTGAAAACCAAGCTTGACAGAGTAAGGGATCATTTTCTTCTCATGTATGACCAGTAGGATTTCAATCCTTATGCCAGCCGTGTTCTTGGAATCATCAAAAAACAAGTTTCAAATTGGGGATTGTTGTATGTTGTAGATATGCTCATCAGGGAAATCATCTTCTGCTTTGACATCTTCTGCTAAAGGAAAATTTGCCAACTGATCTGTGATGGCTTGGCCTTTGATCGACTTTTGAGAAACATACTCTAAGTCATATTGCATTAGAAGGACTTGCCATTTGGCGATCCATCCGCTAAGGAATGGTCGCTAAAGGATATACTTGAGAGGATTGAGTTTTGATAAGAATTTGACTTCAGATGCCAATAAGTAATGTCTCAATTTTTTGCACATCCAAACCAGAGCTAGACAGGTCTTCTCCATCTAAGAATACTTCTTCTCATAATCAACAAAGGTTTTGTTGACATAGTAGATGGCATGTTCTATCAGACTGCCTTCTTTATACTGTGCCAAAAATCTGTCGCAGGCATTTTGATTGACAGAGATGTACAATAGCAGAGGCTTTCCTAATTCTGGCGGCTTTAGAACAAGTGGATTGAGAAGATATTTTTTGATGCGCTCGAATGACTGCTGACATTCTGGCCCCCGTTCAAATTTCACTCATTTCCTTAGTAGATGATTGAATAGTTCGCATATCATTGCCAAATTAGAGATGAACCGATGAATAGACTGAATACGTCCTTGAAGTTTATGCAATTGTTTAAGATTGGTCGGTGGTGGCATATCAATAATGGCTTTTGACTTGGCAGGATCTACCTTTATTCCTCTCTTGCTGATTATAAAACTGAGCAATTTGCCTGACTCTACTTCAAAAACACATTTCTGAGGATTGAGTCTTAACTTGTAGAGGATGAGTCGCTTGAAAACTTGATCAAGAGCATCAATATGATCCTCTTTTTCTTTGGATTTAATCAGGATGTCATCAACATAAGCATCTATGATCTTGTGCATCTGGTCATGAAAAATGGTTGTCATTGCCCTTTGATAAGTTGCCCTAGCATTTTTAAGCCCAAAGAGCATGACCGTGTAACAAAAAGTGCCCCACAGTGTAGTGAAAGAAGTTTTTGCTTGATCACGAGCGGCTAGCTTGATCTAATTGTAACCAGAGTATCCATCCATAAAAGAAAACATGGCATGACCTGCCGTGCTGTCGATCAAAAGATCAATGTTGAGAAGTGGATAATCATCTTTTAGAGTAGCCTTATTAAGGTCTCTGAAATTAATGCAAATTCGAACTTTACCATTTTTGTTAGGAACTGCGACAATATTTGCTAGCTAGTCAGGGTAATCAATGGCTCAAATGAATCCTGCCTTTAGCAAATCCTCCAGTCCTTCTTTAACTTACGATCTGACCTGAGGGTCCATTTTTCTTAATTTTTGCTCGACTGGATTGAAGTCTGGCTTCAGGACAATATGATGCTCAACCAGTTTGGGATTCAAGCCTGGCATATCTTCATAAGTCCAGGCAAACACCTCTTAATGTTGTTTGAGAAAATGAATGAGTCTTTCCTTCTCATTTGCATTCAGGCTGGAGCCGATTTTAAGGATTTTGGGATCATCTTCTGAACCAATATTGATATCCTCTGTTGTAGTAATCATTCCACCTTTTGAATACTTAATGCATTGGTGCAGCATTAATGGAACAACATTTGCATTGTGGATCCATGTTCGGCCCAGCAAGAGATTGTACGTGGGTGGCACATTGACAACATGGAAGAGCACATTGTGAACTGAATAGTTGATGAAAATTTCTAGAAAAATCTTCCCTTTTACCGTTTGGTTGTGGTTGTCAAAACCATAAATTGTGATAGGGTTGGGCAAATACTCTTCTTCCTTCAGACCCAGAGCTTTGGCGGTTACTTCGGGGCAAATATTGAGGCTACTGCCTCCATCAACCAGAACATAGGGGACGGTCATTCCCCTGGTCCTCACTATGATGTACAAGGCATTATTGTGAAAGCGATGAGGTTTTGGCAGATCTTCATCTGAAAAGGTGATTGGCGCATTGGTCATGGCTTGGTTGACGATCTGGGTCATGTCTAGAGGAGTTGTGCATGGTTTGACTTTGATCTTTTTTAGCAAATCATCCAGGACTTGTTGGTGCTCAGAGGAGGCGTGTGCCAACTCAAGGATGGAAATGTTTGAGAGGGCAGTAATTGGCCTCTGGACCAGATTGGTGCTTTCATCAGACATCTTGTCCTTTTCCTGAGTATTCTTGATGAACCGCTTAGGAAACCTAGGATTTTTTTTGGCAACTTCGGTGGATGCCTTTGCGAGTTCACTTGATGAATTTAATTTGCTGAATACTAAAATGATATTTATCTTCTTGGCACTGTATTGGATCTGATGCAACACCAAGGCCTGATGCTGAGCATGGATGTCCTCACTAGAACATGGCCGAATGTGGTCCTGGGGGGAGCATAGTTTCTCTTAAATGACCGTCGTTGAGTGGTTGGGAAAAGGTTCGAATAAGACATCAGGTTGACTTTCTTCCTCATCTTCTACGAGCAAGTTTTTATCGATACAGTCTTGGATAATGTTCTTGAGGACAAAACAGTTTTTTGTATTGTGTCCCACCGCTCGATGAAATTTACAAAATTTGTCTTTTATCTTCCCCATGATAACAGGAGGTTCGGCAACCTTCGAGAGTCTGATCATTCCCTTTGCAATCATGTATTCTGGAATATTCTCACGAGACTGATCCAAAGGGGTGAACTCCTGTTCATAACTCCAGCCGTCATATTTCGGCGTTCCTTGTTGTTTTGCCTTTGACTGAGGGACTGGCTGGGAAGGCTGATGCTTGAAGAATTTCCCCTTTTGAGCTACAGGGTTATTCCCCTCAGACTTAGGACCTCCTGAGTTCTTATTGTAATTTTTCTTTCCACCCTTGTTATTATTGCCATTGTTGTCACTTGAGATATCAGCAGAGAAGGTAAAATGTGCTTTCTTCTTTGAATCATGATTGTTTTTAACAAGGGTGATACCCTCGTAAACACCATTCTCCATTCCCGTCTCAAGCCATTCAGCTCGTTCAGTCAATTCGATGAAGGATTTGGAAGGAGAAGTGGAGATAAGACTCCTTAGAGGCTGAGAAAAATTATTGAGAATGATATAGAGTGCATGCTTCTCTAAAATGGGAGTCCTCATCTTGTTACAAGTGCTCCTCCACCTGCAAATGAATTCTCGAGCCTTTTCATTTTCTTTCTGCTTCAGATTGTAGAGATGATTGAGAGTTGACAACGCTTCACTATTGAACAAGAAACGTTCAATAAACAAATTGACCACTTTATCGAATTCTCGTAATTCAATGGGATTGTTGTGCTCAGCATACAATTTTGTTGTTATACCCTCTAAGCTGTGTGGGAAGCAAATAAACAGGGCCCTGTTGTCTCTCTTGAATCGGCTGCATTCTGCGAAGAACATGGTTAGATGAGCCTTGGGATTGCCAGTCCCATCGAACTTGATGAATTTGCAAGGAAGGTATTCTAGATTGTCATCTCCTTTGAGGCCGTCATAGAAATCTTCGCTGGTGCAGGTTCTCTTACCCTTATACCGAGATTGCAAATCTTTCACCAATTGAGTCATTTCCTTCAATTACAGTTGGATCGAATCTTTCGTTGGGATCCCAAACTTGGGTTTATTCACTGATTCAGGCTCTTCCGCCATTTTTTTAGACTAACACAGAGGGTTTTGAATGAATAAATATTGTTCCTCTTCTGAATCCTCTTATGTTGAATCTGTGTCTTCAAAAGTGCTGTCGTGCTGGACTTTCTTTCTGTCAATCTTGACATGTCTTTTCACAGGCTTTCTACTAATTTTGTTTTTGGAAGATACCTTCTTTGGATTAGCCCCAGCCTATTCTGATATCATCTTTGCCATCATTTTCTGAAACAGACTGTACATGGCTGGATCAACATAATCTTCTACTTCTTGGCCATGTCCCCTGGATGATCTGGGGGAATTTATCTCCTCTGCACTACTGTCACTGTGCTGCGGTGGAACGGTTTTCTTCCCAGTCCTTGTCTGAACCATGTTAAAATGCCAATGTTTTCTGCAAAGATAAAGGAATGGTTAGACCACTAAAGAAGTTTTAGGATAAATTTATTGAGTAAAGGAAGAATTGGGGATTTGATAGACAATTCAAAGAGATTATCCCATTACCAGGGATTGAGTCATCACAAGAATTGTGAAAATTGCGTTATTATTTTCATAATAACCGAAAATGTGCCTTATTACCTAGGCGAGGTTGTCAACCATGATAAAAGGTATTGAAGAATAATAGAGAAGTATGAAGATTGAATTGACATTTGGGGAGAATGTCCCATTACCAGGGATGAGGTCGTCACAAGAATTGTGACTATTGCATTTTTTATTAAGGAAAAAAACTACTCAAAAATAAAATTTGTTATGAAACTTTTGAGAGAAAGCAAATTTTATTGATGACAGATCAAAGACAAAGAGAGGGCGGGCAGATAGTTTGCCACCACTCTTGATATTCAGAAGATACATTGGGTCCAGAAAATATAAAAAGGGTAATGAAGGAATCCCAAGTGTATTTGGTTGCATGGTATGCTCCGGACCACTGATCTGACTGTAGACCAAACTCTGGCATAATACTCATTGGAAAATGAGTATTGACATGAGTCTGTCACTACGAAAACTGCCTCAGACACCTTTCTGGCTGGTAATCGACACAAAAAAGTAGACCAAGTAATCTGTAGTGTTTGCCACGCGCATAGATGTAGCAAGGAACTGATTCTTGCCAGTTGAAGTAATCCCAAATGATCTCCTCTTGATGCAGACTCTCGATCAGGGCTCGATACTGAAGAGTAGACTATGACTTCTTGTTGTTGTATCTGAATGAACTGGCCTTTGATGGCACATGTCGCAAGAACCATGACTGTAAGGCATAGATGCATCCTTCTACCAGGGTAGTTTCTCCAAGAGCAAAATGAGTTAAACCATGGTAGATAAAAGCTAAGGCGGCCATGGAAATTAAAAGACGATGGGTCTGCCAACTTCCTCATCTTCGTAGGAGTTGGAAAACTCTGACATCAATGAAATTCTGGCCATCTTGAAAGAAAGTTAGTCCTACTGTGCATAGAACCATGGCATGTTGAATCCTTTCCTTGGCTGCTCGAGATAAAGTGTCAATCTCTTTGTATGCCCCATACTTGCGATAAAGCCCGAATAGATCGATGAACTGACTTCCATTCATTTTGGTGAGTAGCCAAGATCTACTTCTGGTTGCTCTGACTAAGGCATCTTGAACATCCACCCCTTTGGCATTGATCAGAAACTACTGCTCGATGGGATCATCTGGCTGACCAGCTAGCTCCGGTAATCCCATGATGTTGTGAAACTTATCCATCAGTAATGTCACCTCTCCTCATGGAAACCAAAATGTGCAGGTGCACGGATTCCACTGCTCTGCCAAAGCTTGAATCAGATCCTCATTGACGATCTACTTGCCCACTGCTGATGCCAGTTCCAACCCACAGTCGTCCAGATGGTCCGGGAACATACAAGAGAAGGTGGAAAACCATGAATAATACCATCGAGGGAAAAAGGGACAAGTATGAATGACCCGATGATCTGGGAATCCTGCCTTATCTCATATGAGATATGGTCCTTGGGGAAGATAGTGTCAAGTGAATTAGACTCCATTAAATAAGATTGAGGCAGATAATAGAAAGGATTAGATAAAATACAGGACTTTGTAAAAATAGAAGGCAGAATTTGAAGAAATCAAGATCCAGAAGGAAGAAAAGATATACGCTTGGAATTTTTGGAAATCAAGGGGATTTCAAAAAAAAAAATTCAGGGTTTTTGAGAAAAGTTGATCTGAAGAGATGAAAAAGGAGAAAAGTATACACCTGGGTTTTGAAAATAGAAGGGAAATTCTGAAGGAAATACCCAGGTGTAAACACCCCAAATTTTCACCCCCATTCACAAACACCTACCTCCTGCCACTAGGACCCACTCTCTGCAGTCTTCAGGGAACCAACTGGTCGATATTTGAGCAGGGCTATTCATAGCCCAAATTTTACAAAAAATTCAGTACTCCATCCTACAATCAAGATTCAATCCTCATTTTGGCTCAATTTCAATTATCAGTTCTCATCCTCATATGAGAATCTCCAAATTCTTTGTATTTGTTTGGGGCCAGGATTCCAAGTCCCTCATCTAGGGTCTACATTTCATGTGTCATTGCTTGTCACTACATGCATTTGGCATATCATTTCATGGCATTGCATGTCATTGCATCCCATTTTAGAGATTCAGCACTTTTATTTTTCAAAATCTTTCAATCCAGATTCAATCTTAAAACTTTTCTTTCAAAATCAATTTTGAAAAACTTGGGTTTCAGATCAACATTTACCATTCTGTCAACCCCAGGATCCTATATTTCAAAATATTTTCCTTAGAAAATAATCTGGATTTATTTCATACTCAATTTGTAATTGATTTCAAATCTCAAATGAGACCCATCTTGGTGGTGTCCCTTCTGGATTCTTTCATTTATCAAATTTCTAAAAAATTTCAGAGTCCTAGTTGAATCAAGACTCTATCTTTTCATCTTTTTAAACCTCTTTCAAAACTCCATTTTGATTTTAAACCAGATGTAGTCATATCCCTTGCACATTCTTTTCATTTTGGCCAAAATAGTAGAGTCCTAATTGGATTAGGACTCTTTTTCCAGAGTCCCAGTCGGATCAGGACTCTACCTTTTACTACCATTTTTACCTATTTTTTTTTAGAAAACCTTTCAAAATCTTTCATTTTAGCCAAATTTCTAGAGTTCTAGTTTAATCATGACTCTTCTTCAGAGTTTCAGTCGGACTAGGACTCTATCCCGATTTTATCCTTTACTCCTGTTCTTCACTTGTTTTTTAAAACCTTCTCATTTAACTTTCAAAAGAGACAAAATCTTAGAGTCTCAGTTGGATTAGGACTCTATCACGAAGTTTCAGTTGGACTCGGATTCTGCTTTTTATCTCTATTTTCACTTGTTTTCAATAAAATTTTGTCAAAATCCTTTATTCTGGTCAAAATTCTAGAGTTTTAGTTAGACTGGAACCCTACTTCAGAGTTTCAATCAGATTAGGACTCTATCTTTCATTGCTATTTTTACTTGTTTTCAACCAAATCTTTCGAAAGAAGTTAGAAACTCAGAGTTTTAGTTGAACCAGGACTCTATCCAAAGAGTCCTAGTTGGATCAGGACTCTGACCTTGATTTCAATTTTGAGAGAATCTTTCAAAAATCTTTCTGATTATCTTTTCAGAAACCAAAATTGTTATACTTTTATCACAGAGTTTCAAAATTTTGAGACTCTATCTCAGAGTCCTAATCGAATCAGGACTCCATCCTTAGTTCATTTTCTAACTTCATTTTCACCTGTTTTCAAAAGTTCTTTTTAAATTCTCATCAGTTGCATTCTAGAAAATCAAGAATTCTCAGAGTTCTAATCGAATTAGGACTCTTCCCCAAAGTCCTAGTCAGATCAGGACTCTGAACCTGAATTCAATTTCTACCTTATTTTCACCCGTTTTCCAAAATCTTCTCGTTGGTTTTCTCAGAAAATTTAAAATTTTAAGTCCTTGTCAAATTAGGATTTTGTCCCCAGAGTCTCAGTTGGATCAGAACTCTGTTCTGATTTCACTACTCGTTGCTATTTTCACTGGTTTTTGAAAACTCTTTCATGTCTTTCAGAAAAGGCCAAAAATCTAGAGTTTCAGATCAGGACTCTGTCTCAGAGTCCTAATCTGATTAAGACTCCTTTCTGATTATTGTTTCCATCTTCATTCTCATTTTCTCCACTTGTTTTCAAAAATAGTTTATTTTGCAGAGTTCCAGTTGATTCAAGACTCTGTTTCAGAGTTTCGGTTGAGTTAGGACTCTAACCCTGACTGCATTTTCCAACTTACTTTCATTAGTTCTAAGAAAACCCTTTAAAAACCTCTTCGTTTGGCTTTCAAAAACTTAAATCACAGAGTTTTAGTTGGTTCAGGACTCTGGTCCAGAGTTTCAGTCCACTTAAGACTCTATTTTCAAAACCTATGAATTTCATCTGTTGATTTTAACTCCATTTAAAACCATTTTCAGTCTTTATTTCAACTTTTTTTAAAAACTCTAATGTGGGGCCCACTTAGTTGGCACCATATCTGGAGGAGTTTTGATCCAGTCAGGAACTTTCAATTTCAATCCTACTTTTAAACCTCTTTTGAAAATCCTTCTTTCTCAAGTTTTCAAATCGTTTTTGAAAAATCAAACGGGGCCCACTATGGGTGGTGCCACATTTGAAGAAATCATGGATAGATTAGAGGTAGTCAGTGTCCTAGTTAGGTTAGGGGTTTAGAAGAGTCTAAATTGATTTTGAAAAATCCATTTTTACTTTGGTTTTTAACTAGTGGTTTTTAACATTTTAAATTAGAGTTTTAAAAACCCAATGTGGGCCCACACTAGGTGGCGCCACATTTGGAGTTCTTTTAGGTTAATTAGAAGTTTAATTAGGCGTTGATTAGGTTAGTTAAGGCTAGGGTCATAATAGGAAATTCCCAAAAAATCTCCCCTCCCCCTTGGACCTATCTCTTTTAATTAAGAAGAATTCTAAAACAATTAGAAATCCTCCTAATTACGGTTTGGAAATTTTTATATAAAGAGGCAAAGTGGGAGTCAACCCCTATGCCCTTGTTTTCTATTTCTTGGAGCTTCTCTCTCCTCCTAGCCAGCCTTCCTTCCTCCCTTGCAGTTGCAGCCATCCAAGTTAAGATTTCACCATGGATTTCATGTTTTTATTATTATTTTTTATGCTTTTGCCATGAATTCCACCATGGGCGCCCCCTTGTTTATGAGTTTTAAGCATGGTTCATCTTCAAGAACCCTAAAATGAAATCAAGAATATGATCTAATGTTGTTCCATGGTTTATTTTTCATTTTTGATCCATTAGAATGGTTTAGAATAGGGTTTTTTTTTGTTTTTGCCCAATAAAAGATGAGATTCACCCATTAAATGGGTCGAATCTTTCTTTTCAAAGGGAAAATCAAATCCAACCGTGTGTTCCCTGGATTTTTTTTTTATTTTCTTATCATGTTAATGGTTATTCTACTGATTCCAGCATAAAACCCAATTTCGTTGTGTTATTTTCTTATTTTTTCATTATTTTTCATGTTTAAATCATGGTTTTTAGTGTTTTATTGAATATCCATGTGTTTTGATCCCAAAGTTGTAAAAATTATATTATTTCATGGGTGCATTTTCGTTGGAAAAATCTAATTTTTTTAGGGTTGGTTCATAGATTTGTCAGTGACTCCCTATAAAAAAATCCAATAGTTTTGGGTTTGGGAACTCTGTCAAAAAAATAGAAAATTGTACCATGATTTCTACCCCAGAAAATCGCTATTGAGATTCGAGAGCAACTTGCAGATGTGATATTTCTGTCATCCAAGATCTTATTTATGATCCGTAAATTGCAATAGTTTCATATTGATGTATAGTATTTACTGAATTTGTTTCATATTTTTTTGCATCTGTTTATTATTTTTCCTCTGTCAGAAGGTAGAATCGGTTTCTCATAACTCGTTATATCTCATTGAAACCCTAATTCAACTTGTGTTGATTGTATCTCCCTAACGGAAGATCCGATTGACAATCTGTAAAAAGAAAAATCTTTATCTGTGTGTCTAATATTCACTGTTAAAATTTCATAATTTTTTAATGTAGTTTGCTATTTTTCTCTATACCCAAAATTGAAAATACCTGTTTTAATATGTTTTATATTCGTTATAATTGATCGTATATTGCTAAAATGATATCTTTCTAACCGAAGATGATTTTTGTGATATGTAAAAAGGGAAATATCTATTTTTATGTCTAGTATCTCTTTATAAAATTGTATAAATTTATATAGTGATTTGACCCCTGATTCGGGTCTGACATTGTGACAGGTATATGCCCATGAGCAAAATTGCATATTTTAGGGTTTTATGCAATTTTTGTATTAAGATAATGTCAAAAATAGATTTTTTGTATTTCAGTTTAATTTTAGAGTTATCATAAGTGAATGTGCGAATTTTTATTAATTTTGGAATTCGTTTGAGGCTCGGTTTAATCAAATTGCAAAAATAGGGTGCCCGTGAAGTCCCGATTCGAGCAAAACACTGGCAAAATCATGATTTTTGTGATATTTCTGATTTTTTCATAAACGTTTATGTTTTTAGGGTTTGTTTATGTTTATAATCATTCTAGGACACTTCATATTCAATTTGGTTTCGATTTGAATCTTTTTAATCCCAAAATACAAAATTTTACCAAAATATTTTCTGAAAACCCTAATTTCAAGGCTATAGTCTTATTTTTTTAGGGGTATTTTTATCAATTTCCCCCAAATTCCAAATTTTAAAGTTATTTATATTTATTATTTCTTTAATTTTACATGATATTTTATTATGTTTATCTCAGGGAATCATGAAAAAAGGTTTATATCCAGATAAATCCAGATATTACTGGATAAATTCAGAAAAGATGGCATATCTTCACTAACAAGTTTTCTAGTTTTGCAGGGATATTCAAGATTGTATTTCTTACACTTTTTTTATTTAAATTCAATTAGTGATGTAAATTATAAATAAATTTAGAATAAAAATTTACTTCTCTGCTTACAGTAGGACTGCATTGCATTTAGTTTAATTTTTTAATAAATGTTAATTGTGTGATGGATGATGATTCATGCATATTTCAATTTCATCATGGTCTACACAAATGGCATGTGCACTAGCTTCTAGGGAGTTGATAAACTCGATTGAGTTCGTATTTATGGCTATAGTAAGAATACGAACAAAATCCAGATTTATCTTCTTTTAAGCCACAATCAGCCTACACTATTAGGCTATCTTCGAAAACCAATGGATATTTCAATCTTTTATAAATATTTTTCTCCTTTTAGAATCAAGTGAGATATATTCAATTCATATTTGTAGCCATAGTCAGGGATATGAGGCGAATTTACTTCATTAAAGTTCTATTAGGCACATAAACTTCATTTTTCAAATAATGTTCTCAAAAGTTCTTCAGAAAATGTTTTCTTCAAAAATTACATTCATTCAACTAGGTTTAGATTGCATCATGAAAATATTTCATAGGGCCACACACCCCTCCTTTCGATTTATTTATCAGCTTCATCTTAGAAAAATTGATTTTCCTTAAATTTGCCCTGATTTTCCTCAAAATCAATTTCCTCAAAAAACCCTTGGTTTTTCAAAGGATTTCCAAATGCTTTTTCAAGGTTCAAAAATCGATTTTCCAAGTTATACTCCCGATTCCAAAGTTAAAGTTCATAGAAAACAAACTTTTCTCAGAATTATCCAAGTTTTTCTAAGAAATCGATTTTCACAAAGCATCAAAGATTTCTTCAGAAATCAGTTTTCCTTTTCCTCAGAAATACTTTCCCAACCATGATTCACGATTTTCAAAGGGTCATCTTTTCCAAGAATCTTCCAAGTATTTCAAAACTCTGAAGCAAACATCATGTTTTCAATCTGCATTTTTTGAAATCCACAACACATGTCTGATTCTTTGTGCATTTAGGAATAGAACATCAATTTAGACAAGTTGAGAAAAGCAAAGCACATGGTTGATCATTGGTTCAATTACCTCTGGTAAAGGTGCCAGGAACGGTTGAACCTCATACCGACAGGCGAGTCCCATTCTTCAAAATTATCTTGCATTTTAAAACGAAGGCGAGTTATTTTTAAAATCTTTTTCAAAGGTCAGTTTGACTTGCAAAAGTAAAATTTTGCGATGATAACACCAAGGTTTGGGAAAATTATTCTAAAGATGTAAAGAAATATAATAAACAAGAATTGCAGAATTATAACTGAGCTATACAAACAAGGATGCACAAACAATATTCCCTAAGAAGTTGAATCCCGATTGAACCGATATTCTTAATAAAACTAATGTTTCCATACTATTTCTTTCAAATTTCAGCTCAAGGTCCCATCAAAATCAATATTGAGTAATTATTTCACAAAGGATTCTTGAACACTTTGCCAATTTGCTTAAAAACATTTGTTGATTTCAACATTTTACTACACAAAGGAATCACCTCAAATTACCTCTAGTACTCTTTTCAAAAAGATGAAACTTTTTGCAAAAAAGAGCAAAATTCAAAACTTTTTCCCTGTTGATTAACCAAAAGAATGAAAGAAATATCCTTGATATGATTAGCGAAGAAATTTTGATGATATTGAAAAGCTAGAAGCGAATTGATATTGATCATAGTTATGGCGCATGTTCAAAGACGATTTTATGGCAATCAGGCAGTGGAAATATCCTGAGCGATAAAAAGAATTCACCCAATCCATATATCCTCAATCATTTAAGCTGCAATTAACTATCTGCAAAAGGGATCTCTCAATCATCGTCAAGTTGAAGACTGGTAGATGAGTTAGACCCCAGGGCCAAAGAAGACTCGAATTATCTCCAAGTTAAAGGAGTTTGAGACGTGTCCTTCCAGGGAAAGTTCAGATCACCGCCAAGTTAAAGATGAATGTGACGAACCTCTCGACAAACCCTAAAAGATACTTGATTTCTGCTATCATCAAGAGACTTTCAACCAATGAGACAATATCATCAGTATAATTCCTGAGACAAAGAAGAATTTGAGCATCTTCAAGTTGAAGGAGTTTGTGACGTACCCTTCCCAGAAAAAAAAAAGTCAGGACATCTCCAAAATAAAGGATGATGTAATAAACTTCTCGCCAAAAACCCAAGAAAGCTCAATGTCTCAAAAAAAAGTGCAAAAAAATCATCATGGGAAAACTCTCAGATATCAAACTGCCAAAATTGCAAGAAATCATCTTTTCTTATACAAAATTCTTTTATCAATATCTTTTCACCGCTTGCTTTTATGAAATTGAGAATATTTCTTTTTCTTTTCATATCAAGGAAATGGATAGCTTCCTTGAAGAAAATCAACAACGCTAAAAATTTGAACTTGACTCTTGAATCCAGGGAGTTAACCTCATTTTGGAGGAAACACACTAGGTAAAAGAGGAAATGTCTTTTGCACATACATGCACATTTTCAAACATTTGAATCAACTACAAATTTCATCCTGTTGGCAAAATTTTCTAGCTATCCAAACATGAAATAAATACTCAATGTCTATTTTGATGTAACCTAGCATGATTTACAAAAAGAGTTGCCTCATTCTGATGAGGTATTTCTTCCAGTCCCATCATGACTTTCCCTCATCCTGGCGAGGAATCCATATTTTCCATATCCATTCAGGTAAGGATTGTACCCAGGCCTCATCTCACGAGGTATTTTTCAAAATTATCCCATCGTGATTTTTCATGTATTCCTTCCCCATTCAGGTAAGGGTTAAACCTGAAATTCATTTTGAAATACCTTCCTCCCATCCAGGTAAAGGGCTAAACCTGAGTCTTTTTCAAAAAGCTTATTTTGTCTCAGCCAGGAGACTTCTTCAAAATCTCCATCTTTCACCATCTTGGGATCTTCATCCCAAAGTCCCATCACGATTTTCTCATTTCCTTTTGTCCAATTATCTCATTTTTGAGGATTTCGTCATTCTTAAAGCCATTCAGGATAAGGTGCTAAAACTGAGAATAATTTCACAAAACAATTCTTCCACATCCAGTTTAGATTTTCTAACTTGAGCATTTCAAAATTTGGTGTGTTTTCTTTGCCACTAAGCTCGGCTTTCAACCGGCTTAGCAGCAAAGAGGGGCATCTGTGAACACCCCAAATTTTTCAAAAAAAAATCAAAATTTTCCTTTTTGCCCCTGGCTTTATCCTATGAATAAATTGGGTCAATTTCTGATCAAATTCCATTTATTTCTCGAATTCACTGGAATCCAAATCCATTTTCCATATCTGACCAAATTTTGGATCCGGATCCGGATCTGATATCAAAATTCAATCCTGAGCCTATTATCCAATTTTCAATTCAAAATTATAAAAATACAAAAATACTTTTCTGAATGGCTCAGACAGTTCATCTGGTATCTATTTGGATCCACTGCTCTTTATTCCTCAATTCGAGATCCAAAACTCGAGTATTTTCTCAAAACTCTGAATCCAGATATGGGTTCCTAAGACTAACTCTCATGGACCTAAAAATAGAAAAGGATCAAATGCTTTGTCTTTCAATTTTGTTGTAGGTACACAAAATAAGGAGCAAATGGATCTTGGACAGCGGTTGTTCCAAACATATGACTGGAAGGCCGGAGTTATTTTCCACCCTCCAAAGGATGGAGGAGCCGTCATTTTTGGTAACAATAATTAGGGAAAAGTAATCGGTATTTGTAACATTGGTAATCCAAAATTTTCCTTGATAGAAAATGTTCTTTTAGTAGAAGGTTTAATGCATAATTTATTATTTATTAGTCAATTATGTGATAAAGGTTTTCTCGTTTCTTTTGAACATGATTTATGCTTAATTTTTTATTTTCAATCTAAAATGATCATTTTTAAAGGTAAAAGAAGGAATAATGTATATGAACTTTATCTAGATGAGTTGCCCACTTTTAATGAAAAATGTCTTATTGTTTTAAATGAAATTCAATGGTTATGGCATAAGAGACTTGGACATGTTAACTTTAAATTAATTTCTAAGTTATCCAAGAATGATCTTGTTAGAGGCCTACCTAGAATACCATATAAGAAGGATCACTTATGTGATGTTTGCCAAATGGGTAAACAAATCAAGAGTTCGTTCAAAACAAAAGATATAGTTTCAACAAAACATCCTTTTGAACTTTTACATTTAGATTTATTTGGACCATCTAGAATTCAAAGTTTGAATGGTAGCAAGTATGTTTTTGTTATAGTAGATGATTATTCTCGATTTACTTGAGTGGTTTTTTTAAAAAGCAAAAATGATGCTTTTTCTGAATTTTCTAATCTTTGTAGAAGAATTACAAATGAAAAATCTACATCTATTATTACAATTCGTAGTGATCATGGTGGTGAATTTGAAAATGAATCTTTTCTAAAGTTTTGTGATTTACATGGTATATCTCACAACTTTGCTTTTCCTAGAGCGGCTCCACAAAATGGAGTTGTTGAAAGAAAGAATAGAACTTTTTAAGAATGTGATAAAAATTTACCAAAAATACTTTTGGGCTGAAGCAATAAATACAGCATGTTATGTTCTAAACTATGTTCTTATTCGACCAATCTTACATAAAGCATGTTTTGAATTGTATTATGATCGTATACCAAAGATCTCTTATTTCAAAAATTTTGGTAGTAAATGCTTCTTGTTAAATACCAAAAATAATCTTGATAAGTTTGATTCAAAATCATACGTTGAGGGTATGAAAGGGTGTCGAAACAGTCCATTTTGAATGATCAAAATGTTTGAAAAATGAAAAGACACGCCTTTTAAAAGTTACAGAAAAATGGCAAAATTAGTCGACTGAAACAGTAGTTAGTCGACTGAAATTAAATATTAGGAGACTGACAGTTATCGTCGGTCTACTAATGTATTTAGCCATTTGAAAATCTAAAGTTTTGAAACTTAGTCGACTAAATAAAAAGTTAGTCGACTGATAATATCATCAGTAGACTGAAAAATCTTTCAGTCGGCTGCTGCAAAATTTTTCAGAAAACACATGTTATGTCCGGTCGACTAATAAAACCTTTAGTCGACTGCTGCTAAATTTTCCAGAAAACAGACATTCTGTCTGGTTATCTGATAAAACCTTCGGTCGACTAATTTTACAAAAAATGAGAAAAGAGGAGAAGAGAGAGGAACTCTTTTGCAAAGGTCTCACTTGACCTTAATTTTGAAAATATTTTGAAATTACTCGCCTCCATTTTTTAAAATTTGTGAGAAAAATGGAGAGACGAGATTCGCTCGTCGGTACGAGGTAAGACCGTTCCTGGCGCCTTTACCAAGGGTGATCGAACCAAGGATCAAATTTTTGCCTTTTGCTTTGCCTAAATATTATCTAAGAAATTATCCTAAGTCTAAAATGCACAAAGAATCATGCTTGTGCGAATGCAAATGCAAAGATGTATGCTTTTGAGAAGAATAATTTAGAAATTTTTGGGATTTTCTAAGTGATTTTGAAATAAATTTGACAATGGAATGAAGAAATGATTCAAAAGGTTGAAATTGATTTGAAAAAGTTAGATTTTTTAATCTAACTCAGAATTTGAAATAGATCTGGAAGAAGAGACTTAAATTTCCAAGTCTTGGAATAATCAGAGTTTTGGAAAATAAATCTTGAATTTGGAGAAATGAAGAGAAAAGAGATTTTGAATTTCAGATAGAATTTTTGAAGAAAATGAAGTTTCAAAGTTAGAATGGACTTTGAATTTGAATGAATCGGTTCTGAAAAAGGGATTCTTAATTTTAGAACCTGAAAGAAGAATTGAATTTGGATTCAGACTTAAGAAGAAGATTTGAAAATGGTTTTGAAAATAGGAATTGAAAATAGAACCGGATTTAAAATCTGGAATCCTAGATGAAATTGGATCCGAAGTCTGAAATCCAAGATGGAATTGAATCCGAAATCTGAAATCTTAAATGGAATTGGATCCGAAGTCTGAGATCCAAGATGGAATTGAATCCAGAATCTAGAATTCTAAATGAAATTGGATCCGAAGTTTGGAATCCAAGATGGAATTGAATTCCAAATCTGGAATCTTAAATGGGATTGGATTTAAAAATCTGAATCCAATGTGGAATGGGATTTTAAATCCGGAATCCAATATGGAATTGGATTCGAGAAAACCTAAATTGATTTTGACAGGGAGATGAAATTTAGAAAAAAAATCGATTTTTAGAGTGAATATGAAGTTTTGGTGTAAAGTTTGATTTAAGACTTAGAATTTTAAAATTTTGAGAAATAAAGAATAAATCTTGAATTCAGACTGGAATTCTGAATTTAGAAGATGATCTGGAAGATTGGGCACCTGAAGTGATGAATAAAGAATAAAACTTGACTTTAAAACTGGAATTTTTGAAATCAGGTGATGAATCTGGGAATTTCAAAGTTAAATAGAACTTTGAAATTTGATCTGAAATGTTAAATTGAATTTGAAATTGAATCTTGAAAATGAATTTGGAATTTTAAAGTTGAATTGAACTTTGAAATTGGAAATTGAATTTTGAATATAAAAATGAATTTGAAATTTCAAAGTCAAATTGAACTTTGAAATTGAAGTTTGAATTTTTGAAACAAGATAGAATTTGAGAATAGAAAGAAGAAATTTTGAATTTAAAAGAATTGAAGATTTATTTGAAAAATGAAAAAGATATTTGGAAATATATCTCAAAATCACTTGGATTTTGAAATAATATGAAAAGAATTTTGAAAATATGATGTAATTCTATCCTACATGATGAATGAATTTAAAAGAATTTGAAATTGGGTTTTGAAAATCATATTTCATTCTTTAAATGAATTAAAATAAGATTAAAGATATAATACATTTCTGACTATGGTCATAAAATGTATTATATAATAATCGTATTTAAATTCATTTAAAAAATAAAATACATTTTGGTGCCTTTATAGAGTTTAAAATGAAATTAACTCTCAATATATCCTGACTATGGCTATTGATACATATTTTGAGTTAATTTTAAATTAAACTCTGATAAAGAAAGAAAATATTTAGAAAAATATGATGATTCTTGAAAGAAGATCCAGTGTGGATCCAATGTTATTCCATAAAAGATGAAAACCATAAGTTTTGTTCACACCTTGACTATGGCCATTGATGCAAATCGTCAACTTAGGATTTAATAACCTTTTATTAGAATAGTGCACGTGCCATTTGTGTTCTCATTCGTGAATTTTTGAAATAAAAGAGAAAATGATATGAAAGACGCATTTCTAGAAAATATGCATGCTCATGCATTCTATTCTAGTGCTTGAAATGTAAAATTCTTATTATAGTCTAACTATTACATCATCTAATTGGAATTTACATTAATCTCAAAAGGGAAAATAACATTCTTTATACACTTCCTGCAAAAATCAGAGTCAGTGCAAAACAAGGTTGCCAATATGAGGCAAAATCTGAATATTATGCTCATATTGAATAGGAAATACATAAAGACATCCATCTAAATGTATACAGGGGCACATTAACTGAAGATGTAGGTGAACCAAGAAGTAAAGATGAGGGTGTAGAGGCAATAAGAGATGAAGGTTAGGTGGGAAAGGAGACAAACTGCAATGTTAGTAGAGTGGATGAGATACTTTTACCCCAGCTGGAGATGGAAGGTGAAGCCACTGCAGAAGATCCAAAATCAAGGGTATAAGAGATTAGGTTTGGAGATTCTGAGCGCAACACAGCCCTTGCTGGAGGTAAAATTGAAGAGAAAATGGTTGATGGTATTCCTGATAAACCTTTTCCCTCATTCCTAGTCCAGTCCTGGTGTTCGAACACTATTGTTGATTACAAGGAGAGCAAGGTTGTTAATGTTGCAACAGGCGCCACTATGAGAGTCACAGCAGGTGATGGAAATGGTATGGTGCTGGAGAAATATATACAGGTGAGAAAATGCTGGAAACATGCAGTGAGCATGTTGTAGGTAGTGTTGAGAAACTCTGTTTTGATGTCACATAATATGATACACTGTCGTATTTGATTTTATATGATATGATAATATGTCCTCTTGAAAAATGTTATATTATGACTGAATATGTTTTGCCATAAATCTAACGAGTATTTGATGCAAGGATATCTCACCCAAAAAGGATGGAGACTTCCTGTTCAAGTACAACTATGGTGCAATCATACTCCTTGAAGAAAAAGCTTGATGAGCCATGCATTCCTAAAGATCAACTGAAGAGATCGGCTATCTCAAGATGAAGTTTTTTTCTTCTTTAGAGTCATATGTAACAGAACCTTCAGGAACATGCATATTGCATATTACATACTCATTCATAAAAGCTATATCATAAAAGTATACGATAGTTTCAAAAAGCTCCTTTTTGAAAACTAATAATTGTACCTTCTTACAACCATTTATGAAAAAGGTATTTTGACATGATTTCAAAATGTAATAATTGTACCTTATATCATATACAAGACAACTTGAAAAGTAATGTTTTTAAAAGTAGAAAAAAGACAAAACATGAAATCGGCTACACAAAGAAACCAAATATAATATGTTTTGAAAAGACTTTAGTTACCTTTTTACAAACTCATAGAATGTCGACTTACTTGAAGTCATCATTCTCTTTGTATAGCATTAAATACCTTCTATAAAGAATCCTTGTTAAATATCCTTCTCAAGAATGTCGACTTTCTTGTAGTCTTCATTCTCTCTGAAGACCTTGAAAAACACAACATAAAGAAAACACTTGACATGACTATGTACAAATAAATATCTCAAAGCACTCATTGTACTTACACTCATTTAAAGTAAAGAAGTACTTATGTACCTCAAATCATTAATTAGAATAAAGACAAAACTACAAATAGCCTACAATCCAACGTTCAATGTACTATTGTAAGAAATAGACTTTTTACATAAAATATGTATTACCTAAAATATTACAACGACTAGTGTACCCTATATTTTACTTTTATGGAAAAAGGCTTTCTTGAATTTCTCTAAAGATGTTTTTAAAATGACATAACATTTCACATCTCAAAAAGGCTACGATTTCAAAAAGTAACGACTACTTTTTTAAAGTTATATAAACACACACAAATAAACTATTCAACAAGGGAATGGAATAGACAAGTGAGCTTACAACGAAAAAAATACCTATTCAATATTTGAAAAAGAAAGAGAAAAAGAAAGATAAAAAGTCAAGTATAGCTCTTTGACAAAGAGTATCCTCTGAGTGAAAAGAACAGAACATTCTGAGAATCCTTCATTCGTGCATTCATATCATTCTGAAGGTTCTATAGGAAGTATTGTAACTCTGTTATTCACTGTTATCCTTCTTTGTTGAAAGAAGTAGACCTCTGTGAAAGAGGGTGTTGCCCTTCTTTGTTGAGAGAAGAAGACCTCTGTGAAAGAGGGTATTGTCCTTCTCTGTTGAGAGAAGAAGACCTCTGTGGAAGAGGGTGTGCCCCTTCTCTGTTGAGAGAAGAAGACCTCTGAGGAAGAGGGTGTTTTACTATTTATCCGGTGACTCGGATGTTATAGTGGAAAAGCTCAAGTGGTTTGCTTGGGGACTGGATGTAGGTCTGGGTTTTGACCGAACCAGTATAAATTTTGTGTTTTATGTGTTGTGCCTTATTGCCTAATTATTTTATTTTATCGATCTGTATCGTATTTCACTATTCACCCCCCCCTCTAGTGAAATTTCATTTGGTATCAGAGTACGTTTGCTGGTTTCGACATAACAAGTCTTCCAGCACAAATGGCATCTACCTCTTATGCTCGTGATATTGAAGGTCAACACGCATCTCATCCTTCTTTCTTCAACGGCTCCAACTATGGATAGTGGAAGTGCAGAATGGCTATATTTCTCAAATCCATAGATTTTGCTGTATGGAAAATTGTTGAGCATCCATACACATCTCCATCCGCAAACTATAACTTATGGTCTGATGAAGAATACAAAATGACAAACCTAAATGCAAAGGCTATGAATGCCTTATATTGTGCCATTGATCAGAACGAATTCAATAGAATATCTATATGTGAATCTGCATATGATATTTGGCATTCTTTAGAAGTTATTCATGAAGGAACCAACAAAGTAAAAGAAGCCAAAATCTCATCTCTTGTCAGAAAATATGAGTTGTTCAAAATGAACAAAGATGAACCCATCACAGAGATGTTTACCAGATTCACCAACATCACCAACGATCTGAAATCTCTGGGTGTAACATATTCCCAGACAGAAAAGGTGAAGAAAATCTTGAGATCTCTCACAACTGATTGGGAGAAAAAGACTACAGCTATTGAAGAAGCTCAAGATTTATCTAAGCTTACTCTGGATGACTTAATAGGCAATCTTATGGCCTATGAAGTCTACATGAAAGAAAGAAGGGAAGAGGAACAACCGGTAAAGAAAACTCTAGCCTTCCCAGCTCTATCTGAGAATGAAGACTTAGATAAAGAATCCAAAATTG
The DNA here is from genome assembly GCF_984573655.1 of Nuphar pumila. Lineage (NCBI taxonomy): Eukaryota > Viridiplantae > Streptophyta > Magnoliopsida > Nymphaeales > Nymphaeaceae > Nuphar > Nuphar pumila. Next base: position 87,407,447 of record NC_143259.1, read on the forward strand.
CGCTACTAACCAAAAAATTCCAGCGCTTTATGAGAAGGAACCGGCTTCCAAACAAGCACAAGGAAAGAAAAGATCCTAACAAAGATCCCATGTGCTATCAGTGTAATAAGCCAGGTCACTTGAGGCGTGACTGTCCCCTTCTCAAAAAAAAGTCCAAGATCGAGAAACCAAAGAAGAGGTTCTTCAAGAAAAAGGCTTTGCATGCTCAATGGGATGACTCAGAACCATCCACCAGTGAAGAGTCAAGTGATGATGAAGCCGAAAATGCAAACATGTGCTTCATGGCAAATGAAAGTTCTGTAAGTGAAATTTCTGATTTTTCCTTTGAAGAACTTCTAGATCCTTTTCAAGAACTATTTGAAGAATCTAGAAAATTAAGCTTCAAAAATAAAACTTTAAAATCTGAAAATTTAGAGCTTTCCCAGAAAAATAAAAAACTCAGCAGTGAAAACTCTGAGTTGAAAAAGAAAAATTTTATGCTCACTTCTGAAATCTCTTCTACTAGCTCCAAAACTAAAAATCTGCAAGTAGAAATTTCAGAATTAAAAAGTAAAACTGAGAACCTCTTGAAAACGGTTTTCAAGTTTACTAAAGGAAAAGAGAACTTGAATAAACTCCTATCCTCTCAAAAAGTCTCTTTCTACAAGAATGGTATTGGCTACTCTCATTTCAACAAGCCTTCTTATATGAATCAAAAGACCACTTTTGTGAAAAGTTCGTCTGATCCGAATAAGGAGTATTGTAATTTTAATCTTTTTAACTCCACTAAGGCTGTAGACAAACCCAAATCAAAATGGATATGGGTTCCAAAGTCTAACAAAAAAGGACCCGATTGGGTACCAAAAAAAGGATTTACTTAATGTTTTGCAGGCTCCAAAGAAGAAGAACAGATGGATACTAGATAGTGGATGTTCAAAGCACATGACAGGACATCCAGACCTTTTTGTTGTTCTTCATCATAAAGAAGGAGGAACCGTCACCTTTGGAGATAACAACAAAGGTTTGATAATTGGTATTGGTAATATTGGTAACATAGATAAACCTCTTATCAAAGATGTTCTCCTTGTTAAAGGCTTAAAACATAACCTCCTAAGTATCAGTCAAATGTGTGACACAGGTTATAATGTTAGCTTTAATCATGATACATGCCTCATAACAGACACCAACAAAAACATCATCTTAAAAGGTATAAGAAAGAATAATATATATGAACTATACCTAGAAAATATCACAGAACATTCTCTCATAGCTAATAATGACTCACAACATTTATGGCACATGAGAATGGGTCATGTCAACTCTAAGTACATGTCTAAATTAGCTAAAGATAAGTTAGTACGTGGGTTACCCAAAATATCTTTTAAAAAGGATTACTTTTGTGATGCATGTCAATTAGGAAAACTGTCTAAATCATCCTTTAAATCAAAAAATATCATTTCAAGCAAAAGACCTCTAGAGCTTCTCCACCTGGATCTCTTTGGTCCTTCTAGAGTAGCTAGTCATAATCACAATAAATATGTTTTTGTCATTGTAGATGACTACTCAAGATTTACTTGGGTAATATTTTTGAAAAACAAAAGTGATACGTTTTGTCAATTTGAAATTTTATGTAAAAAATTACAAAATGAAAAATCTTGCTCTATTGTTAAAATCCGTAGTGACCATGGAGGAGAATTTGAAAATGAACTCTTTGAAAATTTTTGTAACTTGCATGGTATTTCTCATAACTTTGCCTTTCCTAGAGCTGCACCTCAAAATGGTGTAGTAGAAAGAAAGAATAGAACCCTTCACGAATCTGCTAGAACTATGCTCCAACACAATAATCTTGCTAAATCTTTTTGGGCAGAAGCTGTTAATACTGCATGCTACATAACAAATAGAGTTCTCATTAGACCCTTATTAAATAAAACTCCCTATGAACTATTCTATGACAGAACTCCAAGAATAGACTATTTCAAAGTCTTTGGTTGTAAATGCTTTATCCTAAACACAAAAGATAGCCTAGATAAATTTGATGCTAAATCTATTGAAGGCATATTTTTAGGATATTCAAGCCATAGTAAGGCATACAGGGTTTTAAATAAGAGTTCTAAGTCTATTGAAGAATCTATGCATGTTAGTTTCTGTGAATCTATTGATCAATCTGTTCATAAGCAAACTAACGATGATGATGTTGAAAGTACAGATTTATTTTTAGATAACACAGCTAAGTCTAATGAAGATGATCATCAAAGAACATTTGTCGATATCAAAGATCATCCTCAAAAGCATATTTTGGGAGAACTGACAAAGGGGGTTCAGACTAGAGCTCAGCTAGAACGGATTGCAAATATGGCATTCATTTCTCAACTTGAACCAAAGAAGATTGATGAAGCCATCATCGATGAGTTTTGGATGCTAGCCATGACTGAAGAACTGAATCAATTCCAAAGGAATGAAGTTTGGGATCTTTTACCAAGACCAAAGGATCACCCGATCATTGGGACAAGATGGATCTTCAGAAACAAGCTAGATGAAACAGGTAATGTTATAAGAAACAAAGCCAGACTAGTAGCTCAAGGATACAACCAGGAGGAAGGTATTGATTTTGATGAAACTTTTGCTCCTGTTGCTAGACTTGAATCTATTAGGATGTTTTTAGCATATGCAAGCTATATGGATTTTAAACTATATCAAATGGATGTTAAAAGTGTTTTTCTAAATGGTTTTATAAATGAAGAAGTTTATGTAAAACAACCTCCAGGATTTGAAAATGAACATTATCTGGATCATGTTTTCAAACTCAAACGTGCTTTATATGGATTAAAACAAGCACCTCGTGCTTGGTATGATAGACTTAAAACCTTTTTGTTAAAAACTGGTTTTTCTGTAGGCAAAGCAGACTCTACATTATTTGTAAAAATAGTGAATAATCATACCCTAATTGTTCAAATATATGTAGACGATATCATCTTTGGATCTACTAACAACACTCTTTGTGAAGAATTTTCTAAGTCCATGCAGAAAGAATTTAAAATGAGTATGATGGGAGAACTCACCTACTTTCTTGGACTGCATATTAAGCAAACCAAGGATGGAGTTTTCATCAATCAGTCTAAGTATGCTCGTGAACTTCTGAAGAGGTTCAACATGAACTCAACTGCTTCAAAATCTACTCTTATGAGCACTACTACTGTTTTGGACAAAGATGAAGATGGTAAGTCTGTTGATACAAAGGTATACCGAGGTATGATAGGATCACTTCTCTATTTAACTGCTAGCCGTCCAGATATCATGTTCAGTGTTTGCTTGTGTGCTAGATTTCAGTCAAATCCAAAAGAATCACATCTTAAAGCTGTAAAAAGAATAATGAGATATTTAAAAGACACAGTTGATTTTGGATTATTCTACTCAAAATCCTCTACATTTGATCTAATCTCATACAGCGATGCTGACTTTGCGGGAAGTAAATCTGACAGAAAAAGCACAAGTGAAACATGTCATATGCTAGGGCACTCACTAGTATCATGGTTCAGTAAGAAACAAAACTGTGTATCCTTATCAACTACTGAAGCAGAATACATTGCTGCTAGCCTAGCCTGTACACAAGTTATCTGGACGAAACAAACCTTAAAAGATTTTGGTTTAAATTTTGAAAATACAACTATTTTCTGTGATAATACTAGTGCCATAAACTTATCTAAGAATCCTATTTTACACTCACGAACTAAGCACATTCAAATAAGACACCACTTCTTAAGAGAACAAGTCTTAAACAACATAATTAAACTCGAATTCATACCCACTAATCAACAGTTAGCAGACATATTCACTAAACCATTGAAACATGAAGGCTTTACACGAATTAGAAGAGAACTAGAAATATGCAAACTAAGTGACTTATAAATTAATCACACTTATTATAATACTTCTTATAAGTTTTGTTTTAAAAGCTTTTTTCTTCTTATCGATTTTTTGTTAGTCAAACTAGGTTTTCATATTCACGTATACTCTAAACTCTTATAAGACACATTCTTTATGTCTTTCAACTTGTCATCTTTTAAGTACACATCCATAATGACTCATTGTCCTATCTCCTTTCACTCATATCCATAAGAACTAATTATATTAAAAGCTATCATGACATTGTTCACATCACTCATCTCATAACTCCTTTATTATTTTTGTCCTTTTGTGAAAACTTCTCTTACGATAAGTTGATTCACCTTCAACATGATAACATATTATTTTATGAGAAATCTTGCTTTTTAAATTTTAGTGAAAATCGAATGATTATTTTTTTTAGTTCGGTTTACCTTCTTCTAAAGATCTAGTTGTTATGTTCTCACGTAAATTTTTACTATATCATTTGATATATCATATATTACGTACACTCTATTATATCTCACGTAAATTTTTACTATATCATTTGATATATCATATATTACGTACACTCTATTATATCTCACGTAAATTTTTACTATATCATCTTTTATATCATAGCCTAAGAACAATCTATTATCATCTCTTCATGCTTTACATCTTTTACAAAAAGTATTGTAAAATTCTCTTTTCAAAAACTTGTACTCCACTCATTAGTATGTTTTGTATCACCTTTCTATCTCTCTCTCTCTACATTAAACGAAGTTCCTTTTCATCCGTGACCATGACTCTCGCATATATTTTATATCTCTCTCCAATCGAGACTCATTAAAACCTTGTCCTTCATTTTTTATTCTCATTAGTACCTTTAGTACTTTCTCTCTCTCATACGAATTGAGCCTCCATTCTTGTCAATCCGTGTTTTTGACTCCTTTACTAGTTTAAAACTTAACTTTATTCTCTAAAAACTATGAACTTCCTCCAATCGAGTTTCTTTAAAAATATGTTTATCAAATAAACATTAATTCATGTCAATCATAACTTTATGTCTTTTATCTCATATCAATCATGATTTTTTATTCCTATCCTACTCGAAAATCCATATATGTCATCTCACTTTTCTCTATGACTACTCTTACTCCTTCCACGCATATCCATAAAAATATTTCTTATATAAGCAATTATTACTCTTCACTCATGAATATCTTCTTGTCTCATCAAAGTGTGTCCTTCTCATATTTACGTATACTCATAAAAATTACAAATATGAAAACACATTAATCATGACACATTTTTTAAGTCATTCTTTTCTTTAAAAAATGTCATATCTTTCAAAGTACACATCACATGATCACCCTATGACCTATTTCCTTTCACGTATATCAAAATATACACTTCTTAAATAAGAAATTATTGCATTTCCTCATACTCTCATGTTTGTCTTATTCCAAAATCACTCTTCACAAATTTGGAATGCTTCCACATAAAGTCTTATCTTGTAGAAAAAGTTGTTTGTTTTATTAGGCCATTATTTTCTTTCACTCTCTTCAATATGACACTCCCTACTCAATTCATGACACTTCTCACTACTCGATAAACTCTCCCATAGTATATTTGTTCAAAACTATGTCCTTCTTAACATACATACCAATATAATACACTATCTTCCACCATTGATTTGATTTGTCATTCACAAGCCCCTTAACCTACAACTCACGAATTTCCTTATTCAAACTACAATCCAAAAATCATTCACCTCCATTGTCATTCAATTCTTATCACAATTATTTTTTCTCTTCTATTTAATCGATTTGTTCATTCCTCACCAATACCACTCGTATCTCACTATCTTCATACATACTTTCAAATTCGTTCCTTCTCTCTCAACTCCCTCTTGCCATGGCTTCCTCCTCCAACACTGCAATCACTGCCGCCGACCTAAGGTATCCCGATCTATTTCACTTCTACAACTCCCTGTGCTCTCGCCCAATTCATGAAGGTAAGTTAATTCACTATGAAGACTTCATGTTATTTGACCTAGACAGCTCTCTCCCCGAACTCAAACACCTACTAGGATCTTCATCCCAAGCTGCCTACTATCCTGAACTCGTTCGACTATTCTACACAAATTTTTCCTCTGATCATGAACAAACTACCATCACCACCAAAGTACGCGGACGCCTGATGTTCTTCGATGCTTACGACCTAGGTAGAATTCTAAACCTTCCTTCCACCAGCATAGACCTCAACAACATAGTACCACTCGAACGGTCAGTACTTCGAAAAATTCTTCTCTGCACCAACTGCTCACAACTTCCTTGGCACATGAGGAATCTCCAACCTCATGCTCAACTTCTTACCCAGATTCTTCTCCACAATATCTATCCCAAGCCTCCACGCAAGGGATTAGTACCAAGAAAAATCTCTCTCCTTCTCTACGCAATTTTTTCTTCTACTCCGATAAACTGGTCCAACATTCTTTTCGACCTTTTTATTCGTTATAAAAAATTCCAGCCTCTTCTTTTCGGGTGTTTTATAACTCTCATTTTAAAATACTTCAGAATACCTCTTCAAAACGAAGTTATCCTCCATCCCTCTCAGGTCCTCGATGCTACTTTCTTCAATCTCAGGTCCCTGCACCTGCCCGGCTCTGATGAAGCTGCTCCAACATCCAACAACTTATCTTTTAGACTGTACTAGCTGTATTTTTTCTCGGTCTATAATAACTTTTAATTAATTCTGGTCTGTAATAACTCTCTTACTTTGATCCCTTCCTTTTTGTCTATGACAAAGGGGGAGAAAACCTATCTCCATTATTGAAGAAATACTCTCTTTAAACATTTTTCAATATTTTATAATATTATTATTTCTATGCATAATGTCTTTTTGACAGGGGGAGCATATTTTGTTATCATCAAAAAGGGGGAGAATGTTGAGAAACTCTGTTTTGATGTCACATAATATGATACACTGTCGTATTTGATTTTATATGATATGATAATATGTCCTCTTGAAAAATGTTATATTATGACTGAATATGTTTTGCCATAAATCTAACGAGTATTTGATGCAAGGATATCTCACCCAAAAAGGATGGAGACTTCCTGTTCAAGTACAACTATGGTGCAATCATACTCCTTAAGAAAAAGCTTGATGAGCCATGCATTCCTAAAGATCAACTGAAGAGATCGGCTACCTCAAGATGAAGTTTTTTTGTTCTTTAGAGTCATATGTAACAGAACCTTCAGGAACATGCATATTGCATATTGCATATTACATACTCATTCATAAAAGCTATATCATAAAAGTATACGATAGTTTCAAAAAGCTCCTCTTTGAAAACTAATAATTGTACCTTCTTACAACCATTTATGAAAAAGGTATTTTGACATGATTTCAAAATGTAATAATTGTACCTTATATCATATACAAGACAACTTGAAAAGTAATGTTTTTAAAAGTAGAAAAAAGACAAAACATGAAATCGGCTACACAAAGAAACCAAATATAATATGTTTTGAAAAGACTTTAGTTACCTTTTTACAAACTCATAGAATGTCGACTTACTTAAAGTCATCATTCTCTTTGTATAGCATTAAATACCTTCTGTAAAGAATCCTTGTTAAATATCCTTCTCAAGAATGTCGACTTTCTTGTAGTCTTCATTCTCTCTGAGGACTTTGAAAAACACAACATAAAGAAAACACTTGACATGACTATGTACAAATAAATATCTCAAAGCACTCATTGTACTTACACTCATTTAAAGTAAAGAAGTACTTATGTACCTCAAATCACTAATTAGAATAAAGACAAAACTACAAATAGCCTACAATCCAACGTTCAATGTACTATTGTAAGAAATAGACTTTTTACATAAAATATGTATTACCTAAAATATTACAACAACTAGTGTACCCTATATTTTACTTTTATGGAAAAAGGCTTTTTCGAATTTCTCTAAAGATGTTTTGAAATGACATAACATTTCACATCTCAAAAAGGCTACGATTTCAAAAAGTAACGACTACTTTTTTAAAGCTATATAAACACACACAAATAAACTATTCAACAAGGGAATGGAATAGACAAGTGAGCTTACAACGAGAAAAATACCTATTCGATATTTGAAAGAGAGCCTAGAAAAAGAAAGAGAAAAAGTCAAGTATAGCTCTTTGACAAAGAGTATCCTCTGAGTGAAAAGAACAGAACATTCTGAGAATCCTTTATTCGTGCATTCATATCATTCTGAAGGTTCTATAGGAAGTATTGTAACTCTGTTATTCACTGTTATCCTTCTTTGTTGAAAGAAGTAGACCTCTGTGAAAGAGGGTGTTTCCCTTCTCTGTTGAGAGAAGAAGACCTCTGTGAAAGAGGGTGTTGTCCTTCTCTGTTGAGAGAAGAAGACCTCTGTGGAAGAGGGTGTGCCCCTTCTCTGTTGAGAGAAGAATACCTCTGAGGAAGATGGTGTTGTACTATTTATCCGGTGACTCGGATGTTATAGTAGAAAAACTCAAGTGGTTTGCTTGGGGACTGGATGTAGGTCTGGGTTTTGACCGAACCAGTATAAATTCTGTGTTTTATGTGTTGTGCCTTATTGCCTGATTATTTTATTTTATCGATCTGTATCGTATTTCACTATTCACCCCCCCCCCCTCTAGTGAAATTTCAGGTAGGAGTGGAAGGGTGCTGATTGAAGATGCCATTGGTGGAATAGCAGCTGGTGTGTGAAAAGGTGTGGTGAATAGTGCATCAAAGCAAACTCCCTAAAGAGTATGTTGATGTGTGTCAGTGCTCTTTTGAGAAGCTTGGCTTTGACGTCTTCATAGCCATTAATTGTGTATGGAGGAGTAAAACAAAGCCACTTAACCATCATGGCTCTTTGAAGGGTTTGTAGATGATGATGCTCCATTATATCACATGGTTTTTCATCACTGTTAGTACAACTGATTTCACGAGTCCTAGACAGAACCCTTTCAAGAATATCCTCGAAGCAGCCTTTAGGAGTATCACTTGATGAGAAAGGAAAGTACTCCATTGCAGAGCGAAAGACTTTGTATTTGACATACATGTTGGCCATCATTCTTAACACCATCATATGTACAAGAAGGTTAACACAAAGATGAGGAGCAAGTTGAGATGCATAAACTCCAACAAGTTCCTCATGGCCCTGGGAAAATAAATATACAACATACCTAGAATCGCACTAAAAAAATGTGGTGCATATGCCATGAGTAAACAATTATCAAAGAATATGCCATGAGTAAACAATTATCAAGTGAACTTTTAGGAAAGGAGAAAGGGATAAATAGCTACTGAGGAGCAGAGAGGAAAAAAAGGACTTAAAACACAACTAAGAGTGCCCTTGATGGATGAGCTATTAGGGATCCACACACACCAGATGCATAATAGGCAAACTTAAATAGTGAGGATGTTCTTTAAGTTATACAACCAAAAGCTTGAAAACTAAAAGGAAAACGAAAAATGTGAGAAGTATGAAGTTTTCCATTTGAGACAGTGTTCCTTGCAGAGATATGGAAGATGTGGCTATTGCTGAAAGCATTTGCCCTTTTCCTGGGCCTGAAGATTAATAAGGGTAAATACAGACTCCTTATCTTCAATTCTAATGATAATTTCCATTATAGGATTGCAGAAGATTATGGGCATGATATAGGTAGTATGCCAATGAAATATCTTGAAATGACATTAATTTTTGTTGTCACAAAAGATATAGCAGTTGTCTACAACCTAACATCAGAGAAGGTTGATAGTTTTCACTTGAAAGTCTTAAAGAGAAATTCTATGACCCTCTTGTGCATGATGGTGATTGAACAGAAATTTCAAGATCAAACTTCATGGTGGGACTCTAACGAACATTTTATTGCTTCATAAGTAGATTCAAACTTCATGCTGTTATTCTCCCAAGAATCAGGGTAATAACCAAAATAACCATTTACATCCATGGATCAATTCAACTGAAAACAAATTCAGGTGTTGCAAGTTAAAGGCACTCACCTGTTTAGTGTAAAATTACCACCAATCATAAGCTTCTCTTTAAAATTATCCTTAATATCATTAGTCGATAGATGTCTCAAAACCAACACCAGATGTGCACCAAAGTGAAACAATTGAGGATCACCCAAAAGGCAAGATGACTTCTGCAAATTAATCTCAGAGATAACCGCTAAGGTAACTAGGAGATAGGCAGCTCTAGAAATCAAAGGGGCGATGACAGTACCCATGCATATCATCTTCATTTTTCTGAATGTTTTTTTTTTAATTGATGGGAGCATCAACACCCCTTAAAATGATCAGATCAGGGGTAAGCTCCATGAATGAAATTTGTACATGGTTCTGATGGACCAAATGACCAGAGAAAGGCACGTATGGCAAGCAGGTAGACTTCTCGATTGGATCCCCCATCGGAAGGTAAGTGAGGAGGTGATGTTTTCTCAATTGATCTGCAGTGATGTTGTTGGTCAATTGAGTGAACTCAACACCTGCTCACCTTCAGCGTCAGGGGTGTAGCAACAACAGCACCGATAAAGCCATGAATTGCTGAGTATGAATCTGTAGTCGCTTTTGGAAGCTTAACTTCCTTTCCCCGACCATATAGGACCCTAAAAGAAAATCCGAAGAAGTAAAGGAGGAGAAAGAGAAGAAGAAATAGAAGAGAGAATTAAACGAAGTTGTCACAACAGATTGTGTAATGAGGAATATGCGCTCAGAAAATGATGATTCCAGATTGAACCAAAATATAGAAACAAACAAAATTATACATACGATTATGTAAATTCAATTGATGATAAACAAAGTTTCAGAAACTAAAAGAAATGAATTCAAACAAAATATTAGAAATAAAACAAAGACAACAGATCATGGAGAACGTAAATTACAACTCGATAAACAAATGTATTTGAACGATATATTCAAAATTTGAACATAAAACCAACAAGAAGGTGATACGTGCGTGATTTATTGTAGCTTCAAAGTGCAATAAGCATTTAGGATCAATGTTACTGTAGCAATATGCATCATTAAGGCTACAATGGGCAGATCAATGATACAGGGTTGCTTCCGATGAACAAACAAAATATGAAAAATTGTGAAGGGAAAAGGGGAAGAAATGACATGGTTCTCCACGGATTCCCGGAATTCAAAAAGAAGGGTGACGCCCCCTGTATTTTGCAGATATACCAGAGCTTCAAAGATTGATCGGAAGTTCAAAATCAAAAGATAAGGAGAACAACAAACGAGAGACCAATGAAAATTATAAGCAACAAATCAAAACAAGAGAGAAGATTAAAAAAAAAAGAAATTGAGCCATACGAATGCAGAAAAAGGAATTATAAACTAGGTAAAGCGTACAGAAATATCAAGGGATTCAGAAATGAACTAAGAAGAAGAAAGAAATAAAACAAATAAAAATAAATAGCCAAAAATGTTGGAATGATTCATTCCTTTTGATATCACACGCCTAGGTCGATGCTGCAACTATGCAGCCCGATCTTCTAGATGGTGCTTCGAAGTATTTTGATGAAGGACAAAGTAACGAAAATAAAACAAAGAGGAGTCATGGTTGAAGAATTTTTGAAGAAGGCACAGAGGGAAGGTGATGTCTTCTTTTAAATCGTTGTAATTTTGAAAATATTTTTATATGTAAAACATGTGAAAACCAGACATCAAATAATAAAAACTGGTTCTCACTAGTGGATGAGACAGGGTCGAACTCAGGGAACGGGAATATTTCGTATTCAAACACACAATTCTATACTATTCTTTATTGCCGAATTATTGAAATGTAAAAATGTTTAAGAAAAGTAAAAACAACTAACTATTACAACAAATGAATACCCTTCGCAGAGGGCGTAAAGTGCAATATTTATAAACTCAAATTAAATGCCTAAATTCTAAAATAAAAGAAAAAAACATCTTCTACTCTTTTGCTTCCCCGTGTCACGTAATCACTTCTGCTCCAATCCCTTTCAATCCTGCACAATTCAAACGAAACACGAGCAGTACACGAAAGAAAAACAAAAACTATCACCCAATTATCAGAATTCGGATAGTGCACTAAAATCTGATAGTACTTAAACCGAGTCCAGAATGTAAACATAAAAGCAATCCATGCATCCACCTTAAAATCCTGAGATCATGTGACCAATGGTCACCAAAAATTCCAGCAGCAACAATGATCATTGAACAGTGACAGCGATCAGTAGCATCAGTAACCGAAAAGCTTAGTCAATAGATGACCCATCAAATATTATCCAAATCAACTAATCACAAATCAGATCTTTAATCAAATCAAAACATTACATAATTCTGATAGACCGAACTTGGTTTAAAGTTCAACTATTTGATAAAATCAGAAATAAAATTCAATCAACTTTGGAAAATAGTAGTCATTGATTCAAAAATCAGTAATTTCCCCCTTCATATGAGATTTAGATATCTGATCAAATTTTAAAACAAAACATTTACTGTTATTTCCAACAGAAGTAATGTTCACCGGAAGATGTAGTGAACAATAGTCACCAGAAAAATGTAACTATTCACGATTCTAATCGTGAATGAGAAATATCAACATCATTGATTCAGTGTAATTTCACTCAGCAAAATCGTTCACCAAAAGAAAATGCATCGACCAGAAAGGAACACAGCATCATATATGTTTACTGGAATGTGAATTTCTTATATTATCAACTTGAAATCCACCGGAATGAATCTGCTGGATAGATATTACGGCAGATCAAGGGTCACTCTATCGTTGGAATTTCCGGTGTCTTGCAGATGATCCAAATGATCTGGATCCAGATGAACCAAAAACAGAACAAAGAATTGATCCAGATCCAGATGATCTGGATGCACCAATACTTGCGACACTGTATGAAATCCGGCGACAGATTCAGATTAGAGTAAACCACAAAGAACTTTCGGTGGATCTATTTTTTTCCTGTTTGATTTCAATGTTATTCAGCAATGAGGATGCCAGATTCCACTTTCACGGTGAAATAGCAGAGGATTTCATCGTGAATCCAAGGATCTTTTGTTAATTTTGAAATTAATCTGGCTAAAGCACTTTTGCTTTTCACGGCCGATCAATTTTTCTTCCACAGTGATTAAAAAGAGGTAAATGCTGAAGTAATTTCAGCAAATCTGAAACAGATTTCTGGCAGCTTGCTATAGAGGATTTTGTTATGATTTTAAAATGCAATTGACTGAAAGATAAATTTCTAAATTCTAAGATCGAAAAGGAACATTAGATTTGAGATCAAAGTAAACTGAAAAAAAAATCTCACGGCTACCTGTACGCACACTGCAATGCTGAGAAAAGAAAAAAAAAACTTAAAAGCAAATAAATAGTAAACAAAAACAAATGGAAATAGAAATAATGCTCACAATGAATCTATGAATGAAAAGAAAATATGCTAAAAATTCAGATGCTCATGCTTACATTTGACTAAAAAAAATTGAAAACTGGAATTAGAAAAGGAGAAGAGGAAGAAGAAGAAGCACTTACCGAACTGGAAGGATTAGAAGAGAAGTGGAATCCTCCTATATTCCATTATCGTAGCTGGATGCCTCCACCGGATTGAGGAAGAAGAGAGATCAAGGGAGAAGGAGAAGGAGGAAAGAAACAAGGTGAAGGGGAAGGGTTAGGAAAGAGAGCAAAGGCATAAGAGAGAAGACAAGCCTCTCTTCCCTCTACGTATCATATTTAAAGATTTGAACTTTTCTCCATAAGTCCCTCTTCTTTTTAAAATTGCATTTCAAAAACCTCTCTTCAAAAAGTTATTTACAAAACAACTCAAAATGACTATGTTTTAGAAAATACAAAACACTAAAATACAAAAAGTCTATTTTAACTCTAATTTTTTTTATGATTTTCAAAAACTAAACTACTACAATTATGTCAAACACTAAAATATGCATTAAAATGTAAAATAACACTATTTTTCATGCATTTTCTATTCTTATATTATTTTAGCACATTTACTCGAAACTAACATAAAATTGGGTTTTTAAATCATTTTCTCATGAAATCATGCATATTTTTCTATGAAATATCCCTAAAATATATGCATGATCAGAAGGCAAATGGCGACTTACCTTGGTTTTGTAGGGTTTTTTAAGGAAGGAGGAGATGAACGACGCTCGTCTGTGGAGCTTCCTTCAGAACCAAAATAAAGGAGAAGAGGGAATGAAGAAGAGGATTAGAGTCATGAAGGAGAAGGAGGATGTAGGGGTGGAAATGGATGGGTGAAAGGAGATCGATCGTGAAGGGATCGATAGGTGTTTGTATAGAAAAGGGAGGAAAGATCGAGAAGGGAGAGGGAGAGAGAGAGTGGGAGAGAGCGGCCTTTGCTATCCCTTTGCAACAGAAAGTCGTTAGGGGCTTTTTCAAAACATGTCCTTCAATTTTTCAAAATTTCCAAAACAAAGGCTCCTTTTATAAGGTTTTTTAAAAGAAAATGGTTTTTAACAAGAGACGATTTTCAAAAAGGGGCTTTTGAGTTATTTTCTTTTTTTTGTATTTTTTTTCATTCTGGTTTTTTTGTTCTTCTTTTTTTGCATTTTTTTTTTTTTGATATGAAAACTTTGAAAACTAAAGGGTTTTAAACTAATTTTGTGAAATTTAAAAATATTTACAAAAGAAGTGTTTTATGAGAATTCGGGTTTGAATTTTGAAAATTTCTTCAGAAAATGGGCTTTTGATCTAGGTTTTGAGAAAATATTTGAGTTTTGAACCTTGAATTGAAAAATACAAAACTGGGGATCCAACTGGATACCGATAGGACTGTCTGAGCCTTTCAAAAAATATTTTTGGTATTTTTGTAAATTTGGTTTTAAAAAATGGATAACTAGGCTTAAATTTGGGTTTTAAAACTAGACCCGGATCTGAAATTGAGTCAGATATATAAAATGAATTTGGATTCCAGTGAATCCAAGAAATAACTGGAATTTAGATTGAAAATGTCTCAATTTACCCAGAAAATGAGGGCTAGAGGCAAAAAGGGAATATTTACAAAATTTTGAAAAATTTGGGGTGTTCACAGGTGCCCCTCTTTGCTACTAAGCCGGTTGAAAGCCGAGCTTAGTGGCAAAGAAAATACTCTAAATTTTAAAAAATGCCTCAGTCAACAGATCTGAACTGGGTGTGGAAGAGTTTATTTTGAAAGACATGGTTTCTCAGGCTTAAAACCTTATCCTGAATGGCTTTGGGGAGACGAAATCCTCAAAAATGATATGACTAAATAACAAAAATGAGGAAATCATGATGGGACTTTGGGTGAAGATCCCGAAATGGTGGAAAATAAGAAATTTGATCAAGTCTCATGGGTGAGACAAGATCAGCTTTTTGGAACGACTCAGGTTTAGCCCTTAACCTGGATGGGACGAAGATATATCAAGATGAATTTCAGGTTCTACCCATACCTGAATGGGAAAGGGATACATGAAGACCTCGATGGGACATTTTTGAGAAAAATGTCTCGTGAGATGAAGCTCAAGTATGATCCTTTCTGGATGGATACGAAGAGCATGGATTCCACGACGGGAAAAGTCATGATGGGATTGAGAGAACTACCTCGTCGAAATGAGGAACCTCATCAGAAACAGGTTTAGGTTTAACTCAGACCTGAAAGGGACGATACCTCGAGGAGCGAGGTTCAGGCTTAACCCTTAACTTGAAAGGGACGACCATACAGAAACCATGATAGGACCTCCAGAGTTTGAACAAATCCGAGAGGGGTCTGCAAAAGGATGAAAATGGGGGTCCCTAAAGCTTGAAAAGGGGTTGATATTGGGTGTCTCCTTGCTGAGACTGAAATAGTTTTTAAAATAGTTGACCTTTTGCGATTCAGGTTTTAGCCCTTATCTTGAGCGAGATGATACCTGAAGGAGCGAGGTTCAGGCTTAACCCTTAACCTGAAGGGGTCGACCATACAGAATCCTCGAACGAAGAAACCATGATGGGACCCTCGAAGTTTGGATGAACAAATCCGAGAGGGGTTTGTGAAAGGAGGAAAATGGGGTTCCCTAAAGCTTGGAAAATGGATGTTCTTGGGCGCCTCATTGCTGAGACTAAATCAACTTTTAAAATTAATGACCTTTTGCAGAAAGTTCAGGTTTAACCCTTATCCTGAGCGGGAAGGCAAGAAAAGTGAGATGAATAGGGCAATTATTTTGAAGAAGGATAAGGTGACAATTTATCAATGTGAACAAATGAATAGGGTGACATGAGGCAATTCTCTTGACAATGTGAGAGATTAATAGAGCGATATGAGACAATTCTTCTGATAATGTGAAAGATGAATGAGGTAACATGAGGCAATTCTTTCAACAACACGAAAAATGAGCAAGGCAATATTATACAATTCTTTCAACAATACGAAAGACAAATAAGGCAATCCAAAAGGAGGAAGGTGATTCTTTCGACAATGCGAAAGACAAAATAAGACAATCTAGAAGGAGCAGGGCGATTCTTTCGACAATGCAAAAAATGAATAAGGCAATCCAAAAGGAGCAGAGCGATTCTTTCGACAATGCAAAAGACGAATAAGGCAATCCAAAAGGAGCAGGATGATTCTTTCGACATTGCGAAAGATGAGTAAGGCGATCCTTTCGACGGGAGCAAGGCAATTCTTTTGATAACGCAAAAGATGAGTAAGGCAATCCTTTTAACAGGAGCAAGGTGATTCTTTCGACAATGCGAAAGATGAGTAAGGTGATCCTTTTGACAGGACCAAAGCGATTCTTTTGAGAATGCGAAAGATGAGTAAGACGATGCTTTCGACAAGAGCAAGGCAATTCTTTCGACAAAGCGAAAGATGGACAAGGCGATCCTTTTGACAGAAGCAAGGCGATTCTTTTGACAAAGCGAAAAATGAGTAAGGTGATCCTTTTGATAAGAGCAAGGCGATTCTTTCGACAACGCGAAAGATGAGTAAGGTGATCCTTTCGACAGGAGCAAGGTGATTCTTTCGACAATGCAAAAGATGAGTAAGGTGATCCTTTTGGTAGGAGCAAGGCGATTCTTTCGTCAAGGCGAAAGATGAATAAGGAGATCCTTTTGACAGGAGCAAGGCAATTCTTTCGACAAGGCGAAAGATGAATAAGGCGATCCTTTTGACAGGAGCAAGGCAATTTTTTTGACAATGCGAAAAGATGAGTAAGGTGATCCTTTTGAAAGGAGCAAGGCGATTCTTTCGGCAATGCGAAAGATGAGTAAGGTGATCCTTTTGACAGGATCAAGGTGATTCTTTTGACAACGCAAAGGATGAGTAAGGCGATCCTTTTGACAGGAGCAAGGCAATTCTTTCGTCAAGGCGAAAGATGAGTAAGGCGATCCTTTTGACAGGAGCAAGGCAATTCTTTCGACAACGCGAAAGATGAGTAAGACGATCCTTTTGACAGGAGCAAGGCGATTCTTTCGACAATGCGAAAGATGAGTAAGGTGATCCTTTTGAAAGGAGAAGGGCAAATCTTTCGACAATGCGAAAGATGAACAAGGCAATCCTTTTTTGAAAGGAGAAAGGCAAATCTTTTGATCAAAGCGAAAGATGGATGAGGAAACTCTATAAAAGAGGGGAAGGCAACTCTTTCGACCATGCGAAAGAAGGAAAAGGCAACACCAAGATGTATCAAAACGAACATCAAGTTCTTATTTCTTATCAGGAAAGCTGAAAAATATTATCAAAATGATAAAAAATTATAGTTGATTCAAGGTAATTGAAGGCAAGCACACTTGTTTTGATGGATATTCGCTCTTTTACCTAGAGTATTACCTCCAACTGGGCTAACTCAGTAGAATCTAGAATCAAGGTCAAATTTGTTGTTGTTGAGTTTCTTCAAGGAAGCTATCCATTTCCTTGATATAAAAAGAGAGGAAGTATTCTTAGTTTCATAAAAGTAATTGAGTGAAAAGATATTGATAGAGGAATTTCACATAAATAAAGAAGATTCTTGGCAGTTTGATATCTAAGCTTTGCCTACGATGATCTTTTTGGCACTCTTTTTGAGTCATTGAGATTTCTTGAGTTTCGGGGAGAAGCTTATTACATCATCCTTCATTTTGGAGATGTCCTGACTTTTCTTTTTTTCTGGAAAGGGTACGTTACAAACTCCTTCATCTTGAAGATGCTTCGATCCTTCTTTTTCTCAGGAAATATACTGGTGATATTGGCTCATTGGTAAAAAAAAAATCTCTAGATGATAGCAGAAATCAAATATCCTTTAGGGTTTGTCGGGAGGTTCATCGCAGTCACCTTCATCTTGGTGGTGATCTGAACTTTCCCTAGAAGGATCCGTCACAAACTCCTTTATCTCGGAGACGATCCAAATCTTCTTTGGCCCCAGGGGTCTAGCTCGCAAATTCGTCTTCATCTTGACGACAATTGAGAGATCCCTTTTGTAGATATTTGATTGCAACTTAAATGATTGAGGAGATATGAATTGAGTGAATTCTTTTTATCACTCAGGATATTTTCACTGCCTTACTGCCAGAAGAATGGTCTTTAAGAATGTGTCATAGCTATGATCAATATCAGTTCACTTTATGGTTTTTCAACATCATTAAATTTTTCCTTCGCCAGTCATATCGAAGATTTTTCTTTATCCTCTTGGTTGACAAACATAAAATCTGAATTTTGAGTCTTTCTTCACAAAAGCTTCACCCTTTTGGAAAGAATACTAAAGGAGATTTGAGGTAATTCTTTATGCAATAAAAGCTTGAGATCAGCAACTATTTTTTTATGGCAATTTGGCAAAATATTTCTGAAATCCTTGATGACGAAAATTGCTTAACATCGAGTTTTGACACATCAGTGGGATTCTGGAGGAAAATCCAACACAAAGCTGAATTCTGAAGGTAAATCCAATACAAAATTGGAATTCTGAAGGTAAGCCTGGCATAATACTGGATTTTAAAGGTAAGCCCAACTCAGAAGTTGGTTTTGAAAGAACATTTGAATCAGAACTCGGGTTCTGCAAGGAAACCTAGAAAATTCAGGTCGAAACTCGAGCCTTCAAAGGAAAACTGGGAAGTTTGGTTTCTAAGGAGAGAAAATTTGGGTCGAAACCCAAATCTTCAAAGGAAAACTAGACCAACTTGGATTTTGAAGGAAAGAAAATTTGAGTCGAAACTCAAATCTTCAAAGGAAAGCTGGAAGGTTTGAGTCGAGGCTCGAATCTCAAAGGGAAACTGGGAAATTCAGATTTTGAAGGAAAGAAAACTTGAGTTAAAACTCAAATCTTCAAAGGAAACTTGGAAAGTTTGAGTCAGGGCTCCAATCTTAAAGGGAAACTGAAAAGTTCAGTTTTTTGAAGTAAAGAAAACTCGAGTTAAAACTTGAATCTTCAAAGGAAAGCTGGAAAGTTCAGATTTTTGAAGGAAAGAAAACTCGAGTTAAAACTCAAATCTTCAAAGGAAAGCTGGAAAGTTCGAGTCATGGCTGGAATCTTAAAGGAAAATTATAAAGTTTGAGTCAAAACTTGAATCTCAAAGGAAAAATTAGAAGTTCGAGTCGAAACTCGAATCTCAAAGGAAAAATTGGAATTTCGAGTCAAAACTCGAATTTCAAAGGAAAAATTGGAAGTTCGAGTCAAAACTCGAATCTTAAAGAAAAAATTGGAAGTTCAAGTCGAAATTCGAATCTTAAAGGAGAATTGAAAGTTTGAGTCAGAACTCGAATCTCAAAGGAGAGTTGAAAGTTCGAGCCGAAACTCGAATCTTAAGGGAGAGTTGGAAGTTCAAGTCAAAACTCGAAACTCAATGGGAAATCTTTAATCAGAAGATTGAATTTTGAAAATCGCCAGTGCGAGGACTAAGATTGAAAGCTTTGAGAATGACCAGTTCGAGGACTGAATTATTTGACTTGCAATGAAGAAGACCGTCATGGTTAATTGTATGTGGTCTGATTTCAGGATTATCCCCTTATCCTGAATGGGGGACAAATAAAAGTGAGGGAAATTAATGAAAAGAGATAGAAATTGATGAAAGATTGACAGAAATTACGGAAAATTAAGGAGATATTGATGAAGATTGTAATCTGCTGGCTTGAAATTGAGAATTGGATGACCCAAAGCTCGAAATTGGAATTAGAGCTTTGATTTTTTATGAATGGTTAGTGCAAAGACTTAACCTGGGGGGGCAACTAATCAATCAGCCAGACACTAGCACGAGCGCTAGGCTTACCAGTACAAGTACTAGATTTTGAAAATATACCAGTACGAGCACTGGATTTTTAAAGATACACCAATATGAGCACTGGATTTTGAAAATGCACCAGTGCGAACACGGGACTTTGAAAAATGCACCAGTACGAGTACTGGATTTTGAAAATGTACCAGTACGAGCACTAGATTTTGAAAATTTACCAGTATTAGCACTGGATTTTTGAAAATGCCCTAGTATGAGCACCTAGTTTTGAAATTGCACCAGTATGAGCACTGGATTTTGAAAATATACCAGTACGAGCACTGAATTTTGAAAATATACCAGTACGAGCATTGGATTTTTGAAGATATACCAGTACGAGCACTAGATTTTTAAAAATACCCTAGTATAAACACCGGGTTTTGAAATTGCACCAGTACGAGCACTGGATTTTGAAAATGTACCAATACGAGCACTTGATTTTGAAAAATGCATCAGTACGAGTATTGGATTTTGAAAATATGTCAGTACGAGCACTGGATTTTTGAAAGTATACCAGTACGAGCACTGAATTTTTTGAAAGTATACCAGTACAAACACTGGATTTTTGGAAATGCACCAGTACGAGCACTGGATTTTTGGAAATGCACCAGTACGAGCACTGGATTTTTGGAACATACTGACACTGTTTTCCAATTTAAATTTTGAAAGGAGACCGACATTCTCAAGATATTTGGAAATCGAAGCGGGAATGATTGCTGGTATTTCAGGATTATTCCTTATCCTGGAGGGAAAAGAATAAAAATTAATGAGAATTTTTAAGGAAACTGTGAAAAATGATTCAGGTTTTATCCCTTAACCTGAAAGGGAAATACCTCGAAGAATGAGGTTCAGGTTTAACCCTTAACCTGAAGAGGGAATGAAGGAGATACCTCGAAGGTCGTGGTTTAGGTTTATCCCTTAACCTGAAAGGGGAGAAGGAGATACCTCGAAGGTCGAGGTTCAGGTTTATCCCTTAACCTGAAAGGGAAGAAGGAGATACCTCGAAGGCTGAGGTTCAGGTTTATCCCTTAACATGAAAGGGAAAAAAAAGAAAATACCTTGAAGGCCGAGGTTCAGGTTTATCTCTTAACCTGAAAGGGAAAAAGAATACCTCGAAGGCCGAGGTTTAAGTTTATCCCTTAACCTGAAAGGGGATGAATAGAAAATGTCAAAAATTGATAAAAAGTTGATGAAGAATTAATAAAATTGATAAAAATTGACAAAGGATAAAGATTGACGAAGAATCAATAAAATTGATAAAAATTGATAAAGAATCAATAAAATTGATAAAGAATCAATAAAATTGATAAAGACTGACCAAAGTCTGGTGAAAATTGGTGGAAAATTGAAAGATGATAAAAAATTTCAGGATTATCCCTTATCTTGAAGGGGAAAAAGAAATACCTCGACGAACGAGGTTCAGGTTTATCCCTTAACCTGAAAGGAAAAAAGGAGATACCTTGAAGGCCGAGGTTCAGATTTATCCCTTAACCTGAAAGGGAAGTACCTCGGAGAATGAGGTTCAGGTTTATCCCTTATCCTAAAAGGGAAAAAGAAGAAAGGAATACCTCATGGGAAAATGGCATCAGGTTTATCCCTTAACCTAAAAGGGTAGAAGAATAAAGATTGATAAAACTTAATAAAATTTGATGAAAATTTATTAAAAATTGATAGTAAATTGATGAAAAAAATGAATAAAATGGATGAAACTAATAAAGATAACTGAAGATGGATAAGATTTGAGGAAAAAGAGTTTGTCTGATCCTGCCTGCACATGGGATCTTTAAAGTGAGAGGAGAATGTTCATTTGAAAGACAAGTGAGAAATCATTTTGGAAAGAAAATCAACTGCAAGATTGATTTTGAAGAATGATCAGCGCGAGAGCTGATCTTTGAAAGGGGAATCAACACAAGGGTTGATTTTGAAGAGAGATCAACATGAGGGTTGATTTTGAAGACGAATGGTTTGACACCAATTTTGGAAAAGAAGATCAACACAATGATTGATTTTGAAGATAATGGTTCGAAACAAATTTTTAGAAAAGAAGATCAACACAAGGGTTGAATTTGAAGATAATGGTTCGAAACCAATTTTTGGAAAATAAGATCAACACAAGGGTTGATTTTTGAAAACAATGGTTCAAAACCAATTTAGATCACCGCGATGGTTGATTTTTGAAAAAGATTGGACCAAAATATTGAACTTTTGGTGATCATAACGAAGATTTTTGTAGAAATTTTTAAAATTTCACAATTTTGAAAAACCCTCATAAGTAATTTCATTTCTCTCATGAATGATGTTGGGATTGCCCCTCATCTTGAAAAGAATAGGAATTTAATGTGGCCTAATGGAGGCCGATGGCAAAGAAGATTCTTGAAATGAAAATATAATTTTTCAAAAATAAATGCCCCAGTGTGGCAAAGGAAAGAAGTGTTTGATGTCAAAGATATGAAGAAAATTGACATCTCATTGATAAGCAAAGATGATAACAAAAGACTGCATATTTACAAGTATTTGACCAAAGGTCACAAAAAAGACTGGGGCTTACCTGCCCCTACAAGGTGACTGGCAAAAAGGGAAGAAAGCAGAAAACTTTGGCATCATCAATTTTCTGAGTGGTCTGGGAAAGGCTTGGTCAGGATGGCCAGCTCGTCTTCCCCTTTTTCTCCAACAAGGAGACTCTTGTCAATGCAGTCTTGAACGATATTTTTGAAGACAAAACAATGATCGATGTCATGCCCCCACTGCTCGATGGAACTTGTAGAACTGATTCATGAACCTTTCCATGATTGTGGGAGGATTCGTGGCCTTTGGGAGCTTCACTAATCCCTTGGTCAACATGAATTCAAGGGCTTCTTCGAGCGTTTGTTTGAGAGGATTGAATGCACGATCATTACTCCAACCTTCGCGCTTTATCTTTTTCTTTTGCGGAGTGTTGGCCTAAGACAACTTGCTATTCTACTCGAAAGACTTTTCCCCTTGAGCTGCACTGTAATTCTGGCCACTTTTACTATTATTTTTGTTTCTCCTACTGTTGTTGCCATGATTATTGTCGGAGGTATCAGCTGAGTGAGTGAACTGTGCCTTCTTCTGGTCTTGGATATTCTTGACCAGAGTCATGCCCTCGTAGAGGCTATTCTCCATTTCTGTCTCGAGCCATTCGGCTCACTTAATCAATTTGATAAAGGATTTCGCTGAAGATGTGGCGATGAGACTTCTCAGGGGCTGAGAGAAATTGTTGAGGATTATCTGCAGTGCATGCTCCTCTGGAATGAGAATCTTCATTTTGTTACAGGTGCTTCTCCACCTATGAATGAATTCTCCAGCCTTTTCATTTTCATTCTGCTTCAGGTTGTAAAGGTGATTGAGCGTAGGCGAAGCCTTATTGTTGAATAAGAAATGCTCAATGAATAGATTTACCACTTTATCAAACTCTCGTAGTTCGATAGGATTGATGTGGTCTGCATACCACCTGGCCATTGTACCTTCTAGGCTGTGAAAAAAGCAGATGAACAAGGCCCTGTTATCTTTCCTGAAACGGTTGCACTCTATATAAAATGTGGCTAGATGGGTCTTTGGATTACCGGTTCCGTCAAACTTGAGGAATTTACGGGGAAGGTTCTTCAGATTATCATCTCCATCTAGGTCATCGTAGAAATCTTCATCAGTATAGGTTTGCTTGCCCTTACTCTTGGCTTGTATGTCCTTGACTACGCAGGTTACTTCTCTCAATTGCTCGCGCATCAGATCCTCTGCTGGAATCCCATACTTGGGCCTATTCACTGATTTGGGCTCTTCATCTATCTTCATGAATTGTCGTGGAGGATTCTGACTGAACATAAACTGTTCTTCATCTGATTCTTCTTCCTCTACTGACTCAGTGCCCTCAGAAGTACCGTCTGGCTTAACCTTCTTTCTGGTGATCCTGATCTTTCTCACAGGCTTCTTCCTCAACTTGTTCTTAGGAACTGCTTTCTTTAGACTGGCCTCGGCTTGCTCTTACACCATCTTGGCCATCATCTTCTGGAACAAACCGTAGATAACTGGATCAACATCATCTCCTTTGTCCTGGCTTTGTCCTCTGAATGACCTAGGAGAGTTTATTCCTTCTATTTCACTATTGTTGTACTGCTAAAAAGTCTCATTTCCTGTCCTCATCTGAACCATATTGAATACCAATGTTTTCTGTAGAGAAAATGGAGGGTTTAGACGGAAGAAACTTTGGGAGAAATTTTTGACAAGAGAAGGAATCAAGTTGATAGTTTTGAAAATGATATCCCATTACTAGGGATTGAGTCATCACAAAAATTGCGATAATTGCCTTGTTTTTCCGTGAGAGGGAATAAACAATTAGATATGAAGGGAATGCTATTTTGAAAAGGATGTCTCTTGACGAAAAGAGATTTTATTTATGAAAAGGTAAACAAAAATTTTTGAAATAGAATCAGAAGATATACTGGAAGATATGAAGAAAGAAGAGTTTGAAAATAGATGGCAAAGATTTAAAATTTGAAGGATTTGCAGGCAGGATCAAAAGAATTAGAAGAAGAAAAAGGAAAATACACTTGGGTTTTGAAAACAAGGAGGAAATTTTAAATAATATACCCAAGGTCTTTGGAAAATATAAGGAAATATAATAAGTAAATATCACAGAATCAGAGTTGTACAAACAAGTATACACAAACAACACTCCCTAAAAATCTGACTCTAAATGTAATATTTGAAATGGCTTATAGGACCTCAATCCTAACTCTAAGATTTAGATCATCTGATTCCAATCAAGGTATGTCGATATACTCAAGCCGAAAGCTTGAAGTATGTGGCATAGAAATATTTCTCTGGTTCTAAGGTGATGGCTCCCCAACATCCTTGAGCACCTACCGATATACTTCAGACTATGGCCCTTAAGTACGTGTGTGATCATGCAAAATTTTTCCTCTCGTTCCTCTCTTTTCTTTCTCTTTACCTTTCTAGCCTTTATTTCCTTTTTAAAGGCGAATAAAAAGACAGAAAAGAAGAGAAAAGAGAAAAGAAAAGAAGAGAGAGAGGAACTCTTTTGCAAAGGTCTCACTTGACCAAAGAAAATATTTTGAAAATCACTCACCTCCGTTTTGAAAAAAATTTGTGAGAAAAATGAAGAGACGGGATTCGCTCGTCGGTACGAGGTTCGACCGTTCCTGGCACCTTTACTAGGGGTAATCGAACCAAGGATCGAAATTATGCTTTTTGCTTTGCTAGATTATCATCTAAGAATTTATTCTAAGAATTTATTCTAAGAATAAAAAATGCACAAAGAATCATGCTTGTGCAATGCAAATGCAAAAATGTATGCTTTTTCAAAAAATGATTAAAATTTTTTTAGATTTTCCAAGTGATTCTGAAATAAATATGATAATGGAGTGGAGAAATGATTCAAAGATTTGAAATTGGTTTGAAAAAAACTGGATTTTTAATCTTACTTGGATTTTGAAATTAGATCTGGAAGAAGAGACTTGAAATTCTAAGTCTCAGACTGATCATAATTTGAAAAGATAAGTCTTTAAACGAAGAGAAAGGGAATTTGGAATTGAAATTTTGAAATAGAAATGAATTTTCAAAGTCATAATGGATTTTGAATTTGGATTGATTTTCAAGAATTGATTTTGAGAAGGAGATTTTGGATTCAGGACCTAAAACAGAATTTTGAATTTGAATTGAGATTTGAGAAATAAATTCAAATTTGGTTTTTGGAAATGAGAATTAGAAATGAGACTGGATTGTAGATCTAGAATAGAATTTGATCTGAAATCTGGAATCCTAGATGGAACTAAATCTGGAATCCTAAATGGAATTTGGATCTGAAGTCTGGAATCCAAAAATGGAGTTGAATCCCAAATCTGGAATCTAAGATGAGATTGGATTTGAAGATATGAATTCAAGGTGGAATTGGGTTCTAAATTTAGAACCCAAGATGAAATTTGGATTTTTGAAGATCCAAAAATGGGATTTTGAGGATGGATCTGGATTTTGAAAATCCAGATTTTGAATTTACAACTTAGGAAAAATCGAATTTTGAGATTCAGAATCAATCTCAAAACTTTGATTTTTGAATTTGAGAATCAAGGCTCAATGGAAATAAAGGGTAAGCTTGATTTAAAGCTTGAGTTTTTGAAATCAAGAATTTCAAAGTTAAATTGAACTTTGAGATTTGATCTGAGATATTAAATTGATTTTTGAAATTGAAAAATGAATTTGGAATTCCAAAGTTGAATTGAACTTTGAAATCTTGAATTTGAAATTGAATTTTGAATTTTGAAGTGAGATAGAAAGATGAATTGAAATAGAAATTGAAGATGGATTTGAGAAATAAAGAAGATACTTAAAGAACTATTTTGGAATCACTTGAATTTTAAAAAAGAATTTTGAAAACATGATATAATTTTATCCTAAATGATGAATGGAAAAGGAATTTGAAATTGAGTTTTGAAAAGAATATTTCATTCTTTAAATGTATTAAAATAAGATTGAAGATATAATACATCCCTGACTATGGTCATTGAATGTATTATATAATAATCATATTTGAATTCAGGTGAAGAATAAACCATATTTTTGTGCTTTTATAGAGTTTAAAATGAAATCAACTCTCAATATATCCTGACTATGGACATTGATATATATTTTGAGTTAATTTTAAGTTAAACTCTGATAAAGAAAGAAAATATTTAGAAAAATATGTTGATTTTGAAAAGAGATCCAGTGTTATTCCATAAAAGATGAAAATCTTAAGTTTTGTTCACACCCTGACTATGGCCATTGATGCAAATCACCAACTTATGATTTAATCACCTTTTATTAAAATGGTGCTTGTGTCATTCATGTTCCCATTTGTGAATTTTGAAATAAAAGAAAAAATGATATAGAAACAAGCAATTTATGATATTTACATGCTCATACATTCTAATCTAAGCTAGAATTGTAAGGTTCTTATTAATATCGAGCTATTATGAGCTTTTACTTAGATTGAAATTCAAATTCCAAAAACTAAGAAGAAGAAAACAATTTCTATCTAATTCCTGCAAAATTCAAGTTAGCCTAAGATATATACATAGAAAGTAATTCACATATATCACATTGGACCTAAGGTGTAACTAATGAAATACTCAATCATATATCTTATACTAATGAAAATGAAATGTAAATGATAAATTCTATACTGGAATCATATATTGAGTGAGTATTAGAATATACATGTAACATTCTAAATGTAATATCCTAAAGTAATAATGAACCTAAAATAGGCTTGTTTGAAAGGTGTGAATGATATCCTAGGGTACTTAGAATATACATGTACCCTCTAAATGGAAGTGTAATGCTAAGATGATGTACCCGAGCTAGTGGAGAAATTTATACCTAGTGAGTGGTGGAGTGTACATAGGTGCATAGTGTAGGTGAAGGTGTCGGTGCAGCACATAGGGTGCATTGCAGGTGATTAAGGGAATAAAGGTGTAGCAACCTGAGTCGCTTGTGAAAGGAGTGCCAGAAAACCAACTATTTGTAATGTAACACCTCTGATTGAATAGGCAATATTAACTCATATACATGTTACAATGTTCTATTCACACAATTGTTTGCATAAAGAAAAAAAATGGTTTAGTTTGTTTTTTTTTTTGCAAAATGTTAGCATTCACATAGTGCATACTGTGGGAACAATTGGTATTGGCAACAAATGTACAGAGGTGGAAATGTGTTGTGTGCAAATGTAGGTGGGGGAAATGGGCAGCATGTGAGGGATATATCAGGAAATAAGGGAGTGTGGAACGAACAAGTACAGCATATGCATAGTGGGTGTTAGATGACGAGTATTGTGAAGTGCAGTGAATAGTGACTTTTGCAGGAAAAGTGCAGTGAAGGGTACCGTGCAGTTCTCAAACAAAAGAATAGAGATCATTATGAGACTGTACATACATGGAATTATTCATGTTCTTTGTGGCAAGCTATCATTCTACATGATGGAACGGAGGACTTTGGGGAAGCTTGCCCTTGTTATTCAGGTAATGAACCCAACACGCCCAGCAGCAAGGCTCAAATCACTCGTACAAAAATTTTTGGGTTGCTGATCAATGTTTTTAGCATCTAACATGTACCAATCCTCCTATTGCATCAGATCCAGCAGAACCAAACCAGAGTTGCCTTGAAGCAGAGAATATGTCTATGGCAACAAGATTTCTATGCAGCATAATCAATGGGTGCTGAACAGAACATAATGACATCAATTTTCCCTTATCTGCAGTGCTAGCCATTGGTTCGTTATGTTCATATTTGCAAGCACATCAGACAAGCCAAATAATCTCGTTTAAGACAATATCTGATATTGAACATTTAAATGATGTCTCCCTTTAATGACTGCCTTCAATCATACCATCCAAGAAGAACCATTTGAACGAATCAGCAACAAGACACCTTGAATTCCATAATAATAGAACAATCTGCTAGTCTCTTGACCATCTTAACTTCCAAAGAGCAGCCCACATATTCTGCTTTTCCACTTGAACAGAACAATTATCAGGATTGTGGCAGACACGGTTACAAGTAACCCACAACTTCCATATCACTATATGGTAAACTTGACACCAGCACATTAATAACCAGTCCTTATTGAATGAAAGAGAGAACCACCATTTTAAGTTCCTTTATAATGGTAGTACTTGGGCTACACATTTAATGTACAGATGCAACAATGTAAATGATGGTATAGGAGCTGTAAGTGGTAATGATGCACATGAATGGAATGGGTGAATGTAGCATAATACAGAAGGATAGACAGCAAAGTGAATATCGATGCTATGTTAGAGTGTGAAGATGGAGCATGTTAGAGGCTTCTAGTGATAAAATAAAAGATATAATAGATGATATGAACAGTGTATGAACAACAATACTAATAAAGCATCCATCACAATTAAAACCAGATGCCCTTAAATCAATTTAACATCTAGGCATGGACGACAAACCTGGCATCCCCACTTGAAATCTAAGCATCACTTTGCACAAAAACTCCATGATCGCATGGCTTTCTGCAAGATTTCAATCCTGTTTCCCAGATTCAGCAAGTAGCATCATTCTCGGAGATATATCAAAAGTTTTTTATATTTTTCTTTTTCTTATATATATATATATATATTACAGACTCTGAGAGGCTCTTGCCCAACTTGTGAAAATGCTCTCGAAAAAGCATGTCACGTTAATGATGTACTGCTGGGGGGGCGGGGGGGAAGATGAGAGAGAGAGAGACGGAAAACCTCTTTCAAAATGGATGTAATTATGTTAACGAGATTTCCATCCACACTCTTGTAAACCTTCAAAGTCGATTGCTTAGAGAACATACATAGGAAAAGATAAAGACTTTTACATCTTCATCGTTGGTAAGCTAATCTCACGACTAATGCTTATTAAATATAGAACATTCAAGCTCTAGCTTTAAAGATCACGCATAGACTAAGAAAATAGAGACTCCCTGACTAAAGTCTACATGTTTTTTTTTTTAAATTCAAAGATATGATTTCAGTGATTAGCATATCATTACTGAGAAGATAAGAAGTTTCACAACACACACATCCTAGACTAGCATATGAAATGGAATCACAATCTCCACTCCAAGTTTCCAAAACAGAATTAGCAGAATGTATAACCAGGAACACATTGTGGTCTTTCAAGAAATTGTGAACATAACCTGAGAATGCTTGTTCCACATCTATCCAACAAGAACAAATCCCAATTGATGCTACAATACTAGTGCCTCCATCAACTGTGCATCTATTTCACATGCATCATGAGAAAATTTTCAATGATGGGAGGTTTGGTACTTGCACAGAATGAAACTGAATACACGATAAATAGGTACTTGTCTTTTGCAAGTTAAACAATGGAGCATTGAAATTGATAATGTGACATTACCAAAAAAAAAATTTGTTTTCTTTTTTGGCCTCCTAGTATGAGACATTTGAAATTCATCAAACAAGTACAGGTCCTCTTCCATATAGTACTTCAAAGCAACCCCAGGAACATGTAACTTTTTCAATTCAACTCCTTTGAGAGTGATAAATTTGTCATATGTCAAGTATGCATGCATCTCCACCCACTCAGAAAAATAATATGCCATCCTTGAGCTTATAAGATACATGAAGACTGTCAGGAAATAAAAGAACAAAATAATGTGCTAAGCAAGAAATCGATCAAACCACCATGTGTTACCACCTAGTTCCTATAGCGGATCAGTCTCTGCAAAATGGCTTTATCAACAACCATCAACTGACATTTGCAACAAAGATTCAATATATTGGGTATTCAGATTTGCCGCCACCACTGATCATGGTGCCTTCCATTAACAGACCCCAGATGATATATATGGATCATAACTTTGATGGCCTCACCAGACCAGATCTGTGTATCTTATCCTTCACCGCTTGATTAGGCATATCCAATGGAAACAAGTTAGAAGGGTTGCTTCCAATGAATCAACGAAATGAGAAAAGTTGTGAAAGGAAAAGGGGGAAAATGACATGGTTTCTAGGGAAAGATTAATATGATGTAAAACAAATGTTAGAAACTAACGATGATAAAAGGGTGTCATGAGGGCAACGATGGTAGCTTGTGACATCCAGGTGAATCGGTGGTGTCTTGGCAGGACATCACCAATTTCCAACAGAGAAAATTGCTATGGATGCAGGGCATTTCCCTTGATGTGAGGGATCCGCAATGGGTAACATCAACAAAAAATTATCAAATCGTAAATACATATGAGATGATAACACTATCAGATTAAGGAGGATTGGAGCAAATATCATAAAGCATATCAGCAGGATTTTATCATACAAAACCACAATCGGATCGGAAGAAAAAAAATGTTAGAACATGATCGTTCCCTTTTGATATGTGCACATTTACATAGTTTGATGTTTGCTACAGGAAAAATCAACGTTATATGGATGCTCTAATGGGTCCACGATCAAGAAAAATAACAAAATCAGAACAATAGGAAAACAGGAAAAAGGAAAATAAAGAGGAAGAAATAAAATAATAAAAAAAATGAAAGGCAAATGCTGAAAATTAAATGGATCAGAGAAAGCAAATTTGTCATGAGAAATAAATAAATAAATATATATATATATATATATATATATATATAAAGAAATAAATATTGGAATCTGTTGATTCCTATTGATATTGCAATTAGTGGGTCGACTTTGTTTATACGCAGGTCGATTCCACCACGGTTGCCTTACGATGAAGAAAGAAAAAAAAAAAAAATGAAATGAGAAAACAAGATTAGACGATAAAAGCTTTACAGAAATTATCATGGAAAGGAAGATTTGGAGAAAAGAATGTCGTAGAACCGAAAAGAAGGGCAAATGATATAAAAGAGTGGAAGAAAATGAGAAGAGGGAGGAGAAATCACTTACCTCCCATTGCTTTTGCTGATGGCTGAAGACCCTGCGGTTCACCGAAGGAGAGGCTCCAGGGAGGAGGCACCAGAGGAAAAGAAGGATGAAGAAGAGATTGGGGAAATACCAAAAGTGATCGATCAGAGGGAGATGAGGTGAAGACGGATCTCGTGAAGGAGAAGAGAGGAGGGGTGCGGGGGTGAGAGGCGGTGCCCGACCCCTTCCCCTGTATCCTTTTTTATAAAAGGGGAAGAAGCATCGAGAAGGATTTTTTCGAAAAATCTGAGAAATTTTAATAAAAATCAAAGAGACGGCTCTTTTATAAGAAATTTTCTAAAAAGGGGTTTCACTAAAAAAACGATTTTTATAAAAAGGGGCTTACTCGATCAATTTTTTTTTCTATTTTCTTATTTTTTTATTTTTTTTATTTTTTATTTTTATTTTTATTTTTATTTTCTCTTTTCTTTGTGTTTTCTGATTTTTTTTATATTTTTGACATAAAGACTTTAAAACTAGGGGAAAACAAGAGATTTAAAACTATTTTTGGATTTTTGAGAAATATTTACAAAAGAAGGGTTTTCTGAGAATTCGGGTCTGATTTTTTTGAAAAAATCTTCAGAAAACAGGTTTGGATCTGAATTTTGAGGATATATTCGAGTTTTGGACCTCAAATCGAGAAAAACGGAGCAATGGAAACAAATTGGTACCGGATGGACGGTCTGAGCCTTTCAGAAATTTTGATATTTTTGTAAATTTAATTTGAAAATTGGATAACAAGGCTCTGTTTTGGAATTTAGCAATGGATCTGGATCCAAAATCGAGTCAGATGGAAAACGATGGAGCTTATTCTAGAAAATCTGAAGAATAGCTGAAATTTATATTGAAATTGACTCAATTTTCTCAGAAAATGGGGTCAGGGGCAAAAAGGAAACATTTACAATATTTTGAAAAATTTCGGGTGTTTACAACGTGGTAGGGGGGTGTTAACCCAAATAAGTGATCCAATTGTGAGGCTCTCTCCCGAACTATGGTTCAGTGAGAGAGCCCAGCAACGTGAAGACCGAGACAATATAGGTAGGGATGTTTTCAAAAACATGTTCAACATGCAATAAAACTAGATGACTCTAATGCAAGTCCTAAAGAGATAGATATTAAACGAAAAGAAGCATACACTTGCATACATTGTTTACATTCAATCCCTAGAATTGAGGAGAGTTGTATTTTAGACCTAAGTCTAAGTGAGCATGCATAAATCTCCTCAATATGGTCCTACCAAACCATACTTAAATCTTATATGCATTATGTCAGCTAGGATATAATCTAGGCTCCTAAGGTTTACACGGAAATAAAGCTGACATTTGAAGAATAAAGACTTAGATAATATCAAAGCAAAGTAAAAGGCATAAATTTGATCGGACGGAGATGAGTCCCATCTCGATCGCCACTTCTGTGATCATTACAAAAAATTTCCTCTAATTTCCCTCTCTTCCCTTCTCTTTGCCATTCTAGCCTCTATTCCCTTTTTTAAGGGAAATTAAAAGGTAGAAAAGAAGAGAGAATGAGAAAAGAAGATAAGAGAGATGAACTCTTTTGCAAAGATATCACTTGACCTTAATTTTAAAACTATTTTGAAATTACTCACCTCTGTTTTTGAAAATTTGCAGAAAAAATGGAGAGACTGGATTCACTTGTCGGTATAAGGTTCAACCGTTCCTGGCACCTTGACCAGGGGTGATCGAACCAAGGATCAAGTTTTTGCCTTTTGCTTTGCCTAAATATTATCTAAGAAATTATCCTAAGTCTAAAATGCACAAAGAATCATGCTTGTGCGAATGCAAATGCAAATATGTATGCTTTTGAGAAGAATAATTTAGAAATTTTGGGGATTTTCCAAGTGATTTTGAAATAAATTTGACAATGGAATGAAGAAATGATTCAAAGGGTTGAAATTGATTTGAAAAAGTTAGATTTTTTAATCTAACTCAGAATTTGAAATAGATTTGGAAGAAGAGACTTGAATTTCCAAGTCTTGGAATAATCAGAGTTTTGGAAAATAAATCTTGAATTTGGAGAAATAAAGAGAAAATAGATTTGGAATTTGAGATAGAATTTTTGAAGAAAATGAAGTTACAAAGTTAGAATGGACTTTGAATTTGAATGGATCAGTTCTGAAAAAGGGATTCTTAATTTCAGAACCTGAAAGAAGAATTGAATTTGGATTCAAACTTAAGAAGAACATTTAAAAATGGTTTTGAAAATAGGAATTGGAAATGGAACTGGATTTAAAATCTAGAATCCTAGATGGAATTGGATCTGAAGTCTGGAATCCAAGATGGAATTGAATCTGAAATCTGAAATTTTAAATGGAATTGGATCCGAAGTCTGGGATCCAAGTTGGAATTGAATCCGGAATCTGGAATCCTAAATGGAATTGGATTCGAAGTCAGGAATCCAAGATGAAATTGAATCCGAAATCTAGAATCCTAAATGGGATTGGATTTGAAAATCTGAATCCAAGGTGGAATGGGATTTTAAATCCAGAATCCAATATGGAATTGGATCCGAGAAATCCTAAATCGATTTTGAAAGGGAGATGGAATTTAGAAAAAAATGATTTTTTGAGTGAATACCAAGTTTTGGTTTAAAGTCTGATTTAAGACTTAAAATTTTGAAATTTTGAGAAATAAAGAATAAATCTTGAATTCAGACTGGAATTCTGAATTTAGAAGATGATCTAGAAGATTGGGCACCTGAAGTGAAGAATAAAGAATAAAACTTGACTTTAAAACTGGAATTTTTGAAATCAGGTGATGAATCTAGGAATTTCAAAGTTAAATTGACATTTGAAATTTGATCTGAAATGTTAAATTGAATTTGAAATTGAATCCTGAAAATGAATTTGGAATTTTAAAGTTGAATTGAACTTTGAAATTGGATTTGAATTGAAAATTGAATTTTGAATATAAAACTGAATTTGAAATTTCAAAGTCAAATTGGACTTTGAAATTGAAGTTTGAATTTTTGAAACAAGATAGAATTTGAGAATAGAAAAAAGAAATTTTGAATTTATAAAAATTGAAGATTGATTTGAGAAATGAAGAAGATATTTGAAAATTTATCTCAAAATCACTTGGATTTTGAAATAATATGAAAAGAATTCTGAAAATATGATGTAATTCTATCCTGAAAGTGTAGTAGGATCGAGGCAATGCGCACTAGAGGGGGGGTGAATAGTGCTTTTAAAAATCATTTGCGGAATATTAACGGATTTTGCAATTTGAAAAGCAATCACACAAATGAACACAAGAATTTATCCTGGTTCGGTCTTTCCCAACCTACATCCAGTCCCCAAGCAAAACTCGCTTGAGATTTCCACTATCAACCTTGTATAACTACAAGATCATACACAGACCAAATCCGGTCCCACTTCCAGTAACACACCTACTGAAAGCAAACAACTCCTTTAAACCAAGGTGTCCTTCCTTTTACAGAAAATAAGTAACAACTTACAATACAACCTATGAGCCTTTCTTTTGAATGCAAATGAGATGCAATTGGCTTTTGAGGTTGTTGAAAATACTCTACTCACGAATTCACTATCTCTCAAAGGAATTTGAGTGAAAAACTGAAGTGAAAATATCACGTGAGTGAGAAAACAAATACTTGAATGAATAGGAGTAAAAAGCAAGAAGTAATTCAATTGGTTTTGATATTTTTGAGTGTAGAATGCACTCATATTTATAGTTGAAAGTTTTCATACGTTGAGGTTATGAAAGGGTGTCAAAACAGTCTATTTTGAAGGATCAAAATGTTTGAAAAATGAAAAGACACGCCTTTTTGAAGTTTCAGGAAAAATGGCAAAATTAGTCGACTGGAACAGTAGTTAGTCGACTAATAGTTAGTTATTAGTAGATTGACAGTTATCGTCAGTCGACTGATCTGTTAATCGAGCCGTTTGAAAATCTAAACTTTTGAAACTTAGTCGACTAGAGATAAAATTAGTCGACTGATAATATCATCAGTAGACTGAAAAACCTTTCAGTCGACTGCTGCTAAAATCTTCTGAAAAACATACATTTTGTCTGGTCGACTGATAAAAGCATTAGTCGACTGCTGCTAAATTTTTAGAAAACACATGTTTTGTCCAGTCGACTGATAAAACCATTAGTCGACTGCTGCTAATTTTCCAGAAAACAGACATTTTGTCCAATCGACTGATAAAACCTTCGGTCGACTAATTTGACAAAAATGACTTTTTAGAAAATATGGCGCAAAAGGATTAGTCGACTGGTAAGTCTATTGGTCGACTAATAAACACGAAAATTTAAGAAAAGAGTTTTATAAAAAGATTTTCATGAGGGGTTCTTTTAGAAAAGTTTTTCTAAAGACTTTTTAGGTAAAATGCAACCTAAATATGCACTCTAAGTAAGGCTCTTACAAGAATCTAAGACTTTTAATGAATTTAACATTTGCACACTAGCCTTCAAAGATTCTTCATTGAATTCTTCAATGTCTTCATTGCCTTAGCTGAAATGCAGTTGATTTCACTTGCTCATCATCAAAACCTTGTACTTGAAGTATCATGTACGGCTTCATTGTCATAACAATCTCCCCCTTTTTGTTGATGACAAACTTAATCAAAGATGAAGCATTTAGATGCATAGATGGAGATTTTACTCCCCCTATCAATATGCTGCAAAACATTAAAAGTTAGCGCATTTAAAGCACATATATCACATATTGATTGGTTTGCATTTCCATTAGCACATCACATTCAAGGCACATATATCACATATTGATTGGTTTGCATTTTCATGCTTTCTTTTTCTCTTAATTTCGCATTTTAATTTCGCATTTCTCATGCAAGATCTCCTGCAATGCTATCTTTTTCTCCCCCTTTGTCATAATAAAAAAGAATAAGGGCAGAAATAGCATAAGCAAAATGGAGATACAAGTTTAAAATATTACAACCCATAAAGTATCAAAGTTTAGTAAAGACAGAACATAAAGATCGGAAAAGTGAGTTGAGCAAGTCCTTGATTGAAGTAATCTCTTTCTGAATCGAAGATAGTTGTCGAGTCACATCTTCACGAAAAGTGCGTTGATGCAGCTCCAAGGCTTTCAGTCGCTGCAAAACTTCATCATTGTCTTGACTTATAGAAAATTTCTTTCTTTTTACATGAAATGAAGGTGTCACAGAAGATGATGAAGGTTCAGAAATTGATGGTTCAGTAGGATCAGATGGTTCAGTTTGATCAACATTTAAAAGCGGCAGATATTTAATTTTCATTCTTTTAAAAATTGTTTGATCAAAGAACTCCTTTTGCTTAATATATTTTTCATTTGTTAAAGGAACTTTGAAATGTCTGAAAATACGAGTTAGAAGACATCCATAAGGAAGAAATGGTTTTTGTTTCCACAAATTAGTAAAATACACATTGGCCCAATTTATAGAAATATTTTCAAATAATACATAAAGAGTTGTAGATAGATCTGTGGAATAGTAATCAAAAGAACCAGTTTTCGGTAGAACATTGTGGGCAAGGATTCATCCAGCAATGCGTGCACGAGTTTGAAGATTAGTATTTTTGAAAGGAGAGAAGTGAGGTGCACCTGGAAGAAGAATTTGTTCAAAAATTCTCTCATCATTCAGTTCAACAGTGTTGAAAAGAGTGTTTGAAGATGGAATTTCTAGGATTTCTCCAAGTAGTTTAGAATCAAACTCGATTTCAACATCACAAATAAGAGAGGACAAAACTCCAGTTTCATGATCAAAATGTAAATTCGTATAAAACAAGTGAATCAAAAAAGGATAATGAAGGGTATCTGCACAGGCATCAAAAAGATGTGAAATTTCTGGAAATAATTCTCTTATTTTGTAACGAGAAAATAGGTGAAATAGTACATTTCGGCCTGGTAGAATAGGTAGTGCAAAAATCGATCCAACAGTATCATATAAAAGAGGATTTTGAAGTAATCTGAGAGAAAATCTATGTCTTAAAGAAGGTGTAGGAGGAGGAGAACCTAAACCTTTTGCAGATGCAGACTTCGAACGAGGCATGGTTAAAAACAGATTTACCAAAAAGAATGTCAGCTTCCAAACTACGTTCGCCAGAAGGAAGATGATGTCCGACGTTGTGAAACAGAAATAGAGGAGGATACGGTGGCTGACGGCGGGTGACAAGGCGACCACAAGGGGATTTCGGCAATGGTTGAAGATACACCGTCACGACAAGAGGGTTCCGGCGTGATTTGAAGATGCGCCAGTTACTGCAAGAGGATTCTGGCGTTTCTCGATCACGGCCAGAAGATTCCGGCGTCTCCCTGTCACGGCAAGAAAATCCTGGCGAGGATAGGATCGAACGACACTCCGAGGGTTTTTTTCGGAAGAGAGAGAGAGGGTTTCGTTTTTTCAAAGGGTTTTGTTTTTTAAGAAAAACGAAAAGGTGTGAAAATGAAGTGAAACGATGCCTTTTTTTTCTTTTTTTTTAAATGGGTGTTAAAAAAATCCAAGGGGTATCGGGTCCCTTCAGTTAAAATTTTAAAAAAATTTAGTCGGCTAAAATTTTATCGGTCGACTAAGAATGTGCGACTCATTCTAAAAAAAAATTTAAAAACATCAGTCGACTAGAAATTTATTAGTCGACTAATATGGTGCGATTCATTCTAAAATTTTAAAGCATCAATTGACTAAAATTTTATCGGTCGACTAAATTAGTGCGATTTTGAGATTTTGTTCAAAAATCAGCATTTTTATAAATCCAAAAATGAGCAAATACCTAGTTCTCTCCTAATTCTCATAAAATCTTCATTTTTAAGAGGTTTAGTGAAGATATCGGCATATTGTTCTTTAGTGGAAATAAAATTTAATGAAATATCTTCTTTTAACACATGATCTCTTAAGAAATGCTGTCTAACTTCAATATGCTTAGTTCTTGAGTGCTGAACAGGATTTTTAGAAAGATTTATAGCACTAGTGTTATCACAATAAATAGTTGTTGTGGAGTAATTCAAACCAAAATCTTTTAAGGTTTGTTTCATCCATAGTACTTTTGAATACGTTAAACTAGCTGCTGTATATTCTTTGGTTCTATTTTAGATATGAAAGCAATATTTGCAATATATTTTTCTAATCGCCTTCTAGTTTGGACACCACTCTTTATTTCTCCAATAACTTGTTCATGTGGATGATTGGGAACTTCTTTCCAAACCGGTTGAAGAGGAACATTTTCTAGAGAAGTATTCCCTATCAAGGGTTCTTCTTGAAGTATTACTTTTTCTCCTTCGCTTAGAGGTATAACCTGCTCACAATTCTCATCAAATACAACATGTAAAGATTCTTCAATGCAAGATGTTCTTTTATTGAAAATACGATAAGCTTTACTTCTAGAAGAATATCCAAGAAATATGGATTCATCTGATTTTGAATCAAACTTATCAAGATTATCTTTGGTATTTAACAAGAAGCATTTACTACCAAAAAAATTGAAATATGAGATCTTTGGTATACGATCATAATACAATTCAAAACATGTTTTATGTAAGATTGGTCGAATAAAAACACGATTTAAAACATAACATGTTGTATTTATTGCTTCAGCCCAAAAGTATTTTGGTAAATTTTTATCTTGAAGCATGGTTCTAGCACATTCTTGCAAAGTTCTATTCTTTCTTTCAACAACTCCATTTTGTGGAGCCGCTCTAGAAAAAGCAAAGTTGTGAGATATACCATGTAAATCGCAATACTTTAGAAAAGATTCATTTTCAAATTCACGACCATGATCACTACAAATTTTAATTATAGATGTAGATTTTTCATTTGTAATTCTTCTACAAAGTTTAGAAAATTCCGAAAAAGCATCATTTTTGCTTTTTAGAAAAAACACCCATGTAAACTGAGAATAATCATCTACTATAACAAAAGCATACTTGCTACCATTCAAACTTTGAATTCTAAATGGCCCAAATAGATCTAAATGTAAAGGTTCAAGAGGACATTTTGTCGAAACTATATCTTTTGCTTTAAAAGAACTCTTGATTTGTTTACCCCTTTGACAAACATCACATAAGTGATCTTTCTTATATGGTATTTTAGGTAGACCTCTTACAAGATCATTCTTGGATAACTTGGAAATAATTTTAAAGTTAACATGTCCAAGTCTCTTGTGCCATAACCATTGAATTTCATTTGAAACAATAAGACATTTTTCATTAAAAGTGGGTAACTCATCTAGATATAGTTCATACACATTGTTCTTTCTTTTACCTTTAAAAATGATCTTTTTAGATTGTAAATAAAAAATTAAGCATAAATCATTTTCAAAAGAAACATGAAAACCTTTATCACATAATTGACTAATAGATAATAAATTATGCATTAAACCATCTACTAAAATAACATTTTCTATCAAGGAAAATTTTGGATTACCAATATTGTCAATACCTATTACTTTTCCCTTGTTATTGTCACCAAAGGTGACGGTTCCTCCATCCTTATTTTGGAGGGTGGAAAATAACTCCGGCCTTCCAGTCATATGTTTGGAACAACCGCTGTCCAATATTCATTTGCTCCTTATTTTGTGTACCTACAACAAAATTAGAAGACAAAGCATTTGACCCCTTTCTATTTTCGGGTCCATGAGAGTTAGTCTTAGGAACCCATATCCATTTGGATTTAGGTTTCCTTTGATAAAAAGTATTCTTTCTATAACAAGCTTTAGCATTTCTAGAGTAATCATGTCTAGGCTTATAAGCATTATAAGTTTCATGATTAGATGCATTTCTACTAGAAAATTTAGTTCTTTAAACAAATGGTTGAGAATATTGTCTTTGATTTTTCACAACATAGTTTGGTCTATTTTGAGTATCAAAGAAGCTATATCCCAATCCGGTTTTATTAACCGAACACCTTTGAGAACCAAGAAGTCTTTCTAGATTCTCTTGACCATTTGTGAATTTGGTCATTATAGAAAGAAGATCATTTGATTTTTCTTTTAGACTAGTTATTTCTTTTTGTAAGAGATTGGTTCTTGTTCCAATTTCTTTTATCTCAAATGCTTGACAAGAGTTTTTCTTCTTGAGATTTTCTATCGCTTGAAGTAACACTTTGTTTTGAGAGTCAAGAGTTAAATTTTCAGTTTTTAACTCTTTGTTTTTAGAACTTAGACTCTTAAATTTAGCATATAAATCATTGAATGCTTCTAACAAATCATCATAGTCAAATTGACTTACCGAATCTTCTTGTGCTACAAAACACATGTTGGCGACTTCTTCATTTGATTCTTCATCGGAAGAGGAGTCACTATCATCCCAACATGCTTGAAATGCATTTTTCTTCTTGAATTGGTCTTTGGGCTTGATTTTAAGAAGAGGACAATCTTTCTTGATATGTCCAGCCTTTTTGCAATTAAAACACTTGACTTCAATGGAATTGGAAGAATCTGCTTTCTTTACCTTTCTTTGAAATCTTCCCTTTTGATGAATCTTCTGAATTGCCTTGTAATGAGGGCAATATCTTCATCTTCATCTTCTTCTGAATTTTCTGAGTCAGAAGTAGCCTTAAAAGCAAAAGATTTTTCCTTGGGTTCTTCTTCTTGTCTGTCTTGAAGTTGGACTTCATATGCCATTAGGTTATCAACCAAATCTTCAAGAGTGAGAGTGTTTAAATCATTTTCCTCTTCAATAGCAGTGGTTTTTCTCTTCCATTCAGGAGTTAAACACATTAGGATCTTTCTGACTAAATCCACTTGTGAATATTCTTTTCCAAGGGATTTCAGAGTGTTAGTTATATCGGTCATTCTTGTTACCATGTCCGATATAGATTCATTTTGCTTCATTTTAAATAATTCAAATTTATGAACCAAAGAAGCAATTTTGGATTCCTTTACCTTTGACGTACCTTCGTGAGTCACGAGAAGAGTATGCCAGATTTCATTTGTTGTAGAGCATTGAGAGATGCGATTGAACTCTACCTTGTCAATGGCACAATATAATGCATTCATTGCCTTGGCATTAAGTGAAGCAGTCTTCTTTTCTTCATCGGTTCATTGGTTG
Organism: Nuphar pumila; assembly: GCF_984573655.1. NCBI lineage: Eukaryota > Viridiplantae > Streptophyta > Magnoliopsida > Nymphaeales > Nymphaeaceae > Nuphar > Nuphar pumila. Next base: position 87,448,982 of record NC_143259.1, read on the forward strand.
AAATCAGTTGATGGAGTTTGGTATTTTTCTAAAACAACTCTCCAAATATCGAGATCCATGGATTGTAAGAATATTGTCATTCTCACTTTCGAGTATCCATAGTTTGTTCCATCGAAGAGAGAAGGACGAACAGAGGAGCTTCCTTCTTTGTGCTGAGATGTTGTAGTTTCCATGCTAGATGATGATCAAATCAAAATAATAGCAAACCTGCTCTGATACCAAATGAAAGTGCAGTAGGATCGAGGCAACGCGCACTAGAGGGGGGGTGAATAGTGCTTTTAAAAATCGTTTGCGGAATATTAACAGATTTTGCAATTTGAAAAGCAATCACACAAAGGAACACAAGAATTTGTCCTGGTTCGGTCTTTCCCGACCTACATCCAGTCCCTAAGCAAAACCCGCTTGAGATTTCCACTATCAACCTTGTGTAACTACAAGATCATACACAGACCAAATCTGGTACCACTTCCAGTAATACACCTACTTAAAGCAAATAACTCCTTTAAACCAAGGAGTCATTCCTTTTACAGAAAATAAGTAACAACTTACAATACAACCTATGAGCCTTTCTTTTGAATGCAAATGAGATGCAATTGGCTTTTGAGGTTGTTGAAATACTCTACTCACGAATTCACTATCTCTCAAAGGAATTTGAGTGAAAAACTGAAGTGAAAATATCACGTGAGTGAGAAAACAAATACTTGAATGAATAGGAGTGAAAAGCAAGAAGTAATTCAATTGGTTTTGATATTTTTGAGTGTAGAATGCACTCATATTTATAGTTGAAAGTTTCCATACATTGAGGGTATGAAAGGGTGTCAAAACAGTCTATTTTGAACAATCAAAACGTTTGAAAAATAAAAAGACACTCCTTTTTGAAGTTTCAGGAAAAATGGCAAAATTAGTCGACTGGAACAGTAGTTAGTCGACTAATAGTTAATTATTAGTAGACTGACAGTTATCGTCGGTCGACTGATCTGTTAATCGAGCTGTTTGAAAAACTGAACTTTTGAAACTTAGTCGACTAGAGATAAAATTAGTCGACTGATAATATCATCAGTAGACTGAAAAACCTTTCAGTCGACTGTTGCTAAAATCTTCTGAAAAGCATACATTCTGTCTGGTCGATTGATAAAAGCATCAGTCGACTGCTGCTAAATTTTCAGAAAACACATATTCTGTCCAGTCGACTGATAAAACCATTAGTCGACTGCTGCTAATTTTCCAGAAAACAGACATTTTGTCCAGTCGACTGATAAAACCTTCGGTCGACTAATTTGACAAAAATGACTTTTTAGAAAATATGGCGCGAAAAGATTAGTCGGCTGGTAAGTCTATTGGTCGACTAATAAACACGAAAATTTAAGAAAAGAGTTTTATAAAAAAAAATTCATGAGGGGTTCTTTTAGAAAAGTTTTTCTAAAGACTTTTTAGGTAAAATGCAACCTAAATATGCACTCTAAGTAAGGCTCTTACAAGAATCTAAGACTTTTAATGAATTTAACATTTGCACACTAGTCTTCAAAGATTCTTCATCGAATTCTTCAATGTCTTCATTGCCTTAGCTGAAATGCAGTTGATTTCACTTGCTCATCATCAAAACCTTGTACTTGAAGTATCATCTACGGCTTCATTGTCGTAACATATCCTACATGATGAGTGAATTTAAAAGAATTTGAAATTGGGTTTTGAAAAACATATTTCATTCTTTAAATGAATTAAAATAAGATTGAAGATATAATATATTTTTTACTATGGTCATAAAATGTATTATATAATAATTGTATTTAAATTCATTTGAAAAATAAAATACATTTTGGTGCCTTTATAGAGTTTAAAATGAAATTAACTCTCAATATAGCGTGACTATGGCTATTGATATATGTTTTGAGTTAATTTTAAATTAAACTCTCATAAAGGAAGAAAATATTTAGAAAAATATGATGATTTTTTAAAGAAGATCCAGTGTGGATCCAATGTTATTCCATAAAAGATGAAAACCATAAGTTTTGTTCACACCTTGACTATGGCCATTGATGCAAATCGTCAACTTAGGATTTAATAACCTTTTATTAGAATAGTGCACGTGCCATTTGTGTTCTCATTCATGAATTTTTGAAATAAAAGAGAAAATGATATAAAAGACGCATTTCTAGAAAATATGCATGCTCATGCATTCTATTCTAGTGCTTGAAATGTAAAATTCTCATTATAGTCTAACTATTACATCATCTAATTGGAATTTACATTAATCTCAAAAGGGAAAATAACATTCTTTATACACTTCCTGCAAAAATCAGAGTCAGTGCAAAACAAGGTTGCCAATATGAGGCAAAATCTGAATATTATGCTCATATTGAATAGGAAATACATAAAGACATCCATCTAAATGTATACAGGGGCACATTAACTGAAGATGTAGGTGAACCAAGAAGTAAAGATGAGGGTGTAGAGGCAATAAGAGATGAAGGTTAGGTGGGAAAGGAGACAAACTGTAATGTGAGTAGAGTGGATGAGATACTTTTGCCCCAACTGGAGATGGAAGGTGAAGCCACTGCAGAAGATCCAGAACCAAGGGTATAAAAGATTAGGTTTGGAGAATCTGAGCCCAACACAGCACTTGATAGAGGTAAAATTGAAGAGAAAATGGTTGATGGTATTCCTGATAAACCTTTTCCCTCATTCCTAGTCCAATCCTGGTGTTCGAACACTATTGCTGATTGCAAGGTTGTTAATGCTGCAACAGGCGCCACTGTGAGAGTCACAGCAGGTGATGGAAATGGTATGGTGAAAGTGATGGAGAAATATATACAGGTGAGAAAATGCTCGAAACATGCAGTGAGCATGCTGTAGGTAGGAGTGGAAGGGTGCTGAGTGAAGATGCCATTGGTGGAATAGCAGTTGGTGTGTGAAAAGGTGTGGTGAATAGTGCATCAAAGCAAACTCCCTAAAGAGTATGTTGTTGTGTGTCAGTGCCCTTTTGAGAAGCTTGGCTTTGACGTCTTCACAGCCATTAATTGTGTATGGAGGAGTAAAACAAAGCCACTGAACCATCATGGCTCTTCGAAGGGTTTGTAGATGATGATGCTCCATTATATCATGTGGTTTTTCATCACTGTTAGTACAACTGATTTCACGAGACCAAGACAGTACCTTTTCAAGAATATCCTTGAAGCATCCTTTAGGAGTATCACCTGATGAGAAAGGCAAGTACTCCATTGCAGAGCGAAAGACTTTGTATTTGACATACATGCTGGCCATCATTCTTAGCTCCATCATATGTACAAGAAGGTTGACACAAAGATGAGGAGCAAGTTGAGATGCATAAACTCCAACAAGTTCCTCATGGCCCTGGGAAAATAAATATACAGCATACCTAGAATTGCACTAAAAAAATGTGGTGCATCAGTCTTGGTCAAAAACGTGGTAATCATCAGAAAGGATAAAACATAATCCCCATGCCTTCTCAAAAGATATGTCATGAGTAAACAATTATCAAGTGAACTTTTAGGAAAGGAGAAAGGGATAAATAGCTACTGAGGAGGAGAGAGAAAAAAAAAGTCTTAAAACACAACTACGAGTGCCCTTAATGGATGAGCTATTAGGGACCCACAGACACCAGATGCATAATAGGCAAACTTAAATAATGAGGATGTTCTTTAAGTTATACAACCAAAAGCTTGAAAACTAAAAGGAAAACAAAAAATGTGAGAAGTATGAAGTTTTCCATTTGAGACAGTGTTCCTTGCAGAGATATGGAAGATGTGGCTATTGCTGAAAGCATTTGCCCTTTTCCTGGGCCTGGAGATTAATAAGGGTAAATACAAACTCCTTATTTTCAATTCTAATGATAATTTCCATTATAGGATTGCAGAAGATTCTGGGCATGACATAGGTAGTATGCCAATGAAATATCTTGAAATGACATTAATTTTTGTTGCCACAAAAGATATAGCAATTGTTTACGACCTAACATCAGAGAAGGTTGATAGTTTTCACTTGAAAGTCTTAAAGAGAAATTCTATGACCCTCTTGTGCATGATGGTGATTGAACAGAAATTTCAAGATCAAGCTTCATGGTGGGACTCTAACGAATATTTTATTGCTTCATAAGTAAATTCAAACTTCATGTTGTTATTCTCCCAAGAATCAAGGTAATAACCAAAATAACCATTTACATCCATGGATCAATTCAACTGAAAACAAATTCAGGTGTTGCAAGTTAAAGGCACTCACATGTTTAGTGTAAAATTACCACCAATCATAAGCTTCTCTTTAAAACCATCCTTAATATCATCAGTCGATAGATGTCTCAAAACCAACACCAGATGTGCACCAAAACGAAACAATTGAGGATCACCCAAAAGACCAGATGACTTCTGCAAATTAATCTCAGAGATAACCGCTAAGGTAACTAGGAGATAGGCAGCTCTAGAAATCAAAGGGGCGATGACAGTACCCATGCATATCATCTTCATTTTCTGAATGTTTTTTTTTTTTTTTTAATTGATGGGAGCATCAACACCCCTTATTTCAAGTTTGGCAGGGATATTAAAAAGAAGGGGCTGAAGTCTGCAATTTCCTTTTATTTCATTTATTTAGTGATATAATAATGTAAATTTTGGAATAAGATATTTAATTTCCTGTTTAGACTAGGATGCATATCATATAGTTTGAATTTATGCAATATCCTGCTTATATGATTCATGCATTGTTATTTCAAAAGCACTATGGATGTTATGTGGGTTTTTCCAAGATTTTCCAATAATATTATGGAATTATTGGATTTAATTGGATCTAAACCCTATTTTCATGATTCCTTGATATTTGAAATGATAAAAATGCAAGAAATTTAGTAGAAAATAGTTTGAAATTCGGAATTGTGGTTAAAATGACCAAAATACCCCTAAAATCAAAGTTATACCTTTAAAATCAGGGTTTTTTGAAGGAAAACTTGGTAAAATTGAGATTTCAAAATTCAAATTGAATCAAATGATGATGAAATGCAGTAAGAGACATGATGACATGCTGCTAAACACATTAGGACTGTAAAATCAGAATTTGACATTTTGCAACTTATCCAAAATAACGAATTTCGCTTGTTTTTCACTTGGATCCGGGTCTTGCGGGACCCTGTTTTGGTATTATGGCTAATTCGAACCTCAAATGGATTCCAAATTGCACCAAATTTGGTATGAAGCATCTACTTACTCTGATAAACAGCATAGAATGCTAAAAATCACGAAATGATATGATTTAAATGCTAAAATTTAAAGAAAGTCCTAAAATGGTGGATTTTGCCTATGGATCCAAACCAAATGCAATGCTTAATATGATAATGCAAGATTTACACCATGAAAACTTCTAATATTTTGCAGACTGTTAAAGGACCCGAAATGGAACATTTTTGGTTTTTACAGCTTTGGGATTTGAGCCATGGTGAGTTCAATAACAGAGATTTAGTTCTGACAGAGGTAAAAATCACCCTAATCTGATATAAAATGCTAAACAAATATAAAACAGCCATGGAAATTTATGAAATTAATCAGAGATACTCACGACACCTACATGAACAACTTTTATGTTCATGACTTTGGCATTTGATCAACAGAAACATGGATAAAAATATAACTTTTTGTTCCTAAATTGACAGAACAGACCAATGTGACCAAACAGGGGACTGACAAGAAAAATCCGAAGCAGGTATCAACACTGTTCTAAAAATCACAGGCTTTCATATGCAAACAGAGGACACCTCGGACATAACTTTCACTTTTTACAGTTTTGGATTTGGATCAATACCCAAAGAGAACCCATAGACCCAAGTTGATCCAATGTCTTAGAGGCCCAAATCAGGCTCTGACATGTGTCCCGAACTCTCTCGTATTTTTTTCAGACCTAAAAAGACATCCGAAAAATTTGAGAAAATCCGGTTACAAACTAGACATTCTTCCGCATTCAGAACATTTTTCGGATCGAAAATCGGATATCCCATGAGGGAGATCTCAATTTTACAAATCGGAAAATGATTTTCAAAACACCTCCCGGGTAACAAAACCCGACTTGTCATTTTGAATTTTTACTGCAGTAAACAAATTCAAATGCTTCCGAATTTTTGGCACAATTTTAGGGACACCTAAGGTCGCATTCCATGATTTTTTTGGGATTTTTAATAAAAAATAAATGCATGAAATGACGTGTGGACTGACTGACAAAAACAGATACCTACTGAAAATGAGCAGAATTGAAGTAAATGCTAAATTAATCCTAATTAATTCATGAAATGTGCTAAATGAATGAAATAAAATGCAAATTAAACCTAGCTAAATGCATGAATGTTAAAAATCCTCAAAGAAGCATAATTGAGTATTTTTATGTATGTCGTTTTATGAGAATAGCTCAATCCATCTCTCGGATGAGCTCTTTCTTCAAACGACTCTCGAATCGAACTATGACATCAAATCAAGCGAAAAAGAGGTGCACCTTGCTTCGTTAGGCAGCGTAGGAGCTCTTGAAAGGGGCGGCTATCACGAGCTTCATTCGTCCTTCGCTCCGGGCTTCGGATGGTTCACCAAAATCGACCCACCGTCTTCTTCACTGAGCCACAGGGGGCATGAATTCCAAAGTGCAAAAATCGGATTCTCAAGAGGATAGGTCGAATTTTTAAGTCCAATTAGAGTTCTCAAAAGATGGTCTTCTCTCAAAAAAATGGTCTCCTTCTGCTGGGCGTGGAGCCTTGTTTTTATAAACTTTCTGAAAAAAATTCGAATTTCAAACAGGCTCAATCTGAGCCCTCCATGTGGCGCCATCCCAAGGGTGCTGTTTTGATTTTTGAGAAAATAAAAATGAGAATTTTGTGGGTGAGACACCTCAGCAGGATTTGAAATTTTTCAAAATTTGGTTTGCTTGATTTTCTCTGCAGGAAGCTCCCAGATGGCGCCACCTCAGAGGGTGCTCTCTTGGAGTTTGAATTTCAAAATCACCTTTTGTAGGGAGTCCTCAGGTGGCGCCACCTCATGGTGGGCTGCTTTTACTAAAAATAAAATAAAAATAAAAATGAAGCCAGGTGGGAGCTCTGGAATGGTGCCACCTCAGAAGGTGTTTGACACATGTCAGAAGAACAGAGCAGTGGGCTCAGAAGGCGCCACCTCAGAGGAGTTTGAATTCTACTTTTTCTGATGAAAGGAGATCTGGACATGTGGCAGTCCAGGATGGTTCCATACCTGACAAGTGTCAGCCTGCTGGAGGAGGTTCTTCAGATGGCGCCACCTCATGGGGGATTTGAATTTTAAATGGAGGTTGGCCCTAGAGGAATGGGGGGTGGACATGTGGCGCCACCTCAGGGTGGCTCCTACAATGCCATGTGGCAGGAGGGATAGGCAAGGGACACGTGGCACCATCATAGGCCATCTGGAAAAATCAGAGCTCAGGATTTGCGCCACCTAGGCCTTGTTTGAATTTTTGAATGGTTTGCTTTTTCTGAAGAAAGCCAGGAGTGACATGTGTCTCCTACTTTTCTGAGAAAAGTAGGGAGAAGACATGTGTCCTCTACTTTTTCTGAAGGAGGTAGAAGGAGACATGTGTCACCTGCTTTTTCTGAAAGAAGCAGAGAATGACATGTGGCAGAGGGGAGAGAAGGAGGGCCAAGCCATGTGGCGCCATCTTAGACAACATGAAAAAGGTGAAGTTCAGGATCTGCGCCACCTATGAGGAGATTTGAATATTTGAATTCTAGCTTTTCTGAAGAGATCAGGAAATGACACGTGTCATCTACTTTTTCTGGGAAGAGCAGAGAATGACATGTGTCCTCTGCAGGAGACACACTCCAAGTGGCGCCACCTCAGAGGGGACAAGCCTACCTTTTCTGGAGGAAGCTAGGAGTGACACGTGTCTCCTACTTTTCTGAGAAAGGTAGGGAGAGACATGTGTCAGGCTACTTTTCTAGAAGGAGGGAGAGGTTGACACGTGTCCTTTGCAGGAGACACACTTTAAGTGGCGCCACCTCAGAGGAGACAAGCCTCCACTTTTTCTAGACACGACAACCTATGACACTTGGCATCTCCTGGTGATCTTTGGACTGACACATGGCGCATGATAGGATACTAACACATGGCAGATAAATGGGATGACATGTGGCGGCTTCTTAGGGTAGCCCCACACTGACACTTGGCATGGAAATGGGAGGAGAGAGAAAAGACAAGTGGCGCCAATCCAGGGGACAAGGCTCCTATATTTTTGGGTTTTTCAAAATTCAAATTTTCAAAAGAAAAGCTTGTGTGACACCACCTCAGTGTGGGTCCCACATTGCTTCTTTACTGAAATAAGGATAAAACAACAACTTCTTTTTGGAATTTTCATAAAATCTGGACTAATTGGTAAAACAGGAATTTTTGGAAAGAGTTGGCCCCTGTAGGGCGATTTTGTAAAAGGAAGATATTTGAAATTGTCAAAAGGGCAAAATCTGAGGTGAAGTGGCTGAAATCCATATTGAAAACTATCCAGATCGTTTTCCTGAGAAAATATTTTGAAATTCAGAGTCCTGGGGGTAAAATGGGAAGAATTGATAATTTTGAAGACCCAGGGTTTTGAAATCAATTTTGAAAAGAGTTGAAATTCTAATCTGGATTGAAAATTTTGAAATCAAGAGTTCTGGACCTCGAAATGACATGATGTGCAGTGCAGTGATTTGAAATGCTTATGCAATGATATGCAATGTCATGTCTTATGCAATAGAATCTTGAACCAAGACTTTGGAGATTTCTGTCTTCTGTCAGGAGTAAAATTTTGAACATCTGAGACAAAATAGAGAAATTTTGAGAGTTGCAGATGAAATTTGGACTTTTGCAAGGTCCGAGCTCAGAAAATGACCATTTTGCCCTCTGGCGATTCAAAAGCTGAATGATGATGTTTGGTGGAAATGCTGGGGAGGTGAGTGAAAAATTGGGGTGTTTACAGATGCCCCTCTTTGCTACTAAGCCGGCTCATGGCCGAGCTTAGTGGCAAAGAAAAACACACCAAATTTGGGCTATACATAAAAAAAAAGCCCCAGTTAGAAGGATCTGACTGGGTGTGAAGAAATTAGCCCGAGGAAGATGGTAGATATGAAGCGAAGAATGAAGAGGAAAGAATCACTCTGTGAGAGTGAAATTCAGGTTTATGCCCTTGACCTGGATGGGACAAAAAAATACCTCGCATGGAACGAAGCTCAGGTTTGACCCTTAACCTGATTGGGGAATGAAATATCTCATCAAAATGAGACTCAGGTTTGTACCCTTAACCTGATCGGGCGGAAGATGAAATACCTCTTTGATTGAGGCTCAGGTTTATACCCTTATCCTGATCGGGTGGAAAACGAAATACCTCATCTAAGGAGGCTCAGGTTTATACCCTTATCCTGATCGGGCGGAAAATGAAATACCTCTTCAAAGGAGGCTCAGGTTTATACCCTTATCCTGATCTGGCGGAAAATGAAATACCTCTTTGAATGAGGCTCAGGTTTGTACCCTTATCCTGATCGGGCGGAAAATGGAAATACCTCTTTGATTGACGCTCAGGTTTGTACCCTTATCCTGATTGGGCGGAAAATGAAATACCTCTTTGAATGAGGCTCAGGTTTGTACCCTTATCCTGATCGGGCGGAAAATGGAAATACCTCTTTGATTGAGGCTCAGGTTTGTACCCTTATCTTGATCGGGCGGAAAATGGACTGGAATCCTCGAAGGAAGAGACCAATGATGGAACCTTCGGATTTTGCATAGTAAATCCGACAGGGGTTTTGCAAAAGGAAGAAAAATGGGGTCCCTAAAGCTTGAAAAGGGATTGATTTTGGGTGTCTCATTGCTGAGACTAAAATCAGCTTTTGAAATTGCCTTTTGCGGAAAATGATGGTGGTTCGACCTCGAACCGAAATGGGACTGTCTTTGGTGGGACAGTGGGGACACAGGGAAGTGTGCAATCTGAGAGTTCATGCTCACAAAGAAGGGAAGGAATCAAGTCCTTAAGAGGGATTTAAAATTGGTGTCAGGATGTATCAAAAACGAACATCAAGCTCTCACTCCACGTCAGGATAGCTAGAAAATATTGTCAAAATGTTGGAAATTTTGGAAATTTTGCTGTTGATTCAAAATTTTTGAAAATGTTGCATATTTTTGCAAAGATGTTCTTTCTCTTCTACCCAAAGCATTACCTCCAAGCAAGGTTCACTTCGTAGAATCGAGATTTGAAATCCAAATTGCTCGCAATTGACCTCTTCAAGGAAGCTATCAATTTCCTTGATATGAACAGGAAAGAGAATTTGATATTATGAAAGTCGTTGATGAAAGAGTATTGATAATAGAATTTCACAAATTTAAAGAGGATTCTTGATAGATTTGGCAGATTGATATCCTGAGAGCTTCACTCTTGATAATCTTTCTGCACTCTTTTGGGCCTCTGGTGTTTTGCTACATTCTCCTTCATTTTGGAGATGTTCTGACTTTTTCTCTCTTTCTTTTTCCTCTCTTGCTCTCTTTTGGGAAGGGTACGTCACAAACTCCTTCAACTTGGAGATGTTTTGATCCTTCTTGGACGATGGGTTTGGAGATCTTTAGATGACAGCTGAAATTAAATATCTTTTAGGGATTGTCGAGAGGTTCATCGCATCTGCCTTCATCTCGACAGTGCTTTGGACTTTCCCTGGAAGGATCCGTCACAAACTCCGTCATCTTGGAGATGTTTCGAATCTTCTTTGGCCCCGGGGGTCTACTCGCCTAATTCGCCTTCATCTTGACGACAGGTGAGAGATCCCTTTTGCAGATACTCAATTGCAGCTTAGGTGATTTTGAGGAGACAAGGCTTGGGTAAATGCTCTCTTTTCTAGCGCTCAGGATATTTCCACTGCCTCGTCTTTACAAGAATAGCCTTTAAAGATGCGCCATTGACTGCGATCAATATCGATCACCTACGACTTTTCAATAACATTGAATCTTCTTTTCTGGCCATATCGAGGACTTATCCTTCATCCTTTTGGTTGGCCAATAGAAAGAATTTGAAGTTTGAATCTCTTTTCGCAAAAGCTTCACTCTTTTGGGAGTAATGCTAAAGGTAACTAGAGATTTGTGCAATAAAGATTCTGAAATCAACAATTGATTGACAAATTGACTAAATTTTCTTGAAATCCTTGGTGAAAGTGAGTATCTGAAGTCTAGCTCAATACATCTGTGACGAAAATTCTCTTCTCTTTTTCCCCAAAAAGAGAGACTCAGGCTTAGCCCTTACCTGAATGGGAATTGGGAAATACTCCTCTCTTCCCTGAAGAGGAGGTGTTTGCAAAACGAACTTTCGAAGAGAAATTGAGCTTTCGTCAAAGCTCCCTAATATTAGGCTTCTCTTATAGAAAGGGGGCCGATAATAGTGAGGTCTGAAAATTGGGTCATGAAAGGAATGAGTCCATCACACTCTCCCTGCAAAGAGGGTCTTTCATGACGAAAATGGCCTAGTATGAAATTGGGGGGTCACAAGAAAAGCGGGTCTCCGTCGAGCCTCTCCCTTAAAAAGGGTTCCTCGTGTGAAATTGGAAATTGTTTTGCAAACGGTTCACAAAGACGCGAGTCCCTTCAAACTCTCCCTAAAAAGGGGCTAAGTGAACGGATTGGATAGCATGCGAAAAGAACGAGCTCCCTCGAACTCTCCCTAAAAAGGGTCTCTCGCAAGAGAAAATGATTGAAATTGGATATTGAGATTGATTGACCCGAAGGTTGAAATTGGAAATTGGAAAATTGGTTGCTGGAAATTGAATGACCCGAAGGTCGAAATTGGATGACCTGACGGTCGAAATTGAGAATTGATTGACCCGAAGGCCGAAAAATTGGAAATTGATTGACCCAAAGGTCGAAAACTGGAAATTGATTGACCCGAAGGTCGAAAATTGGAAATTGATATTTGAACTTGAGAATTGCCTGATTCAAAGATTTAAGTTGGAATTTGGAAGGCAAAATATCAAATTTGAGCAATTGACAGACCCTGAGGATCAAAATGACTTGGATCAACAAAGGAGAATGATGAGTTCGAGTCAGAGCTTGAATAAAATACAGAGATCACGAGTCGGAACCCAGATCAACAAAAGAAAATGAAGAGCTCAAATCAGAGCTCGAATGATGTAATGAGATCACAAGTCGGAACCCGGATCAACAAAAGACAATGGAGAGCTCGAATCTGAGCTCGAATGATGTAGAGAGATCACGAGTCGGAACCCGGATCAACAAAAGAGAATGAAGAGCTCGCATCTGAGCTCAAATAAATAGAGAGATCTCGAGTCGGAACCCGGATCAACAAATGAAAATGAAGAGCTCGAATATGAGCTTGAATAAAGTAAAGAGATCTCGAGTCAGAACCCGGATCAACAAAAGAAAATGAGGAGCTCCAATCTGAGCTCGAATAAATAAAGAGATCTCGAGTCGGAACCCGGATCAACAAATGAAAATGAAGAGCTCGAATCTGAGCTCGAATGAATAAAGAGATCTCGAGTCGGAACCCGGATCAACAAAAGAAAATGATTTGAATAAAAAACCCGAGTCGGAACTCGGTTTTGGGATTTTGAAAATGTACCAGTTTGAATACTGGATTTTGAAATAATACCAGTTTAAGCGCTGGGTTTTGGTTCAGTATGGGTGATGACCTTTCAATTTTGAATCATTAGGAATTGTGATGGGACTGTTTGTTGAAATCCCAATACTGACCAGATTGTTGTTAATGCAGTTGGATGCAACTGAATATGAATTGATGCACATGAATGCACAAGTGCGTGAAATGAGGAATTTGTTTATCCTGCCTACATATAGAGCAAAATTTTAAAAATGACCCAGTGTAACTGAGAAAGAAAGTTTGATCATTATTTGAAGAAAATAGGAAGGATTATAAGAGGAGAATAAATGTTTCAAGTATAAAACTTTTTCAAGTATAAAACTTTTTCAAGTGTCGAGCATTAATAGGATCCGGCAATTCTACCCCATCGGCATTGATGAGCCGATATGAGTTGCGGGGTAATGCTTCTTTGACAACATAGGGACCTTCCCAATTTGGCGACCATTTGCCGTCGGGACGATGCTTGAGATAAGCTGTGGATCGAAGTACTAAATCATTGACTTTGAATCTTCTTTCGATGATAGATTTCGCATATTGCCTGGCTATTCTCTGGCGATAGGATTGAGCATGCTCTGCTGCTTTTAGCCTTCTCTCGTCGAGTAAGTCTAGCTGCACTAGTCCCTGCTGCTGGTATTGATCAAGAGGTAATTGCAGAAGTGAAGCAAATTTCAAAGCGGGCTTCTGAACATGTAGCAGCAATACTACTTTTGTTCCATAGACCAGTTCTGATGGGGTAGCATTCGTTGGTGTATGAATGGTGGTCCGATAGGCCCATAATGCATCGTGGATCTTCTTATGCCAGTCACGGCCTGTTTCCACAGTTCGCTCCAAGATACGAATTAAAATCTTGTTGGTGGCCTCTGCCTGACCATTCCCTTGAGGATAATATGGAGCGGAAAAATGGTGATAGATCTTGAATTTTGAGCAGAATGTCTTCATTCTTTCATTCTTGAAATGACTGCCATTATCTGATACAATGTCATGCGGGATGCCGAAACGACAAAGGATGCTCTTGTGAATAAAAGAGACCACATGTCGGCCTTCTACTGTGCGGAGACTGATGACTTCTACCGACTTGGTGAAATATTCTGTTGCGGCAAGGAAGTATTTGTGGCCATTTGAAGCTGAAGGAGTGATGGGACCTACGACATCGAAGGCCCACATGGAGAACGGCCATGGAGAAACAACGGATTGTAAATATGTTGCTGGCGCATGGATAGAAGGTGCGTGTATCTGACATTGTACACACTTCTTCACATAATGATAACAGTCTTGTTGCATAGTCTTCCAGTAGTACCCTGCTCTTATGATTTGCTTGACAAGGGTTTGGTAGCCGACGTGGCCGCCACAAATGCCTTCGTGTGCTTCTCGCACGACTTCTTTGGCTTCATCTTCATCTAAACATCTAGAATACTCTGAACTGAAACCACGACGATAGAGGACATTGGCCAAAATGAAATATCGAGTGGACATATGATGGATTGCTCGTTGCTCTTTCTTTGAGAGTTTTGGAGGAAATTCACCAGTTTCTATGAAAGTTTTGATATTGTAATACCAAGGCTTCTTCCTTTGCTCAGCCTGGTTTACCTGTTCCGCTGGAATGAAAGCAGGTTGGTCAAGTCTGCCAATTTCAAAAGACCGACAAGATTCTCCATTTTTGAATGTCATAATGGAGCCTAAACTGGCTAGGCTATCGGCCACTTGATTGAAATCTCTCTTGATGTGGAATAACTGAAATTCTTCAAAATTGCGGACAAACGCTGAAACAATTTTCTGATAGGAAAATAACTTCTGATCTTTGACCTGCCATTCGGCTCGAACTTGATTGACAACAAGTAATGAGTCACCGTAGGCATGTACTCTCTTGACATTGAAGTCTAATAGAATCCTTAGACCTTGAATCAGGGCTTCATATTCAGCCATATTGTGGGTACATTGAAAATCTAACTTGAGAGAAAACAGAATCATCTCTTTTTCTGGAGTGATTAATAGGATTCCGATGCCTATTCCCGCCATATTCTTAGAACCATCGAAAAATAAATTCCAGACTGGAAATTGCTGAATATTGCAAATTTGCTCATTAGGGAAGTCATCTTCGGCTTTCACTTCTTCGGCCAGAGGAAAATCCGCCAATTGATCTGCAATTGCTTGGCCTTTGATTGATTGCTGCGAGACATATTCTAAGTCATACTGCATCAGTAAGACTTGCCATTTTGCGACTCGTCCGCTGAGGAAAGGCTGCTCTAAGATGTATTTGAGAGGATTGAGTTTGGACAAAATTTTGACTTCGGATGCCAGCAGGTAGTGTCTTAGCTTCTGACACATCCATACCAGAGCTAGGCAGGTCTTCTCTATTTGAGAGTATCTCTTTTCATAATCTATGAAAGTCTTACTCACGTAATAAATGGCGTGTTCTATCAGGCTGCCTTCTTTGTATTGCGCCAAGAATCCGCCGCATGCGACTTGATTGATTGAGATGTATAATAAAAGAGGTTTTCCCAATTCAGGTGGCTTCAGAATTGGAGGATTGAGAAGATACTTTTTTATTCGATCGAACGATTGCTGACACTCTAGTCCCCATTCGAACTTCACTCCTTTTCTGAGTAAGTGGTTGAAAGGTTCGCATCTCATTGCCAAATTGGAAATAAATCGCCGGATTGATTGCATACGTCCCTGAAGGCTACGCAGTTCTTTGAGATTCTTTGGCGGTGGCATATCAATGATAGCCTTTGCTTTGGCTGGGTCAATTTCAATCCCCCTTTTGCTGACCAGAAAACCCAACAGTTTGCCTGATCTTGTTTCAACCATCAAATGATATGGATGCTCTCTGCAGGGCAAAGACCTGATTAGATTATGAATCAAGACTAAGGATCAAACCTGAGCTTCGTTCCATACGAAGCATTTTCTGTCCCATCCAGGTCAAGGGCATAAACCTGATATTGACTCTCATAGAGTAAGTCTTTCCTCTTCATTTCTCCATTTCATATCTACCATCTTCCTCGGGCTAATACCCAGTCAGATCCTTCTAACTGGGGCATTTTTTTATATAGCCCAAATTTGGTGTGTTTTCTTTGCCACTAAGCTCGGCCATAAGCCGGCTTAATAGCAAAGAGGGGCATCTGTAAACACCCCAAATTTTCACTCACCTTCTTGACATCACCCTCAATCGGCACATTTCAGTTCTTCAGAAGCAATGAAGGGCAAAATGGTCATTTTCCAAGATTGGACCTTGCAGAAAGTCCTAAATTTCATTCTTGAGCCTCAAAATTTCTATATTTAGGTTCAGAGACACCTTCAAATTGCAAATCCTCAAAATCTCATGCTTAACCAGAAGTCAGAATTTTCAAAATCAAATTCAGAGTGGAAGCTTTGTAGGACATGTCTTTGCATAACATCGCATGAGCATTCCACATCATTTCACTGCAAAGCATGTCATTTTGAGATCCAGAACAACTGATTTTCAAAATGGTCAATCCAGATTTGATTTTTAAACTTTTTCAAATTGATTTTTAAAACCCTGGGTATTCAAAATTACCAATTTTCCCATTTTACCCCCAGGACTTTGAATTACAAAAATTTTCTCAAGAAAAACAATCTGGATATTTGGATATGGATTTTAAAGATTTTATCTCAAAACTTTTTGCAAAAAGATTTTAAATCTCTTTACAAAAATTTTTACATTTACTTTATCCATATTTTTGCCCTGAAAAACCAATTTTTCCAAATTCTTGAAAATAAACAAAGTTTTAGCTCGTGTTATAAAAATTCCAAAAAAAAAAAAAGAAGTTTATTTCTTCTGTCTTTATTTTCAAATAAATGGAGAAGGATTCATCCAAAGTTCATACCAATTTGCAATTTTTTCTTAATTTCTCAATATTTATTTATTTATTTTTAGTTAGCGGGCCCACACACATGTGGCACCCCAATTGAAAATAAAAGACTTGCAAAAATATAACAAAAACTTTATTTTCAAAAGGATTTTAAAAGTGGGTTGAGATGGCATTTTCATAAAAGCCTCTCATTTATTTTAATACTCACTTTTTATTTTATTTCTTTTATTGATTTGTTTAAATAAAAAAAAAAATTAGAAGGAGGGAGCCTTAAATGGCACAGTCGAATTTCCCTAAAGTAATAAATTTGATTTTGCCTAAAACTTAGGGAAATGAAACCAAATTTTAAAAAAACAGGGAATGCGCCCCTCTTGAAACGGCTATTTCAAAAAAAAAATTCAAAAATGAGGTAACGGAACCTCTTGAATGGGGGCTGCGTTTTCTTCTTTTTGAAAAGATACTCAAAGTTCTTTAAAAAGGGGAGGCCATGGATCGATTTGAGGAGGGGGGATTTACGTTTTTTTTTGGATTTTTTGCAGGGGATCTCCTCCTCAACGTGTTGCTGCGTTCCCCTTCTTCATTCCAGCCACCACAGGACCTCCAACAGCAGTTGTCCACCTTCTTCAGCCCAGCAGCTGCCTTCCCGTTTCTTCATTCCATCCTGCAGCCCATCACCTTCAGCCCATTTCCTTCAGCACCAGCCAGCTGAAAACCAGAACCCACCAGCAAGCTGCCCATCATTTCTTTCAGCTACACAGCAGGAGGTCCAACGTTTTCCCCTTCTTCAGTCCAGCCACAGCAGGAAACCGCCCTCCATTGCTGCCAACTGCTGCTTCCCATTTGCCTTCAGCACAGCTGATTGCTTTCTCACCTCCTTCGACCCACCAGCAGCAGGGGATCCAACAGAAAAACTGCAACTTCTGCAGCCCAGCCAACTGCCCATCATTTCTTCAACCCACCAGAAGTTGCCGCATCTTCCTTCAGCTGCAGAAGATCCATCACCAGTGCCATCCTCCATCCAACGTGAAGGAGTTTCTCATCCATTTCAGCCTAGCAGTAGCATAGGACATCCAATGGGTTCCTACTGTCCATTCTTCAACCTAGCAGCAGAAAATCGATCTCCATCTGCTCTCTGCAGGTCGTCTGGAACAAGAGCTCCAGCTACAGTGTGAGTCCCTCTTCAGCTTCTTCATTCTTCTTCTTCTTTGTCTTTTCAATTTATTTCTGTTTTGTTTCAAAGAAAATGAAAAACAAAAAATCAATAGTTGTTGCTTCAGATTTTTGTTTTTAATCATCCGATCTTATGTTCTGTAGTTAATTCTTTGGTTAGGCTTCTTTGATTCATCCGAAAGTCTGTTTTTTTAAATTTTAATTTGTTCATTAGTTGGTTAATCGATTCATTACCTGTAATTTTTATTTTCTTTCTCTCACTCATTCGTATTTTCCCTGTTTCATTCATTGGTTGTAATTTCTGTCAATTCGATTCACTGTTTTCTTTTATTCGATTGTCATAGCAACGTTATCATTTCCATTTCTCTATTGTTTTCCTGTTTCAATGCATCGTATGAGTTTTGTTTTATGTTTTAGTTTAGATTAGCTAATGTTGTTTTACATTTTATTTCCTGTAAATGTTCATTTTCCTATTTTGTTACAATCTTTATTTACGTTTCATTCAGATTGGTTTCTGTTTAACATCAAATTCTTGTTTCCTAATGGATTTTCCTATGTTTTTATCATTTCTTTTTCTTCTTTTTTACAAAGCTATTTAATGTTTTTGTCACTTCATTTTCCAGTTCTTGCAACCGATTCCCTGTTTTACAGTTTTTTGTATCTATTTTTATAGTTTTTAGTCATTTCCTGTTTTATAATTCCAGTGTTTTTCAGTTTATACCATTACTTCCTGGGATTGACCATGAGACGAAATGTTGGAAGGTTGTGATTAAAGCTTATGTGAAATGCTGGAACTTTAGGGAAACAGTTCATTATTCCCATAATGTATTTCTTACACATCACGTATGCATTGTATTTACCATTTTCTGCAGGTGTGCAGTCTTGATAATCGGTCATGTTCACGGGTGGATATTTTATATCCATTCATGATCTATAAACCAGCTCTTGCGTGCTTTGTTATTGATATATAGGGAAGCTCCATATCCATTTTTATCGAAAATTAATTTGTAATTTGGGAAATACGGCTGTGTGAAATCCCCTACAGAAACAGCATATACCTGTATTTTCTGATTGTACCCATTACATGTAATTTCCATTAGTATGTATATATATATATATATTTTATATGTATATGTTTCTCATTATATGTATATATATATCTATATATATGTATATATATTTTATATCTACCTACATGTATACATATATATGTATATATATATATATAGATATATGTTATGAACATACATATATAAATATATGCATATACTTATATATGTATCCATATATCCTTTCATGTACATTTACTTCCATATATGAGCATTCATATAACTATGTTCTCATATAAATATACCTCCATTGTTACATATCATTTAGCATCAATTTAGCAATTTTGATATATATGCACATCTCTTCTTTGTATATATTATATATATATATGCCCATTTTCTTGGTTATCTTGTACTAACTCTCATTTTGCAGGAAAATCTTGAAGATGCTGATTCCTTGGCTCCATTTCAATTTTTTTTTACTTTATGTTAGCAATGTAACAATCCAATGTAAACCTTGGAATAAGATTTACTTTTACTGCTTAGATTAGGCCGCATCTCATATAGTTTGATTTTAGTAATATCCTGATTCTATGATGCATATATCTCAATTTTTCAAAATTCACCATGGATGAACACGAATGGCACGTACACCAACTCTTAGAGAGTTGATGAACTCGGTGGAGTCCATATTTACGACCCTAGTTGGAATATGGACGAGACCCTGCTCCATCATCTTTCTAACAGTCACATTGAGCCTACACTCTTAGGCTATCTTGAAAATGCACCTCATATTTCCAATGTTTTCAAAATATTGTGAATTAACTCAAATAAACCCTGAATATATTCATGGCCACAGTCAAAATATGTGAAGGATTTACTTTGGCTTAATCCACATTTTTCCAACAAATTTTTCAGAAATCTTTTCAAAAGTGCATTCATTCATTCAAATCATTTACATCATTTGTTTTTCTCATGATTTTCTCAAGAAACTTTCACTTCATGGAATCGATTTCTCAAGAAACTATGATGATATTCGGAGTTGGATTTTCCAAATCAAAGTTTTCCTGTGATTTCCCTTGAAAATATTATTTTCTTAAGATGCTTTCAAAAGGAATTTCTCATCTTTCCCAAGAATCAAAAAAATCGATTTTTCAGATATTTCAATGACAATGTTTTCAGGATTTCAATTTCCTAAATTTTGAATTTCCTTCTCAAATGAGTTTTCCTACAAAATTTTCTATCCTTTTCTTAAGAAAATTCTCAAAGATCGAGTTTTCCTGATAAGTGTTTTCCTTTTCAAATATTCATCTTTTCTCAAGAATTCCTTCAGTTTTCCTAAGATTCTCATTTCTTCAAGATTTTCCAAATCTTTATAAACTTTCTCAATATTTTCTTGAGATTCTCATCTCTTCAAGATTTTCTAAGTCTTTATAAACTTTACCGAGATTTTCAAACCTTCTTCGTCTGAGTTTTCCTGAGAGAATGATTTCCATCTTTTCCTGAGAAATGCTTTTCAACTCCAAATATTTTCTAAGCATACATCATAGTTTTCCAACTTATATTTTACCAAATCTCATAGCATATGCCTGAATTCTCTGTGCATTTAGGATAGAATACGATTTCGATAATTTCACTAAGTCAAGCATAATTTTGGTCCTTGGTTTGATTACCCTTGTTAAAGGCGGCAGGAACGGTCGAACCTCGTACCGACAGGTCGAGCCCCATCCCATGGATTTTCCCGCAATTTTCAAAACGGAGGCAAGTATTTCAAAATAATTTCCAAAATCCGGTCAAGTTTGAATCGCGAAAGCGTTTCCCTCTCTCTTCCGCAAGGAAGGGAAGACGGGAAAAATTTTGCGACGATAACACCTAGGCCAGGGCGGTTAGGACCAGGTCAGACAGGCTAAGATCAAATCAGGCAGGTGTAAACACCCCAAATTTTCACTCACCTCCCCAGCATTTCCACCAAACATCATCATTCAGTTTTTGAATCGCCAGAGGGCAAAATGGTCATTTTCTGAGCTCGGACCTTGTAAAAGTCCAAATTTCATCTGAACATGTGAGTGCCTTTAACTTCCAACACCTAAAGAGAAGCTCTCAGGATATCAATCTGCCAAATCTATCAAGAATCCTCTTTAAATTTGTGAAATTCTATTATCAATATTCTTTCATCAACGACTTTCATAATATCAAATTCTCTTTCCTGTTCATATCAAGGAAATTGATAGCTTCCTTGAAGAGGTCAATTGCGAGCAATTTGGATTTCAAATCTCGATTCTACGAAGTGAACCTTGCTTGGAGGTAATGCTTTGGGTAGAAGAGAAAGAACATCTTTGCAAAAATATGCAACATTTTCAAAAATTTTGAATCAACAGCAAAATTTCCAAAATTTCCAACATTTTGACAATATTTTCTAGCTATCCTGACGTGAAGTGAGAGCTTGATGTTTGTTTTTGATACATCCTAACACCAATTTTAAATCCCTCTTAAGGACTTGATTCCTTCCCTTCTTTGTGAGCATGAACTCTCAGATTGCACACTTCCCTGTGTCCCCACTGTCCCACCAAAGACAGTCCCATTTCGGTTCGAGGTCGAACCACCATCATTTTCCGCAAAAGGCAATTTCAAAAGCTGATTTTAGTCTCAGCAATGAGACGCACAAAATCAATCCCTTTTCAAGCTTTAGGGACCCCATTTTTCTTCCTTTTGCAAAACCCCTGTCGGATTTACTATGCAAAATCCGAAGGTTCCATCATGGTCTCTTCCTTCGAGGATTCCAGTCCATTTTCCGCCCGATCAAGATAAGGGTACAAACCTGAGCCTCAATCAAAGAGGTATTTCCATTTTCCGCCCGATCAGGATAAGGGTACAAACCTGAGCCTCATTCAAAGAGGTATTTCATTTTCCGCCCAATCAGGATAAGGGTACAAACCTGAGCGTCAATCAAAGAGGTATTTCCATTTTCCGCCCGATCAGGATAAGGGTACAAACCTGAGCCTCATTCAAAGAGGTATTTCATTTTCCGCCCGATCAGGATAAGGGTATAAACCTGAGCCTCCTTTGAAGAGGTATTTCATTTTCCGCCCGATCAGGATAAGGGTATAAACCTGAGCCTCCTTAGATGAGGTATTTCGTTTTCCACCCGATCAGGATAAGGGTATAAACCTGAGCCTCAATCAAAGAGGTATTTCATCTTTCGCCCGATCAGGTTAAGGGTACAAACCTGAGTCTCATTTTGATGAGATATTTCATTCCCCAATCAGGTTAAGGGTCAAACCTGAGCTTCGTTCCATGCGAGGTATTTCCAAAAATTCCTGTTTTACCAATTAGTCCAGATTTTATGAAAATTCCAAAAAGAAGTTGTTGTTTTATCCTTATTTCAGTAAAGAAGCAATGTGGGACCCACACTGAGGTGGTGTCACACAAGCTTTTCTTTTGAAAATTTGAATTTTAAAAAACCCAAAAATATAGGAGCCTTGTCCCCTGGATTGGCGCCACTTGTCTTTTCTCTCTCCTCCCATTTCCATGCCAAGTGTCAGTGTGGGGCTACCCTAAGAAGCCGCCACATGTCATCCCATTTATCTGCCATGTGTTAGTATCCTATCATGCGCCATGTGTCAGTCCAAAGATCACCAGGAGATGCCAAGTGTCATAGGTTGTCGTGTCTAGAAAAAGTGGAGGCTTGTCTCCTCTGAGGTGGCGCCACTTAAAGTGTGTCTCCTGCAAATGACACGTGTCAACCTCTCCCTCCTTCTAGAAAAGTAGCCTGACACATGTCTCTCCCTACCTTTCTCAGAAAAGTAGGAGACACGTGTCACTCCTAGCTTCCTCCAGAAAAGGTAGGCTTGTCCCCTCTGAGGTGGCGCCACTTGGAGTGTGTCTCCTGCAGAGGACACATGTCATTCTCTGCTATTCCCAGAAAAAGTAGATGCCACGTGTCATTTCCTGCTCTCTTCAGAAAAGCTAGAATTCAAATATTCAAATCTTCTCATAGGTGGCGCAGATCCTGAACTTCACCTTTTTCATGTTGTCTAAGATGGCGCCACATGGCTTGGCCCTCCTTCTCTCCCCTCTGCCACGTGTCATTCTCTGCTTCTTTCAGAAAAAGCAGGTGACACATGTCTCCTTCTACCTCCTTCAGAAAAAGTAGAGGACACATGTCTTCTCCCTACTTTTCTCAGAAAAGTAGGAGACACATGTCACTCCTGGCTTTCTTCAGAAAAAGCAAACCATTCAAAAATTCAAACAAGGCCTAGGTGGCGCAAATCCTGAGCTCTGATTTTTCCAGATGGCCTATGATGGTGCCACGTGTCCCTTGCCTATCCCTCCTGCCACATGGCATTGTAGGAGCCACCCTGAGGTGGCGCCACATGTCCACCCCCCATTCCTCTAGGGCCAACCTCCATTTAAAATTCAAATCCCCCATGAGGTGGCGCCATCTGAAGAACCTCCTCCAGCAGGCTGACACTTGTCAGGTATGGAACCATCCTGGACTGCCACATGTCCAGATCTCCTTTCATCAGAAAAAGTAGAATTCAAACTCCTCTGAGGTGGCGCCTTCTGAGCCCATTGCTCTGTTCTTCTGACATGTGTCAAACACCTTCTGAGGTGGCACCATTCCAGAGCTCCCACTTGGCTTCATTTTTATTTTTATTTTATTTTTAGTAAAAGCAGCCCACCATGAGGTGGCGCCACCTGAGGACTCCCTACAAAAGGTGATTTTGAAATTCAAACTCCAAGAGAGCACCCTCTGAGGTGGCGCCATCTGGGAGCTTTCTGCAGAGAAAATCAAGCAAACCAAATTTTGAAAAATTTCAAATTCTGCTGAGGTGTCTCACCCACAAAATTCTCATTTTTATTTTCTCAAAAATCAAAACAGCACCCCTGGGATGGCGCCACATGGAGGGCTCAGATTGAGCCTGTTTGAAATTCGAATTTTTTTTCAGAAAGTTTATAAAAACAAGGCTCCACGCCCAGCAGAAGGAGACCATTTTTTTGAGAGAAGACCATCTTTTGAGAACTCTTGTTGGACTTAAAAATTCGACCTATCCTCTTGAGAATCCGATTTTTGCACTTTGGAATTCACGCCCCCTGTGGCTCAGTGAAGAAGACGGTGGGTCGATTTTGGTGAACCATCCGAAGCCCGGAGCGAAGGACGAACGAAGCTCGTGATAGCCGCCCCTTTCAAGAGCTCCTACGCTGCCTAACGAAGCAAGGTGCACCTCTTTTTCGCTTGATTTGATGTCATAGTTCGATTCGAGAGTCGTTTGAAGAAAGAGCTCATCCGAGAGATGGATTGAGCTATTCTCATAAAACGACATACATAAAAATACTCAATTATGCTTCTTTGATGATTTTTAACATTCATGCATTTAGCTAGGTTTAATTTGCATTTTATTTCATTCATTTAGCACATTTCATGAATTAATTAGGATTAATTTAGCATTTATTTCAATTCTGCTCATTTTCAGTAGGTCTCTATTTTTGTCAGTCAGTCCACACATCATTTCATGCATTTAGTTTTTATTAAAAATCCCAAAAAAATCATGGAATGCGACCTTAGGTGTCCCTAAAATTGTGCCAAAAATTCGGAAGCATTTGAATTTGTTTACTGCAGTAAAAATTCAAAATGACAAGTCGGGTTTTGTTACCCGGGAGGTGTTTTGAAAATCATTTTCCGATTTGTAAAATTGAGATCTCCCTCATGGGATATCCGATTTTCGATCCGAAAGATGTTCTGAATGCGGAAGAATGTCTAGTTTGTAACCGGATTTTCTCAAATTTTTCGGATGTCTTTTTAGGTCTGACAAAAATACGAGAGAGTTCGGGACACATGTCAGAGCCTGATTTGGGCCTCTAAGACATTGGATCAAATTGGGTCTATGGGTTCTCTTTGGGTATTGATCCAAATCCAAAATTGTAAAAAGTGAAAGTTATGTCCGAGGTGTCCTCTGTTTGCATATGAAAGCCTGTGATTTTTAGAACAGTGTTGATACCTGCTTCGGATTTTTCTTGTCAGTCCCCTGTTTGGTCACATTGGTCTGTTCTGTCAATTTAGGAACACAAAGTTATATTTGTATCCATGTTTCTGTTGATCAAATGCCAAAGTCATGAACATAAAAGTTGTTCATGTAGGTGTCGTGAGTAGCTCTGATTAATTTCATAAATTTCCATGGCCGTTTTATATTTGTTTAGCATTTTACATCAGATTAGGGTGATTTTTACCTCTGTCAGAACTAAATCTCTGTTATTGAACTCACCATGGCTCAAATTCCA
This sequence comes from Nuphar pumila, assembly GCF_984573655.1. Lineage (NCBI taxonomy): Eukaryota > Viridiplantae > Streptophyta > Magnoliopsida > Nymphaeales > Nymphaeaceae > Nuphar > Nuphar pumila. Next base: position 87,473,931 of record NC_143259.1, read on the forward strand.
AAACTGTAAAAACCAAAAATGTTCCATTTCAGGTCCTTTAACAGTCTGCAAAATATTAGAAGTTTTCATGGTGTAAATCTTGCATTATCATATTAAGCATTGCATTTGGTTCGGATCCATAGGCAAAATCCACCATTTTAGGACTTTCTTTAAATTTTAGCATTTAAATCATATCATTTCGTGATTTTTAGCATTCTAGGCTGTTTATCAGAGTAAGTAGATGCTTTATACCGAATTTGGTGCAATTTGGAATCCATTTGAGGTTCGGATTAGCCATAATACCAAAACAAGGTCCCGTAGGATCCGGATCCAAGTGAAAAACAAGCGAAATTCGTTATTTTGGATAAGTTGCAAAATGTCAAATTCTGATTTTACAGTCCTAATGTGTTTAGAAGCATGTCATCATGTCTCTTACTGCATTTCATCACCATTTGATTCAATTTGAATTTCGAAATCTCAATTTTACCAAGTTTTCCTTCAAAAAACCCTGATTTTAAAGGTATAACTTTGATTTTAGGGGTATTTTGGTCATTTTAACCACAATTCCGAATTTCAAACTATTTTCTACTGAATTTCTTGCATTTTCATCATTTCAAATATCAAGGAATCATGAAAATAGGGTTTAGATCCAATTAAATCCAATAATTCCATAATATTATTGGAAAATCTTGGAAAAACCCACATAACATCCATAGTGCTTTTGAAATAACAATGCATGAATCATATAAGCAGGATATTGCATAAATTCAAACTATATGATATGCATCCTAGTCTAAGCAGGAAATTAAATATCTTATTCCAAAATTTACATTATTACATCACTAAATAAATGAAATAAAAGGAAATTGCAGACTTCAGCCCCTTCTTTTTAATATCCCTGCCAAACTTGAAATAAGGGGTGTTGATGCTCCCATCAATTAAAAAAAAAAAAAGCATTCAGAAAATGAAGATGATATGCATGGGTACTGTCATCGCCCCTTTGATTTCTAGAGCTGCCTATCTCCTAGTTACCTTAGCGGTTATCTCTGAGATTAATTTGCAGAAGTCATCTGGTCATTTGGGTGATCCTCAATTGTTTCGTTTTGGTGCACATCTGGTGTTGGTTTTGAGACATCTATCGACTGATGATATTAAGGATGGTTTTAAAGAGAAGCTTATGATTGGTGGTAATTTTACACTAAACATGTGAGTGCCTTTAACTTGCAACACCTGAATTTGTTTTGGATAAGTTGCAAAATGTCAAATTCTGATTTTACAGTCCTAATGTGTTTAGCAGCATGTCATCATGTCTCTTACTGCATTTCATCATCATTTGATTCAATTTGAATTTCGAAATCTCAATTTTACCAAGTTTTCCTTCAAAAACCCTGATTTTAAAGGTATAACTTTGATTTTAGGGGTATTTTGGTCATTTTAACCACAATTCCGAATTTCAAACTATTTTCTACTGAATTTCTTGCATTTTCATCATTTCAAATATCAAGGAAGCATGAGAATAGGGTTTAGATCCAATTAAATCCAATAATTCCATAATATTATTGGAAAATATTGGAAAAACCCACATATTTGAGCTAACCTTATTTCAAGTTTGGCAGGGATATTCAAAAGAAGGGGCTGAAGTCTGCAATTTTCTTTTATTTCATTTATTTAGTGATGTAATAATGTAAATTTTGGAATAAGATATTTAATTTTCTGCTTAGACTAGGATGAATATCATATAGTTTGAATTTATGCAATATCCTGCTTATATGATTCATGCATTGTTATTTCAAAAACACTATGGATGTTCACGAATGGCACGTGCACCAACTCTTAGGGAGTTGATGAACTCGGTGGAATCCATATTTACGGCCCTAGTCGGAATATGGACGAGACCCAGATCCATCATCTTTCTACTAGTCACATTGAGCCTACACTCTTAGGCTATCTTAAAATGCACATCATATTTCCAAAGTTTTCAAAATCATGTGCATTAAATCAAATAAACTCTGAACATATTCATGGCCACAGTCAGCATATGTGAAGGATTTACTTTGACTTAATACACATTTTTCCAACAAATTTTCTTAGAAAATCTTTCAAAGTGCATTCATTCACTCATATCATTTGCATCATGAAATCATTGGTTTTCTCATGATTTTCTTAAGAAAGTGGCATTCTTAAGAAATCGATTTCTCAAGAAACTCTAAGAATTTTCCAAAATCGGCTTTCCCCAAGTCAAGTTTTTCACAGTTTTCCTTGGAAAATGTTATTTTCTTAAGAGCTTCAAAGGAGTTTTTCAATATTTCTCCAAGATCAAAAATTGATTTCCAAGTATTTCAAAGGTAAAATTCTCAGGATTTCGATTTCCCAAGTTTTGAATTTCCTTCTCCAATGAGTTTTCCTATAAATTTTCCATCATTTTCCTAAGAAAACTCTCAAAGTCCAAGTTTTCCTAAGAAGTGTTTCCCTTTTCAAAGGTTAACCTTTTTCTCAAGAATCACTTCCATTTTCCCAGGATTTTCAACCATTCATGATTTTCCCACAACTTCATGAACTTTCCCGTGATTTCAAAAACCCTTTTTCACATGAGTTTTCCTGAGAAATTGACTTTCAGCTTTTTCCTAAGAGAATCTTTTCAACTCCAAATATTTTCCAAGCATACATCATGTTTTCCCAAGCTGCATGTTCCCAAAACCTCATAGCACATGTCTGAATTCTCTGTGCATTTAGGATAGAACATAACTTCAATAATTTCGCTGAGTCAAGCACAATTTTGGTCCTTGGTTCAATTACCCCTGTTAAAGGCGGCAGGAACGGTCGAACCTCGTACCGACAGGTCGAGCCCCATCCCATGGATTTTCCCGCAATTTTCAAAACGGAGGCGAGTATTTCAAAACATTTTCCAAAATCCGGTCAAGTTTGAATCACGAAAGCATTTCCCTCTTTCTCTTATTCAAGGAAGAAAAGACGGGAAAAATTTTGCGACGATAACAGGTTTGGCGACCGTGATGGGACCTGTCCTTGTCTGATTAAAATTATGCTTGACTTAGTTCAATTATCGAAATTATGTTCACAAAATGTCAGCTCTTTTACTTTCAATATCATGTGAGCCTAGGGGCCTAGATTCTGACCTAGCTGACATTGATTGCATATAGCTTAGGCATGGTTTGGTAGGACCAGATTGAGGAGATATTTTCATGCTCACATAGACTTAGGTCTAAATACAACTCTCCTCAATTTAGGATCTGAATGCAAACAATGAATGCTTCTTCAAAGATTTTCAAAAGTCTATCTCTCTAGGACTTAGTCATCTATTTCTTGCATGTGATCATTTTTTTCAAACCTCAATTACCTATCATTACCCGGTCTTCACGTTGCTGGGCTCTCTTCCAGAACCCTAGTTCGGGACAGAGCCTCACAACTGGGCCAATTATTTTGGTTAACACCCCCCTACCATGTACCACGGGCCACAGTCCGAAGTATATCGGTAGGCGCTCAAGGATGTTGGAAAACCTTACCTTAGAACCGAAGTTGAAATTCTATGTCACGTACCTCGGATTTCGGTTCGAGTATATCGGCATAACTGGATTGGACAAAGATGATCTAAACCTAGAGTTATGATTAAGGTCCTACCACTGTTTCCAAAATAATGCATCTAGAGTCAGCCTTTTAGGGAGTGTTGAATGTGCATAAATGTTTGTGCAGGATGTGACTGTATGTATGATTTCCTCAATTTCTTATATTTCCCAATGTTTTCCAACTTATTAGGCCTTTTTCAAAAATATCCTTATTTTCCACAAAGTCTTTTTCTAAAACACTGGATGATATTCTCAAATATCCAATTTCTTTAAAAACTCTAGGTGATTTTACATTCTACCTTTCTACTGGATCTCAAATTTCCAGCCGCATTTTTTTATCCTGCCTGCAAAAATTTTCAAAAATTTCCCACATTTTCCTAAGTCTCATTCTGAGTCTTTCTCTATTTTCAGTTCGATGGCATCCAATCAAGTCGATCCTATCTTTCCCGAAGGTCACATCTCCTATGAGGTGCGACAAGCTCGTCCTGAACATCGAGCCCTCAGCACCGGAACTTTCATTCCCCGGTGGTACTATTCCTGGCTAAAAAGCTTTTCCCGAATGTTCCCGGACCATTTGAGCGAGTGCGGATTAGAACTGGCGTCAGCAGTCGGAAAGCAGACCATCAATGGCAACCTGATCCATGCAATCGCGGAGCGATGGAATCCTCGAATGTGTACCTTCTGGTTCCCATGGGGAGAGATGACCATTTTAATGGATGATTTTTCAGAGATCATGGGGTTACCAGAACCAGCCGGTCAACCAGAAGACCCACTAGAGCATCAATTCCTTATCAATGTCAAGGGTTTAGACCCCCAAGACTCCTTAGCTCGTATGACAGGCCGTCGATCTTGGCCTCTGATCCAGTTGGAAGGAAATTAATATGTTGACCTACTTGAGTTATACCGCCAGTACGGGACCTTCGTCGAAGTCAGCTCGCTATCAAGAACAGCAAAAGAAAGGATTCAGAATGCAATGGTTCTATGCACTGTAGGATTATCCCTCTTCCCAGATGGACAAAACTACATGGACATCAGAATAATCCAGCTTATGAGAAGATGGGGAAGTCGGCAAACCAATCGCCTCTCTATAGCCATGGCAGCGCTCGCCTTCCTATATCGAGGTCTGACTCGATTCTCACTTGGAGAATCCATTTTAGTTGAAGGATGCATCTACGCACTTCAGTCCTGGTTTTTCCAACACGTTCCAACCCGAGCAAGCTCTTTCAGATACAATGGTCAAGAACTCCTTCCAGTGGCGCAGTACCGGTCTATGATCAACAACATTCAAGAGGATGACGTAGTCTGGGAAGATTCTTTCGACAATGCGAAAGATGACAAAAGGCAATCCAAAGGAACAAGGTGATTCTTTCGACAACGCGAAAGATGGCAAAGGTAATCCAAAGGAGAGAAGACTAATCTTTCAACAACGTGAAAAATGATAAAGGCTATCCTTTCGGAGAGACGGCTAATCTTTCAACAACGTGAAAGATGATAAAAGCTATCCTTTCGGAGATAAGGCTAATCTTTCAACGATGTGAAAGACGACAAAGGAAAATCTCTCGAAGGGGTCAAGATGCTTCAATATGGACATCAAGCTCTCACTTAACGTCAGGATAGCTAGAAAATATTGTCAAAATGTTGAAAATTTTGTTGATTCAAAGTAATTGAAAATGATGCTCATTGTTGTGAAAATATTCCTTCTTTTCTACCTGAAGTATTACCTCCAAACATGATTGACTTCATAGAATCAAGATTTGGAATCCAAATTGCTTGCGATTGACCTTCTTCAAAGAAGTTATCAATTTCCTTGATATGAACAGGAAAGAGGATTTGATATCATGAAAGCAATCTATAAAAGGATATTGATAATAGAATTTCACAAATTTAAAGAAGATTCTTGATAAATGTGGCAGTTTGATATCCTGGGAGCTTCTCTCATGATAATTTTCCTGCGCTCTTTTGGCTCTCTTGGGTTTTTGCTACATTCTCCTTCATTTTGGAGATGTTCTGACTTTTTCTCTCTTTCTTTTTCCTCTCTTTCTCTCTTTTTTGGAAGGGTACATTACAAACTCCTTCAACTTGGAGATGTTTCAATCCTTCTTTGACGATATTGACTCATGGGTTAGAGATCTTTGGATGATAGCGGAAATTAAATATCTTTTGGGGATTGTCGGGAGGTTCATCGCATCTGCCTTCATCTCGACAGTGCTTTGGACTTTCCCTGGAAGAATCCGTCGCAAACTCCGTCATCTTGGAGATGTTTCAAATCTTCTTTGGCCCCGGGGGTCTACTCGCTTAATTCGCCTTCATCTTGACGACAAGTGAGAGATCCCTTTTGTGGATATTTAATTGCAGCTTAGGTGATTTTGAGGAGACAGGGCTTGGATGAATTCTCTCTTTTTCTAGTGCTCAGGATATTTCCATTGCCTCATTTTCACAACAATGGTCTTTAAAAATGTATCATTGACTGCGATTAATATCAAATATCTATGGCTTTACAAAACATTGAATCTTCTTTTCTGGCCACATCGAGGATTTATCCTTCATCCTTTTGGTTGGCCAATAGAAAGAATCTGGATTTTGAATCCTTCTTCACAAAAGCTTTACCCTTTTAGAAGTAGTACTGAAGGTAAACTGAGGTAAAATTTTGTGAAATAAAATTCTGAAATCAACAGGTAATTGATTGACAAATTGACAAAGTGTTCTTGAAATCCTTAGTAAAAGAGATCGCTTGACATCCGAGTTGACACATCCATGACGATGATACTCAATTTCAAAGGTAAATCCAATACGAAGTTGGAATTTTGAAGGTAAGTCCTAGCATAATGCTGGACTTTGAAGGTAAGCCTAACTCAAAAGTTGGTTTTGAAAGACCATCCGAATCAGGACTCAGGTTTTACAAGGAAAGCTGGAAGATTCGAGTCAAAACTCGAGCCTTAGAAGGAAAGCTAGGAAGTTCGGTTTCTAAGAAGATAAAGTTTGGGTCGAAACCCAAATCTTAAAAGGAAAAACTAGGTTAATTCAGATTTTTGCGTCGAAACTCAAATATTTAGAGGAAATTTGGAAAGTTCGAGCCGGGGCTCGAATCTCAAAGGAAAACTGGGAAGTTCAGATTTTGAAGGAAAGAAAACTTGAGTTAAACTCAAATCTTCGAAGGAAAGTAGGAAAGTTCGAGTCAGGGCTCGAATCTCAAAAAGAAACTGGAAAGTTTAGATTTTAAAGGAAAGAAAATTTGAGTTAAAACTCAAATCTTCGAAGGAGAGCAGGAAAGTTCGAGTCAGGACTCGAATCTCAAAGGAAAATCTTTAATCAGAAGACTGAATTTTGAAAATCGATAGTGCGAGGACTGGGATTGAAAGTTTTGAGAATGGCCAGTTCGAGGACTTGATTACTTGATTTGCAATGAAAAAGACCATCACATGTATGTGGTTTGATTTTCAGGATTAACCCCTTATCCTGAACGGGGATATAAATAGAAATTGGAAAATCATGGAAAATGATTCAGGTTTATCCCTTAACCTGAAAGGGATAAAAAATGGATGCAGATTTAATGCAAATGCACATGAAATGTAAATGAATGCAAAACTAATGCAAGTGGGTGCATATACATGCAAAATGAAAGATTGGTTTATCCTGCCTGCATACAGGATGTTTTGAGGTAAAGATAAAATTTTCAAAAAAACATGCCCCAGTGTAACTAGGGAGGAAGATTTTGAATATAAAGAAGGATAATCGAGGAATAAGGTGACATGCTTTTTGATTGAGAGACGTCCTCAAGATCGTTCCTTACAAGAGACATATTTGTGAAAAGGAAAGAGACGAAAATAAAATGGCGCCAAATTATTGGCGAATTTTATTGATGCTAAAAAATCAAGGAAAGGAAACAAAATTCTATTATCCCTTTGACATGAAAGAAGTGCTTGCACACGAGATCTTTAAAGTAAAAGGAAAATGTTATTTGAAAGTGAGAAATCATTTTGGGAAGAAAATCAACTGCAAGGTTGATTTTGAAGAATGATCAACATGAGAGCTGATATTTGAAAGGGGAATCAACACGAGGGTTGATTTTGAAGAGAGATCATCATGAGGGTTGATTTTGAAAACGAATTGGTTTAACAATAATTTTGGAAAAGAAAATCAACACAAAGGTTGATTTTAATGGTTCGAAACCAATTTAAGAAAAGGAAGATCACCGCAATGGTTGATTTTTGAAAAAGATTGGAACAAAACATTAAACTTTTGGGTGATCATAACGAAGATGTTTATAGAAAATTTTCAAGAATTTTCACGATTTTTTGAAAAAACCCTCATAGGTAATTTCATTTCTCTCATGAATGATGTTGGGATTGCCCCTCATCTTGAAAAGAATAGGCAAAGGAGATTCTTTTAAAACGAAAACAGGTGCCTTAATGGGGCAAAAGAAAGAAGTATTGGATGAAGAAAATTAATATTTTATTGATAAGCAGAACTGATAACAAAAAGACTGCATAGTTATAAGCACTCGACAAAAAGGTTACAAAAACTGGGCGGACTTGCCCCTACGAGATGACTGGCAAAATGAAAGGAAGAAAGCAGGAAACTTTAGCATCGTCAATTTTCTGAATGATCTGGGAAAGGCTTGGTCAAGATGGCCAGCTCGTCTTCTTCTTCTTCTTCAGCAAGGAGGCTCTTGTCAATGCAATCTTGGACAATATTTTTGAAGACAAAACAATGATCAATGTCATGCCCCACTGCCCGATGGAACTTGCAAAACTGATTCTTGAATCTTCCCATGATGGTGGGAGGAGTTGTGGCCTTTGGGAGCTTCACTAATCCCTTAGTCAACATGAATTCAAGGGCTTCTTCGAGTGTTTGTTTGAGAGGAGTGAACACACGATCATTACTCCAACCTTCACGCTTTATCTTTTCCTTTTGTGGAAAGTTGGGCTGAGATAACTTGCTATTTTGTCTTTCCTCTCGATCCGCATGGTTGCCCTTACTACCTTTGTTGTCATTGCGGCTGATGTTGGCGGAGGAGGTAAAATTTGCCTTTTTCTTTGGATCTAGATTGTTCTTGACGAGGGTGATACCATGGTAGACATCGTTCTCTAACCCCATCTCGAGCAACTCGGCTCGTTCAGTAAGCTCTATGAAAGACTTGGAAGGCGAGGTGGAGATAAGACTTCTCAAAGGTTGTGAGAAGTTGTTCAGGATCAGCGATAAAGCATGTCTCTCTGATATAGGATCCCTCATTTTGTTGCAGGTCTCTCTCCATCTACGAATGAAGTCCCTTGCCTTTTCATTTTCATTTTGCCTTAGATTGCAGAGATGGCTCAATGTTGGGAGCACTTCAATATTGAACAGAAATCACTCAATGAATAGGTTGACCACCTTATCAAATTCTCGCAGCTCGATTGGATTGATATACTCGGAGTACCACTTGGCGGCAGTGCCTTCTAAGCTACGAGGAAAATAGAGAAATAGGGCCCTATTGTCTCTCTCGAATTTGGAGCATTCGCCGAAGAACATGGCGAGATGGGCTTTGGGATCACCAGAACCATCAAACTTGATGAACTTGCGGGGCAAATTTTCCAATTCTTCGTCTCCTTCTAATCCATCATAAAAATCCTCGCTAGTGAAGACTTTCTTGCCCTTGTCGCGAGCTTGCAGGTCTTTAACAACTTTGGCCATTTCTTTGAACTGTGACTGCAGGGGCTCTTCTGCAACTTGATTCTTTGATTTGCGACTCCTCCTTTGTTCTCGGCCCTGTTTCTGAAATGCCGGAGGCACCTCATATTCTTCATCGGTGTCTTCCTCTGATTTTGATTCATCTGAAATTTCTTCTAGCTGAACCTGCTTCTTGGAAGTTTTCTTATTCTTGTGCCCATGGAACTTCTCTCTGAATGGGTTCTTCTCTGCACTGGTTCCAGCCTGTTCACTCATCATTTTGGTCATCATTTTCTGGAACATGTCATACATCTGTGGGTCTATGCCATCCTCCCCTTGCTACTGCTCTTGACTCCTCTCGGATCGCGAGGAGTCCATCTCTTCTTCTAAGGCTGAGGAGTACTGTGGTGATGTGGTTCTTTTTCCTGACCTTGTTCGAACCATCAAATGTTGTGGATACTCTCTGTAGGATGAAGTCTTGATTAGACTCTGAGGAAATTTTGGATTGGGAAAAAAAATGATTATTGATGATGTGGTAGACAATTGGAAGAATATCCCATTACTAGGGATGGAGTCACCGCTGAAATCACGACAATTGTGTTGTCATTCTTTGTAAGAGAAATAACAACGGAAAATGTGCCTTGTTACCTAGGCGAGGTTGTCAACCACGAGAAAAATACCATTTTTGAAGGAAAGAGATATCTCTTGGAAAAACAATCCGCAAATGGATTTAGAATAAGGAGAAGGCAAGCGGGTAAACAATTTTCACCGCAATAAATCAAGGTATTCAAGAGGAAAATAAGATGGAGAATTTGGCAAATAGACAAAATGATTGAAATCCAAGGAAAGAAAACATATGATTTTGAAAAATTACAGGTAGGATACAAATGCAGCTGGAAATTTGAGATCCAGTGGAACGGAAGAATGAAAAATCACCTGGAGTTTTGAAAGAAATGGGATATTTGAGGAAATCATCTAGGGTTTTAGGAAATAAAGGAAAATGTGAGAAATATGGATATTTTGAAAATATTTTGGGAAAATGTATGGAAATAGAGGTAACATACAAACAATCACATTCTGCACAAACATTTATGCACATACAGCACTCCCTAAAAGGCTGACTCTAAATGCATCAATTTGAAAAGAGCTGTAGGACCCTAATCCTAACTCTAGGTTCAGATCATCTTTGTCCAATCCAGTTATGCCGATATACCCGAATCGAAATCCGAGGGACGTGGCATATAATTTCAACTCCGGTTCTAAGGTAAGGTTTTCCAACATCCTTGAGCGCCTACCGATATACTTCGGACTGTGGCCCGTGGTACGTGGTAGGGGGGTGTTAACCCAAATAATTGGCCCAGTTGTGAGGCTCTGTCCCGAACTAGGGTTCTGGAAGAGAGCCCAGCAACGTGAAGACCGGGTAATGATAGGTAATGGAGGTTTTTTAAAAAAAATGATCACATGCAAGAAATAGATGGCTCTAAATCCTAGAGAGATAGACTTTTGAAAATCTTTGAAGAAGCATACATTGTTTGCATTCAGATCCTAAATTGAGGAGAGTTATGTTTAGACCTAAGTCTATGTGAGCATGAAAATTTCTCCTCAATCTGGTCCTACCAAACCATGCCTAAGCTACATGCAGTCAATGTCAGCTAGGTCAGAATCTAGGCTCCTAGGTTCGCATGATATCAAAAGTAAAGAGCTGACATGTTGTGAACATAATTTCGATAATTGAACTAAGTCAAGAATAATTTAGGTCAAACAAGGACAGATCCCATCACGGTCGCCAAACCTGTTATCGTCGCAAAATTTTTCCCGTCTTCCCTTCCTTGCGGAAGAGAGAGGGAAACGCTTTCGCGATTCAAACTTGACCGGATTTTGGAAATTGTTTTGAAATACTCGCCTCCGTTTTGAAAATTGCGGGAAAATCCATGGGATGGGGCTCGACCTGTCGGTACGAGGTTCGACCGTTCCTGCCGCCTTTAACAAGGGTAATCGAACCAAGGACCAAAATTATGCTTGACTTAGTGAAATTATCGAAATCGTATTCTATCCTAAATGCACAGAGGATTCAGGCATGTGCTATGAGATTTGGTAAAATATAAGTTAGAAAACTATGATGTATGCTTAGAAAATATTTGGAGTTGAAAAGCATTTCTCAAGAAAAGATGGAAATCAATCTCTCAGGAAAACTCAGACGAAGAAGGTTGGAAAATCTTGGGAAAGTTTATAAAGACTTAGAAAATCTTGAACAGATGAGAATCTCAAGAAAATCTTGAGAAAGTTTATAAAGATTTAGAAAATCTTGAAGAAATGAGAATCTCAGGAAAACTGAAGGAATTCTTGAGAAAAGATGAATATTTGAAAAGGAAAACACTTATCAGGAAAACTCGATCTTTTAGAATTTTCTTAAGAAAAGGATAGAAAATTTTGTAGCAAAACTCATTGGAGAAGGAAATTCAAAATTTAGGAAATTGAAATCCTGAAAACATTGTCCTTGAAATATCTGAAAAATCGATTTTTTTGATTCTTGGGAAAGATGAGAAATTCCTTTTGAAAGCATCTTAAGAAAATAATATTTTCAAGGGAAATCACAGGAAAACTTTGATTTGGAAAATCCAACTCCGAATATCATCATAGTTTCTTGAGAAATCGATTCCATGAAGTGAAAGTTTCTTGAGAAAATCATGAGAAAAACAAATGATGGAGATGATTTGAATGAATGAATGCACTTTTGAAAAGATTTCTGAAAAATTTGTTGGAAAAATGTGGATTAAGCCAAAGTAAATCCTTCACATATTCTGACTATGGCAATGAATATATTCAGGGTTTATTTGAGTTAATTCATAATATTTTGAAAACATTGGAAATATGAGGTGCATTTTCAAGATAGCCTAAGAGTGTAGGCTCAATGTGACTGTTAGAAAGATGATGGATCAGGGTCTCGTCCATATTCCGACTAGGGCCGTAAATATGGACTCCACCGAGTTCATCAACTCTCTAAGAGTTGGTGTACGTGCCATTCGTGTTCATCCACGGTGAATTTTGAAAAATTGAGATATATGCATCATAGAATCAGGATATTACTGAAATCAAACTATATGAGATGCGGCCTAATCTAAGCAGTAAAAGTAAATCTTATTCCAAGGTTTACATTGGATTGTTACATTGCTAACATAAAGTAAAAAAAAATTGAAATGGAGCCAAGGAATCAACATCTTCTAGATTTTCCTGCAAAATGAGAGTTAGTACAAGATAACCAAGAAAATGGGCATATATATATAATATATAAAAAGAAGAGATGTGCATATATATCAAAATTGCTAAATTGATGCTAAATGATATGTAACAATGGAGGTATATTTATATGAGAATATAGTTATATGAATGCTCATATATGGAAGTAAATGTACATGAAAGGATATATGGATACATATATAAGTATATGCATATATTTATATATGTTCATAACATATATCTATATATATATACATATATATGTATACATGTAGGTAGATATAAAATATATATACATATATATAGATATATATATACATATAATGAGAAACATATACATATAAAAAACTATATATATATATATACATACTAATGGAAATTACATGTAATGGGTACAATCAGAAAATACAGGTATATGCTGTTTCTGTGGGGGATTTCACACAGCCGTATTTCCCAAATTACAAATTAATTTTCGATAAAAATGGATATGGAGCTTCCCTATATATCAATAACAAAGCACGCAAGAGCTGGTTTATAGATCATGAATGGATATAAAAATATCCACCCGTGAACATGACCGATTATCAAGACTGCACACCTGCAGAAAATGGTAAATACAATGCATGCGTGATGTGTAAGGAATACATTATGGGAATAATGAACTGTTTCCCTAAAGTTCCAGCATTTCACATAAGCTTTAATCACAACCTTCCAACATTTCGTCTCATGGTCAATCCCAGGAAGTAATGGTATAAACTGAAAAACACTGGAATTATAAAACAGAAAATGACTAAAAACTATAAAAATAGATACAAAAAACTGTAAAACAGGGAATCAGTTGCAAGAACTGGAAAATGAAGTCACAAAAACATTAAATAGCTTTGTAAAAAAGAAGAAAACGAAATGATAAAAACATAGGAAAATCCGTTAGGAAACAAGAATTTGATGTTAAACAGGAACCAATCTGAATGAAACGTAAATGAAGATTGTAACAAAATAGGAAAATGAACATTTGCAGGAAATAAAATGTAAAACAACATTAGCTAATCTAAACTAAAACAGAAAACAAAACTCATACGATGCATTGAAACAGGAAAACAATAGAGAAATGGAAATGAAAACGATGCTATGACAATCGAATAAAAGAAAACAGTGAATCGAATTGACAGAAATTACAACCAATGAATAAAACAGGGAAAATACGAATGAGTGAGAGAAAGAAAATAAAAATTACAGGTAATGAATCGATTAACCAACTAATGAACAAATTAAAATTAAAAAAAACAGACTTTCAGATGAATCAAAGAAGCCTAACCAAAGAATTAACTACAGAACATAAGATCGGATGATTAAAAACAAAAATCTGAAGCAACAACTATTGATTTTTTGTTTTTCATTTTCTTTGAAACAAAACAGAAATAAATTGAAAAGACAAAGAAGAAGAAGAATGAAGAAGCTGAAGAGGGACTCACACTGTAGCTGGAGCTCTTGTATATCTCTTGTTCCAGACGACCTGCAGAGAGCAGATGGAGATCGATTTTCTGCTGCTAGGTTAAAGAATGGACAGTAGGAACCCATTGGATGTCCTCTGCTACTGCTAGGCTGAAATGGATGAGAAACTCCTTCAGGTTGGATGGAGGATGGCGCTGGTGATGGATCTCCTGCAGCTGAAGGAAGATGCGGCAACTTTTGGTGGGTTGAAGAAATGATGGGCAGTTGGCTGGGCTGCAGTAGATGCAGTTTTTATGTTGGATCCCCTGCTGCTGGTGGGTCGAAGGAGGTGAGAAAGCAATCAGTTGTGCTGAAGGCAAATGGGAAGCAACAGTTGGCAGCAATGGAGGGCGGTTTCCTGTTGTGGCTGGACTGAAGAAGGGGAAAACGTTGGACCTCTTGCTGTGTAGCTGAAAGAAATGATGGGCAGCTTGCTGGTGGGTTCTGGTTTTCAGTTGGCTGGTGCTGAAGGAAATGGGCTGAAGGTGATGGGCTGCAGGATGTAATGAAGAAAGGGGAAGGCAGCTGCTGGGCTGAAGAAGGTGGACAGCTGCTGTTGGAGGTCCTGTGGTGGCTGGAATGAAGAAGGGGAAGGCAGCAACACGTTGAGGAGGAGATCCCCTGCAAAAAATCCAAAAAAACCGTAAATCCCCCCCTCCTCAAATCGATCCATGGCCTCCCCTTTTTAAAGAACTTTGAGTATCTTTTCAAAAAGAAGAAAACGCAGCCCCCATTCAAGAGGTTCCGTTACCTCATTTTTGAATTTTGTTTTTTTGAAATAGCCGTTTCAAGAGGGGCGCATTCCCTGTTTTTTTAAAATTTGGTTTCATTTCCCTAAGTTTTAGGAAAAATCAAATTTATTACTTTAGGGAAATTCGACTGTGCCATTTAAGGCTGCCTCCTTCTAAAAAAAAATTTTTTATTTAAACAAATCGATAAAAGAAATAAAATAAAAAGTGAGTATTGAAATAAATGAGAGGCTTTTATGGAAATGCCATCTCAACCCACTTTTAAAATCCTTTTGAAAATAAAGTTTTTGTTTTGTTTTTGCAAGTCTTTTATTTTCAATTGGGGTGCCACATGTGTGTGGGCCCGTTAACTAAAAATAAATAAATAAATATTGAGAAATTAAGAAAAATTTGCAAATTGGTATGAACTTCGGATGAATCCTGCTCCATTTATTTGAAAATAAAGACAGAAGAAATAAACTTCTTTTTTTTTTTGGAATTTTTATAACACGAGATAAAACTTTGTTTATTTTCAAGAATTTGGAAAAATTGGTTTTTCAGGGCAAAAATATGGATAAAGTAAATGTAAAAAATTTTGTAAAGAGATTTAAAATCATTTTGCAAAAAGTTTTGAGATAAAATCTTTAAAATCAATATCCAAATATCCAGATTGTTTTTCTTGAGAAAATTTTTGTAATTCAAAGTCCTGGGGGTAAAATGGGAAAAATTGGTAATTTTGAATACCAGGGTTTTAAAAATCAATTTGAAAAAGTTTAAAAAATAAATCTGGATTGACCATTTTGAAAATCAGGAGTTCTGGATCTCAAAATGACATGCTGTGCAGTGAAATGATGTGGAATGCTCATGCGATGTTATGCAAAGACATGTCCTACAAAGCTGCCACTTTGAATTTGATTTTGAAAATTCTAACTTCTGGTTAAGCATGAGATTTTGAGGATTTGCAATTTGAAGGTGTCTCTGAACCTAAATATAGAAATTTTGAGGCTCAAGAATGAAATTTAGGACTTTCTGCAAGGTTCAATCTTGGAAAATGACCATTTTTCCCTTCATTGCTTCTAAAGAACTGAAATGTGCCGATTGAGGGTGATGTCAAGAAGGTGAGTGAAAATTTGGGGTGTTTAAACTAGGTCTGAACCTACTTGACTAAGTCCAAACCCAGTTGACTTGGCTTGAACCTAGTTAGGTTTGAAGTCAAAGTCCAATTCCTTTTTCGTTCGAATTTCGAAGTTGATCCTTTTTGAAGTCGAGCCTCGTTCGAAGCATCGAAGCTAACCCGAGCCGTTTCTTCCACGATTTGAAGTAAGTTCACTTTGTTGATCAATCTCTATCAAGTATTTGATTGTTTGTATATAGCATATATTTTCTGAAGTAGTATCTTGCTTTAATTCTTGATTGAGCCCTTTTTGGACACTTTGGTGTTCACCCGTTCGTCTCGTAACTATCGTCGAATATATATGTTCAAATACGCAGTATATGCGTTCTTCAAAATGGTATCTCGCTTTAGTTCTTGGTTGAGCCCTTTAGAACACTTCGGTGTTCACCTGCTCGCCTCGTAACTATCATTGGATGCGGATCTAGGTGTATATCTGCTGATTCTGTCAACGCATCCTATATCGCACTGGCTATGTAATTTAGCTTTGTTGTCGCATCGTATGATGCCAAGGCTCCCTGCTTTTTGCAAATTCTGATTAATGCACTTTCGATTATGCATTTACTTAGGCCATCGTGTTGAATGACACCAAGGCTCCTGCTTTCTGAAAATATATATGTAGAATATTTCGTTCGGTTAAACACCCCGAACAATAGTATATGCATTCCTTTACGTCGCCGTTATATAAAGCACATGCTTCTGCTTATACTACATATATGGCGCATAAATGAGCATTCAAATGGAGATCAAACTCCAAATCGCCAATGTGATTCCTTTACCGCTCCTCATTCAAGATTCTGCTTGACGAATGAAGCCCCTATTGAAAAGGCTTTGGTTTTTGGCAAAATGCTCTTTACGTAAAGACTAAATCAATTACGTATGGCCTGGCTATGGCCCAGGGTCCCTGCAACCTTGATGGATGCAAAGTACGCACAACGGTGTGCATCCATTTTCCCGAGTTAAGCGTAGTGATTTCCCGCCAAAGAGGGGAGATGCCGCTGAAATGGATAAAAGAAACACACACTTTCTTCGTAAAAGAGAGGAAGTGCTGCAGAAAATTCTGAAGAAGCTAAGAATAACTCAGAAGGAACGTAGCAAAATACTCTGACATATAGCAGAGTGCTACCTAGTTCATGGTTTGCCTTCTAAAAATGTAGAAGGGTTCATCACACCACTGCCTGTAGAGCAAGGGAGTGTTACGACAATAAAGCCATACATGATACTTCAAGTACAAGGTTTTGATGATGAGCAAGTGGAATCAACTGCATTTCAGCTAAGGCTATGAAGAAATTGAAGAATTCGATGAAGAATCTTTGAAGACTAGTGTGCAAATGTTTAATTCATTAAAAGTCTTAGATTCTTGTAAGAGCCTTACTTAGAGTGCATATTTAGGTTGCATTTCACCTTAAAAGTCTTTAGAAAAACTTTTCTAAAAAGAACCCTCATGAAAATATTTTTAGAAAACTCTTTTCTTAAATTTTCATGTTTATTAGTCGACCAATAGACTTACCAGTCGACTAATCTTTTCGCGCCATATTTTCTAAAAAGTTATTTTTGTCAAATTAGTCGACCGAAGGTTTTATCAGTCGACTGGACAGAATGTCTGTTTTCTGGAAAATTAGCAGCAGTCGACTAATGGTTTTATCAGTCGACTGAACAGAACATGTGTTTTCTGAAAAATTTAGCAGTAGTCGACTAAGGCTTTTTATCAGTCGACCGAACAGAATGTTTGTTTTTCAGAAGATTTTAGCAGCAGTCGACTAAAAGGTTTTTCAGTCTACTGATGATATTATCAGTCGACTAACTTTTCTCAAGTCGACTAAGTTTCAAAAGTTCAGATTTTCAAACGGCTCGATTAACAGATCAGTCGACCGACGATAACTGTCAGTCTACTAATAACTAACTATTAATCGACTAACTGATGTTTCAGTCGACTAATTTTGCCGTTTTCCTGAAACTTCAAAAAGGCGTCTCTTTTCATTTTTCAAACGTTTTGATCATTCGAAATGGACAGTTTTGACACCCTTTCATACTCTCAACGTATGAAATCTTTAAACTATAAATATGAGTGCATTTTACACTCAAAAACAAAAATAGAAAACAAGAATTTAATCGATTTGAATCATTTACTTATTGCTTTTCACTCCTATTCATTCAAGTATTTGTTTTCTCACTCACGTGATATTTTCACTTCAGTTTTTCACTCAAATCACTTTGAGAGATAGTGAATTCGTGAGTAGAGTATTTCAACAACCTCAAAAGCCAATTGCATCTCATTTGCATTCAAAAGGAAGGCTCATAGGTTGTATTGTAAGTTGTTATTTCTTTTCTGTAAAAAGAAGGACTCCTTGGTGTAAAGGAGTTGTTTGCTTTCAGTAGGGTTGTTACTGAAAGTGGGACCAGTTATGGTCTGTGTAATCTTGTAGTTTACAAGGTTGATAGTGGAAATCTCAAGCGGGTTTTGCTTGGGGACTAGATGTAGGTCGGGTTAGGCCGAACCAGGATAAAATCTTGTGTTCTTTGTGTGTTTGCTTTGAGATTTGCAAAATCATTAAATATTCTGCAGACAATTTTTTAAAAGCTCTATTCGCCCCCCCTCTAGTGCTCGTTGCATCGATCCTAGTGCACTTTCATTTGGTATCAGAGCACAGGTTTGCTATTACTTTGATTTGACTATCATCTAGCATGGCAACTACAACATCTCAGCACAAAGAAGGATGCTCCTCTGTTCGTCCTCCTCTCTTCGATGGAACAAACTATGGATACTGGAAAGTAAGAATGACAATATTCTTGCAATCCATGGATCTCGATATCTGGAGAGTTGTTTCAGAAAAGTACCAAACTCCATCAACTGATTTCAGCCGATGGACCGATGATGAAAAGAAGACTGCTTCACTAAATGTCAAAGCCATGAATGCATTATATTGTGGCGTTGACAAGGTAAAATTCAATCGCATCTCTCAATGCTCTACAGCAAATGAAATTTAGCATACTCTTCTAGTAACTCACGAAGGTACGTCAAAGGTAAAGGAATCTAAAATTGCTTCTTTAGTTCATAAATTTGAATTGTTCAAAATGAAGCAAAATGAATCTATATCGGACATGGTAACTAGAATGACCGATATAACTAACACTTTGAAATCCCTTGGAAAAGAATATTCACAAGTGGATTTAGTCAGAAAGATTCTAAGGTGTTTAACTCCTGAATGGGAGAGAAAAACCACTGCTATTGAAGAAGCAAATGATCTCAATACTCTCACTCTTGAAGACTTAGTTGGTAACCTAATGGCATATGAGGTCCAACTTCAAGACAGACAAGAAGAAGAGCTTAAGAAGAAATCTCTTGCTTTTAAGGCTACTTCTGACTCAGAAAATTCAGAAGAAGATGAAGATGAAGATATTGCCCTCATCACAAGGCAATTCAGAAGATTCATCAAAAAGGAAAGATTTCAAAGAAAGGCAAAGAAAGCAGATTCTTCCATTCCCAATGAAGTAAAGTGCTTTAACTGCAAAAAGGCAAGACATATCAAGAAAAATTGTCCTCTTCTCAAAATCAAGCCCAAGGACCAATTCAAGAAGAAAAAGGCATTTAAAGCATGTTGGGATGATAGTGACTCCTCTTCCGATGAAGAATCAAATGAAGAAGTCGCCAACATGTGTTTTGTAGCACAAGAAGATTCGGTAAGTCAATTTGACTATGATGAGTTATTTGAAGCATTTAATGATTTATATGCTAAATTTAAGAGTCTTAGTTCTAAAAATAAAGAGTTAAAAACTGCAAATTTAACTCTTGACTCTCAAAATAAAGTGTTACTTCAAGAAATAGAAGATCTCAAGAAGGAAAATTCTTGCCAAGCACTTGAGATAAAAGAAATTGGAGTTAGAACCAATCTCTTACAAAAAGAAATATCTAGTCTTAAAGAAAAGTCAAATGATCTTCTTTCTATAGTGACCAAATTCACAAATGGTCAAGAGAATCTAGAAAAACTTCTTGGTTCTCAAAGATGCTCGGTTAATAAAACTGGATTGGGATATAGCTTCTTTGATACTCAAATTAGACCAAACTATGTGGTGAAAAATCAAAGACATTATTCTCAACCTTTTGTTCATAAAACTAAACTTTCTAGTTCTAATAGAAATGCATCTAGATATGATTATTCTAGAAATGTTTATTCTAAATCCTCTTATAGAAAGAATATTTATTATCAAAGAAAACCAAAATCCAAATGGATATGGGTTCCTAAGACTAACTCTCATGGACCCAAAAATAGAAATGGGTCAAATGCTCTGTTTTCTGATTTTGTTGTAGGTACACAACATAAGGAGCAAATGGATATTGGACAGCGGCTGTTTCAAACATATGACTGGAAGGCCGGAGTTATTTTCCACCCTCCAAAATAGGGATGGAGGAACCGTCACCTTTGGTGACAATAACAAGGGAAAAGTGATAGGTATTGGTAATATTGGTAATCCAAAATTTCCCTTGATAGAAAATGTTCTTTTAGTAGATGGTTTAATGCATAATTTAATATCTATCAGTCAATTATGTGATAAAGGTTTTCATGTTTCTTTTGAAAATGATTTATGCTTAATTTCTAATTTTCAATCTAAAAAGATCATTTTCAAAGGTAAAAGAAGAAACAATGTGTATGAACTATATCTAGATCAATTACCCTTTTTTAATGAAAAATGTCTTATTGTTTCAAATGAAATTCAATGGTTATGGCACAAGAGACTTGGACATGTTAACTTTAAAATTATTTCAAAGTTATCCAAGAATGATCTTGTAAGAGGCCTACCTAGAATACCATATAAAAAGGATCACTTATGTGATGCTTGTCAAAGGGGTAAACAAATCGAGAGTTCTTTTAAAGCTAAATATATAGTTTCAACAAAACGTCCTCTTGAACTTTTACATTTAGATCTATTTGGACCATCTAGAATTCAAAGTTTGAATGGTAGCAAGTATGCTTTTGTCATAGTAGATGATTATTCTCGGTTTACATGGGTGATTTTTCTAAAAAGCAAAAATGATGTTTTTTCAGAATTTTCTAAACTTTGTAGAAGAATTACAAATGAAAAATCTACATCTATTATTAAAATTCGTAGTGATCATGGTGGTGAATTTGAAAATGAATCTTTTCTAAAGTTTTGTGATTTACATGGTATATCTCACAACTTTGCTTTTCCTAGAGCGGCTCCACAAAATGGAGTTGTTGAAAGAAAGAATAGAACTTTGCAAGAATGTGTTAGAACCATGCTTCAAGATAAAAATTTACCAAAATACTTTTGGGCTGAAGCAATTAATACAGCATGTTATGTCTTAAATCGTGTTCTTATTCGGCCAATTTTACATAAAACATGTTTTGAATTGTATTATGATTGTATACCAAAGATCTCATATTTCAAAATTTTTGGTAGTAAATGTTTCTTGTTAAATACCAAAGATAATCTTGATAAGTTTGATTCAAAATCAGATGAATCAATATTTCTTGGATATTCTTCTAGAAGTAAAGCATATCGTTTTTTCAATAAAAGAACATCTTGTATTGAAGAATCTTTACATGTTGCATTTGATGAGAATTGTGAGCAGGTTATACCTCTAAGCGAAGGAGAAGAAGTAATACTTCAAGAAGAACCCTTGATAGAGAGTACTTCTCAAGAAAATATTCTTCTTCAACCAGTTTGGAAAGAAGTTCCTAATCATCCACATGAACAAGTTATTGGTGAAATAAAGAGTGGTGTCCAAACTAGAAGGCAGTTAGAAAAATATATTGCAAATGTTGCTTTCATATCTAAAA
The DNA here is from genome assembly GCF_984573655.1 of Nuphar pumila. Lineage (NCBI taxonomy): Eukaryota > Viridiplantae > Streptophyta > Magnoliopsida > Nymphaeales > Nymphaeaceae > Nuphar > Nuphar pumila. The sequence continues at coordinate 87,495,565 of NC_143259.1, forward strand.
TAGAACCAAAGAATATCAGTGAGGCTTGTGTTGATGAATTTTGGCTTTTGGCCATGTCTGAAGAACTTAACCAATTTACTAGGAATGATGTTTGGGATCTAGTTGATAGACCAAAGGATCATCCGGTAATTGGAACAAGATGGGTCTTCCGAAATAAGCTGGATGAAAATGGTGAAGTCATTCGTAACAAAGCAAGGCTAGTGGCACAAGGTTATAATCAATAAGAAGGCATAGATTTTGATGAAACCTATGCACCAGTGGCTCGATTAGAGTCAATTCGAATGATGCTTGCTTTTGCTAGTTACATGAACTTCAAGTTATATCAAATTGATGTTAAGAGTGCATTCTTAAATGGACACAACAATGAAGAAGTTTATGTAGAGCAGCCTCCAGGCTTTGAAAATGAGAAATATCCAGAAAAAGTCTACAAATTGAAAAGAGCTTTGTATGGACTCAAACAAGCACCAAGAGCGTGGTATGAAAGACTACGAAATTTTCTAGAACAATCTGGTTTTTCCATTGATCGGGTAGACTCCACTTTATTTATTAAAAATCTTAATTCAGATATTCTTATTGTACAAATTTATGTTGATGACATAATATTTGGTTCTACTAATGATTCTCTCTGTAAAGAATTTGCTAAAGCTATGCAGGAAGAGTTTGAAATGAGCTTGATGGGCGAATTAAACTACTTCCTTGGACTTCAAATAAAGCAAACTGAAGAAGGAATCTTCATCAATCAGGCAAAGTATACAAAAGAACTTCTCAAGAGATTTGGGATGGACTCATCGAAATCAAGAAGGAATCCTATGAGTACAACTACTTCTCTTGATAAAGATGAAAATGGTAAAAGTGTAGATACTAAACTCTACAGAGGTATGATCGGATCTCTATTATACTTAACTGCTAGTCGACCTGATATTATGTTTAGTGTTTATATGTGTGCAAGATTTCAAGCTAATCTAAAGGAATCTCATTTAACTACAGTAAAACAAATTCTTCGTTATTTGAAAGATACTTCAGATTTCGGTTTGTTTTACTCAAAATCATCTTCCTTTGATTTAGTTTCATATAGTGATGCAGATGTTGCAGGAAGTAAATCTGATTGCAAGAGTACTAGTGGAACTTGTCATTTCTTAGGGAATTCCTTAGTCTCTTGGTTTAGTAAAAAGCAAAATTCAGTATCACTCTCAACAACTGAAGCAGAATATATAGCGGCTAGTTTAGCATGTTCACAAGTACTTTGGATGAAACAGACCTTAAAAGATTTCGGTTTGAATTACTCCACAAAAACTATTTATTGTGATAACACTAGTGCTATAAATCTTTCGAAAAATCCTATTCAGCACTCTAGAACTAAGCATATTGAAGTTAGACATCATTTTTTAAGAGATCATGTGTTAAAAGGAGATATTTCGTTAAATTTTATTTCCACTAAAGAACATGCCGATATCTTCACTAAACCTCTTAAAAATGAAGATTTTATGAGAATTAGGAGAGAACTAGGTATTTGCTTGTTTTTGGATTTATAAAAATGCTGATTTTTGAATAAAATCTCAAAATCGCACTATATTAGTCGACCGATAAAATTCTAGTCGACTGGTGTTTTAAAATTTTGGAATGTATCGCACCATATTAATCGACCGATATATTTCCAGTCGACTGATGATATTTTTAGAATAAATCGCACTTTTTAGTCGACCGATAAAGTTTTAGTCGACTAAATTTTTTTTTAAATATTTTAAATGAAGGGACCCGACACCCCTTGGATTTTTTTTAAAACCCATTTTTTTTTTTTAAATAAGGCATCGTTTCACTTCGTTTTCGTACCTTTTCGTTTTTCTTAAAAATGAAACCCTTCAAAAAACCGAAAACCCTCTTTCTCCTCTCTCTCTTCCAAAAAACCCTCGGAGTGCCGTTCGATCCCATTTTCGCCGGGATTTTCTTGCCCTAACAAGGAGACGCCGGAGTCCTCTGGCCGTGATCTTGAAACGCCGGAATCCTCTTGCAGAAATAGGCGCATCTTCAAAACACGCCGGAACCCTCTTGTGTGACAGTGCATTGCCAGAATCCCCTTGTGGCCGACTTCTCACCTGTCGTCAGCCATTGTATCCTCCTCTGGTTCTGTTTCACATCGCCGGACAGCGTTCTACTTCTACCGGAAATCATTTGGAAGCCGTCATTGTTTTTGGTAACTCTATTTTAACCATGCCTCGTACAAAGTCTGCATCTGCAAAAGGTTTAGGTTCTCCTCCTCCTACACCTACTTCAAGACATGGTTTTTCACTAAGATTACTTCGCAATCCTCTTCTCTATGATACTTTTGGATCAATTTCTGCACTACCTATTTTACCAGGCCGAAATGTTCTATTTCACTTATTTTCTCGTTATAATATAAGAGAATTATTTCCTGGAATTTCACATCTTTTTTATGCTTGTGCAGATACCCTTCACTATCCTTTTCTTATTCACTTGTTTTACACGAATTTACAAATGGATCATGAAACTGGAGTTTTGTCCTCTCTTGTTCGTGATGTTGAAATCGAGTTTGATTCGAAATTACTTGGAGAAATTCTTGAAATTTCACCTTCAGACACTCTTTTCAACACTATTGAATTGAATGATGAAAGAGTTTTTGAACAAATTCTTCTTCCAGGAGCACCTCACTGCCCTCCTTTCAAAAATACTAATCTTCAAACTCGTGCACGCATTGCTGGACGAATCCTTGCCCACAATGTTCTACCCAAAACTGGTTCTTTTGATTATTATTCCACAGATCTATCTACGGCTCTTTATGTTTTATTTGGAAATATTTCTGTCAACTGGGTCAATGTGTATTTTACAAATTTGTGGAAACAAAAACCATTTCTTCCTTATGGTTGTCTTCTAACCCGTATTTTTAGACATTTCAAAGTTCCTTTAACAAATGAAAAATACATTGAGCAAAAAGAGTTCTTTGATCAAACAATTTTTAAAAGAATGAAAATTAAATATCTGCCTCCTTTAAGTGTTGATCAAACTGAACCATCTGATCCTAATGAACCATCAATTTCTGAACCTTCACCTTCTGCGACACCATCTCATGCAAAAAGGAAGAAATTTTCGACAAGTCAAGACCATGATGAAGTTATGCAGAGACTGGAAGCTTTAGAGCTGCATCAACATACTTTTTGTGAAGATGTGACTCAACAACTATCTTCGATTCAGAAAGAGATTACTTCAATCAAGGATTTGCTTAACTCACTTTTCTGATCTTTGTTGTCTGAACTTTAATACTTTATGGGTTGTAATATTTTAAACTTGTATCTCTATTTTGCTTATGATATTTCTGCCCTTACTCTTTTTGATTCTGACAAAGGGGGAGAAAAAGATGATAGCAATTACATTGCAGGAGATCTTGCATGAGAAATGCAAAATTAAGAGAAAAAGAAAGCTTTGAATGAATGTATTTCTAAATGCATGAAGAAATGATGAATGAAAATGCAAACCAATCAATATGTGATATATGTGCTTTAAATGTGCTAACTTTTAATGTTTTGCAGCATATTGATAGGGGGAGTAAAATCTCCATCTATGCATCTAAATGCTTCATCTTTGATTAAGTTTGTCATCATAAAAAAGGGGGAGATTGTTATGACAATGAAGCCATACATGATACTTCAAGTACAAGGTTTTGATGATGAGCAAGTGGAATCAACTGCATTTAAGCTAAGGCTATGAAGAAATTGAAGAATTCGATGAAGAATCTTTGAAGACTAGTGTGCAAATGTTTAATTCATTAAAAGTCTTAGATTCTTGTAAGAGCCTTACTTAGAGTGCATATTTAGGTTGCATTTCACCTTAAAAGTCTTTAGAAAAACTTTTCTAAAAAGAACCCTCATGAAAATCTTTTTAGAAATCTCTTTTCTTAAATTTTCATGTTTATTAGTCGACCAATAGACTTACCAGTCGACTAATCTTTTTGCACCATATTTTCTAAAAAGTCATTATTGTCAAATTAGTCGACCGAAGGTTTTATCAGTCGACTAGACAGAATGTCTGTTTTCTGGAAAATTAGCAGCAGTCGACTAATGGTTTTATCAGTCGACTGAACAGAACATGTGTTTTCTGAAAAATTTAGCAGCAGTCGACTAAGGCTTTTTATCAGTCGACCGAACAAAATGTTTGTTTTTCAGAAGATTTTAGCAGCAGTCGACTAAAAGGTTTTTCAGTCTACTGATGATATTATCAGTCGACTAACTTTTCTCAAGTCGACTAAGTTTCAAAAGTTCAGATTTTCAAACAGCTCGATTAACAGATCAGTCGACCGACGATAACTGTCAGTCTACTAATAACTAACTATTAGTCGACTAACTGATGTTTCAGTCGACTAATTTTGTCATTTTCCTGAAACTTCAAAAAGACGTGTCTTTTCATTTTTCAAACGTTTTGATCGTTCGAAATGGACAGTTTTGACACCCTTTCATACTCTCAACGTATAGAATCTTTAAACTATAAATATGAGTGCATTTTACACTCAAAAACAAAAATAGAAAACAAGAATTGAATCGATTTGAATCATTTACTTATTGCTTTTCACTCCTATTCATTTAAGTATTTATTTTCTTACTCACGTGATATTTTCACTTCAGTTTTTCACTCAAATCACTTTGAGAGATAGTGAATTCGTGAGTAGAGTATTTCAACAACCTCAAAAGCCAATTGCATCTCATTTGGATTCAAAAGGAAGGCTCATAGGTTATATTGTAAGTTGTTATTTCTTTTCTGTAAAAAGGACTCCTTGGTGTAAAGGAGTTGTTTGCTTTCAGTAGGGTTGTTACTGAAAGTGGGACCAGTTATGGTCTGTGTGATCTTGTAGTTTACAAGGTTGATAGTGGAAATCTCAAGCGGGTTTTGCTTGGGGACTGAATGTAGGTTGGGTTAGACCGAACCATGATAAAATCTTGTGTTCGTTGTGTGTTTGCTTTGAGATTTGCAAAATCATTAAATATTCCGCAGACAATTTTTTAAAAGCACTATTCACCCCCCCTCTAGTGCTCGTTGCCTCGATCCTAGTGCACTTTCAGGGAGGTGCTGACGAAATGGTTGGCAGAAGAGCTGCCGAAACCAATGGAACAGCATAATGATGTTCGTTGATGGAACGATGCCAGAACGGCTCGTATCCCTGTGCCTACGAGGGCACCTTGCTCGTAAGGGCCGCTGAGCCAAAGTAGAGCTTGCGCCTTGGCTAGGTTTAGACTCGTTGCGTGAAAATATGTCGAGTAGCCGATCTATTTAGATCGAGTCATATGCATGCTCATTGAGAACGGTTACGCAATCAGACTCGTAAGGGCCGAAGAGCCAGAGTGTGTTGTTTCCACCCAAAGAGGTGTGATGCTCGCGGTGGCCGCAGTGCCAAGAGCGGTGTTCTGCATGCATATGAATAAGACTTAAGGTCACACTTACCCCGCGGTTGAAAATCGTATTAGGGGTACCCCTCAGTTAATGACTGAGTTGGGGCGGACTGAATGGGGTCGGGTACATACTCCCGTAATGCTGAAGCACGGGCTGCCTGAATGGCATGCTTATATCTGTCCAAGTAATTGTAAGACTGACATACCCCTTCAGGAATTATGCTCAATGTGGAATGACAGTGATGGTACAACCTTGAGTGACACGTATTTTACTTTGGACCTGATAGAGTCCACGATGGCCTTAGTCACTCATGGGTTTTGGGGTCGTGGTTATCCTTAAGATCTAAGGATTGAACCCAACTACTGCAAGTAGAGGATGTATCCGAATATGGGCCTAGTAGGGTTCTCTAAGTTGAAACACACTGCCCTACTATGGATAGGGTCAACAGGCCTCTAGGGTATCTAAAATACATAGAATAATCAACTCCCAGAACGTATAGTTGATGCCCGGACAATTGCTTTGCCCGCGTACCAAGGGTGGAAGAGGTTAATTATCGAAACAATGCATTAGCTTAGGTTCAGCGATGCTTGAATGTATGAGTGGATGACATTGTTGAGTCAATCATGCATAACCTTTTTGAAGGTGTCATGTTCGATATACGATTGGGCAAAGACCCGTGTTGTATCCGCACGAATAAGCGAAGCTCGAGGAGCTGTCCTTAGATGCGTGGGATACAGATGTGTCAAGTATGAAAACTTGAGCTAGACATCCCTTTGAGACCCGGAAGAGGTCAAGGCTAAGTCATGGAGACTTGAGCAGATGTTCAACTCATAGCCCCGAGGAGGCTCTTGCGATATACACTAAGTCTTGGAGGCTTGAGCATCGCTATTACGAGCTGCGACCTTGAGTGGTACAACGCATTGCTTGAGTATTTGAGTTGTATGAACATGGGATTGCATGCTTACCAGACCATCAGTGGTTCTAACCCTGTTTAATGGGGATTTCAGGTGTTGTACCTGCATGGCGATTTGCGGAGCAAGGCAGCATCGAGTTCCAGGGTTCTCTAGATAGAGTTGTACTGCTTCCTTTTATTGAGCCCATACTGCTTATTCGAGCAATGATGTTGTAATAACCATGGGGTTTATGATAAAATGGAACACTTCGGTGGTCAATGAGTGGATTGACCACATACCTGCAACGTGCTCAAGGTTTTCTAAAACTGACGACTCATTATCGACTGATTCTGTTGCTAAAAGCTTTCTAAAGTTCCCCTGCAAAGAAAGAAAAAGAAATTCATGAAATTTTTTAACTTAGCTTTGTTTTGGAAATCCGGGGCGTTACAGAATTGGTATCAGAGCATGTGTCTGAGAAACCTGGTTCAAGATCCGTCATGATCATGATATCGCACTGTAAGTATATATTTTATACTTGTGTTCTGATCTGGGTGCATCTTTGTATAGATGGCAACTCACGACTCCCGAGGATACTACTATCATTCCGGGATCATGCACGATGAGTGGGTATACCCATATGAGGTCCAAGACTGCCAGTTTTGTGGTGAAGAAGGGCATTCCGCCAAAGAATGCCAAAGGAAACATACTACCGATATTGTAAGAACCATGGATTTTTGAGTGCTTTATTGTTTGATTTGAGTTGGAATGTATGTTTGTGTGTACTTGTGAGGTGTAGCACGTGATTTAATGCGATTTGACTATGCTTTGTATTTCTGCCTTGTATGTGCGACCTGAAAATCACGTAAATATAGTGTGCAAGTAAGAAGTGTGTAATTCTGGACGAATTAGCTTTTGAAAATTTAAGGGTTAATTTATAATATATTTTTATGGTTTGTCCCCGAATTTGGGACTTATACGATGTAAAAACCTTGTCAGTGCATGCGAATTACGAGTTTTGGCCCAAGTTTGGACCCGAATCATGACACGCTTAATTCTCACAATCGGATGAGAATTTCCTTAAAAGGCTTCATAAATTTCGCATTAATTGGTGTTTAGTAGAGCACTAAATAATTTATTGGAATTTATTTAATGTTTTAAGGCATTAATTAAGTGTTGTTTTGAAACGTATTGAATTGGCAGTTTTGGATCTTGGATCCGGGTCATCTAGAGGACCCAAACCCTAGGTGTGCCCCTCTAGGAGGACGAACTTAGACTTGGTTGACCAGCTGGTCAAGGTTTGACCAGATGGGTGGCACTTTTGAAAAGAGTTGCATGAATTTTGAAATATAGGCCACGATTGGCCATTTCTTCTTTTTGAAACTCATGATGAGCCTTGAAGCTCATCATGAAAAGCATTTTTCAATAAAGGGGACCATGGGGTTGGCACCCCATGGCATTTTTGTAATTGTTTCAAAGCATTTCAAATAGCTAAATCTGATTGGGTGAGCTTGGGTGGCCCTTTTGTAAAACTTTCAAACATTAAAGGCCTTTTTAAATGGCATTTTTGAAAGAAAAGTTAATGATTTCAAATGCACAACATGCATTGGGCATGGGTTTCTAGGAGAGGGGTGTGGAGCACTCCAGCCCTCATCTTGCTTCAATCAATCCTAGCCATCCAATGTGTTCAACCCTAACTACTTAAGGTTATAGGAGAGAGAAAGAGAGCTCTCTTTGGGCGATTTTCTTGGAGGAGCCTCTCTCACCTCCCTTGCTCTTTTCCCCTATTGCTCTCTCCTCTCTCCTCCATCTCCAACGTGAGTGTATGTGTGAGTGATACCATGCTGCAACTCCAAGTCGTGGCAGCACCACCATCTCCATCTTCATCTCCTCCATCTTCTAAAGCCGCGAAGGTGAGACGCTTTACCCTCTATGCCTATTGTGGATTCGTTTGAGCAAGTCAAATGTGCTCTTGCTTTTCGAAAGCTCTTCTTCACATAGAACCATGAATGTGATTTTCGGTTAGTTGCTTGCATGCATCCCATTTGTGTGGTCATATTGAGCATATTAGCATGCTTATAATGCATTTTCTCTTGGTTGTTGAGAAATGAGATAGTGAGGTGCCCATTGAAATAGTTGGGTTCCTTCTCATTGAAATGTGTTTTGGGTTTTGCCATTTTGATATCGTTGGGTCCTCCTCATTGAAAATGTTATGGGTTTTACCATTGAAATCATTTTGGGTTTTTCTTGTTTCTATAGTTTTTCATTACATGCAATGCATTGAGCGAAATAGAGGTAAGACGTCATGAGTTTAGATTTTTATTCGTGCATTTTGCATTTGTCGTAGTATGTTTCATGCTCCCATTTCAGTCTATCGGTTTAGCATGTATGCTGCATTCATTGTGTCAGTTTCGGTTGCACAATGGCTGGAAGCCATGTTGCACATTTTTGTTAAGGATGTGCACCTTGTTATTTTAGTTGTTTTCGTGTCTGCCACAGCCCTTTTTCAGGGCAATGCTTGTTGGGCTAGGAAGCCTTGGACCGACCCTCGTTTACCAGCCTCCTTGCTCAGCTTGGGTCGACCCCCTTTTTGGGTTCGGGCGATGCTGGCCCGGGGTAGGTTGGGCTAAGCCCTAGCCTCGTTTAGCTTTTGCAGTTTTCTGTTAGGCGTCCAGGAATTTCTAGACGCTATGCTGCATCTCGGGTGACCGCCAGGCCGACCACAAACGGGTCATCCAGGGCGCCCTTCATTTTCTTTATGTCGGTTGGTGTGGCCCTTAGCCGAGCCCACCAACTTGTGCTCGAGTGGGTCAGGCTTGCCCCATGCCTGACATGGTCTGGACCATGTACGGTCCAGACCTGTCAAAGGTGTGATCATCGCAAAAAATTTTCCTCTCGTCATATTCTCTCTTTTCCTTCTCTTTTCCTTTCTAACCTCTATTTTCCTCCTTTTTGAAGGGAGAAAAATAAAAGAGAGAAAAAGAAGAGAGAAGAGAAAATAAAGAAGAGAAGGGAAGAGGAACTCTTTTGCGGGTCTCACTTGACCTTGATTTTGAAAATATTTTGAAATAACTCGCCTCCGTTTTGAAATATTTGCGGGAAAAACTGGGAGACGGGATCCGCTCGTCGGTACGAGGTTCGACCGTTGCTGGCGTCTTTACCAGGGGTAATCGAACCAAGGGTTGAATTAATGCCTTTTGTTTTGCTAAGAAATTATCTAAGAACTTATCCTAAGTTTAAATGCACAAAGAATCATGCTTGTGCAAATGCAAAGATGTATGCTCTTTTTGAAAATGTTTTGAAGAATTCCCAAGTGTTTCTGAGATGAATCTGATAAAGTGAAGAAATGATTTCTAACTTAGAACTGAAATTCTAAGTTTTTAGAATAATATAGAGCTTAGGAAAATAAATCTGGATTTTGCAAAATGATTTTGAAATTTTGAGATAAAAGGAATTTTCAAAGTCATAAATGGACTTTGAATCAGAATAGAAATGAAAATGGAATTGAATCAGAAGGAAAGATAGAATTAGGAAAATTGAGAAATGGAATTGATTTTAAAAGTTTGGAATTTCAAGATGAAATTTGAATCCAAGATCTGGACTCTGAATAGAGTTCAAAGCTGAATTTTGAATTTAGGATCTGAAATGGAAGCTTGATTTGAAATCTGTAATGAAAATGGAATTGGTTTTGAGAATTGGATCTTAAAGTGGAATTTGGATTTGAAATTTTGAATGGAATTGGATTCAAGATTTGGAATCCAAGATGGTATTTGGATCTGAAATCTGAGATCCAAGATAGGGTTGAAAGATGGAGTTGGATCTGAAGTCTGAGATCCAAAGTAGAATTGGATTATGGATCCTAGAATGGATTTGGATCTGAAGTCTGAGATCCAAATATAGGATTGGGTTCTGGATCCTAGAATAGATTTAGATCTATAATCTGAGATCCAAAGGTGAGAATGGGGTTCTGGATCCTAAATGAAATTTGGATCTGTAATTGGAGATCCAAAGTGGAATGAGGATCTGGATCCTAAATGGAATTTGGATTTGTAATCTGAGATCCGAAGTAGATTGGATTCTGGATCCTATAATGGAATTTGGATCTGTAATCTAAGATCCGAAGTAGATTGGATCCTGGATCCTAGAATGGAATTTGGATCTGTAATCTGAGATCCAAAGTAGAATTGGATTCTGGATCCTAAAATAGAATTTGGATCTGTAATCTGAGATCCTAAAATGGGAATGGAGTTGATACTTGGAAATCTGGATCCAAGTTGAGACTAGGATTTAACTTTGGATTTGGGTTATGAAAAGTCCAAATAGGACTTTTAAAGATGGATATGGGTTTTTAGAAACCCAAAATTTAAGTTTTGAGATTCAAATTCAAACCTTGATTGAAGATAAAGGAGGTGAACTTGATTTTAAAATCAGAAGATAACTTCAAAGTTAAATTGAACTTTGAAATTGAATTTTGAATTGAGTTGGAAATTTGAAGTTTGAATATAAAATGATTTTGGAATTTCAAAGTCAAATTGGACTTTGAAATTGAATTTTGAATCTTTGAAATGAGATAGAATTAGATTTGGATAAGATTTGATTTAAGAAGAAGAATCACTTGGAATTTTGAAAAGGATGTTTTGGAAATATGATGCAATTCTGTCCTATATGATGAATGAATTTGAATAAGTTGAAATTGGATTTGAAAATTATATTTCATTCTTCAAATGAATTTAAATAAGACTAATGATATAATGCATTCCTGACTATGGTCATTGAATGTATTATATAATAGTCATATCTAAATTCAAATGAAGGATAAAATACCTTTTTAGTGCTTTTATAGAATTTAAAATGAAATCAACCCTCAATATACCCTGACTATGGCCATTGGTATATATTTTGAGTTAATTTTAAGTTAAATTCTGATAAAAGAAGAAAATGTTTATGGAAAATATGATGAATTTTGAAAATGGATCCAATGTGGATCCAGTGTTATTTTGTAAAAGATAAAAATGCTAAGTTTTGTCCACACCCTGACTATGGTCATTGATGTGGATCATCAACTTAGTATCAATTACCTCTTACGAAATGGTGCACGTGCCATTCATGTTTCACCATTGTGAGGATTTGAGAAATAAAGGAAAAATGCATGAGAACAAGCAATTTATAATGTGTATACATGCTTGCACATTCTAATCTAATGCCAAAATATAGAAATTTCATTGATGTTTAGCTATTACAAACTTGAAATTAATTTAAGATTATAAGAAAATAGCAATTTCTATATACTTCCTGCAAAACCGAATTAACATGGAACAATATTGCAAAATAGGGAGACAAATGAAAGATATCATGGTATGCACATGGTTAAATGGAGAAATGCAGGTATTGTAAATGAAGGAATGCATGAAATGTGTTATATGTGAAGTATATACATGTTGTTGTGACTATCTACAGGGGCATATTCAAAGTATAGGATTGAAATAAGTAAAAGAAAGGAATACACAGCATGACACATAAGGGAAAATGATATGTTTATATATCATATGCTACAAGGTGTTGTCTGTTGGGAGATATTGCAATGCTATTATGATATATACAGCAGGAACCTTACCGTAAGGGGTGTGACTAACGCTGGTGCAAGGGTTGGGATGCACTACATAACTTGACAGCAAAACTGGAATTTATATGATATGGCTATTTGCAAGTGAACAGTAAAAAAAAATGGAAATATAACAATGAATCAGCAGTTATCATGAGATCTAAATGTGTAGCAGGTTATCTGGGTGGCTACAGTGAGGTATGAGAGAGATAGCTAAAGGAGATGCACACAGATGGTAAATACACATGCTGCAAAATGAAGGAACCAGTGTCATACGTGCGGAAATGGGGACACCTAGCTTCAAACTGGCACTTATCAGAGATGTGGCATCCATTGAATATTGGGAACTAGTATTAATCTTAAGAGAAACTTAGCTGTCTTAGCAGATGAGAGATTGAGAAATCCTAATCAGAAGATGATAGGAAGATCACCTTATTCCAGCATTTGGTTCTATATCAAGAACCTGAAGATATTCTCAATACTTCATAAATCTCCTGTAAACTGTTGAAGGATCCACCATCGTTGGCTCAAACAGTTTCAATACAGGCGATCATGACGATCAAGGTGCACTATAAACCAATCAAAAGAGCTAAAGCATTTTCTCTTATGCCCAAAATTTCAAGATCGGAGAGCTCCTGTATATCTCACTAAATAAATAAAATCAATCACAATATGACACAAATATAGCTATAATGTCCCATTCAGTGTAATCTACAAACTCTTTTTTTTTTTTTTAAGAACACACCGGAATGCACACAACGTGTGTGTATGCGCATCACTATCTTCCAGGCTTCCAAATTTGCTGTATGGGAAGTATGAATCAGAGATGTTATCAGAAAATGATGCATGAGCAATTGTGATGGTCTGAATCAGGGGAAGTATATGTGGAGGTTTGTGCCTACGGAGATGACAATATGATTAAGTAGAGTGTTGGAATGTGGATATACATAATTCCGTGAAAAAAAAAAAAGTTACCAATGGCCCTTATAGCAACAGCTTGATAAAAAAAAATCATCAAATGAGGCAATAAGACCCAGTACTGATATCTCGGATTATACCTAGCACTTTGCAAAAATCCCTTTGTGGTGAATGTGATTCATTCCAGGATTGAATCATTCAAGAAACCACACCCAAAACCTGATTTAATGATAACATATCTGGGATTAATGAACATATACAGAGCATGATCATAGGTCCTAACAATAATGGGGTCATTCAGAATCACAGAGGAACATATTGCAGATCCTATCCTTCAGGGGAAACGGATAAGAGAGGGGCGGTGAAATTATGTTTACGAGATGTAGTAATCCTAATGCTAAATGCAAACAGACGAATTTGTAATCAAATATAAGAAATGTAATGTTGAACGATGGGTTACCGTGGTGTGCTGATGAACAGGGGTAAAATCCATACCACACAGAGATATCTCATGTGCGTGAGAGAGGATACCGTGAAAAAAAAAATGCGATTATCAAGGTGAATACACCGAATGAAATTAACAAAACACAATCAATGTTATCAAGACTGAAAATCCAAAGCAAACAAGCAATCAGATATAAGCCATGGAAAAAAAAATGGAAAACGAAACTCAAACAGCAATGGATTTTTACCGCAACCTGATGCTACAGGGAGGATCAGCCTTCTTTAAACAATTCAAAGAAATCCAAAGAAGAGGAGATCGTGAACCGTCAAACATCCAGAAATATGAAAAAATTTATTTTAATAAGGTGAATGATCAAATCCTTTAAAAACCCGAAATCAAATACAGAACCAACCATTTGATATAATCAAGAGTAAATGGGAAATCAAAATGATAAAAAGAAAAGGAGATAGGGTATGAAAACGGGAAACAAAAGGGAACAACAAGATCAGAATGAACGACGCAATAACACAAAAAAAAAAGAGCAAAATAAATGTTGGAGTCAGATTACTCCCTTGCTAGAGCGACGGGTGGGTCGGTCCTGCTATATGCAGGTCGATCCCACCCCTTTGCTTTATGAAAAAAAAAGGAGAAAAATAAAGAAGAATGGAAATCAAAACGAAGGGATGTTATGAAAAGAAGAAAAAAAAAATCTATAGAGATCCAAAGAAGGAGTTACTTACCTGTAACTGCAACAAGGGTGGTCGATCTCTCTCTACTAACTTGGCTTTGCTGTAGGGCTCGTTGGCTTCCTTCTGCTGTTCAGGGGAAAGCCAGGGGAATAAGACGAAGAGGAAGAAGAGTAAAGGAAGAGAAGCAGATCGGGAACCAGAAGAGGCGTGAAGAAGGAAAAATCCAGAAATCAGAAGGATGGAGGGGTGAAGACGATCGTGAAGGAGAGAAGAATGGTAGGGTGAAGACGGGTGATTTTAGGGTTCCCCTATGCGATTCCTTTATAGGGGAAGAGGAGGTTCGAGAAGGGAGGTGCCGTTAGGCATCGATGGCAGAAAAAAGGAAAAGGTTTGGAGATGGAGGGTGATGGAGAGAGGAAGCCATCTGAGAAGAGGGGGTTTCAGTGTGATCGACCATGGAGGAGAGAGAAAGAGAGGGGGCCGATTTAGAGTTTATTTGTGAAAATTTTTGGTTTTTCCAAAAAGAGGCTCCCTTGACAAAAATTTTCATAAAAATGGTTTAAAAATGATTTTTTTTAGCAAAATCGACTTTAAAAAGTTTAAACTCATTCATTTTTCCTAAAATTTTCCATTTTTTTGGTTTTTGTTTTATTTTTCAATTTTTTTTTGTATTTTTAGAATAAAATCCTAAAGTTTGTGAGAAAACAAAGGTTAAAACTATTTTTTTTTGTGTTTTTGCAAAAATATTTACAAAAGTGAATTTTTCTGAGAATTTAAAAGCTATTTTGAGAAAATTTCTTCAGAAAATACATTTGGATCCGGATTTTGAAGAAATATGGACTTAAAGCACTGGATTCGGATCCGGAATTGATTTTGAATATATCTGTGGAATTTAATCCAGAGAATCAGAAGAATAATTGAAATTTAGCTTTTGAAATCACTTTGATCTTCTCAGAAAATAGAGTTGGGGGCAAAAGGGTCATTTTTACAAAGCTTTGAAAAATTTGGGGTGTTCACAGATGCCCCTCTTTGCTACTAAGCCGGTTTGAAAGCCGAGGTTAGTGGCAAAGATGACACTCCAAATTTTGAAAAATGCCCCAGTCAGCAGATCTGAACTGGGTGTGGAAGAATTATTTTGGAAACATGGCTCTTCAGGCTTAAGACCTTATCCTGAATGGTTTTGGGGAGATGAAATCCTTGAAAATGATAAGATTGAGTAGAGAATGAGGAAATCGTGACGAGACTTTGGATAAAAATTCTGAAATGGTGGGAAATGAGAATTTCGATCGGGTCTCATGGGTGAGACCAGATACTCTTATCGGAATGATTCAGGTTTAGCCCTTAACCTGGATGGGACGAAAATATATCAAGATGAATTTGAAATGAGGAAAGGAATTCACGAGGGTCTTGATGGGACATTTTCGGAAAATGTCTTGTGAAATGAATGCTCAAGTGGAATCCTATCATGGATGGATATACAAAGCATGGGTTCCTTGATGGGAAGAGCCATGATGGGACTTGGAAGAAAACATCTTGTCAAAACGAGGAATCTCATTGGAATGTGACTAAGGTTTAACCCAAACCTGCAAGGAAGATACCTCGCGAAGCGAGGTTCCGGGTTAACTCTTAATCTGGATAGGAAATCTACCATACGGGTTTCTCAAAAATGGAGAAAGCACGATGGGACCTTCGGAATTTGGATGAACAAATCCGAGAGGGGTTTTTGCGAAATGAGGAAATATAGGGTTCCCTAAAGCTTTGAAAAAGGGGAAGAAATTGGGCGTCTCATTGCTGAGACTGAAATAGCTTTTGAAATCAAATGATCTTTCGCAAGAAATTTCAGGTTTTGACCATTATCCTGAGTGGGTCGTCCATACGGAATTCTTAAATGAGAAAACCGTGACGGGACAGGAAAAGATACTTTCTTCAGAGGCAACTCTTCTTGGAAATATAAACAATGCTAGGTTGCATCAAAATGGATATTGAATGTTTATTTTATTCTTGGAATAGCTAGAGAATTTTGCCAATAAGATAAAATTATAGTTGATTCAAACACTTAGAAATGTGCACGTATGTGCAAAAAATATTCTCTCTTTTACCTAGAGTATTTCCCCCAACAAGTTTAACTTCTTGGTCTTAAGAGTCAAATTCACAAATTTGGTGCTGATGATTTTCTTTAAGGAAGCTATCCATTTCCCTGATATGAGAATAGAAGAAATATTCTTAATTTCATAAAAGCAAGAAATGAAGAGATATTGATAAAAGAATTTTGCATGAGAAAAGATGACTTCTGGCAACTTCGGCAGTTTGATATTTGGGTGTTTTCCCTACGATGATCTTTTTGCACTCTCTCTCTTTTTTTTTTTTTAGTCATTGGGTTTTCTCGGTTTTTTACATCATCCTTCATTTGGATGGGTCCTGACTTTTCTCTCTTCTTTTTTTTTTTAGGGAAGGGTACGTCACAAACTCCATCTTGGAGATGCTCTGATCCTTCTTTTATCTCACGGATTCTATTGATGATATTGGCTCAAAAGGGGTTTTAGATAGCAGAAATCAAATATCTTTTAGGGTTTGTCGGTAGGTTCATCGCATCTGCCTTCATCTCGACAGTGAACCGAACTTTCCCTGGAAGGATCCGTCACAAACTCCGTCATCTTGGAGATGTTTCAAATCTTCTTTGGCCCCGGGGATCTGCTCGCTTAATTCACCTTCATCTTGACGACAATCGAGATATCTCTTTTGCGGATATTTGATTGAAGCTTTAAATGAATAAATGAGGAGATATGGATTGAGTGGATTCTTTTTATGGCTTAAGATATTTCTACTGCCTGATTGCCAGAAAGTCTTTTTAAAACATGCGCCATAGCCACGATCAATATCAATTCGCTTATGGCTTTTCAACATCATTGAAGATTTCTTTCATTGATCATATCGAGGATATTTCTTACATCCTTTTGGTTGACCAATAGGAAAAGATTTGAATTTTACCTCTTTTTCGCAAAGAGTTTCACCTTTTTTGAAGGAAATATAGGAGGTAATCTAAGGAAATTCTTTTTGTGTAGCAAGAGTATTGGAGTCAACAACTGTTTTTAGCAAATTGGCATAATGTTCCAGAATTCTTTTGTGAAATAATCACTCAATATAGATTTTGATGCATCCTTGAGCTGAAATTTTGGAGGAAATAACATGAAAATACTGGTTTTATCACACAACGTTGGCTCAACAGGGACTCAACCTAAGAGCCGTAAAGAATACAGGATCCGTAGGGATTCATTTTACAGATTGAATTTTTTTTTTTTTTTGGAAAAAAATGAACTTTAATTTAATAGGAATTTCAACCCAAGAATTTTGTAAAAGAATTCGTGACTAATAGGAATTTATCTATAGACTGAATTTTCGAAAGAATGAATATGTTTCAATAGGATTTCAACCTAAGAACAACAAAAGAAATATGGATCAGTAGAAATTCAACCTACAAATTGAACTTTTGAAAAATGAATTTTGGTTTAATAGGATTTCAACAAAAGAATATAGATCAGTAGGAATTCAGCCTACAGGTTTACTTTTTGAAAGATGAATGTGGTTCGATAGGAATTCAACCTAAGAACCACGGAAGAATAGAGATTAGTAGGAATTCAAACTACAGATTGACTTATGAATTATCTGAAGGGGATTTAAAATGAGAACTGCGAATTAGTAGGAGTTCGACTTGAAGATCGCGAATCAGTAGGAGTTCAGCCTAAAGACCAAAAGAAATGGTCCTGAAGGATTTCAACCTAAGGACTGCGAAGCAGTAGGACTTCAACCTAAAGCTCGCTGATCAATAGGGGTTCAGCCTAAAGATCGAGGGAAGGAATGGTCCTAAAGGATTTCAACCTAAGGACTGCGAAGAAGTAGGTGTTCAGCCTAAAACTCGATGATCAGTAGGGGTTCAGCCTAAAGATCGAAAGAAAGGTCCTAAAGGATTTCAACTTAAGGACTGCGAATCAGTAGGACTTCAACCTAAAGTTCACTGATCAGTAGGGGTTCAGCCTAAAGATCGAAAGAAATGGTCCTAAAGGATTTCAACCTAAGGACTGCGAATCAGTAGGACTTCAACCTAAAGCTCGCTGATCAGTAGGGGTTCAGCCTAAAGATCGAAAGAAAAGGTCCTAAAGGATTTCAACCTAAGGATTGCGAATCAGTAGGACTTCAACCTAAAGTTCGCTGATCAGTAGGGGTTCAGCCTAAAGATCGAAAGAAAAGGTCCTAAAGGATTTCAACCTAAGGACTGCGAATCAGTAGGACTTCAACCTAAATCTCGCTGATCAGTAGGGGTTCAACCTAAAGATCGAAAGAAAGGAATGGTCCTAAAGGATTTCAACCTAAGGACTGCGAATCAGTAGGACTTCAACCTAAAGTTCACTGATCAGTAGGGGTTCAGCCTAAAGATCGAAAGAAATGGTTCTAAGGATTTCAACCTAAGGACTGTGAATCAGTAGGACTTCAACCTAAAGCTCGTTGATCAGTAGGGGTTCAGCCTAATGATCGAAGGAAATGGTCCTAAAGGATTTCAACCTAAGGACTGTGAATCAGTAGGACTTCAACCTAAAGCTCGCTGATCAGTAGGGTTTCAACCTAAAGATTGATCGGGTTAAGAAGGAATTTTGGTTGAGAAGGGATTTAACCTACGAGTCATATTGGTTTGACAGGGGTTCAACCTACGGGCTTTTGATTCTATAGGAATTCAACCTAAAAGATCTCAATTTGAGAAGAAAGGATTCAACTTGTGGATAGACCACCATAGTTAAGTTGTATGTGGCCTGGTTTTTAGGATTAACCCCTTATCCTGAATGGGGTGGAAATAAAATCTGAGAAGAATAGAAGTTGATGGAAGTTTTGACAAAAGCGAAGAATCAAGGAAATTTTATGAAATTTTATTTTTGTAAAAGAATTCTCACAGGTAGCATTGTTGCTCCTGAAGGAAATAAAATTTAGGCAAAAAATAATGAAAAAGCTTTTGATAAAGATTTGGAAGAATTAAAACTTAATTAAGAAATAAAACTGATAAAATTTGAATGAAGAAAAAGATTTAGTAGAGATAAATGAAGCTTTAAAAGAGAAAGACACTCAGGACTATCCCTTATCCTGAAGAAAGAAGGACTTCATAGGATGAGGTTTCAGGTTTATCCCTTAACCTGAAACGGGGAAAAAGAAATACCTCATGGGAAAGAGGCATCAGGTTTATCCCTTAACCTGAAAGGGTAATTTTTGAAATAAGAATCAAGAAGAATTAATGAAATGGATGAATAATCAAAAAATGAATAAAATTGATAAAACTGATAAAGATGGATAAACAAAAGGTTGATAAAAGTTGAGAAAAAGAGTTTTGATCCTGCCTGCATGTGGGATCTTTAAAACGAGAGAAGAAGATGAGAAAATCATTTTTTTTTGGAAAGAAGGATTAACCACGAGAGCTAATCTTTGAAAGAGGATCATTCACGAGAGATCATCATGAGGGTTAATTTTTCGAAGCAATAATTTGAAAAACCAACTTGTAGAAAATATGATCAACACGAGGGTTGATATTTGAATGTAAGGATTCAAAATCAATTTTTTCTTAGAAAATATGATCAACACAAAGGTTGATCTTTAAATGCAATGATTTGAAATCAATTTTTAGAAAACATAATCAACACCATGATTGACCTTTCAATGCAATGATTTGAAATCAATCTTTTAGAAAATATGATCAACACAAGAGTTGATGTTTGAATGTAATGAAATCAATTTTTGAAAAATGAGATCAACACAAGGGTTGATGTTTGAATGCAAATGAAATCAATTTTTTGGAAAATGACATCAACGCAAGGGTTGATGTTTTGAATGCAATCAATTTTTTTGGAAAATGACATCAACACAAGGGTTGATGTTTTGAATGTAATGAAATCAATGACATCAACACAAGGGTTGATGTTTGAACGTAATGGAATCAATTTTTTGGAAAATGAGATCGACACAAGGGTTGATCTTTGAATGTAATGGTTCGAAACTAATTTTTAGAAATCACAAAGGTTGATCTTTGAACGTAATGATTTGAAGTCAATTCTTTTGGAAAATATGATCAACACAAGGGTTGATCTTTGAAATATGATAATTCGAAATCAATTTTCAGAAAATATGATCAACGCAAGGGTTGATCTTTGAAATGCAATGATTTGAAATCAATTTGTAGAAAAAATATAATCAACACAAGGGTTGATCTTTGAAAAAGGTTGTAATAAAATTTTTGAACTAAAATTTTCATGATTTTTGAAAGACCCTCATAGGTAATATCATTTCTCTCATGAATAATGTCAGGATTGTCCTGCATTTTTGAAAAGAATAGGAATCTGATGGCAAAAGAATAAAAGGTGCCCCAATATTGCGAAAAGAAATAAGAATTGAACCTCAAAGAAAGGAAATTGACATTTCATTTATAAGCAAAACTGATAGAAAAGACTTAAATATTTACAAGTATCTTTGACCAAAAGGTCGCAGAAGATTCGGGCTGACTTGCCCTTACAGGATAGTTTGATAAAGAAAATGGAGGATAACAGAAAAGACTCTAGTGTCATCAGCCTTTTGAACGATCTGAAAGAGGTTATGCCAGGACGGCGGGCTGCTCTTCAGTTTTCTCCTCTATCAGAAGGTGTTTATCGATGCAGTCCTGTATGATATTTTTCAGAACGAAGCAATGCTCTGTATCGTGCCCCACTGCTCGATGATACTTGCAGAACTGTTCTTTGAAGCTGCCCAAGACTACTGAAGGATCGCCAGCTTTTGGCAGACGAATCATATTCTTTGTGAGCGTATATTTTAGAACCTCATCAAGTGTCTGCTCCAAAGGGGTGAATTCGCGGTCAGGACCCCAGTCCTTACGCTTTGGTTTTTCCTGATTCTTTTCCCGCTACTGAGAATTAGGTTGGGAAGGCTTATTGTTGTTGGAAGACCTTCCTTTTTGACCCCTGAATCCTTCTGAATTGCTAACATGATCATCCTTGTTACCCTTGTTGTCGGATGAGGGACCAGCGGAAAGAGTGAAATGGGCTTTCTTCTTTACATCTTGATTGCCCCTTGCCAGAGTGGTGCCATCATAGACTCCGTTATCTTTTCCCATTTCGAGCCATTCAGCTCGCTCAGTCAATTAAATAAATGACTTGGAAGGGTATGGGAAAATGAGGCTTTTCAGAGGTTGCGAGGAGTTATTGAGGATGAGTTGAAGGGCATGCTCTTCTGAAATGGGGGTTCTCATCTTGCTGCAGGTATCTCTCCACCTATGAATGAAATCTATGGCCTTTTCGTTGTCATCCTCCCTCAAATTGCATAAGTGATTGAGGGTTGGCGGTGCCTCAGTATTGAACATGAATCTCTCTACAAACAGGTTGACAACTTTATCAAAATCACGCAGCTCGACAGGGTTGATGTGCTTTGCATACCACTTAGCTGCTACGCCCTCCAAACTGCGAGGAAAGCATAAGAAGAGGGCCCGATTGTCTTCACTGAACCTGGCACATTCGCCGAAGAACATTGCGAGATGGGCCTTTGGGTTGCCGGACCCAACGAACTTAATAAACTTTCGGGGGAGATCTTCCAAGCTGTTGTCCCCATCTAAACCAAGGTAGAAGTCCTGTCTGGTATATACCCTTCTTCCCTTATCTCGGATCTGTAGGTCTTTGACCATCTTCGTCAATATTTGAACTGAGTCTTCTGCCGGGACTCCATCTTTAGGCTTGTTGACTGATTCAGGTTCCTCTGCCACCTTCTTGACTTGTCGCAGATGTTTCGGGATGAATACAAACTGCTCTTCTTCGGAATCCTCTCCTCCTGACTCTGAACCCTCTGAGGTGCTGTTCTGCTGGACCCTCTTCTTGTTGATCCTGACATGCTTCTTCACTGGCTTTCTCTTGGTCTTTCTCTTAGAAGATGTCTTATTTGAACTTGCCCCTCCTTGCTCAGACATCATCTTTGCCATCATTTTTTGAAAGATCTTATACATTGCCGGGTCAACATCATCTTTCTCTTAATTATGCTTTCGAGACAATCTGGAAGAGTTTATTTCTTCCACTTCGCTGTCATTGTGCTGCTGAGCTGCCCTTCTTCTCGCTCTCGTTTGAACCATGATGAAATGTTGACGTTTTCACTGTTTGAATAAACGGAGGGTTTTTTAGAAAAGATCTAGGAAGGAAATTTTAATAAAGGAAGAAATCACAATTTGACAATGAAAATATCCCATTACGAGGGATCGGGTTGTCACCAAAATTTGCGACAACCGCATTGTTTTTCTAAAAAAGGATAAATAAGTAAAATATGAACAAAGATTTATTTTGAAAAGGACATCTCCTGACAAAAGATGTTTTATTGTAAATGAGGGTAAGGAATAGAATATAGAAAAGGATTTTCAAAAGATTTAAAAATTTCAAGAATTGCAGGCAGGATCAAAAAAAGAATTAGAAGAAATTAAGAGAAGAAAAAGGAAAATACACCTGGGTTTTTAAAATAAAGAGGAAATTTTGAATAATATATACCCAGGGTTTTGAAAAATATAAGGAATATCATACAATCATAGATATACAAACAAGAATGCACAAACAACACTCCCTAGAGGCTGACTCTAAATGCAATATTTTGAAATGGCTTGTAGGACCTTAATCCTAACTCTAGGGTTCAGATCATCTGATTCCAATCAAGATACGCCGATATACTCAAGCCGAAGCTCGAAGTACGTGGCATAGAAATATTCCTCCGGTTCTAAGGTAATGGCTTCCCAACATCCTTGAGCACCTACCGATATACCTCGGACTATGGCCCTTAGGTACGTGGTAGGGGGGCACGAACCCAAATAAGTGGTCCAGTTGTGCGGCTCTCTCCCGAACTATGGTTCAGTGAGACAGCCCAGCAACGTGAAGACCGGGACAATATAGGTAAGGAGGTTTTCAAAATATGTTCAACATGCAAGAAATCAGATGTCTCTAATGCAAGTCCTAAAGAGATAGATTAAAATGAAGAGAAGCATACACTTGCATATATTGTTTTGGCATTCAATCCCTAAAATTGAGGAGAGTTGTATTTCAGACCTAAGTCTAATGTGAGCATGGAATAATCTCCTCAATATGATCCTACCAAACCATACTTAAATCCTATATGCAATGATGTCAGCTTTAGGACAAAATCTAGGCCCCTAAGGTTTGCATGGAAATATAGCTGACATTTTGAAGAATAAAGACTTAGATAATGTCAAAGCAAAAGAAAAAGGCATAATTTGACCAGACGGAGATGAGTCCCATCACGGTCGCCAAACCTGTGATCATCGCAAAAAATTTTTCTCTCGTAATATTCTCTCTTTTCCTTCTCTTTTCCTTTCTAACCGCTATTTTCCTCCTTTTTGAAGGGAGAAAAATAAAAGAGAGAAAAAGAAGAGAGAAGAAAAAAGAAAGAAGAGAAGGGAAGAGAAACTCTTTTGCGTGTCTCACTTGACCTTGATTTTGAAAATATTTTGAAATAACTCGCCTCCGTTTTGAAATATTTGCGGGAAAAACTGGGAGACGGGATCCGCTCGTTGGTACGAGGTTCGACCGTTCCTGGCGTCTTTACCAGGGGTAATCGAACCAAGGGTCGAATTAATGCCTTTTGTTTTCCTAAGAAATTATCTAAGAACTTATCCTAAGTTTAAATGCACAAAGAATCATGCTTGTGCAAATGCAAAGATGTATGCTCTTTTTGAAAATGTTTTAAAGAATTCCCAAGTGTTTCTGAGATGAATCTTATAAAGTGAAGAAATGATTTCTAACTTAGAACTGAAATTCTAAGTTTTTAGAATAATCAAGAGCTTAGGAAAATAAATCTGGATTTTGGAAAATGATTTTGAAGTTTTGAGATAAAAGGAATTTTCAAAGTCATAAATGGACTTTGAATCAGAATAGAAATGAAAATGGAATTGAATCAGAAGGAAAGATAGAATTGGGAAAATTGAGAAATGGAATTGATTTTAAAAGTTTGGAATTTCAAGATGAAATCTGAATCCAAGATCTGGACTCTGAATAGAGTTCAAAGCTGAATTTTGAATTTAGGATCTGAAATGGAAGCTTGATTTGAAATCTGGAATGAAAATGGAATTGGTTTTAAGAATTGGAATTTAAAGTGGAATTTGGATTTGAAATTTTGAATGGAATTGGATTCAAGATTTGGAATCCAAGATGGTATTTGGATTTGAAATCTGAGATCCAAGATAGGGTTGGAAGATGGAGTTGGATCTGAAGTCTGAGATTTAAAGTAGAATTGGATTCTGTATCCTAGAATAGATTTGGATCTAAAGTCTGAGATCCAAATGTAGGATTGGGTTCTGGATCCTAGAATAGATTTGGATCTGTAATCTGAGATCCAAAGGTGAGAATGGGGTTCTGGATCCTAAATGGAATTTGGATCTGTAATTGGAGATCCAAAGTGGAATGAAGATCTAGATCCTAAATGGAATTTGGATTTGTAATCTGAGATCCGAAGTAGATTGGATTCTGGATCCTATAATGGAATTTGGATCTATAATCTGAGATCCGAAGTAGATTGGATTCTGAAACCTAGAATGGAATTTGGATCTGTAATCTGAGATCCAAAGTAGAATTGGATTCTGGATCCTAAAATAGAATTTGGATCCGTAATCTGAGATCCTAAAAGGAGAATGGAGTTGATACTTGGAAATCTGGATCCAAGTTGAGACTAGGATTTAACTTTGGATTTGGGTTATGAAAAGTCCAAATAGGACCTTTAAAGATGGATCTGGGTTTTTAGAAACCCAAAATTTAAGTTTTGAGATTCAAATCCAAACCTTGATTGAAGATAAAGGAGGTGAACTTGATTTTAAAAACAGAAGATAACTTCAAAGTTAAATTGAACTTTGAAATTGAATTTTGAATTGAGTTGGAAATTTGAAGTTTGAATATAAAATGATTTTGGAATTTCAAAGTCAAATTGGACTTTGAAATTGAATTTTGAATCTTTGAAATGGGATAGAATTGGATTTGGATAAGATTTGATTTAAGAAGAAGAATCACTTGGAATTTTGAAAAGGAAGTTTTGAAAATATGATGCAATTTTGTCCTATATGATGAATGAATTTGAATAAGATAAAATTGGATTTGAAAATTATATTTCATTCTTCAAATGAATTTAAATAAGACTAATGATATAATGCATTCCTGACTATGGTCATTGAATGTATTATATAATAGTCATATCTAAATTCAAATGAAGGATAAAATACCTTTTTGGTGCTTTTATAGAATTTAAAATGAAATCAACCCTCAATATACCCTGACTATGGCCATTGGTATATATTTTGAGTTAATTTTAAGTTAAATTCTGATAAAAGAAGAAAATGTTTATGGAAAATATGATGAATTTTGAAAATGGATCCAATGTGGATCCAGTGTTATTTTGTAAAAGATAAAAATGCTAAGTTTTGTCCACACCCTGACTATGGCCATTGATGTGGATCATCAACTTAGTATCAATTACCTCTTACGAAATAGTGCACGTGCCATTCATGTTTCACCATTGTGAGGATTTGAGAAATAAAGGAAAAATGCATGAGAACAAGCAATTTATAATGTGTATACATGCTCGCACATTCTAATCTAATGCCAAAATATAGAAATTTCATTGATGTTTAGCTATTACAAACTTGAAATTAATTTAAGATTATAAGAAAATAGCAATTTCTATATACTTCCTGCAAAACCGAATTAACATGGAACAATATTGCAAAATAGGGGGACAAATGAAAGATATCATGGTATGCACATGGTTAAATGGAGAAATGCAGGTATTGTAAATGAAGGAATGCATGAAATGTGTTATATGTGAAGTATATATGTTGTTGTGACTATCTACAGGGGCATATTCAAAGTATAGGATTGAAATAAGTAAAAGAAAGGAATACACAACATGACACATAAGGGAAAATGATATGTTTATATATCATATGCTACAAGGTGTTGTATGTTGGGAGATATTGCAATGCTATTATGATATATACAGCAGGAACCTTACCGTAAGGGGTGTGACTAACGCTGGTGCAAGGGTTGGGATGCACTACATAACTTGATAGCAAAACTTGAATTTATATGATATGGCTATTTGCAAGTGAACAGTAAAAAAAAATTGGAAATATAATAATGAATCAACAGTTATCATGAGATCTAAATGTGTAGCAGGTTATCTGGGTGGCTACAGTGAGGTATGAGGTGAGGAATGAGAGAGATAGCTAAAGGAGATGCACACAGATGGTAAATACACATGCTGCAAAATGAAGGAGCCAGTGTCATACGTGCGGAAATGGGGACACCTAGATTCAAACTGGCACTTATCAGAGATGTGGCATCCATTGAATATTGGGAACTAGTATTGATCTTAAGAGAAACTTACCTGTCTTAGTAGATGAGAGATTGAGAAATCCTGATCAGAAGATGATAGGAAGATCACCTTATTCCAGCATTTGGTTCTATATCAAGAACCTGAAGATATTCTCAATACTTCATAAATCTCCTGTAAACTGTTGAAGGATCCACCATCGTTGGCTCAAACAGTTTCAATACAGGCGATCATGACGATCAAGGTGCACTATAAACCAAATCAAAAGAGCTAAAGCATTTTCCCTTATGCCCAAAATTTCAAGATCGGAGAGCTCCTGTATATCTCACTAAATAAATAAAATCAATCACAATATGACACAGATATAGCTATAATGTCCCATTCAGTGCAATCTACAAACTCTTTTTTTTTTTTTAAGAACACACAGGAATGCACACAACGTGTGTGTATGCGCATCACTATGTTCCAGGCTTCCAAATTTGCTGTATGGGAAGTATGAATCAGAGATGTTATCAGAAAATGATGCATGAGCAATTGTGATGGCCTGAATCAGGGGAAGTATATGTGGAGGTTTGTGCCTACGGAGATGGCAATATGATTAAGTAGAGTGTTGGAATGTGGATATACATAATTCCGTGAAAATAAAAAAAAAAGTTACCAATGGCCCTTATAGCAACAGCTTGATAAAAAGAAATCATCAAATGAGGCAATAAGACCCAGTACTGATATCTCGGATTATACCTAGCACTTTGCAAAAAACCCTTTGTGGTGAATGTGATTCATTCCAGGATTGAATCATTCAAGAAACCACAATCAAAACCTGATTTAATGATAACATATCTGGGATTAATGAACATATACAGAGCATGATCATAGGTTCTAACAATAATGGGGTCATTCAGAATCACAGAGGAACGTATTGCAGATCCTATCCTTCTGAGGAAACGGATAAGAGAGGGGCGGTGAAATTATGTTTACGAGATGTAGTAATCCTAATGCTAAATGCAAACAGACGAATTTGTAATCAAATATAAGAAAAGTAATGTTGAACGATGGGTTACCGTGGTGTGCTGATGAACAGGGGTAAAATCCATACCACACAGAGATATCTCATGTGCGTGAGAGAGGATACCGTGAAAAAAAAAATGCGATTATCAAGGTGAATACACCGAATGAAATTAACAAAACACAATCAACGTTATCAAGACTGAAGATCCAAAGCAAACAAGCAATCAGATGTAAGCCAAGGAAAAAAAAATGGAAAACGAAACTCAAACAGCAATGGATTTTTACCGCAACCTGATGCTACAGGGAGGATCAGTCTTCTTTAAACAATTCAAAGAAATCCAAAGAAGAGGAGATCGTGAACCGTCAAACATCCAAAAATATGCGAAAAAATTATTTTAATAAGGTGAATGATCAAATCCTTTAAAAACCCGAAATCAAATACAGAACCAACCATCTGATATAATCAAGAGTAAATGGGAAATCAAAATGATAAAAAGAAAAGGAGATAGGGTATGAAAACGGGAAACAAAAGAGAACAACAAGATCAGAATGAACGACGCAATAACACAAAAAAAAAAGAGCAAAATAAATGTTGGAGTCAGATTACTCCCTTGCTAGAGCGACAGGTGGGTCGGTCCTGCTATATGCAGGTCGATCCCACCCCTTTGCTTTATGAAAAAAAAAGGAGAAAAATAAAGAAGAATGGAAATCAAAACGAAGGGATGTTATGAAAAGAAGAAAAAAAAAATCTATAGAGATCCAAAGAAGGAGTTACTTACCTGTAACTGCAACAAGGGTGGTCGATCTCTCTCTACTAACGTGGCTTTGCTGTAGGGCTCATTGGCTTCCTTCTGCTGTTCAGGGGAAAGCCAGGGGAATAAGACGAAGAGGAAGAAGAGTAAAGGAAGAGAAGCAGATCGGGAACCAGAAGAGGCGTGAAGAAGGAAAAATCCAGAAATCAGAAGGATGGAGGGGTGAAGACGATCGTGAAGGAGAGAAGAATGGTAGGGTGAAGACGAGTGATTTTAGGGTTCCCTTATGCGATTCCTTTATAGGGGAAGAGGAGGTTCGAGAAGGGAGGTGCCGTTAGGCATCGATGGCGGAAAAAAGGAAAAGTTTTGGAGATGGAGGGTGATGGAGAGAGGAAGCCATCTGAGAAGAGGGGGTTTCAGTGTGATCGACCATGGAGGAGAGAGAAAGAGAGGGGGGCGATTTAGGGTTTATTTGTGAAAATTTTTTGTTTTTCCAAAAAGAGGCTCCCTTAACAAAAAATTTCATAAAAATGGTTTAAAAATGTTTTTTTTTAGCAAAATCGACTTTAAAAAGTTTAAACTCATTCATTTTTCCTGAAATTTTCCATTTTTTTGGTTTTTGTTTTATTTTTCAATTTTTTTTTGTATTTTTAGAATAAAATCCTAAAGTTTGTGAGAAAACAAAGGTTAAAACTAATTTTTTTGTGTTTTTGCAAAAATATTTACAAAAGGAAATTTTTCTGAGAATTTAAAAGCTATTTTGAGAAAATTTCTTCAGAAAATACATTTGGATCTGGATTTTGAAGAAATATGGACTTAAAGCACTGGATTCGGATCCGGAATTGATTTTGAATATATCTATGTGGAATTTAATCCAGAGAATCTGAAGAATAATTGAAATTTAGCTTTTGAAATCACTTTGATCTTCTCAGAAAATAGAGTTGGGGGCAAAAGGGTCATTTTTACAAAACTTTGAAAAATTTGGGGTGTTCACAAAAGGTCTGCTCCATCTTGTTCCGTTTGGGCGACATCCCCTCACGCGCCTCCAGATTTGGGCATTCGACCCTCGCTGCAGCTGCAGCGATTTCGGCTGCAGCTGGGTGCAGGCGGCAGGCCTGCACCCCTTTTCCTTTGCGATGCTGGATGAAGCCAGCTGGGTCTGGACTCACGGTCCAGACCGTGGTCACGTTCGAAAACACCAGGGACAACATAGTGTTGTCCTTCTTCGGTTCGAGTTCCTGCACCTTGTGACATCGTGTCATGTTGTCTTCACCTTTATGCCGATTCCGCAGTGCTGCCCCAACCGGGCCTGCAATAGGTGTGTTTGGTGCCCCAAGGCACCAATGCGACTGCTATGATGGTAGGGTAGGTTTTGGTCAACACCAGCCGCAGATGGATTTCCTTCTTTTCGCCACACCTTTAGCATTGTTAGTGAGGTTTCGGGCTGCAGCCCATGCAGCTGCAGGTGTGTTCGCAGCACGGGGTCCAATACCCCAATGGGTTCTTCAATTTTGACTCGTTGTGACTTAGACAAGTGCACGATTGCCAATGTAAATGACAAATATATATATATATATATATATATATATATATATATATATATATAGTTATATAATGTCATCGATATGATCATGTGGATTTAGTCTTTTCGCACTTGTGTTTGTTTTGTTATGAAGCATGAAATGCTTACAATTATTACTGTCTTCAATGCCTTTAATTAACTATGGCTTTTCCCTTGTCCTGCTCAGATCAAAGCAACTTGTATATTTACAAGTGTTGACACTTGGTCGTGGTGGGGTTTCTGATGGTATTGGAGTGTCATGCACTCGGACACACACGCATAGCATAGTAGCATTTGGATGATGAATGTGATCGCTAACTCATGTTAGTCAATCTCGTATGATTGTCACCTAAGGAGTGTGGGCATAACCGTGCTTGTTATGCCTTGGGGTGCGCTATGGATATTGCAGTCGTACGAGACTTATGTGATTTAGCCTATGGGTATTGCAGTTGTGCAAGACTTGCGCAACCTCGAAACTCCTTGGCGAGTTGTTAGCGAGATGAGTTCGCTTATGGTTGCAATGTGCGGGTTATGAATCTTGGCACTGCTTGTGAGTTATGTTTTACACGGCAAATGCTTCTAACTGTCCCATCATAGCATACAATGTTGGAATTATCATAGGATAGTTCATTCGCCTATGACACGATGCACATATTTATTCATTTGCACTTTATGTTCTGTGATGCATACCTCACTATTCGATATGAGTTGTGACATGAATAGTCGTAGTTAGTCACTCATGCTGTAAGACCCGCAATTTTTCAGAAAATATCTGAATAAAATTCATGAGGCATTTACCGGTAAAAATAACATTTCTTCTCAGAATGCAAAACGAATCAATTCCTGCGAGCCAGTTATACTTAGGATATTCGTCGAATCGCGAATATATGCTCAAACACTCTGGAAGCCATAACTTCCTACCTGAATGAAATCAAAGGATTCCTGCGAGCCAACTTTCTTAGTTACGTCAATACGAAGGGAATGGCATACTCAGAATTTTTCGGAAAAAAATCGCCGGAAACCCGAAATTCTTACGGGACCCACGGAAATATTGGTGGGCCCCACAGAAATATTCCTCAGAAAATATCTGGTGGGACCCACAAAAATATCCCATGGAATATCCAAGTGGGCCCCACACCAAGGAACCTCTTGGAATTAAAAAGAAGCCAAGGGGTAGAAGGGGCATGAGAAAATCCAAGAGGAGGTGGGCTTGGGCTATAAATAGCCCTCCCCACTCTCTCTCTTCTCATAAAAATCGACGCCCCCTCTCTCTCTTGCCTTCTCTCTCTCTCCTAAACCTCCCCTACCTAGCCTAGCCCACCTGAGCCCACCTGACCTGGTCTGAGCCTGCCTGACTTAGCCTGAGCCTGCCTGACCTGGTCCTAACCCACCTGACCTGGGTCTGAACCCACTTGACCTGGTCCAAACCCAGTTGACTTGAACCTAGTTGGGTTTAAAGTCAAAGTCAAAGTCCTTTTTAGTCCTAATTCCGGTTTGGGTTTCTGAACCCAGACTTAGCCTACTTGAGCTGAGTTCGAACCTGCTGAACCCAGTTGACTTGGATTGAACCCTGTTAGGTTCAAACCACTTAGGTTGAGTAGCTTGACCTGCTCTACCTCTTTCTCAACTAAGTCAGCTTCATCTGACTTAGTCTGACCTCTCGAAGGAAGGCTCGAAGCCAAAGAAGCAACCCGGAGCCGTTTCTTCCACGATTTGAAGTAAGTTCGCTTCGTTGATCCATCTCTCTCAAGTATTTGGTTGTTTGTATATAGAATATACTTTCTGAAGTAGTATCTTGCTTTAGTTCTTGGTTGAGCCCTCTAGGACGCTTCGGTGTTCACGCGCTCGCCTCGTAACTATCGTCGGATATATATGTTCGAATGCGCAGTATATGCGTTCTTCAAAAATAGTATCTCACCCTAGTTCTTGGTTGAGCCCTCTAGGACACTTCGGTGTTCACTCGCTCGCCTCGTAACTATCGTTGGATACAGATCTAGGTGTATATCTGCTGATCGTGCCGACGCGTCTTATATCGCACAGGCTATGTAATTTACCTTTGCCGTCGCGTCGTATGATGCCAAGGCTCCTTGTTTTCTGCACTTCCGATTATGCATTTACTTACGCCGTCGCGTCGAACGATGCCAAGGCTCCTGCTTTCTGCAATGTCTTTACTTACGCCGTCGCGTCGAACGATGCCAAGGCTTCTGCTTTGTTATATATGTAGAATATTTCGTTCAGTTACACACCCTGAACAATAGTATATGCATTTCTTTACGCCGCCGCTGTATAAAGCACAGGCTTCTGCTTATACTACATATATAGCGCATAAATGAGCGTTCAAATGAAGATCAACTCCAAATCGCCCATGCGATTCCTTGACCGCTCCTCGTTCAAAACTCTGCTTGACGAATGAAGCCCCTATTGGAAAGGCTTCGCTTTTTGGCAAAATGCTCTTTACGTAAAGACTAAGTTAATTACGTATGGCCTGGCTATGGCCCAGGGTTCCTGCAACCTTGATGGATGCAAAGTACGCACAACGGTGCGCATCCATTTCCCGAATTAAGCGTGGCGATTTCCTACCAAAGAGGGGAGATGCCGCTGAAATGGATAAAAGAAACGCACGCTTTCTCCGTAAAAGAGAGGAGGTGCTGCTGAAATTTCTGAAGAAGCTAAGAATAGCTCAGAAAGAACGTAGCAGGATACTCTGACATATAGCAGAGTGCTACCCAGTTCATGGTTTGCCCTCTACAACGTAGAAGGGTTCGTCGCACCACTGCCGGTAGAGCAGGGGAGGTGCTGACGAAATGGTCGGTAGAAGAGCTGCCGGAACCAATGGAACGGCATAATGATGTCCGTTGATGGAACGATGCCAGATCGGCTCGTATCCTTGTGCCTGCAAGGGCACCTTGCTCGTAAGGGCCGCTGAGCCGGAGTAGAGGTTGCGCCTTGGCTAGGTTTGGACTCGTTGCGTAAAAATACGCCGAGTAGCCGATCTATTTAGATCGAGTCATATGCATGCTCATTGAGAACGGTTACACAACCAGACTCGTAAGGGCCGAAGAGCCAGAGTGTGTTGTTTCCACCCAAAGAGGTGTGATGCTCGTGGTGGCCGAAGTGCCAAAGAGCGGTGTTCTGCATGCATATGAATAAGACTTAAGGTCGCACATACCCCGCGGTTGAAGATCGTGTTAGGGGTACCCCCTCAGTAATGACTGTGTTGGGGAAGACTGAATGGGGTCGGGTACATACTATCGTAGTGCTAAAAGCACGGGCTGCCTAAATGGCATGCATATTCTGTCCAAGTAATTGTAAGACTGGCAGACCCCTTCAGGAATTATGCTCACTGTGGAATGACAGTGATGGTACAGCCTTGAGTGACATGTATTTTACTTTGGACCTGATAGAGTCCACGATGGCCTCAGTCACTCATGGGTTTTGGGGTCGTGGTTATCCTTAAGATCTAAGGATTGAACCCAACTACTGCAAGTAGAGGATGCATCCGAATATGGGCCTAGTAGGATTCTCCCAGTTGAAACACACTGCCCTACTATGGATAGGGTCAACAGGCCTCTGGGGTATCTAAAATACATAGAATAATCAACCCCCAGAACGTCGCGTTGATGCCCGAACAATAGCTCTATCTGCGTACCAAAGGCGGGAGCGGTTAATTATCAAACAATGCATTAGTTCTAGGTACAGCGATGCTTTGAATGTATGAGTGGATGACGTGTTGAGTCAGTCCTGCATAACCTTTGTGAAGGTGTCATGTTCGGTATACTACTGGACCGACTGGGCAAAGACCCGTGTTGTATTCGCACGACTAAGCGAAGCTCGAGGAGTTGTCATTAGATGCGTGGGATACGGATGTGCCAAGTATGAAGACTTGAGCTAGACATCACTTTGAGACCCGGAAGAGGTCATGGCTAAGTCATGGAGACTTAAGCGGCTATTCAAATCACAGCCCTGAAAAGGCTTGCTCTAAGTCATGAGGACTTGAGCGGATGCTCAACTCATAGCCCTGAGGAGGCTCTTGCGAAATACGCTAAGTCTTGGAGGCTTGAGCGTCGTTATTGCGCATTGCGACCCTGAGTGGTCATTATCGTATTTGAGTTGAATGGATGTATGACTGCATGCTTACCAGACCATCAGTGGTTCTGACCCCGTTTTATGGGGATTTCAGGTGTTGGACCTGCGTGGCGATATGCGGAGCAAGGCGGCATCGAGTTCCAGGGTTTCTCTAGAAAGAGTTGTACTGCTTCCTTTTATTGAACCTATACTGCTTTTCCAAGCAGTGATGTTGTAATAAACAAGTGGTTTTCGATAAAATGGAACACTTTGGTGGTCAATGAGTTGCTTGGCCACATACCTGCAACGTGCTCGGGATTTTCTAAAACTGACGACTCATTATCGTCTTATTCCGCTGCTAAAAGCTTTTCTAAGTTCCGCTGCAATGAAAAAAAAAAGAAATTCATGAAAATTTTAACTTAGCTTTGTTTTGGAAATCTGGGGCGTTACAGAATTGGTATCAAAGCATGAGTCTGAGAAACCTGGTTCAAGATCCGTCATGGTACCCATATCGCACTGTAAGTATATGTTTTTATACTTTTGTTCTGATCTGGGTGCATCTTTGTATAGATGGCAACTCATGACTCGCGTGGATATTGCTATCGCTGCAAGGTCATGCACGATGAGTGGATATGCCCGTATGAAGTCTAAGACTGCCAATACTGTGGCGAAGATGGGCATTCCGCCAACGAATGCCAAAGGAAATATACCGCCGATATGGGTCGGCGGGCTTCAAAGGGTCTCAGGGATGAGACTTCGCGTGTCAGTGGACCGCATCACTCTAGTGTTGGGAGCAACCATACCCCAACATCTTTTGATGAATTACCAAGGCTGAGGGATTTTGATTTGAACTTCTCTGCAGAAGTCTATCACTCGCCAAGCTACCATCCGGCATCACATATGCCGAGCTTAAATGGCAGGAACAAAAGAGGGGATTCTTTCTGTTCGCCAATCATTATTCCAGACTCCCAGAGTCTTGATCTTGCTGACTGGGAAAGTGGACTGGAGTCTCTCATATATCCCCAGTATTCGCTTGCTAGTGCGGAAGTGCCGCCCAAGCCAAAGCTAGTAGTGCCTGCACCAAGGCCATGTGGCAATAGATGGACATTTTGGAGTTCGTCTTCATCAAAGAAATCCAAGTCTTAAAGAGACTGGTGATGTTTTGGAGTCAGTAGACTCATGTATATAGTTTCTCAACGCCTAAAGTCTGCCAGTGCGGCATGACGTTTTGTTTAAGGCGATGCTTGTGTAAATGTGATGTATATTAAGTAAATAAGGCTTTTACTTCCTCATATACATCGAGAAACTAAAAACAAGTGCTTGTGTGTGCATAGATAAATGGCTCCTACGACGAGGAGAACCATACCAAGCGAGGAGTCTCATACGCAAGGATTCCTGTTGGAGACACTCAACAACCTGGTTACCGCCATCCGTGAAACGAGGCCAGAACCAGTCGCACCACGAAATGAGCACCTGGGAGGAGTGACTTATGAGAAGTTCCTCAAACTTGACCCGCCAGTTTTCATTGGCAGAGCCGATCCTGAGCTCGCGGAGAGTTGGATCGAAGAGACAGAACGTGCCTTCTCAGTACTGGGAGTACCAGAAGAGAAGAAGACCAACTTTGGCACGTATCGATTAAAAGATAATGCACGGAAGTGGTGGGATACCACTAAACTTATCCAGTTCTCACAAGTCGAAGTCATTCCTTGGACTGACTT
This sequence comes from Nuphar pumila, assembly GCF_984573655.1. NCBI lineage: Eukaryota > Viridiplantae > Streptophyta > Magnoliopsida > Nymphaeales > Nymphaeaceae > Nuphar > Nuphar pumila. The sequence continues at coordinate 87,530,991 of NC_143259.1, forward strand.
TCGGAGGACTTTTATGGATAACTACTTCCCGTTGCATTCCAGAAACAAGAAAAAGATGGAGTTTCTGGAGTTGGAACAGAGCGGTATGAGTCTAATGGACTATACCACCAAATTTCAGAATCTAGAGCGCTACTGCTCTCGATTGTTCAAAACAGACCAAGAAAGGGCCGACAAATATGTGAATGGTCTGCGCGAAGGGCTGCGATCTCGAGTGATAACAAGCATGCCTTCGACTTTTCAGGCTGCAGTAGCAGCAGCTTCAAAAATCCAAGAGGACTGGGCACGATCTAAAGTGATCGTAGCAAAGAAGCCCATAGTGAATGGTGGGAATCATAAAAGGACGTTCCCAAGTGGCCAGGGTTCACGACAACCCTTTCAAAAGAAGAAGTTCCAAGGAGGGAACAACACTCAGCAAGTCGTGAGGCCAAGACAGAACCCAACTCCGAATGGTCAGCAGTCCAACTTCAGCTGCCCAAGGTGTCGTATGAACCACCCCGGAAAACCATGTCCTCGTGACATTGGTGGGTGCTTGTATTGTGGCAAGATGGGCCACTTTATAAGGGATTGCGCCAAGAAGGCTGCAGATGAACAGAGGAGTAATGCCGGATCTGCCGGACCCTCTCGACCAGCACCACAACGTTCTCAGTTTCAACGACCTCCACCTAGAATAGAACAAAGGCCTGCTGCAGGTCGTGTATACGCTGTAACGACTGAACAAGTCGAAAATGGTGACCTGATTGAAGGCACCGTACCTGTTAATGGACATGCAGCTTACGTCTTGTTTGATTGTGGTGCTACTCATACGTTTATCTCTGACGATTTCACCGAACAACTCCACGCTTCGATGCAACCGATTGATAAAATGATCGAAGTATATAACCCATTGGGTTCACGCACCAAATGTATCCGGTGTGTGAAAAATTTGGATATTGAGATAGCAGGGCAACACTTGCCTACTGACGCCATCCTGATCGATATGATACAGTACGATGTCATTCTGGGAATGAATTGGTTGGCTCAGAATAATGCCAAGATTCTGTGCCGCGAGGGCAGAGTGATTCTATCTTGACCCGGATTGCCTAAGATGGAATACCGGTTATCCAAACCAGTTCCACAGAAAAGGCTCATATCAGCACTTAAGGTACAAAAATACCTTAGGAAGGGTTGTGTGGCCTTCCTGTTGAGTCTCTCGGTGGAAAAATCCAACGACCAACCCCTTGAGAGTTTGGAAGTGGTACGGGAGTTTCCCGATGTGTTTCCTGAGGAATTGCCAGGACTTCCGCCACTTCGTGAGGTTGAATTTGGAATTCAATCCTTACCTGGAACAGCGCCGATATCCAAAGCCCCGTATCGAATGGCGCCAGCTGAACTCAGTGAGTTGAAGTGTCAGTTGGAAGAACTGATGGAACAAGGGTTCATCCGACCGAGTGTGTCACCGTGGGGAGCCCCGGTACTATTTGTAAAGAAGAAGGATGGATCCCTTCGGTTATGCATCGATTATCGGATGCTTAACCAGGCAACTGTTAAAAATAAGTACCCGTTGCCTCGGATTGAGGACTTATTCGATCAACTCAGAACAGCGAGGGTGTTCTCCAAGATCGACCTCAGGTCTGGGTACCATCAACTTAGAGTAAAGGAAGAGGATATACCCAAGACTGCCTTCAGAATGAGATATGGCCATTATGAGTTCGTAGTAATGCCCTTCGGACTCACTAATGCGCCTGCTGCCTTTATGGATCTAATGAACCGGATATTCAGACCATATTTGGATAGCTTTGTCATCGTCTTTATTGATGACATTCTCGTATATTCTGAGAACAAGGAACAACATGTGGAGCACTTGAAAATCGTCTTGAAAACCCTTCAAGATAACCAACTCTATGCTAAGTTTTCAAAATGTGAATTCTGGCTAGACAAAGTGATGTTCCTTGGTCATGTGATCTCAAAAGATGGAATCGCAGTGGATCCTGCGAAGGTGGAAGCTGTGATGGACTGGAAGCAGCCAGAAAATATCACTGAGGTCCGTAGCTTCCTTGGACTTGCCGGATATTATCGGAAGTTCATACAAGACTTCTCCCGAATCGCCGTACCGATGACGAAATTGCTTAAAAAGGGAGTCAAGTTTGAATGGACTGACCAGTGTAAGGAGTGCTTTGAGGTTCTCAAACAGAGGCTTACCACTGCCCCTGTCCTTACCTTACCTTCTGGTTAGGGAGGCTTCGTTGCTTATACCGATGCCTCGGGAACAGGTCTGGGTTGTGTGTTGATGCAGCATGGCAAAGTAATCGCCTATGCGTCACGACAGTTGAGAGTCCATGAGAAAAATTATCCAACCCACGATCTTGAGCTTGCCGCGGTAGTGTTCGCACTTAAAATTTGGCGACACTACCTATATGGAGAGAAATTTGAGGTCATGTCGGACCATAAAAGCATAAAATACCTCTTTTCTCAAAAAGAACTCAATATGCGGCAACGGCGATGGCTGGAATTCCTCAAAGACTATGAATTCACGCTTTCCTATCACCCTGGAAAGGCGAATGTTGTAGCAGATGCCCTTAGTCGCAAGACTGTTGGCACTCTGGCCAGCCTAACCGGACAATGGAAGTTGATGGAGGATTTCGTCAAGTGGAAGCCATTTTTGGCTGATTCAGGTAGAATCCAAATGTCATGTTTGACGATCCACATTGAGTTCCTCGATCGCATCGTAGCCGAACAGTTCAAGGATCCCCAGTACTTGGAATTGAAAGCTCGTGCTGAAAAAGATAACACTTTCTTCCATTTTTAAGAAGATGGAGGAATATGGATGGAAGAAAGAATTTGGGTTCCAAATAACCCTGAGCTAAGACAGGAAGTACTCCAGGAGGCCCATAGTAGCAAATATACTATTCACCCTGGGGGTACGAAGATGTTCCGAGATTTGCAGAGAAAGTACTGGTGGAAAGGTATGAAGCGTGATGTGGCTACGTTTGTCTCGAAGTGTTTGATCTGCCAGCAAGTTAAGATCGAACATCAACGACCTGGTGGAAAGATGCAACGGATCGAGATTCCAGAATGGAAATGGGAAGGCATTACGATGGATTTCATCGTTGGATTGCCTCGATCCAAGAGACAACATGACTCAATATGGGTGATCGTGGACAGACTCACCAAGTCTGCTCACTTCCTGCCAATCAACACTCGATACTCAACCGAACGATTGGCGGAGATCTACATTCGGGAAATCGTTAGACTTCATGGAGTGCCGATTTTGATCATATCTGATCGTGACCCGAAGTTCACCTCTCACTTTTGGGAGCAGCTTCAGAGAGCCCTGGGGACGAAACTCAAGTTCAGTACAGCATTCCATCCCCAAACAGATGGGCAATCAGAACGAACCATACAGACTCTTGAAGATATGCTAAGAGCCTGTATGCTGGAATGGAAAGCTGATTGGGATTCCCACCTAGCGTTGGCTGAATTTGCTTATAATAATAGCCACCACGCTAGCATTGGGATGGCGCCGTATGAAGCCTTGTATGGACGACCCTGTAGATCACCGATCCATTGGGGTGAAGTGGGTGAGCGAACCTTGGACTCGCCCATTGTGTTGCAGCATTATACTGAGCAAGTCCACATGATCAGAAAGAAGCTACTGACTGCTCAGAGTCGACAGAAGAGCTACGCCGATCAACGGCGTAGGGAACTCACTTTTGCGGTTGGAGATAAGGTTTTTATCAAGGTCTCTCCAACCAAGAGTGTGTTTCGTTTTGGAAAGAAGGGGAAGCTCAGCCCCAGATTCGTTGGTCCCTTCGAAGTTCTGAGCCGAATCGGAGAGACTGCCTACCGAGTAGCATTGCCATTACAATACGCGCAAATACATGATGTATTTCACGTATCAATGCTTCGAAAGTACGTTCATGATCCTTCTCACGTCATTCAACATGAAGACATTGACATCCGAGAAGATATGACGGTAGAAGAAAGGCCAGTGGAGATCATGGACCGACGGGAGCAAGTGCTAAGAACAAAGGTCATTCCACTTGTTAAAGTGAGGTGGCAGCATCATGGAATCGATGATTGCACTTGGGAGCCTGAAGCGGATATGCGGGATAAATATCCTGAACTCTTCACCTTGTACTCTTAGCTGAATTTCGCGGACGAAATTCCTTTAAGGGGGTAATGATGTAAGACCCGCAATTTTTCAGAAAATATCTGAATAAAATTCATGAGGCATTTACCGGTAAAAATAGCATTTCTTCTCAGAATGCAAAACGAATGAATTCCTGCGAGCCAGTTATACTTAGGATATTCGTCGAATCGCGAATATATGCTCAAACACTCTGGAAGCCATAACTTCCTACCTGAATGAAATCAAAGGATTCCTGCGAGCCAACTTTCTTAGTTACGTCAATACGAAGGGAATGGCATACTCAGAATTTTTCGGAAAAAAATCGCCGGAAACCCGAAATTCTTGCGGGACCCACGGAAATATTGGTGGGCCCCACAGAAATATTCCTCAGAAAATATCTGGTGGGACCCACAAAAATATCCCATGGAATATCCAAGTGGGCCCCACACCAAGGAACCTCTTGGAATTAAAAAGAAGCCAAGGGGTAGAAGGGGCATGAGAAAATCCAAGAGGAGGTGGGCTTGGGCTATAAATAGCCCTCCCCACTCTCTCTCTTCTCATAAAAATCGACCCCCCCTCTCTCTCTTGCCTTCTCTCTCTCTCCTAAACCTCCCCTACCTAGTCTAGCCCACCTGAGCCCACCTGACCTGGTCTGAGCCTGCCTGACTTAGCCTGAGCCTACCTGACCTGGTCCTAACCCACCTGACCTGGGTCTGAACCCACTTGACCTGGTCCAAACCCAGTTGACTTGACTTGAACCTAGTTGGGTTTAAAGTCAAAGTCAAAGTCCTTTTTAGTCCTAATTCCGGTTTGGGTTTCTGAACCCAGACTTAGCCTACTTGAGCTGAGTTCGAACCTGCTGAACCCAGTTGACTTGGATTGAACCCTGTTAGGTTCAAACCACTTAGGTTGAGTAGCTTGACCTGCTCTACCTCTTTCTCAACTAAGTCAGCTTCATCTGACTTAGTCTGACCTCTCGAAGGAAGGCTCGAAGCCAAAGAAGCAACCCGGAGCCGTTTCTTCCACGATTTGAAGTAAGTTCGCTTCGTTGATCCATCTCTCTCAAGTATTTGGTTGTTTGTATATAGAATATACTTTCTGAAGTAGTATCTTGCTTTAGTTCTTGGTTGAGCCCTCTAGGACGCTTCGGTGTTCACGCGCTCGCCTCGTAACTATCGTCGGATATATATGTTCGAATGCGCAGTATATGCGTTCTTCAAAAATAGTATCTCACCCTAGTTCTTGGTTGAGCCCTCTAGGACACTTCGGTGTTCACTCGCTCGCCTCGTAACTATCGTTGGATACAGATCTAGGTGTATATCTGCTGATCCTGCCGACGCGTCTTATATCGCACAGGCTATGTAATTTACCTTTGCCGTCGCGTCGTATGATGCCAAGGCTCCCTGTTTTCTGCACTTCCGATTATGCATTTACTTACGCCGTCGCGTCGAACGATGCCAAGGCTCCTGTTTTCTGCAATGTCTTTACTTACGCCGTCGCGTCGAACGATGCCAAGGCTTCTGCTTTGTTATATATGTAGAATATTTCGTTCAGTTACACACCCTGAACAATAGTATATGCATTTCTTTACGCCGCCGCTGTATAAAGCACAGGCTTCTGCTTATACTACATATATAGCGCATAAATGAGCGTTCAAATGGAGATCAACTCCAAATCGCCCATGCGATTCCTTGACCGCTCCTCGTTCAAAACTCTGCTTGACGAATGAAGCCCCTATTAGAAAGGCTTCGCTTTTTGGCAAAATGCTCTTTACGTAAAGACTAAGTTAATTACGTATGGCCTGGCTATGGCCCAGGGTTCCTGCAACCTTGATGGATGCAAAGTACGCACAACGGTGCGCATCCATTTCCCGAATTAAGCGTGGCGATTTCCTACCAAAGAGGGGAGATGCCGCTGAAATGGATAAAAGAAACGCACGCTTTCTCCGTAAAAGAGAGGAGGTGCTGCTGAAATTTCTGAAGAAGCTAAGAATAGCTCAGAAAGAACGTAGCAGGATACTCTGACATATAGCAGAGTGCTACCCAGTTCATGGTTTGCCCTCTACAACGTAGAAGGGTTCGTCGCACCACTGCCGGTAGAGCAGGGGAGGTGCTGACGAAATGGTCGGCAGAAGAGCTGCCGGAACCAATGGAACGGCATAATGATGTCCGTTGATGGAACGATGCCAGATCGGCTCGTATCCTTGTGCCTGCAAGGGCACCTTGCTCGTAAGGGCCGCTGAGCCGGAGTAGAGGTTGCGCCTTGGCTAGGTTTGGACTCGTTGCGTAAAAATACGCCGAGTAGCCGATCTATTTAGATCGAGTCATATGCATGCTCATTGAGAACGGTTACACAACCAGACTCGTAAGGGCCGAAGAGCCAGAGTGTGTTGTTTCCACCCAAAGAGGTGTGATGCTCGTGGTGGCCGAAGTGCCAAAGAGCGGTGTTCTGCATGCATATGAATAAGACTTAAGGTCGCACATACCCCGCGGTTGAAGATCGTGTTAGGGGTACCCCCTCAGTAATGACTGTGTTGGGGAAGACTGAATGGGGTCGGGTACATACTCCCGTAGTGCTAAAAGCACGGGCTGCCTAAATGGCATGCAGATTCTGTTCAAGTAATTGTAAGACTGGCAGACCCCTTCAGGAATTATGCTCACTGTGGAATGACAGTGATGGTACAGCCTTGAGTGACATGTATTTTACTTTGGACCTGATAGAGTCCACGATGGCCTCAGTCACTCATGGGTTTTGGGGTCGTGGTTATCCTTAAGATCTAAGGATTGAACCCAACTACTGCAAGTAGAGGATGCATCCGAATATGGGCCTAGTAGGATTCTCCCAGTTGAAACACACTGCCCTACTATGGATAGGGTCAACAGGCCTCTGGGGTATCTAAAATACATAGAATAATCAACCCCCAGAACGTCGCGTTGATGCCCGGACAATAGCTCTACCTGCGTACCAAAGGCGGGAGCGGTTAATTATCAAACAATGCATTAGTTCTAGGTACAGCGATGCTTTGAATGTATGAGTGGATGACGTGTTGAGTCAGTCCTGCATAACCTTTGTGAAGGTGTCATGTTCAGTATACTACTGGACCGACTGGGCAAAGACCCGTGTTGTATTCGCACGACTAAGCGAAGCTCGAGGAGTTGTCCTTAGATGCGTGGGATACGGATGTGCCAAGTATGAAGACTTGAGCTAGACATCACTTTGAGACCCGGAAGAGGTCATGGCTAAGTCATGGAGACTTAAGCGGCTATTCAAATCACAGCCCTGAAAAGGCTTGCTCTAAGTCATGAGGACTTGAGCGGATGCTCAACTCATAGCCCTGAGGAGGCTCTTGCGAAATACGCTAAGTCTTGGAGGCTTGAGCGTCGTTATTGCGCATTGCGACCCTGAGTGGTCATTATCGTATTTGAGTTGAATGGATGTATGACTGCATGCTTACCAGACCATCAGTGGTTCTGACCCCGTTTTATAGGGATTTCAGGTGTTGGACCTGCGTGGCGATATGCGGAGCAAGGCGGCATCGAGTTCCAGGGTTTCTCTAGACAGAGTTGTACTGCTTCCTTTTATTGAACCTATACTGCTTTTCCAAGCAGTGATGTTGTAATAAACAAGTGGTTTTCGATAAAATGGAACACTTTGGTGGTCAATGAGTTGCTTGGCCACATACCTGCAACGTGCTCGGGGTTTTCTAAAACTGACGACTCATTATCGTCTTATTCCGCTGCTAAAAGCTTTTCTAAGTTCCGCTGCAATGAAAAAAAAAAGAAATTCATGAAAATTTTAACTTAGCTTTGTTTTGGAAATCCGGGGCGTTACACATGCTTTGACTACTTACACTGATTTATGCTAGTTATAGATCTTCATATTGTTACATTAATACTTTATGTTCTGTGATGCATAACTTGTCATAAATGTTGGTTCATTGCTTAATTATGTTCCTTGATGCATGCCATGTTATCCCTAGAAATTGTCGATATTGCTCCATGTGTAATTATCACTGTTCTATACTTGTCCATGTCGCAATTGCTCAAAAACTATAAGTTAGCATGATATGTTTACCTGGTATAGCTTGCTTTCGATTTCCACACTTTTGGCATATCATGTTGGTTTGTCTCACCAGCTCGAAAGAGTACTGACCCATTTTATGGGGATACAGGTTTACTTAGGCGTGCGATGGAGCTCGGTGTGCTGCAGCGGACCTTGAACCCACACTTCTGAACCTCACTAGTTGGATCCTGGCAGTTTTGGTTGTATAAGGGATTGATATGTAGAATTGTAAGGATGTAAATGAATTTAATAAAAGGTTGTTTCATAAACTGTTGTTTCACTTTCGTAGTGGTCGCTCAGAGTTTTCTGCTTGTTTCTTTCCCCTTTCGGTTTCTCCCGCGTTTGCGCTTGGTTTTAAAAAAGAAAAAGTTTTCTAAAAAATCCAAAGGATTTTCAAGTCAGGAAATCTGGGGCGCTACAGTTTTGGTATCAGAGCCGTGTTTTTAAAAGAGTTAAGAAGTGTGGTTCAAGTCTCTGCACGCATCAGCCATCACACTGTAAGTATTTCTAATCCAGTTTCTATTGTTTAGTGGCTTGTTCTGCTTGATTTGGTGAATTATGTGTTTCTCGGGTGTCATCCGATGAGAGACCCCATTTCGTGTTTTAAGCCTCATATTTCGGGCTTAAGACATCGAATGTCAAAACCTCAGAGTTCGTTTGTGCTTATGGACCTAATTCCCAAGCTGTTTCGAGTCGACTCCGGTGAGACTTGGAGTTTTCGGCTAAGACTTAGGGGACTACTTGCGTAGTTCGCCCTTCTCGTTCCACGTTGTGTTGGTGGAAATGATTGATATATCGTAGCGATTATCGAGCTTTAGCCTTATCGTGTTGTGGACGAGATGGCTTCGATGAGAACCATCGTGCGAGGCACAGAGTGAATGTTTTCCCTCTTTTCCAACCTTGTTGGAATTGTTTGTAACCCTATCCTTGACGAAGGGTATCTCGTTAATGCGAACCTTTCCAGACAGAAAGGTGAAAGCCTTGTCTGTGCCAGTGAGCCTTTGCTAATCCCGTAGGCGGATACTAGACACTGTCATTTTCCCCAGTCGTTCTTGGTGATGAGAACGTACCTGTTGTTTCGTGCTTAGCAGGTCGCGTTTGTGTTGCTGGTGATGGCAACTGACTCTTGAGAGGGTCGTGTTCTGGGGATGGCTCGACACCGATTATCTGGGTGTTGCCGCTCATGAGAGAGCGTTGCGGCAATTTTTGTTTCCCCCACCACTGTCTAGAGGATCGTGGTGCGTTGGCTCAGGAGGTGATTCCTGGTAGCGCCAACTGTACCGCTGGATGGAGTAGCTCTCCAGCGATGCCGTTAGCGTGGTGATTCGCTAACGATGCCGCTAGCGTTGTGATTCGCTAATGATGCCATTAGGATGGGGATTTCTTAATGACGCTACTGAAGTGGTGATTCTTTAGTAATGTCGTTAGCGTGGTGATTCGCTAACGATGCCATTAGAGTGGTGATTCTCTAATAAAGGTCATTGGAGTGGTGATTCTCCAGTGATACCGTTGGGGTGGTGACACTTCAGCGATGCCGTTAGCGTGGTGATTCGCTAACGATGCCGTTAGCGTGGTGATTCGCTAATGATGCCATTAGGATGGTGATTTCCTAATGACGCTACTGAAGTGGTGATTCTTCAGTAATGCCGTTAGCGTGTTGATTCGCTAATGATGCCATTAGGGTGCTGATTCTCTAATGAAAGTCATTAGAGTGGTGATTCTCCAGTGATACCGTTGGAGTGATGACACTTCAGCGATGCTGTTAGCATGGTGATTCGTTGACGATGCCATTAGGATGGTGATTTCCTAATGAGGTTGCGGGAATAGTGATTTCCTTAGCATGGCTGTCAGCATGGCAGTTCTTTGACGATGCCGTTAGCGTGGTGATTCGCTAACGATGCCATTAGGATGGTGGTTTCCTAATGATGTCGCTAGGGTGGTAATTTCCTAACGACGGTGTGCTTAACAAGTTACGATTGACGATGTTACGATAGATGATATCTTGTGACGATTCTATATGAGTTTAGAGGACTCTCATGTTTTGTTAGGAGGTGATGACTCTCCTTGTTTTGTTAGAATGGTGTTTTTCTAACACTCATCGTCTAGGATAATGATCTTCTAGCGATAGCAACCTTGTTTAGTGTCGCTTGAGATCGTTCGTAGAACGTGCTTTCGTCGTGTTGTGTCACACGATTGATTGTGATGTAGATTTTGTCTGAATTTTTGTGTGCTTTATGCTTATGATTGTTGTTTGACTGCTGCGATTGTTGTTTCGTGAGCTAGGTTTTTCAGACCTACCTTTTGACTCACCTTGCCTTCTGATAATGATAGATGACTTGGAAGACTAGATGCAATGTTGTTATGGGCACGGTGAACAACCTTGCAGAGGTTGTGCATCAGCAAGCAGCTGCAATGCATCAGATGGGCGAGAATCTTCAGCATGTAGCCCAGAGTGTGCAAAACAGCAGTGCGGTCATGTATAAGCGATTCATGGAGTTAGATCCTCCTGCTTTTGTGGGTAAGACAGACCCTGAAGCTGCTGAGTCGTGGTTATGTGAGATGGAACGTATTTTCCGTGTTCTGGATGTCCTAGAAGAGAAGAAAGTGGATTTTGGCACTTATCGTTTGAAGGACCATGCAGAGAAGTGGTGGGACATTGTCTCTTCAGTCAGATTCAAGGACGCGACTGTTACGTGGGATGAATTCGTGGAAGTTTTTAACTCTGCTTATTTTCTAAAGCACGAACGCAGTAGGAAGATACAAGAATTTCTGGACTTGCAGCAAGGAGCGATGACCTTGTCCGATTATACTACGAGATTTCGTTGTTTGGAACGATATTGTCCAAACATTTACGTTGCGGAGAATGATCCAGCAATGAAGTTCACTCGTGGTTTGAGGCCTACTTTAAGAACTAAGGTGTTCACTAACAGGCCTAAATCGCTCGAAGAGGCTATCGAAGTAGCTATGTTGTTGGATGACGATCAAGCCGAGCAAAAGGCTCAAGTTTTCGCGATTGTAGCGGAGAAGAAACCTAGTGTGGTGGAGTCCTCGCCACCTACTGGAGGGCGGAAGCATCAGAAAGTGCAGCAGAATGTCCAGCGGAGATGACCTCAACGATCAAATCTTCAGCGAAAGCAACCTCAGCGACCGGAAGTTCAGCGGAAGTGTCGGCAATGCAATGTGGATCACGCTTTTGGAGCTTGTCCTCGTTTCAATGGCAAGTGTTTCAAGTTTGGACAACCTGGGCATATTGCCAAGTTTTGCTTAGGGAAGCCTCCGACAGACTTAGATGTTGCCGATTAGGCACTGTCAGACGAGATCTGACCCTTTCATTGTTGCTTCTTATTCTATGATTTCGCGGACAAAATCCTTTTTAAGGAGGGTAGATTGTAAGAACCGCGGATTTCTGAGTGATTTATTGTTTGATTTGAGTTGGAATGTATGCTTGTGTGTACTTGTGAGATGTAGCACGTGATTTAATGCGATTTGACTATGCTTTGTGTTTCTGCCTTGTATGCGTGACCTGAAAATCGCTTAAATATAGTGTGCAAGTAAGAAGTGTCTAATTCTGGATGAGTTAACTTCTGAAAATATAAGGGTTAATTTATAATATATTTTTATGGGTTTTCCCCGAATTTGGGACTTATACAATGTAAAAACCTCGTCAGTGCATGCGAATTACGAGTTTTGGCGCAAGTTTGGACCCGAATCGTGATACGCTTAATTCTCGCAATCGGATGAGAATTTCCTTGAAAGGCTTCATGCATTTTGCATTAATTGGTGTCTAGTAGAGCACTAAATGATTTATTGGAATTTATTTAATGTTTTAAGGCATTAATTAAGTGTTGTTTTGAAACATATTGAATTGGCAGTTTTGGATCTTGGATCCGGGTCATCTAGAGGACCCAAACCCTAGGTGCGCCCCTCTAGGAGGACGAACCTAGACTTGGTTGACCAGCTGGTCAAGGTTTGACCAACTGGGTGGCACTTTTGAAAAGAGTTTCATGAATTTTGAAATATAGGCCACGATTGGCCATTTCTTCTTTTTGAAACTCATGATGAGCCTTGAAGCTCATCATGAAAAGCATTTTTCAATAAAGGAGACCATGGGGTTGGCACCCCATGGCATTTTTGTAATTGTTTCAAAGCATTTCAAATAGCTAAATTTGATTGGGTGAGCTTGGGTGGCCCTTTTGTAAAACTTTCAAACATTAAAGGCCTTTTTAAATGGCGTTTTTGAAAGAAAAGTTAATGATTTCAAATGCACAACATACATTGGGTGTGGGTTTCTAGGAGAGAGGCGTGGAGCACTCCAGTCCTCCATCTTGCTTCAATCAATCCTAGTCATCCAATGTGTTCTACCCTAACTACTTAAGGTTTCAAGAGAGAGAAAGAAAGCTCTCTTTGGGCGATTTTCTTGGAGGAGCCTCTCTCACCTCCCTTGCTCTTTTCCTCTCTTGCTCTCCCCTCTCTCCTCCATCTCCAACGTGAGTGTATGTGTGAGTGATACCTGGCTGCAACTCCAAGCCGTGGCAGCACCACCATCTCCATCTTCATCTCCTCCATCTTCTAAAGCCGCGAAGGTGAGACGCCTTACCCTCTATGCCTATTGTGGATTCGTTTAAGCAAGTCGAATGTGCTCTTGCTTTTTGAAAGCTCTTCTTCACATAGAACCATGAATGTGATTTTCGGTTAGTTGCTTGCATGCATCCCATTCGTGTGGTCATATTGAGCATATTAGCATGCTTATAATGCATTTTCTCTTGGTTGTTGAGAAATGAGATAGTGAGGTGCCCATTGAAATAGTTGGGTTCCTTCTCATTGAAATGTGTTTTGGGTTTTGCCATTTTGATATCGTTCGGTCCTCCTCATTGAAAATGTTTTGGGTTTCACCATTGAAATCATTTTGGGTTTTTCTTGTTTCTATAGTTTTTCATTACATGCAATGCATTGAGCGAAATAGAGGTAAGACGCCATGAATTTAGATTTTTATTCGTGCATTTTGCATTTGTCGTAGTATGTTTCATGCTCCCATTTCAGTCTATCGGTTTAGCATGTATGCTGCATTCATTGTGTTGGTTTCGGTTGCACAATGGCTGGAAGCCATGTTGCGCATTTTTGTTAAGGATGTGCACCTTGTTATTTTAGTTGTTTTCGTGTCTGCCACAGCCCTCTTTCAGGGCAATGCTTGTTGGGCTAGGAAGCCTTGGACCGACCCTCGTTGACCAGCCGTCTTGCTCAGCTTGGGTTGACCTCCTTTTTGGGTTCGGGCGATGCTGGCCCGGGGTAGGTTGGGCTGAGCCCTAGCCTCGTTTAGCCCTTGCAGTTTTTTGTTAGGCGTCTAGAAATTTCTGGACGCTATGCTGCATCTCGGATGATCCCCAGACCGACCACAAACGGGTCATCCTGGGCGCCCTTCATTTTCTTTATGTCGGTTGGAGTGGCCCTTTGCCGAGCCCACCAGCTTGTGCTGGAGTGGGTCAGGCTTGCCTCAGGCCTGACATGGTCTGGACCGTATATGGTCCAGACCTGTCAAAGGTCTGCTCCATCTTGTTCAGTTTGGGCGACAGCCCCTCATGCGCCTCCAGATTTGGGCATTCGGCCCTCGCTGCAGCTGCAGCGATTTCGGTTGCAGCTGGGTGCAGGCGGCATGCCTGCACCCCTTTTCTTTTGCGATGCTGGCTGAAGCCAGCTGGGTCTGGACTCACGGTCCTGACCGTGGTCACGTTCGAGCACACCCGGGACAACATAGTGTTGTCCTTCTTCGGTTTGAGTTCCTGCACCTTGTGACATCGTGTCATGTTGTCTTCACCTTTATGTTGATTCCGCAGTGCTGCCCCAACCGGGCCTGCAATAGGTGTGTTTGGTGCCCCAAGGCACCAATGCGACTGCTATGATGGTAGGGTAGGTTTTGGTCAACACCAGCCGCAGATGGATTTCCTTCTTTTCGCCACACCTTTAGCATTGTTAGTGAGGTTTCGGGCTGCAGCCCATGCAGCTGCAGGTGTGTTCGCAGCACGGGGTCCAATACCCCAATGGGTTCTTCAATTTTGACTCGTTGTGACTTAGACAAGTGCACGATTGCCAATGTAAATGACAAATATATATATAGTTATATAATGTCATCGATATGATCATGTGGATTTAGTCTTTTCGCACTTGTGTTTGTTTTGTTATGAAGCACGAAATGCTTACAATTATTACTGTCTTCAATGCCTTTAAATAACTATGGCTTTTCCCTTGTCCTGCTCAGATCAAAGCAACATGTATATTTACAAGTGTTGACACTTGGTCGTGGTGGGGTTTCCGATGGTATTGGAGTGTCATGCACTCGAGCACACACACGCATAGCATAGTAGCATTTGGATGATGAATGTGATCGCTAACTCATGTTAGTGAATCTCATATGATTGTCACCTAAGGAGCGTGGGCATAATCGTGCTTGTTATGCCTTGGGGTGCGCTATGGATATAGCAGTCGTACGAGACTTATGCGATTTAGCCTATGGGTATTGCAGTTGTGCAAGACTTGCGCAACCTCAAAACTCCTTGGTAAGTTGTTAGCGAGATGAGTTCGCTTATGGTTGCAATGTGCGGGTTATGAATCTTGGCACTGCTTGTGAGTTATGTTTTACATGGCAAATGCTTCTAACTGTCCCATCATAGCATACAATGTTGGAATTATCATAGAATAGTTCATTCGCCTATGACACGATGCACATATTTATTCATTTGCACTTTATGTTCTGTGATGCATACCTCACTATTCGATATGAGTTGTGACATGAATTGTCGTAGTTAGTCACTCATGCTTTGACTACTTACACTGATTTATGCTAGTTACAAATCTTTGTATTGTTACATTAATACTTTATGTTCTGTGATGCATAACTTGTTATAAATGTTGGTACATTGCTTAATTATGTTCGTTGATGCATGCCATGTTATCCCTAGAAATTGTCGATATTGCTCTATGTATAGTTATCACTGTTCTATACTTGTCCATGCCGCAATTGATTAAAAACTCTAAGTTAGCATGATATGTTTACCTGGTATAGCTTGCTTTCGATTTCCACACTTTTGGCATATCATGTTGGTTTGTCTCACCAGCTCGAAAGAGTACTGACCCCGTTTTATGGATATACAGGTTTACTTAGGCGTGCGATGGAGCTTGGTGTGCTGCAGCGGACCTTGAACCCACACTTCTGAACCTCACCTGTTGGATCCTGGTAGTTTTGGTTCTATAAGGGATTGATATGTACAAATGTAAGGATGTAAATGGATTTAATAAAAGGTTGTTTCATAAACTGTTGTTTCACTTTCGTAGCGGTCGCCCAGAGTTTTCCGCTTGTTTCTTTCCCCTTTCGGTTTCTCCCGCGTTTGCGCTTGGTTTAAAAAAAAAAAGTTTTCTAAAACATCCAAAGGATTTTCAAGTCGGGAAATCTGGGGCGCTACAGATATGGGTCGGCGGGGATCGCTTGGTCTTAGCCGGAACAACGCCGATATCCAAAGCCCTATATCGAATGGGGCTAGCTGAACTCAGTGAGTTAAAATGTCAGTTGGAAGAACTGATGGAACAAGGGTTCATCCATCCGAGTGTATCACCGTGGGGAGCCCCGGTGCTATTTGTGAAGAAGAAGGATGGATGCCTTCAGTTATGCATCGATTATCGGATGCTTAACCAGGCAACTGTTAAAAATAAGTACCCGTTGTCTCGGATTGAGGACTTATTCGATCAGCTCAGAACAACAAGAGTATTCTCCAAGATTGACCTCAGGTCTGGGTATCATCAGCTCAGAGTTAAGGAAGAAGATATACCTAAGACTGCCTTTAGAACGAGATATGGCCATTATGAGTTTGTAGTAATGCCCTTCGGACTAACTAATGTGCCTGCTGCCTTTATGGATTTAATGAACCGGATATTTAGACCATATTTGGATAGCTTTGTCATTGTCTTCATCGATGACATTCTTGTATATTCAGATAACAAGGAACAACACGTGGAGCACTTGAGGATCGTCCTGAAAACCCTTCAGGATAACCAACTCTATGCTAAGTTTTCAAAATGTGAATTCTGGCTAGATAAAGTGATGTTCCTTGGCCATGTGATCTCAAAAGATAGAATTGCAGTAGATCCTGCAAAGGTGGAAGCTCTGACGGACTGAAAGCAGCCAGAAAATATCACTGAGGTTCGTAGCTTCCTTAGACTTGCCGGATATTATCGGAAGTTCATACAAGACTTCTCCCGAATCGTCGTACCCATGACGAAACTGTTGAAGAAGGGAGTTAAGTTTGAATGGACTGATCAGTGTAAAGAATGCTTTGAGATTCTCAAACAGAGACTTACCATTACCCCTGTCCTTACCTTACCTTCTAGTTAGGGAGGCTTCGTTGCTTATACCGATGCCTCGGGAACAGGTCTGGGTTGCGTGTTGATGCACCATGGCAAAGTAATCACCTATGCGTCACGACAGTTGAAAGTCCATGAGAAAAACTATTCAACCCACGATCTTGAGCTTGTCGCGGTGGTGTTCGCGCTTAAAATCTGGAGACACTACCTATATGGAGAGAAATTTGAGGTCATGTCAGACCATAAAAGCCTAAAATACCTCTTTTCTCAAAAAGAACTCAATATGCGGCAACGGTGATGGATGAAATTCCTCAAAGACTATGAATTCATGCTTTTCTATCACCCTGCAAAGGCGAATGTCGTAGCAGAAGCCCTTAGTCGCAAGACTGTTGGCACTCTGGCCAGCCTCACCGGACAGTGGAAGCTGATGGAGGATTTCGTCAGTTGGAAGCCATTTCTGGCTGATCCAGGAAAGATTTGATTGTCATGCCTGACGATCCATATCGAGATCCTCAATCGCATCGTAGCCGAACAGTTCAAGGATCCTCAGTACTTGGAATTAAAAGCTCGTGCTGAAAAGGATGATACTTTCTTCCATTTAAAAGAAAATGGAGGAATATGGATGGAAGAAAGGATTTGGGTTCCAAATAACCCTGAGCTAAGACAGGAAGTACTCCAAGAAGCTCATAGTAGCGAGTACACTATCCACCCTGGAGGCACTAAAGTGTTCAGAGACTTGCAGAGAAAGTACTGGTGGAGGGGAATGAAAAGAGATGTGGCTACGTTTGTCTCAAAATGTTTGATCTGCCAGCAAGTAAAGATCGAGCATCAGCGCCCTGACGGAAAAATACAATGGATCGAGATTCCGGAATGGAAATGGGAAGGCATTACGATGGATTTCATCGTTGGATTGCCTCGATCCAAGAGACAACATGATTCAATATGGGTGATCGTGGACAGACTCACCAAGTCTGCTCACTTCCTGCCAATCAACACTCGATACTCAACTGAACGATTGGCGGAAATCTACATTTGGGAAATCGTCAGACTCCATGGAGTGCCGATTTCGATCATATCTGATCGTGACCCGAAGTTCAACTCTCACTTTGAGGAGCAGCTTCAGAGAGCCCTAGGGATGAAACTCAAGTTTAGTACAACATTCCATCCCCAAACAGATGGGCAATCAGAATGAACCATACAAACTCTTGAAGATATGCTAAGAGCCTGTATGCTGGAATGGAAGGGTGATTGGGATTCCCACCTAGCGTTGGCTGAATTTGCTTATAATAATAGCCACCACGCTAGCATTAGGATGGCATCGTATGAAGCCTTGTACGGGCGACCCTGTCGATCACCAATCCATTGGGGTGAAGTGGGTGAGCGAACCTTGGACTCGCCCATTATGATGCATAACTACACTGAGCAGGTCCACATGATCAGAAAGAAGCTACTTACTACTCAAAGCCGACAGAAGAGCTACGCAGATCAACGACGTAGGGAGCTCACTTTTGCGGTTGGAGATAAGGTTTTTATCAAGGTCTCTCCAACCAAAAGTGTGTTTCGTTTTGGAAAGAAGGGGAAACTCAGCCCCAGATTTGTTGGTCCCTTCGAAGTTTTGAGCCGAATCGGAGAGACTGCCTACCGTGTAACATTGCCACTGCAATACGCGCAAATACATGATGTATTTCACGTGTCAATGCTTAGAAAGTACGTTCATGATCCTTCTCACATCATTCAACATGAAGACATTGACATTCGAGAAGATATGACAGTGGAAGAAAGGTCAGTAGAGATCATGGACCGACGGGAGCAAGTGCTAAGGACAAAGGTCATTCCACTTGTTAAAATGAGGTGGCAGCATCATGGAATCGATGACTGCACTTGGGAGCCCAAATCGGATATGCGGGATAAATATCCTGAACTCTTCATTTTGTACTCTTAGCTGAATTTTGCGGACGAAATTTCTTTAAGGGGGTAATGATGTAAGACCCACAATTTTTCAGAAAATATCTGAATAAATTCATGAGGCATTTACCGGTAAAAATAGCATTTTTTCTCAGAATGCGAAACAAATCAATTCATGCGAGCCAGTTATACTTAGGATATTCGTCAAATCGTGAATATATGCTCAAACACTCTGGAAGCCATAACTTCCTATCTGAACGAAATCAAAGGATTTCCTCGAGCCAACTTTCTTAGTTACATCAATACAAAGAGAATGACGTACTCAGAATTTTTTAGAAAAAAATCACCACAAACCCGAAATTTTTGCGGGACCCTTGGAAATATTGGTGGGACCCACAGAAATATTTCGCATAAAAATATTCTAGAATGTTCCAGCACCTTCCAGAGCCTTCCAGCATGTTCCAGCACCTTCCATGGAAGGGATTCTCAGAAAAGCCCAAGGGCAAAAGGGTAAATGGGGTTGCTTAGCCCCTAAGCAACCTCCCCTATAAATAGAGGAGGCCCCCCTCTAGAAAAAATCACCAACCCCCCCTTTGCCTTCTCTCTCTCCTCCTCTTTCTCTCTCTAGAACCTCCCCTACCTAGCCCACTTGGTCTGAGCCTGCCTGACTTAGCCTGAGCCTGCCTGATCTGGTCTTAGCCTGCCTGACCTGGTCCTAACCCACCTGACCTAGGTCTGAACCTACTTGACTAAGTCCAAACCCAGTTGACTTGGCTTGAACCTAGTTAGGTTTAAAGTCAAAGTCCAAGTCCTTTTTCATCCGAAGTTTGAAGTTGATCCTTTTTAAAGTCGAGTCCCATTCGAAGCATCGAAGCTAACCGGAGCCGTTTCTTCCACGATTTGAAGTAAGTTCGCTTCGTTGATCCATCTCTCTCAAGTATTTGATTGTTTGTATATAGCATATACTTTCTGAAGTAGTATCTTGCTTTAGTTCTTGATTGCGCCCTTTTTGGACACTTCGGTGTTCACCCGCTTGTCTTGTAACTATCGTCGGATATATATGTTCAAATACACAGTATATGTGTTCTTTAAAATGGTATCTCGCTTTAGTTCTTGGTTGAGCCCTTTAGAACGCTTCGGTGTTCACCCGCTCGCCTCGTAACTATCGTTGGATGTGAATCTAGGTGTATATTTGTTGATTCTGCCGACGCGTCCTATATCACACAGGCTATGTAATTTACCTTTGTCGTCGCGTCGTATGATGCAAGGCTCCCTGCTTTCTGTAATTTCCGATTAATGCACTTCCGATTATGCATTTACTTACACCGTCGTGTTGAATGACACCAAGGCTCCTACTTTCTGCAAATATATATGTAGAATATTTCGTTCGGTTAAACACACCGAACAATAGTATATGCATTCCTTTACGCCGCTGTTGTATAAAGCACAAGCCTCTGCTTATACTATATATATGGCGCATAAATGAGCGTTCAAATGGAGATCAAACTCCAAATCGCCAATGTGATTCCTTTACCGCTCCTCGTTCAAGATTCTGCTTGACGAATGAAGCCCCTATTAGAAAGGCTTCAGTTTTTGGCAAAATGCTCTTTACGTAAAGACTAAGTTAATTACGTATGGCCTGACTATGGCCCAGGGTTCCTGCAACCTTGATGGATGCAAAGTACGCACAACGGTGCACATCCATTTTCCCGAGTTAAGCGTAGCGATTTCCCACCAAAGAGGGGAGATGTCGCTGAAATGGATAAAAGAAATGCACGCTTTCTTCGTAAAAGAGAGGAAGTGCTGCAGAAAATTCTGAAGAAGCTAAGAATAGCTTAGAAGGAACGTAGTAGAATACTCTGACATATAGTAGAGTGCTACCCAGTTCATGGTTTGCCTTCTACAAACGTAGAAGGGTTTGTCGCACCACTGCCGGTAGAGCAGGGGAGGTGCTGACGAAATGGTTGGCAGAAGAGCTGCTGGAACCAATGGAACGACATAATGATGTCTGTTGATGGAACAATGCCAGAACGACTCGTATCTCTGTGCCTACAAGGGCACCTTGCTCGTAAGGGCCGCTGAGCCGGAGTAGAGGTTGCGCCTTGGCTAGGTTTGGACTCGTTGCGTGAAAATATGCCGAGTAGCCGATCTATTTAGATTGAGTCATATGCATGCTCATTGAGAACGATTACGCAGCCAGACTCGTAAGAGCCGAAGAGCCAGAGTGTGTTGTTTCCACCCAAAGAGGTGTGATGCTCGCGGTGGCCGCAGTGCCAAGAGCGGTGTTCTGCATGCATATGAATAAGACTTAAGGTCGCACTTACCCCGCGGTTGAAAATCGTATTAGGGGTACCCCTTAGTTAATGACTGAGTTGGGGCGGACTGAATGGGGTCGGGTACATACTCCCGTAATGCTGAAGCATGGGCTGCCTGAATCGCATGCTTATATCTGTCCAAGTAATTGTAAGACTGACAGACCCCTTCAGGAATTATGCTCACTGTGGAATGACAGTGATGGTACAACCTTGAGTGACACGTATTTTACTTTGGACTTGATAGAGTCCACGATGGCCTCAGTCACTCATGGGTTTTGGGGTCGTGGTTATCCTTAAGATCTAAGGATTGAACCCAACTACTGCAAGTAGAGAATGCATCTGAATATGGGCCTAGTAGGGTTCTCCCAGTTGAAACACACTGTCCTACTATGGATAGGGTCAATAGGCCTCTGAGGTATCTAAAATACATAGAATAATCAACCCACAGAACGTCGAGTTGATGCCCGGACAATTGTTTCGCCCGCGTACCAAGGGTGGAAGAGGTTAATTATCGAAACAATGCATTAGCTTAGGTTCAGTGATGCTTGAATATATGACTGGATGACGTTGTTGAGTCAGTCCTGCATAACCTTTGTGAAGGTGTCATGTTCGGTATACGACTGGACCGACTGGGCAAAGACCCGTGTTGTATTCGCACGAATAAGTGAAGCTCGAGGAGCTGTCCTTAGATGCGTGGGATACGGATGTGTCAAGTATGAAGACTTGAGCTAGACATCCCTTTGAGACCCGGAAGAGGTCAAGGCTAAGTCGTGGAGACTTGAGCAAATGTTCAACTCATAGCCCCGAGGAGGCTCTTGCGATATACGCTAAGTCTTGGAGGCTTGAGCGTCGCTATTATGAACTGCGACCCTGAGTGGTCAAACGCATTGCTTGAGAGGTGTTGTACCTGCGTGGCGATATGCGGAGCAAGGCGACATTGAGTTCCAGGGTTCTCTAGAAAGAGTTGTACTGCTTCCTTTTATTGAGCCCATACTGCTTATTCGAGCAGTGATGTTGTAATAACCATGGGGTTTCCGATAAAATGGAACACTTTAGTGGTCAATGAGTGGCTTGGCCACATACTTGCAACGTGCTCCGGGTTTTCTAAAACTGACGACTCATTATCGTCTGATTCTGTTGCTAAAAGCTTTCTAAAGTTTCCTTGCAAAGAAAAAAAAAGAAATTCGTGAAATTTTTTAACTTAGCTTTGTTTTGGAAATTTGGGGCGTTACACCAGGAACGGTCGAACCTCGTACCGACGAGCGAATCCCGCCTCTCTATTTTCCCGCAATATATTTCAAAACGGAGGCGAGTAGTTTTCTAAATATTTTCAAATTAAGGTCAAGTGAGACCCCGCGAAAGAGTTCCTCTTCTTCTTTTCTTTTCTCTCTTCTTTTTCTGTCTTTTATTTTTCTCCCTTCAAAGTTTTGGCGACCGAGATGAGACATTGTCTTCGTCCGGTTGAATCTATACCTTTGCTTTGCTTTAATATTTTCTAAGTCTTTATTCTATAAATGTCAGCTACATTTTCATGCAAACCTTAGGAGCCTAGACTCTGTCCTAAGCTTACATCATTGCATATATGATTTAAGTATGGTTTGGTAGGACCATATTGAGGAGATTATTCCATGTTCACATTAGATTTAGGTCTGAAATACAACTCTCCTCAATTTTTAGGGATTGAATGTGAACAATGTATGCAAGTGTATGCTTCTTTTCATTTAAATCTATCTCTTTAGGACTTGCATTAGAGCTTTATGGTTTTATCTGCATGTTGAACATATTTTTGAAGACATCCCTACTGGTTGATATTTTGAAATGATATTTTTAAAACAATTATTTTCAATAAAACTTTGGAAAATCGTCAACCAAAAATATAAAAACCGACTTTCCACAAAGTGGTAAGTACGGGTCGAATCCTCAGGAAACAGGAATTAATCAGAATATTTCTTTAAAATTTAAGTTATTAATTACAAATGTAAATCTACAATTACACAACTAATCAAATTACAATTAAAAAAACTTGAAATAGCAATCCAGTCTTCAGTTGCACCCCAGGGGTATTTTGGTCTTTTCACCACTTAGACGATATTTGCACTTGGACAAAGAACCCTGGAAAATTGAAGATTCTTTTCAACCTAAAATGAAGGAAAATGCAAAGTTAGTATTTTATTCTATGAATGAAACTATAAATGAAACTAAGTCTAATTTTACGAAATTAATAAAGCAAGTTCTAATTATTAGACAATAATTAAATAAAATACTAAACTAATTCAAAAATTAGCTAAACTAATTCTAATAATACTGTATGATGCTTATGCAGCTTCTACAATGCAGAAAATACTGAAAACAGTCCTAAAATGCCGAAACTAAGGAAATTACAAAAATGCCCCTAACTAGTGTAAAATAGATTTCTGACAGGTTCTCGGAACACCACTGTTTGACAGAGAAAACGAGGTCCGATTTTCCCGAAACTTATTCTGTTCTGTAACTAACAGATTAAAAAATCTGACAGTTTTTACAGAATGAAAAAATGATATCTGGAACTCCAGATATAAGCGTTTCAAAACTGGGAAAAATCAGGATATCGAAAGTCCCGAAATTTAAAAACCAGAAAAAGCGGTTTTCACAAAACGCTTAAAAATCAGACCAAACCAACTCGAATCATACTGAAATTTGGTCTGCAGTTAACTAACACGTTGATAAAGTGAATAGAAAAAGAATTTTATAAAAACTCAAAATTTTTGCATATGAAATTACGACAGTGCGATGGGGCAAAAATCAGGTTTTTCTTTGAGTGCACTATTCACTTTAGAAATCTATTTAAACACTACAAACTGCAAATTAAACCTAATGCACTCTAAATGACACTGAATGACAGTGTATATGCTACTATTGAATGCACTATTACTACATGAATTAAAGAATAATCGTAAATTGCAATTTATGACTAACACTACGCTAAAATAATGATGCAAATGCAACTAAACTACTCAATGAAATGCAATCCTAATTAAATATGTTAAATACTAAATAACTACAAGTAAAATAATCACAATGCACAACTCACACACACGAAACAAGTACAATTTACGCACACACACTTCTACACTATAACTAAGTCAAATAACTAAACTAGTTAGTCTAAAATCAAAATAAATTACACTTAAATGAAATTAATCCAC
Source organism: Nuphar pumila (assembly GCF_984573655.1). NCBI lineage: Eukaryota > Viridiplantae > Streptophyta > Magnoliopsida > Nymphaeales > Nymphaeaceae > Nuphar > Nuphar pumila. Next base: position 87,554,915 of record NC_143259.1, read on the forward strand.
TAAAGAACAAAGGCTGCGGGTTTAGGATAGGGTTAAGGTTAGGTTTACTCGGTTGACTCAACTAGGCTCGGTCTTGACTTGACTAGGTTCGGGTTGGCTTAGGTGGGCTCGGTTTGGGGGAAGTTAGATACACGACTCCTATGCTTAGTCAAGGGGATTGACTATGTTAGTTTAGGTTAGGTTAGGTAGACTCAGTTGACCTAAGGTTGGGTTAGGTTTGACTTAGACTAGGTTGGACTCGGTCTAGGTTTGACTTAGCTAATTGGGTTCGGTTGACTCAACTAAGTTCGGTTTTGACTAGGTTAGGTTAGGTTTGACTCAACTAATTAGGTCAACTAAATTAGTAAGCTACTAATTAACCTAAAATTAATTCAAAACTAAACGAATTTAATGTAGAAGGTTGGAAAATTAAGGTAATAATTGTCAATGCTCGAATTTTGGAATGATTGGATTATCAAAAATCGCCCCACTTAAATAGGGAGTTACACTCCTTAAATATTTTTAAAACTTACTTTGGAAAAACGAAAAGTCCAACCTAGAAAACCCACGATTTTTGCTTTCCAAGATTGAAGTAAAAGGTATTTATTTATTTCTGAAAATCATGGAACCTAAATTGGAAATTTAATTGAATTTCAAAAACACTTTCCAAAGCTAAATAGTAACTCCTTTTTTAATGCACACTCAAAATTTAATGCTCCTTTAAATGGGCCACACGATTTTTGAAGAATCTACTATTTCCAAAAACTTTTCAAATTCAATTACCTTAATTGCCTTCCTTCTCAAAAATCGTAAACCCTAATTGAGCTACTTTCTAGGCTAAGACATTTAAAACTACCTAGGGAATGAAAAGACTCAAATAGAAACACGATTTTGTAGAATTAAATGCTACACCTAATTCTAAAACTAACTTAAATGGCCCCTAAAAATGGCTAAGACAATAAAACCTAATACATTGAACCTAGACACCTTCCTAACCTACCTAATTGCAATTAATACCTTAAAAAAAAATCGACCTAGAGCTCAATTGGAGCTCTAATGGCTGCCGCCCCTCCTTGGGGAAGAAGAAGACCTAAAAAAAATTAAAATTTTAACTTAAATAAAATAAAATGCAAACTAATCAAAGGAAATGATGCCTATGACACATCTAACTTACACAAGACACTAATGAATCTAATTACACTAAACAAAGACACATTATCTAACTATGATGCTGGACATTACATGAACAATAAGCAACCATCCAAATACATGCATAAACTGAGATTTTTAAACTAACAACTAACTCTATTACGTGATGAAAATCTAACTTGAGCTTGCATCAACAATTACACTAAGACAAAACAAACTAGAATAAACTAAGTAGGAGACCTACAGCCGTCTGGACATATCAATCAAACATGCACAAAGAAGAGAAACTCGATTTTGGTATTTTTTTCTTTTTTCTCAATAGACACAAACATAAAACACCAAATGATTAAAATAATTATTTAGAACAACCCTAAAATGCTAAACTCGACCACAACACACTTTGCAACACTGTAAAATCAACGAAGATGCAGACATGCAGCATGAATGTTGAAGATTACACGCACATCACGAACACAAAATCTACTTCAACGATTATTGTAAAAGCACGTCACATGACAAACTTAGACTCAAACCTCACCTAAAACAAACATAAATGACACTGCAATAGCTACTACAAATCAAATTTCAGCCATGTACTCACAGAAACAAAAATTTTGCAGCAACTAACTTATTCGATCCCAAAGATCGGCTAGAAATAGTCTAGTCGATTTCCCCTTTCTTTTTCTTTTGTTAAGCAAAACAAGACACGAATAGATCCAACGATTACAGTGACTCAAAATGAAATTTTTTAATTGAATTTTCTGTAGAAAGACTCAACATAACACGCTGGAAACAAAAACCCCAAATCGGCTAGAAGAAACTCTAGCCGATTTACACGTTTTTCTTGAAAAACAATGGGAATCGCTAATCAAACATGAAAACAATAAAACAAAACCTATATCTAACGTGCTGGTCTATGCACAAATGCTACTCTAAGGTTGAACCAAAAATAAAAACAAGAAACACACAGAAAAATAATAAAATAAAATCAACACACCATTCGGTTTTAGCTAGAAGAGAAGGAAGAAGAAGACCTACCTTTCGGTCGATCCGACGATCGTGGGGATGAAAAAGAGCGGACCGTGGCTTGATTTTGACGTCCCAAACGGTTCGAGAATGCTGGAACTTCACCAAAAACAGCACTTTTGCAGCTGCAACACGTTGGAGATCCACCAAAGATGGAATATGCGCCGATTCTCGATCGGAGGGCGTAGAAAACCGGATGGAGGTAGGGCCGGCTCACCTTGATGTGTGTTTCGCACTACGAATCAAGGTTAGTAGTCTCCACCTCTGCTACACCTGCAAAAACACAGAAAAATGATGAAACAAACAGCAAGGAGAAGGAAGAAACGTAAAGAAATCACAAGGGAGATCGAAAGATGCTTGGAAATCAAGCATAAACCGGTCTTCAATGGCCAAAACGTGGGAGAATGGAAAGGAAAAAGGTGTTGGAGCTAGAGGCACTTCAGGGGGCATCAAATCCAAGCCAAAGACGCCTAGGGTTTTTAGAAACTATAATTTATACTTTTGATATTTTTCAGAAAGAAGGTTAAAAAAAATATTTTGCTAGGCGCCACATTCTGGGGGGGTTTCTGCAAAACTTTTTGAAATGGATATGGATAGGCGTTTGGGTTGGGTTTTGGGCTTTCTAAAGGCTGATCCAAAGTCCAAATAACCTAATTGGGTCGGATATGGATCCAATCCACCTCAAAATATGTGCCCGAACACTGAAATAGCCATAACTCTCTCATTTTAACTCCGATTTCTCTGAAATTCGAACCATAACCCCTTACTATCAAAATGCATCTAAACATGGGTTTAAAACCTTAAGCTAATTACAAAATGCATGAAAAACTTGTTAATATGATGTGCATTTCATGCATCATCACCTACCTATATTGTCCCGGTCTTCACGTTGCTGGGTTGTCTCACTGAACCATAGTTCGGGAGAGAGCCTCACAACTGGACCACTTATTTGGGTTCGCCCCCTACCACGTACCTAAGGGCCATAGTCTGAGGTATATCGGTAGGTGCTCAAGGATGTTTGGAAGCCCTTACCCTAGAACCGGAGAATTATTTCTATGCCATGTACTTCGAGCTTCGACTTGAGTATATTGACATACCTTGATTGGAATCAGAAGATCTGAACCATAGAGTTACGATTAAGGTCCTACAAGCCATTTCAAATATTGCATTTAGAGTCAGCCTTTAGGGAGTGCTGTGTGCGCATCTTTGATTGTGCAACTCTGATTGTGCGTTGTTTCCTTGTATTCTCCTATATATATCGAACCTTCTCAAAATCCTGGGTATATTATTTAAAATTTCCTCTTATTTTAAAAAACCCCAGGTATAAATTTTTCCTTTACCTACATTCTTTTCTCTTTTTTGTCAAATTTTCTTTAAAATCCCTTGATCTCTCAAAATTTCCAAGATTTATGTCTATCCTCTTCTTTCATCAAAAGTTTGTTCGTAAGTCCTGCATTCTATCTGATTCTCTTCCTCTTTTGCCTCAGTATCATTCTGATGGCGTCTGAATCTCTCGATGCTATCTTTCCTAGGGATCATGTCTTCTATCAAATAAGGGATGAAACCCCGGATCATCGGGTCATCCAGTCTCATTCCTTCTTCCCTCGGTGGTATTATTCCTGGTTCGTCACCTTCTCGCGTATGTTCCCAGACCACTTGGACGATTGTGGATTGGAGATGGCATCGGCAGTGGGCAAGCGAACCATCAACGACAGTTTGATTCAGGCTATGGCAGAACGGTGGAACCCGCGTACCTGCACATTCTGGTTCACATGGGGAGAGATGACTCTGCTAATGGACGAATTCAGCAACATCATGGGATTGCCAGAGCCAGCGGGTCAGCCAGATGATCCGGTCGAGCAGCAATTCCTGATCAATATCAAGGGGATAGATGTTCGAGAAGCATTAGCCAGAGCTACAGGGAGCAAATCATGGCCTCTCACCGAGATCAATGAAAGTCAGTTCATTGACCTGTTCGGACTCTATCGCAAGTATGGAGCCTACGAGGAAGTTGACACCTTGTCTCGGGCGGCGAAGGAAATAATCCAGCACGCCATGGTCCTATGCACAGTGGGATTAGCATTCTTTCAAGACGGTCAGAATTTCATTAATGTCAGAATCGCTCAACTCTTTCGAAGATGGGGAAGCAAGCAGACCCGTCAGCTTTCAGTGTCCATGGCAGCTCTAGCCTTTCTCTACAGAGGCTTAACTCATTTTGCCCTCGGAGAGATCATTTTGGTAGAAGGATGCATGTATGCCTTACATGTCTTGGTTCCTGCGACATGTGCCGTCAAAAGCCAGTTCCTTCAGATTCAGCAGCAAGAAGCCGAAATCCGTTGTTCAGTATCGAGCCTTGATTGAGGATCTGCACCAGAAAGAGATCCTTTGGGATTACTTTGATAGACAAGAATCAGTTTCTCACTACACTTATGCTCGTAGCAAGCGTTACAGATTGCTTGGCCCTTTCCTCTGTGTCGACTATCAGCCAGAGAGGAGTCTCAGACAGTTCTCGCAGCAGCAGGTTTGTGTCAACACTCGCTTCCCGACGGGCCACATGCCAAAGTTCGATCTACAGTCAGATCAGTGGTCTGGGGCATACCATATAACTAAGTACACCTGGGACACCTTTATTCCTTTGTCGGTGTTTCCTGGTCCTAATGTATCTTCGAAATATCGAGAATAGTGGCAAACTGTCTGCCCACCTTCTCTTTGTATTTAAAATTTTGTCATCAATAAAAATGCAACTTTGTGTTCTGTTAGAAAGCTCTTTATGGCCAAAACTCTATTCTTTTTATGTGGTCACGATCCCCGTGACGACCTCATCCCTAGTGATGAGACTTCTTTCTTATATTCTTCTTCGATTATCTCTCATCGTGATGGATGACCTCGCCTAGGTCATAAGGCGCATTTTTGTTACCATAAAATGGTGACACAATTATCGTAAAATTTGTGATGACCCGATCCCTGGTGATGGGATAACTTGTTTAATTGTCTGTCAATTCCTCCTTTCCTGTCCTTTTCTTAAAAGGTCGCATTTTAAAAAATTCCTCCGAGCTCTAACCATTCCTTTATTTCTACAAAAATCATTAGCATTGGTAAGATGGTTCATACCAGAGCTGGAAAAGAGACTGCTCCTTAGCACAGCGACAGCGATGCCGAGGCAACAAACTCTCCTAAGTCAGTCAAAGGGCAGAATCAGAACCAAACCAATGATATAGATCCCGCCATGTACAGCCTGTTTAAGAGAATGATGACCAGAATGATGTCAGAGCAAGCCGAGGCCAGTCAGAAAAAGGTTGTTCCAAAGAGCAAACCAAAGAAGAAAGTTGTGAAAAAGCCAGTCAAGATCATTAGAAAGAAAGTCCAGCCTGACACCACTTCTGAGGAATCAGAATCAGCCGAAGAAGAATCAGAAGAAGAAGAACAGTTTGTCTACCACCAGAATTCCCCGCAACAGTTCGTAAAGATCGCTGCAGAACCCGAATCAATAAGCAAACCTATTCCGGCTAATGATCTGATGCACAAGCAGATGAAAGAAATGAATTGGGTCATCAAGGATATTCAGACGAAAAGCAAAGGCAAACAGACTTACTGTGGTGAGGATTTTTACAATGGCCTAGATGGGGATGACAATCTGGAAAACCTCCCTCGCAAGTTCCTCAAGTTTGACGGAACCAACAACCCGAAGGCTCATTTGGCCACTTTCTATGCTGAGTGTGGTTGCTTCAGGAAGGATAATCGAGCGTTATTCATTTGCTTCCCTCGCAGCCTAGAGGGTGTAGCAGCCAGGTGGTATGCAGACCACATTAATCCTATCGAACTACGAGAGTTCGATAAAGTTGTTAATTTGTTCATTGAGCGCTTTATGTTTAACGTTGAAGCGTCACCAACCCTCAACCATATGTACAATTTAAAACAAAATGAGAATGAGAAAGCTAGCGAATTCATTCACAGGTGGAGAAGCACCTGTAATAGAATGAAGGTTCCCGTCCCAGAAGAGTACGCCCTACAGATTATTTTAAACAACTTTGCTCAGCCTCTGAGGAACCTCATTTCTACTTCTCCAGCCAAATCATTCATCAAACTAATTGAGAGAGCCGAATGGCTCGAGACCGATTTGGACAATGGCATGTATGAAAGATATCCTTTTGTCAGAGGGAATCCTGATCAAAAGAAGAAGGCGCACGTCTCCTATTCTACAGAGTTTTCGGATCATGGCAGCGGCTCTAACAGCAAGAAGAGCAAGAAAGATCGTAACAAGAATGTCGGACACCCTAGGGCCGAAAAAACAAACTCTGCAGCTCAGAAGGGAAAATTTGTCAAGCGACAGCTCGTCCAGTCAGCGCCTAAGCCAGAAGCAAAGCAACAAGAAAAGCCAAAACATGAGGGATGGAGTTATAATCGAGAGTTTATAGCTCTAGAACAGTCCCGCGAAGACATCTTGGAATATATGATGTCAAAGGGAATGATAAAACTCCCCAAGGTGGCAGATCCTCCCGTTGTTATGGGCAAATGGACTGAAAAATTCTGCAAATTCCACCGGATTGTTGGACATGACACAGAGCACTGTTTTGTCCTAAATAACATCATTCAAGACTATATTGACAAGAACTTGTTAATCGAGGATGAAGAAGAACAACCGAAAATCTTGTCCAAGCCATTTCCTAAACATTCAGCTTCAGTAATCACACAACAGGTGTTTTCTCTTCAAAGCAACATTCAACCATGTTCCAGTCAGGACATTTAGGATCAACATCAGGTCCTGGTCCTTCGTCAAGCGCAATCTTCCGCCAAGAAGGTGGATATTACTGCATTTTCCAGCAACAAAAAAACAACCAAGGAACCAGCCAAAGTAGCGGCAGACATTGCCAAGCTAGTCCCCAGGATTCCGAAGTGCTTCGTCAAGGCAACTTTGAAAAACGAAGAGGCTTCAGGGTCAGTTCAGAAGCCAATTATTGCTTTATCCAACATTTCTATCCTGGATCTGACCCATGCTTCCCGAGAGCATCAGCAAGTGCTAGAAGATCTGCTCAGAAAGATCAAAGTCAAGCCTAGTAGAACACCATAGGACATGGCTCAAATCGTCAATCAGGCTATGATAAATGCACTAATCACTTTTTCTGATGAGGATTTGTCAAAGCCTCATTCATTTCACAACAATGCCTTATACATAGTGGTGCGAACCAGGGGCATGATACTCCCTCATGTGCTAGTTGACGGGGGCAGCAGCCTAAATATCTGTCCAGAAATGACGGTTAAGGCGTTGGGTCTGAAAGAAGAGGAATATACCCCAGATCCGATCACGATCTACGGTTTCGAAAACCATGGGCAAACAGCCAAGGGGAAGATATTTCTCAAAATTTTCATCAATTATTTGGTGCATACAATCCTGTTTCATGTAGTCAATGTGCTGCCCACATACAACCTTCTGCTAGAGCGCACTTGGATCCACAATGCCAACACTGTTCTTTCAACCCTTCACCAATGCATCAAATGGTCGAAGGGAGGCATGATCACTAGGGTCCTAGGAGAGGACGCGGAGGAGCGACTCCCACAGCCTATGATTCCCCGTCCTACTTTCACTGCCGACATCCCAAGCATAAGAGAAGTCGATGAAATCAATTTAAGTGAAAGCCTGGACATGTTAAAGCTGAAAGAGATCCAGCCAACCGAAAGCGTCGCAATAGTGGTCCAGTGGCAGGGACCTCGCTTCTTCAAGCTGGGTGGGCGTCTCGATTGCGCTTCCCTCAAAGATCACCCTCTTTTCCCTCAGTTTTCGAAAGCTAGAAAAGGATTTGATCTCCTAATGAAGCATGGCTACCAACCCTTCAAGGGTCTGGGTAAGTGATCATGCATATATTTTAGGGATTTTTCATATAAAAATATGCATGATTTCATGAGAAAATTATTTAAAAATCCAATTTTATGTTAGTTTCGAGTAAATGTGCTAAAATGATTTAAAAATAGAAAATGCATGAAAAATAGTTTTATTTTACATTTTAATGCCTATTTTAGTGTTTGACATAATTGTAGTAGTTTAGTTTTTGAAAATCATAAAAAAATTAAAGTTAAATTAGACTTAGTTTGTATTTTCTAAAAAATAGTCATTTTGAGTTGTTTTGTAAATAACTTTTTGAAGAGAGGTTTTGAAATAGAATTCTTTGAAATAAGATGGACTTATGGAAAAACTTTCAAAATTATAAATACCATACGTAGGGAGAAGAGAGGCTTGTCTTCTCTTTTATGCTTTTGCCATCTCTTCTAACCCTTCCCCTTCACCTTGTTTCTTTCCTCCTTCTTCTCCTTCTCCCTTGATCTCTCTTCTTTCTCAATCCGGTGGAGGCATCCAGCTACGGTAATGGCATATAGGAGGATTCCAACTCTTTTCTAATCCCTCCGGTAAGTGCTTCTTCTTCTTTTTCTTCTTCCTCTTCTTCTTCTTCCTATTCTTCTCCTTTTCTTCTTTGAATTGTTGTTTTCATGTTTAGAACTCAAATTCCGTTAGAGAAAAAAAAAACATGTTGTTTTAGATTTAGAAATTTCCAGTTTGTAAACATTCTCAAAATCTGTGAATTGTTGAAGTGTTTTTACTGTATTTGAATTGTTTTTTTTTAGTTATTGTATTAGGAATCGTGTCTTCTTTGCTATATTAGCATCAAATCATCAGAAAACCAAAAATATGATCAATCAAATTCATGCTTTGCTCTTTGATCTGTTAGAAATTTATTAGATCAAGCATTGAGAATCTGGATAGATCTGCATTTCTTCTAGCAATTATTTTTAAAAAAAAGATCATTTGAAGAAAATTGCTGGCATTGATCGGATAATCATTGAATTCGATCAATGATTCTGATAAAGGCTTTGATTCTACCAGCAATCTGACTGCTGAAAATATTAATTGATTCCATGGAGTTCAAATGCTTATCATCAGCTGTAAAAAAAAATTCAACATCTAGCCGCCGGAAATTTCTATCGTGAAATTTTGTCAAGATATATAGTTGCCGGAATTTTCTTATTCAGATCATGAAATCTTGTCACGATTGGCATTCGATAGGGGGATAATGCTGTGTATTTGATAATCGTGAAACATTTACTGAAATCCAAAAATCTAATCAATGATTTTATTGTTTCTGGTAAAAATTTGAGATTCCGATAGATTTCAATTTGAAATTCCGGTGGATTTAAATGTGAGAATCCGGCGATAATTTGAGCATCGGATTAGTGTTTGCTTGTGTGAAAATTAGCACGATCACTTGATCTACTGAGATCTGGTGTTGTTCAGTGTTCTGGATTGATTTTTTTCCATTAACATTCAGAGTTATCATCGTAACTGAGAATCCGGCGGTGATTGTATCCCAAACCAACTGAATTTGATCACCGGCTAATTCAAACTGATTGAAATCTTGTTGAACTCTGTTTCTGGTTAGAATCCCTTGTTTAAGCAAAATATCACTTCACATTTATCGTGAAGATGTAAACAAGTGTTTTTCTTCTGGAGCCACCGTGAAATTTATTTCACAACTGAGTTTAAATCCGGTGTATGATGTTTGTTCTTTTTATCGTTTAGATCAATGTTCCTGTTAAAATTTGAATCAATGTTTTGTTTGAAATTTAAATCGATGATCGTTAGGAGAATCTGATTAATACTTGCTGTTGAATTTTTTTTTTCAATGCTGATACTGTTTTCCGGTGACTCTTGTTCACCACATCTTCCGGTGAATATTACTACTGTTGGAAATACCGGTGAATGCTATTGTTGTTAATTCTGGAAAATATTTTCAATAAAATTTGATCAGTTTTATGAGTCTGATGGGAATGTTGTGATTAATGATTTTTGAATCGGGGGTTATTATTTTCCATTGAAGGCATCGATCTATTGATTCTTGAGCATTACTTGATGAGCATTGTCAAATTTGAATAGACATTAAGAATTCAAAAATATAGAATTAGTATGAAAAAAAAATGAATCGGATTCCAGGTGTTGTTGATAAATGTCCGATAAAATGTTGTTAGATTAAGTGAGTCATTAGTTGTTAATTAGTAATTAGTTAGTTGGAATTAGAATTCATTTTCAATTGAAATAAATCATTTAGATTTCGTGCATAATTTCCTTTATATGTTAGCATTTAGTTAGTTTAAGTATAATTTTCAGTTTTATCTCGTGTACTGCTCGTGTCTTTTGAATTGTGCAGGATAGCACAGGACTGGAGTGGAATTGATTACGTGACACGAAGTACGAAGAATAAAGTTTCTTTTTGCTTTTATTTTTAGAATTAGGAATTTAATTGGGTTTATAAATATTGCACTTTACGCCCTCTGCGAAGGGTATTCATTTGTTGTAATAGTTAGTTGTTTTTACATTTTCTGAACATTTTTACATTTCAATAATTCAGCAATAAAGAATAGTTTAGATTTGTGTACTTGAATACGAAATATTCCCGTTCCCTGAGTTCGACCCGGTCTCATCCACTAGTGAGAACCGGTTTTTATTATTTGATGTCTGGTTTTCACATGTTTTACATTTAAAAATCTTTTCAAAATTACAACGATTTAAAAGAAGACATCAAATTTTTGGTGCCGTTGCCGGGGAACGGCGTAATATTAGTATTCACTTTATTGCCTAGTGTTTGTGTGTGCATTTAGGTTTAGAACCACGTATGTGCATATCTTAGAGACGAGCTTACTTTTCTGCACAGCCTACCTATTAGGATCCCCTTAGAGGTGACTATGTACGATTGGTACCGTACACATAGATTTCATATTTCGTATGCATAATCTCTGTTATGTGTAACTGCGTGGTGTTTGTTTAGTTTTTGTTGTTTTTAGTTTACTCGCTTTGTGGTTTGCGTGGTTTGGCCGCTTAGTGCGTTAGTTAGGTAGAAAACCCAAAGTTAGGACGTGTGCTACACCGGTCTACTCTAAGGTGTACGCAATGGCTGACGATCATCATTTGATCCGTCCTTTGAGGGAGTACTTCATGCCAAATACGTATACTCCCGCCTCTTGCATCACGAGACCTGATGTAGGAGTGAGCCATTTTGAGATTAAGGCCAGTGTGATTCAAATGTTACCTTCGTTTTATGGCCTTAGCAATGAGGACCCATATCGTCATCTCGACGAATTCCTTGAGATTTGCTCGACTGTGTGAATCAATAATTTTGGAGAAGATGCTATGCGGTTAACTTTGTTCCCGTTCTCTCTCAAAGATAAACCCAAGTACTGGTTAAAATCTCTTGAGACGGTTCGTATTACTACTTGGGAAGGAATGCAAAGAGAATTTTTAAAAAAATACTTCTCAATGGGTAAAACGAATCAGTTTCGTAAAGCTATAACCAGTTTTTCTCAAATTGAGGGAGAACAATTTCACGAGTCTTGGGAGAGATTGAAAGATCTTCTCTGCAAGTGTCCCCATCACCAGGTGCCTCGTTGGCAGTTGGTGCAGTATTTTTATGACGGGCTTACTGAAAAGCATCGTCAAATGGTTGATTCGTCTTGTGGGGGCACTTTTATGCTCAAAAGTGAGGACGAGGCGTGGTCTCTATTCGAGACCTTGAGTGAAAACACGATGCATCATAACTTGTCTTCACGGTTCGATAGGACTACATCTCTGTCTAGTGGTCCTAGGAAGGTTGGGATTTCCGAAGTTGGGTCCGAATTAGAATTGCGTACCAAGGTTGACCAATTGACTAGGAAGTTAGATCAATTCCTAGCCAATTCTTCGAGAAATCAAGTAGAAAGAGTGTGTGAGCTATGTGCTAGCCCTGCACACTGTGTTGCGGATTGTCCGGCAGCGTCATTATATCCTGAATTCGTTCAGGAGCTGGTGAATGTTGCCCAAGGTTTCGCTAAACCCATGCCCGATTCATTTACATCTTCATATAACCCAGGTTGGCGAAACCAGTCTATTTTTCCATCACATCAGCCCTCCCAGACACAGTATAGACCCAGTAACCCTTCACAAGGTTACTCGCACCCCATTTTTTCACAGGTTCATCCCCCAACCCAACATGCTTATACTCAACCCCATCCTCATGAGCCTTCATTTAGTCAATCCTTCCAAGATAGGATATTACAACTTTTGAGTTCCCATACGCAGTCAATAGCCAAGCTAGAGACTCAAATGGGACAATTGGTTGAGGCCTTCAGTAGGCAAAGAGAGGGGAACCCATCTAGTTAGTCTATTGTCACATCCAAGGGAGAGGATTCCATGTCATTTGACTTGCAACCTACTTCACATCATGAGCCAGTCAAATCTGTTACATCCCTTCAGTATGGGAAGGCGTGTCACTCTACTCAGGAATCGACTCATGAACCTCATATCATTTCTACTGACGAGTCGATCTCCATGATACCTCAACAGAAGGGGCCTTACTCACAGCATACATTTTCATCATATAAAGCCCCATTTTCTCAGCCTTTAGGATCACCAATCGTTTTGAGTAAGCAAGAGGTGCAGATGCAAAAGGTGCTTGACCAAGTCAAGCCTGATCATATTCACCACTTGTCTTAAGTAGCATTCATTGATACTCGGTCGGTCCTAGACTCTCGATTCTTGACCAGTCTCTCAGATGAGACTAATCTCTGTTCTTCACGTCGAGAGAGTTATGATCCTACAGTTAGAGGTAGACGGGATGGAAACACAGTGCGTAGTGTCACAGATGACACTCTTTTCTTCATAGAGCCCGGTTGAGTCTGACTTCACGTCCATTGATCTCATGGACGATGAAGGATTTTTCCAGGGATCCGTCTGGCTGGGGACGTGAAACTTAGCGCTTTATGGGAGGCAACCCATATTCTGTATAGTTTTACATTTGTTGTTAGGATTTGTAGATTTCATTTGGTTTTATTTTTTCATTTTCTATCTTTTCTATGAGTTTCAGGTTTTGTCATGTATACATTGCATTCATTACATTCATAGAACGTGTATTTTTAATTCATGTCAGGTCATTCTACTCTTTTCCCTCATTTATTTCTCTCATGTGCATTCATGTAGTTTCATATAAGCATGGGGGAGTGCCACTGGGACAGTGTCATTCAAGCATGGGGGAGGGTGTAGTTTGCACACATTGATATTTTTGTTTACGTTCTTGCACATGTTTACACATCTCTCATGAAAAGTAGATTTTTAAAGAAATAGTTTGAACTTATATGAATGTTATTTCAAATCTGATGTTTTTAGAGGATTTTTAAGCCCCACGAAATTTTTTTTCTGACATAGATCTAAAAATTATGGTTGTTTATGCGGATTTCGAAGAAATGATGATAGATACATGTTAGAATTTATTTTGAATCATAAATATGAATATGCACAGTTCTATTTTTGAAAAACTAAGCAAATGAACAAAAGTGTAAAAAAAAAAAATGAAATGATGAGCTCAAAAGAAAAAATATAGCATGTGTTAGGTTGTTTGTATAATTCCACAATCCTTAGTAGATGAAACTTAGATGTAAGTTGAAACTTTTAATTCCATTTTCGAAAAGGAGAATGGAAAACTTTGTGATCCTAAGTAACTGAGAACAGATACAAGTTGAAATGTTTGATTCTCATGTTATAAAGGTGAATGAAGGAAGTCACTTTTATGTCTTAGTTGATATCTTTTTGTATGTATTGAAAAAGTATAAAAGATATGGACATTGCATAAGGCATAAAAGCAGACCACACACAAGCTATAAGAGAAAAATAAGTGCGCAAAAAGAAAAAGCGTGAAAAAAATGAAAAAAATCGAGAAAAGAGCTGAAAAAGAGAGAAAAGTTCAGTGCTTAGAAGTATGATTGAGAAAACCTGTGTTAGAAAACATATGAGTGAGGATAAGTAAATAATAATATGTTTTTATTGGATTTTCTAAGAATAAAACATAAATAATTGTGATATTTAGAAAAGTGAAAGAAATTCTTTTCTGTGGTGGTATATAAAAGACTCTAATTATGTTTTGATTTTGAAACAACAGGAAATATTTGTGAAAACAAAGTCTTTGATTACCTACTGATTGTGAGGATGTGTAATATTATGCATACATGACAGAGATGTTTGTGGGTAGCATCACTGCAAACCCTCACGAGACCTTACTCGTCCACTGGGGTAACCCAGGGGTTGAAAGGGCTTGTTGCATGAGCTAAATGCAACCGTGATTCCTACGAAAGTGAGTTAGGTGATAGTTTGATTTCGTGCATTTTTCTAGTTTGCTCGAGGACTAGCAAAACATAAGCATGGGGGTATTTGATCATGCATATATTTTAGGGATTTTTCATATAAAAATATGCATGATTTCATGAGAAAATGATTTAAAAACCCAATTTTATGTTAGTTTCGAGTAAATGTGCTAAAATGATTTAAAAATAGAAAATGCATGAAAAATAGTTTTATTTTACATTTTAATGCCTATTTTAGTGTTTGACATAATTGTAGTAGTTTAGTTTTTGAAAATCATAAAAAAATTAAAGTTAAATTAGACTTAGTTTGTATTTTCTAAAAAATAGTCATTTTGAGTTGTTTTGTAAATAACTTTTTGAAGAGAGGTTTTGAAATAGAATTCTTTGAAATAAGATGGACTTAAGGAAAAACTTTCAAAATTATAAATGCCATACGTAGGGGGAAGAGAGGCTTGTCTTCTCTTTTATGCTTTTGCCTTCTCTTCTAACCCTTCCCCTTCACCTTGTTTCTTTCCTCCTTCTTCTCCTTCTCCCTTGATCTCTCTTCTTTCTCAATCCGGTGGAGGCATCCAGCTACGGTAATGGCATATAGGAGGATTCCAACTCTTTTCTAATCCCTCCGGTAAGTGCTTCTTCTTCTTCTTCTTCTTCCTCTTCTTCTTCTTCCTATTCTTCTCCTTTTCTTCTTTGAATTGTTGTTTTCATGTTTAGAACTCAAATTCTATTAGAGAAAAAAAAAAACATGTTGTTTTAGATTTAGAAATTTCCAGTTTGTAAACATTCTCAAAATCTGTGAATCGTTGAAGTGTTTTTACTGTATTTGAATTGTTTTTTTTAGTTATTGTATTAGGAATCGTGTCTTCTTTGCTATATTAGCATCAAATCATCAAAAACCCAAAAATATGATCAATCAAATTCATGCTTTGCTCTTTGATCTGTTAGAAATTTATTAGATCAAGCATTGAGAATCTGGATAGATCTGCATTTCTTCCAGCAATTATTTTTTTTAAAAAAGATCATTTGAGGAAAATTGCTGGCATTGATCGGATAATCATTGAATCCGATCAATGATTCTGATAAAGGCTTTGATTCTACCAGCAATCTGACTGTTGAAAATATTAATTGATTCCATGGAGTTCAAATGCTTATCATCAGCTGTAAAAAAAATTTCAACATCTAGCCGTCGAAAATTTCTATCGTGAAATTTTGTCAAGATATATAGTTGCCGGAATTTTCTTATTCAGATCATGAAATCTTGTCACGATTGGCATCCGATAGAGGGATAATGCTGTGTATTTGATAATCGTGAAACATTTACTGAAATCCAGAAATCTAATCAATGATTTTATTGTTTCTGGTAAAAATTTGAGATTCCGATAGATTTCAATTTGAAATTCCGGTGGATTTAAATGTGAGAATCCGGCGATAATTTGAGCATCGGATTAGTGTTTGCTTGTGTGAAAATTAGCACGATCACTTGATCTACTGAGATCTGGTGTTGTTCAGTGTTCTGGATTGATTTTTTTCCATTAACATTCAGAGTTATCATCGTAACTGAGAATCCGGCGGTGATTGTATCCCAAACCAACTGAATTTGATCACCGGCTAATTCAAACTGATTGAAATATTGTTGAACTCTGTTTCTCGTTAGAATCCCTTGTTTAAGCAAAATATCACTTCACATTTATCGTGAAGATGTAAACAAGTGTTTTTCTTCTGGAGCCACCGTGAAATTTATTTCACAACTGAGTTTAAATCCGGTGGATGATGTTTGTTCTTTTTATCGTTTAGATCAATGTTCCTGTTAAAATTTGAATCAATGTTTTGTTTGAAATTTAAATCGATGATCGTTAGGAGAATCTGATTAATACTTGCTGTTGAATTTTTTTTTTTCAATGCTGATATTGTTTTCCGGTGACTCTTGTTCACCACATCTTCCGGTGAATATTACTACTGTTGGAAATACCGGTGAATGCTATTGTTGTTAATTCTGGAAAATATTTTCAATAAAATTTGATCAGTTTTATGAATCTGATGGGAATGTTGTGATTAATGATTTTTGAATCGGGGGTTATTATTTTCCATTGAAGGCATCGATCTATTGATTCTTGAGCATTACTTGATGAGCATTGTCAAATTTGAATAGGCATTAAGAATTCAAAAATATAGAATTAGTATGAAAAAAAAAATGAATCGGATTTCAGGTGTTGTTGATAAATGTCCGATAAAATGTTGTTAGATTAAGTGAGTCATTAGTTGTTAATTAGTAATTAGTTAGTCGGAATTAGAATTCATTTTCAATTGAAATAAATCATTTAGATTTCGTGCATAATTTCCTTTATATGTTAGCATTTAGTTAGTTTAAGTATAATTTTCAGTTTTATCTCGTGTACTGCTCGTGTCTTTTGAATTGTGTAGGATAGCACAGGACTGGAGTGGAATTGATTACGTGACACGAAGTATGAAGAATAAAGTTTCTTTTTGCTTTTATTTTTAGAATTAGGAATTTAATTGGATTTGTAAATATTGCACTTTACACCCTCTGCGAAGGGTATTCATTTGTTGTAATAGTTAGTTGTTTTTACATTTTCTGAACATTTTTACATTTCAATAATTCGGCAATAAAGAATAGTTTAGATTTGTGTACTTGAATACGAAATATTCCCGTTCCCTGAGTTCGACCCGGTCTCATCCACTAGTGAGAACCGGTTTTTATTATTTGATGTCTGGTTTTCACATGTTTTACATTTAAAAATCTTTTCAAAATTACAACGATTTAAAAGAAGACATCAGTAAGGATGGGGATGGCATTTTAAAACCAATCATATTCGCTCGACATGTCACGGGTGCAGGACTGGGTTTCATTGGTCAATCATCCGGCAGGAAGACAATCTTCGTCAAAGGGACAGAATGAAGACAATGCCTTTGCTTTCTGTTTTCTTTTTCTATTTTCCTCATATCGTCATGTAGGGGCAAGTCCACTCCCGTCTTTCCTTTCTTCATCAAACAAACATCTGTAAATATCAAAGTTACTTAATCAATGAAAAATTTGTTTCTTCTTCTCATCTTGGTATACACAAATTCTTCGCTTATATCCTTGTCTATATTGTCATTCTCTGTTTCCGTATAAAAGGCTATTTTTAAATATCTTACCTTTTTCTTAAAAAGCCTTCTTTGCACTTTCAGGATTGCTGGAATCATGGCTCCTAAATCGCTCAAAAAGCTTGTTATCAATACCAACTTTTTTCAAAATAAATCCAAACCGGCCAGAATCTGCAAGGCAAAGGCAGAGGCAGAAATCAACAAAGTGACAGAGCAGATCGAAGAGTTAGCAGAGTTCGACTCAGCGATTCAGGATTTGCCAGAATTCGCCAGTATTCAAAAGCAGGACGAACCATCGCCGTTGGTTCAGGATCCGACAGAGGATGTCAACAGCGGTTCGGAAGATGATCCAAAAATCCTCAAAATTGGCTCCAGCTTAAGTTCAGATGAGAAGGAAAGACTCATCTATTTTCTCAAGCAGCATCAAGAAGTCTTTGCTTGGACCTATGAGGATATGCCAGGCTTAGATCCCAAGTTGGTCGAGCACCGCCTTGTGCTGAAGCCAGATTGCAAGCCAATCAAGCAGAAATTAAGGAAAATGGATCCTCGAGTAGCACCACAAGTTAAAGAAGGACTTGAGGATTTGTTAAAGGCAGGATTCATTCGGACTATCGAATACCCAGACTGGTTGGCGAACATCGTGGCAGTTCCCAAAACGAATGGCAAAGTCCGGATTTGTATTGATTTTAGAGATCTGCACAAGGCCACCCCTAAAGATGATTATTCACTCCCCAACATCAATCTTTTAATCGACAACATGGCAAGCCATGCCTTGTTTTCCTTTATGGATGGATATTCAGGCTACAATCAGATCAAATTGGCCGCTCGTGACCAATCCAAAACTTCTTTTACCACACCTTGGGGCACATTTTGCTACACAGTCATGCCATTTGGGCTCAAGAATGCTAGGGCAACCTATCAGAGAGCAATGGCGGTTTTCTTTCATGACCAAATGCACAAGAACATGGATGCCTATGTGGATGACATCTTGGTCAAGTCAAAAGAGGGAGAGGATCATCTTGATGCTCTCGGCCAAGTCTTTGAAAGACTTATCCTCTACAAGTTGGAACTCAATCCGCAGAAATGTGTCTTCAGAGTAGAGTCAGGCAAGCTGTTAGGCTATATGATCAGCAAGAAAGTGTGATCATTGCAAAATTTTTCCTCTCGTAATATTCTCTCTCTTCCTTCTCTTTTCCTTTCCAACCTCTTATTTTCCTCCTTTTTGAAGGGAGAAAGATAAAAGATAGAAAGAAAGAGAGAAGAGAAAAGAAAGAAGAGAAGAGGAACTCTTTTGCGGGTCTCACTTGACCTTAATTTGAAAATTTTTGAAATAACTCGCCTCCGTTTTTGAAATATTTGCGGGAAAACTGGGAGATGGGATCCGCTCGTTGGTACGAGGTTCGACCGTTCCTGGCGCCTTTACCAGGGGTAATCGAACCAAGGGTCGAATTTTATGCCTTTTGCTTCGCAATGAATTTATCTAAGTATTTATCCTAAGTCTAGATGCACAAAGAATCATGCTTGTGCAAATGTAAAGATGTATGCTCTTTTTGAAATATTTTGAAGATCTCCCAAGTGAGATTAATCTGATAAAGTGAAGAAATGATTTTAACATAGAACTTAAGATTAAAGTTCTAAGTTTTAAGAGTAATCAAAAGCTTGGGAATATGAATCTGGTTTTGGAAAATGATCTTGAAACTTCGAGATAAAAGGAATTTTCAAAGTCATAAATGGACTTTGAATCAGAATAGAAATGAAAATTGAATCAGAAGGAAAGATAGAATTGGGAGATTTGAACAAAATTGAGAAATGGAATTGATTTAAAAGTTGGATTTTTAAGATGAAATTCGAATCCAATATCTGGATTCTGAATAGAGTTTCAAAGTTGAATTCTGAATTTAGGATCTGAAATGGGAATTTGATCTTGAAATCTTAGAATGAAGTGGAATTGGTTTAAGAAGTTGATTTGGAATATGGGATTCAAGCTGGAATTTGAATCTGGAATTTTGAATGGAATTGAATTTAAGAATTTGGAGAAATTGGATCTGAAATTTTGAATGGAATTGGATTCAAGGTTTGGAATTCCAGATGAAATTTGGACATGAAGTTGAATTCTGGGTTCTAAATGGATTTTGGATCTTAAATTTCAGATCCAAGATGAAGTTGGATTTTTGGATCCTATAATGGAATTGGATCTGAAGTTTGAGATCCAAAATAGAGTTGGTTCTGGATCCTAGAATGGGTTTGGATCTGAAGTCTGAGATCCAAAGTAGAGTTGGATTCTGGATCCTAAGAGTTGGATTTGGATCTGAAGTCTGAGATCCAATGTAGGATTGGGTTCTGGATTCTAAGAATTGGATTTTGGATCTGAATCTGAGACCCAAAGTAGGGTTGGATTCTGGATCCTAAGAATTGGATTTTGGATCTGAATCTGAGATCCAATGGTAGAACGAGGATCTGGATCCTAAATGAAATTTGGATATGTGATTGAAGATCCAAAGTGAAATAAGGATTTGGATCCTAGATGGAATTCGGATCCGTGATGGGAGATCCAAAGTGGAATGGAGTTTATACTTGGAAATCTGGATCTAAGTTGAGACTAGGATTTGTCTTTGGGTTTGGATTTTGAGAAGTCCAAAGAGGACCTTTAAAGACGGATCTTGGGTTTTTAGAAACCCAAATTTAAACTTGAGATTCAAATCCAAACCTTGATTGAAGATAAGGGAATGAACTTGATTTTGAAATCAGAAGATAACTTCAAAGTTAAATTGAACTTTGATTTTGAATTTTGATTTGAGTTGGAAATTTGAAGTTTTGAATATAAAATGATTTTGGAATTTCAAAGTCAAATTGGACTTTGAAGTTGAATTTTTGAATATTGAAATGAAATAGAATTGGATTTGAATAAGATTTGATCTGAGGAATGAAGAGGGAGAATCACTTGGAATTTTGAAAAGGAAATTTTTGAAAATATGATGCAATTCTATCCTACATGATGAATGAATTTGAATAAGTTGAAATTGGATTTGAAAATCATATTTCATTCTTCAAATGAATTTAAATAAGACTAATGATGTAATACACCCCTGACTATGGTCATTGAGTGTATTATATAATAGTCTTATCTAAATTCAAATGAAGGATAAAATATCTTTTTGGTGCTTTTATAGAATTTGAAATGAAATTAACCCTCAATATACCCTGACTATGGCCATTGGTATATATTTTGAGTTAATCCTAAGTTAAATTCTGATAAAAGAAAGAAAATATTTTGAGAAAATATGATGAATTTTGAAAGTGGATCCAGTGTGGATCCAGTGTTATTTTGTAAAAGATAAAAGTGTTAAGTTTTGTCCACACCCTGACTATGGCCATTGATGTGGATCATCAACTTAAAATCCATTACCTCTTACGAAATGGTGCACGTGCCACTCGTGTTTCACCATTGTGAGAGTTTAAGAAATAAAGAAAAAAAATGCATGAAACAAGAAATTCATGGTATTTCATAATGCCCATTCATTCTACCTAAAGCAGGAAAGATAAAGTTTTTATTAGCCTCTAGTTATTACAACATTTAACTCTGAATTTTACAAGAGTTCTTAATTCTAGGAAAGGAAATAGCAATTCTCATGATTTTTCTGCAAAAAGCAAAAGTGAGTTAGTATGGAATGATGGAAATACAAAATATAGTGAGATCTAACAAAAAAATGCTTATGATTGTGCCTATTTGGATGCACAAATGGCCATAGTTTCCCTAACAGTGAAGTACGTATCCTGTGGGAACACATGAGCACGTATATATATATATATATATATATATATATATATATATATATATATATATATATATATATATATATATATATATATATATATATATATATATATATATATATATATATATATATATATATATATGTGTGTGTGTGTGTGTGTGTGTGATTATCTAAGTTTGGTGACGACTTGCATATGAGAAGGCTCTCAAAGTGCCTTGGTTCGGTGAAGGTATGTATAATGGACGAGGAGATGTGCATTTACACAATGATTGGCTGCGTTATGAACACAGTGGAGATGGTTGCTAAAATGATATGTCAGCTATGTAACCTACAGGTGGAGATGAAGAAGACGAGCTGAATATTCTCTTGGAAATGAGGACAAACAAAATAAACAGATGTTTCAGGTAAAGCAATACCGTTAGGTACCAGTGACAGTGTTTCTGCACCTTTATGGTCATGATTTGCAGCATATAGTTGCTTGTTGGGGGTGTTAAAGCACAAGGACTAATATAAGCAGAAGAGCTTGAGACTGGCTAAAAATGAAATGATACAGAATCATTCAATTCTACATCTTGTTTTGATAATTACTCCCCTTCAGCACCGAAAGACTCCTACCGATGTTCATACTCATTATCATAGTTGCTTGAAAATTACGCCCAGGTCCAGCTGTGCCCTTCCAAACCGCAACAGTTGATAGGTTCATAATTGGCTCACTTTGGAGGTGCATCATTCTGAGTAGGTGATCACTGGGACCAGTAAAGCTGAACTGATCCTTATGAGAAAATTGAGCAAATACAGAGAGAATCTTGGTCACCTAGCTGATGTTTGGGCCTGGTATAAAATAAATTTCTTCTCAAAGGTTGGCTTTCGGATTGAAGGAAGTCATCGATATGAGGACATCCCTGACAACCATTTTGTAGCGACAACAAGATCTTGTCGCCATTCATTCTTGCGTTGCCAATTACCTCACATACTGGATTAGCAGAACTCCATTCCATCTTCTGCAGCACTCGGTGTCCACCACCAATCAATACCAACTAACAGACTTCACCAGAACCTTTTAACTATAATAGCAGTGATGACAAATTCCCCTCTTGTAGAGTCAAGAACAACAGGCGTGACACTGGTACCTAATGGGAGTATTGGCAATTATGTGGAGTGGGAGGTGGGTGTCTGGTCATCCTAAAATGAATGTAACAATCTATTGTATGATGACTATCCAAACTAAACATCAACGCAACAAAGCAGCATTACTAACCCATCACTCTAATGAGAACACTCGGATGCCTTAAGGTGACTAAAGAGAATGGAGACATGACAGAAGGTTTTGTTGGTAATTCCTCAACAAAAAGGGACTGATAGCAGTGCCGATTTTAAATTCTTGGGTTTAAGAACATATAATCCACAACATGCTATTACAATAATTCTAATGAAATCGTCGGTCAGTTGTCAGCAATTAACAATATGAATACATTGATACAGAAATTAACATAGAGATATTTATCAGAGATGGTATGGATGCTAGGATGGTCATATAGGTATTAATACATATGCAGGGGTAACTTAAGTGTCGAAATGGAGAGCATCTAAATGCAAATGAGAGGAGAGATCAATATATTCATTCTATAGGACAATTTGAAAGTGTCATAAGTTACATACCTCCAGAATCGTGACTTGATACAGAGGATTTTCTGCAACAGATCATGTAAATGAAAGTTAATAATGGATAGCTGAAATTCGGATTTAAGATATAAATGAATGCCCATAAGCAGGAAAGCACAAGTAATGATGGGGATGTCTGTATTCACAAAATATCGACAATAGCCAATTGAGGAGTCTCTTCCTTCTTGATCGTAGCTATGACAGGTACCAGCCACAAGGGATAGACATTTCTGGCAGGATCTTTATCATTTGACAATGTAAGGAAGGCCAGATGAAGAGAAATAACTCCCCTGTAGAGCTTTGTCAGAAGAGCCCCCCTTGAAAGTGAGAGACGAGCTTATTTATTCGGTAGAGGATCATCCCTTCCTTCAGAAATAACAACCGATCTACTGGTCATATGACATTTCATTCTGCTACATTTTCCGATCGTCACCCCTTTCTCTCCATGCGACACCACCGAATTTTTGTGAACCAGATCCTTTTATTGATACAATTCTTCTAATATTTATAAGTCGATGGGGGTTAACAATAACTGAGAATTAAATGAACTTGGAAATCCAGGTACAGAAGATATGAAGACCCCCGTAATCATGAAAAGGGAAAGAAAATGCTTATACAATATATTGCAGAATCTAGAGCTGAACGTAAATCCATGACAAGCAGAGAAATTATGGGAGCTTTTGCGATGTATGGAGGGATGATCAAAACCTCATAAACAGAAAATTAAGTTTCAAAACAGAATTATAACTAAAAAAAAAAGTAAGGAAAAACCCCACCCCCATCAGGAACTAATATTAACCCGTTGGTCAAGATTGACCCATTATCAAAATTGAAACAGAAATTAGAAGAAAATGATCTAGAGAAAATATTATACGATTACTAAAGTGGAACAAAGTATTCAGCGAAATGTAATGAAAATTACGAAACTCAAAGGGAAAGGAAAAGAGAGAGAGAAAGAAGAAAAAAAAAATATATCGGAACACAGATTGTTCCATTTGATTTCGCACGGAGGTGATCTGACATTGCCATGAGCAAAGCAGTATCACGAGGAGTGCTCTTAATGGGGCGGATAGGGGAATCTAAGGAATCAAAGACGAAAAGAAGAAAGAAAAAATAAATAAATAAATAGGCAAATATGACTCTTACCGAATTCTTTGTTCTTGACTGAAGGAGGAGATGCTTTCCCCCCTTTTTTTTTTGCACTATCGCAGGTTCGAACACGCTTTTCACCAAGAGAAGGGGTCGATGAGGTGATTCCTTCCAGGAAGAAAACTCGATGGATGCTGGAAGAGAAAATTGTTGTCTGAAAATGGATGCTCGATCGAGTGGGATGGAACAGAATGGATCGGGGGAATGTCGTTGAGGGGTGAAGAATGGATGATCTGCGCCCAAAGAAAAAAAAAATGGATCCCTAAAGACAGGAGCTCGCCTCTTTTTAAAGGGGGAATGGAAAATTCGAGAACGGAGGTCGTTTCAGATTGAAGGTTGAGGAGAGAGGAGGCTGTTGGAAGATCAACGGTGGAGAGGAGAAGGAAGAAGGCGCGGGAGGATTCTGTTGTAGAATTTCTCATTTTCCAATAAGAGGACTCCTTTTAAGAAATTTTTGCAAAAATGGTTGGGAAATGAGTTTTTTAGCAAAACAACTTTCAAAAGCTTGAAATCGTTCGTTTTTCCTCGTAGTTTTTCTAAAATCTTGTTCTTTTTTTTTTTTTTTTTGGTTTTTATGTTATTTTTTCAATTTTTTTGTATTTTTAGAATAATCCTAAATCTTTACGAGAAATTAAAGGTTAAAACTAATTTTTTTGGTGTTTTTGTAAAATATTTACAAAAGAGAATTTTTCTGAGAGTTTTAAAAGCTATTTTGAGAAAATTTCTTCAGAAATGGGTTTGGATCCGGTTTTTGAGGAAATATGGATTTAAAGCGTCGGATTCGAACCTGAAAACTATTTTGAATGGATCAATATGGTTTTTAATCCAGAAAGTCTGAAGAATTTGCTTTGATTTCTCAGAAGATGGAGTCAGGGGCAAAAGGGTCATTTTGTAAATCTTTGAAAAATTTGGGGTGTTCACAGATGCCCCTCTTTGCAACTAAGCCGGTTGAGAGCCGAGCTTAGTGGCAAAGACAACACTCCAAAATTTAAAAAATATCCCAGTCAGCAGGTCTGAACTGGGTGTGGAAGAATTATTTTAAAAATATGGTTTTTCAGGCTTTGAAACCTTATGCTGAATGGTTTTGGGGAGACAAAATCCTCAAAGATGATATGATTGAGTAGAAAAATGAGGAAATCGTGATGGGACTTTGGGTGAAATCCCGAAATGGTGGGAAATGAGCATTTTGATCAGGTCTCATGGATAAGACAAGATACTCTCTTTGGAATGATTCAGGTTTAGCCCTTAACCTGGATGGGACAAAGATATATCAAGATGAATTTGAATTGAGGAAAGGGATACATGGGGACCTTGATGGGACATTTTGAAAAATGCCTCGTTAGACGAAGCTCAAGTAAAATCCTTTCTTGGGTGGATATACAAAGCATGGGTTCCTTGATGGGAAGAACCATGATGGGACTGGAAGAAAACATCTCGTCAAAATGAGGAATCTCATTGGAATGTGACTCAGGTTTAACCCAAACCTGCAAGGAAGATACCTCGCGAAGCGAGGTTCCGGGTTAACTCTTAATCTGGATAGGAAATCTACCATATGGGTTTCTCAAAAATGGAGAAAGCACGATGGGACCTTCGAAATTTGGACGAACAAATCCGAGAGGGGTTTTTGCGAAAGGAGGAAATATAGAATCGCTAAAGCTTTGAAAAGGGGAAGAAATTGGGTGTCTCATTGCTGAGACTGAAATAGCTTTTGAAATCAAAGAATCTTTCGCAAATGGTTCAGGTTTAACCCTTATCCTGAGTGGGGGAAATCTACCATACAGGTTTCTAAAAAATGGAGAAAACCATAATGGGACCTTCGAAATTTGGATGAACAAATCCGAGAGAGGTTTTTGCGAAAGGAGAAAATATAGAGTCGCTAAAGCTTTAAAAAGGGGAAGAAATTGGGCGTCTCATTGCTGAGACTGAAATAGCTTTTGAAATCAAATGATCTTTCGCAAATGGTTCAGGTTTGCCCCTTATCCTGAGTGGGGACAGCCATACGGAATCCTTGACTGAAGAAACCGCGATGGGACAGGAAGAGATACTTCAACCGAGTGAGGCAACTCTTCTGGAAGATATCAACAATGCTAGGTTGCATCAAAAATGGATATTGAATGTTTATTTCATTTTTGGAATAGCTAGAAAATTTTGCCAATAAGATAAAATCATAGCAGATTCAGATGCTTCTAAATGTGCATGTATGTGAAAAGATATTCCCTCTTTTACCTAGAGTATTTCCTCTAATGAGGTTAGCTCCTCGGTTTTAAGAGTCAAATTCAAAAATTTAGCACTGATGATTTTCTTCAAGGAAGCTATCCATTTCCCTGATATGAGAATAAAAGAAATATTCTTAATTTCATAAAAGCAGGAAGCGAAGAGATATTGATAAAAGAATTTTGCATGAGAAAAAATGACTTATGGCAACTTTGGCAGTTTGATATCTGGGTGTTTTCCCACGGTGATCTTTTTGCACTCTTTTTGAGTCATTGGGCTTTCTCGGGTTTTTCTCATCATCCTTCATTTAGATGTCCTGACTTTTTCTCTTTTTTCAGGGAAGGGCATGTCACAAACTCCTTCATCTTGGAGATGCTCTGATCCTTCTTTTATCTCAGGGGTTCTATTGATCTCACTGGCTCAAAAGGTCTTTAGACGATAGCAGAAATCAAATATCTTTTAGGGTTCGTCGGTAGGTTCATCACACTCGCCTTCATCTCGACGGTGATCTGAACTTTCCCTGGAAGGATCCGTCACAAACTCCGTCATCTTGGAGATGTTTCAAATCTTCTTTGGCCCCAGGGGTCTACTCGCTTAATTCGCCTTCATCTTGACGACAATTGAGAGATCCCTTTTGCGGATATTTGATTACAACTTTTTAAATGAAATAAGAAGATATGAGTTGAGTGGATTCTTTTTATAGCTCAAGATATTTCCACTGCCTGATTGTCAGAAAGTCATTTTAAAATACGCACCATAGCCAAGATCAATATCAATTCGCTTCTGGCTTTTCAACATCATTGAAGATTTCTTTTATTGATCATATCGAGGATATTTCTTACATCCTTTTGGTTGATCAACAGGAAAATATTTGAATTTTACCTCTTTTTCGCAAAAAGTTTCACCTTTTGAAAGGAAATACAGGAGGTAATCTGAGAAAATTCTTTTTGTGCAGTGAGATTATTTAGAATCAACAAATGCTTTTTAGCAAATTGGCAAAGTTTTCACGAATTTCTTGTGAAATAATCACTCAATATAGATTTTGATGAGACACTTAGCTGTAATTTAAAGAAATGGTGTAAGAATCAGACTGATGAAATACATTAGGTTTTAGAAATCCCGACCAGTTTATGAGAAACTGGATTTTTTTGATAATCCCGACCAGTGAAAAATACTGGATTTCAAATCCCGACCAGTTATGAAAACTGGATTTCAAATCCCGACCAGTGAAAAATACTGGATTTCAAATCCCGACCAGTTATGAAAACTGGATTTCAAATCCCGACCAGTGAAAAATACTGGATTTCAAATCCCGACTAGTTATGAAAACTGGATTTCAAATCCCGACCAGTGAAAAATACTGGATTTCAAATCCCGACCAGTTATGACAACTGGATTTTAAATCCCGACCAGTGAAAAATACTGGATTTCAAATCCCGACCAGTTATGACAACTGGATTTCAAATCCCGACCAGTGAAAAATACTGGATTTCAAATCCCGACCAGTTATGAAAACTGGATTTCAAATCCCGACCAGTGAAAAATACTGGATTTCAAATCCCGACCAGTTATGAAAACTGGATTTCAAATCCCGACCAGTTATGACAACTGGATTTCAAATCCCGACCAGTTATGACAACTGGATTTCAAATATGAAGGATTTAACCTGATGGTTTGAAAATGATTGAACTTGAGAAATTATAACCCGAGGTTGATGAGATTCTGAAGATATTGCAATCGGAGGTTGGGGGACTGATAAAATTGTGAGATTGGAAAACTTGAAGGTTTTGGAAATGATAGGATTGAGAAGTCGCACCCTAAGGGTTTGATCTTGTGGAATACATGACCAGCTGGAGCTGGATCTTTTGGAATTACATGACCAGCGAGATGTTGGATCTTTTGGAAATACCTGACCAGCGAGATGCTGGATCCTTTGGAAATACATGACCACGGAGATGCTGGATCTTTTGGAAATATATGAAATTTTGAGATATTTAAGTCAGAACTTGAATTTTAGAAGGAGAAAGGTCTTTGGTCAGAAGACTGATTTTAAAAGGTTGCTGGTGTGAGAACCGGGTTTTTCAAATGCGCTCGATATATGATTGAAAAGTTTGAAAAAATAACCAGTGCGAGAACTGGGTTTTGAAGATGAGCTTAGATTTTCAAAGTGAGTTTTTAGAAGATAATTCAGGATTTATCCCCTTATCCTGAACGGGGGAAATAATAAAAAGAATACCTCATTGAAAGGAGGCATCAAGTTTATCCCTTAACCTGAAAGGGTACATTTTGAAGATAAAGGTAGATGAAATTTTAATAAGATTGAAAATTTTAAAACTTGACAGGGGTGAGCATTAGCTTGATGTAAATCTGATCAAACCAAAATGAATTAAATGAAACGAAAAATAAAGACCGCAAGACTAATTAAGATTTAACAAAATTTGAGGAAAAGAGCTTTCGTCTAATCCTGCCTGCATATGATGGAAGAAAACGATTATAAAAATGAAATAAAAATGCCCCAGTATCATGGAGAAGAATGTAAGAATTGATAAAAGATCATTGTTTTTATTGGAATGACTCTTTGAATAGTACAAAAGGTTTTTGAATGACAATTCTAAGTATAAAATTTCTTCAAATGCAGAGCATTGATGGGATCTGACATTTCCACTCCATCTACATTGATTAGACGATATGAATTGCGAGGAAGTGCTTCCTTAACCACATAAGGGCCTTCCCAATTGGGTGACCACTTGCCCCGTGGTCGATGCTTGAGATGAGCCGTTGATCTGAGTACCAAATCATTAACTCGAAATTTTCTCTCAATGACAGACTTGGCATAATGTTGAGCTATCCTCTGCTGATAAGCTTGAGCGTGCTCTGCTGCTTTGAGCCTCTTTTCATCCAATAAATCTAGCTGCACCAATCTCTGCTGCTGATACTGATCAAGTGACAATTATATAAGAGCAGCAAATTTGAGAGCGAGCTTTTGGACATGGAGAGGCAATACCACTTCAGTTCCATAAACCAGTTCTGAAGTTGTGGCATTAGTCGAAGTATGAATGGTGGTCCGATATGCCCAAATTGCGTCATGAATTTTCTCATGCCAGTCTCGACCTGTCTTCACAATACGGATCAAAATCTTATTGGTGGCTTCTACTTGGCCGTTCCCTTGAGGGTAATAGGGAGCTGAGAAATGATGGGAAATTCTGAATTTAGAACAGAAGGTTTTCATTCTCTCATTTTTGAAATGGGTTCCATTGTCTGAGACAATGTCATGTGGTATGCCGAAGCGGCAAAGAATGTTCCTGTGAATGAAAGAAACCACATGGCGGCCTTCTACCGTGCGTAGAGTAACAGCTTCAACCCATTTTGTGAAATACTCTGTCGCAGCCAGAAAGTATTTGTGGCCATTAGAAGCAGAAGGAGTAATTGGGCCGACGACGTCGAATGCCCACATAGAAAATGGCCAAGGAGAAACAACTGATTGTAGATATGCGGCTGGAGCATGAATGTAAGGTGCGTGCAATTGGCATTTGACGCACTTCTTCACAAATCAATGACAGTCCTGCTGCATGGTGTTCCAGTAGTACCCTGCTCGAACGATCTGCTTGACGAGAGTCTTATAGCCGACATGGCCACCACAAATCCCTTCATGTGCCTCTTGGATAACTTCCATAGCTTCGTCTTTGTCTAAGCACCTTCAATACTCAGAACTGAAACCACGGCGGTAAAAGACATTGGCAAGAATGAAATATCGGGTAGACATACGTTGAATTGCACGTTGCTCCCTTTTTGGCATCTCTGTTGGAAATTTATCAGACTCAATAAAATTTTTGATATTTTGATACCAAGGCTTCTCCTTCTGATCTACTTGGTTTACTTGCATAATTGAATCGAAAGCAGGTTGCTCAAGTCTGCCAACTTCGAAGGAACGACATGATTCACCACCTTTGAAGGATAAAATGGAGCCTAGACTGGCTAAACCATCAGCTATCTGATTATGCTCTCTTCTGATGTGACTGAGCTGAAATTCTTCGAAGCTGTCCACAAGAGCTAAGACAATCTTCTGATACGGAATCAATTTTGGATCTTTTATTTGCCATTCAGTGTTAACTTGACTGACAACAAGTAGGGAATCACCAAAGGCATGCACTTTCTTGACATCAAAATTTTGCAAGATTTTGAGGCCTTGTATTAGAGCTTCATACTCGGCCATATTATGAGTGCACTGGAAACCAAGCTTAAGAGAATAAGGGATCATTTCTTTTTCTGGAGTAATCAGCAAGACTCCAATCCCGATGCCAGACATGTTTTTAGAGCCATCGAAGAACATATTCCAAACTGGGGGCTGTTGGATGTTATAGATGTGCTCATCAGAAAAGTCATCTTCTGTTTTAATTTCTTCTGTCAAAGGAAAATCTGCCAACTGATTTGCGATCGCTTGGCCTTTAATTGACTTTTGAGAAACATACTCTAAGTCATATTGCATTAGAAGGACTTGCCACTTTGCAATCCGTCCAGTGAGAAATGGCTGTTCCAAAATGTATCTGAGAGGATTAAGCTTTGATAGAAACTTAATTTCAGAAGCTAACAAGTAATGTCTTAACTTCTGGCACATCCAAACCAGAGCTAGACAAGTCTTCTCCATCTGAGAATACTTCTTTTCATATTCAATGAAAGTTTTGCTAACATAGTAGATGGCGTGCTCTATCAGACTGCCTTCTTCATACTAGGCGAGGAATCCACCACAAGCATTCTGATTGACTG
This sequence comes from Nuphar pumila, assembly GCF_984573655.1. Taxonomy (NCBI): domain Eukaryota; kingdom Viridiplantae; phylum Streptophyta; class Magnoliopsida; order Nymphaeales; family Nymphaeaceae; genus Nuphar; species Nuphar pumila. Next base: position 87,585,886 of record NC_143259.1, read on the forward strand.
AAATATATAGCAAGAGAGGCTTTCCCAGCTTAGGAGGCTTCAAAACTGGTGGATTAAGAAGATACTGCTTGATGCGCTCGAACGAGAGCTGACATTCTGATCCCCATTCAAATTTAACTCCTTTTCTGAGCAAATGGTTGAAGGGCTCGCATCTCATAGCCAGATTAGAGATGAATCTGCGAATAGACTGAATACGCCCTTGAAGGCTTCGCAGTTCTCTGAGATTAGTTGGAGGTGGCATGTCAATAATGGCTTTTGCCTTGGCTGGATCCACCTCGATCCCTTTCTTGCTGATGATGAATCCAAGTAATTTGCCAGACTCAACTCCAAAAACACATTTTTGAGGGTTAAGTCTCAATTTATAGAGAATAAGTCTTTCAAAAACTTGACTAAGAGCATCGAGGTGATCCTCTTCTTCTTTAGACTTAACCAAAATGTCATCCACATATGCATCCATATTCTTGTGCATTTGATCGTGGAAAATAACGACCATTGCCCTTTGATAAGTTGCCCCGGCATTTTTGAGCCCAAATGGCATGACTGTATAGCAGAAGGTTCCCCATGGGGTAGTAAATGAGGTCTTCGACTGATCACGAACGGCCAACTTGATCTGATTATAACCTGAATATTCGTCCATGAAAGAAAATATGGCATGACCTGCTGTGCTATCGATCAACAGGTCAATATTAGGAAGTGGATAATCATCTTTCGGGGTGGCTTTATTGAGATCCCTGAAATCAATGCAAATCCAAACTTTTTTGTTCTTTTTAGGGACTATCACGATATTTGCTAACCAATCTGGATAATCAATGGCTCGAATGAAGCCTGCTTTCAATAAATCTTCAAGTCCCTCCTTGACTTGTTGCTCAATTCGAGGGTCTAATTTCCTTAATTTTTGCTTGATTGGTCTGGCTTCTGGTTTCAACTTGAGTCGATGCTCAACCAGCTTGATATCCAATCCTGGCATATCTTCGTATGTCCAGGCAAACACTTCCTGATGCTTTTTGAGGAATTGGATGAGTCTAGCTTTTTCAACTTCGCTTAGACTCGACCCGATTTTGAGAATTTTTGGATCATCTTCCGACCCAATGTTAATATCCTCAGTTGGATCTTGAACCAAAGATGATGGTTCATCCTGCTTCTGAATGTGGGCAAATTCTGGCAATTCCTGAATGGTGGAATCAAACTCGGCTGGCTCTTCGGTCTGTTCTACTGCCTGACTGAGCTCTGCTCTTTCTTTCATCTCAGCAAACCTTGCCAATTTCAGATACTTGGGATTGATAACAAATCTTGTCATTGATTCAGGAGTTAATAGTCCTGAAAATGTGAGAGAGGTTGTTTAAGAAAAAGTACGAGCCAAATCAAATTTTTGTATAAGTAAAGAACAATGACACAGACAAAATATAAGAAGGAATGATAGATGCTCAAAATGTGAAGAGAAAATTGATCTTTCATTGATTGAAAATGAAGTATTTACAAGACATTGACAAAAAAGATGGGATCGCATTGTCCCTACAAGATTTAACAAAAGATAAGAAAAGAAAGCAGGAAAACTAAGGCATCATCTCTTTAATGGCTTCCTCTGACAAAAATGGTCTTCTTGCTGGAATCCTGGCCGGTGAACCCCAACCCTGAACTGTCCGCATGCCGAACTGGAATGATGGGCTCCATCATGCCGTCTTCATCTTTCCCCATGCCTCGGAATGGCTGGTATCCATGTTTTATCAGCAAATCAAATCCCTTTCTGGTTTTGAAGAACTGAGGGAATGAAGGAGGCGTAATCAATGTGTCCTCCTAACTTGAAGAAACAAGGTCCCTGCCATTGGACTGTAGCTGCAACATTCTCCTCTTCCATGACATCTTTCAGTTTTAGCATCTCTAGACTGTCACTGAGATTGATCTCTTCTGCTTCTCGGATGCTTGGAATATCAGCCGTGAATGTTGGACGAGGAATCATAGGCTGTGGCAGCCTTTCTTCAGGATCTTCGCCCAAAATGGTAGTGATCATTCCACCTTTTGACCACTTAATGCACTGGTGGAGGGTTGATGGAACGGCATTGGCATTATGGATCCACGTCCGTCCCAACAACAGATTGTAAGTCGACGGCACGTTGACGACATGGAATAGCACCGTATGCACTGAGTAATTAATGAAGATTTCTAGGAAGATCTTGCCCTTGGCAGTCTGCCCATGATTGTCAAAACCGTAAATGGTGATGGGATCAAGCACGTACTCTTCTTCTTTTAATCCCAGGGCCTTTGCTGTCATTTCTGGGCAAATGTTCAAACTGCTGCCCCCATCAACAAGAACATGTGGGACAGTCATGCCCCTGGTTCTGACCACAATGTACAGCGCATTGTTATGAAATGAATGAGGTTTAGGCAAATCCTCATCAGAGAACATAATGGGCGCATTTGTCATTGCCTGATTTACTATTTGCGCCATGTCTTCGGGCGTGGTGCCCGGATTTACTTTGATCTTTCTTAGTAAATCATTGAGCTTTTCCCGATGCTGGGGAGAATCATGAGTCAACTCGAAAATGGAGATGTTGGAGAGTGCTGTGATAGGCTTCTAAAGGCTTTTGGCCCACCCTTCTGCTGCTTCTGAGGTTTCTGCTTCTTCTGTGCAGGCTTCCCTTTTCACAAATCTCTTTGGAAAAACTTGGATTTTTCCATTCTCAACTGACATGTTTCTGATATTTAAAAATGAGAGGATATCCCCTCTCTAAAATGCAGGCTGATTCTGATGTAGAACCATTACCTGATGCTGCAAACTTATTTCTTCGCCGGAACATGGACGTATGTGATTTTGTGGAAGGAAGGGATGCTCGGAAATGGTTGATGCTGAATGTTTTGGAAATGGGGCGGATAGGATGTCATTTTGCCCTCTTCTTCATCCTCGATGAGGATGCTTTTATCGATGCAATCCTGGACCAGATGCTTCAGGACGAAGCAATATTCAGTGTCATGGCCCATTGCCCTGTGGAACTTACAATACTGTTCCTTAAATCTACCCATGAGCACTGGCGGATCTGCAACCTTAAGAAGTTTATATGGGACAGCAAGTATTCCAGAATTTTCTCCAAAGGCTGATCGAGGGGAGTGAATTTTCGATCCCTGCTCCAGTTTATATGTTTGGGCTTTTCTTGAAGGTCCCCCTTTTGTTGAGGACCGTCCAGAAGAGGCTTATCATTGTTCTTGAAGAATTTGCCCTTTCTTCCCCTGTTATGTTCTGGCTTCGTGCCACTGCTGCTGCCATGCTTGCTGCTACTACCCTGATCATCCCCGGGAACCTCGACAGAGTAGGTGAAGTGTGCTTTCTTCTTTGGGTCTGAGATATTTTTGGCCAAAGCAACACCCTCGTACATCCCGTTTTCCACCCCCATCTCGAGCCATTCCGCTCGCTCTGTTAGTTCAATAAAGGACTTGGAGGGATATGGGAAAAGAAGACTTTTTAGGGGTTGGGAGAAGTTATTGAGGATGACTTGGAGGGCATGTTCCTCAGAGATAGGGTTCCTCATTTTGTTGCAAAGGCTTCTCCATTTGTGAATGAAATCCCTGGCCTTCTCATTGGGCTCCTGTTTCAGGTTGCACAGGTGGTTCAGGGTGGGCAGAGCTTTCGTGTTGAATAGGAAGCGTTCAACGAACATGTTGACAACTTTGTCAAAATCCCTTAGTTCAATGGGATTGACGTGCTCGGCGTACCATTTGGCAGCTATCCCCTCCAGACTGCGGGGAAAACAGAGAAATAGGGCACGGTTGTCTTCGCTGAACCGAGCGCATTCTGCAAAGAACATGGCAAGATGGGCCTTGGGATCTCCGGATCCATCAAATTTAATGAATTTTCGGGGGAGGTTCTCCAAATTGATGTCTCCTTCCAAACCAAGGTAGAAATCCAGCCTAGTGTATGACCTTTTCCCTTTATCCCGGATTTGCAGGTCTTTAACAATTTTGGTCAGTGCTTGGATTGAGTCCTCAGCAGGGGCCCCATACTTGGGCTTATTCACTGACACTGGTTCTTCCACTGGCTTCTTTGATGATCGCAGATGCTTTGGGATGTAGATCAACTGCTCTTCTTCAGAATTCTCTTCCGCTGACTCAGAATCTTCAGAAGTATTGTCGAGCTGTACTTTCTGCTTGCTGATTTTAACCGGCTTTTTTATGGGCTTCTTCTTAGCCTTGGCCTTAGAAGCTGCTTTCTTTGGAGCCGCCTTAGCCTGCTCGGCCATCATTTTAGTCATCATTTTCTGGAAAACCCGGTACATGGCCAGATCAACATCACTCTCATCTCCGGAGTCATGTTTTTTGGAATGTCTAGGAGAATTCATCTCTTCTGGCTCGTTGTCACTGTGTTGTTGAGCAGCCCTCTTATCAGCCCTTGTCTGAACCATTTTCAGATGCCAAAGCTTTCCTGCAGAATATGGGAATGGTTAGAGTATGGAGAAGCTTTCGAAAATCATAATTTCTTTAAGAAAAAGCAAGAAATGAGGGGATTTGGTAGACAATTTCAAGAGATTATCCCATTACCCGGGATTGGGTCATCACACGATTTGTGATAATTGTGTTACCATTTGATGATAACAGAGAAATGTGCTTTGTTACCTAGGCGAGGTCGTCAACCATGAGAAAATATATTTGAAGAAAATGTGGAAGGAATGTCCCATTTTACCCGGGATGAGGTCGTCACTCAAAAATTTGTGACTTTTTGTGTCATAAACAAAATACAGAAAACAATATTTTTGGCCAAAAAGTAAATTTTTATTGATATTTTTAACATTCAAAGACAAAGAGAGGGTGGACAGACAGTTTGCCACCACTCTTGATATTCAGATGATACATTTGGTCCAGGAAATATAGACAGAGAAATAAAAGAGTTCCAGGTATATTTAGCGACATGATATGCCCCAGACCACTGATCCGACTGTAGGTTGAATTCTGACACGTTGCCTGTCGGGAAGCGAGTGTTGGCACGGACCTGCCCCTGTGAAAACTGCCTCAAACATCGTTCCGGCTGATAATCAACACAAAAGAAAGGGCCCATCAACTTGTAGCGCTTGTCACGAGCATAAGTGTATCGAGGAACAATCTCTCTTTTGTCAAAAAAATCCCAAGTAATCTCCTCCTGATGCAGCTTCTCGATCAGAGCTCGGCATTGGATGTCTGTCTTTGGCTGCTTACTGTTGAATCTAAAAGAACTGGCCTTCGAGGGAACGTGTCGCAGGAACCATGACTGCAAGGCGTACGTGCATCCTTCTACCAGAATGGTCTCTCCGAGGGCAAATCGAACCAAGCCTCTGTAAAGGAAGGCTAATGCGGCCATGGAAACTGAAAGCTGACGGGTCTGCTTGTTTCCCCATCTTCGAAAGAGATGAGCAACTCTGATATCTATGACATTCTGACCATCTTGGAAGAAAGCTAATCCAACTGTGCACAGGATCATGGCATGCTGAATTATGTCTTTTGCTGCTCGAGACAGAGTGTCAACCTCTTTGTAGGCTTCGTACTTTTGATATAGCTCGAATAGGTCAATGAACTGATTCCCACCAATCTCAGTGAGGGGCCAGGATCTGCTCCTAGTTGCTCTTGCTAAGGCTTCCCGAACATCTACCCCTTTGATGTTGATAAAAAATTGCTGCTCGACAGGATCATCTGGCTGACCAGCTGGTTCGGGCAATCCCATAATGTCATTGAACTCATCCATCAGTAGAGTCATCTCTCCCCATGGAAACCAGAATGTGCAGGTACGTGGATTCCACCGTTCTGCCATAGCCTGAATCAGAGCTCCATTGATGGTTCGCTTGCCTGCCGCTGATGCCATCTCCAACCCACAGTCATCCAAGTGGTCTGGAAACATACGTGAGAAGGTGGCGAACCAAGAATAATACCACCGAGGGAAGAAAGGATGAGACTGGATAACCCGCAGGTCCGGGGGTCCATCTTGAATCTGATAGAAGACAAGATCTTGGGGAAAGACAGTATCGAGGGAATTTGACGCCATTGAAATGATACTGGGGAAAAAGAAGAAAATAGGGAGAATTAGATAAAATGCAGGACTTATGGATAGACTCTTTAAAGAACCAAATCCTGGAATATTTCGAAAAGGTTGAGGAAATTTTTAAAGAAATTTCTCAGGGTTTTTGAAGAAAATTTGATCAAAAAGAGAAAAAAGAAATATAGCTAGATAGAAATATACACCTGGGTTTTTGAAAATAAGGGTAAGTTTTGAATAATACTCCCAGAGTTTTGAAAAAGGGTTTGATATGTATAAATAAGAGAATTATCATACAACTAAAGCTGCACAAACAAGGATGCGCATTCAGCACTCCCTAAAGGTTGACTCTAAATGCAATATTTTGAAATGGCTTGTAGGACCTTAATCCTAACTCTAGGGTTCAAATCATCTGATTCCAATCAAGATATGCCGGATATACCCAAGCCGAAGCTCGAAGTACGTGGCATAGAAATATTTCTCCGGTTCTAAGGTAATGGCTTCCCAACATCCTTGAGCACCTACCGATATACCTCGGACTATGGCCCTTAGGTACGTGGTAGGGGGGCGCGAACCCAAATAAGTGGTCCAGTTGTGAGGCTCTCTCCCAAACTATGGTTCAGTGAGACAACCCAGCAACGTGAAGACCGAGACAATATAGGTAAGGAGGTTTTCAAAATATGCGCAACATGCAAGAAATCAGATGGCTCTAATGCAAGTCCTAAAGAGATAGGTTAAAATGAAGAGAAGCATACACTTGCATACATTGTTTTGCATTCAATCCTTAGAATTGAGGAGAGTTGTATTTAAGACCTAAGTCTAATGTGAGCATGAAATAATCTCCTCAATATGGTCCTACCAAACCATACTTAAATCCTATATGCAATTATGTCAGCTTAGGACAAAATCTAGGCTCCTAAGGGTTTGCATGGAAATGAAGCTGACATATGTAGAATAAAGACTTAGATAATGTCAAAGCAAAAGAAAAGGCATTAAATTCGACCGGACGAAGATGAGTTCCATCTCGGTTGCCAAACCTGTGATCATCGCAAAATTTTTCCTCTCGTAATATTCTCTCTCTTCCTTTCCAACCTCTTATTTTCCTCCTTTTTGAAGGGAGAAAGATAAAAGATAGAAAGAAAGAGAGAAGAGAAAAGAAAGAAGAGAAGAGGAACTCTTTTGCGGGTCTCACTTGACCTTAATTTGAAATTTTTTGAAATAACTCGCCTCCGTTTTTGAAATATTTGCGGGAAAACTGGGAGATGGGATCCGCTCGTCGGTACGAGGTTCGACCGTTCCTGGCGCCTTTACCAGGGGTAATCGAACCAAGGGTCGAATTTTATGCCTTTTGCTTCGCAATGAATTTATCTAAGTATTTATCCTAAGTCTAGATGCACAAAGAATCATGCTTGTGCAAATGTAAAGATGTATGCTCTTTTTGAAATATTTTGAAGATCTCCCAAGTGAGATGAATCTGATAAAGTGAAGAAATGATTTTAACTTAGAACTTAAAATTAAAGTTCTAACTTTTAAGAGTAATCAAAAGCTTGGGAATATGAATCTGGTTTTGGAAAATGATCTTGAAACTTCGAGATAAAAGGAATTTTCAAAGTCATAAATGGACTTTGAATCAAAATAGAAATGAAAATTGAATCAGAAGGAAAGATAGAATTGGGAGATTTGAACAAAATTGAGAAATGGAATTGATTTAAAAGTTGGATTTTTAAGATGAAATTCGAATCCAATATCTGGATTCTGAATAGAGTTTCAAAGTTGAATTCTGAATTTAGGATCTGAAATGGGAATTTGATCTTGAAATCTTAGAATGAAGTGGAATTGGTTTGAGAAGTTGATTTGGAATATGGGATTCAAGCTGGAATTTGAATCTGGAATTTTGAATGGAATTGAATTTAAGAATTTAGAGAAATTGGATATGAAATTTTGAATGGAATTGGATTCAAGGTTTGGAATTCCAGATGAAATTTGGACCTGAAGTTGAATTCTGGGTTCTAAATGGATTTTGGATCTTAAATTTGAGATCCAAGATGAAGTTGGATTTTTGGATCCTATAATGGAATTGGATCTGAAGTTTGAGATCCAAAATAGAGTTGGTTCTGGATCCTAGAATGGGTTTGGATCTGAAGTCTGAGATCCAAAGTAGAGTTGGATTCTGGATCCTAAGAGTTGGATTTGGATCTGAAGTCTGAGATCCAATGTAGGATTGGGTTCTGGATTCTAAGAATTGGATTTTGGATCTGAATCTGAGACCCAAAGTAGGGTTGGATTCTGGATCCTAAGAATTGGATTTTGGATCTGAATCTGAGATCCAATGGTAGAACGAGGATCTGGATCCTAAATGAAATTTGGATATGTGATTGGAGATCCAAAGTGAAATAAGGATTTGGATCCTAGATGGAATTCGGATCCGTGATGGGAGATCCAAAGTGGAATGAAGTTTATACTTGGAAATCTGGATCTAAGTTGAGACTAGGATTTGTCTTTGGGTTTGGATTTTGAGAAGTCCAAATAGGACCTTTAAAGACGGATCTTGGGTTTTTAGAAACCCAAATTTAAACTTGAGATTCAAATCCAAACCTTGATTGAAGATAAGGGAATGAACTTGATTTTGAAATCAGAAGATAACTTCAAAGTTAAATTGAACTTTGATTTTGAATTTTGATTTGAGTTGGAAATTTGAAGTTTTGAATATAAAATGATTTTGGAATTTCAAAGTCAAATTAGACTTTGAAGTTGAATTTTTGAATATTGAAATGAAATAGAATTGGATTTGAATAAGATTTGATCTGAGGAATGAAGAGGGAGAATCACTTGGAATTTTGAAAAGGAAATTTTTGAAAATATGATGCAATTCTATCCTACATGATGAATGAATTTGAATAAGTTGAAATTGGATTTGAAAATCATATTTCATTCTTCAAATGAATTTAAATAAGACTAATGATGTAATACACCCCTGACTATGGTCATTGAGTGTACTATATAATAGTCTTATCTAAATTCAAATGAAGGATAAAATATCTTTTTGGTGCTTTTATAGAATTTAAAATGAAATTAACCCTCAATATACCCTGACTATGGCCATTGGTATATATTTTGAGTTAATCCTAAGTTAAATTCTGATAAAAGAAAGAAAATATTTTGAGAAAATATGATGAATTTTGAAAGTGGATCCAGTGTTATTTTGTAAAAGATAAAAGTGTTAAGTTTTGTCCACACCGTGACTATGGCCATTGATGTGGATCATCAACTTAAAATCCATTACCTCTTACGAAATGGTGCACGTGTCACTCATGTTTCACCATTGTGAGAGTTTAAGAAATAAATAAAAAAAATGCATGAAACAAGCAATTCATGGTATTTCATAATGCTCATTCATTCTACCTAAAGCAAGAAAGATAAAGTTTTTATTAGCCTCTAGTTATTACAACATTTAACTCTGAATTTTACAAGAGTTCTTAATTCTAGGAAAGGAAATAGCAATTCTCATGATTTTTCTGCAAAAAGCAAAAGTGAGTTAGTATGGAATGATGGAAATACAAAATATAGTGAGATCTAACAAAAAAATGCTTATGATTGTGCCTATTTGGATGCACAAATGGCCATAGTTTCCCTAACAGTGAAGGGTGCATATACTTATCCTGTGGGAACACATGAGCACGTATATATATATATATATATATATATATGTGTGTGTGTGTGTGTGTGTGTGTGTGTGTGATTATCTAAGTTTGGTGACGACTTGCATATGAGAAGGCACTCAAAGTGCCTTGGTTCGGTGAAGGTATGTATAATGGACGAGGAGATGTGCATTTACACAATGATTGGCTGCGTTATGAACACAGTGGAGATGGTTGCTAAAATGATATGTCAGCCATGTAACCTACAGGTGGAGATGAAGAAGACGAGCTGAATATTCTCTTGGAAATGAGGACAAACAAAATAAATAGATGTTTTAGGTAAAGCAATACCGTTAGGTACCAGTGACAGTGTTTCTGCACCTTTATGGTCATGATTTGCAGCATACAGTTGCTTGTTGGGGGTGTTAAAGCACAAGGACTAATATAAGCAGAAGAGCTTGAGACTGGCTAAAAATGAAATGATACAGAATCATTCAATTCTACATCTTGTTTTGATAATTACTCCCCTTCAGCACCGAAAGACTCCTATCGATGTTCATACTCATTATCATAGTTGCTTGAAAATTACGCCCAGGTCCAGCTGTGCCCTTCCAAACCGCAACAGTTGATAGGTTCATAATTGGCTCACTTTGGAGGTGCATCATTCTGAGTAGGTGATCACTGGGACCAGTAAAGTTGAACTGATCCTTATGAGAAAATTGAGCAAATACAGAGAGAATCTTGGTCACCTAGCTGATGTTTGGGCCTAGTATAAAATAAATTTCTTCTCAAAGGTTGGCTTTCGGATTGAAGGAAGTCATCGATATGAGGACATCCCTGACAACCATTTTGTAGCGACAACAAGATCTTGTCGCCATTCATTCTTGCGTTGCCAATTACCTCACATACTGGATTAGCAGAACCCCATTCCATCTTCTGCAGCACTCGGTGTCCACCACCAATCAATACCAACTAACAGACTTCACCAGAACCTTTTAACTATAATAGCAGTGATGACAAATTCCCCTCTTGTAGAGTCAAGAACAACAGGCGTGACACTGGTACCTAATGGGAGTATTGGCAATTATGTGGAGTGGGAGGTGGGTGTCTGGTCATCCTAAAATGAATGTAACAATCTATTGTATGATGACTATCCAAACTAAACATCAACGCAACAAAGCAGCATTACTAACCCATCACTCTAATGAGAACACTCGGATGCCTTAAGGTGACTAAAGAGAATGGAGACATGACAGAAGGTTTTGTTGGTAATTCCTCAACAAAAAGGGACTGATAGCAGTGCCGATTTTAAATTCTTGGGTTTAAGAACATATAATCCACAACATGCTATTACAATAATTCTAATGAAATCGTCGGTCAGTTGTCAGCAATTAACAATATGAATACATTGATACAGAAATTAACATAGAGATATTTATCAGAGATGGTATGGATGCTAGGATGGTCATATAGGTATTAATACATATGCAGGGGTAACTTAAGTGTCGAAATGGAGAGCATCTAAATGCAAATGAGAGGAGAGATCAATATATTCATTCTATAGGACAATTTGAAAGTGTCATAAGTTACATACCTCCAGAATCGTGACTTGATACAGAGGATTTTCTGCAACAGATCATGTAAATGAAAGTTAATAATGGATAGCTGAAATTCGGATTTAAGATATAAATGAATGCCCATAAGCAGGAAAGCACAAGTAATGATGGGGATGTCTGTATTCACAAAATATCGACAATAGCCAATTGAGGAGTCTCTTCCTTCTTGATCGTAGCTATGACAGGTACCAGCCACAAGGGATAGACATTTCTGGCAGGATCTTTATCATTTGACAATGTAAGGAAGGCCAGATGAAGAGAAATAACTCCCCTGTAGAGCTTTGTCAGAAGAGCCCCCCTTGAAAGTGAGAGACGAGCTTATTTATTCGGTAGAGGATCATCCCTTCCTTCAGAAATAACAACCGATCTACTGGTCATATGACATTTCATTCTGCTACATTTTCCGATCGTCACCCCTTTCTCTCCATGCGACACCACCGAATTTTTGTGAACCAGATCCTTTTATTGATACAATTCTTCTAATATTTATAAGTCGATGGGGGTTAACAATAACTGAGAATTAAATGAACTTGGAAATCCAGGTACAGAAGATATGAAGACCCCCGTAATCATAAAAAGGGAAAGAAAATGCTTATACAATATATTGCAGAATCTAGAGCTGAACGTAAATCCATGACAAGCAGAGAAATTATGGGAGCTTTTGCGATGTATGGAGGGATGATCAAAACCTCATAAACAGAAAATTAAGTTTCAAAACAGAATTATAACTAAAAAAAAAAGTAAGGAAAAACCCCACCCCCATCAGGAACTAATATTAACCCGTTGGTCAAGATTGACCCATTATCAAAATTGAAGCAGAAATTAGAAGAAAATGATCTAGAGAAAATATTATACGATTACTAAAGTGGAACAAAGTATTCAGCGAAATGTAATGAAAATTACGAAACTCAAAGGGAAAGGAAAAGAGAGAGAGAAAGAAGAAGAAAAAAAAAATATCGGAACACAGATTGTTCCATTTGATTTCGCACGGAGGTGATCTGACATTGCCATGAGCAAAGCAGTATCACGAGGAGTGCTCTTAATGGGGCGGATAGGGGAATCTAAGGAATCAAAGACGAAAAGAAGAAAAAAAAAATAAATAAATAAATAGGCAAATAAGACTCTTACCGAATTCTTTGTTCTTGACTGAAGGAGGAGATGCTTTCCCCCCTTTTTTTTTTGCACTATCGCAGGTTCGAACACACTTTTCACCAAGAGAAGGGGTCGATGAAGTGATTCCTTCCAGGAAGAAAACTCGATGGATGCTGGAAGAGAAAATTGTTGTCTGAAAATGGATGCTCGATCGAGTGGGATGGAACAGAATGGATCAGGGGAATGCCGTTGAGGGGTGAAGAATGGATGATCTGCGCCCGAAGAAAAAAAAAATGGATCCCTAAAGACAGGAGCTCGCCTCTTTTTAAAGGGGGAATGGAAAATTCGAGAACGGAGGTCGTTTCGGATTGAAGGTTGAGGAGAGAGGAGGCTGTTGGAAGATCAACGGTGGAGAGGAGAAGGAAGAAGGCGCGGGAGGATTCCGTTGTAGAATTTCTCATTTTCCAATAAGAGGACTCCTTTTAAGAAATTTTTGCAAAAATGGTTGAGAAATGAGTTTTTTAGCAAAACAACTTTCAAAAGCTTGAAATCGTTCATTTTTCCTCGTAGTTTTTCTAAAATCTTGTTCTTTTTTTTTTTTGGTTTTTATGTTATTTTTTCAATTTTTTTGTATTTTTAGAATAATCCTAAATCTTTACGAGAAATTAAAGGTTAAAACTAATTTTTTTTGGTGTTTTTGTAAAATATTTACAAAAGAGATTTTTTTTGAGAGTTTTAAAAGCTATTTTGAGAAAATTTCTTCAGAAATGGGTTTGGATCCGGTTTTTGAGGAAATATGGATTTAAAGCGTCGGATTCGAACCTGAAAACTATTTTGAATGGATCAATATGGTTTTTAATCCAGAAAGTCTGAAGAATTTGCTTTGATTTCTCAGAAGATGGAGTCAGGGGCAAAAGGGTCATTTTGTAAATCTTTGAAAAATTTGGGGTGTTCACAGAAAGGTATAGAGGTGGATCCTACCAAGGCAAAGGCGATCATTGATATGCCGCCTTCCACCAATCTAAAAGAACTGCAAAGCCTTCAGGGTCGCATTCAGTCGATTAGACGCTTCATCTCAAATTTGGCCATGAGATGCGAGCCTTTCAATCACTTGTTGAGAAAAGAGGTGAAATTTGAGTGGGGACCAGAATGTCAGCTCTCATTTGAGCGCATCAAGAGGTATCTTCTCAATCCACCAGTTCTGAAGCCACCAGAACTTGGAAAGCCACTTCTCTTGTACATTTCCGTCAATCAGAATACTTGTGGCGGATTTCTCACACAGTACGAGGAAGGCAGCTGAATAGAGCATACCATCTACTACATCAGCAAGACCTTCATCGATTATGAGAAAAGATACTCTCAGATGGAGAAGACGTGTCTAGCCTTGGTATGGATGTATCAGAAGCTGAGACATTATCTGTTAGCATCAGAAATCAAAATTCTATCAAGGCTCAATCCTCTCAAGTACATCCTTGAGCAGCCTTTCCTTACTGGACGAATTGCAAAATGGCAAGTCCTCTGGATGCAGTACGACTTGGAGTATGTTTCTCAGAAATCAGTCAAGGGTCAGTCCATCGCAGATCAGTTGGCAGATTTCCCGTTGACTGAAGAGGTCAAAGCGGAAGATGATTTTTCTGATGATCGCATCTGCAGTGTTCAGGAGTCCCCAGTTTGGACCCTTTTCTTTGATGGAGCCAAGAACATGTCTGGTATAGAGATTGGGATCTTGTTGATCACTCCCGAAAAGAAGATGCTCCCTTATTCCCTCAAGCTCAACTTCTAATGTACTCACAATATGGCCGAGTATGAAGCTCTAATACAAGGCCTCAAGATTTTGCAAGACTTTGATGTCAAGAGAATACACGCCTTCAGCGACTCATTGCTTGTTGTCAGTCAAGTTAACATTGAGTGGCAAGTCAAGGATTCCAAGTTGATTCCCTATCAGAAGATTGCCTTGGCTCTCATTGGCAACTTTGAAGAATTTCAGCTCAATCATATCAAGAGGGAATACAACCATATAGCCAATGGTTTGGCCTGTCTTAGCTCTATCTTGTCGTTCAAAGACAGTGAGTCCTGTCGTTCCTTCGAGATTGGTAGACTTGATCAACCTGCTTATATTCCAGTTGAGCAAGTAAACCTAACCACTTAGAAAGAGAAGCCTTGGTATCAAGACATCAAAAATTTTATCAGAACTGGTGAATTCCCAACAGAAATGCCAAGAAAGGAGCAGCATGCGATTCAGCGCATGTCAGCCCGTTATTTCATCCTTGCCAATACCCTTTACCGTCGTGGATTTAGTTCTTAGTTTGCCACATGCTTAGATAAGGATGAAGCCATGGAAGTTGTCCGAAAGGCACATGAGGGAATTTGTGGTGGCCACGTCGGTTACCAAACGCTCGTCAAGCAGATTATCCGAGCAGACTATTATTGGAAAATCATGCAGCAGGATTGCCATCATTTTGTGAGGAAGTGTGTCAAATGTCAGATGCACGCACCTTCCATTTGTGCGCCAACTGCATACTTGTAGTCCATGGTTTCTCCATGGTCTTTTTCGATGTGGGCCTTCGACGTGGTAGGCCCCATCACTCCTTTGGCTTCTAATGGCCACCGATATTTCCTCGCAGCTACAGAATACTTCACCAAATGGGTCAAAGTTGTAACTCTGTGAACTATAGAAGGTCGGCATATGGTTTCGTTTATTCATAAGAATCTTCTTTGCCGCTTTGGCGTCCCACATGATATTGTGTCAGACAATGGCAGCCACTTCAAGAATGAGAGAATGAAGACCTTCTGCTCAAAGTTCGAGATTCATCATCATTTCTCTGCTCCTTACTATCCTCAAGGAAATGGCCAGGCAGAGGCCACCAACAAATTTTTGATCCGCATTCTAGAAAGAACTGTGGAAACGGGCCGCGATTGGCACGAAAAGATGCATGATGCACTTTGGGCGTACCAAACCACCATTCGAACCCCAACCAATGCTACTCCTTCAGAACTTGTCTACGAGACTGAGGTAGTGTTACCTCTCCACGTTCAGAAGCCCGCACTCAAGTTTGCATCGCTCATTGAACTCCCGCTTGATCAGTATCAGCAGCAGAGGTTGGTACAGCTAGATCTACTAGACGAGAAAAGACTCAAGGCAGCAGAGCACGCTCAAGCTTATCGGCAGAGAATAGCTAGGCACTACGCCAAATCAGTTATTGAGAGAAGTGATCATGCATATAATTCAGGGTTTATTAACATTAAAATATGCATAATTTTATAAAATAATGTTTCAAAAACCAAATTTTATGTTAGTTTTCGAGTAAATGTGCTAAAATGATTTAAAAATAGAAATTGCATGAAAAATAGTTTTATTTTACATTCTTATGCATATTTTAGTTTTTGTCATAGTCATAGTAGTTTGGTTTTAGTTTTTATTAAAAATAAAAATAAAAAAATAAAAAAATAAAAAATGGAGAAAAATAGTTTTATATCCATTTTAAGTGTTTGTTTTTTTTAGAAAAGAAAAAATTAAATATAAATATAAATAGTTAGAATAGTTTTGAGTTTCTTTATAAATAAGTTTTGTTTTTAAATTTTGAAAACTTTTTAATGAACTGGTTTACATAGTTTTTGATTTTTGAAAACTGAAAAAAAAATAATAAACACAAACCGGTTTAACCGGTTTGCATTTCAAAATAAAAACTGTTACAAACCGGTGAACCGGTTTGAATGGTTTTTAAAAACCCAAAAAAAATGAAAATTTCATTCGTCTCTCTCCTGTGCATCTCTCCCTCTTTCCTAACCCTTTCCCTCCACCTCATTCTTCTCTCCTTCTTCTCCTTCTCCCTATTTCTCTCTTCTATTTTCAGATGGAGGCTTCTTCAATCCGGCGATGGTGTACCGGAGGGGATCAACTCTTTTTTAACCCATCTAAAGTCACGGTGAGTGTTCTGCAATTTCTTCAATTCTTCTTCTTCTTCTTCTTCCTCTGCATCTTCTTCTCTTCCTAATCTTCTTTTTTTAAATCCCTTTTTCTACTTCATTTGTAATTACAGTAGTCGATCGGTTTCATAAAATCAAAATAGAAAATAGTTTTACTCTTCTTCTTCAGATCATCTTCTTCTTCTTCTTCTTCTTCTTCTTCTTCAGATTTTTTTTCTTGTTGCTGCTACGACTTTAAAACCAAAATGAAAAGAGAAAAGTTGAAAAACGAAAAAAAAAAGATATATCTGCAAAAGAATTTCAGTGATCAACAGAGATTTGCCGGTCAATCGGCTGAATCTCTGTCGGAATCCCCTGCGTTAGCCCAGCCCATCATAATATCTTTGTTCTTTGATTGATCATTGGAATCCTCTGATGTAGCCGGATTCACATCACATTTATCGTGAAAATGTGAAAGTGGCACTTTCATTTGAGTTGCCGTGAAATTCATTTCACGGCTGTTGAGATTTCCGGTGGAAGATATTGAGATTTCCGGTGGAGGATATTGAGAGTTCCGGTGGAGGATATTGAGATTTCATTTGAGTTACCATGAAAAAAACAAAATTGATCGGATATTGTGAAACAGGAGGATTCGCCGGAAGTTCTGGTGGCTCAGCTCCCTGAACCACGGATCGATCGGATGTTGTGAAACAGGAGGATTCGTTGGAAGTTCTGGTGGCTCAGCTCCCTGAACCACGGTGGGAACCGAAATCACCTGTGTGAGGTTGTGGATTTTGATTCAATCCTGAAAATCCCCTTCTACGATAATGTGTTTTAAAAAAAAAAAAAAATTCAGAGTTTGTTTTTAAAACACAATTTTCCTAATTGCTTGTTTTTTCCCTTATTCTCACGGCAAAGAATTGTTTTGAAATAAGTGTTTTCCAGCAAATGTAGTTGTTTCCTAATCTTTGGTGCCTATTGTCTGAAGGTTGTTTGATTGATCTTTGGCAGTAGTTAACTGTCTGTTTTGGATCAAACTAGTGATTTCTGATTTTTGAACATATGCTACTAGCTGATTAGCTAATACATTTACTTAGTTGTTTTGAAATTAGGCTTAATTAGTTGATTTGAAATAATTAGCAATGACAAGTACTTTGTAATTAGAATATCTAGCCAATTAGTAATTAGTTTACTTAGTAAAAAATTTGATGTTAGTTAGTTTGTAATACTACTTTTAGTCTTAGAATTAATTAGTTAATTGTCATTAGTTTAATATAGTCTTAATTGTCATTAGTTTCCTTTTATGATATCTTTCATAATTTTTTTTTAGTATACTTTGTTTCATATAATTTCTATTTCTATCTCTGGTACTGCTCGTGTTCATTTGATTTGTGCAGGATAACGCAGGAGTGGAGTTGAAGTGATTACGTGATACGAGGAAGCACACGAGTAGAAGATTTTTGTTTTTATTTTTAGAATTAGGAATTTAATTGGGTTTGTAAATATTGCACTTTACGCCCCTGCGAAGGCTATTCATTTGTTGTAATAGTTAGTTGTTTTTACATTTCTTGAACATTTTACATTTTAATACGGCAATAAAGAATAGTTTAGAATTGTGTGCTTGAATACAAAATATTCCCGTTCCCTGAGTTCGACCCGGTCTCATCCACTAGTGAGAACCGGTTTTTATTATTTGATGTCTGGTTTTCACATGTTTTTCATATAAAATTGTTTTCAAAATTACAACGATTTAAAAGAAGACATCAAATTTTTGGCGCCGTTGCCGGGGAACGGCGTAATATTAGTATTCGCTTTATTGCCTAGTTTTTGTTTGCATTGAGGTTTAGAACCACGTATGTGCATATCTTAGAGACGAGTTTACTTTTTTGCACAGCCTATCTATTAGGATCCCCTTAGAGGTGAATGTGTATGATTGGTACCGTACACATAGATGTTATATTTCTTTGCATAATCTCTGTTATGTGTAACTGCGTGGTGTTTGCTTAGTTTTTATTGTTTTTAGTTTACTCGCTTTGTGGTTTGCGTGGTTTGGCCGCTTAGTGCGTTAGTTAGGTAGAAAACCCAAAATTAGGACGGGTGTTACACCGGTCTACTTCAAGGTGTATGCACAGGCAACGATCACTCGACCCGAGCTAATTGAGTCCCGAGTTTTTTGTTAGGAGAACTCCTCATCTTATCACCATGGCCGAAAATCGGTCGTTGTTCCGTACCCTTAAGGAGTACTTCATGCCCACCATATACACTCCCACCTCCTGCATCACGAGACCTGATGTAGGAGCCAATCAATTTGAAATAAAGGCCAGTATCATTCAAATGTTACCATTATTTCATGGCCTAAGCAACGAAGACCCATATAGTCATATTGATGATTTTCTGGAGATCTGCTTGACAGTGCGGATCAACAACTTTGGAGATGACGCATTGAGGTTGACGTTGTTTCCGTTCTCTTTCAAAGATAAAGCTAAACATTGGCTAAAGGCTCTCGATACGGTTCAGATTACCACTTGGGAAGGAATGCAGCGCGAATTTCTTAAAAAGTACTTCCCAATTGGTAAGACGAATCAGTTTCGTAAAGCCATAATCAGTTTCTCGCAGATTGAGGGAGAACAATTCTACGAGACTTGGGAGAGGATGAAAGATCTTCTCCGCAAGTGTCCCCACCACCAGGTGCCTTGTTGGCAACTGGTGCAGTATTGTTACGATGGCCTGACCGAGAAGGACAGGCAAATAGTGGATTCATCATGTGGGGGCACTTTTATGCTAAAAAGTGAGGATGAAGCGTGGTCGCTTTTTGAGACATTGAGCGAAAATTTGATGCACCGTGCGACAACTTCACGGTTCGATAGGGCTGCACCTGCACAGGATAGTACTAAGAAGGCAGGTATTTTTGAAATAGGGATAAACCTTGAGTTAAGCAACAAGGTAGACCAACTGTCCCAGAAATTAGATCAGTTTTTGTTGGGTCCCTCTCCTGCCATGCAGGTGTGCGCGTTGTGTGCGAGTCCTGCACACCATATTTTTCAATGCCCAGTTGCGCCACAGTATCCTTTGTTTGTCCAAGAGCAAGCTCAGATGGCTCAAAACTTCGCTAGGCCCGCACACAATCCATTTTCCAACACTTATAACCCGGGCTGGCAAAACCATCCCAATTTTTCATGGCGCAACTCACAGATCCAACCCCCTAACCCTTCCTAGAGTCAACCCAGTCAAGGCGGTTATGCACCGGGATTTCAGAGATCCAGTTATCCCCCAGCCCAACCTGTTTATACTCATCCCCAGTCTCATGAGCCTTCACATAGTTAGTCCTTCGAGGACAAGATGCTACAAGCATTTTCTGATATTAAAGCGAATTTGAGCTCGCATAATCAGTCTATTGCAAAATTAGAGACTCAAATGGGGTAGCTTGCCGAGGCGCTTAGCAGGCGAAGTGAGGGGACACTGCCTAGCCAGCCTATTGTCAACCCTAAGGGAAAGGAACCCATGTGTAGCTTGCATATGACTGATGCACATAAAGAGCAAGCTCAAGTCGTAACCCTTAGGAGTGGGAAGCAGTACCAAGCAAGGGAGACTGCAGAAGAAAGAGAGAAGAAAAGTGAGAAGCAGTTTGTCCCTAAGGTTTTACCTCAGGAAAGCGAGAAGGTTCTTCCATCAGAGCCTTCACCATCCTACATTCCCAAAGCCCCCTTTCCTGAGGCGTTAGAAAGGCCGAGAGCATTAGGTAAGTCTGGAGTGAACATGCAAGAGATGCTTGAGATATTTAAGCACGTTCAGATAAACCTCCCTTTACTAGATGCCATCCAACAAGTCCCTGCATATGCAAAGTTCCTCAAAGAGCTTTGTACGCAGAAAAGGAAGTCGAGGTCCCATGTGCAGAAAAAGATTTATTTGACTGGGCAGGTGAGCGCAGTATTGCAACATCAAACCCCACCTAAGCTCAAAGACCCAGGGACTCCTATCATCTCATGTGTCATAGGAAACATCACTGTTGGGCGTGCATTGCTCGACCTTGGGGCAAGTGTTAACATCTTGTCGGGTTTCTTTTATGACCAATTTGGATTAAAAGAGATGAAACCTACACCTATGACTCTTCAGCTTGCTGATAGATCGATTAAGATCCCAAGAGGGATACTTGAAGACGTTTTAGTCAAGGTGAAAGATTGTTATTTCCCTGTCGACTTCGTGATATTAGATATGGAGGGAGTTGATAACCCACAACAGACTCCTATTATTCTCGGTCGCCCCTTCCTAGCTACCGCCAACGCGTGCATTAATTGCCGCATTGGTGCGATGGATGTGTCATTCGAAAATAAGATGCGGCTGAACATTTTTTGTGCTGCTATGGGGCCTGATATTGAGGAGGCTTCGTTCGAGGTCGATGTCATTCAAGACCTCGTAGAAGCAGAATATGCTTGGTTATTGAGTGATCCACCTCTTGAGGAGGATAATGAATCACTAAGAGAGGATCACCTAGAATTACTTGAGAATCAGATAGGTGATTTGAATTGGATCGGACACTTCGAGCCATTTAGAGGTAGACAGGATGGGAACATAGTGCGCAGTGTCACAGATGACACTATTTTTCATAGAGAGCCCGATTGAGCGATACTTCATGTCCATTGATCTCATGGACGATGAAGGATTTTTCCAGGGATCCGTCTGGCTGGGGACGTGAAACTTAGCGCTTTATGAGAGGCAACCCATATCTTGTATAGTATTAGATTTGCTCAGAATTTATAGAGTTTATTTTGTTTTTACTTTTTAGTTTTCTTCATGAGTTTTTCATGTTCTTTTTGTTTCATTCATGAGTTTTGTGTTTTGTCATGTATACATTGCATTCATTACATTCATAGAATGTATATTTTTAATTCATGTCAGGTCATTCTACTCTTTTCCCTCATTTATTTCTCTCATGTGCATTCACATAGTTTCATATAAGCATAGGGGAGTGCCACTAGGACAGTGTCATTCAAGCATGGGGGAGGGTGTAGTTTGCACACCTTGATATTTCTGTTTACGTTGTTGCACATGTTTACACCACTCTCATGAAAAGTAGATTTTTAAAGAAAGAGTTTGAACTTATATGAATGTTATTTCAAATCTGATGTTTTTAGAGGATTTTTAAGCCCCACGAAAATTTTTTCTGACATAGATCTAAAAATTATGGTTGTTTATGCGGATTTCAAAGAAATGATGATAGATACATGTTAGAATTTATTTTGAATCATAAATATGAATATGCACAGTTCTATTTTTGAAAAACTAAGCAAATGAACAAAAGCGTAAAAATGAGCTCAAAAAGAGAAAAAAATAGCATGCGTTAGGTTGTTTGGATAATTCCACAATCCTTAGTAGATGGAACTTAGATGTAAGTTGAAACTTTTAATTTCATTTTCGAAAAGGAGAGTGGAAAACTTTGTGATCCTAAGTAACTGAGAACAGATACAAGTTGAAATGTTTGACTCTCACGTTATAAAGGTGAATGAAGGAAGTCACTTTTATGTCTTAGTTGATATCTTTTGGGTATGTATTGAAAAAGTATAGAAGATATTGACATTGCACAAGGCATAAAAGCAGACCACACGCAAGCTATAAGAGAAGAATAAATACGCAAAAAGAAAAAGCATGAAAAAATGAAAAAAATGAGAAAAGAGTTGAAAAAGAAAGAAAAGTTCAGTGCTTAGAAGTGTGATTGAGAAAACCTGTGCAGAAAACATATGAGTGAGGATAAGTAAATAATAATATGTTTTTATTGGATTTTCTAAGAATAAAACATAAATAATTGTGATATTTAGAAAAGTGAAAGAAATTCTTTTTCTGTGGTGGTATATAAAAGAATCTAATTATATTTTGATTTTGAAACAACAGGAAATATTTGTAAAAATAAAGTCTTTGATTATCTACTACTTATGAGAATGTGTAATATTATGCATACATGACAGAGATGTTTGTCGGTAGCATCACTGCAAACCCTAATGAGACCTTACTCGTCCACTGGGGTAACCCAGGGGTTGAAAGGGCTTGTTGCATGAGCTAAGGTGATAGTTTGATTTCTTGCATTTTTTCTAGTTTGCTCGAGGACTAGCAAAACATAAGCATGGGGGTATTTGATCATGCATATAATTCAGGGTTTATTAAGATTAAAATATGCATGATTTTATAAAATAATGTTTCAAAAACCCAATTTTATGTTAGTTTTCGAGTAAATGTGCTAAAATGATTTAAAAATAGAAAATGCATGAAAAATAGTTTTATTTTACATTCTTATGCATATTTTAGTTTTTGTCATAGTCATAGTAGTTTGGTTTTAGTTTTTATTAAAAATAAAAATAAAAAAATAAAAAATGGAGAAAAATAGTTTTATATTCATTTTAAGTGTTTGTTTTTTTTAGAAAAGAAAAAATTAAATATAAATATAAATAGTTAGAATAGTTTTGAGTTTCTTTATAAATAAGTTTTGTTTTTAAATTTTTGAAAACTTTTTAATAAACTGGTTTACATAGTTTTTGATTTTTGAAAACTGAAAAAAAAAATAATAAACACAAACCGGTTTAACCGGTTTGCATTTCAAAATAAAAACGGTTACAAACCGGTGAACCGGTTTGAATGGTTTTTAAAAACCCAAAAAAACGAAAATTTCATTTGTCTCTCTCCTGTGCATCTCTCCTTCTTTCCTAACCCTTCCCCTCCACCTCATTCTTCTCTCCTTCTTCTCCTTCTCCTTATTTCTCTCTTCTATTTTCAGGTGGAGGCTTCTTCAATCCGGCGATGGTGTACCGGAGGGGATCAACTCTTTTCTAACCCATCTAAAGTCACGGTGAGTGTTCTGCAATTTCTTTAGTTCTTCTTCTTCTTCTTCTTCTTCTTCTTCTTCTTCTTCTTCTTCTTCTTCTTCCTCTGCATCTTCTTCTCTTCCTAATCTTCTTTTCTTAAATCCCTTTTTCTACTTCATTTGTAATTACAGTAGTCGATCAGTTTCATAAAATCAAAATAGAAAATAGTTTTACTCTTCTTCTTCAGATCATCATCTTCTTCTTCTTCTTCTTCTTCTTCTTCTTCTTCTTCTTCTTCTTCTTCTTCTTCAGATTTTTTTTCTTGTTGCTGCTATGACTTTAAAACCAAAATAAAAAGAGAAAAGTTGAAAAACGAAAAAAAAAGATATATCTGCAAAAGAATTTCAGTGATCAACAGAGATCTGCCGGGCAATCGGCTGAATCTCTGCCGGAATCCCCTGCGTTAGCTCAGCCGATTATAATATCTTTGTTCTTTGATTGATCGTTGGAATCCTCTGATGTAGCCGGATTCACATCACATTTATCGTGAAAATGTGAAAGCGGCACTTTCATTTGAGTTGCCATGAAATTCATTTCACGACTGTTGAGATTTCCGGTGGAAGATATTGAGAGTTCCGGTGGAGGATATTGAGATTTCATTTGAGTTACCTTGAAGAAAAAAAATCGATCGGATATTGTGAAACAGGAGGATTCGCTGGAAGTTCTGGTGGCTCAGCTCCCTGAACCACTGATCGATCGGATGTTGTGAAACAGGAGGATTCGCCGGAAGTTCTGGTGGCTCAGCTCCCTGAACCACGGTGGGAACCGAAATCACCTGTGTGAGGTTGTGGATTTTGATTCAATCCTGAAAATCCCCTTCTACGATAATGTGTTTTAAAAAAAAATAATAATTTTCAGAGTTTGTTTTTAAAACACAATTTTCCTAATTGCTTTTTTTCCCTTATTCTCACGGCAAAGAATTGTTTTGAAATAAGTGTTTTCCAACAAATGTAGTTGTTTCCTAATCTTTGGTGCCTATTGTCTGAAGGTTGTTTGATTGATCTTTGGCAGTAGTTAACTGTCTCTTTTGGATCAAACTAGTGATTTCTGATTTTTGAACATATGCTACTAGCTGATTAGCTAATACATTTACTTAGTTGTTTTGAAATTAGGCTTAATTAGTTGATTTGAAATAATTAGCAATGACAAGTACTTTGTAATTAGAATATCTAGCCAATTAGTAATTAGTTTACTTAGTAAAAAATTTGATGTTAGTTAGTTTGTAATACTACTTTTAGTCTTAGAATTAATTAGTTAATTGTCATTAGTTTAATATAGTCTTAATTGTCATTAGTTTCCTTTCATGATATCTTTCATAAATTTTTTTTAGTATACTTTGTTTCATATAATTTCTATTTCTATCTCTGGTACTGCTCGTGTTCATTTGATTTGTGCAGGATAACGCAGGAGTGGAGTTGAAGCGATTACGTGATACGAGGAAGCACACAAGTAGAAGATTTTTGTTTTTATTTTTAGAATTAGGAATTTAATTGGGTTTGTAAATATTGCACTTTACGCCCTCTGCGAAGGGTATTCATTTGTTGTAATAGTTAGTTGTTTTTACATTTCTTGAACATTTTACATTTTAATACAGCAATAAAGAATAGTTTAGAATTGTGTGCTTGAATACAAAATATTCCCGTTCCCTGAGTTTGACCCGGTCTCATCCACTAGTGAGAACCGGTTTTTATTATTTGATGTCTGGTTTTCACATGTTTTTCATATAAAAATCTTTTCAAAATTACAATGATTTAAAAGAAGACATCAAGAAGATTCTCAGTCAATGATCTCGTGCTCAGATCGACAGCTCATCTCAAGCATCGGCCGAAGGGCAAGTGGTCACCCAGTTGGGAAGGCCCTTATGTGATTAAGGAAGCGTTGCCTCGCAATTCCTATCGTCTGATCAACACAGATGGAGTAGAACTGCCATATCCTATCAATGCTCTACATTTAAAGAAATTTTACACTTGAATTGTTCATCCTAGCCTTTTGTACTCTTCTAAAGTCTCTTTCAATAAAGCAATAATCTTCTATTGAATTCTCACATTCTTCTACCCTGATACTGAGGCATTTTTATTTTTGATCCATACTTATATTTCATCGTCATATGCAGGCTGGATCAGACTAATCTTTTTCTAAAAATCTTATTAACTTTTCTGTTAATCTTGTTATCTTTATTAAATTGCATTGATTTCATTCTTCAATTTAATCAAGTTTTCATCAATTTATTGTCAATTATATCAATTTTTGTCAAGTTTTATCGATTTTACTAAATTTTATCAATCTTATTAAACCCTTTCAGGTTAAGAGATAAACCTGATGCCTCGTTTCAACGAGGTATTTTCCCTTTCAGGTTAAGGGATAAAACCTGAACCTCGTCTCGCGAGGCCCTTTATTTTCTTTCGAGACAGGGGATAATCTTAAATTCTTCTATCATCAATTTCTCCATAAATTTCTAAATCTTTATCAATCCTTTTATCCTTTATCCATTTCTACCAATATTTTTCAATTTTGCCAAATTCTCTTCAGGAACAGGGATAATCCTGGAAATCGTCCTAAATAAAATTCAGGTCTTAGGCCATCTTGGGTCAAGGACCTTGAATAAGTTTCTCATCCTCATCGTCGGAATCTATTCATGCTTTTTGTCAATCCTTCTAAAAATCTGACCTTTGGATAGGATTTATTTTCTTCCCATCTGAGTTCCGACTCAGGCTTTGCTTTCATTTTATCCTTTATTTTTGGAAGATCCGAGTTCCGACTCGGGTTTTCCCCTTTTTATCTTTCGGCTGAAGCTCCGGGTTCCGACTCAGACTTCCCTTTTGATCCAATGCTCATGTTGGAAACAATTTCTACGTCGAGAATTCGAGTTCTCAAACTCGAGTCTCATTTATTCTTTTATTCCAAAAAACCAGGTTCCGACTCAGATTTTTCTTTTTTATATATCCTTATTTTTTGAAACTCCGGGTTTCGACTCGGACTTCCCTTTCGATCCAATGCTCGTGTTGGAACCAATTGCTACGTCGAGAATTCGAGCTCTCAAACTCGATTCTCATTCTTTCATTCTTCTATTTTTGAAAAACCGGGTTCCGACTCGAATTTTTCCCTTTTGTATATTCTCATTTCGGGAGCTTCCAGGTTCCGACTTGAACTTCCTTTTGGATCCAATGCTTGTATTGGAACCAATTGTGACGTCGAGAATTCGAGTTCTTAAACTCGATTCTCATGCCTTCTTTTTATCTTTATTTTTGAAAACTGGGTTCCGACTCGGATTTCCCCTTGTGTATATCCTTATTTCTGAAGTTCCAGGTTCCGACTTGGACTTCCTTTTGGATCCAATGCTTGTATTGGAACCAATTTTTGCGTCGAGAATGCGAGTTCTCAAACTCAATTCTCATTCATTCTTTTTTTTTTGAAAAAACGGGTTTCGACTCAAATTTTCGCTTTTATATATTCTTATCTTCTCGGGTTCCGACTCGAACTTTCCTTTGGATCCAATGCTTGTATTAGAACCAATTTCTGCTTTGAGAATGCGAGTTCTCAAACTCAATTCTCACTCATTCTTTTATTTTGAAAAATCGGGTTTCGACTTGGATTTTTGCCTTTGTATATTCTTATTTTCTCGAGTTCCGACTCAAAGTTCCCCTGTTGATCTAATGCTCGTATTGGACCAAAATCTCTCCTTAATTTCCCTTTCAGGTTAAGGGACAAACCTGAATTTCCCCTTCAGGATAAGGGATAATCCTGAAACACCGACAATCATTTTCGCTTCATTCAAATGTCGGTCTCTTTCGCAGTCCTCTATTTGAAAAACCCAGTGCTCGTACTGGTGTGCATTCTTGAAACCCAGCGCTCGTACTGGGACATTTTTTTTAAAACCCAGTTCTTGTGTTGGTATGCATTTTCGAAACCCAGCGCTCGTACTGGGGCATTTTTTAAAATCCAGTGCTCGTGCTGGTGTGTTTTTTAAAACCCAGTGCTCGTGCTGGTACATTTCCAAATCCAGTGCTCATGATGGTACATCTAGTGCTCGTGCTAGTGTTTGGCTGACTGATCAAGTTAGCTCTCCAGGTTCAGTCTTTGTACTAACCAATCATCAACAATTCAAGCTCTAAATTCTCAATTTCAACCTTCGGTTTATCATGTTGCCAAAATTAAATCTTTTTCTCTTGCAAAGGACCCTCTTCAGGGAGAGTTTGAGGGAGCTCGTTCCTTTTGCATGCAACCATCTTTCATTCGCAAGAACCCTCTTCCAGGGAGAGTTTGAAGGGACTCGCTTTCTTCGTGAACTGTTTGCAAAACAACAACCAACTTTACACAAAAGAACCCTTTTTTTCAGGGAGAGCTTCGACTGAAGCTTGTTTCTTTTTGTGGCCCCCGTTTTTCTCATCTTTGGCCAACCCCTTCGTAGAAGACCCTCTTCTAGGGAGAGTGTGATGGACTCATTCCTCTGAGATACTTTCTCAACTTTGTTTTTTGGCGGCCTTTCCATAAGAGAAGCCTAGAGATAGGGAGTTTTGACGAAAACTTAATTTCTCTTCGAAAGTTCTGTTTTGCAAACACCTCCTCTTTGGGGAGGAGATGAGTATTTCCAACTTCCCATTCAGGTAAGGGCTAAGCCTGAGTCTCTCTTTTTGGGGAAAAAGATAGGAGAATTTTGTCACGGACGTGTCAATTCAATGTCAAGCGATTACATTCATCAAGGATTTCAAGAATCTTTGCCAATTTGCTATCAAAAGTCATTGTTGATCTCAAAATTTTCATCATATAAAGAATTATCTCCAACTACCTTTAGTATTATTTTCAAAAGTGCAAGACTTTTGCGAAATAAGAACTGAATTCAAGTTTTTTTTTTTTTGTTGGTCAACCAAGAGGATGAAGAAAAATCTTCAATATGACCAGGCAAAGGAAAAATTCAATGATGTTGAAAAGCCATAAGTGAATTGATATTGATCATAGCTATGGCACATTCTTAAAGATCGTTCTTTTGGCAGTAAGACAGTGGAAATATCCTGGGCAGTAAAAAAGGACCTACCCAATCCATATATCCTCAGTCATTTAAGCCGCAATCAAATATCTGCAAAAGGGATCTCTCAATTGTCGTCAAGGTGAAGACGAATATGCGAGCTAGACCCCCGGGGCTAAAGAAGATTTGGATCATCTCCGAGATGAAGAAGTTTGTGAAGGATCCTTCTAGGGAAAGTTCAGATCACCGTCGAGATGAAGGCGAATGCGATAAACCTACCGACAAACCCTAAAAGATATTTTGATTTTTGCTATCATCTAGAGAATTTTGACCAAAGAACCAATATCATCAGCCTAATTCCTGAGAAAGAAAAAGAAGGATCAGAACATCTCTAAGATGAAGGAGTTTGTGACGTACCCTTCCCCGAAAAAGAGAGAAAAGTCAGGACATCTCCAAAATAAGGGATGATGTAAAAGCCCAACAAAGCTCCATGACTCAAAAGAGTGCAAAAAGATCGTCATGGGAAATGCCGAAGATATCAAACTGCTCAAAACTGCTAGGAATCATCTCTATTTATGTGAAATTCTTTTTCAATATTTTTTTCACCCAATTGCTTTTATGAAGCTAAGAGTATTTCCTCTCTTTTCATATCAAGGAAATTGACATCTTCCTTGAAGAAACTCAACAACAACAAATTTGAATTTGACTCTTGATTTTACAGAGTTAGCCCAATTGGAGTTAATACTCTAGGTAGAAAGAGGTGATATTTTTCACATATAAGCACAGTTCAATCATTTTGAATCAACTACAATTTTTGACATCTTATTGGCAATATTTTCTCGTTATCCCAAAATGAAGCAAGAACTTGAAGTTCGTTTTGATGTATCCTGAGGTCACCCCTCCTTAGGACTAAAAAGTCCTTTCCTTCTGTCTGATCTGAGCACCCTCAGATTCGCACGCTTCCCTCCGTTCCCCACTGTCCCCCCATAGATAGTTCTCGCTCATGATAAGGGTTAAACCTGAACTTTCTGCAAAAGGTCTGTTATTGTCAAAAGCTATTTTCAGTCTCAACAATGAGGTGCCCAAGAACAACCCCTTTTCAAGATTTGGGGACCCCCATTTTCATCCTTTTGCAAACCCCTCTCGGACTTGTTATGCGAAGTCTAGAGGTCCCATCACAGTTTCCTTGCTCCTCGAGGATTCTATATCCATTCAGGCTAAGGATTAAACCTGTTACCTTGCTCCTCGAGGTATCACCCAAACCTTCTGCGAGAGGTTATCTGTTTTTAGAAAGCTGGTTTAGTCTCAACAATGAGACGCCCCAGATCATGCCCTTTCCAAGCTTTAGGGAATCCCTTGTTTTTCTCTTCTCGCAAACCCCTTTCGGATTTGTTCGTCCAAACTCCAAAGGTCCCATCATATGGTCGCCCCTTTCAGGTTAAGGGTTAAGCCTGAACCTCGCTCTGTGAGGTATCCTTCCATTCAGGTTATGGTTAAACCTGAGTCTCATTTCAACTAAATATCCTTTCTAGTCCCACCATGATTTCTTCATTTGAGGAATTTGTGTAATTCCCCCTACTCAGATCAAGGGTTAAACCTGAATCTCGCTTCGGCGATGCATTCGTTGTCCCATCACGGCTTCTTCATTCGAGGATTCTGTATGGTTGTCCCCTTTCAGGATGAGGTGAAGCCTGAAATCTCGTTCCACAAGATATCTTCCTTTTCAGGTTTGGGTTAAACCTGAATCTCATTTCGACAAGGTAATCCTTCCAGTCCCTTCATGGTTTTCCCCACCAAAGAATCCATGCTCCTTTTATATCCATCCAGAAAAGGATCATGCTTGAAGTTCATCTCACGAGGCATTTTCTCAAAATGTCCCATCGAGGTCCGCTTATGTTTATTTCCTCATCCAATTTTTTTTGATGTATCTTTGTCCCATCCAGGTTAAGGGATAAAACCTGAGTCGTTTTAAAAGGTTGATCTTGTCTCATCCATGAAACTTGATCAAATTTTTTATCTTTCATCATCTCGGGAT
The DNA here is from genome assembly GCF_984573655.1 of Nuphar pumila. NCBI lineage: Eukaryota > Viridiplantae > Streptophyta > Magnoliopsida > Nymphaeales > Nymphaeaceae > Nuphar > Nuphar pumila. The sequence continues at coordinate 87,615,976 of NC_143259.1, forward strand.
TTTCGCTCAAAGTCCCATCACGATTTCCTCATTTCTATTATTCAGTCATATCATTTTCGAGGATTTCGTCTCCCCCAAGCCATTCAGGATAAGGTTTTAAGCCTGAAAAGTCATTCTTTCAAAATAAATTCTTCCACGCCCAGCTCAGGTCTGCTGATTGGAACATTTTTTTCAAAATTTGGAGCGTTTCTTTGCCACTAAGCTCGACTTTCAACCAGCTTAGCAGCAAAGAGGGGCATCTGTAAACACCCCAAAATTTTCAAAATGTTGTAAATATTCCCTTTTTGCCCTTTGCCCCCCATTTTCTGGGTGATTGAGTAAGTTTTAAAATGCCAGTTTATTTCTTAGGTTTTACCGAAATTAAATCATTTTATACATCTGACCCAATTTCGGATCCGGATCCATTGTCAAGATCTAAATCTGAGCTTCGTTATCCAATTTTTAAATCAAATTCTCAAAATTTCTAAAAAAAAACCTTTTTGAAAAGCTCAGACAGTTCGTCCGATATCTGTTTGGATCCATCAAATTGTATTTCTCAATTTGAGGTTTTAAACTCGAATATTTTTCAAAACTTGGGTCCAAACCCATTTTTTGAAGAAATTTCCCCAAAGTAGCCTTCAAAGCCTTCTTTTGTAAATATTTCTCAAAAACACAAAAAAAATAGTTTAAATCCTTGTTTTTTCGTAAATTTTAGGATTTTATTCCAAAAATATCAAAAAAATAGAAAATGTAGAAAAGAACAACAAAATAAAAAGTATAGAAAAGAAACAAAATTCAGTTTTTTTGAAAAAACTCTTTTTGAAAAAAAAAATCTTTTTAACTAAAACCAGTTTTTCGCAAAATCTTTTAAAAAGGACCAGCCTTTGAAATTTTTTATAAAAAACTCTTTTAAACGAAAAATCGATTTTTTAGGGTTACGAAGGCACCTCTTCTTTCTCTCTCTTTGGAAAAATCTCGAGAACCCTCTACCCATGGCAGACCCCATGTGCATTCCTTCTTCCTCCAAAACCCTCGCACGCCTCACGGGCCTTCCCCTCGTCCGCCCTTCATTTGCAACAACCTTGCCCACCTCCTTTCCTCAATCCTCTGATCGCCAACCGATTCCTCTTCACCATCCATCCTTAACAGCCTCCCCTTTCCCAATCTTTCCTTCTCTTCTTATAAAAACCAACATCAGGGGAAACCCTGGGGATCGGTTATCATCCATCAGTGCAATACCCCTCGTCTCTACAATCCACAATCCCCCTCTCGATCCACTTCATCCGCCATCCGCTCTTCACCCCTTTCTCCTTCCTACTTCTTCCTCTCCCTCTGGTGTTCCCCTAGAGGCTATTGAAGATTGATTCCCTTTTTTTAAGGTCTCTGTAAGCAAGAGAAATCCGCAAGCTTCCCCTCTGGTTCCTTTGAAGGAGCATCGCCTTCCCTTTTCCCGAATTTTACAGCGCTTCGGTGAGTCTTCTTCCTCCTTGTCTACTGTGAACACTCCAAATTTTTCAAAGGTTTTCAAAATGATCCTTTTTGCCCCTAATTCCATCTTCTGAGAAAACCAAAGCGATTTCAAAGCTAAATTTCAGTCATTCTTCAGATTTTCTGAATTAAATTCTATATTGATATATTCAAATCCAAATCCAGTGTTTTAAATCCGTATTTCCTCAAAATCTGGATCCAAATGTATTTTCTAAAGAAATTTTCTCAAAAATCACCTTGAATTCTCAGAAAAATTCCCTTTTGTAAATATTTTTATAAAAACACAAAAAATTAGTTTTGATCTTTGGTTTCTCGTAAAACTTTAGGATTTTATTCTAAAAATGCAAAAAAATTGAAAAATAACACAAAAACCAAAAAATTGGAAAAATTTCGAGAATAATGAATGAGTTTAAACTTTAAAAATCAATTTTTTGCTAAAAAGCCTCGGGAGCCCATTTTTTTGTAAAAACTCAAAAATCAGAGGGGGTCATATACAAAATCCTTGTTTAGGGTTTTAAAACCCTTCGTAAGCGAAAGGGGAGAGAAAGCCAAAACCCTCAGCCGCCTTTTCCCTCTCCTTCTCTCCATCTCGGCTGGCTGGCGCCTCCTCCACTCTCCCAAAACCCTCCATCGCCACGGCCATTGGCCTCAGCCCACCATCTCCAAACCCTCTTCATCTGTTACCCTTGATCTTCAACCGATTTCAAAACTTCCCGAATCATCCTTCTCCCCTTTTAAAAGCCGCACGCCTCCTTCTTCTGGGATCATCCATCTTCACCCATCCATCCTTCTGGTTTCTGGATTTTTCTTTCTTCACGCCTCTTCTGGATCTCGATCTCCTTCTCTTCCTTTACTCTTCTTCCTCTTCGTCTTATTCCCCTGGCTTTCCCCTGAATAGCTGAAGGAAGCCGACGAGCCCCACACCAAAGCCACAGTAAGAATTTCTGCCACTTCCCTCTTTCCTTCTGTTTTACGAATTTCTGAGCTACTTTTATTTATTTCTTTTTTTTAGCAAGCCCCTTTGTAGCATTGATCTACATATAGTAGAATCAACCTACAAATGGCAATATTAATAGGAATGTTCTCATTCTGACATATTGTTCATTTTTTTTTTGTTGTTTCAGTCACGATTCCAACCTATAATCAGTTTTATGATTTTTTTTTTATTTCCCTTCATTATTACGATTTTCTGTTTGCATTTGATCTTTGATTTCATTTTCTGTAATCAATTTATATTTTGATTTTCTTTTGGTTCAATTCCTTTTGATCTCCTGTCTACATCTATTCCCTATTTCATGATGTTTCGCTTATCATTCATATGGCTTTACACCGCACCATCGATTATCTGGGGATAGCATTTTGCATCATACAATATATGTAGCCGAGATGCTGAAGGCTCTTGACATAATGTCGATTGTCATCCTACCTCATGGCATTGTCTAATCTCACCCATCCATTAGGTTCCCTGTTATATGTTCATCGCATCATCTTCTGCTTCAGTTTTACATTACTATCTAAGTTTTAATTTCAGCATTATTTCTCATCTGTCTTTTTTTTTTGTTATCCTTAGCTGCATCCTTATTTTTTGCATTTATTCTTACAAGTTTCTGATTACTTCAATTATCTGTTACATTTTTTTTTATTTCTTTTTTTTTTTTAATGCATCTTTCCCCTGTTGTATGTAATCAACACCGATTTCCCAACATCCCCTTTTTCTTTGTATTATTTTAGTCTCTTTGATTTGTTTACATTCAAGATAAGTCGATTTGCCCCTCATCTGGACTATTTTCTGTACATCTGCATTTCTTCTTTTTAGTTTCTCATTTTAGCATCCCTTGAATCTGGATTTCTTGTTTTGTTTCTTGTCTTTCTTTTTTTTATTTATTTATTTACTTTGCATCGCATGCCATTTCGCTTGCAAACCATTAAGATCGTCATTAGCGAATTTTTCCCTTTTTTTTTGTTTGTTTGTGTCCTAAATACTTTTTGAATGATATGTGTATTCATTTTTTTTTTAGAGCTCAACTATTGTTTTGTTTAGGCTAACTGTGATTATCTTGGATTTAATGGAGAAGATGGCATTTGCTGAAGTTTCAAGAGAATATCATTGCTATTGTAAAATTGATGCTCACGGTTGAATTTTTGTGTACACATAACACATGCCTTTTGGGCTAAGCTATGGAAATGAAGCAGGGTGTATGCAAGAATTGTTCACCAACATGGATATTTCTGTATTCAGTGGTATCACACTCACCAAATTTTCTCAGCCACAGGTATGGGTTTTCAGATTATAACCCCATCCACTGCAATTCTTCCCCAAAATGCTGACCATTCTTGTTAATGTCTCCTGTAGATTTATCTTTTGAATGTTTTTTTTTATATAATGGACATATCTGTTTTATCAGGCGTTGCAGAAATTTTGGGCATCAAAATTCTATTGGAATCCCTCTTAGCCATGCAAAAGATGGGTTCTAGATGCCCAATAGATTTCAAGGATTAGGTCCCATGAAATCCATCTCCGACCCATCTCTTTCTCCCATCAAAAGAGACTAGTTGCTGCTCTTTACCCACCACAGGCGGTAGGGTCAGTTGGTGATTCGAAGTTACTAAAAGCATCTATGAGAATCATCCTGCTAGCTGATCAAAAGGGACATAGCCTGAAAGCCAGGTTGATCTGGTTTTTTATACACCACTAATACAGAGTTTAACCGACCAGCCCAGTGGCAGAGACTGACACTACAAGAATCAAGAGCCCCTGTGGCTTTTCTTTTTCTGGTGGGGAGTTACAATCCGACTCCACTTGGTCACAATCTCCTAATACTGGCTTAATTCTGTGTCCATGATTGTCTGATATTTTGTTCAGATCCATTACACTGTACATTGCCCTCTTCACGTCTCCACTTACATATTCACTACCCTTGATGTATATATGTTAGCATAGCACCTGTCTACTTATATACATTCACTAACATAGCATCTGCACTTTCATCTTCTATGTTGCACCTCACAGTACCCATTGCACTCTCATAATATCATTCATAGCATATGTTTTTGCATATCACTGGACTATGGATGAAAGGATTTGTTCATTTGCTGTTAAAGGAGCAATTGAATGGGCAACTGAAGACAATTGTAATTTATATGCTTGCTGCTAACTGGGTAAATCACAGGAAATACGTGATTGATCTAACTTTGAGGACCAGTGGTTCAAGACCTTGATTCCGAGCAGAGCCTACTTAGAATAGTTGTCGATCTCTACAGTCACTTTCTGGCACCTGCTGGAGCCATTTCTTAGATATCTTCAGAGCTTCCAGGTGAGTTTCTTTCTTTAAGATTACTTTAGTATTTGGATTCTTATGACCTATTCTTTTAGAATCGGTCTTTGTCCTCGCATAGTTGCTTTAGTTCCTGCATCTTTTTCTTTTTTGTTAGAAGTGATATCTTTTGCGGCCTACCTTATGAAAGTACAATGTTTAACTATTGATATTTGAAAGGAATTGAAAGCATTGAACTGGGACAGGGATGGGGTGTTGGCCACAGTGATCCTGTAAGAAACTTGGAATATCATGGGAAGTATATAGATGTTGTATTCTCTTTATAAGAATCCCATACTTTCTCTAATTTACATGGAGTCATTCCCTCCCAGCCATGCCTAACCTGTCTGCTGCCACTTACCATTCTCCTCTGTAGATTATACTTACACCTACGTGGCTCACATATTTGACAGCCATCAAACTTCCAACTACCTGCTGGAATCATACAGTCACTATCGCCACCACCTGATTTTTGCACCTACAGTAGCAATCATGTGTTCACAGCAATATCCACCTAGCCCAGACCGAGCAATGAAGGCTCAACCAACTGTTTCTGGAATGCCCTCTTTTCCAGTTCATTACATGCTGGGGTTAAACATGCAACATCTTTCACTGTGTCACAAATTGCTATCTTGCATCCCACTCATTTCCAACATTTTATTGCTGTAATTACAGCAACACATATCAGTGCACCATCACCCCATCATATATCTGCTAATGACCCTATAGTTTCCCATCTCCCGGTTGCAATTAAGTTCATATCATACCACATCTCATTAAAAGCACAATATCTCTACAACATCACTCATATATCAGTTTCCTCACACACAATCACTATTGTGTTCATGAGATGATCACTCGAGCCTTCAAACATATCCTGCAAATTGATATTACTGTTATCAAGCATATGGATGACTTGACTAGAGCAATAGTTGGATGGGTAGATTTCCTGTCAGGAATACCAATGAAAGATCCTGAAGATGCTGTAGAGCGAGGTGTTTAGATGCCTCTCTTTCCAAATGAAAGGGCATTGTAACACAGGCTGCGTGAGGATGGGGATCCCCAGGGGAGATGTTGATAAAGCAAATTATGGAACCACCAGCGACAATGATGTCCAGGTAGCTATTGGGGTTGAGGGCTTTGCATAAAAAATGGGTCTGTTGACTCATTCTCAGGTTGGGGTAGAGTAACTGATGTGCTGGGAACTCCACTCCAACTTCATGAATCATCTGGTATGCATTTCTGAAGTATGTTTACATTTTATAGATTTCCAAATATTAGCACTCTTTTTGGTTTTGTTATTCCCTGATCATTCTTTCCCATAAGCATCTTAAGGTCCTACAAAACCTTCTCACTTCATACCAATAGCATCATAAAGCTCAGTGTGTACCTTAGTGTACATTCCATCATTTGCACACAACATAATGTCTTCTTACATGTGCATCTCTTTATTAACTTAAATTTCGCAGGAAATGTGTAGAAAATGCTGATTCCCTCTCTTAGATTAGGATTTTACTATTACAACTCGAGAATTGTGATAGTCAGATATAATGAGAGTTCTTTTCATTTCCTGTCTTAGATAGAATGAATGAGCATTGTAAATGCCATAAATTGCTTGTTTTCATGCTTTTGCCTTATTTTTCTCAAAATCTCACAATGGAGAAACACAAATGGCACGTGCACCACTTCGTAAGAGGTAATTAATCCTAAGTTGATGATTTACATCAATGGCCATAGTCAGGATGTAAAAAAGACTTAGTATTTTTATCTTTTATAAAATAACACTAGATCCACACTGGATCCTTTTCAAAAATCATCATATTTTCTTTAAATATTTTCCTCTTTTATCAGAATTTAATTTAAAATTAATTCAATATATATACCAATGGCCATAGTCAGGGTATATTGAGAGTTAATTTCATTTTAAATTCTATAAAAGCACAAAAAAATATATTTTATTCTTCACTTGAATTTAAATGTGGTTATTATATAATATATTCAATGACCATAGTCAAGGATATATTATATCTTCAACCTCATTCTTAATTCATTTAAAGAATGTAATAGATCTTCAAAGTCCTATTTCAAAATCATTCATCATTTAGGATAGAATTGCATCTTATTTTTAAAATACCTTTTTAAAAAACCCAAGTGATGTTAATATCTTCTTCAATCAATCTTCAATTCTTGTAAAATCCTATTCATCTTTTCATTTTCAATTCTATTTTATTTTCAATCTCAAAGTCCAATTTAACTTTGAGATTTCAAATTCATTTTATATTCAAAAATTCCAATTCAAATCAGATTTCAAAGTTCAATTTGACTTTGAAATTCCAAATTCATCTTATATTCAAAACTCCAATCAAATTCAAAGTTCAATTTAACTTTGAAATTTCTTATTCATCTTCTGATTCCAAATTCAAACTTCAAATTCAAGATCTATTTTGACTTTGAAATTCATTTGTATATTCAAAGATTCAAATTCTAAATTTCATTTTTTCAAGTTCAATTCAAAACTTGGAAGTTCTTGATTCATCTTCTGAGTTTAAACTCCAAAAACCCAATTCTAGATTTAGAACCCAGTTCTACTTTGTATCTCAGACTTCAGATCCAAAATCCATCTTAGGATCCAGAGTCCAACTCTATCTTGGATCTCAGATTTCAGATCCTAAACCCATCTTCAGATCCAAGTTTCATTTAGGATCCAGAATTCATTTCCATTTCGGATCTCAGATTTCATATCCGAATTCCATTCCTTCGGATCCAATTCCATCCTAGATCTCATATTTCAGATCCAAATTTCCCTTAGGATCCCAAATCCAGAATTCAGTTCATCTTGAATTTCAACTCTATTTAGAGTCCAAACTTTTGATTCAAAATTCCATTCTGAACTCCAAATTTCAAAATCAAAATCCTATCTCCGAATCTAGATTCCATTCCAAGTTTACCTTGAATCCAAAAATCAATTCTATTTCTCAATTCTATTCTGATTTCTCAAATCTTATCTCAATTTCAAGCTTTATAATTGAAATTCAAATTACATCTCTATCCTGATTCAAAGTCCTAATTCAAAGTCCATTTATGACTTCGAATCTTTCTTTCTTTTCCTTTTATTTCAACTTCAAAAACCATTCCTCTTAAGATCCAGATTTATTTTTCGGAAGCTCTGATCTTTGCAAAAACATAGAACTTTAAATTTTAAGTTCTAAAGTTAAAAACCATTTCTTCACTCTATCATCAGATTCATCTCAAGAACACTTGGGAAATTTCCAAAATCATTTTTTTGAAAGAGCATACATCCTTGCATTTGCACAAGCATGATTCTTTGTGCATTTAGATTTAGGATAAAATTCTTAGATAATATTTTAGCAAAGCAAAAGGCATGAATTTGACCCTTGGTTCGATTACCCCTGGTAAAGGTGCCTGGAACGGTCGAACCTCGTACCGACGAGCGAATCCTGTCTCCCAGTTTTCCCGCAAATATTTCAAAACGGAGGCGAGTTATTTTCTTAAATATTTTCAAAATTAAGGTCAAGTGAGACCCCGCAAAAGAATTCCTCTTCTCTCTTTTTTTCTTCTTTTCTCTTCTCTCTTTCTTTTTGTCTTTTATTTTTCTCCCTTCAAAAAGGAGGAAATAGAGGTTGGAAAGGAAAAGAGAAGGAAGAGAGAAAAAATTACGAGAGGAAATTTTTTGCGATGATCACAGATTTGGCGACCGTGATGGGACTCGTCTTCGTCTGGTCGAATTTAATGCCTTTTCCTTTGCTTGTATATTTTCTAAGTTTTTATTCTACATATGTCAGCTTCATTTCCATGCAAACCTTAGGAGCCTAGACTCTGTCTTAAGCTGACATCATTGCAAATAGGATTTAACTATGGTTTGGTAGGACCATATTGAGGAGATTATTCCATGCTCACATTAGACTTAGGCTTGAAATACAACTCTCCTCAATTCTAGGGATTGAATGCAAACAATGTATGCAAGTGTGTGCTTCTCTTCATTTTAATCTATCTCTCTAGGACTTGCATTAGAGCCATCTGATTTCTTGCATGTTGAGCATATTTTGAAAACCTCCCTACCTATATTTTGTCCCGGTCTTCACGTTGCTGGGCTGTCTCACTGAACCATAGTTCGGGAGAGAGCCTCACAACTGGACCACTTATTTGTGTTCGCGCCCCCCTACCACGTACCTAAGGGCCATAGTCCGAGGTATATCGGTAGGTGCTCAAGGATGTTGGGAAGCCATTACCTTAGAACCAGAGAAATACTTCTATGCCACGTACTTCGAGCTTCAGCTTGGGTATATCGGCGTATCTTGATTGAAATCAGATGATCTGAACCCTAGAGTTAGGATTAAGATCCTATCAGCCATTTCAAAATATTGCATTTTAGAGTCAGCTTTAGGGAGTGTTGTTTGTGCATCCTTGTTTGTACATCTGTGATTGTACGATATTTTATATTTCCTATATTTCTAAAAAACCCTGGGTATATATTATTCAAAATTTCCTCTTTATTTTAAAAACCCAGGTGTATTTTCCTTTTCTTCTCTTAATTTCTTCTAATTCTTCTTGATCCTGCCTGCAATTCTTCAAAAATTTTGAAATTCTTTTCTAGATTCTATTCCTTACACTCATTTACAATAAAACATCTTTTGTCAGGAGATGTCCTTTTTAAAATTAATCTTTATTCTCATTTTTTACTTATTTTGGAAAAACAATGCGGTTGTCACAAATTTTGGTGACAACCCGATCCCTCGTAATGGGATATTTTCATTTTCAGATTATGATTTCCTCCTTTATTAAAATTTCTTCTTAGATCTTTTCTAAAATCCCCATTTATGTTCTATAGAGAGCATTGGTATTATCAGTTGATTTGGGGCAAAGATCAAAGATTGCATTGATCTAACATCCTAGTTACAAGCAGAGAGAGTAAGGAATGGATTCTCAAAAATCTGTCAGAAAGGGAGTTCAGGACAGCAAAAGTGAGATCGATCCCGCGATATACCAATTATTCAAAAGGATGATGGTTGAGATATTGTCTGAACAAGCTGAAGCCAATTGCAGAAAAGCTCCCACAGAAGGAAAGGCACCTGTCACTTTCCCCATGAATGAACACAACAATATCAGTGTAGGAAATTCCAAAGCTAGCAGGGGCAGCAATCAAGGCAACCAGGGCAGCAACTTGGGAGAATATAAAGGCCAGATTGGGAAATATTGTGAAAACCATGATAGACTTCTTCAATACAGTCCTCAGCAGAAAGGCAAGAAGCAAGAAGAACCAAAGCGTAAGGATTGGAGCAAGGATCGAGATTTCACTCCTTTAAATGAACCGCTCGACAAAGTCCTCAAATACATGTTGTCTAGCGGATTACTCAGGCTCCCAAAAGCCGCCAACCCTTCCACAATCATGGGAAAATATATAGACCAATTCTGTGGGTACCATCGAGCAACAACGCATGACACTAAGCATTGCTTTATCTTCAAGAATATCGTTCAGGACTCCCTTGATAAGAATCTCTTTGTCAAAAACGAAGAAGAAAGGCATCCAGATCTCCTAAACATGCAAACCCAGTCCAGTTACCAGACAGGGGTCAGTGCTCAGCAAAAGCCAAACAAGCCGAAGAAAGCAAAGCATGAGGGTTGGGGTTATGATCGTCAGCTTACCCCTCTAGGTCAGCCGATCGAAGAAGTTCCCCAATATCTACTCGAGAAAGAAATGATCAAACTCCCAAAGCAGGATGATCCCTTTGTCACCAAAGGGAAATGGAAGAATCACTTTTGCATATTTCATCGAGCAAGGGGGCATGACACGGAGCGCTGCTTCGTCCTCAAAAACATTGTGCAAGACTACATTGATAAAGAGCTTCTGGTACCAGAGGAAGGAGAAGAGCAGCCTGCAGTTTCAACCGGACCTTTTCCAGACCAATCAGAGAATTGAGAATGCCAAGGGTTTTTTATTTTCATCCCTTTCTGTCAGTCGCTTTGTAGGGGCAAGTCAGCCCAGTCTTTGTGACTTCTTTTAGTTAAAATACTTGTAAATATTCAGTTCTGTTCTCAAAACTTTTATTTATCAATGAAATGTTGATTTTCTTTATATCTTTGATATTCAATACTTTCTTCATTTTGCTATATTGGGGCATTAAATTTCTTTTTTAAAAATTCGGGACAATCCTGACATCATTCATGAGAGAAATGATATTACCTATGAGGGTCTTTTAAAAAAAAATCATGAAAATTTTAGTTTAAATATTTTATTACAACCTTTTTCAAAGATCAACCATTGTGTTGATCATATTTTTCTACAAATTGATTTCAAATCATTGCATTTCAAAGATCAACCCTTGTGTTGATCATATTTTCTGAAAATTGATTTCAAATTATTGCATTTCAAAGATCAACCCTTGTGTTGATCATATTTTCCAAAAATTGACTTCGAATCATTACATTCAATCAACCCTTGTGTTGATCATATTTTCAAAAAATTAGTTTTGAACCATTGCATTCAAAGATCAACCCTTGTGTTGATCTCATTTTCCAAAAATTTGATTTCATTACATTCAAACATCAACCCTTGTGTTGATCATATTTTCTAAAAATTGATTTTGAATCATCACATTCAAAGATCAACCCTTGTGTTGATCATATTTTCTAAAAGGTGGGTTTTCAAATCATTACATTCAAACATCAACCCTTGGGTTGATCATATTTTCTAAAAATTGATTTTGAATCATCACATTCAAAGATCAACCCTTGTGTTGATCATATTTTCTAAAAAGTGGGTTTTCAAATCATTACATTCAAAGATCAACCCTTGTGTTGATCACATTTTCTAAGGAGATGGTTTCGAATCACTATATTCAAAGATCAACCCTTGTGTTGATCATATTTTCTAAAAATTGATTTTGAATCATTGCATTTAAATATCAACCCTCGTATTGATCATATTTTCTAAAAATTGGTTTTCAAATCATTGCTTCAAAAAATTAACCCTCATGATGATCTCTCATGAATGATCCCCTTTCAAAGATTAGTTCTCGTGGTTGATCTTTCTTTCCAAAAATGATTTTCTTATCTTCTTCTCTCATTTTAAAGATCCCACATGCAGGTAGGATCAAACTCTTTTTCTCAACTTTTATCAACCTTTTGTTTATCCATCTTTATCAGTTTTATCAATTTTTATTCATTTTTATTAATTATTCATCCTTTTTATTAATTCTTCTTGATTCTTATTTCAAAAATTCCCTTTCAGGTTAAGGGACAAACCTGATGCCTCTTTCCCATGAGGTATTTCTTTTTCCTTCTTTTTCTTCCCCCCCCCCCTTCAGGTTAAGGGATAAACCTGAAACCTCATCCTATGAGGTCCTTCTTTCTTCAGGATAAGGGATAGTCCTGAATGTCTTTTAAAGCTCCATTAATTTCTGCTAAATCTTTTTCTTCATCCAATTTTATTTCTTAAATTAAATTTTAATTCCTCTAATTCTTTATCAAAGCTTTTCATCAACTTTTGCCTAAATTTTATTCCTTTCCCATTCAGGATAAGGGATAATCCTGAAACCCCTCATAGGAGCAACAATGCTACCTGTGAGAATTCTTTTACAAAAATAAAATTCCATAAAATTTCCTTGATTCTTCTTTTTTGTCAAAACTTCCATCAATTTCTATATCTTCTCATCAGTTCCTTCTCAGATTTTATTTCCTCCCCAGTCAAGATAAAGGGGCAATCAGATCACATGTAAAAAAATTCAGTCATCTAAATGGTCATTCTCAATCCTAGGTCCGGTCCTCGCACTGGCAAATTTCCAAAACTCAATCTTTTGATTAAAAACTTTCTGTCAAAAACCCGAGTCTCCACTCGGGCTTCTTCCCTTTATTCTTTCATTTGAGGTTCTGAGTTCCGACCAGGACTTCCTTTTGAATCTAATCCTCGCATTGGAAATCAATCATTTCTTTAGAAATCCGAGTTCCAGCTCGGGTTTTATCTCTTATTTTTCTTTCGAAGTTCTGAGTTCCGACCAGGACTTCCTTTTGAATCCAATCCTCGCATTGGAAATCAATCATTTCTTTAGAAATCCAAGTTCCAACTCGGGTTTTTCCTCTATTATTTTTCGTTTGAAGTTCTGAGTTCTGACCAAGACTTCCTTTTGAATCTAATCCTCGCATTGAAAATCAATCATTTCTTTAGAAATCCGAGTTCCAACTCGGGGTTTTCCTCTATTATTTTTTGTTCGAAGTTCTGAGTTCCGACCAGGACTTCCTTTTGAATCCAATCCTCGCATTGGAAATCAATCATTTCTTTAGAAATCCGAGTTCCAGCTCGGGTTTTTCCTCTATTATTTTTTGTTCGAAGTTCTGAGTTCCGACCAGGACTTCCTTTTGAATCCAATCCTTGCATTGGAAAACAATCATTTCTTTAGAAATTCAAGTTTTCAAAACTCGGGTGTCTCTTTATCTTTTATTTTCTAAAGATTTGAGTCCCAACTTGGACTCTCTTCTTTTTCAAAAAATCTCAACTGCCAGGCGAGACCTTCATCCAAATTCCAGCCTTTCGGCTAATCCATTTCAAAATTCAAAAATTCAGGTTTATTCTCTTTGAAAAATTCTTCCTTCCCCTTCAGGTTAAGGGATAAACCTGATACCTCCTGCTAACGAGGTATTTCTTTCCTTTTTCCCCCATTCAGGATAAGGGGATAAATCCTGAAGACATACCACATTCAGTTAGGATGTGATGGTCCATTTGAATTCAGAATTTTTCATCAAGTTTTACTTTCCAATCTAGCTCATCTTCACAACCTAGTCCTCGCACTGGTTATTTCTCAAAATTTTCAATCATATATTGAGCTCATTCGGAAAATCCGGTCCTCGCATCGGTAACCTTCTAAATTCAGTGTTCTAATCAAATTCTTTCCTTCTACAAAATTCAAGATCTGACTTAAATCTGATGTATTTCCAAAAGATCCAGCAGCTCGCTGGTCATGTATTTTCAAAGGATCCAACTTTCATTGGTCATGTATTTCCAAAAGACCCAGCTTTTGCTGATCATGTATTTCAAACATTCCAGCTTTTTGCTGGTCAGGTATTTTAAACGTTCCAGCTTCCGCTGGTCAGGTATTTCAAAAGATCCAACACTCGTTGGTCATGTATTTCCAAACGTTAAAGCTTTCGCTGGTCAGGTATTTCAAATGTTTCAGCTTTTGCTGGTCAGGTATTTTAAACGTTCCAGCTTCCGCTGGTCAGGTATTTCAAAAGATCAACACTCGTTGGTCATGTATTTCAAACGTTCTAGTTTTTGCTGGTCAGGTATTTCAAACGTTCCAGCTTTCGCTGGTCATGTATTTCAAACATTCCAGCTTCCGTTGGTCAGGTATTTCAAAAGATCCAACACTCGTTGGTCATGTATTTCAAACGTTCCAGTTTTTGCTGGTCAGGTATTTCAAACGTTCCAGCTTTCGTTGGTCAGGTATTTCAAACGTTCCAGCTTTTGCTGGTCAGGTATTTCCAAAAGATCCAACACTCGTTGGTCATGTATTTCAAACGTTCCAGTTTCGTTGGTCAGGTATTTCAAATGTTCCAGCTTTTGCTGGTGAGGTATTTCAAACGTTCCAGCTTCCGCTGGTCAGGTATTTCAAAAGATCAACACTCGTTGGTCATGTATTTCAAATGTTCCAGTTTTTGCTGGTTAGGTATTTCAAACGTTCCAGCTTTCGCTGGTCAGGTATTTCAAACGTTCCAGCTTTCGCTAGTCAGGTATTTCCAAAAGATCCAACACTCGTTGGTCATGTATTTCAAACGTTCCAGTTTCGCTGGTCAGGTATTTCAAACATTCCAGCTTTTGCTGGTCAGGTATATCAAACATTCCAGCTTTCGCTGGTCAGGTATTTCCAAAAGATCAACACTCGTTGGTCATGTATTTCAAACGTTCCAGTTTTTGTTGGTCAGGTATTTCAAACGTTCCAGCTTTCGCTGGTCAGGTATTTCAAACGTTCCAGCTTTCGCTGGTCAAGTATTTCAAAAGATCAACACTCGTTGGTCTTGTATTTCAAACGTTCCAGTTTTTGCTGGTCAGGTATTTCAAACGTTCCAGCTTTCGCTGGTCAGGTATTTCAAACGTTCCAGCTTTCGCATGTCAGGTATTTCCAAAAGATCCAACACTCGTTGGTCATGTATTTCAAACGTTCCAGTTTTGCTGGTCAGGTATTTCAAACGTTCCAGCTTTCGCTGGTCAGGTATTTCAAACGTTCCAGCTTTCGCTGGTCAGGTATTTCAAAAGATCCAACACTCGTTGGTCATGTATTTTCAAAACGTTTCAGCCTTCGCTGGTCATGTATTTTCAAAACGTTCCAGCATTTTGCTGGTCAAGTATTTCAAATGTTCAAGCTCTTGCTGGTCAGGTATTTCAAACGTTTCAACTTTCGTTGGTCATGTATTTCAAACGTTCCAGCTTTTGCTGGTCATGTATTTCAAACGTTCCAGCTTTGGCTGGTCATGTATTTCAAACGTTCCAGCTTTTGCTGGTCATGTATTTCAAACGTTCCAGCATTTTGCTGGTTAGGTATTTCAAATGTTTCAGCTTTCGCTGGTCAGATATTTCAAATGTTCCAGTTTTTGCTGGTCAGGTATTTCAAACGTTTCAGCTTCTGCTGGTCATGTATTTTAAAAGTCCCAGCTTTTGCTAGTCATGTATTTTTAGAATAAAAAATTGCAAATAAATGTCTCATAAAAATCTATATTGAGTGATTATTTCACAAAGAATTCGTGAAAACTTTGCCAATTTGCTAAAAGCATTTGTTGATTCTAAATATTGTTACTGCAAAAAAAAAAAATTCTCAGATTACCTCCAGTATTTCCTTTAAAAAAGGTGAAACTTTTTGCAAAAAAAAGGTAAAATTCAAATATTTTCCTGTTGATCAACCAAAAGGATGTAAGAAATGTCCTCGATATGATCAATAAAAGAAATCTTCAATGATTTTGAAAAGCTAGAAGCGAATTGATATTGATCTTGGCTATGGCGCATGTTTTAAAAATGACTTTCTGGCAATCAGGCAGTGGAAATATCCTAAGCTACACAAAGAATCCACTTAATCCATATCTTCTCATTCTAAAGCTGCAATCAAATATCTGCAAAAGGGATCTCTCAATTGTCGTCAAGATGAAGGCGAATAGGCGAGCAGACCCCTGGGGCCAAAGAAGATTTGGATCATCTACCGAGATGAAGGAGTTTGTGAAGGATCCTTCCAGGGAAAGTTCAGATCACTGTCGAGATGAAGACGAATGTGATGAACCTACCGACAAACCATAAGTGATATTTGATTTCTTCTATCATCAATAGACCTTTAAGCCAATATCATCAATAGAGACAAAAGAAGGATCAGAACATCTTCAAGATGAAAGAGTTTGTAACGTACCCTTCCCAGAAAAAGAAAGAAAAGTCAGGACATCTCCAAAATGAAGGATGATATAAAAAGCCCGGAAAGCCCAATGACTCAAAAAGAGTGCAAAAAGATCATTGTGGGAAAACGCCCAGATATCAAACTTCCAAAGTTGCCAGAAGTCACCTTTTCTCATGCAAAATTCGTTTATCAATATCTTTTCATTACTTGCTTTTATGAAATTAAGAATATTTCTTCTATTCTCATACCAGGGAAATGGATAGCTTCCTAGAAGAAAATCATCAACGCTAAAAATTTGAATCTGACTCTTAGAACTGAGGAGTTAACCTCATTTGGGGGAAATACTCTAGGTAAAAGAGGGAATATCTTTTGCACATACGTGCACATTTCCAAGCGTTTGAATCAACCATAATTTTATCTTATTGGCAAAATTTTCTAGCTATTCCAAAAATGAAATAAACATTCAATATCCTTTTTTGATACAACCTAGTGTTGTCTATATCTTCCAGAAGAGTTGCCTCATTCAGTTGAAGTATCTCTTCCTGTCTCATCGCGGTTTCTTCAGTCAAGGATTCCGTATGGTTTTCCCCACTCAGGATAAGGGTCAAACCTGAACCTTCTGCGAGAGGTTATTGATTTCAAAAGCTATTTCAGTCTCAGCAATGAGATGCCCAATTTCTTCCCCTTTTCAAAAGCTTTAGGGAACCCTATTTTCTTCCTTTCGTAGAAACCCCTTTCGGATTTGTTCATCCAAACTCCAAAGGTCCCATTATGGTTTCTCCATTTGAGAAATCCGTATGGTAGATTTTCTATTCAGGCTAAGAGTTAACCCGGAACCTCGCTTCGCGAGGTATCTTCCTTTAAGGTTTGGGTTAAACCTGAGTCTCGTTTTGACGAGATTCCTCATTTTGACGAGATATTTTCCTCCAGTCCCATCATGGTTCTTCCCATCAAGAAACCCATGATTTGTATATCCATCCAGGATAGGATCCTACTTGAGCTTCATTTCATGAGGCATTTTCCAAAAATGTCCCATCACGGTCCTCATGTATTCCTTTCCTCATCCAATTCATTTTTTGATATATCTTCGTCCAATCCAGGTTAAGGGCTAAACCTGAATCATTCCAAAAAGAGTATCTCGTCTCACCCATGAGACCTGATCAAAATCCTGATTCTCCACCATTTCAGAATTTTCATCCAAAGTCCCATCACAATTTCCTCATTTCTATGATTTGATTACATCATCTTCGAGGATTTTGTCTCCCCAAAACCATTCAGGATAAGGTTCTAAGCCTGAGAAGCCATATTTTCAAAATTAATTCTTCCACACCCAGTTCAGATATGCTGAATGGGGCATTTTCAAAATTTGGAGTGTTATCTTTGCCACTAAGCTCGGTTTTCAACCGGCTTACTAGCAAAGAGGGGCATCTGTGAACACCCCAAATTTTTCAAAGGTTTTCAAAATGACCCTTTTTGCCCCTAATTCCATCTTCTGAGAAAACCAAAGCGATTTCAAAGCTAAATTTCAGTCATTCTTCAGATTTTCTGAATTAAATTCCATATTGATATATTCAAATCCGAATCCAGTGTTTTAAATCTATATTTCCTCAAAATTTGGATCCAAATGTAATTTCTGAAGAAATTTTCTCAAAAATCACCTTGAATTCTTAGAAAAATTCCCTTTTGTAAATATTTTTACAAAAACACAAAAAAATGGTTTTGATCTTTGGTTTCTCGTAAAACTTTAGAATTTTATTCTAAAAATGCAAAAAAAATGAAAAATAACACAAAAACCAAAAAATTGGACAAATTTCGAGAATAATGAATGAGTTTAAACTTTAAAAATCAAATTTTTGCTAAAAAGCCTCGGGAGCCCATTTTTTTGTAAAAACTCAAAAATCAGAGGGGGTCATATGCAAAATCCTTGTTTAGGGTTTTAAAACCCTTCGTAAGCGAAAGAGGAGAGAAAGTTGAAACCCTCAACTGCCTTCTCCCTCTCCTTCTCTCCATCTTGGCTGGCTGGCGCCTCCTCCACTCTCCCAAAACCCTCCATCGCCATGGCCATTGGCCTCAGCCCACCATCTCTGAACCCTCTTCATCCATTACCCTTGATCTTCAACCGATTTCAAAACTTCCCGAATCATCCTTCTCACCTTTTAATAGCTGCACGCCTCCTTCTCCTGGGATCATCCATCTTCACCCCTCCATCCTTCTGGTTTCTAGATTTTTCCTTCTTCACACCTCTTCTGGTTCCCGGTCTCCTTCTCTTCCTTTACTCTTCTTCCTCTTCGTCTTATTCCCCTGGCTTTCCCCTGAACAGCTGAAGGAAGCCGACGAGCCCCACAGCAAAGCCACGGTAAGGATTTCTGCCACTTCCCTCTTTCCTTCTGTTTTACGAATTTCTGAGCTACTTTTATTTATTTCTTTTTTTTTAGCAAGCCTCTTTGTAGCATTGATCTACGTATAGTAGAATCAACCTACAAATGGCAATATTAATAGGAATGTTCTCATTCCGACATATTGTTCATTTTTTTGTTGTTGTTTCAGTCACGATTCCAACCTATAGTCAGTTTTATGATTTTTTTTTTATTTCCCTTCATTATTACGATTTTCTGTTTGCATTTGATCTTTGATTTCGTTTTCTGTAATCAATTTATATTTTGATTTTCTTTTGGTTCAATTCCTTTTGATCTCCTGTCTACATCTATTTCCTATTTCATGATGTTTCGCTTATCATTCATATGGCTTTACACCACACCATCGATTACCTGGGGCTAGCATTTTGCATCATACAATATATGTAGCCGAGATGCTGAAGGCTCATGACAGAACACGTCGATTGTCATCCTACCTCATGGCATTGTCTAATCTCACCCATCCATTGGGTTCCCTGTTATACGTTCATCGCATCATCTTCTGCTTCAGTTTTACATTACTATCTAAGTTTTAATTTCAGCATTATTTCTCATCTGTCTTTTTTTTTTCTGTTATCCTTAGCTGCATCCTTATTTTTTGCATTTATTCTTACAAGTTTCTGATTACTTCAATTATCTGTTACATTTTTTTTTTTGAATGCATCTTTCCCTTGTTGTATGTAATCAGCACCGATTTCCCAACATCCCCTTTTTCTTTGTATTATTTTAGTCTCTTTGATTTGTTTACATTCAAGATAAGTCGATTTGCGCCTCATCTGGACTGTTTTCTGTATATCTGCATTTCTTCTTCTTCTTTTTTTTAGTTTCTCATTTTAGCATCCCTTGAATCTCAATTTCTTGTTTTGTTTCTTGACTTTCTTTTTTTTTTTTTACTTTGCATCGCATGCCATTTGGCTTGCAAACCATTAAGATCGTCATCAGCGAATTTTTCCTTTTTTTTTGTTTGTTTGTGTCCAAAATACTTTTTGAATGATATCTCAGCATATGAATGACAACAATAGTCAATGTTTATAAATATTGGTGTTGTATTCATTTTTTTTTTTAGAGCTCAACTATTGTTTTGTTTAGGTGTAAACACCCCAAATTTTCATTCACCTCTCCAACATTTTCACTAAGCATCAGCATCGAGCCTCTGAAATCGCTGAAGGGCAAAATGGTCATTTTCTGATATCAGAACTTGCAAAAGTCCAAATTTCATCAAAACTCTCAAAATTTCTCTATTTTTAGCTGAGATGTTCAAAAATTCTACTCCTGACAAGAGAGGGGAACCTCCAAATCCTGGTTCAGGATTGCATTTCATAAGACATGGCATTGCATATCATCGCATGAGCATTTCATATCACTGCATTGCACAGCATGTCATTTCGAGGTCCAGAACTCTCGATTTCAAAATTTTCAATCCAGATTTGAATTTCAACTCTTTTTAAAATCAATTTCAAAACCCTGGGTCTTCAAAATTATCAATTCTTTCCATTTTACCCCCAGGGCTCTGAATTTCAAAATTTTTCCTTAGGAAAACAATCTGGATAGTATTCAATATGGATTTCAGCCACTTCAACTCAGATTTTGCCCTTTTGTCAGCTATTTCAACTATCATTCTTTTACAAAATCGCCCCACAGGGGCCAACTCTTTTCAAAATTTCTGTTTTGCCAATTAGTCCAAAATTTTATGAAAATTCCAAAAAAAGAGGTTTTTTTTGTCTTGTCCTTATTTCAATAAAGAAGCAATGTGGGACCCACATTGAGGTGGTGTCACATAGGCTTTTCTTTTGAAAAACCTGAACTTTGAAAAACCCAAAAATATAGGAGCCTTGTCTCCTGGATTGGCACCACTTGTCTTTTTCTCTCTCCTCCCATTTACCTGCCATGTGTCAGCGTGGGGTTCACCTAGAGGTGGCGCCACATGTCATTTTCTATCTCCTTCCATCCTCCAACACGTGTCAGTGTGGGGCCACCTTAAGATGCCGCCACATGTCATTAGACACCCTCTTCATTTTATGCCACATGTCAGTGTCCACCATCTTCACCCTGTGCCATGTGTCATTCCAAGGTCACCCTGAGATGCCACGTGTCATGTGCTGCCCTGTCCAGAAAAAGTAAAGCTTGTCTCCTCTGAGGTGGTGCCATTTGAAGTATGTCTCCTGCAGAGGACATGTGTCAACCTCTCCCTCCTTCAGAAGAGTAGACTGACACATGTCTCTCCCTACTTTTCTCAGAAAAGTAGGAGACATGTGTCACTCCTAGCTTCCTCCAGAAAAAGTAGAGTTGTCTCCTTCTGAGGTGGCGCCATCTGAGGAATTCTCTCCTACAGCAGGTGACACATGTCATTCTCTGCTCTTCTCAGAAAAAGTAGAGGACACATTTCGTTTTCTGCTTTTCTCAGAAAAAGCAAATTACACATGTCATTCTCTGCTCTTCTCAGAAAAAGTAGAGGACACATGTCGTTTTCTGCTTTTCTCAGAAAAAGCAAATGACACATCATTCTCTGCTCTTCTCAGAAAAAGTAGAGGACACATGTCGTTTTCTGCTTTTCTCAGAAAAAGCAAATGACATATGTCATTCTATGCTCTTCTCAGAAAAAGCAAATGACACATGTCATTCTCTGCTCTTATCAGAAAAAGCAAATGACACATGTCATTTCCTGCTCTCTTCAGAAAAAGCTAGAATTCAAACATTCAAATCCTTCCAGAGGTGGCGCAAATCCTGAATTTCACCTTTCCTATTTTGTCTGAGATGGTGCCACATGGCTTGGACCTCCTTCTCTTCCCTCTGCCACGTGTCAATCTCTGCTTCTTTTAGGAAAAGCAGAATGACACATGTCTTCCCCTACTTTTTCTCAGAAAAGTAGATGACACATGTTATTTCTAGCTTCCTTCAGAAAAAGAAGAGGACACATGTCACTTTCTTCCTCCTTCAGAAAAAGCAACAATTCAAATATTCAAACTCCATGCTGAGGTGGCACAAATCCTGAAGTCTCCTCCCTAAATTCATTTTTTGAGATGGTGCCACGTGTCCCTTTCCCTCCTTTTCCTCCCTCTTGCCACATGGCACTGTAGGAGCCACCCTAAGGTGGCGCCACATGTCCACCCTCCATTCCTCCAGGGCCAACCTCCATTTGAAATTCAAATCCCCCTCTAAGGTGGCGCCATTTGAGAAGGTTCCTCCAAACAACTGACACTTGTCAAAACCAAGGATCATCCTGAACTGCCACATGTCAGCCTCTCCTTTCCTGCATAAAAGTAGATATTTGAACTCCTCTGAGGTGGCACAGTCTGCTTCTCCCATTCCTGTACTTTTGACATGTGTCAAGAACTTCCAGAGGTGGCGCCACATGGCATGCTCCTACTGTTTCCAACTTTACACCTCAGAACACTTTTTGAGGTGGCGCCATTCCAGAACCCCACTTGGCTCTATTTTGATATTTATTTTATATTTTTAATAAAAGTAGCCCCTGAGGTGGCGCCATTTGAGAAGCTTCAGAAAAGCAAAGTTTGAATTTCAAACTCCAAGAGAGCACCCCTTGAGGTGGCGCAATTTGGGAGCCTCCTGTAGAGAAAATCAAGCAAACCCCAATTTTGAAAATTTTCAAATTCTGCTGAGGTGTCCCACCCACAAATTTCCCATTTTATTTTCTCAAAAAATCAAAATAGCACCCCCAAAGATGGTGCCACATGGAGGGCTCAGATTGAGCTTGTTTGAAATTCAAATTTTTCAAAGAAAATCTACAAATACAAGGGCTCACGCCCAGCCTAGCGGACTCCAATTTGAGACTCCAATTTTGATTTTGAACTTCAGCTTAGATCCCTTTTAGAATTCAATTGTGTTCCTTGGAATTCACGCCCCCCTTGGGCTCAGCGGAGAAGGTGCAGTGAAGTACCTACATTGCTCGTGCCGTGGCCAATTCGATTCAAGCATGGGTCGATCTTGGTGAATCATCTGAAGCCCAGATCAAAGGACGAACGAAGCCATTGGTAGCCGTCCCTTTTCAAGAGTTTCAAAGCTGCATAACAAAGCAAGGTGCACCCCTTTTCCTCTTGATTTCACAATATCATGATTTGATTCATATGTCGTTTGAAGAAAGAGCTCATCCGAGGAATAGATTGAGCTATTCTAATAAAATGACAAATATAAAAATATATAATTATACTTCCTTGATGATTTTTAAAATTCATGCATTTAGCTAAATTTAATTTGCATTTTATTTCGTCAATTTAGCATGTTTCATGAGTTAATTAGGTTTAATTTAGCATTTATTTCAATTCTGCTCAGTTTTAGTAACTCTCTGTTTTTGTCAGTCAGTCCACACGTCATTTCATGCGTTTAATTTTTGTTAAAAAATCCAAAAAAATCATGGAAATTGCGTTTAGATGTCCCTAAAAATGTGCCAAATATTCGAAAGCATTTCAATTTGTTTACTGCGGTAAACATTAACAATGGCAAGTCGGTTTTGTTACCCGACATGCATTTTAAAATTTCATTTTCGACTTGTAAAATCGAGATCTCCCTCATGGGAGATCTGATTTTTGATCCAAAAAATGTTCTAAGCTCGGGAGGATGTCTAGTTTGTAACCTGATTTTCTGAGATTTTTATGACGTTTATAATGTCTGACAAAAATCTGAGAGTGCGGGACACGTGTCAGAGCCTGATTTGGGCCTCTGAGACTTTGGATCGACTTAGGTCGATGTGTTCTCTTTGGGTATTGATCCAAATCCAAATCTTTAAAAAGTAAATGTTATGTCCGAGATGTCCTTTGTTTGCATCTGAAAGCTGGTGATTTTTAGAACAGTGGTAATATCTGTTCGGATTGTTCTTGTTAGTCTCTGTTTTGTCACATTTGTCTATTCTATTAATTTAGGCATGAAAAGTTATATTTTTATTTGTGTTTCTGCTGATCAAATGCCAAGGTCATGAACATGAAAGTTGTCCCTGTAGGTGTCGTAAGTAGCTATGTTAAATATCAGAAATTTCCATGGCTGTTTTCTATTTTTTTAGCATTTTACATTAGATTAGGTCGATTTTGCCTCCATCAGAACCGAATCCCCGTTACCGAACTCACCATAGTTCAAATGCTAAGGCTGTAAAGACCAAAAGTGTTCCATTTCTGGTTCTTTAGCAGTCTGCAAAATATCATAATTTTTTATGGTGTAAATTTTGCATTATCATAGTAAGCATTGCATTTGGTTCGGGTCCATAGGCAAAATCCACCCTTTTTAGGACTTTAAAGTTTAGCATTCAAATCATATCATTTCATGATTTTTAGCATTCTAGGCTGTTTATCAGAGTAGGTAGATGGTTCATACCGAATTTGGTGTAATTTGAAATTCATTTGAGGCTTGATTTAGCCATATCATCAAAACAGGGCCCCGCGGGACCCGGATCCAAGCGAAAAAGAAGCGAAATTCTTTATTTTGGATAAATTGCAAAATATCAAATTCTGATTTTACAGTCCTAATGTGTTAAGCAGCATGTCATCATGCCTCATACTGCATGTCATCATCATTTGAGTCAATTTGAATTTCAAAATCTCAATTTTACCAAGTTTTCCTTCAAAAAAACCTGATTTTAAAGGTACAACTTTATAATTAGGGGTATTTTGGTCATTTTGACCACCATTTCGAATTTCAAACTATTTTCTACTGAATTTCTTTTATTTTCATCATTTCAAATATCAAGGAAGTATGAGAATAGAGTTTATATCCAATTAAGTCCAATAAATTCATAATATTATTGGAAAAACTTGGAAAAACTCACATATTTGAGCTAACCTTATTTCAAGTTTGACAAGGACATTCAAAAGAAGGAGCTGAAGTCTGAAATTTCCTTTTATTTTATTAATTTAGTGATGTAATAATGTAAATTTTGGAATAAGAGATTTAATTTCCTGCTTAGACTAGGATGCATATAATATAGTTTAAATTCCTGCAATATCCTGTTTATGTGATTCATGCACATTATTTCAAAAGCACTATGGATGTACACGAATGGCACGTGCACCAACTCTTAGGGAGTTGATGAACTCGGTGGAATCCATATTTACTGCCCTAGTCGGAATATGGACGAGACCCAAATCCACCATCTTTCTACTAGTCACATTGAGCCTACACTCTTAGGCTATCTTAAAAATGCATATCATATTTCTAATATTTTCAAAATATTGTGCATTAAATCAATTAAACTCTGAACATATTCATGGCCACAGTCAGAATATGTGAAGGATTTATTTTGACTTAATACACATTTTCCAACAAATTTCTTAGAAAATCTTTCAAAATGCATTCATTCACTCATATCATTTGCATCATGAAATCATTGGTTTTCTCGTGATTTTTTTAAGAAAGTTTCATTCTCAAGAAATCGATTTCTCAAGAAACTCTGAGAAATTTTTAAAATCGGTTTTCCAAAGTCAAGTTTTTTTTTCCACAGTTTTCCATGGAAAAGGTTATTTTCTTGAGATTTCCAAAAGAAGTTTCCAATCTTCCTCAAAAATCAAACTCAATTTCCAAGAGTTTCAAGGCTAAGATTCTTAGGATTTCAGTTTTCCGAGTTTCAATTCTCCCTCTCCGAAAAATTTTCCAATGAATTTCAATCATTTTCCAAAGAAAGCTTTCAAAACTTGAAGCTTTTCCTGACAAACATTTTTCCTTCAAATGTTTACCTTTTTCTCAAGAATTCTTTCCATTTTCTCAGGATTTCCATCATTTTTCTAAGAAAATTCTCAAAGTCCAAGTCTTCCTGAGAAGTGTTTCCCTTTTCAAATGTTCACCTTTTTCTCAAGAATCACTTCTATTTTCATCCATTCATGATTTTTCCACATCTTTATGAACTTTCTCGTGATTTCAAAACCTCTTTCACATGAGTTTTCCTGAGAAATTGATTTCCATCATTTGCCTTAGAACTATTTCCAACTCCAAAACCTTTTTCTGAGCATACATCATGTTTTTCCAACTTCCATTTTCCAAAATCTCATAGCACATGCCTGAATTCTTTGTGCATTTAGGATAGAACACGATTTTGATGATTTAACTAAGTCAAGCACAATTTTGATCCTTGGTTCGATTACCCCTGTTAAAGGCGGCAGGAACGATCGAACCTCGTACCGACAAGTCAAGCCCCATCCCATGGATTTTCCCGCAATTTTCAAAACGGAGGCGAGTATTTCAAAAACAATTTCCAAAATCCGGTCAAGTTTGAATCGCGAAAGCATTTCCCTCTCTCTCCCACAAGGAAGGGAAGATGGGAAAATTTTTGCGACATTAACAGGTTTGGCGACCGTGATGGGACCTGTCCTTGTCTGATCAAAATTATGCTTGACTTAGTTCAATTATCGAAATTATGTTCACAAAATGTCAGCTCTTTACTTTTGCTATCATGCGAACCTAGGAGCCTAGATTCTGACCTAGCTGACATTGATTGCATATAGACTAGGCATGGTTTGGTAGGACCATATTGAGGAGATATTTTCATGCTCACATAGACTTAAGTCTAAATACAACTCTCCTCAATTTAGGATCTGAATGCAAACAATGTATGCTTCTTCAAAGATTTTAAAAAATCTATCTCTAGGATTTAGAGCCCTCTATTTTCTTGCATGTGATCATTTTTCAAAATCTCCATTACCTATCATTACCCGGCCTTCACGTTGCTGGGCTCTCTTCCAGAACCCTAGTTCGGGACAAAGCCTCACAACTGGGCCAATTATTTGGGTTAACACCCCCCTACCACGTACCGTGGGCCACAGTCCAAAGTATATCGGTAGGCGCTCAAGGATGTTGGAAAACCTTACCTTAGAACCAGAGTTGAAATTATATGCCACGTACCTCGTATTTTGGCTCGGGTATATCGGCATAACTGGATTGGACAAAGATGATCTAAACCTAGAGTTAGGATTAGGGTCCTACAGCTGTTTTCAAATTGATGCATTTAGAGTCAGCCTTTTAGGGAGTGCTGTATGTGCATAAATGTTTGTGCAGAATGTGATTGTTCGTATTTTTTCTTACATTTTTCCTAAAATATTTTCAAATACTCATATTCTCATTCTTTTCCTTTTATTTTCTCAAACCCTGGATGATTTTCTCAAATATCCCATTTCTTTCAAAACTCCAGGTGATTTTTCATTCTTCCGTTCTACTGGATCTCGAATTTTCAGCTGCATTTTTATCCTGCCTACAATTTTTCCAAATCATATGTTTTCTCTCATTGGATTTTCAATCCTTTTGTCTATTTGCAAAATTCTTCATCTTATTTTCCTCGTGCATACCTTGACTATTGCGGTGGAAATTGTTTACCTACTTGCCTTCTCCTTATTCTAAATCCGTTCGCGGATTGCTTTTTTTCCAAGAGATATCTCTTTCCTTCAAAAATGGTGTTTTCCTCGTGGTTGACGACCTCGCCTAGGTAAGAAGGCACATTTTCCGTTGTTCATTTCTCTTACAAAAGGATGACAACACAATTGTCGTAATCCTTACGACGACTCCATCCCTAGTAATGGGATATTCTTCTAATTGTCTACCATATCGTCAATAATCATTTTCCTCCCAATCCAAAATTCCCTCAGAGTCTAATCAAGACTTTATTCTGCAGAGAGCATCCATAACATTTGATGGTTCGGACAAGATCAGGCAAAAAAACAATGGCATCTCAGTACTCGTCAGCCTCAGAAGAAGAGATGGGCTCCCCCCGGTCTGAGAGGAGTCAAGAGCAACAACAAGAAGATGATGGCATAAACCCGCAAATGTATGCCATGTTTCGAAAGATGATGAATAAAATGATGAATGAACAGCCCGGGACAAGCTCAGAAAGAAATCCATTCAGAGAAAAGTTCCATAGTCACACGGATAAGAAGGCTTCCAAAAAGCAAGTTCAGCCGGAAGAGATCTCAGACGGAACAGACTCAATTGAAGATACAGATGAAGAATATGAAGTGCCTCCGGCATTTCAGAAGCGGGGCCAAGAACAAAGGAAGAGTTGCAAATCAAAAGGTCAAGTTGTAGAAGAACCCCTGCAGTCACAATTCAGGGAAATGGCCAGAGTGGTTAAAGATCTCCAAGCCCGCGACAAGGGCAAGAAAGTCTTTACCAGTGAGGACTTTTATGACAGTTTAGAAGGGGATAAAAATCTGGAGAATTTGCCCCGTAAATTCATCAAATTCGATGGTTCTGGCGACCCGAAAGCCCATCTCGCCACATTCTTCGCAGAATGCTCTAGGTTCAAAAGGGACAACAGAGCATTGTTCTTATGCTTTCCCCGCAGCTTGGAAGGAGTCGCAACCAAATGGTACGCGGAACATGTCAATCTTATAGAACTGAAAGAGTTTGACAAAGTTGTGAATTTGTTCGTTGAACGATTCCTGTTCAATACTGAAGCGCTACCAACATTAAATCACCTCTGTAATCTGAAGCAGGGAGATAGTGAAAAAGCCAAGGAATTCGTTCGCAGATAGAGAGAGACCTGCAACAAAATGAGGGATCCTATATCAGAGAGACATGCTTTATCGCTGATCCAGAATAACTTCTCACAACCTTTGAGAAGTCTTATCTCCACCTCGCCTTCCAAGTCTTTCATAGAGCTTACTGAACGAGCCGAGTGGCTCGAGATGGGGTTGGAGAACGGTGTCTACGATGGTATCACCCTCGTCAAGAACAATGTAGATCCAAAGAAAAAGGCAAATTTCACCTCCTTCGCCAACATCAGCCGCAATGATAACAAAAGTAGTAAGGGAAACCATACGGATCGAGAGGAAAGACAGAATAGTAAGCTATCTCAGCCCAACTTTCCACAAAAAGAAAAGATAAAGCGTGAAGGATGGAGTAATGATCGTGTGTTCACTCCTCTCAAACAAACACTCGAAGAAGCCCTTGAATTCATGCTGACCAAGGGATTAGTGAAGCTCCCAAAGGCCACAACTCCTCCCACCATCATGGGAAGGTTCAAGAATCGGTTTTGCAAGTTCCATCGGGCAGTGGGACATGACATTGATCATTGTTTTGTCTTAAAAAATATTGTCCAAGATTGCATTGGCAAGAGCCTCCTTGCTGAAGAGGAAGAAGAAGACGAGCTGGCCATCCTGACCAAGCCTTTCCCAGATCATTCAGAAAGTTGATAATGCCAAAGTTTCCTATTTTTTTTCCTTTTGTTTTGCCAGTCACCTCGTAAGGGCAAGTCCGCCCAGTTTTTGCAACGTTTTGGTCGAGTGTTTATAAATAGGCAGTCCTTTTGTTATCAGTTCTGCTTATCAATAAAATGTCAATTTTATTCATCAAATACTTCTTTCTTTTGCCCCATTAGGGTACCTGTTTTCGTTTTGAAGAATCTTCTTTGCCCATTCTTTTCAAGATGAGGGGCAATTTATGAGAGAAATGAAATTACCTATGAGGGTTTTTCAAAAATTGTGAAATTTTGAAAATTTTCTACAAACATCTTTGTTATGATCACCCAAAAGTTTAATATTTCGGTTCAATCTTTTTCAAAAATCAACCATCGCGGTGATCTTCTTTTCTTAAATTGGTTTTGAACCATTATCTTTTACAATCAACCCTTGTGTTGATTTTCTTTTCCAAAATTATTGTTAAACCAATTCGTTTTCAAAATCAACCCTCATGATGATCTCTCTTCAAAATCAACCCTCGTGTTGATTCCCCTTTCAAAGATCAGTTCTCACGCTGATCATTCTTCAAAATCAACCTTGTAGTTGATTTCTTCCCGAAATGATTTCTCACTTTCAAAATAACATTCTCCTTTTACTTTAAAGATCCCATGTGCAAACACTTTCTCACTTCTCATTTTGCTTTTATCATTTCGAAGGGATAATATAATTTTGTTTCCTTTCCTCGATTTTTAAGCATCAAAAAAATTTGCCGATAGTTTGGCACCATTTTATTTGCGTCTCTTTCCTTTTCACAATATGTCACTTGTGAGGAATGACCTTGAGGATGTCTCTCAATCAAGAAGCCTGTCACCTTATTCCTCGATTATCCTTCTTTGTATTCAAAATTTTCCTCCCTAGTTACACTGGGGCATTTTTTGTGAAAAATCTATCTTTACCTCAAAACATCCTGTATACAGGCAGGATAAACCAATCTCTCATTTTGCATGTATATGCACCCACTTGCATTAATTTTGCATTCATTTACATTTCATGTGCATTTGTATTTCATTTTGCATTAATTCTGCATCTATTTTCTTCCCCTTCAGGTTAAGGGATAAACCTGAATCATTTTCCATGATTTTCCAATTTCTATTCATATCCCCATTCAGGATAAGGGGTTAATCCTGAAAATTAGATCACATACATCTAAATATGATGGTCTTTTTCATTGCAAGTCAAATAATCCAGTACTCAAACTGGCCATTCTCAAAACTTTCAATCCCAGCTCTCACACTATCGATTTTCAAAAAAATTCAATCTTCTGATTAAAGATTTTCCTTTGAGATTCGAGCCCTGACTCGAACTTTCCAGCTTTTCTTTGAAGATTTGAGTTTTAACTCAAGTTTTCTTTCCTTCAAGATCTAAACTTTCCAGTTTTCTTTTGAGATTTGAACCCTGACTTGAACTTTCCTACTTTCCTTCGAAGATTTGAGTTTTAACTCAAGTTTTCTTTCCTTCAAAATCTGAACTTCCCAGTTTTCCTTTGAGATTTGAGCCCCGACTCGAACTTTCCAACTTTCCTCTGAATATTTGAGTTTCGACTCAAAAATCTGAATTGGCCTAGTTTTTCCTTTTAAGATTTGGGTTTCGACCCAAACTTTATCTCCTTAGAAACCAAACTTCCTAGCTTTCCTTCAGAGGCTCGAGTTTTTGACTCGAATATTCCAACTTTCCTTGTAAAACCTGAGTCTTGATTCGGATGGTATTTCAATACCAGCTTTTGAGTTAGGCTTACCTTCAAAATCTAGCATTATGCTAGGACTTACCTTCAAAATTCTAACTTCGTATTGGATTTACCTTCAAAATTGAGTACCATCTCAGGGATGTGTCAATTCGGATGTCAAGTGATCTTTTTTACTAAGGATTTCAAGAACACTTTGTCAATTTGTCAATCAATTACTTGTTGATTTCAGAATTTTATTGTACAAATTTTTACTTTAGTTTACCTTCAATATTACTTCCCAAAAGGCAAAGCTTTTGTGAAGAAGGATTCAAAATCCAAATTCTTTCTATTGGCCAACCAAAAGGATGAAGGATAAATCCTCGATATGGCCAGAAAAGAAAATTCAATGTTTTGCAAAGCCATAAATGATTGATATTGATCGCAGTCAATGACACATTTTAAAGACTATTCTTGTAAAAATGAGGCAGTGGAAATATCCTGAGTGCTAGAAAAAGAGAGAATTCATCCAAGCCCTGTCTCCTCAAAATCACCTAAGCTACAATTAAATATCTGCAAAAGGGATCTCTCACTTGTCGTCAAGATGAAGGCAAATTAAGCGAGTAGACCCCCGGGGCCAAAGAATATTTGAAACATCTCCAAGATGACGGAGTTTGTGACGGATCCTTCCAGGGAAAGTCCAAAGCACTGTCGAGATGAAGGCAGATGCGATGAACCTCCCAACAATCCCTAAAAGATATTTAATTTCAGCTATCATCCAAAGATCTCAAACCCATGAGCCAATATCGTCCAAGAAGGATCGAAACATCTCCAAGATGAAGGAGTTTGTGACGTACCCTTCCAAAAGAAAGAGAGAGGAAAAAAAAAGAGAGAAAAAGGTCAGGACATCTATCCAAAATAAAGGATGATGTAATAAACTCTCCTGAAGCCCAAAAGAGCCAAAAGAGTGCAGAAAGATTATCATGAGAGAAGCTCCCAGGATATCAAACTGCCAAATCTATCAAGAATCTTCTTTAAATTTGTGAAATTCTATTATCAATATTCTTTCATCAATTGTTTTCATAATATCAAATCCTCTTTCATGTTCATATCAAGGAAATTGATAACTTTTTTGAAGAAAGTCAATCGCAAGCAATTTGGATTCAAAATCTTGATTCTATGAAGTCAATCCTATTTGGAGGTAATACTTCAGGTAGAAAAGAAGGAATATTTTCACAACAATGAGCATCATTTTCAATTATTTTGAATCAACAAAATTTTCAACATTTTGACAATATTTTCTAGCTATCCTGACGTTAAGTGAGAGCTTGATGTCCATATTGATGTATCTCGACCCCTTCGAGAGATTTTCTTTTGTCATCTTTCACATTGTTGAAAGATTAGCCTTATCTCCGAAAGCATAGCCTTTATCATCTTTCACGTTGTTGAAAGATTAGCCTTCTCTCCGAAAGGATTACCTTTGTCATCTTTCGCGTTGTCGAAAGAATCGCCTTGTTCCTTTGGATTGCCTTTGCCATCTTTCGCATTGTCGAAAGAATCGCCTTATTCCTCTGGATTGCCTTTGTCATCTTTCGCATTGTCGAAAGAATCGCCTTGTTCCTTTGGATTGCCTTTGTCATCTTTCGCGTTGTCGAAAGAATCGCCTTGTTCCTTTGGATTACCTTGGTCAACTTTCGTGTTGTCGAAAGAATCGCCTTGTTCCTTTGGATTGCCTTTATCATCTTTCGCGTTGTCGAAAGAATCGCCTTACCCCTTTGGATCGCCTTGTCATCTTTCGCGTTGTCGAAAGAATCACCTTATTCCTTTGGATCACCTTTGTCATCTTTCGCGTTGTCGAAAGAATTACCTTATTCTTTTGGATCACCTTTGTCATCTTTCGCGTTGTCGAAAGAATTGCCTTATTCCTTTGGATTACCTTTGTCATCTTTCGCGTTGTCGAAAGAATCGCCTTGTACCTTTGGATTACTTTTGTCATCTTTCGCGCTGTCGAGAGAATCACCTTACTCCTTTGGATTACCTTTTGTCATCTTTCGCGTTGTCGAAAGAATTTCCTTATTCCTTTGGATTACCTTTGTCATCTTTCGCGTTGTCGAAAGAATCGCCTTACTCCTTTGGATTACCTTTGTCATCTTTCGCGTTGTCGAAAGACTCGCCTTATTCCTTTGGATTACCTTTGTCATCTTTCGCGTTGTCGAAAGAATCGCCTTACCCCTTTGGATCGCGTTGTCGAAAGAATTGCCTTACTCCTTTGGATTACCTTTGTCATCTTTCGCGGTGACAAAAGAATTGCCTTTCTCCTTTGGATTGCCTTATTATCTTTCGTGTTGTCGAAAGAATCGCCTCGTTCCTTTGGATAGCCTTTATCATCTTTCACGTTGTCGAAAGACTCGCCTTATTCCTTTGGATTACCTTTGTCATCTTTTGTGGTGACGAAAGAATCGCCTTTCTCCTTTGGATTGCCTTCTGTCTTCTTTCGTGTTATCGAAAGAATTGCCTTGCTCCTTTGGATTGCCTTTTGTCATCTTTCGCGTTGTCGAAAGAATTGCCTTGCTTATTTGGATTACCTTTGTCATCTTTTGCATTGCCGAAAGAGTTGCCTTTTCTTCGTTGAAAAAATTGCCTTATTCATCTTTTGCATTGTCAAAAGAGTTGCCGTACTCTTCTCTGAAAGAGTTTGCCTTGTCTGTCTTTCGCGTTGCCGAAAGAGTTACCTTATTCTCGTTAAAAGATTGCCATATCCATCTTTCGCGTTGTCGAAAGAGTCGTCTTACTCCTTACCATATTCATATTTCACACTGATGTTAAATTCACTGGATCATCTTGATCATTTTCCAAATTTGCCTCTTACAATTCCATTTCCATAGCCTCGCTCCTCTTCAAGAAAAGTTGTCTTATTCACCTTCCAAATGTTTCATTTTCCACCCAATCAGGATAAGGGTATAAACCTGAGCCTCATTCAAAGAGGTATTTCATTTTCCGCCCGATCAGGATAAGGGTACAAACCTGAGCCTCATTCAAAGAGGTATTCCATTTTCTCCCCAATCAGGTTAAGGGTCAAACCTGAGCTTCGCTCCATGCGAGGTATTTCTGTCCCATCCAGGTTAAGGGCATCAAACCTGAATTTCACTCTCATAGAGTGAGTCTTTTCTCTTTATTCTCCATTTCATATCTACCATGATCACCGGGCTAATTTCCCCTCATACCCAGTCAGATCCTTCTAACTGGGGTATTTTTTTTTATATATAGCCCAAATTTGGTGTGTTTTTCTTTGCCACTAAGCCCAGCCACAAGCCGACTTATTAGCAAAGAGGGGCATCTGTAAACACCCCAAATTTTCATTCACCTCTCCAACATTTCCACCAAGCATCAGCATCCAGCCTCTGAAATCGCCGAAGGGTAAAATGATCATTTTCTGATATCAGAACTTGCAAAAGTCCAAATTTCATCTGAACTCTCAAAATTTCTCTATTTTTAGCTCAGATGTTCAAAAATTCTACTCCTGACAAGAGAGGGGAACCTCCAAATCCTGGTTCAGGATTGCATTTCATAAGACATGGCATTGCATATCATCGCATGAGCATTTCATATCACTGCATTGCACAGCATGTCATTTCGAGGTCCAGAACTCTCGATTTCAAAATTTTCAATCCAGATTTGAATTTCAACTCTTTTTAAAATCAATTTCAAAACCCTGGGTCTTCAAAATTATCAATTCTTTCCATTTTACCCCCAGGGCTCTGAATTTCAAAATATTTCCTTAGGAAAACGACCTGCATAGTATTTAATATGGATTTCAGCCACTTCAACTCAGATTTTGCCCTTTTGTCAGCTATTTCAACTATCATTCTTTTACAAAATCGTCCCACAGGGGCCAACTCTTTTCAAAATTTCTGTTTTGCCAATTAGTCCAAAATTTTATGAAAATTCCAAAAAAAGAGGTTTTTTTTGTCTTGTCCTTATTTCAATAAAGAAGCAATGTGGGACCCACATTGAGGTGGTGTCACATAGGCTTTTCTTTTGAAAAACCTGAACTTTGAAAAACCCAAAAATATAGGAGCCTTGTCTCCTAGATTGGCGCCACTTGTCTTTTTCTCTCTCCTCCCATTTACCTGCCATGTGTCAGCGTGGGGTTCACCTAGAGGTGGCGCCACATGTCATTTTCTATCTCCTTCCATCCTCCGACACGTGTCAGTGTGGGGCCACCTTAAGATGCCGCCACATATCATTAGACACCCTCTTCATTTTATGCCACGTGTCAGTGTCCACCATCTTCACCTTGTGCCATGTGTCATTCCAAGGTCACCCTGAGATGCCACGTGTCATGTGCTGCCCTGTCCAAAAAAAGTAAAGCTTGTCTCCTCTGAGGTGGCACCATTTGAAGTATGTCTCCTGCAGAGGACACGTGTCAACCTCTCCCTCCTTCAGAAAAGTATACTGACACATGTCTCTCCCTACTTTTCTCAGAAAAGTAGGAGACACGTGTCACTCCTAGATTCCTCCAGAAAAAGTAGAGTTGTCTCCTTCTGAGGTGGCGCCATCTGAGGAATTCTCTCCTGCAGTAGGTGACACATGTCATTCTCTGCTCTTCTCAGAAAAAGTAGAGGACACATGTCGTTTACTGCTTTTCTCAGAAAAAGCAAATGACACATGTCATTCTCTGCTCTTCTCAGAAAAAGTAGAGGACACATGTTGTTTTCTGCTTTTCTCAGAAAAAGCAAATGACACATGTCATTCTCTGTTCTTCTCAGAAAAGTAGAGAACACATGTCATTTTTTGCTTTTCTCAGAAAAAGCAAATGACACATGTCAATCTCTGCTCTTCTCAGAAAAAGCAAATGACACACGTCATTCTCTGCTCTTATCAGAAAAAGCAAATGACACATGTCATTTTCTGCACTCTTCAGAAAAAGCTAGAATTCAAACATTCAAATCCTTCCAGAGGTGGCGCAAATTCTGAACTTCACCTTTCCTATTTTGTCTGAGATGGCGCCTCATGGTTTGGACCTCCTTCTCTTCCCTCTGCCACGTGTCAATCTCTGCTTCTTTCAGGAAAAACAGAATGACACATGTCTTCCCCTACTTTTTTTCAGAAAAGTAGATGACACATGTCATTTCTAGCTTCCTTCAGAAAAAGTAGAGGACACATGTCACTTTCTTCCTCCTTCAGAAAAAGCAACAATTCAAATATTCAAACTCGAGGCTGAGGTGGCGCAAATCCTGAAGTCTCCTCCCTAATTTGATTTTTTGAGATGGTGCCACGTGTCCCTTTTCCTCCCTCTTGCCACATGGCACTGTAGGAGCCACCCGGAGGTGGCGCCATATGTCCACCCTCCATTCCTCTAGGGCCAACCTCCATTTGAAATTCAAATCCCCCTCTAAGGTGGCGCCATTTGAGAAGGTTCCTCCAAACAGCTGACACTTGTCAAAACCAAGGATCATCCTGAACTGCCACATGTCAGTCTCTCCTTTCCTGTAGAAAAGTAGAAATTTGAACTCCTCTGAGGTGGCACAGTCTGCTTCTCCCATTCCTGTACTTTTGACATGTGTCAAGAACTTCCAGAGGTGGCGCCACATGGCATGCTCCTACTGTTTCCAACTTTACACCTCAGAACACTTTTTGAGGTGGCGCCATTCCAGAACCCCACTTGGCTTTATTTTGATATTTATTTTATATTTTTAATAAAAGTATCCCCTGAGGTGGCGCCATTTGAGAAGCTTCAGAAAAGCAAAGTTTGAATTTCAAACTCCAAGAGAGCACCCCCTGAGGTGGCGCAATTTGGGAGCCTCCTGCAGAGAAAATCAAGCAAACCCCAATTTTGAAAATTTTCAAATTCTGTTGAGATGTCCCACCCACAAATTTCCCATTTTATTTTCTCAAAAATCAAAATAGCACCCCCAGAGATGGCGCCACATGGAGGGCTCAGATTGAGCTTGTTTGAAATTCAAATTTTTCAAAAAAATTCTACAAATACAAGGGCTCACGCCCAGCCTAGGGGACTCCAATTTGAGACTTCAATTTTGATTTTGAACTTCAGCTTAGATCCCTTTTAGAATTCAATTGTGTTCCTAGGAATTCACGCCCCCTTGGGCTCAGTGGAGAAGGTGCAGTGAAGTACCTACATTGCTCGTGCCGTGGCCAATTCGATTCAAGCATGGGTCGATCTTGGTGAATCATCCGAAGCCCGGATCAAAGGACGAACGAAGCCATTGGTAGCCGTCCCTTTCAAGAGTTTCAAAGCTGTATAACAAAGCAAGGTGCACCCCTTTTCCTCTTGATTTCATAATATCATGATTTGATTCATATGTCGTTTGAAGAAAGAGCTCATCCGAGGAATGGATTGAGCTATTCTCATAAAATGACAAATATAAAATATATAATTATACTTCCTTGATGATTTTTAGCATTCATGCATTTAGCTAAATTTAATTTGCATTTTATTTCATCAACTTAGCATGTTTCATGAGTTAATTAGGTTTAATTTAGCATTTATTTCAATTCTGCTCAGTTTTAGTAACTCTCTGTTTTTGTCAGTCAGTCCACACGTCATT
Source organism: Nuphar pumila (assembly GCF_984573655.1). Classification (NCBI taxonomy): domain Eukaryota; kingdom Viridiplantae; phylum Streptophyta; class Magnoliopsida; order Nymphaeales; family Nymphaeaceae; genus Nuphar; species Nuphar pumila. Next base: position 87,652,953 of record NC_143259.1, read on the forward strand.
TCATGCGTTTAATTTTTGTTAAAAAATCCAAAAAAATCATGGAAATTGTGTTTAGATGTCCCTAGAAATGTTCTAAATATTCGAAAGCAATTCAATTTGTTTACTGCGGTAAACATTCACAATGGCAAGTCGGTTTTGTTACCCGCGATGCGTTTTAAAATTTCATTTCCGACTTGTAAAATCGAGATCTCCCTCATGGGAGATCTGATTTTCAATCCGAAAAATATTATGAGCTCGGGAGAATGTCTAGTTTGTAACCTGATTTTCTGAGATTTTTATGATGTTTATAATGTCTGACAAAAATCCGAGAGTGCGGGACACGTGTCAGAGCCTGATTTGGGCCTCTGAGACTTTGGATCGACTTAGGTCGATGTGTTCTCTTTGGGTATTGATCCAAATCCAAATCTTTAAAAAGTGAATGTTATGTCCGAGATGTCCTCTGTTTGCATCTGAAAGCTGGTGATTTTTAGAACAGTGATGATATCTGTTTCGGATTGTTCTTGTCAGTCTCTGTTTTGTCACATTTGTCTATTCTGTTAATTTAGGCATGAAAAGTTATATTTTTATTTGTGTTTATGCTGATCAAATGCCAAGGTCATGAACATGAAAGTTGTCCCTGTAGGTGTCGTAAGTAGCTATGTTAAATATCAGAAATTTTCATGGCAGTTTTCTATTTTTTTAGCATTTTACATTAGATTAGGTCGATTTTGCCTCCATCAGAACCGAATCCCCGTTACCGAACTCACCATAGTTCAAATTGAAATTCCACTAGAGGGGGGGTGAATAGTGAAATACGATAAAGATCGATAAAATAAAATAATCAGGCAATAAGGCACAACACATAAAACACAGAATATATACTGGTTCGGTCAGTATCCAGACCTACATCTAGTCCCCAAGCAAACCACTTGAGCTTTCCACTATAACATCCGAGTCACCGGATAAATAGTACAACACCCTCTTCCTCAGAGGTCTTCTTCTCTCAACAGAGAAGGGGCACACCCTCTTCCACAGAGGTCTTCTTCTCTCAACAGAGAAGGACAACACCCTCTTTCACAGAGGTCTTCTTCTCTCAACAGAGAAGGGCAACACCCTTTTTCACAGAGGTCTACTTCTTTCAACAAAGAAGGAATACAGTGAATAACAGAGTTACAATACTTCCTATAGAACCTTCAGAATGATATGAATGCATGAATGAAGGATTCTCAGAATGTTCTGTTTGTCACTCAGAGGATGCTCTTTGTCATAGAGCTGGACTTGACTTTTTCTCTTTTCTTTCTTTTCTTTTTTCTCTTTCTTTTTCAAGGCTCTCTTTTCAAATATCGAATAGGAATTTTTCTCGTTGTAAGCTCACACGTCTATTCCATTCCATTGTTTGAATAGTTTATTTGAGTGTGTTTATATAGCTTTTAAAAAGTAGTCGTTACATTTTGGAATTGTAACTTTTTGAAATGTGAAATGTTATGTCATTTCAAAAATATCTTTTAGAGAAATTCGAGAATGCCTTTTTCCATAAAAGTAAAATAGAGGGTACACTAGTCGTTGTAATATTTTAAGTAATACATATTTTATGTAAAAAGTCTATTTCTTACAATAGTACATTGAACGTTGGGTTGTAGTTTTGTCTTTATTCTAATTAATGATTTGAGGTACATTAGTACTTCTTTGCTTTAAATGAGTGTAAGTACAATGAGTGCTTTGAGATATTTATTTGTACATAGTCATGTCAAGTGTTTTCTTTATGTTGTGTTTTTCAAAGTCTCCAGAGAGAATAAGAACCAAAAGAAGGTCGACATTCTTTGAGAAGGATATTAACAAGGATTTGTTACAGGAGGTATTTAATGCTTTGTAAAGAGAATGATGACTTCAAGTAAGTCAACATTTTATGGTTTTGCAAAAAGGTAACTAGAGTCCTTTCAAAAACATATTTTATTTGTTTTTCTTTTGTGTAGCCGATTTATGTTTTTGTCTTCTTCTTATATTAGAAATATTTCTTTAAAGAAGGTAACTAGAGTCTTTTCAAAAACATATTATATTTGTTTTCTCCATGTAGCCGATTTTATGTTTTTGTCTTTTTCCTACATTCCTTTTTTTCAAGTTGTCTTGTATATAGTGTAAGGTACAATTATTACATGACAAAATATCTTTTTCATAAAAGGTTGTAAGAAGGTACAATTATTGGTTTTCAAAAAGGAGCTTTTTGAAACTATCGTATACTTTTATGATATAGTGTTTATGAATGAGTATGTAATATGCAATATGCAAGTTCCTGAAGGTTCTGTTACATATGACTCTAAAGAAGAAAAAAGTCTTCATCTTGAGGTAGCCGATCTCTTTATTTGAACTTTAGGAATGCATGGCTCATCAAGTTTTTTCTTCAAGAAGTATGATTGCACCATAGTTGTACTTGAACAGGAAGTCTCCATCCTTATTGAGTGAGATATCCTTGCATCAAATACTCGTTAGATTTATGGCAAAACATATTCAGTCATAATATAACATTTTTCAAGAGGACATATTATCATATCATATAAAATCAAATAAGACAGTGTATCATATTATGTGACATCAAAACAGAGTTTCTCAACATTCTCCCCCTTTTTGATGATGACAAAATATGCTCCCCCTGTCAAAAAGACATTATACATAGAAATAATAATATGATAAAAATTTGAAGAATGTTTAAAGAGAGTATTGCTCCACTAATGGAGACAGGTTTTCTCCCCCTTTGTCATGGACAAAAAGGAAGGGATCAGAGTAAGAGAGTTATTACAGACCAAATATTACAGTCCAAAAATAATTAAAAGTTATTACAGACAAAAAAAATGAGTTTATCTCGAAGGTGGAGGAGGTGAATGTGTTCAGTCGGCACGATTCCGCTTGCGAGTCTGCTGCAACAGGGCTTGATTACTAAGGATACAATCCTAAGAGTGCTCGATATCCATCATTGCAGAAAAGTAATTGAAGGAGGATGTTGGATCTGCTTCATCAGAGTCGGGCATGTGCAGGGACCTTAGATTGAAGGTAGTATCATCGAGGACCTGAGAAGGACGGAGTATGACTTCGTTGTGAAGGGGTACTTGGAAGTATTTGAGAATGGGAGTTATGAAACACCCAAAAAGAAGAGGCTCGAATTTTTGATAACGAATAAAAAGGTCGAAAAGAATGGATGACCAGTTTATCGGAAGCAAAGAAAAAATTGCGTAGATAAGAAGAGAGATTTTTCGAGGAACTAATCCCTGGCGGGGAAGCTTGGGATAGATGTTGTGGAGAAGAATCTGGGCAAGTAGTTGAGCATGAGGTTGGAGATTCCTCATGTGCCATGGAAGTTGGTAGCAGTTGGTGCAGAGAAGTATTTTTCGAAGTACCGATCGTTCGATTGGTACTATGGTGTTAAGGTCGGTACCGGTGGAAGGTAGGTTAAGAATTCTACCTAGGTCGGAGGCATCGAAAATCATCAGATTTCCTCGGACTTTGTTGGTGATTGAGGTTAGTTCATGATCAATAGAGAAGTTGGTGTAAAACAGTCGAACTAGTTCGGGATAATAGGCAGCTTGGGATGAAGATCCTAGTAGGGGTTTGAGTTCGGGAAGATAGTTGTCTAAGTCAAATAGTATGAAGTCGTCGAAGTTGACCAATTTATTTTCATGAATGGGGCGAGAGCATAGTAAGTTGTAATTGTGAAACAGATCTGGATACCTTAAATCTGTTGCAGTAATCACATTGTTGGAGGAAGAGGCCATTGCAAGAGTTTGTAAGAAAAATGGAGGACTAAGAAGGGCGAGCTTGAAGTGAGTAATAGTTTGTAGGATGATAGATAGATACGAGTGGAATTGGTGTGTGTTGAACCAATCCATTAAATAGAGGAATGACAATAATTTTGATGACATTGGAAGTGAGTGATTTTTAGACTTTAGTCAAATAAGGAAATTCGTGAGTAGTAAGTTAAGAGACTTGTGAATGACAAATCAAATCAATGTTTGAAGATAGTGTATTATATTGTGTTGAGAAGGACATAGTTTTGAAATAATTAGTATATATATAGATTTTTACTATGAGTGAGTTTATCGACTAGTGAGAGAAGCCATTAATAGAGTATGGGGTGTCATGTTGAACTAAAAAGAGTGAATGATTTTGAAAATAATGGCCAAATAAAACAAGCAACTTTTTACTTTATGTGGAGGTATTATAAATTCGTGAATGGAGAGTTTAGAATAGGACAACCCATGGGGTATGAGGAGAGGCAATAATAGTTTTTATGGATAAGCATGAAAGGAGAGTGAAAGACATAAAAAGATGATACAGATATGTAGAGAAAAGAGAAAGGTTATAAAGGACAACATTTACTTGATTTAGATATGACATAAAGAAGAGTTAGAATAAATAAAGTTTTGTTTGGAGACAAGACTTTAATGATTCTCGATTTTGAGAGAGATATACAATATAAGAGAGAAATAGTTTTTATGGAAATAGGTCATAGGGTGATCATGTGATGTGTACTTTGAAAGATATGACATTTTGAAAGAAAGAAAAAAAAAATATGACTTAAAAAAAGTGTGTCATGATTAATGTGTTTTCATATTTGTAATTTTTTATGAGTATACGTAAATATGAGAAAGACATATTCTGACTTTGAATAGTGGTGAGAGAGATGATGAGACAAAAAGATATTCATGAATGAAGAGTAATAATTGCTTGTATAAGAAATATTTTTATGGAAATGCGTGGAAGGAGTGAAAGTAGTCATAGAGAAAGAGTGAGATGACATGTATGGATTTTCGAGTAGGATAAGAAGTAATAAAAAATCATGATTGATGAAAGACATAAAGTTATGATTGATATGAATTATTGTTTATTTGATAAACATATTCTTAAAGAAACTCGATTTGAGGAAGTTCATAGAGAATGAAGTTAAGTTTTTAACAAGTAAATGAGTCACAAACAAGAATTGACAAGAATGGAGGCTTAATTCGTATGAGAGAGAGAGAGAGAGTACTAAAGGTACTAATGAGAATAAAAAGATGAAGGACAAGGTTTTAATGAGTCTCGATTGGGGAGAGATATAAAATAGATGAGAAGGAGCTTCATATAATATAGAGAGAGAGATAGATAAAAAGGTGATACAAAATGTACTAATGGGTGCAGTACAAGTGATTTTATGAGAGATATAAAGCATGAAGAGGTGATAATAGATAGTTCTTTTTAGGCTATGATATAACAGATGATATAGTAAAGTTTTACGTGAGATATAATAGAGTGTACGTAATCTATGATATATTAAATGATATAGTAAAAATTTACGTGAGAACATAGCAACTAAATCTTTTAGAGAAAGGTAAAAGAACCAACAATAATCATTCGAATTTAACTAATAATTTGAAAAGCAAGAGTTCTTATAAACTAATATGATATTATCGTAAGAGAAATTGTCACAAAAGGACAAAAATAATAAAGTGATGTGAACATTGTTATGATAGCTTTTAATATAATTAGTTTTTATGGATATGAGAGAAAGGAGATAGGACAAGAAGTCATAATGGATGTGTACTTGAAAGATGACAAGTTGAAAGACATAAAGAATGTGTCTTATAAGAATATAAAGTGCACGTGAATATGGAAACTTAGTTTGATTAACAAAAATCGATAAGAAGAAAAGCTATTTAAAATAAGATTTTAACAAAACTTATAAGAGGTATTATAATAAGTGTGATTAATTTATAAGTCACTTAGTTTGCATATTCCTAGTTCTCTTCTAATTCGTGTGAAGTCTTCATGTTTTAATGGTTTAGTGAATATGTCTGCTAACTGTTGATCAGTGGGTATGAATTCTAGTTTAATTATGTTTTTTAAGACTTGTTCTCTTAAGAAGTGGTGTCTTATTTGAATGTGCTTAGTTCGTGAGTGTAAAATAGGATTCTTGGACAAGTTTATAGCACTAGTATTATCACAGAAAATAGTTGTATTTTCAAAATTTAGACCAAAATCTTTTAAGGTTTGTTTCATCCAGATAACCTGTGTACAGGCTAGGCTAGCAACAATGTATTCGGCTTCAGTAGTTGATAAGGATACACAGTTTTGTTTCTTATTGAACCATGATACTAGTGAGTGCCCTAGCATATGACATGTTCCACTTGTGCTTTTTCTGTCAGATTTACTTCCAGCAAAGTCAGCATCGCTGTATGAGATTAGATCAAATGTAGAGGATTTTGAATAGAATAATCCAAAATCAACTGTGTCTTTTAAATATCTCATTATTCTTTTTACAGCTATAAGATGTAATTCTTTTGGATTTGACTGAAATCTAGCACACAAGCAAACACTGAACATAATATCTGGACGGCTAGCAGTTAAATAAAGAAGTGATCCTATCATACCTCGGTATACCTTTGTATCAACAGACTTACCATCTTCATCTTTGTCCAAAACAGTAGTAGTGCTCATAGGAGTAGATTTTGAAGCAGTTGAGTTCATGTTGAACCTCTTCAGAAGTTCACGAGCATACTTAGATTGATTGATGAAAACTCCATCCTTGGTTTGCTTAATATGCAGTCCAAGAAAGTAGGTGAGTTCTCCCATCATACTCATTTCAAATTCTTTCTGCATGGACTTAGAAAAATCTTCACAAAGAGTGTTGTTAGAAGATCCAAAGATGATGTCGTCGACATATATTTGAACAATTAGGGTATGATTATTCACTACTTTAACAAATAATATAGAATCTGCTTTGCCAACAGAAAAACCAGTTTTTAAAAGAAAGGTTTTAAGTCTATCATACCAAGCACGAGGTGCTTGTTTTAAACCATACAAAGCACGTTTGAGTTTGAAAACATGATCTGGGTATTGTTCATTTTCAAATCCTGGAGGTTGTTTTACATACACTTCTTCATTTATAAAACCATTTAAGAAAGCACTTTTAACATCCATTTGATATAATTTGAAATCCATATAGCTTGCATATGCTAGAAACATTCTAATAGATTCAAGTCTAGCAACAGGAGCAAATGTTTCATCAAAATCAATACCTTCCTCCTGGTTGTATCCTTGAGGTACTAGTCTGGCCTTGTTTCTTATAACATTACCTGTTTCGTCTAGCTTGTTTCTGAAGATCCATCTTGTCCCAATGATTGGATGATCCTTTGGTCTAGGTACAAGATCCCAAACTTCATTTCTTTGGAATTGATTCAGTTCTTCAGTCATGGCTAGCATCTAGAACTCATCAATGATGGCTTCATCAATCTTCTTTGGTTCAAGTTGAGAAATGAATGTCATATTTGCAATTCGTTCTAACTGAGCTCTAGTCTGAACCCCCTTTGTCAGTTCTCCCAAAATCTGCTTTTGAGGATGATCTTTGATATCGACAAATGTTCTTTGATGATCATCTTCATTAGACTTAGCTGTGTTATCTAGAAATAAATTTGTACTTTCAACATCATCATCATTAGTTTGCTCATGAACAGATTGATCAATAGATTCACAAAAACTAACATGCATAGATTCTTCAATAGTATTATGACTCTTATTGAAAACTCTGTATGCTCTACTATGACTCGAATATCCTAAGAATATGCCTTCAACAGATTTAGCATCAAACTTATCCAGGCTATCTTTTGTGTTTAGGATAAAGAATTTACATCCAAAGACTTTGAAATAGTCTATTCTTGGAATTCTGTCATAGAATAGTTCATAGGGAGTTTTATTTAATAAGGGTCTAATGAGAACTCTATTTGTTATGTAGCATGCAGTATTAACAGCTTCTGCCCAAAAAGATTTAGCAAGATTATTGTGTTGGAGCATAGTCCTGGCAGATTCCTGAAGGGTTCTATTCTTTCTTTCTACTACACCATTTTGAGGTGCAGCTCTAGGAAAGGCAAAGTTATGAGAAATACCATGCAAGTTACAAAATTTTTCAAAAAGTTCATTTTCAAATTCTCCTCCATGGTCACTACGGATTTTAACAATAGAACAAGATTTTTCGTTTTGTAATTTTTTACATAAGATTTCAAATTGACAAAACGTGTCACTTTTGTTTTTCAAAAATATTACCCAAGTAAATCTTGAGTAGTCATCTACAATAACAAAAACGTATTTATTGTGATTATGACTAGCTACTCTAGAAGGACAAAAAAGATCCAGGTGGAGAAGCTCTAAAGGTCTTTTACTTGAAATGATAATTTTTGATTTGAAATATGATTTTGATAATTTTCCTAATTGACATGCATCACAAAAGAAATCATTTTTAAAAGAAATTTTGGGTAACCCACGTACTAACTTATTTTTAGCTAATTTAGACATGTACTTAGAATTTACATGACCCATTCTCAAGTGCCATAAATGTTGAGAGTCATTATTAGCTATAAGACAATGTTCTGTGATGTTTTCTAGGTATAGTTCATATATATTATTCTTTCTTATACCTTTTAAGATGATGTTTTCATTGGTGTCTGCTATGAGGCATGCATCATGATTAAAGCTAACATTATAACCTGTGTCACACATTTGACTGATACTTAGTAGGTTACGTTTTAAGCCTTTAACAAGGAGAACGTCTTTGATAAGAGGTTTATCTATGTTACCAATATTACCAATACCAATTATCAAACCTTTGTTGTTATCTCCAAAGGTGACAGTTCCTCCTTCTTTATGATGAAGAACAGCAAAAAGGTCTGGATGTCCTGTCATGTGCTTTGAACATCCACTATCTAGTATCCATCTGTTCTTCTTCTTTGGAGCCTACAAAACATTAAGTAAATCTCTTTTTTGGTACCCAATCGGGTCCTTTTTTGTTAGACTTTGGAACCCATATCCATTTGGATTTGGGTTTGTCTATATCTTTAGAGGAGTTAAAAAGATTATCATTATAATACTCCTTATTAGGTTCAGATGAACTTTTCACAAACGTGGTCTTTTGATTCATACAAGATGGCTTTTTGAAATGAGAGTAGTCAATACCATTCTTGTAAAAAGAGACTTTCTGAGAAGATAAGAGTTTATCCAAGTTCTCTTTACCTTTAGTAAACTTGAAAACCGTTTTCATGAGGTTCTCAGTTTTACTTTTTAGCTCTGAAATTTCTACTTGCAGATTTTTAGTTTTGGAGCTAGTAGAAGAAATTTCAGACATAAGCATAAGATTTTCCTTTTTCAACTCAGAATTTTTATTGCTGAGTTTTTCATTCTCTTGGGAAAGCTTTAGATTTTCAGATTTTAAATCTTTATTTTTGAAACTCAATTTTCTAGATTCTTCAAATAGTTCTTGAAAAGCATCTAGAAGTTCTTCAAAGGAAAAATCAGAGATTTCACTTACCGAACTTTTGTTTGCCATGAAGCACATATTTGCAGTTTCGGCTTCATCATCACTTGACTCTTCACTAGTGGATGGTTCTGAATCATCCCATTGAGCATGCAGAGCCTTTTTCTTGAAGAACCTCTTCTTTGGTTCCTCAGTCTTGGACTTTCTTTTGAGAAGGGGACAGTCACGTCTTAAGTGGCCTGGCTTATTACACTGAAAGCACATGGGATCTTCTTTAGGATCTTTTCTTTCCTTGTGCCTGTTTGGAAGCCGGTTCCTTCTCATGAAGCGCTGGAATTTTCTGGTTACTAGCGCAATTTCTGATTCTTTATCTGAGTCTTCATTCTCAGATAGGGCTGGGAAAGCTAGAGTTTTCTTTACTGGTTGCTCTTCTTCCCTTCTTTCTTTCATGTGGACTTCATAGGCCATAAGATTGCCTATTAAGTTGTCCAAAATAAGCTTAGATAAATCTTGAGTTTTTTCAATAGCTGTAGTCTTTTTCTCCCAATCAGTTGTGAGAGATCTCAAGATTTTCTTCACCTTTTCAGTCTGGGAATATGTTACACCCAGAGATTTCAGATCGTTGGTGATGTTGGTAAATCTGGTAAACATCTCTGTGATGGGTTCATCTTTGTTCATTTTGAACAACTCATATTTTCTAACAAGAGATGAAATTTTGGCTTCTTTCACTTTGTTGGTTCCTTCATGAATAACTTCCAAAGAATGCCAAATATCATATGCAGATTCACATATAGATATTCTATTGAATTCGTTTTGATCAATGGCACAATATAAGGCATTCATAGCCTTTCATTTAGGTTTGCCATTTTCTTTTCTTCATCAGACCATAAGCTATAGTCTGCGGATGCAGATGTGTATGGATGCTCAACAATTTTCCATACGGCAAAATCTATGGATTTGAGAAATATAGCCATTCTGTACTTCCAATATCCATAGTTGGAGCCATTGAAGAAGGGTGGACGAGATGCGTGTTGACCTTCAATATCACGAGCATAGGAGGTAGATGTCATTTGTGCTGGAAGACTTGTTACGTCGAAACCAGCAAACCCGCTTTGATACCAAATGAAATTCCACTAGAGGGGGGGTGAATAGTGAAATACGATAAAGATCGATAAAATAAAATAATCAGGCAATAAGGCACAACACATAAAACACAGAATATATACTGGTTCGGTCAGTATCCAGACCTACATCCAGTCCCCAAGCAAACCACTTGAGCTTTCCACTATAACATCCGAGTCACCGGATAAATAGTACAACACCCTCTTCCTCAGAGGTCTTCTTCTCTCAACAGAGAAGGGGCACACCCTCTTCCACAGAGGTCTTCTTCTCTCAACAGAGAAGGACAACACCCTCTTTCACAGAGGTCTTCTTCTCTCAACAGAGAAGGGCAACACCCTCTTTCACAGAGGTCTACTTCTTTCAACAAAGAAGGAATACAGTGAATAACAGAGTTACAATACTTCCTATAGAACCTTCAGAATGATATGAATGCATGAATGAAGGATTCTCAGAATGTTCTGTTTGTCACTCAGAGGATGCTCTTTGTCATAGAGCTGGACTTGACTTTTTCTCTTTTCTTTCTTTTCTTTTTTCTCTTTCTTTTTCAAGGCTCTCTTTTCAAATATCGAATAGGAATTTTTCTCGTTGTAAGCTCACACGTCTATTCCATTCCATTGTTTGAATAGTTTATTTGAGTGTGTTTATATAGCTTTTAAAAAGTAGTCGTTACATTTTGGAATTGTAACTTTTTGAAATGTGAAATGTTATGTCATTTCAAAAATATCTTTTAGAGAAATTCGAGAATGCCTTTTTCCATAAAAGTAAAATAGAGGGTACACTAGTCGTTGTAATATTTTAAGTAATACATATTTTATGTAAAAAGTCTATTTCTTACAATAGTACATTGAACGTTGGGTTGTAGTTTTGTCTTTATTCTAATTAATGATTTGAGGTACATTAGTACTTCTTTGCTTTAAATGAGTGTAAGTACAATGAGTGCTTTGAGATATTTATTTGTACATAGTCATGTCAAGTGTTTTCTTTATGTTGTGTTTTTCAAAGTCTCCAGAGAGAATAAGAACCAAAAGAAGGTCGACATTCTTTGAGAAGGATATTAACAAGGATTTGTTACAGGAGGTATTTAATGCTTTGTAAAGAGAATGATGACTTCAAGTAAGTCAACATTTTATGGTTTTGCAAAAAGGTAACTAGAGTCCTTTCAAAAACATATTTTATTTGTTTTTCTTTTGTGTAGCCGATTTATGTTTTTGTCTTCTTCTTATATTAGAAATATTTCTTTAAAGAAGGTAACTAGAGTCTTTTCAAAAACATATTATATTTGTTTTCTCCATGTAGCCGATTTTATGTTTTTGTCTTTTTCCTACATTCCTTTTTTTCAAGTTGTCTTGTATATAGTGTAAGGTACAATTATTACATGACAAAATATCTTTTTCATAAAAGGTTGTAAGAAGGTACAATTATTGGTTTTCAAAAAGGAGCTTTTTGAAACTATCGTATACTTTTATGATATAGTGTTTATGAATGAGTATGTAATATGCAATATGCAAGTTCCTGATGGTTCTGTTACCTATGACTCTAAAGAAGAAAAAAGTCTTCATCTTGAGGTAGCCGATCTCTTTATTTGAACTTTAGGAATGCATGGCTCATCAAGCTTTTTCTTCAAGGAGTATGATTGCACCATAGTTGTACTTGAACAGGAAGTCTCCATCCTTATTGGGTGAGATATCCTTGCATCAAATACTCGTTAGATTTATGGCAAAACATATTCAGTCATAATATAACATTTTTCAAGAGGACATATTATTATATCATATAAAATTAAATGAGACAGTGTATCATATTATGTGACATCAAAACAGAGTTTCTCAACACAAATCCCGAGGCTATAAAGACTAAAAGTGTTCCATTTCGGGTCTTTTAGCAGTCTGCAAAATATCATAAGTTTTTATGGTGTAAATGTTGCATTATCATAGTAAGCATTGCATTTGGTTCGGGTCCATAGGCGAAATCCACCCTTTTTAGGACTTTCTTTAAAGTTTAGCATTCAAATCATATCATTTCATTATTTTTAGCATTCTAGGCTGTTTATCAGAGTAGGTAGATGCTTCATACCGAATTTCATGTAATTTGGAATTCATTTGAGGCTTGATTTAGCCATATCATCAAAACAGGGCCCCACGGGACCCAGATCCAAGCGAAAAACAAGCTTAATTCGTTATTTTGGATAAATTGCAAAATATCAAATTCTGATTTTACAGTCCTAATGTGTTTAGCAGCATGTCATCATGCCTCATACTGCATGTCATTATCATTTGAGTCAATTTGAATTTCGAAATCTCAATTTTACCAAGTTTTCCTTCAAAAAACCCTGATTTTAAAGGTATAACTTTATAATTAGGGGTATTTTGGTCATTTTGACCACCATTTCAAATTTCAAACTATTTTCTACTGAATTTCTTGCATTTTCATCATTTCAAATATCAAGGAAGTATGAGAATAGAGTTTATATCCAGTTAAGTCCAATAAATTCGTAATATTATTGAAAAATCTTGGAAAAACTCACATATTTGAGCTAACCTTATTTCAAGTTTGACAGGGACATTCAAAAGAAGGAGCTGAAGTCTGCAATTTCCTTTTATTTCATTAATTTAGTGATGTAATAATGTAAATTTTGGAATAAGAGATTTAATTTCCTGCTTAGACTAGGATGCATATCATATAGTTTAAATTCCTGCAATATCCTATTTATGTGATTCATGCACATTATTTCAAAAGCACTATGGATGTACATGAATGGCACGTGCACCAACTCTTAGGGAGTTGATGAACTCGGTGGAATCCATATTTACGGCCCTAGTCGGAATATGGACGAGACCCAGATCCATCATCTTTCTACTAGTCACATTGAGCCTACACTCTTAGGCTATCTTAAAAATGCATATCATATTTCTAATATTTTCAAAATATTGTGCATTAAATCAATTAAACTCTGAACATATTTATGGCCACAGTCAGAATATGTGAAGGATTTATTTTGACTTAATACACATTTTCCAATAAATTTCTTAGAAAATCTTTCAAAATGCATTCATTCACTCATATCATTTGCATCATGAAATCATTGGTTTTCTCGTGATTTTCTTAAGAAAGTTTCATTCTCAAGAAATCGATTTCTCAAGAAACTCTGAGAAATTTTCAAAATCGGTTTTCCAAAGTCAAGTTTTTTTTTTCCACATTTTTCCATGGAAAAGGTTATTTTCTTGAGATTTCCAAAAGAAGTTTCCAATCTTCCTCAAAAATCAAACTCAATTTCCAAGTGTTTCAAGGCCAAGATTCTCAGGATTTCAGTTTCCCGAGTTTCAATTCTCCCTCTCCAAAGAATTTTCCAATGAATTTCAATCATTTTCCAAAGAAAGTTTTCAAAACTTGAAGCTTTTCCTGACAAGCATTTTTCCTTTAAACGTTTACCTTTTTCTCAAGAATTCTTTCCATTTTCTCAGGATTTCAATCATTTTTCTAAGAAATTTCTCAAAGTCCAAGTCTTCCTGAGAAGTGTTTCCCTTTTCAAATGTTCACCTTTTTCTCAAGAATCACTTCTATTTTCATCCATTCATGATTTTCCCACATCTTTATGAAGTTTCTCGTAATTTCAAAACCTCTTTCACATGAGTTTTCCTGAGAAATTGATTTCCATCATTTGCCTTAGAACTATTTCCAACTCCAAAACCTTTTTCTGAGCATACATCATGTTTTTCCAACTTCCATTTTCCAAAATCTCATAGCACATGCCTGAATTCTTTGTGCATTTAGGATAGAACACGATTTTGATGATTTAACTAAGTCAAGCACAATTTTGGTCCTTGGTTCGATTACCCCTGTTAAAGGCGGCAGGAACGGTCGAACCTCGTACCGACAGGTCGAGCCCCATCCCATGGATTTTCCCGTAATTTTCAAAACGGAGGCGAGTATTTCAAAAACAATTTTCAAAATCCGGTCAAGTTTGAATCGCGAAAGCATTTCCCTCTCTCTCCTGCAAGGAAGGGAAGATGGGAAAAATTTTGCGACATTAACATTAGGCAAACTGTGATTATCTTGGATTTAATGGAGAAGATGGCATTTGCTGAAGTTTCAAGAGAATATCATTGCTATTGTAAAATTGATGCTCATGGTTGAATTTCTGTGTACACATAACACATGCCTTTTGGAATAAGCTATGGAAATGAAGCAGGGTGTATGCAAGAATTGTTCACCAACATGGATATTTCTCAGCCATAGGTATGGGTTTTCAGATTATAACCCCATCCACTGCAATTCTTCCACAAAATGCTGACCATTCTTGTTAATGTCTCCTGTAGATTTATCTATGTTTGAATGTTTTTTTTAATATAATGGACATTTTGTTTTATCAGGCGTTGCAGAAATTTTGGGCATCAAAATTCTATTGGAATCCCTCTTAGCCGTGCAAAAGATGGGTTCTAGATGCCCAATAGATTTCAAGGATTAGGTCCCATGAAATCCATCTCCGACCCATCTCTTTCTCCCATCAAAATAGACTAGTTGCTGCTCTTTACCCACCACAGGCGGTAGGGGCAGTTGGTGATTCGAAGTTACTAAAAGCATCTATGAGAATCATTCTGCTAGCTGATCAAAAGGGACATAGTCTAAAAGCCAGGTTGATCTGGTTTTGTATACACCACTAATCCAGAGTTTAACCGACTAGCCCAGTGGCAGAGACTGACACTACAAGAATCAAGAGCCCTTGTGGATTTTCTTTTTCTGGTGGGGAGTTACAATCCGACTCCACTTGGTCACAATCCCCTAATACTAGCTTAATTCTGTGTCCATGATTGTCTGATATTTTGTTCAGATCCATTACACTGTACATTGCCCTCTTCATGTCTCCACTTACATATTCACTACCCTTGATGTATATATGTTAGCATAGCACCTGTCTACTTATATACATTCACTAACATAGCATCTGCACTTTCATCTTCTATGTTGCACCTCACAGTACCCATTGCACTCTCATAATATCATTCATAGGATATGTTTTTGCATATCACTGGACTATGGATGAAAGGATTTGTTCATTTGCTGTTAAAGGAGCAATTGAATGGGCAACTGAAGACAATTGTAATTTATATGCTTGCTGCTAACTGGGTAAATCACAGGAAATACGTGATTGATCCAACTTTGAGGACCAGTGGTTCAAGACCTTGATTCCGAGCAGAGCCTGCTTAGAATAGTTGTCGATCTCTGCAGTCACTTTCTGGCACCTGCTGGAGCCATTTCTTAGATATCTTCAGAGCTTCCAGGTGAGTTTCTTTCTTTAAGATTACTTTAGTATTTGGATTCTTATGACCTATTCTTTTAGAATCGGTCTTTGTCCTCGCATAGTTGCTTTAGTTCCTGCATCTTTTTCTTTTTTGTTAGAAGTGATATCTTTTGCGGCCTACCTTATGAAAGTACAATGTTTAACTATTGATATTTGAAAGGAATTGAAAGCATTGAACTGGGACAAGGATTGGGTGGTTGGCCACAGTGATCCTGTAAGAAACTTGGAATATCATGGAAGTATATAGCTGTTGTATTCTCTTTATAAGAATCCCATACTTTCTCTAATTTACATGGAGTCATTCCCTCCCAGCCATGCCTAACCTGTCTGCTGCCACTTACCATTCTCCTTTGTAGATTATACTTACACCTACGTGGCTCACATATTTGACAGCCATCAAACTTCCAACTACTTGCTGGAACCATACAGTCACTATCGCCACCACCTGATTTTTGCACCTATAGTAGCAATCATGTGTTCACAGCAATATCCACCTAGCCCAGACCGAGCAATGAAGGCTCAGCCAACTGTTTCTGGAATGCCCTCTTTTCCAGTTCATTACATGCTGGGGTTAAACATGCAGCATCTTTCACTGTGTCACAAATTGCTATCTTGCATCCCACTCATTTCCAACATTTTATTGTTGTAATTACAACAACACATATCATTGGCCCATCACCCCATCATATATCTGCTAATTACCCTATAGTTTCCCATCTCCCAGTTGCAATTAAGTTCATATCATACCACATCTCATTAAAAGCACAATATCTCTACAGCATCACTCATATATCAGTTTCCTCACACACAATCACTATTGTGTTCATGAGATGATCACTCGATCCTTCAAACATATCCTGCAAATTGATATTATTGTTATCAAGCATATGGATGACTTGACTTGAGCAATAGCTGGATGGGTAGATTTTGTCAGGAATACCAATGAAAGATCGTGAAGATGCTGTAGAGCGAGGTGTTTAGATGCCTCTCTTTCCAAATGAAAGGGCATTGTAACACAGGCTGTGTGAGGATGGGGATCCCCTGGGGAGATGTTGATAAAGCAAATTATGGAACCACCAACGACAATGATGTCCAGGTAGCTCCTGGGGTTGAGGGCTTTGCATAAAAAATGGGTCTGTTGACTCATTCTCAGGTTGGGGTAGAGTAACTGATGTGCTGGGAACTCCACTCCAACTTCATGAATCATCTGGTATGCATTTCTGAAGTATGCTTACATTTTATAGATTTCCAAATATTAGCACTCCTTTGGGTTTTGTTATTCCCTAATCATTCTTTCCCATAAGCATCTTAAGGTCCTACAAAACCTTCTCACTTCATACCAATAGCATCATATGCATCATAAAGCTCAGTGTGTACCTTAGTGTACATTCCATCATTTGCACACAACATAATGTCTCCTTACATGTGCATCTCTTTATTAACTTAAATTTCGCAGGAAATGTGTAGAAAATGTTGATTCCCTCTCTTAGATTAGGATTTTACTATTACAACTCGAGAATTGTGATAGTCAGATATAATGAGAGTTCTTTTCATTTCCTGTCTTAGATAGAATGAATGAGCATTGTAAATGCCATAAATTGCTTGTTTTCATGCTTTTGCCTTATTTTTCTCAAAATCTTACAATGGAGAAACACAAATGGCACGTGCACCACTTCGTAAGAGGTAATTAATCCTAAGTTGATGATTTACATCAATGGCCATAGTCAGGATGTAAAAAAGACTTAGTATTTTTATCTTTTATAAAATAACACTGGATCCACACTGGATCCTTTTCAAAAATCATCATATTTTCTTTAAACATTTTCCTCTTTTATCAGAATTTAATTTAAAATTAATTCAATATATATACCAATGGCCATAGTCAGGGTATATTGAGAGTTAATTTCATTTTAAATTCTATAAAAGCACAAAAAAATATATTTTATTCTTCACTTGAATTTAAATATGGTTATTATATAATATATTCAATGACCATAGTCAGGGATATATTATATCTTCAACCTCATTCTTAATTCATTTAAAGAATGTAATAGCTATTCAAAGTCCTATTTCAAAATCATTCAAATTCATTCATCATTTAGGATAGAATTGCATCATATTTTCAAAATTCCTTTTTCAAAAACCCAAGTGATGTTAATATCTTCTTCAATCAATCTTCAATTCTTGTAAAATCCTATTCATCTTTTCATTTTCAATTCTATTTCATTTTCAATCTCAAAGTCCAATTTAACTTTGAGATTTCAAATTCATTTTATATTCAAAAATTCCAATTCAAATCAGATTTCAAAGTTCAATTTGACTTTGAAATTCCAAATTCATCTTATATTTAAAATTCCAATCAAATTCAAAGTTCAATTTAACTTTGAAATTTTTGATTCATCTTCTGATTCCAAATTCAAACTTCAAATTCAAGATCTAATTTGACTTTGAAATTCATTTGTATATTCAAAGATTCAAATTCTAAATTTCATTTTTTCAAGTTCAATTCAAAACTTGGAAGTTCTTGATTCATCTTCTGAGTTTAAACTCCAAAAACCCAATTCTAGATTTAGAACCCAGTTCCACTTTGGATCTCAGACTTCAGATCCAAAATCCATCTTAGGATCTAGAGTCCAACTCTATCTTGGATCTCAAATTTCAGATCCTAAACCCATCTTCAGATCCAAGTTTCATTTAGGTTCCAAAATTCATTTCCATTTCGGATCTCAGATTTCAGATCCGAATTCCATTCCTTCGGATCCAATTCTATCCTAGATCTCATATTTCAGATCCAAATTTCCCTTAGAATCCCAAATCTAGAATTCAGTTCATCTTGAATTTCAACTCTATTTAGAGTCCAAACTTTTGATTCAAAATTCCATTCTGAACTCCAAATTTCAAAATCAAAATCCTATCTCCGAATCTGAATTCCATTCCAAGTTTACCTTGAATCCAAAAATCAATTCTATTTCTCAATTCTACTCTGATTTCTCAAATCTTATATCAATTTCAAGCTTTATAATTGAAATTCAAATTACATCTCTATCCTAATTCAAAGTCCTAATTCAAAGTCCATTCATGACTTCGAATCTTCCTTTCTTTTCCTTTTATTTCAACTTTAAAAATCATTCCTCTTAAGATCTAGATTTATTTTCCGCAAGCTCTGATCATTCCAAAAACTTAGAACTTTGAATTTTAAGTTCTAAAGTTAAAAACCATTTCTTCACTCTATAATCAAATTCATCTCAAGAACACTTGGGAAATTTCCAAAATCATTTTTTCGAAAGAGCATACATCCTTGCATTTGCACAAGCATGATTCTTTGTGCATTTAGATTTAGGATAAAATTCTTAGATAATATTTTAGCAAAGCAAAATGCATGAATTCGACCCTTGGTTCGATTACCCCTGGTAAAGGCGCCAGGAACGGTTGAACCTCATACCGACGAGCGAATCCCGTCTCCCAGTTTTCCCACAAATATTTCAAAACGGAGGCGAGTTATTTTCTTAAATATTTTCAAAATTAAGGTCAAGTGAGACCCCACAAAAGAATTCCTCTTCTCTCCTTTTCTCTTCTCTCTTTCTTTCTGTCTTTTATTTTTCTCCCTTCAAAAAGGAGGAAATAGAGGTTGGAAAGGAAAAGAGAAGGAAGAGAGAGAACATTACGAGAGGAAAAATTTTGCGATGATCACATCTACGTTCCTAAATTTTTTTTTTGTTGGATTTTCTGTTTCCAACTTCCATTAATGCACTTTTGGTGGTTTCGGTGTTACCTGTGTAACGTCCACCCATCCGCGTGCTAAAGTAAAAGGGAACAATCATGTTCCGATAAGCTTTTATCTTTCGTTATTTCATTTGATTTGCCATTTCATTAGCTTTTTTTTTTATATTGCCAGGCTCAATCGCCTTAATCGTTTCATCTAAAATCCCAATTCGATTTTTTTGTTAATCTTCTAGTTTGTTTTCGCTTTGAATTTCTGGATATGTTATAACTCGTCTGAATTTCTTTGCTTATATTTGTTTGAATTCGGCTTCAGTATATAAAAGGCACAAATGGTCATCCTAACTCAATATATCTCTTAGTAGTTTAGCCTCGACCTAACACCACATTCATCGTGGAAGTGTGTCGCTCATGGATTCCCGTCAAATACTTTAATGGCTAATTCACACATTTCATCAAGTTTCCTACTCCCTCGTATCATAGTATTTAATTATGATTTGCATTTTGTTTTTTTTTATATAAATATTGGATTAGGCAATTACTGCTTTATGATTCCCTCTGAGTCGTTATCTCTATTGCATTAGGATTAATGGTTGTTTTATGTTGTTGAGCTCCATCGATCTGGTTGGCATCGTCATTGGTGATTTATTTGCATCTTAACGATCAGCGTTGTGCGTTCGTTAGATCTATCCGAGATGGTAGGATGCAAGTTTCATTAGTTACATCCTTTGATGCTTGGTCCATCCCTGCATCTTATGTCTGGTACAGTATAGCATAGCCTACCCTTGATCAATCTTTTTAGATCCCATCTTTTCCTTTTCCGAGCGCTCACCTTTGCTTACTTACAGCCTGTTGCATTTCCAATTCTGGTTTTACGGTGGATTCTTTACTTTCGTTTACCTGTTGCTTTGCCTTTGGTAATGATCTTTCCTTGTTAACCCCAATGTTGTGTCAATCCCTATGACAAATTGTTCATCACGGAAAGTCTACGGGCATTACTAATGTATCTTATCTCAAAAACAGATGTCATTGCTTGATTCAAAATATGCACAGCATTGATGTGTATTAGGCCGACAACTCCTCCAGAGAAAATACCCTCATTGAGAGGGGAAACATGCGGTAGCAATGGAAATCGTTGCCACAGGGGAATGTATCCATCGGTCACAGACCATGGCTACTCAGTTGGAACTGATGTTGATAAATTTTGCTTTGGGATCTAATCTCTTCTGATCCTCAGAGTGGAGGAGTCTCCCAAGTAAGGAAACGGGGCAGCACAAGAGCACCCATTAAACAATTCCCAAGTGCCTGCAACCATTTTTTTTTCTTTTTCTAAGTTAAGTTGTCAATAAGCTGAGGATGGTCCTGTGCAACTCACTGGCGTGTCATGCTCATCATTTAATATTCATAGGCAGTGTATTGTTTGTATTAACATTTGCAGGTCAGATGGATTATTAATATACAAGTCATGGTACTGATCTGAATACCAATACAAGTATTGTTGCACTTTCCTGCACCATCGTCATGTTCTCATTAACCCCTATTTCAATATTTGTTGCAGATTGCATTACTCTCCTGCATTGTCGAGCATTGCCTTCATATCTCTGCTTCAACCTGCCACCCCATTTTTGTCCCCCTGCAGGTATCACATTGTAAGATTTAACTATTTAGGTAATGTTATTCATTTATCTGATATCAGTTAGATCATTTTATTCATTGTCATCTTCATTGTCTTTGATATCACGCTTTCAACATGTTCTGTCTACCATCAACCAGTTATGGCAAAGTCTGTGCTAGTTGTTGGTTTAGCTGCTCTTATGTGATTAACATCAATTAGTCTTGGTGTGTCATACCCGGTGTTTGTCATAGTTCAGGTGGCTAAAATCCATACGGTGGGTAGGTGTTTAAAATTTATTTCAGTTATATTTATGATTTTCATTGCCCATCCTCACATCCTTGCACCTTACTGTATTCCACCTTCTGTTCAAAAGAGTCACACTTGCTTATCTTAGAAGAACAAGATTGTCATACTTATGGAAGATGCATCTGGTCATCACTTGCTTAATGATCATGCATTAGATGCAGATTTTCTTTGGAGAAAGTTGAATATCTCTGGCGAAGTGATTAGCTCCTCGAGCTAGTCATTCAACTGTGGTACCTATGGAATACCCCTTTTTGGAGAGCTCTACTGATAAAATCTTTTCTGATGGTCTTCATGTGCTAAACAGAGATACAAGCATTAGGTGCAGAGGTTCAAATATAAGTTAAGAGTTCTCAGTTAAAGTTCTCTGTCAGCAGGGACTGTCTAGACCCATGAAAGGGGTGTGCATATATCGATGGAAAATAGACAAAATAGATATAGGCTGGAATCCAATGTTACTTTCCTGTATATATATATATATATATATATATATATATATATATATATATATATATATATATATATTATTTTCTGTACTGTATATATTATTTTCTGTACTGTATATGTCAACATTTTAAAACACTTGTGCTTCTTTCTTACACTTTCAATTCAGCCATAGGTCTAGACCTATGGTGTTCCCTTCAGTAACATCGGCAATAGGCTGATGTTATATGACAGCTTGAACTTATATTTCAGATATGTCCATAGACCTTACTATGTTGATGGAGTCGGTTAAAACCCCCTCCCCTTTTAGCTTGTGGGTTTGGGCTGTCTCGATTTCCCTATCAGTTAAGTAATCTTCCCATACTAGCTTTTACATTTAATTATCATTTTGTTGTTGGCAAGGTCTTATACAACATGCTAGGAACACAAATGGCACGTGCATCGTTCTAATAAAAGGTGATTAAATCCTAAGTTGACGATTTGCATCAATGGCCATAGTCAAGGTGTAAACAAAACTTAGGATTTTTTTATCTTTTATAAAATAACACTGGATCCACACTGAATCCTTTTCAGAATTCATCATATTTTCTTTAAATATTTTCCTTTTTTATCAGAGTTTTGTTTAAAATTAACTCAATATATATACCAATGGCCATAGTCAGGGTATATTGAGAGTTAATTTCCTTTTAAACTCTATAAAAGCACCAAAAAAGTGTTTTATTCTTCACTTGAATTTAAATATGATTATTATATAATACATTCAATGACCATAGTCAGGAGTGTATTATATCACTAATCTTATTTACATTCACTTAAAGAATGAAATAAAATTTCCAAATCCGATTTCAAAATTATTCCAATTCATTCATCATTTATGATAGAACTGTATCATATTTTCAAAATTTCCTTTTCAAAATTTCAAGTGATTCTTTTCTTCATTTCTCAGATTAAATCTTATTCATAGATTCAAATTCAATTCTATCTCATTTTCAAGATTCAAAATTTAATTTCAAAGTCCAATTTGACTTTGAAATTTCAAATTCATTTAAAAAAACTTCAAAATTTCCAATCGAATTTTAAAGTTCCAATCAACTTCGAAATTCTAAATTCAAGCTTCAAAATTCAAAGTCCAATTTTGAAATTCATTTGTATATCCCAAAATTCAAATTCTAAATCAAAATCAAAACTTCAAAGTTCAATTTAACTTTGAAGTTTCTGATCCATCTTCTGATTTCAAAATTCAAAATCATGTTTATCTCCTTCAAAATCAATGTTTGAGATTAATTCTGCATCTCAAAGCTTAAACCTTTCCTAAGTTTTAAATTTAATCTGGGTTTTCAAAACCCAGATCCATCTTCAAAAGTCCCATTTGGACTTTCAGAATCCAAATCCAAAGTTAGATCTTAATCCCAACTTGGATCCAGATTTCCAAGTATAATCTCCACTTTTGGATGTCAGACTTTAGATCCACAATCCATTTAAGATCCAGATTCAACTTTCACTTTGGGTCTCAGATTTCAGATCCAATTCCATTTTAGGATCCAGAATCCAATTCCATATTTGGATCTCAGACTTCAGATCCAAAATCCATCTTAGGGTCCAGAGTCCAACTCTATCTTGGATCTCAGATTTCAAATCCTAAGTCCATTTTTAGATCCAAAATCCATTTTAAGATTCAGAATCCAATTCCATCCTGGATTCCAGATCTTGGATCCAATTCTA
The DNA here is from genome assembly GCF_984573655.1 of Nuphar pumila. NCBI lineage: Eukaryota > Viridiplantae > Streptophyta > Magnoliopsida > Nymphaeales > Nymphaeaceae > Nuphar > Nuphar pumila. Next base: position 87,676,425 of record NC_143259.1, read on the forward strand.
TTCAGGACCGAGAATCCAATTTCATTCCCAATTCTAGATTTCAAAACCAATTCCATCTTCAGATCTCATCTGAACTTCCTAGATCCATTTCTATTTTTAAATACCATTTGATTTTCTCAAATCCATCTTGACTTCAAATTTTAAAATCTAGAATCCAATATCACCTCAAATTTCATCTCCTTCTCTTAAAACCAAGTTCAACATTCAAATTCAAAGTCAATTTCTGATTTTGAAAATTCATTCATTTTCCTTTTATCTCAGCTTCAAAAATCATTATTTTCAAATCAAGATTTATTTTCCCAACTCTGATCTTTTCAAAGACTTAGAACTTCTATGATCTATCTTAGGTTCTAAGTTAGATTCTACCATTTAAAAATCATTTCTTCACTCCATTATTAAGCACTTGGAGATTTTTTAAATCATTTTAAAAAAAGAGCATACATCCCTGCATTGCACAAGCATGATTCTTTATGCATTTAGACTTAGGATAAATCCTTAGATAATATTTAGGCAAAGCAAAAACCGTAAATTCGATCCTTGGTTCGATTACCCCTGGTAAAGGCACCAGGAACGGTCGAACCTCGTACCGACGAGCGAATCCCGTCTCTCCATTTTCCCGCAATATATTTCAAAATGGAGGCGAGTAATTTTCTAAATATTTTCAAATTCAGGTCAAGTGAGACCCCGCGAAAGAGTTCATCTTCTTCTCTTTTCTTCTTTTCTCTTCTCTCTTCTTTTTCTGTTTTTTATTTTTCTCCCTTCAAAAAGGAGGAAAATATAAGTTAGAAAGGAAAAGAGTAGGAAGAGAGAGAAACCACAAGACAGGAATAATTTTGCAATGATCACACGGGTCCCATCACGGTCGCCAAAACTGTGATCATCGCGAAATTTTTCCTCTCTTGTATCTTTCTCTCTCTTCCTTCTCTTTTCTTTTTCCAACCTCTATTTCCTCCTTTTTGAAGGGAGAAAACAAAAGACAGAAAAGAAGAGAGAAGAGAAAAGAAAAGAAAGAAGGGAGAAGATGAACTCTTTTGCGGGGTCTCACTTGACCTTAATTTGAAAATATTTAAGAAAATGACTGTGAACACCCCAAATTTTTCAAAATCTTTTAAATATTCCCTTTTTGCCCTTGATATCATTTTTGAGAAATTAAGTCACTTTTGAATATAAATTCCAGTTCATTTTTCAAGTTTTACTGAAATTAAATTCATTTTATATGTTTAAATTGATTTCGGATCTGGATCCATTGTTCAAATCCAAATCCGAGTCTCATTGTTCAAATTTTAAATCAAAATTATAGAAAATACCAAAAATAGCCTTTAAATAGCTCGGATAGTCCATTCGACATCCGTTTGGATCCATCACATTGAATTTCTCGATTCGAGTGTCAAAACTCGAACATTCTCTCAAAACCTGGGTCCAAACCCATTCTTCTGAAGAAATTTCCTCGAAATGGTCTGAAATTCTCAGAAAAATACATTTGTAAATATTTCTCAAAAAAATACAAAAAAATAGTTTTATCTTTCGTACTGCTCAGGTGTTAGAATTTTACTCTCGAAAAACTAAACAAAAAAATCAGGAAAAGGGCCGAGAAAAGAATAAAAAAATCAGAATAATGAAGAAAAAAACTTTAAAGACCCGTTTTTTAGAAAAATTTGTTTCAAAAGACCTTTTTTGGAAATTTTGAGAAAATTCCCTTTTAACCAAGTTAGGGTTTCTCGAGCTGAGGCTTTTCTCTCGCCTCTCATTCTCCTTCTCCCCCTTCTCGAAGCCTCCATGGCTTCCATCCGCTCATCACCTCCCTCTCATTCCTACCCTCCATCTTCAACAACTTCTTCTTCTCTGGGCCTTCCATCTTCAACCAATCTCCCGCACAAACTCTCGATTTCCCCTTTAAGAAGAAACCTCTGAGGCTCTTCAATGGATCCGTCTTCACCCCTCCTGGTTCGCCCATTGCCCTCTGATCTATCTTCATCCTCTCACCTTCCCTCTCACGATCCGTTTTCACCTTCCCATCAGATTCTTCTCGATTTTTCCTCTCAAACGCTTCTCTCTGGTATCCTCTTCTGCAAGCGACTGCCATCGACCCCTCTCCACGACGCCTCCTCTACAGGTAAGTGACCTCATCCCTCTATTTGTTTTCTTCTTTTTCAGAAAAGCATTTCTTCCCCTTCGTTTTCAGCATCCGTCTGTTCTGATTTTTATTCTTCTTTGTTTCTTCTCTTTTATTACAAAGCAAAAGGGTGGAATCGACCGGCAAATGTATGCAGGGTCGATCCATCATGTGCAAGATTAACAGGAAAAACATTATTCCAACACATTTCTCTTCTTTTGTATTTTACTACGGTATAGTCTACTCCATTTCTCATCTTCTTTTGTTATTTTAATTCTTTGGTTCGTATCAGACTCCATTTTTCGGTACGTATGTTGATTTGGTTTTCTAATTACACTTTTGATTTCTGATCCCCATTGCACATTCTGCATAAATCCATTACATTGAGAAGGGTAGAACTACATGATTTGTCTTGTATTTTGTGAATCCGTGATGTCTTGCTATGACCCCACCGATTCGTCCATCTATGTTTCATCTTATTTTTCTTATTTTTTTTCTTTTTATTTTATCTTTTCTCTCGAATTTCTGTTTTCATCTGGATCGGAGGTCGATTTCGATGATTATGTTGGTTGTAATTTCCTTTTCGCATCAGTTTTCTTGCCCTATGGCCAGTTATGTTTTGGGTATATCTTTGTCCATTTGCATCCTGATCTGATCCAGCGCCGTAGCCCCAAATTACAATCGATCTGGTCCTTTTGTGGGACTTCGGCAATTCTCTTCGATGAATCCCTCTGTCGGGGATTTCTGTTAATAAATCATCGCTGTTGTTGTTCCTTGAAAGGGATTAAAATACAATCTTCTACAAACTCGACATTCACGGATCCAGCAAAACAGTATCTACTATTTCCACAATTCAGAAAACAAGAACTAGAGTCTTGCTTGTCCCTCTCCAAAGATCTTTAGAATTATAGCTGTGCATGTCAAACTATGAGTTGTTGAAGGCTATCAGAGATCCCTCTTCGTCGGTTTTATTACAAGAAAGAAGGGAATTTACTCGCTAAAAAAAAAAAAAAGAGAATGATGCACAAGGAAGTCCAGGCATAATTGCCTATGAAGGAAATGTTGGAATAATAACCTGCAGAAGGGTCTCTCTCATGGCAAGTCTATGTGATTCTGAATGGCATGGGCTTCCTCAGAAAATCATTATCGTCTTGATGAGTTGAGCTTTGAATGTGATACAAGACGCCCTATGCCCTTCTGCTGAGTATCATCGCTATCCCCTTTCTGCACCATCCTCAGGCTTCAACACCAGACCGGTATGTTACCTGCGTTCTTCTTCCTGCAACCTGAATCTCACCTTTTGATTCTAGATGTTGCTTATATTCTTTTTGATTAATTGCTGCAATGTATTAACCCAAATTCATCATGGCATTTACATTAGTTGCTTTGTAAGCCTAGTAGTTAATTTAGTCTTCATTGAACATTTTCTTGCATCCACAGGGTTAGATTCACTTATATACTATGACAATTGATGTTAATTTCTTTCATACAGGTGAGACAGTATGTTACATTAAGATTTTTTTTTTCTTTCTTTTTCATGCTAGTAATTTATGTTTGATTCCTTGGTCTGATTACATTAGTGCACCTTTCATTATACTTCTTTCTTATGCACGTTACATTCACTTACTTGAAAACCTTACAGAAGGGAAATGTTAGAATCCTCGAATTTGAGGATTTGGTGGTCTCATTTGGGAGCTACAGTATAGGACGGATGTTCTTTCCTTTAGCTTCCAAATTGGAATTCAGGGTCAGGTGACAATGAAATCATAGGACTTGCTGGTAGAGTAGGATAAAATTACTTCATACAAGTCAATCATATATAAGGCTGTAATTATTGATGAAGATACTAAGTTTGTCACAGGGCTAGTAGAACAGAGGGATTTCTAAAAACTATGGAAGAGGCCCATTATCTTAAGACTTGAGTAAGACTTCTGGGAACACGGGGGTCATCCAATATGGGTGTTTGGGAAGATCGCAGTTGCTGAGTGGTGGGAATGCATTGGACGCACATCCACAAGGAATATTGTTTTGTGGCCTCTTAAAGAGCCCTGAGCCCAACATCAAAATAAGTTTATGTAACAACAACTGTACAAATAATATATATATATATATATATATATATATATATATATATATATAAAGGGCTAATTCTTACCAGGAGGATATAGGTTTATCTAGTTTCAATACAGCACCCACTGCACTTTGTAGCAATACAGTGCTCTTGTCACCTACCTTTGTAAAAACCTTCATCTTAATATATGCATAATACCTTCCAACCTCACTTCATCATTTCAGTTGTCCCCAACTACTTACAAGAGCATTTATCATCATTTAAACAACATCTCCTACATAATGCTCTTCTTCACTCCATAGCATAAGCCTACTCACTATCCCCTGCAGGTTTGGCATGTGCATTGTTTTCTCATCAATCCCGAACTACTTGCTTTTCAAGTTGTATATATGATCAGTTTGACCTACTCATTATTCGTATACATCCAGTCTGGTCTATGTTTTATGCATTTCTAAATGTAAATATGTTCCATCTTATCCATATCCCACCTATCAATATAAGCGTATTTCTCATTAGGCTTAAGCATCGCCTTTGGGCATGTATATAATATTTTTTCATGATTATATGTGCATCTCTTCATTAGTGGAAACCTAATCATATGTACATTGGTTCTAGCATGACATCTTCCATTTGCTTCTATATTTTACGGTTTGCTATATGCTAACCCCTTTTTACAGGAAAATATATGAAAAGTGTCATTTTTTTTAGAAATTGTAATTTCAATTCAAACTCCAAATTGTAATAGCTAGATTTGAATGAGAAGTTATATTTCCTGTTTTAGATAGAATGAATGAGCATTGTAAATATCATGAATTGCTTGTTTTCATGCATTTTTGCCTTTATTTCTCAAATTCTCACAAATGGCAACACAAATGGCACGTGCACCATTTCGTAAGAGGTAAATTAATCCTAAGTTGATGATTTACATCAACGACCATAGTCGAGATGTAAACAAGACTTAGTATTTTTATCTTTTATAAAATAATACTGGATCCTTTCAAAAATCATCATATTTTTTTAAAATATTTTTCTCTTTTATCAGAATTTAATTTAAAATTAATTCAATATATATACCAATGGCCATAGTTAGGGTATATTGAGAATTAATTTCATTTTAAATTCTATAAAAGCACCAAAAAGATATTTTATTCTTCATTTTGAAGTTAGATACGACTATTATATAATACATTCAATGACCATAGTCAGGAGTGTATTATATCATTAATCTTATTTAAATTCATTTGAAGAATGAAATATGATTTTCAAATCCAATTTCAAACTTATTCAAATTCATTCATCATTTCGGGTAGAATTGCATCATATTTTCAAAATTTCATTTCAAAAACCCAAGTGATTTTGAACATCTTTTCTTCAAACTTCTATTTCAAAATTCCAATTCTATCTCAATTTCAAAGTCCAATTTGACTTTGGAATTTCAAAATCATTCTATATCCAAAATTCCAACCCAAATTCAAAATTCAATTTCAAAGTTCAATTCGAACTTTGAAGTTTCTGATTCATCTTCTGATTTAAAATCAAGTTCTCTTCAAATTTCAAAATCAAAGTTGAGATTGATTCTGAAATCTCAAAATTCAAATCTTCCTAAGCTTTAAAATCAAATCTGGGTTTTCACCTAGATCCATCCTTAAAAAGTCCTATTTTGGACTTTTCAGAATTCCAAAATCCAAAGTTAGATCCTAATCTCAACTTGGATCCAGATTTCCAAGTATGAATTCAACTTCACTATTGGATCTCAGACTTCAGATCCAATTCCATTTTAGGATCCAGAATCCAACTTCATTTCGGATCTCAGACTTCAGATCCAAATCCATTTTAGGATCCAGAATCCAGTTCTACTTTGGATCTCAGATTTCAGATCCAAAATTCATTCTAGGATCCATATTCCAATTATACTTTAGATCTCAGACTTCAGATCCAAATCCATTCTAGGATCCAGAACCCAATTCTACTTTGGATCTTAGACTTCATATCCAAAATCCATTCTAGGATCCAAAATCCAATCTCATCTTGGATCTCAGATTTCAGATCCATTTCTAGGCTTCAGTATCCAATTCCATCTCAGATCTCCAATTCTTAAATCCAATTCCATTCAGAATTTCAGATTCAAATTCCATCTTGAATTCCAAACATTCAAATCAATCCCAATTCTATCTTTCCTTCTGATTTCAAACTTCAAAGTTAGAATTCAATTCCATTTTCATCTTTATTCTGATTCAAAGTCCATTTATGACTTTGAAGTTTCCTTTCTTCTCATTTTATCTCAATTTCAAGATCCTTCTCTTTCAAAGTTCAGATTATTTTCCCAAGCTCTTGATTATTTCCAAAAACTTAGAACTTTAAATCTTAAGTTCTAAGTTAGAAACCATTTCTTCACTACTATCATCAGATTCATCTCAGAAATATATGGGAATTTTTCAAATCATTTTCAAAAAGAGCATACATCTTTGCACTGCACAAGCATGATTCTTTGTGCATCTAGACTTAAATAATTTCTTAACAAAGCAAAAGGCATAAATTCGACCCTTGGTTCGATTACCCCTGGTAAAGGCGCCAGGAACGGTCGAATCTCGTACCGACGAGCGGATCTCGTCTCCCAGTTTTCCCGCAAACATTTCAAAAACGGAGACGAGTTATTTTCTAAAATATCTTCAAAATTAAGGTCAAGTGAGACCCCGAAAAAGAGTTCATCTTTCTCTTCTTTTTCTTTTTTCTTTTCTCTTCTCTCTTTCTTTCTGCCCTTTTATTTTCTCCCTTCAAAAGGAGGAAATAAAGGTTGGAAAGGAAAAGAGAAGGATGAGAGAGAAATCACAAGAGAGGAAAAAATTTGCGATGATCACACCTTCTCTGATGGACCAAGTGAATGCCTTTGTCACTCCAATCTGAAATCGATCTGTCTTGCTAAGCTCCAAACACAAGCATATTAAGCATTCCTTGGGTCTTTGTAAACACCCCAAATTTTCACCCTCATTCAGTACTTACATTTCATATATTATTGCAATATCGTTGCATGCATTTGACATGTCATTTCATTGCATTTCATATATCATTGCAATATCGTTGCATGCATTTGACATGTCATTTCATTGCATTGCATAGCATTGCATCTCATTATCAAGATCTAGAACTCTTGTTTTCAAAATATTAAATCCAGATTCGAGCTTTTAAAACTTTTCTTTTAAAGTCAATTTCAAAACTTGGGTTTTGAATCGATATTCTACCATTTGCCAACCCCCAGGATCTTATATTTTGAAATGTTTTTCTCAGAAAACAATCTGGATTCATTTTAAACTCAATTTCAATTCTCAGATGAGACCCATTTAGGTGGTGTAGCTTCTAGATCCCTTTATTTATCAAAAATCTCAAAAAATTTTGAGTCCTAGTCGGATCAGAACTTTGTATTTTCATCTTTTTGAATCTTTTTGAACCTTTTTAAAACACCATTCTGATTTTAAACCAGTTGTGGTCATATTCTTGCCCATTCTCGTCATTTTTGGCCAAAATTTCACAATCCCAGTCCAATCAGGACTCTTTTTCCAGAATCCTAGTTGGATCAGGACTCTTTTTTCAGAGTCCTAGTCGGATCAGAACTCTATTTTTTACTACCTTTTTTACCTATTTTTGAGAAAACCTATCTGAATCCTTTGTTTTTGGCCAAAATCCTAGAGTCCCAGTTGAATTAGGACTCTATCCTGATTTCGTCTGTTACTTCTGTTCTTCATCTGGTTTTAAAATCTTTTCATCTGATTTTTAAAATCTTCTATTTTAGCCAAAACTTTAGAGTTTTAGTCAGATTAGGACACTCCCTCAGAGTTGCAGTCGGATCAGGACTCTATCTTTCATCATTATTCTTACATGTTTTTAATCAAATCTTTCAAAATCTCTCAAAGAGAAATAAAAAACTAAGAGTTTTAGTTAAACAGGACTCTGTTTGAAGCGTCTTAGTTGGATTAGGACTCTGATCCTGATTTCAATTTTGAGAGAATCTTTCAAAAATCTTTTCATCTATTAAAACTGTTACACTTTTATCAAAGAATTTCAAAACTCTGGGATTTTATCCTAGAGTCTTGGTAGAATCAGGACTCTGCCCTAGAGTCCTGATCGAATTAGGACACTATCCAAACTTTGTTTTCTCACTCCATTTTCATTGATTTTCAAAATTTCTGTTTAAATTTCATCATTTGCTTATCAGAAAACCAAAAATTCTTAGAGTTCTGATCGAATTAGGACTCTTTCTCAGAGTCCTAATCAGATCAGGACTCTGAACCAAAACTTCAATTTTATCCTGTTTTTAACTATTTTTCAAAATTCTCTCATTTGTTTTCTCAGAAAATTCGAAAATCTGAGAGTCCTAGTTCAATTAAGAATATGTCCTCAAAGTCTCAGTTGAATCAAAATTCTGTTTTGATTTCAATATTTGTTATTGTTTTCACTGTTTTCACAAGTTCTTTCATATGTTTTTTAGAAAATACCAAAAAAAAATCTAGAGTTTGAGTCCGATCAGGACTCTGTCCCAAAGTCCAAATCCAGTCAGGAGTCTGTTTTAGAGTCTGTTTTTACTTCCATTTTTATTCTTTTTCATTTGTTTTCAAAAATTAGGTCATTTTGCAGAGTCCAATTAATTCAGAACTCTATTTTAGAGTTCTGATTGAGTTAGGATTCTAACCCTGACTGCATTTTCTGACTTATTTTACTATTTCTGATAAAATCTTTCAAAAACTTCCTTATTTGGATTTTAAAATCCAAAATCTCAGAGTCCTAATTGGTTGAGGACTTTGGTCTGGAGTTCCAGTTCGATCAAGACTCTATTTTCAAGCCTTTAAATTTTATTTATTGATTTAAACCCCTTTTCAAAGCTATTTTCAATCTTTATTTCAAATTTTCAAAACTTTGATGTGGGCCCCCCTTAGTTGGCGCCATATCCAGAGGAGTTCTGACTCAGTCAAGACTCTGTACCATTTCAAAACTTTCAATCTCAAAGTCTACTTTTGATTCTCTTTTGAAAAACCTCTCATTTTCAAGTTTTAAAATCGTTTTTGAAAATTCAAGTGGGGCCCACTCGGGGTGGCATCACATTTGAAGAAGTCAAGGTTAGACTAGGGTTAGTCAATGTCCTAGTTAGGTTAGGGGTTTAGAGGAGTCAAAAGCAATTTTGAAAATTCATTTTATTTAAGTTTTAAACCATTGGTTTTTAAAGGTTTTAAATTCAAGTTTTAAAAAAACCAAATGTGGGCCCACACTAGGTGGCACCACATTTGGACTTTCTAGGGTTTAATTAGGTGTTAATTTGGGATTAATTAGAGTCCATTTAGGTTAGAATCCTCTAGCAAAATCGTTGATCCTTAGTGGATTTATTAGAAAGAGTCCTGAAAAAAAGAAAAACCTCTTAATTAACCCTAATTAAGTGACTTTTTGAAAACCTATAAAAGGGGGACTTCAAGAGGTCAAAAGGGGATCTTTTCTCTCTCAAATTTTTGTGGCTTCTCTCTCCTATTCAGCCCCTCCACCTTCCTCCATTGCAGCTGCATCCCCAAGGTGAGTTATTTAATATTATTTCATTATTTTTTATTAGTTTTTTATGATTTTATATTAGATTTCACCATGGAACCCCTTGTGTTCATATATTTAACCATGGATTCTCATCCAAGAAGCCCAAGGTCGACCAAGAAGATGATCTATTCTTATTTGGTACTGTTTTTTGAGATTCTAATCCATTAGAATCGTGTACCTTGCTGTTTTTCATGTTCTTAACCGACGAAACATGAGATTTACCCGTTAAATGGGTTAAATCCATGATTTCAAAGGTAAAATTAATTTCAGCCATGGATTCCCTATTTTCTTTTTATTTTTTAGCATATTAGTGTTTATTACATGTGTTTTAGCATTAAAATAAATTTTGTTTTGCTGTTTTAATATTTGTTTTTTGTTTTTTGTTTTTCATTATTAAATCATGTCTTTTTAGAGTTTTATTAGATTTTCGTATGTTTTGATCTTAGATATGTAGAAAGCATGCTAGTTCATATTGAAATATTCATTATAAATTTTTTATTTTTTTATATGTGATACATGCATATATAGGTAAGCTCTTGTAAAAAAATCAGACATTTTGGGATTCAGGAACGCTATTAATAAAATACAAAGTCAAATTGAGATTTCTGTTGTTTAAATTCAAGAAATAACTTGCAAATGTGTTATTTCTTTCATCCGATATTCGATTCAATATTTGTAAAGTGCAGTGGCTTCGTGTTGATGTAAGCTATTTACAATAAAATTTTCATAATTTTTTATATCTGTTGGTTATTTTTCCTCTGTCAGAAAGTTGGATCCATCTTTTAAAACTCATTATGATTTATAAAAACCCTAATCTGACTTGTACTGATCATAGATCTCAAACCATAGATCAGATTCATGATCTGTAAAAATGAAAGTTCATTATTTTTAAGTCTACTATTCAATGCTAAAATTTCAAATTTTTTTGATTAATTCTACTATTTGTTTCTGTATTTTCAACCAGAAGTACCTGTTTTAATCAATTTTAGATTTGTTATATTTAAGTCCAGATTGCCGGAAGGGTATCTCTCTCATCAGAGATGACTTTCCTAATTTATAAAAAGGATATTCTTTGTTTTTCTGTCTAGTTTACCTCTGTAAAATTTCAAGAATTTTCATGGTGTTTTGACCTATGATTTCGGTCTAACACTGAAACAGGTCCAGATCCATAGGCAAAAATAGCAAAATTTTATGATTTTATGCAAATTCTGAATTAAAATTTTTGTCAAAAATGAATTTTTATGTTTCCAATTCAATTATAGGGTTACAAGGGTTACACATGCCGATTTTTATGAATTTTGAAGTTCATTTGGTGCTTGAATCAATCAAAATGCAAAATAGGGTACCCGCAAGATCCCAAAACACTGCTAAAATCATGATTTTCATGATATTTCTTGATTTTCGTGTACAAGTTCATGTTTTTACGGTTTTTTCATGTTTAGAATCATATTAGGATGCTTCATGTTCGATTTTATGTTTATTTAAATCCTAAATCCAAAGTTTTTACCAAAATTTATTTCAAAAAAACCTGATTTCAAGGCCATAGTCTTGCTATTAGGGGCAATTTGGTCATTTGACCTCAATTTCGAAATCTTAAAACCCTAATTTTCATATTTTTAATCATATCATGTCATCTTATGTTTAATTTATCCTTATTTAAATTTCAAAACTTGCATTTTACAATATATCTTTCTGAAAACCCTAATTTCAAAGCCATAGTCTTGTTTTCAGGGGTATTTTTGTCTCTTTTTCTCAAATTTCGAATTTCAAAGTTATTTATCTTCATTATTTCTTCTATTTTATTTCATACTTTATCATGTTTATCTCAGGGAATCATGGGAAAAGGCTTATATCTAGTAAAATCCAGTAATTTCCAGATATTACTGGATAAATCTAGAAAAGCCAACATATCTTCACTAACAAGTTTGCTAATTTTGCTGAGATATTGAAGACTTTATTTTTCTGTATTTAAATTCAATTAGTGATGTAAATTGTAATTAACTTTGGAATAAGAATTTCAATTTCTGCTTAGATTAGGATTTACATTACATATAGTTTAATTCTGCAAATTTTAATATTTGATGAATGCATCATTCATGCATATTTTTTTACAAATCCACCATGGTCTACACGAATGGCACGTGCACAATCTCTTAGGGAGTTGACAAACTCGGTGGAATTCGTATTTATATCCATAGTCAGAATACGAATGAGACCCAGATTTGTGATCTTCGTATTAGCCACATTCAACCTACACTCTTAGGCTAACTTCAAAATGCACTGCATTTCTCAAAAATACAAAAAGATTTTCTCAATTCCTCAAAAACAAGTCTTTCAAATCCATATCCATTCATTTCATTCAATTTGCAAATTCCAATTCCCATTCAGAGAAATTGATTTTCTAAAAAAATTTCAAGTCTTATTCAAAAATCGATTTTCTCAAAACATTGAGTTTTCAAAGGATATTTCAAGTGTTTCTCAAGTTCAAACTCATGATTTTCCAAATCCTAACATCTTCAATTCCAAAGTTCAAAATTCAAACTTTTCTTAGAATTATCCAAGTTTTCTCAGAATTGATTTTTACAAAACTTCAAAATTTCTTCATAAATTGATTTTCATTTTCTCAGAAACATCCTCTTAATCAGAATTCACGGTTTTCAAAGGGCTTCTTTTCCAAGTATTTTCTCCAAACTTTGAAGCAAACATCATGTTTTCAAATTTGCATTTTCAGAAATTCATGGCACATGCCTGATTCTTTGTGCATTTAGGAAATAGAACACGATTTAGACAAGTTGAGCAAAGCTAAGCACACAATTGATCCTTGGTTCGATTACCCCTGGTAAAGGCGCCAGGAACAGTTGAACCTCGTACCGACGGCGAGTCCCATTCCTCGGAATTATCTCGCATTTTAAAAATGGAGGCGAGTTATTTTCAAAATCTTTTTCAAAGGTCAGTTTGACTTGCAAAAAGTAAAATTTTGCGATGATAACAGGTTTGGTGACCGAGATGGGACCTGTCTTCGCCTGATCAATTGTGTGCTTGACTTAGTTCAATTTGTCAAAATTGTGTTCCATGGAATGTCAGTTTTTACTTTTTGATATCATGTAAACCTAGGAGCCTAGACTTGAACCCAGCTGACATGGATTGCATGTAGACTAGGTATGGTTTGGTAGGACCATATTGAGGAGAATTATTCATGCTCACATAGACTTAGGTCTAATACAACACTCCTCAATCTAGGAATTGTATGAAAACAATGCTTGCTTCTTCAAACATTTCAAAATTCTATCCCTTCAGGACTTAGAGCCATCTGTTTGCTTGCATGTGATCATGTTTTCAAAAACCACCCCACCTATCTTTACCCGGTCTTCACATTGCTGGGCTTTCTTCCAGAACCATAGTTCAGGACAAAGCCTCACAACTGGGCCACCTATTTGGGTTAACGCCCCCCTGCCACGTACCAAGGGCCATAGTCCAACGTATATCGGCAGGCACTCAAGGATGTTGAAAAACTTGAACTTAGAACCAGAGAAATTGATTTTATGCCACATACATCGGGCCTCGGCCTAAGTATATCGGCATAGCATGATTAGACACAGTTGATCTAAACCTTAGAGTTAGGATTAAGGTCCTACAACTATTTCAAAATTGGTGCTTCTAGAGTCAGCTTTTAGAGAATGTTGTATGTGCATGATTGTTTGTACAGAATGTGACTAAATATGTTGTAGTCATCCCCTCTTTACTTTTCCATATTTTCCCCAGTTTTTCAAAAATATTAGACGATTTTTCAAATACCTCATTTTCCAATTTATAAAGTATTTCTTTGTATTTTATTCAAACCCTGGATGATTTTTCAAATTCTCCTTTATTTCCTCAAAACTCCAGGTAATTTTTCATCCTTTCATTCTCGTGAATCTCGAATTTCCAGTTTCATTTTTATCCTGCCTGCAATTTTTCAAAATTCCTATATTTTCCTAAGTCTTATTCCAAATTTTTCATGTTTTCCAGTCTGATGGCATCCAGTCAACTCGATTCAGTCTTTCCTGAGGGTCACATCTCCTACGAGGTGCAACAAGGTCTTCCAGAACATCGAACTCTCAGCACCTAATCCTTCATTCCCCGGTGGTACTATTCATGGCTCAAGAACTTTTCTCGTATGTTTCCGGACCACGATTGTGGGTTAGAACTGGCATCTGCAGTGAGAAAAAAGACAGTCAACGACAATTTGATCCACGAACTGGTAGAGCGATGGAACCTGAGTACTAGTACTTTCTGGTTCCCATGGGGGGAAATGACTTTGTTGATGGACGAATTCTCAGAAATTATGGGATTAACTGAGCCAGCCGGTCATCCAGGAGATCTATTGGAGAAACAATTCTTAATCAATGTCAAGGGTTTGGATCCCCGAGACGCTTTAGCCTACATGACAGGACGCAAGTCTTGGCCATTGATCGAGGAGAATGAAAATGAATATGTGAATCTACTCGAAATCTACAAGCAGTATGGGGCATTTATGGAAGTTAGTTCTTTATCTCGAACAACTTGAGAGAGAATCCAACATGCGATGGTCCTATACACTGCGAGACTGGTTCTTCTCCCAGATGGATGGAATTACATGGATATCAGGATAGTTCAATTTCTGCGAAGGTGGGGAAGTCGACCGACCAGCCGCCTCTCTATAGCCATGGCTGCACTTGCTTTTTTGTACCGAGGATTGACCCGTTTCACACTCGGAGAATCAATTCTAGTGGAAGGGTGCACCTATGCATTGCAATCTTGGTTCCTCCGACATGTGCCAGCCTGAGCCAGTTTATTCAGATACAATGGTCAAAAGCTTCTGCCAGTTGCGCGATACCGGTTCTTGATCGACAACCTTTAGGAGGAAGAAGTCATATGGGACTATTTTGATCGTCAGGAATCACCTCCCAGATATACTTATGCATACGACAAGCGGTTCAGGCTACTTGGCCCCTTCTTCTACGCATACTATCATGCAGAGCGTTGTGTCAGGCAGTTCTCTCAAAGACAAAAGCACATAGAAATTCGCCTACTATCAGGGATCTTGCCAGAGTTCGATCTAAGATCAGATCAGTGCTCCGAAGCATATCATTCTATCAGACATGGCTAAGATTCTTTTGTTACTCTCATTATTTTTCCTGGTCCTCGAGTGTCCTCTGATTATCAGGAGTGGTGGAAAATTGTTTGTCCCCCTCCCCTTTATCAAGTTTATTATTAATAAAATCATGTTTTTTTTTCTTCAATAAAATTCCTTTAATTTTCATCTTGGTTTGACGACCTCGCCTAAGTAACAAGGCATATTTTTAGTTGATTATTTTGCAAAGAATAGCAGTGCAATTGTCGTGACTCCAGCAACGACTCAGTTCCTAGTAATGGGACATCCTTCAGATTGTCTACCAGATATCCATCAAATGTTTCCTATTCAAAAACCATTTCCAGCAGCTAACCCTCAAATTTGCCCTGCAGAGAGCACTTGCATCCTTACATGGTTCAGACGAGGTCCGGAAAGAAAACCATGGCAGTTCAGCTTATTAGTTCCTCGTTAGCTTTAGTGCAAGAAATGGCCTCTTCACAATCTGCCAGAAATGAAAGTCAGCAAGCTAATGATGATATCGACCCATAGATGTATTCATTGTTCTAGAGAATGCTGAGTAAGTTATTGACTGAGGAAACATGAGCTAGCTCAGGAAAGGCCCACAATAAGAAAAAGGTCAAAGGCCGAATAGTGAAAAAGAATGTGAAGATCACCAAAAAGCAGAGTCATCATGAAGAAACCTCTGATGAGGCAGAATCAGTGGGAGATACTGATGAGGAATATGAAACTCAGCAGGCATTTAGAAGGTCAACTCAAAGGCAGGGGTCGGCTTATAAATCCAGAAATCAGTTTGTTAATGGCCCTACTCAGTCACAACTCTGAGACATGATGAAGATGGTCAAGGATCTGCAGGCCCATGATAAGAGCAAAAGGGTCTTTACAAGTGAAGATTTCTATAATGGACTGGATGGGGATGATGATCTCGACAATCTTCCCAAGAAATTTATCAAGTTTGATGGTTTGGGTGACCCAAAGGCACACCTCGCCCTATTCTTCGTAGAATGCTCCAGGTTTAGCAGGAGTAATCGAGCCTTATTTCTTTGTTTCCCTCGCAGTCTGGAGGGTATTGCAGCGAAATGGTATTTGGAGTACATTAACCCTATAGAGCTGAAAGAGTTTGACAAAGTGGTCAATTTATTTATTGAGCGCTTCCTATTCAATGTCGAGGCACTCTCGACCCTCAGCCACCTCTGTAGTCTGAAACAGAAGGAAAATGAGAAAGCCAGAGATTTTATTCACAGGTGGAGATCAGCTTGTAATAAGATGCAAGATCCATTATCAGAAGGACATGCATTGTCCTTAATCTTGAGCAATTTTTCACAACCCCTAAGGGGACTGATTTCCACCTCTCCATCAAAGACCTTCATAGAATTGACAAAACAAGCCGAATGACTTGAGTTGAGTATGGAAAATGGATCTTATGAGGGCTTCATGTTAACCAGGAACAACAGTCAGCATGAATCTAACAAGAAAACCCATTTTACCTACTCTACCAGCAACAACAAGAACCATCATAAGGAAAATATGAAAGATCACAACTCTGGTTCAAGGGGACCAAACCCCAACAAAAATGAGAAAAAAGGTAAGTCGATTCCCCAGTACGATAAGCAACCTCAACAAACTTTTGAGCAAGGGTCGAGACCTCAAGAAAAGTCAAAGCATGACAACTGAAGTTTTAAACGTGACTTTACTCCTCTAGATCAGCCGCATGAAGAAATCCTTGAGTATATGTTGGCCAAGGAGATGATTAAGTTCCCAAGAGTCGATGATCCTCCTATCATTAGGGGAAGATTTAAAGATCAATTATGCAAGTTTCATCGGGTCATGGGGCATGATACCGAGTACTGCTTTGTTTTCAGGAATATTATCCAAGACTATATCGATAAAAATATCCCTGTGGAAGGCAAAGAAGAGGATAAAGCAGCCAGCTCATCAGCACCCTAAGAGCGACAAGGCCAACACTCTTTCATTCTTGCATTTTGCTTTTGTCATTTTATATGGATGGCATGGTCCCATCTCCTTCATCAATAAAATTATCAATCTTCCTTATAGCTTGGTGTCATCTTTTGTATTTTTCCTTCTTTACAAAATATCTTTTTACAAGGAGTAACCTCTTTCAGAGTACCTCCCGAATCCATCAAGAAGCACATCGTCAATCTTTCCATTGTTATCTTCAGAGAACGTTCTTCAAATATCAATTATTTATCCTTTCATCCAATATCTTACTCCCCCATTACACTGGGGCATTATTTTGAAAATTGTCTTCAAAACATCTTATATGCAGGCAGGATCAAGCAAATCTCTCATTTTGCACGCATGTGTACCCATTTACATCATTTTGCAATCACTTGTATTTGCATTCATTTGCATTCATCTGCATCTACATTCATTTGCATTAATTTACATCAAATTTATCACCCATTCAGGGTAAGGGATAAATCCTAAGGCCCCGACAGTCATCCAAGTCATCGTGAGGGTGAAGATAAAAAATCTCCCATCATAATCAATTGATAATCTTTTAGAAATCAGTGCTCATGCTGGTAATGTTTTAAAAAATTCAGTGCTCATACTGGTAATCTTTTAAAATCCAGTGCTCGTACTGGTACTCCTTTAAAATCTGGTACTCGTACTAGTTGAACTAATTCCAAATTTCATTCTTTCAAATGTCAGAATTGGTCTAGAAGATCCGAGTTTCGACTCGAATTTTCTTCCAAATCTTTCAAAATCCAGTGCTCGTATTGGTAATCTTTTAAAAATCCAGTGCTCGTACTGGTAATCTTTTAAAAATCCAGTGTTCGTACTGGTACTTTGTCAAAGTTTGGTTTTCATACTGATCGCAACATAAATCGCACATTGAGGTTCAGATTTGATGTTAATCTTCAGATCTGCGAATCAAACAATCTTTATCAGACCTTTGGGTCACTCCATTCTGTTAATCTGACCTTTGGGTCACCAATTTTGTCAGACCTTTGGTCATCCATTTTACCGAGCAAACCTTTGGGTTATAAAATTCTATCAATGTCAATCATATTTGTCTAACCTATGAGTCGTATCCTGCAATCATTAGTCTTTCAAGATTCGACTTTTATGTCGAATCGGTCTGCCAATTAGTTCAAAATCAATCATCAATCATTTTATCTTGGAAAGGACCCTTTTTCCAGGGAGAGTTCGAGGGAGCTCATTCTTTTCGCATGTCTTTATAGTTTGTTCGTTGAACCCCTTTTTCTAGGGAGAGTTTGAAGGGACTCGTGCTTCACGAACAGTTTGCAAAACAATCTTTATTGTCATACAAGGAACCCTTTTTCCAAGGAGAGTTTCGACGGAAGCTCGTTCTCCTTGTAATCCTAAAATGTCTTTTGTTAGGCCACCTCCGTTATCGAGGACTCTTTTTCCAAGGAGAGTGTGATGGACTCGCTCCTCTATGATATCCTTCCAACCTTTGTTAACGGCCCCCTTTCCATAAGAGAAGCCTAGAAATAGGGAGTTTTGAAGAAAACTTTATTTCTCTTCGAAAGTTCATTTTGCAAACACCTCCTCTTCAGGGAAGAGAGGAGTATCCTTTTATTACCCGTTCAGGTAAGGGTCAAGCTTGAGTCTCTCCTTTGGGGAAAGGAGAGGAGAATCTAGCTGTGGATGTGTCGTTTAGACCTCAAGTGATTTCTTTCACCAAGGATTCCAAGAATATTTTGCCAATTTGTCATGAAAAATAGTTGTTGATCTCAAAAATCTTTTATTGCACAAAAAAATTATCTCAAGTTACCTTCAGTATTACTTCCAAAAGAGCGAAGCTTTTGCAAAGAAGGATTCAAAATCTAAATTCTTTCTATTGACCAACCAAAGGGATGAAGAATAAATCATCGATATGGCCAGAAAAAGAAGATTCAATGTTGTTGCAAAGCTATAAGTGATCGATATTGATCGCAGTCAATGGCACATTTTTAAAGATCATTCTTGTAAAGACAAGGCAATCAAAATATCCTGAGTGATACAGAAAAATCCATTCAATTTCCATATCTCCTCAATCACTCAAGTTGCAATTAAATATCTGCAAAAGGGATCTCTCAATTGTCTTCAAGATGAAGATGAATTATGCGAGTTAGACCCCCGGGGCCAAAGAAGATTTGGATCATCTCCGAGATGAAGGAGTTTGTGACGGATCCTTCCAGGGAAAGTTCAGATCACCGTCAAGATGAAGGCGACTGCGATGAGCCTCTCGACAAACCCTAAAAGATATTTAATTTTAGCTCTCATCAAGAGACCACCAGCTAATGAGCCAATATCGTCAATATAATCCCTGAGGCAAAGGAGGATTTGAACATCTCCAAGATGAAAAAGTTTGTGACGTACCCTTCTAAAAAGAAAGAGAAAAGTCAGGACATCTCCCAAAATGAAGGATGATGTAATAAACTCCCCAGAAACCCAAGAGAGCTCCAATTCTGTAGAAAAAAAAAAGAGTACAGGCAGAAAGACCATTCTGAGAAAAGAATCCCAGGATATCAAACTGCCAAATTTGCCAAGAATCTTCTTTAAATTTTGTGAAATTCTTTTATCAATATCCTTTCACCAATTGCTTTCACAATATCAAGAATACTCTCTTTTCTGTTCATATCAAGGAAATTGATAGCCTTCTTGAAAGAAAGTCAATGGCAAGCAATTTGAATTTGAATCTTGATCCTACGAAGTTAAGTCCAGTTAGAGGTAATACTTCAGGTAGAAAAGAGGGAATATTTTTCATATAAATATATTTACATTTCAATCATTTTTCAATCAACTATAATTTTTATCTTATTGGCAATCTTTTCAAGTTATCCTGACATGAAGTGAGAGCTTGATGTCTATTTTGATGTATTCAGGCGTTGTTGTTATCCCTTTTAGGATCGAATGACGAGAGTTGTCCAAGATCCTTTCCTTCTTGTTTTGATATGAGTGCCTGAGCTCTCAGAATCACACACTTCCTTGTGCTCTCCATTGTCCCAGCATAGACAGTTCCCATTCAGGTTAAGGGTTAAACCTGAATTTTTTGCAAAAAGATCATCTGTTTTAAAAGCCATTCAGTCTCAGCAATGAGATGTTCAATATCAATCCCTTTTCAAGCTTTAGGGAACCCCCTTTCTTCCTTTTGCAAACCCCTCTTAGATTTATTGTGCAATATTCGAAGGTCCCATCATGGTTTCTTCATTTGAGGATTCCATTTATCATCCCCTTTCAGGTTAAGGGTTAAGCCTGAACCTTATTTTTCCATGAGGTATCGTCCCCTTTCAGGTTAAGGGTTAAGCCTGAACCTTATTTTTCCATGAGGTATCGTCCCCTTTCAGGTTAAGGGTTAAGCCTGAACCTCATTTTTCCATAAGGTATCGTCCCCTTTCAGGTTAAGGGTTAAGTCTGAACCTCATTTTTCCATGAGGTATCGTCCCCTTTCAGGTTAAGGGTTAAGCCTGAGCCTCATTTTTTCATGAGGTATCGTCCCCGATCAGGTCAAGGGGTTAAACCTGAACCTCATTCTGATGAGGTATTTCACTTCCCGTCCCATCCAGGTTAAGGGCCAAGCCTGAGCCTCATTTCGGTGAGGTGAATCTTCTTATTTATTCTCCATCCCTTATCTACCATTTTCCATCATCCGAGCCTATTCCTTCATACCCGGTCAGATTCTCCTAACTGGGGCATTTTTTTTAATATCCAAATTTGGTGTGTTTTTCTTTGCCACTAAGCTCGGCCTTCAACCGGCTTAGTAGCAAAGAGAACACTCCAAATTTTCACCCTCATTCAGTACTTGCATTTCATATATCATTGCAATATCGTTGCATGCATTTGACATGTCATTTCATTGCATTGCATAGCATTGCATGTCATTACATCTCATTATCAAGATCCAAAACTCTTGTTTTCAAAATATTAAATCCAAATTCAAGCTTTTAAAACTTTTCTTTCAAAGTCAACTTCAAAACCTGGGTTTTGAATCGATATTCTACCATTTGCCAACCACCAGGATCTTATATTTTGAAATATTTTTCTCAGAAAACAATCTAGATTCATTTTAAACTCAATTTCAATCGATTTCAATTCTCAGATGAGACCCATTTAGGTGGTGTCGCTTCCGGATCCCTTTATTTATTAAAAATCTCAAAAAAATTAGAGTCCTAGTCGGTTCAGGACTCTGTATTTTCATCTTTTTAAAACACCATTCTGATTTTAAACCAGTTGTGGTCATATTCTTGCCCATTCTCGTAATTTTTGGCCAAAATTTCACAATCCCAGTCCAATCAGGACTCTTTTTCCAGAATCCTAGTTGGATCAGGACTCTTTTTTCAGAGTCCTAGTCGGATCAGAACTCTATTTTTTACTACCTTTTTTACCTGTTTTTGAGAAAACCTATCTGAATCCTTTGTTTTTGGCCAAAATCCTAGAGTCCCAGTTGAATTAGGACTCTATCCTGATTTCGTCTGTTACTTCTGTTCTTCATCTGGTTTTAAAATCTTTTCATCTGATTTTCAAAATCTTCTATTTTAGCCAAAACTTTAGAGTTTTAGTCAGATTAGGACACTCCCTCAGAGTTGCAGTCGGATCAGGACTCTATCTTTCATCATTATTCTTACATGTTTTTAATCAAATCTTTCAAAATCTCTCAAAGAGAAATAAAAAACTAAGAGTTTTAGTTAAACAGGACTCTGTTTGAAGAGTCTTAGTTGGATTAGGACTCTGATCCTGATTTCAATTTTGAGAGAATCTTTCAAAAATCTTTCCATCTATTAAAACTATTACACTTTTATCAAAGAATTTCAAAACTCTGGGATTTTATCCTAGAGTCTTGGTAGAATCAGGACTCTGCCCTAGAGTCCTGATCGAATTAGAACACTATCCAAACTTTGTTTTCTCACTCCATTTTCATTGATTTTCAAAATTTCTGTTTAAATTTCATCATTTGCTTATCAGAAAACCAAAAATTCTTAGAGTTCTGATCGAATCAGGACTCTTTCTCAGAGTCCTAATCAGATCAGGACTCTGAACCAAAACTTCAATTTTATCCTGTTTTTAACTATTTTTCAAAATTCTCTCATTTGTTTTCTCAGAAAATTCGAAAATCTGAGAGTCCTAGTTCAATTAAGAATCTGTCCTCAAAGTCCCAGTTGAATCAAAATTCTGTTTTGATTTCAATATTTGTTATTGTTTTCACTGTTTTCACAAGTTCTTTCATATGTTTTTTAGAAAATACCAAAAAAAAATCTAGAGTTTGAGTCCGATCAGGACTCTGTCCCAAAGTCCAAATCCAGTCAGGAGTCTGTTTAGAGTCTGTTTTTACTTCCATTTTTATTCTTTTTCATTTGTTTTCAAAAATTAGGTCATTTTGCAGAGTCCAATTAATTCAGAACTCTATTTTAGAGTTCTGATTGAGTTAGGATTCTAACCCTGACTGCATTTTCTGACTTATTTTACTATTTCTAATAAAATCTTTCAAAAACTTCCTTATTTGGATTTTAAAATCCAAAATCTTAGAGTCCTAATTGGTTGAGGACTTTGGTCTGGAGTTCCAGTTCGATCAAGACTCTATTTTCAAGCCTTTAAATTTTATTTATTGATTTAAACCCCTTTTCAAAGCTATTTTCAATCTTTATTTCAAATTTTCAAAACTTTGATGTGGGCCCCCCTTAGTTGGCGCCATATCCAGAGGAGTTCTGACTCAGTCAAGACTCTGTACCATTTCAAAACTTTCAATCTCAAAGTCTACTTTTGAATCTCTTTTGAAAAACCTCTCATTTTCAAGTTTTAAAATCGTTTTTGAAAATTCAAGTGGGGCCCACTCGGGGTGGCATCACATTTGAAGAAGTCAAGGTTAGACTAGGGTTAGTCAATGTCCTAGTTAGGTTAGGGGTTTAGAGGAGTCAAAAGCAATTTTGAAAATTCATTTTATTTAAGTTTTAAACCATTGGTTTTTAAAGGTTTTAAATTCAAGTTTTAAAAAAACCAAATGTGGGCCCACACTAGGTGGCACCACATTTGGACTTTCTAGGGTTTAATTAGGTGTTAATTTGGGATTAATTAGAGTCCATTTAGGTTAGAATCCTCTAGCAAAATCGTTGATCCTTAGTGGATTTATTAGAAAGAGTCCTAAAAAAAAGAAAAACCTCTTAATTAACCCTAATTAAGTGACTTTTTGAAAACCTATAAAAGGGGGACTTCAAGAGGTCAAAAGGGGATCTTTTCTCTATCAAATTTTCGTGGCTTCTCTCTCCTCTTCATCCCCTCCACCTTCCTCCATTGCAGCTGCAGCCCCAAGGTGAGTTATTTAATATTATTTCATTATTTATTTTTTATTAGTTTTTTATGATTTTATATTAGATTTCACCATGGAACCCCTTGTATTCATGGATTTAACCATGGATTCTCATCCAAGAAGCCCAAGGTCGACCAAGAAGATGATCTATTCTTATTTGGTACTGTTTTTTGAGATTCTAATCCATTAAAATTGTGTACCTTGCTGTTTTTCATGTTCTTAACCGACGAAACATGAGATTTACCCGTTAAATGGGTTAAATCCATGATTTCAAAGGTAAAATTAATTTCAGCCATGGATTCCCTATTTTCTTTTTATTTTTTAGCATATTAGTGTTTATTACATGTGTTTAAGCATTAAAATAAATTTTTTTTTGCTGTTTTAATATTTTTTTATTGTTTTTCATTATTAAATCATGTCTTTTTAGAGTTTTATTAGATTTTCGTATGTTTTGATCTTAGATATGTAGAAAGCATGCTAGTTCATATTGAAATATTCATTATAAATTTTTTATTTTTTTATATGTGATACACGTATATATAGGTAAGCTCTTGTAAAAAAATCAGACATTTTGGGATTCAGGAACGCTATTAATAAAATACAAAGTCAAATTGAGATTTCTGTTGATTAAAATCGTTGTTTAAATTCAAGAAATAACTTGCAAATGTGTTATTTCTTTCATCCGATATTCGATTCAATATTTGTAAAGTGCAGTGGCTTTGTGTTGATGTAAGCTATTTACAATAAAATTTTCATAATTTTTAATATTTGTTGGTTATTTTTCCTTTGTCAGAAAGTTGGATCCATCTTTTAAAACTCGTTATGATTTATAAAAACCCTAATCCGACTTGTACTGATCATAGATCTCAAACCGTAGATCAGATTCATGATTTGTGAAAATGAAAGTTCATTATTTTTAAGTCTAATATTCAATGCTGAAATTTTAGAAATTTTTGATTAAGTCTGTTATTTGTTTCTATATTTTCAATTGGAAGTACCTATTTTAATCAATTTTAGATTCATTATATTTAAGTCTAGATTGCCGGAAGAGTATCTCTCTCATCAAAGATGACTTTCTCGGTTTGTAAAAAGGATATTCTTTATTTTTTTGTTTAGTTTACCTCTGTAAAATTTCAAGAATTTTCATGGTGTTTTGACCTCTTAATTGGGTCTAACACTGAATCAGGTCCAGATACATAGGCAAAATAGCAAATTTTATGATTTTATGCAAATTCTGAAATAAAATTTTGTCAAAATTGAATTTTTCTGTTTCCAATTCAATTCTAGGGTTACACATGTCTATTTTTATGAATTTTGAAATCCGTTTGGTGCTTGAATCAATCAAATTGCAAAACAGGGTACCCGTAGGATTCCAAAACATTGCTAAAATCATGATTTTCATGAAATTTCTTGATTTTCGTGTACAAGTTCATGTTTTTAGGGTTTTTTCATGTTTAGAATCATATTAGGATGCTTCATGGTGGATTTTATGTTTATTTAAATCCTAAATCCAAAGTTTTTACCAAAATTTATTTCAAAAAAACCTGATTTCAAGGCCATAGTCTTGCTATCAGGGGCAATTTGGTCATTTGACCTCAATTTCGAAATCTTAAAACCCTAATTTTCATATTTTTAATCATATCATGTCATCTTATGTTTAATTTATCCTTATTTGAATTTCAAAACTTGCATTTTACAATATATCTTTCTGAAAACCCTAACTTCAAAGCCATAGTATTGTTTTCAGGGGTATTTTTGTCTCTTTTTCTCAATTTTTAATTTTAAAGTTATTTATCTTCATTATTTCTTCTATTTTAGATCATATTTTATCATGTTTATCTCAAGGAATCATGAAAAAAGGCTTATATCTAGCAAAATCCAGTAATTTCAAGATATTACTGGATAAATCTAGAAAAGCCAACATATCTTCACTAACAAGTTTGCTAATTTTGCAGGAATATTGAAGACTTTATTTTCCTGTATTTAAATCTAATTAGTGATGTAAATTGTAATTAACTTTGGAATAAGAATTTCAATTTCTGCTTAGATTAGGATTTGCATTGCATATAGTTTAATTCTGCAAATTTTAATATCTGATGAATGCATCATTCATGCATATTTTTTTACAAATCCACCATGGTCTACACGAATGGCACGTGCACAATCTCTTAGGTTGTTGACAAACTCGGTGGAATTCGTATTTATGTCCATAGTCAGAATACGAATGAGACCCAAATTTGTGATCTTCGTATTAGCCACATTCAACCTACACTCTTAGGCTAACTTCAAAATGCACTGCATTTCTCAAAAACACAAAAAGATTTTCTCAATTCCTCAAAAACAAGTCTTTCAAATCCATATCCATTCATTTCATTCAATTTGCAAATTCCAATTCCCATTCAGAGAAATTGATTTTCTCAAAAAATTTCAAGTCTTATTCAAAAATCGATTTTCTCAAAACATTGAGTTTTCAAAGGATATTTCAAGTGTTTCTCAAGTTCAAACTCATGATTTTCCAAATCCTAACATCTTCAATTCCAAAGTTCAAAATTCAAACTTTTCTTAGAATTATGCAAGTTTTCCCAGAATCGATTTTCACAAAACTTCAAAATTTCTTCATAAATCGATTTTCATTTTCTCAGAAACATCCTCTCAATCAGGATTCACGATTTTCAAAGGGCTTATTTTCCAAGTATTTTCTCCAAACTTTGAAGCAAACATCATGTTTTCAAATTTGCATTTTCAGAAATTCATGGCATATGCCTGATTCTTTGTGCATTTAGAAAATAGAACACGATTTAGACAAGTTGAGCAAAGCTAAGCACACAATTGATCCTTGGTTCAATTACCCCTGGTAAAGGCGCCAGGAATGGTTTAACCTCGTACCGACAGGCGAGTCCCATTCCTTAAAATTATCCCGCATTTTAAAAACGGAGGCGAGTTATTTTCAAAATCTTTTTCAAAGGTCAGTTTGACTTGCAAAAAGTAAAATTTTGCAATGATAACAGTCTTATATCAGGTTTGTCCATCATCGATGAAGTGTATATATGGATAAATCACGTTCGATGAGAGAGAGCCTTGATTTCTTGTCTGAACCTTTGAGATTGACTATAATTTATATCCTGTGTTCAGAAATCCATTTACTGTTCAAACTTTGAAAGCTTGATGTTCGGGTTTTGATTCATGGGTTACTTGTTATTATAAGTTTCATGCCTGAGGTTGACTGGCCAATCCATTTGTTATTTGAATTGCGAAAGTCTGGTTGTTTAAATTGAGGTGTTAAATCTGTTGGATGAATCAATGTATGTATTAGTTTCCTTGTTTCATCTCCGTCCTAATTGTATTTCAATGATGGACTTCTGATTCTTTCATTCATCTGGGGGTGACATCAGCTGAGATTTCGATTGATAAAGTGGTAAAGTTTTGTTATCATCGCAAAATTTTACTTTTGCAAGTCAAACTGACCTTTGAAAAAGTTTTTGAAAATAACTCGCCTCCGTTTTAAAATGCAGGACAATTCCGAAGAATGGGACTCGCCTATCGGTACGAGGTTCAACCGTTCCTGGCGCCTTTACCAAGGGTAATCGAATCAAGGATCAAAAGTGTGCTTAGCTTTGCTCAACTTGTCTAAATCGTGTTCTATTTCCTAAATGCACAAAGAATCAGGCATGTGCTATGAATTTTCTGAAAATGCAGTTTTAAAAACATGATGTTTGCTTAAATTAACTGAAATACTTGGAAAATTCTTGAAAAAGATGTCACTTGGAAAATCGTGAATCATGGTGAAAGTATTTCTAAGGAAAATGAAAATCGATTTATGAAGAATCCAAGTGTTTTGTGAAAATGAATTCTGAGGAATTTCAAGTAACTTTAGAAAACTTCATTTTTCTAAATTTAAACTTTGAAATTGAATATATAACTTAGAAAATTGAATTTTGAACTTTGAAAAATACTTGAAATACCATTTGAAAGCTCAAATTTTGAGAAAATCGATTTTTGAATAAGACTTGAGAAGTTTTGAGAAAATTGATTACTCTAAATTAGAATTGGAATTTGCAATTGAATGAAATGAATGAATATGGATTTGAAAGACTTGATTTTGAGGAATTGAGAAAATTCTTTTGTATTTTTTAGAAATGCAGTGCATTTTGAAGTTAGCCTAAGAGTGTAAGCTGAATGTGGCTAATACGAAGATCACAAATCTGGGTCTCATTTGTATTCTGACTATGGCCATAAATATGAATTCCACCAAGTTTGTCAACTCCATAAGAGCTAGTGCACGTGCCATTCGTGTAGATCATGGTGAATTTGTAATATGTGCATGAATAATGCATTCATCACATATTAAATTTTGCAGAATCAAACTATATGCAATGCAAATCCTAATCTAAGCAGAAATTGAAATTCTTATTCCAAAGTTTATATTTAATTTACATCACTAATTGAATTTAAATAAAGAAAATTAAAGTTTTCAATATCTCTGCAAAACTAGAAAACTTGTTAGTGAAGATATGTTGGCTTTTCTAGATTTATCCAGTAATATCTAGAAATTACTGGATTTTGCTAGATATAAGTTTTTTTCCATGATTCCCTGAGATAAACATAATGAAATAAGAAATTAAGTTTGAAGAAATATGAAAATGATATTTGAAATTTTGAAATTAGGGTCAAAATGACCAAAATACCCCTGATAGCAAGACTATGGCCTTGAAACCAGGGTTTTCAGAAAGATGTTTTGTAAAATAAGGTTTTGAAATTCAAATGAAAATAAATCAAACATAAGATGATATGATATGATTAAAAATATGAAAATTAGGGTTTTAAAATTTCGAAATTGAGGTCAAATGACCAAATTGCCCCCGATATCAAGACTATGGCCTTGAAATCTGGTTTTCAGAAATAAATTTTGGTAAAAACTTTGAGTTTAGGATTAAAATAAACATAAAATCGACCATGAAGCATTCTAATATGATTCTAAACATGAATAAACCCTAAAAAAATGAACTTATACTCGAAAATCAAGAAATATCATGAAAATCATGATTTTAGCAGTGTTTCGAGATCCTGCGGGCACCCTATTTTGCAATTTAATCCATTCAAGCATCAAATGGGTTCCAAAATTAATAAAAATCAGCACATGCACTTTTTATCACCCTAAAATCAGATTGGAACCATAAAAATATATTTTTGAAATTATTCTAATTTGAAAATTACATGAAAACCCTAAAATATACTATTTTTACCCATGGTCACATACCAGTTTCAGTGTTAGACCCGAATTAGGGTACAATTCACCATGAAAATTCTTGAAATTTCATAGAAACAAACAAAACAGAAAAACAAAGAATCTCTTTTTTACAGATTGGAAAAATCTTCTTTGATGAGGGAGATACCCTTCGGGCAATTTGAACTTAAATATAACGAATCTAAAATTGATTAAAACATGTACTTCCGGTTGTAAATAGAGAAATAAATAGCATACCTTATCAAAAAAATTTAAAATTTCATAAGTAAACATTAGACATAAGAATAATGAACTTCCCTTTTTACAAATCATGAATCGGATCTACGGTTTGAGATCTATGATCAGTACAAGGCGGATTAGGGTTTTAATAAATCATAACGAGTTTTAAAAGATGGATCCGACTTTCTGACAAAATAAAAATACCAAACGGAGGAAAAAAATATGAAAATTTTACAGTACATAGACTACATCAACACAAAGCCACTGCACTTTACGGATCTTGAATTAAATATCGGATGAAAGAAATAACACATCTGCAATTTATGCTTGAAATTAAACAATAATTTTAATCAATAAAAATCCTGATTTGACTTTGTATTTTATTAACAGAGTTCCCGAATCTTAAAACATCTGATTTTTTTATAGTAGTTTTCTGACATATTCATAAACAACATATAAAAAAATCAGAAATTTTTAATGAATATTTCAATACTAACTAACATGCTTTCTACTGATCTGAAATTAAAATATGCAGAAATCTAAGAAACACTAAAAAAAAATATGATTTAGCTATGAAAAACCATAAAAATTATCTAAACAGAAAAAAAAAATTTATTTTGATGATGAAACACATGTAATAAATATTAATATGCTAAAAAAATAAATAAAACACAGGGAATCCATGGCTGAAATTGCTTTTACCCTTGAAACCATGAATTTAATCCATTTAATCGAATAAATCTCATGTTTTCTTGGTCAAGAACATGAAAAACAATAGAATAAATGATTCTAATGGATTAGAATCATAAAAAACAATATGGAATAGGGTTAGATCATCTTTTTGGATTGAACTTGAGGTTCTTGAGGTTGAATTCATGGTTTAATCCATGAAGGGGGAGGTGCTAATGGTGAAATCTAATATAAAATCATAAAAAACTAATAAAAAATAATAAAATAATGTTAAAAAAACTCACCTTGGGGTTGCAGATTCAATGGAGGAAGAAGAGGTGCTGGAGAGAGGAGGGAGACCACAAAAATTTGAGAGAAAAACAACCTTCTTAACCCCTCTAAAGAGCCCTTATTTATAGTTTTTCAAAACCTCCTTAATTAGGGTTAATTAAAGAATTTTATTTTTTTAGAACTCTTTCTAATTAATCTAATTAAGGGGGAAACAATTTTTTGGAGAATTGTAGCCTAAATAAACTCTAACTAAACCCTAATTAACACCTAATTAAACCCTAGAAAGTCCAAATGTGGCACCACCTAGTGTGGACCCATATTTGGTTTTTAAAACTTGAATTTAAAACCTTTAAAAACCAATGGTTTAAAACTTAAATAAAATGGATTTTCAAAATTTATTTTGACTTCTCTAAACTAACTAGAACTATGACTAACCCTAGTCTAACTCTGACTTTTACAAATGTGGCGCTACCATGAGTGGGCCCCACTTGAATTTTCAAAAATGATTTTAAAACTTGAAAATGAGAGGTTTCTCAAAAGATATTCAAAAGTAGACTTTGAGATTGAGAGATTTGAAATGGAACAGAGTCTTGACTGAGTCAGAACTCCTCTAGATATGGCGCCAACTGAGTGGGCCCCACATCAAAGTTTTGAAAAATTGAAATAAAGACTGAAAATAGCTTTGAAAAGGGGTTAAAATCAATAAATAAAATTTAAAGGCTTGAAAATAGAGTCCTAATCGAACTGGAACTCTGGGCTAGAATCTTGATTCTATCAGGACTCTGGGATAAAATCACAGAATTTTGAAATTCTTTGATAAAAGTGTAACAGTCTTGATAGATGGAAAGATTCTCTCAAAATTGAAATCAGGATCAGAGTTTTGATCCAACTAGGATTCTCTGAACAAAGTTTTGTTTTGACTGAAACTCTGAGTTTTTGACTCATTTTGAAAAATTTGGTTAAAAACAGGTAAAAATAGTGACAAAAGACAGAGTCCTAATTCGACTGAAACTCTAAAGAAGAGTCCTAATCCGATTGGGATTCTTGAATAAGAGTCCTAATCCAACTAGGACTCTGGGATTTTGGTCAAAATGGAAGATTTTGAAAAGTTTTCTCCAAAAACAGGTAAAAAAGGTAGTAAAAAGTAGTGTTCTGATCCGACTGAGACTCTGGAAAAAGAGTCCTGATCCAACTAGGATTCTAGAAAAAGAGTCCTGATTGGACTAGGATTCTGAAATTTTAGACAAAAATGATGAGAATGGGCAAGGATATGACCACAACTGGTTTAAAATCAGAATGATGTTTTAAAAAGGTTCAAAAAGATGAAAATACAGAGTCCTGGTCCAACTAGGACTCTGAAATTTTTGAGATTTTTGATAAATAAAGTGATCCAGAAGTGACACCACCTAAATGGGTCTCATCTGAGAATTGAAATCAGTTGAAAATTGAGTTTAAAACGAATCCAGATTGTTTTCTGAGAAAACATTTCAAAATATAAGGTCCTGGGGGTTGAAAAATGACAGAATGTTGATTAAAGACCCAGGTTTTAAAATTGATTTTGAAAGAAAAGTTTTAAAACCCGAATCTGGATTAAATATTTTGAAAATAGGAATGCTTGATCTCAAAAATGAGATGTAATGACATGTAATGCTATGCAATGCAACGAAATGGTATGCCGAATGCATACAATGATATGCAATGACACATGAAATATATAAACACTGGATGATGGTGAAAATTTGGGGTGTTTACAAGTTCTTATCCAATTTTGCTTCAATCTGTTTCTTTTTCCTCTCTGAAACTTCCTAATTCTGGTATTGAGCAAATAAACAGGGTTGCGCAGCTGAGTAAACATAAAGGTTTTATTACCTATGATGCCATAAAATCTGATTAAAAGGTTTGAATCAGAAGACAGAGACCATGCCTTTTTGCCTTGAGTTTTGCTCCTAGATTGCTATATCATGAAAAAGTTTATATTGCTATTAATGCTTAAAGCAGTGGGGGACCGTTGTTGTTTACTGAAAAGACAAAACAATTGACATTCAATCTTTTAGTCATCAGCATAAGCTGTCAGAAATGGAGACCAAGGCCTTTTGTGTTGGCTGAGCAGTATTTTTCCAATATACCATGAAAGTATGTTTTTTTTTAACATGATGCTCTCATCGGCACTCTTGTGCTCATAACACCCCACTTCACATTAGTTCATTAGGCAATATACACCATCTCTCTGTTATCGCATGCCCAATGTTATGCCATCACTTAAGTCATTTCATCATTGCCACACTTCCATGACACCCAGCCTACTTCCAATCTGTTACAATGATGTATAATGCATTTCCATATCTGTATATAGGCAGTTGGTATCTTTTGCCACCCGCTTCAACAACACCTGCATCTGTTGTGTATCATGCATTACACCTTAACACTTGTTATTTATAATCAGGCACTTCATTGCTATATCCACAATAGTAGTACCCGGTCCAGCCCCATTTTCAAATTCCCCTCTACCTGTGCACCCTTCAGCCGTGCATTTGCCGTCCACACTCAGTTGTATATCGTCTCTGGCACCAACATAGTCTTTCACAGAAATTCTTTTTTTTTTAGTTACTACAACTTTCATCTGTGAGCACCTACAGCAGTGCCTAGCACTACTGTAGCCCATTGTATACTCTCAGCAAGGGCAGGCACTGCTGTGGCTCCCTGTATTTTCATTCACTTCGTTACACCACCTACCACAGTTGTATTCTCTACATCTCCATAATACAACATTCCACAATGAATAGCATTATGGCAACTTCATTATAGATTATATAATATGTCATCTTAGCCTCCTGTCCTGCACCTAATTCACTCACCTATGCTCAATTTACTTAACACCCATACATCCCTATATATCCATTGCCTCAGCTACATGACACATTGTGTCTTCACATAGAGATCTTTCATTAAACTAGGCATGTTTATAGGTAGGTAGGATCTTTTAATATGGTATTCTTGTCTCATGCTAATTCTATTTTGCAGGAGAAGTTAAAATATTTAATTTCTTCTCTCTTAAGTTAGAAGCTCTTGTAATTTTAAATTCAAGTTTGTAATAGCTAGAGTATAATGAGAAATTTCCATTTCCTTACACTAGCTTAGAATGAATGAGCATTTAAATATCATGAATTATTTGTTTCATGTCATTTTCTTCTTTTACTTCAAAAACCCACAAATGGAAACACGAATGGCACGTGCACCATTTTATAAAAGGTGATTAAATCCTAAGTTGATGATTTGCATCAATGGCCATAGTCAGGGTGTGAACAAAACTTAGGATTTTCATCTTTTTTGGAATAACACTAGATCCACACTGAATCTCTTTTTAAAAATCATCATATTTTCCAAATATTTGCTCCCTTTATCAGAGTTTAACTTAAAATTAACTCAAAATAGATATCAATGACCATAGTCAGGATATATCGAGGGTTAATTTCATTTTAAACTCTATAAAGGCACAAAAATGTGTTTTATTCTTCACTTGAATTTAAATATGATTATTATATAATGCATTCAATGACCATAGTCAGGAATGTATTATATCTTCAATCTTATTTCAATTCATTTAAAGAATGAAATATGCTTTTCAAAATCCAATTTTAAATTCTTTAATTCATTTCATCATTTAGGATAGAATTACATCATACTTTTAAAATTCTTTTTTCAAAAATCCAAATGATTTTGAGATATATTTTCAAATATCTTCTTCATTTCTCAAATCAATCTTTCAATCTTATTCAAATTCTTAAATTCCATCTCATTTCAAAATTCAATCTTTAGCCTCAAAAATCCAATTTGACTTTGAGATTCAAATTCATTTCTATATTCGAAATTCAACTTCCAAATCAAAATCCAATTTCAAGGTTGAATTCAACTTTGAAAATTCAAATTCACTTCTTTATTCCAAATCCCATTTCCATTCCAAATCCAATTTAAAAGTTCAATTCAAATTCATTTTTTTTTCAAAATTCAATTTAACATATCAGATCAAATTTCAAAGTTCAAATTTTAACTTTGAAATTCCTTATTCATCTTCAGACTTCAAATTCAAACTTCAAAATCAAGTTTATTCTTTACCTTCAAAGTGCTATCTAAAGATTGAGTCTTGATTCTCAATTCAAAATCAAGGTTTTGAGATTGATTCTGAATGTCAAAATTCAATTTTTCCTGAGTTTTAAATTCAAGTCTGGATTTCTAAAATCCAGACCCATCAACAAGTCCCATTTGGATTTTCAAA
Source organism: Nuphar pumila (assembly GCF_984573655.1). Taxonomy (NCBI): domain Eukaryota; kingdom Viridiplantae; phylum Streptophyta; class Magnoliopsida; order Nymphaeales; family Nymphaeaceae; genus Nuphar; species Nuphar pumila. Next base: position 87,710,256 of record NC_143259.1, read on the forward strand.
ATCCAATTCCATCTTGGATTCTAGATTTAGAACCCAATTCCACTTCGGATTTAGATTTTCAGATCCAACTCTATTTTGGATCTCAGACTTCGGATCCAATTCCATTTAGGATTTCAGATTTTGGATTCAATTCCATTTTGGATTCTAGACTTCAGATCCAATTCCATTTAGGATTCCAGCTTCCGAATCTAACTCTATCTTGGATCCCAGACTTTGGATCCAATTCCATTTAAAGTTTCAGATTTCGGATCCAACTCCATCTTGGATTCAGGATTCCGGACTTCGGATCCAATTCCGTTTAGGATTCCAGATCCCGGATTCAATTCCATCTTGAATTCCAGACATCGAATCCAAATTTCATTTTAGGATTCATATTTTGGATTCATTTTCATCTTGGACTCCAGATTTCAGATCATGAATCCATTCCAGATTTCAGATCAAAATTTCATTCTAGATTTACAATCCAGTTCCATTTCCAATTCTCATTTCCAAAACCAATTTTGAATTTATTTCTTAAATCTGAATTCAAATTCAACTCCTATTTTAGGTCTTGAATTCAAAATTGATTCTTGAAAATCGATCCAGATTCAAAGTCCATCATGACTTAGAAAATTCATTCTTAATTCCGATTCTAAATTCCTCTTTCTCTTCATCTGGAGACTTATCTTTCAAAATTCTGATCACTCCAAGACTTGAAATTTCAAATCTCTTCTTCCAGATCTATTTCAAATTCTAAGTTAGATTCAGGATCTAACTTTTTCAAACCAATTTCAAACCTTTTTGAATCATTTCTTCACTCTATTATCAGATTCATCAGAGAATCACTTGAAAAAACCCAAAATTATTTTCTCAAAAGCATACATATCTGCATTTGCATCGCACAAGCATGATTCTTTGTGCATTTTAGACTTAGAATAATTTCTTAGATAATATTAAGGCAAATCAAAAGGCATAAATTCGATCCTTGGTTCAATTACCCCTGGTAAAGGCGCCAAGAACGGTCGAACCTCGTACCAACGAGCGAATCCCGCCTCTCCATTTTCCCGCAAATATTTCAAAATGGAGGCGAGTAATTTTCAAAATCTTTTCAAAATTTTGGTCAAAATAGACCTTGCAAAAGAGTTTCTCTCTCTTCTTTCTTTTTCTCTTCTCTCTTCTTTTCTATCTTTTATTCTCCTTTAAAAGGGAATGGAGGCTAGAAAGGCGAAGAGAAGGAATAAGAGAAAAAAATTTTGCATGATCACAGCTAGAAGAGTTTGACTCAGCAATTCAAGAATTGCTAGTAGTCAGAAGCAGGATGAGCCATCATCGTTGGTTCAGGATCCGATAGAGGATGTCAATATTGATTCAGAAGATGATCCGAAGATCCTCAAGATTGACTCCAGCTTAAGTCCAGATGAGAAGGAAAGACTCATCCATTTTCTCAAACAACATCAAGAAGTCTTCGCTCAGACTTATGAGGATATGCCAGGCTTAGATCCCAAGTTGGTCGAGCATCGTCTTGTGCTGAAGCCAGATTTCAAGCCAATCAAGCAGAAATTAAGGAAAATGAATCCCCGAGTGGCACCGCAAGTTAAAGAAGGACTTGAGGAGTTGCTAAAGGCAGGATTCATCCAGACTATTGATTATCCAGACTGGTTGGCAAACATCGTAGCAGTTCCCCAAAAAAATGGCAAAGTCCGAATCTGCATTGATTTCAGGGATCTAAACATGGCTACCCCAAAAGATGATTATACACTCCCCAATATCGATCTTTTGATCAACAACACGGTGGGCCATGCCATGTTTTTCTTTATAGATAGATACTCAGGCTACAACCAAATCAAACTGGATACTCATGACCAATCAAAAACTTATTTTACCATGCCTTAGGATACTTTTTGCTACACAGTCATGCCATTTGGGCTAAAAAATGCTGGGGCAACCTATCAGAGAGCAATGAGAGTTATTTTTCATGACTAGATGCATAAGAACATGGATGCCTATATGAATGACATCCTGGTCAAGTCCAAAAAAGGAGAGGATCATCTCGATGCTATCGGCCAAGTCTTTGAAAGACTCATCCTGTACAAGCTGAGACTCAATCCGCAGAAGTGTGTCTTCAGAGTAGAGTTAGGCAAACTGCTTGGATTTATGATCAGCAAGAAAGGAATAGAGGTGGATCCAGCTAAAGCCAAGGTGATCATTGATATGCCGCTTCCAACCAATCTTAGAGAGCCGAGGAGCCTTCAGGGGCGCATTCAGTCGATTCAGCGCTTTATCTCCAATTTGGCCATGAGATACGAGCCCTTCAATCACTTGTTGAGAAAAGAAGTGAAATTTTAATGGGGATCGAAATGTCAACTTTCTTTTGAGCGCATCAAGCAGTATCTCCTCAATCCACCCATTCTGAAGCCACCAGAACTGAGAAAACCACTTCTCTTATACATTTCCGTCAACCAAAATGCTTGTAGCGGATTTCTTGCACAGTACGAGGAAGGCAGCTGGATAGAGCATGCCATCCACTACGTGAGCAAGACTTTAGTCGATTATGAGAAGAGATATTCTCAGATGGAAAAGACATGTCTAGCCTAAGTGTGGATGTGTCAGAAACTGAGACATTATCTGCTGGCCTCTGAAATCAAAATTTTATTAAGGCTCAATCCTCTCAAGTACATCCTTGAGCAGCCTTTCCTCAGTAGACGAATTCTGAAGTGGCAAGTTCTCCTGATGCAATACGACTTGGAATATGTGTCTCAAAAGTCGGTGAAGGGTGTTATCATCGCAAAATTTTACTTTTGCGAGTCAAACTGACATTTGAAATAGTTTTTGAAAATAACTCGCCTACGTTTTAAAATGTGAGAAAATTCTGTAGAATGGGACTCGCCTGTCGGTACGAGGTTCAACCGTTCCTGGCGCCTTTACCAGGGGTAATTGAACCAATGATCAATCTACTGCTTTGCTCTATTCAACTTGTCTAAACCATATTCTAATTTCTAAATGCACATAGAATCAGGCATGTGCTATGAATTTTCTGAAAATGCATATTTGAAAATATGATGTTTGCTTCAAAAATTGAAAAATATTTGGAAAATAAACTCTTTGAAAATCGTGAATCATGATTGAGATACTGTATTTGAGAAAGTGAAAATCGATTTCTGAAGAAATATAAGGATTTTGTGAAAATCGATTTTGAGAAATGTGAAATAGCCTTGGAAAATTTGATTTCTTTGAATTCAAACTTTGAAATTGAAAATATAACTTAGAAAATTGAATTTGGAACTTGGGAAATACTCGAAATATCATTGGCAAATCAATATTTTGATTTTAAATAAGACTTAGAAAAATTTTGAGAAAATGAACTTCTTTGAATTGAAATTTGAATTGGAATTGGCAAATGCATGAAATGAATGAATATGATTTTGAGGAATTGAGAAAATCTCTTTGTATTTTTGAGAAATGCAGTGCATTTTGAAGTTAGCCTAAGAGTGTAGGCTGAATGTGGCTAATGTGAAGATCATAAATTTGGGTATCATTCATATTCTGACTATGGCCATAAATACAAATTCCACCAAGTTTATAAACTTCATAAAAGCTAGTGTATGTGCCATTCGTGTAGACCATAGTGAATTTATGAAAATGTGCATGAATGATACATTCATCAGACATTTAATATTTGCAGAATTAAACTATATGCAATGCAATCCTAGTCTAAGCTGAAATTTAAATTCTTATTCCAAATTTAATTTAATTTACATCACTATTGAAATTTAAATACATGAAATAAAGGAAAATAAAGTCTTCAATATTCCTGCAAAACTAGAAAACTTGTTAGTGAAAATATGTTGGCTTTTCTAGATTTATCCAGTAATATCTAGAAATTACTGGATTTTGCTAGACATAAGCCTTTTTCCATGATTCCCTGATATAAACTTGATAAAATATAAAATAAAATTGAATAAATAACAAAGATAAGATATGAAATTTCGAAATTGGGGTCAAAATGACCAAAATACCCCTAATAACAAGACTATGGCCTTGAAATTAGGGTTTTCAGAAAGATATTTGATAAAATGCAAGTTTTGAGGTTCAAATGAAAATAAATCAAACTAAATATGCTATGACATGATTAAAAATATGAAAATTAGGGTTAGGGATTTCGAAATTTAGGTCAAATGACCAAATTGCCCCCGATAGCAAGACTATGGCCTTGAAATCAGGGTTTTTAGAAAATATTTTGGTAAAACTTAGGTTTTATGGACTAAATGAAATCAAATGAACATCAAATTTAACCTAAAGTATCCTAATATGATTATGAATATGATTAAACCCTAAAAATATATGCTTATACACAAAAATCCAAGAATATCACAAATTTTGTGATTTTTGCAGTATTTTGGAATTCTTCGGGTACCCTGTTTTGCAATTCAAACCATTCAAGCATCAAACGGATTATAAAAATCCTAAAAATTGGTACTTGCACTTGTTATAACCCTAATATCAAATTAGAATTATAAAAATAATTTTTTCGCATTAAATTAATCCGAAAATAGCATCAAACCCTAAAAATATGCTATTTTTGACCTAGTTCACCAACCAGTCTCAGTCCAAGACCTGAACCAGGGGTCAAACCTCCATGGAAATCTATGAAATTGTACAGAGAACAAATAGACAGGAAAACAGAACTTTTCCTTTTTACAGATCTGAAAAATCCTTTAAAATCAAGGAGATACCTATCCGACAATTCGGACTTGAATATATTGATTTTAACTTTGGTCCTAACTGATACTTTCAATTGAAAATTCCTGGATAAATATCAATACTCATTCAAAATATCTGAGATTTCAACAGTGAATAGTTGACAGAAAAATAATAATACTCATTTTTTACAGATCATGAATCGGATCTGTAGTTTGGGATTTATAAACAACACAAGTCTGATTAGGGTTTTGGTAAACCCTAACGAGTTTTAAATTGAAAATCAAAGTCTCTGAGAAAGGAAAAATACTAAACAGTAATAAAAAATTCTAAAAATTTCACAGTAGACAGATCTAATCAATGTGAATCCATGGCACTTTACAGATCTAAAATCGGATATAGGATAAGAAACATATCACCACAGCAAGTTACCCTCTTGATTTTAACAACGATTTTAAAGTTTTAAAAACCCAATTTGATGTCTGATTTTTCTGACAGGGTTCCTGAAGTCCAAAATCTCTGATTTTTTTATAGTAGATCAATCACATATTCATGCATCACATATAAAAAAATCAGAAATAAAAAAACACATATTTCAATTCGAAACAGCATGCTGTTTTCTGTTCTAAACTAAAAACACACAAAAATCTAAGAAACTTGAGAAAATATGCATTAACTAATGAAAAACAATAAAATAAACCATAAAACAGTAAAATAAAAATTATTTCTATGCTGGAAAACGTGTAATAAACATGAATAAGCAAAGAAAAAAATAAAATACAGGGAATCCATGGCTGGAATTTGCTTTCACCTTTGAAATCATGGATTTAACCCATTTAACGGGTAAATCTCACATTTCGTCGGTTAAGAACATGAAAAACGTACCTCTCAACGATTCTAATGGATTAGAATCCTTGAAATCACCCTCAAACTGAGTTAGATCATCTTTTTGGGTCGATTTTTGGGTTCTTGGATGAAATCCATGGTTAAATCCATGAACACGAGTTTCCATGGTGAAATCTATTGAAAAATCATAAAAACTAATAAATTAATAATAAAAAAATATTAAATAAACTCACCTTGGGTATGCAGCTGCAATGGAGGAAGGTGGAGGTGCTGGAGAGGAGAGAGAGGCCACAAAAATTCTAGAGAAAAAAGGAGCTCCTTTTTGACCTCTTGAAGTCCCCTATTTATAGGTTTTCAAAACCTCCTTAATTAGGGTTAATTAAGGAGTTTTATTTTTTTAGAACTCTTTTTAATAAATCCAATAAAGGGGGCAACGATTTTTTTGGAGAATTATAGCCTAGATGGGACTCTAATTAATCCCTAATTAGCCCCTAACTAAACCTAGAAAACCCCTAAATGTGATGCCACTTGGCATCTTCCACATTTGGTTTTTTAAAAACCTTTAAAAACACTAGTTTTAAAAACTAAACTTCAAAATGGGTTTTCAAAATGATATTAACTCTTCTAAACCCCTAACACTAACCAAGACACTGACTAACCCTAGTCTAGCCCTGACTTACTCGAATATGGCGCCACCCCGAGTGGGCCCTACTTGAGTTTTTCAAAAAGCGATTTTAAAACTTGAAATTGAAGGAGTTTTCAAAAGGATTTTCAAAGGCAATCTTAAAATTAGAATTTTTGAAATGGCATAGGGTTCTAACCAAGTCATAACTCCTTTGGATATGGTGCCAACTGAGTGGGCCCGCATTGAGTTTTAAAGATTTTTGAAATAAACACTGAAAATGGTTTTGAAAAGGGGTTAAAATCAGTATTTGAAATTCAAGATCTTTGAAAATAGGGTATCAAGCGAACTGGAACTCCGGGCTAGAGTCCTGGATTTTTAGGACTCTGTGATTTTGGTTTTTAAAAGCCAAATAAAGAAATTTTTGAAAAGATTTCATCGAAAATGGTGAAACAAGTCAGAAAATACAGTCAGGGTTAGACTCCTAACTCGATCATAACTCTAAATTAGAGTCCTGGATTAACTAGACTCTACAAAATGACCTAAATTTTGAAAATAAATGGAAATAAATAAAAAATAGAAATGACAACGGACTTCGAAACAGACTCCTGACTGGACTAGGACTCTGGGACAGAGTCCTGATCGGACAGAAACTCTAGATTTTTTTGGTATTTTTCTGAAAAACAAATGAAAGAACTTGTCAAAACAGTGAAAACAATAACGAATATTGAAATAAAAGAGAGTTCTGATTCAACTAAAACTCTAAGGACAGAGTCCTGATTGAACTAGGACTTTTAATTTTTGGATTTTCTGAGAAATCAAATGAGAGATTTTTGAAAAACAGTTAAAAACATGATGAAATTGAATTTTGGTTCAGAGTCCTGATCTGATTAGGACTCTAAGAAAGAGTTCTGATTCGATCAAAACTCTAAGCATTTTGGTTTTTCTAGTAGGCAAATGATGAAATTTGGGCAAAGCTTTTGAAAACTAGTGAAAATGAAGCGAGAACATCAATTTTGGATAGAGTCCTACTTCGATCAGGACTCTAGGGTAGAGTCCTGATTTGATCAGGACTCTGAGATAAAATCTCAGAATTTTGAAATTCTTTGATAAAAGTGTAATAGTTTTGGTAGATTGAAAGATTTCTGAAAGATTCTTTCAAAATTGAAATCATGATCAGAGTCCTGATCCAACTAGGACTCTCTGAACAGAGTCTTGTTTTGACTAAACTCTGAGTTTCTAACTCTTTTTGAAAGATTTTGAAAGATTTGATTGAAAATGGATAAACATAGTTGTAAAAGATTAGAGTCCCAATCCAATTGAAACTCTGAAGAAGAGTCTTGATCCGACTGGACTCTTGAAGAAGAGTCCTGATCCAACCAGGACTCTGAGATTTTGGCCAAAACAGAAGATTTTAAAAGGTTTTCTTCAAAGACAGGTAAAAAGGTAGTGAAAAGTAGAGTTTTGATCCGACTAAGACTCTGGAAAAAGAATCCTGATCCAACTAGGACTCTAAAATTTTTAACATTTTTTGATAAGTAAAGGAATCCAGAAGCGACACCACCTAAATGGGTCTCATCTGAGAATTGAAATCAATTGAAATTGAGTTTGAAATGAATCCAGATTGTTTTCTGAGAAAATATTTCGAAATATAAAGTCCTGGGGTTGGAAAATGACAAAATGCTGATTAAAAACCCAGGGTTTAAAATCGATTTTGAAAGAAAAAGTTTTAAAACCCGAATCTGGATTAAATATTTTAAAAATAGGAGTACTGGATCTCGAAAATGAGATGTGATGACATGCAATGCTATGCAATGCGATGAAATGGTATGCAGAATGCATGCAATGATATGCAATGACATGTGAAATGGATGAACACTGGATGAGGGTGAAAATTTGGGGTGTTTACAAAGGGCCAGTCTATCGTAGATCAATTGGCAGATTTTCCGCTGATAGAAGAGATCAAGGCGGAAGATGATTTTTCTGACGATCGCATCTGCAATATTCAGGAATCCTCAGTTTGGACCCTATTCTTCGACGGAGCTAGGAATATGTCTAGTATAGGGATCGAGATCTTATTGATCACTCCCGAAAAGGAGATGATCCCTTATTCCCTCAAGCTCAGCTTTCAATGTACTCATAACATGGCCGAGTATAAAGCTCTAATACAAGGCCTCAAGATTTTATAAGACTTCAACGTCAAGAGAGTACATGCCTTCGGTGATTAATTGCTTATGGTCAGCCAAGTTAATGCAGAATGGCAAGTCAAAGATTTAAAATTGATTCCTTATCAGAAGATTGTCTTAGCTCTCATAAGCAACTTCGAAGAATTTCAGCTCAATCATGTCAAGAGGGAATACAACCATATAGCAGATGGTTTGGCCTGCTTAGGCTTCATTTTGTCGTTCAAAGACAGTGAGTCTTGTCGTTCCTTTGAGATTGATAGGCTTGATCAACCTGCTTTCATTCTAGCTGAACAAGTAAACCAAGTCATGCAGAAAGAGAAGCCTTGGTATCAAGACATCAAAAACTTTATTGAAACCGGTGAATTTCCATCAGAAATGCTAAAAAGAGAGCAATGCGCGATTCAGCGCATGTCAACCCGCTATTTCATCCTTGCCAATGCTCTCTACAGACGTGGGTTCAGTTCTGAGTACGCCAGATGCTTAGACAGAGACAAAGCAATGGAAGTTGTCCAAGAGGCACACGTGGGAATTTGTGGTGGCCATGTTGGCTACCAAACACTCATCAAGCAGATCATCCGAACAGGGTATTACTGGAAGACTATGCAGCAGGATTGCCATCAATTTGTAAGGAAGTGCGTCAAATGTCAGATGCACGCACCCTCTAATCATGAGCCAACCGCATACTTGCAGTCTGTAGTTTCTCCTTGGCCTTTCTCAATGTGGGCCTTCGACGTGGTGGGTCCAATCACTCCTTCGGCTTCTAATGACCACATATATTTCCTCGCAGCTATAGAATACTTCACCAAATGAGTCGAGGTTGTAACTCTGCGAATAGTAGAAGGCCGACATGTGGTTTCTTTCATTCATAAGAACCTTCTTTGTCGTTTCGGCGTACCACATGATATTGTGTCAGATAATGACAGGCACTTCAAGAACGAGAAGATGAACACCTTTTGTTCGAAGTTCAGGATTCATCATCATTTCTCAGCCCTTTATTATCCTCAAGGGAATGGCCAGGAAGAGGCCACCAACAAGATTTTGATCCACATTCTGGAAAGAACTATGGAAACAGGTCGTGATTGGCACGAGAAGATGCACGATGCACTTTGGACGTACCGAACCACCATTCAGACTCCAACCAATGCTACTCCTTTAGAGATTGTCTATGGGACCAAGGTGGTATTATCTCTCCACGTTTTGAAGCCCGCACTTAAGTTCGCGTCGCTTATAGAACTCTCGCTTGATCAGTATCAGCAACAGAGGTTTGTACAACTTGATCTGCTAGACGAGAAGAGACTCAAGGCAGTAGAGTATGCTCAAGCTTATCATCAAAGGATAGCTAGGCACTATGCCAAGTCAGTTATTGAGAGAAGGTTTCGAGTTAATGATTTGGTGCTTAGATCGACAACTCATCTCAAGCATCGACCACGAGGCAAGTGGTCACCCAATTGGGAAGGCCCTTATGTGGTAAAAAATAGCATTGTCTAGCAATTCGTATTGTCTGATCAATGCAGATGGGGTAGAACTGTCAGATCCTATCAATGCTTTGCACTTGAAGAGATTCTAGACTTAAAATGTTCATTCTAACCTTTTGTACTTTCAAAGAGCCTTTTTCAATAAAACAATGATCTTCTGTCATTCTCATCTTCTTCTCCATGATACTGGGGCATTTTTATTTTTTATACATTTGTCTTCCCTTCATCATATGCAGGCAGGATCAGACAAACTCTTTTTTTTAAATCTTGTCAATTTTCAGTTAATCTTGTTATCTTTATTAGTTTTCATCCATTTTTCATTCATTTTTCAATTTGATCAAATTTCATCAATTTATTATCGATTTTATCAATTTTTATCAAGTTTTATCAAACTTTTCATCAATTTTATTAAATTTTGTCAATCTTTATTACCGTACCCTTTCAGGTTAAGGGATAAACCTGATGCCTCTTTCCCATGAGGTATTCCTTTCTTCTTTTTCTCGCTCAGGTTAAGGGATAAACTTGACCCTCGTTCTTCGAGGTGTTCCCATTCAGGATAAGGGATAATCTTGAGACCCCTCATAGGAGCGATATTGCTACCTATGAGGATTCTTTTGCAAAACAATTTTCGTCAATCTTTCTTTACTTTGTAAAGTTTTATCAATTTCTCCTTATTAATTTTTCTCAAAATTCTATTCTTCATTTCCCTTTCAGGTTAAGGGATAAACCTGAACCTCGACCTTTGAGGTATTTTTTTTCCCTTTCAGGTTAGGGGATAAACCTGAACCTCAGCCTTGGAGGTATTCTTTTTCCCTTTCAGGTTAAGGGATAAACCTGAACCTCGGCCTTCAACGTACTCTTTTTCCCCTTTCAGGTTAAGGGATAAACCTGAACCTCGTCCTGCGAGGACCTTCTTCCTTCAGGATAAGGGATAATCCTGAAGTCTTTTCTCATCAATTTCTCTCTTAAATTTCTACCAATTTTTCAAATTGTATCAATTTTATTAATTCTTTATTAAATTCTTTATCGATTTCTATCAATTCTTTTATTATTTATCAATTTTGTTGGTTCTTGTCATTTATTCTATTCCCCTTCAGGATAAGGGATAATCCTGAAACCATCATAAATAAAATTCAAATCTTAGGCCATCTTGGGTCGAGGATCTTGAATAAATTTCTCATCTTCTTCATAACCGTCGAAATCTATTCATGCCTTTTGTCAATCCTTCCAAAATCCGACTCTCGGGTTGGAATTATTTTCTTCCCATCTGAGTTTTGACTCAGGTTTTGTTTTTCTTTTTCTTTTTCTTTTTCTTTTTTTAAAGGTCTGAGTTCCGACTCGGGTCTCACATATATTCTTATTTCTGGAGTTTCGAGTTCCAACTCGGGCTTCCTTTTGGATCCGATGTTTGCATTGGACCAATTGTTATGTCGAAAATTTGAGTTCTCAAACTCGATTTTCTCAGTCATCTTTTATTTTAAAAAACTGGGTTCCGACTCGGGTTTTTCCTTTTATATATATTCTTATTTTCGGAGTTTCGAGTTTCGACTCGGGCTTCCTTTTGGATCCGATGTTCACATTGGACCAATTGTTATATCGAAAATTTGAGTTTTTAAACTCGATTTTCTCCTTTATCGTTTATTTTGAAAAATTGGGTTCCAACTCGGGTTTTCCCTTTTATATATATTCTTATTTTTGGAGTTTTGAGTTCCGACTCGGGCTTCCTTTTGGATCCGTTGTTTCCATTGGACCAATTGTTACGTCAAAAATTCGAGTTCTCAAACTCGATTTTCTATTTTGTCTTTTATTTTGAAAAACTGGGTTCCGACTCGGGTTTTCCCTTTATATATATTCTTATTTCTGGAGTTTAGAGTTCCGACTCGGGCTTCCTTTTGGATCCGCTGTTTGCATTGGACCAATTGTTATATCAAAAATTCGAGTTTTCAGACTCGATTTTTTCTTCTATTTTTTATTTTGAAGATCCGGGTCTCGGGTTTTCTCCTTTATATATATATATATATATATATATATATATATATATATATATATATATATATATATATATTCCATTTCTGGAGTTTCAAGTTGCAACTCGAGCTTCCTTTTGGATCCGATGCTCGCATTGGACCAATTGTTATAGCGAAAATTCGAGTTTTCAGACTTGATTTTCTCTTCTATCTTTTATTTTGAAGATCCGGGTTCCGAATCGGGTTTTCCCCTTTTGTATTCCATTTTTGAAGTTTCAATTTCCGACTCGGGCTTCCTTTTGGATCCGATGCTCGCATGGGACCAATTGTTACCTCAAAAATTCGAGTTTTCAAACTCGATTTTTCCTTTTTTCTATTTTAAGATCTGGGTTCCGACTCAGGTCTCATTTTTATATTCCATTTTTGGAGTTTCGAGTTCCGACTCAAACTTCCTTTTGGATCCAATGCTCGTATTGGACAAATTGTTTCTTTGAAAAAGTCGAGTTCTAAACTCGAGTTTTCCTTCTTTTATTTTGAAATTCCGGGTTCCAACTCGGATTTCCCCTTTGATCCAATGCTCATATTGGACCAAAGTATCCCTTTGAAAAATTGAGTTCTAAACTCGAATTTTCACTCCCTCTCAGGTTAAGGGATAAATTTTAACCTCATCCTTTGAGATATTTTCTTTCCCCTTCAGGATAAGGGATAATCCTGAAACACCGACAACCATTCCCGCTTCCATTTTCAAATATCTTAAGAGTGTCGGTCTCTTATTTAAAATTCAATGCTCGTACTGGTGCATTTTCAAAATCCAGTGATCGTACTGGTGCATTTTTCAAAAATCCGGTGCTCGTATTTGTGTGTTCCTCAAAAAATCCGGTGCTTGTACTGGTGCATCTTTAAAACCCAGTGCTCGTACCGGTGCGTTTTTAAAAGCCCAGTGCTTGTATTGGTGCATTTTCAAAATCCGGTGCTCTTACTGGTACATCTAGCGCTCGTGCTAGTGTCTGGCTGACTGATTAGTTAGCCCCCAAGGTTCAGTATTTGTACTAACTAATCATCAACAATTCAAGCTCTAAATTCTCGATTTCAACCTTTGGGTTACCATTCCATCAAAAATCCATCATTTTTCTCTTGCGAAGGAACCTCTTTACGGAGAGTTCGAGGGAGCTCGTTCCTTTCGCATGCAACCATATTTTCGTTCGCAAAAACCCTTTTCTAGGGAGAGTTTGAAGGGACTTGTTTCTTCGCGAACTGTTTGCAAAACAACAAACCAACTTTACACAAAAGAACCCTTTTTCTAGGGAGAGCTTCGATGGAAGCTCGTTTCTTTTTGTGGCCCCCAATTTTCTCATCTTTGGCCAAACCCTTCACAGAAGACCCTCTTCTAGGGAGAGTGTGATGAACTCATTCCTCTGTGATACTTTTTCAACCTTATTTTTGGTCGCCTTTCCATAAGAGAAGCCTAGAGATAGGGAATTTTGACGAAAACTTAATTTCTCTTCGAAAGTTCCGTTTTGCAAATATCTCCTTTTTAGGGAAGAGAGGAGTATTTCCTACTTTCTCATTCAGGTAAGGGCTAAACATGAGTCTCTCTTTTGGGGAAAAAGAGAGGAGAATTTTGTCACGGTTGTGTCGATTCGATATCAAGCAATTACTTTCATCAAGGACTTCAAGAATATTTTGCCAATCTGCTATCAGAAACCAGTTGTTGGTCTCAAAGCTTTCATTGCACAAAGAATTTCCTCAAACTACCTTTAGTATTATTTCCAAAAGGACAAAACTTTTGCGAAAAAAGAACAAAATTCAAGCTTTTTCTGTTGGTCAACCAAGAGGATGAAGAAAAATCTTCGATATGACCAGCAAAGAAAAAATTCAATGATGTTGAAAAGCCATAAGTGAATTGATATTGATCATAGCTATGGAACATTCTCAAAGATCGTTGTTCTAGCAGTAAGACAGTGAAAATATCCTGGTGTTATCATCGCAAAAATTTATTTCCCTTCCCTGCGGGAGCGAGGGGAAAACGTTTTCGCGAGTCAAACTTGACCAGAGTTTTGAAAATTGTTTTGAAATACTCGCCTCCGTTTTGAAAATAGCAGAAAAATCCATGGGATGGGGCTCGACCTATCGGTACGAGGTTCGACCGTTCCTACCGTCTTTAACAGGGATAATCGAACCAAGGACCAAAAGTGTGCTTGACTTAGTTGAATAATCAAAATTGTGTTATATCCTAAATGCACAGAGAATTCAGGCATGTGCTATGTAGTTTTGTAAAAAAATGCAATTTGGAAAATATGATGTATGCTTGGAAACCTTTTGGAATTGGAAAAGTCTTTCTCAGGCAAAAGATGAAAATCGGTTTCTTAAGAAATTCTGATAAAAGGATTTGAAATCTCAAGAAAATTTATGAAGTTTTGGGAAAATCATGAATAGATGAAAATCCTGGGAAAGTAGAAACGATTCTTGAGAAAATACTTAAAGAGGAACTATTTGTCAAGCTTGAAAACTTTCTTTGGAAAATGACTAAAATTCATTGAAAAACTCTTTGGAGAAGGAAAATCAAAACTCGGGAAACTGAAATCCTTAGAATCTTAGCCTTGAAATATTTGAAAATCGATTTTGATTCTTGAGAAAGATGAGAAACTCCTTTTGAAAATGAATCTTAAAAAAATAACATTTTCCAGGGAAAATCACGGAAAAACTTGACTTGAGGAATCCAACTTTGAAAATTTTCAGAGTTCTTTGAGAAATCGATTTCCTTGTAATGAAATTTTCTTGAGAGAAATGCGGGTGATTTCATGATGCAAATGACTTGAATGGATGAATGTCATTTTGTAAAAGCATCTTTTCAGGAAAATATGCAATTTTAGAATTAAACTTAAGTAGAATTACCACATATTCCGACTATGGCTGTAAATATTCATGTAATTTACTTAGTTAATTCTAAAACATTTTATAAAATTGAAGAGATACAGTGAATTTTGGGAAGATAGCCTAAGAGTGTAGGCTCAGTGTGACTAGTAGAAAGATGCTGAATCTGGGTCTCGTCCATATTCCGACTAGGGCCATAAATATGGACTCCACCGAGTTCATCAACTCTCTAAGAGTTGGTGCACGTGTCATTCATGTACATCTATAGTGATTTTGAAATAAAATGCATGAATCACATAATCAGGATATTATAGAAATTCAAACTATATGATATGCATCCTAATCTAAGCGGAAAAGTAAAGCTCTTATTCCAAAATTTATATTATTACATCACTAAATAAAATGAAATAAGGACAATTGCAGACTTCAGCTCCTTCCTTTGAATGTCATTGCCAAGCTTGAAATGGGGTTAGCTCAAATATGTGGGTTTTTCCAAGATTTTTCAATAATATCTTGAGATTATTGGACTTAGTTGGATATAAACCCTATTTCACACTTCCTTGATATTTGAAATGAAGCAAATGTAAGAAAATCCAGAAATAAATAGTTTGAAATTCGGAATTGTGGTCAAAATGACCAAAATACTCCTAATATTGAAGTTATACCTTTAAAATCAGGTTTTTTTTAAGGAATTTTGATAAAATTTGAGATTTTGAAATTTGAATTGAACTAAATGATGATGAAATGCATGATGAGACATGATTACATGCTGTTAAACACATTAAGACTATAAAAATCAGAATTGATGTTTGAAACTTGTCCAAAAAAATGAATTTTGTTGTTTTTCGCTTGGATTAGGGTCCCGTGGGGCCCTGTTTTGATGATACGGCTAAACTGATAATCAAACGAATTCCAAATCATGCTAAATTCGGTATAGAGCACCCCTCTACCTTTATAAACAACCTATAATGATAAAATGCATGAAAATACATGGCCTAGATCCCAAAATTTAAAGAAAACCATAAAACAAGCAAATTTCACATACGGGTACGAACCAAATGTAGTGTTTAACTCAATAATGCAAAATTACTCCATAGAAATGTCTGATATTTTTCAGGCTGCTAAAGGACATAAAAATGAACATTTTTGGTATTTATAGACTTGGGATTTGAACTACGGTGAGTTCGGTAATAGGGATTTGTGTTTGAAGGGACTAAAATCAACCTGATCTGATGTAAAAATGAATAAAATTTAACAACTCACCACCCAAATTTCTGACATTTAAATTTGGGACTACGGACATACATATGAACAACTTTCATTTGTATGTATTTGCCATTTGATCAACAGAAAAAGAAATAAAAATATGACATTATATGCATAAATCAGAAGAACAGATGAACATGCCAAAACAGGAGACTGACAAGAAAAATACGAAACTGGTATTAAGACTGTCCTAAAAATATAAAAATTTCAGAATTAAACAGAGAACATTTGGAACATAAAATACACTTTTTACAGATTCAGATTTGGAGCAATATCCAAAGAGAACCAGTCGACTTAAGTCGATCCAGAGTCCCATAGACTCAAATCAGGCTCTTACATGTGTCCCTAATATTTGGATTTTTTTCAGACAGTAAAAACATCATAAAAATCGGATAAAATCATATTAAATACTATACTTCATCCCAAGTTCAGATCATTTTTCAGATTGAAACTCGGATCTCACATAAAGGATATTTTGATTTTACAAGTCGGGACTAAACATTCTGAATGTTTCCCGAGTCATAAAACCCGCCTTGGCATTTTGAACTTTGAACATAGTAAACGAATTCAAATGATTCCAATTTTTTTATAAAAATTATTAAGGACATCTAAAGGCACGTAATATGAGTTTTTTGGCATTTTTAGAAAAAAATAACAACATGAAATAACAAGTGGACTGGCTGACAAAAAAAAGAAATTACTGAAACTAAACAGAATTGAAATAAATGCTAAAAAAAGAACTAACTAATTTCAAAAATATACTAAATTAATGAAATAAAACATGAATTGAATTTAACTAATGCATGAATGTCAAAAATTATCAAGGAAGCATAATTCTACTTTTGATATATGTCGTTTTATGAGAATAGCTTGATCCATCATTCGGACGAACTCTTTCTTCAAAACGAAAATTCAATATGCAAATCGAGATAAGGGCATTATTTCAATAGAGCCAATTAGAATTAGGAACTTACCTTGTGTTCTTTTGCTGCTTTGACACCTCAGAGACGGGCGACTACCTTGATAATGAACTCCAGAGAGGGCGTGAGTTCAGAGGAAAACAAAAGAAATAAAAAAAGAATTCTAAGTTGAAGTTCAGATTTCCAATAGGAGCCCCCCTCTCACTGAGCATGGGCTAGGGTATTTATAGAATTTTTTGAGACTTTTGAAATTTAAACAAAGTAAATCTGGACCTTCCATGTGGCGCCATCTTAGAGGATGCTACTTTGGATTTTTGGAATAAATAAAATGCAAATTTTGTGAGTGAGACACCTCAGCAAAGGAGTTGGCTTGATTTTCTCTACAGAAGCTTCCCATATGGAACCACCTCAAAGGATGCCATCTTGGAGTTTGCTTTTGTTTGAAATTCAAAATTTTGCTTTTCTGGAAGAAGGAGAGACTGCCATGTGGCGCCACCTCAGAGTGGCTCCATACTGACATGTGTCAGAAGGAAAGACAGAGGAATCAGATGGCGCCACCTTAGAGGGAGTTTGAATGTTTGAATTTTTGCTTTTTCTAGAGGAAGCAGGGATAGACATGTGGCGCCACCTCAGGGTGGCTCCACACTACCATGTGTCAGAAGGCAGAAGCAGAGGAAGCGGAAGACGCCACCTCAGAGGAGTTTGAATTCTACTTTTCCTAAAAGCAGGCTGCAGAGCTATTTTTGAGGAAAGGTCTTTTCAGGAATGGCGCCACCTTAGAGGAGAGATTCTTCTACTTTTTTTTATGAAAGGAGATCTGGACATGTGGCAGTTCAGGATGGTTCCACACCTGACAAATGTCAGCTTGATGGAGTAGGCTCTCCAGATGGCGCCACCTCAGGAGGCATTTGAAATTCAAATTGGGTTGGCTCTGGAAGGATGAAGGGTGGCCATGTGGTGCCACCTTCACAGTGACACGTGGTAGGAGGAAGGAAAAGGAGGCACAGGGACATGTGGCGCCACCTCAAATTAGATACAAAAAATGAAATTAAGGAGGAAAATCAGGATTTGCGCCACCTCAGCCTGGAGTTTAAATATTTGAATTGTTGTTTTTTCTGAAGGAGGCAAAGAGTGACATGTGTCCCTTGCTTTTTCTGAGAAAAGCAGAGAGAGACATGTGTCCCTTGCTTTTTCTGAGAAGAGCAAAAGGGTGACATGTGTTCCTTACTTTTTCTGAGAAAAGCAGAGAGAGACATGTGTCAGTTTGCTTTTTTTGAGGAAAGGAGAGAGTGACATGCGTCACTTGCAAGGGAAATACCTCAAATGGCGCCACCTCAGAGGGAGACAATTCCACTTTTTCTAGAAAAAGCAGAGCATGACATGTGGCGGCTCAGAGTGGCATTAGCATGACACATGGCAAGGGATGAAGGTGGTGGACATTGACACGTGGCATGGAATAAAGAAGGTGGCTAAAGACATGTGGCACCATCTTAAAGAGGCCCCATATTGACACATGTCAGAGGATGGGAGGAGAGAGAAAATGGCACGTGGCGCCACCTCTGAGACAAGGCTCCTATATTTTTGGGCTTTTTAAAATTCAAATTTTTCAAAAGGAAAGCCTATGTGGCACCACCTCAGGGTGGACCCCACATCGCTTCTTTATTGTAATAAAGGCAAGACAGTAAAACCCCTTTTTTAGAATTTTCATAAAATTTAGACTAACTGGCAAATAAGAAATATTGGGCCTAATTACAAAATTTTTGAAAAGAGGTAGCCTCTATAGGGCGATTTTGTAAAAGGATGATTTTTGAAATTGCTGACAAAAGGGCAGAATCTAAGATAAAATGGCTAAGTTCAAAACTAAAATCCATATTAAAACTATCCAGATCGTTTTCCTGAGAAAATATTTTGAAATTCAGAGTCCTGGGGGTAAAATGGGAAGACTAGACAGTTTTGAAGACCTAGGGTTTTGAAACTGATTTTTAAAAGAGTTGAAATTCGAATATGGATTGAAAATTTTGAAATCGAGAGTTCTGGACCTCGAAATGACATGCTGTGCAGTGCAGTGATATGAAATGCTCATGTAATGATATGCAATGACATGTCTTATGAAATGCAATCTTGAACCATGATTTGGAGATTCCCATCTCCTGTCAGGAATAAAATTCTAAACATCTGAGTTAAAATAGAGAAATTTTGAGGGTTGCAGATGAAATTTGGACTTTTGCAAGTTCCAGGCTCAGAAAATGACCATTTTGCCCTCCGACGATCTCAAGGGATGAATTGTGATGTTTGGGGAGGTGAGTGAAAATTTGGGGTGTTTACACCTGGGCAGTAAAAGAACCTACCCAATCCATATCTCCTCAGTCATTTAAGCTACAATCAAATATCTGCAAAAGGGATCTCTCAATTGTCGTCAAGATGAAGACGAATATGCGAGCTAGACCCTCGGGGCCAAAGAAGATTTGGATCATCTCTAAGATGAAGAAGTTTGTGATGGATCCTTCTATGGAACGTTCAGATCACCGTCAAGATGAAGGCAAATGAGATGAACCTCTCGACAAACCCTAAAATATATTTGATTTCTGCTATCATCCAGAGATTTTGACCAATGAACCAATATCATCAGTATAATTCCTGAGACAAAGAAGGATCGAAACATCTCCAAGATGAAGGAGTTTGTGATGTACTCTGCCCCGAAAAAGAGAGAAAAGTTAGGACATCTCCAAAATGAAGGATGATGTAATAAACCTCTTCTCAAAAACCCGAGAAAGCTCCATGGCTCAAAAGAGTGCAAAAAATCATCATGGAAAAAGGCCCAGGATATCAAACTGCCAAAATTGCCAGGAATCATCTTTATCTATATAAAATTCTTCTATCAATATCTTTCCATTCGGTTGCTTTTATGAAGCTAAGAATGTTTCCTCTCTTTTCATATCAAGGAAATTGATATCTTCCTTGAAGAAACTCAACAGCAACAAATTTGAGTTTGATTCTTGATTCTACGGAGTTAACCCAGTTGAAGTTAATACTCTAGGTAGAAGAAAGTGATACTTTCACACATATGAGCAAAATTCAATCATTCTGAATCAACTACAATTTTTGGCATCTTATTGGCAATATTTTCTAGTTATCCCAATATGAAGTAAAAACTTGATGTTCGTTTTGACGTATCCTGACATCATCCCTCATTAGGACTGAAAAGTCCTTCCCTTTTGTTTGATCCGAGTCTCTCGGATCTGCACACTTCTCTGTGTTCCCCACTGTCCCGCCATAGACACTTCCTGCTCAGGATAAGGGATAAACTTGAACTTTCTGCAAAAGGTCTTTCATTGTTGAAAGCTATTTCAGTCTCAGCGATGAGGCGCCCCATATCAACCCTGTTTCAAGCTTTAGGGACCCCCATTTTCATCCTTTTGCAAACCCCTCTTGGACTTGTCATGCGAAGTGTAGAAGTCCCATCACAGTTTCCTCGCTCTTCGAGGATTATGTATCCATTCAGGCTAAGGATTAAACCTGTTACCTCGCTCCTTGAGGTATCACCCGAATTCTCTGCGAGTGGTCGTCTGTTTTTAAAAGTGTATTTAGTCTCAGCAATGAGACACCCAAGATCATCCATTTTCCAAGCTTTAGGGAACCTCTTTTTTCTCCTTTCCCAAACCCCTTCCGGATTTGTAAAAATAAAGATTGATAAAAATTAAATAATAAAATTGACGAAAAATGGCTAAAAATTGACAAAAATTGTTAATAGTTTGATAAAAATTTTGATTAAATTGAGAAACGAACAAAATTAATGAAATTAATAAAGATCACAAGATTAATTGAAAATTAGTAGGATTTGAGAAAAAGAGTTTTTTGTCTAATCCTGGCTGCATATGATGAAGGGAAGACAAATGTATCTAAAATAAAATGCCCAGTATTATGGAGAAGAGTGTGAGAATTGATAGAAGATCATTGTTTTATTGAAACGACTCTTTAAAGAGTACAAAAGGCTAGAATGAACATTTCAAGTATAAAACTTCTTCAGATGCAGAGCATTGATAGGATCTGGCATTTCCCCTCCATCTGCGTTGATCAGACGATATGAATTGCGAGGTAGTGCTTCCTTAACCACATAAGGGCCTTCCCAATTGGGTAACCACTTGCCCCGTGGTCGATGCTTGAGATGAGCTGTCAATCTGAGCACCAAATCGTTAACTCAAAATTTTCTCTCAATGACGGACTTGGCATAGTGTCGAGCTACCCTCCGACGATATGCTTGAGCATGCTCTGCTGCCTTGAGCCTTTTTTCATCTAGCAGATCCAGCTGCACCAATCTCTGTTGTTGATATGATCAAGTGGCAATTCTATAAGGGAGGCAAATTTAAGAGCGGTCGGATCCGGGTCGAGTCCAAACCCGACCCGAATCCCAACCAGGTACCCGATACCCCCCTGTGCCTTTTTAAGCAACGCATAGGTTTAGGGTTTTCTCATTCGAGAAAACCCCTCCCCTTTCGACGTTTGCTCTCTCTCTCTTCTCCCATTCGTGCTCCCCTCCACTCTCGTCCAATGTCCAAGCACCGACCTGCACCTCGTTGGGGCTCTCACCGGCCACACCCCCTCTCTCTTGAAGCCACCCCCCCCTCTCGAGTTCCTTCTATCACCATAGCCCTCACCGAAGCCTCGTCTTTCCAATGAACCCAAACCCCTCTCTCATTGTTTCTGCCCCTTGTCAGTGATGCCCTCCTCTCAGGTAACTCCTCACCCCTCTCTCGCTCGGTCTTCTTCCTCTTTTGTCCTTTTTTTCTCCCCCACGCTCTCTTTCTTGTTGAGTCGGCAGGGGAGGAGCCGAGCCCCCTCCCTGCTTCCTTTGATTTCATAGAAGGAGTCGAGCCCCCTCCCTGCTCCGTTTGATTTCAAGGGAGGGGTCGAGCCCCTCCCTGCTTCACTGTTTTCGCAAGGGAGGGGTCGAGCCCCTCCCTGCTCCCTCTGATTTCAAGGGAGGGGTCGAGCCCTTTCCGTCTTCCCTGTTTTCGCAAGGGAGGGGTCGAGCCCCTCCCTGCTCCCTTTGCTCTCATTTATCAAGGAAGAGGCTGCACCCCTTCTCTTTTTCTCGCCGAAGTCAGGGGAAGGGGATGAGCCCCTTCCCTCTATATGTTTGTGACAGGGAAGAGGTTGCGCCCTTTCCTTGTTGACCATCAGGATGCGGGAAGGGGCACAACCCCCTTCCCTTCTCTTTCTCTTTTTTCGGCCAACCGACAGGGGCGACGCCCCTGTTAAATTGTAATATCAAATCAATATAATTATATATATATATATATATATATATATATATATATATATATATATATATATAGGAAGCCGGTCAACCAGGAGATCCATTAGAACATCAGTTCCTGATCAATGTCAAGGGTCTGGACCCCCGAGATTCTTTAGCTCGTATGACAGGCCGCCGATCTTGGCCCCTGATTCAGATGGATGGAAATGAATATGTCAATCTGCTTGAGTTATACCATGAATACGGGACCTTCGTCGAAGTCAGCTCGCTATCAAGAACAACTAAAGAAAGAATCCAGAATGCAATGGTTCTATGCACTGTAGGATTAACCCTTTTCTCAGATGAACAAAACTACGTGGATATCATAATAATCCATCTCATGAGTGAAATTCCACTAGAGGGGGGGTGAATAGTGAAATATGAAAGTGATCGATAAAATAAAAGAATTAAGCAATAAGGCACAACACATAAAACACAGAATTTATACTGGTTCGGTCAGTATCCAGACCTACATCCAGTCCCCAAGCAAACCACTTGAGCTTTCCACTATAACATCCGAGTCACCGGATAAATAGTACAACACCCTCTTCCCCAGAGGTCTTCTTCTCTCAACAGAGAAGGACAACACCCTCTTTCACAGAGGTCTTCTTCTCTCAATAGAGAAGGGCAACACCCTCTTTCATAGAGGTCTACTTCTTTCAACAAAGAAGGAATACAGTGAATAACAGAGTTACAATACTTCCTATAGAACCTTCAGAATGATATGAATGCACGAATGAAGGATTCTCAGAATGTTTTGTTTGTCACTCAGAGGATACTCTTTGTCAAAGAGCTGGACTTGACTTTTTCTCTTTCTTTTTCAAGGCTCTCTTTTCAAATATCGAATCAAAATTTTTCTCGTTGTAAGCTCACACGTCTATTCCATTCCATGTTTGAATAGTTTATTTGAGTGTGTTTATATAGCTTTTAAAAAGTAGTCGTTACATTTTTGGAATAGTAACTTTTTGAAATGTGAAATATTATGTCATTTCAAAAATATCTTTTAGATAAATTCGAGAATGCCTTTTTCCATAAAAGTAGAATAGAGGGTACACTAGTCGTTGTAATATTTTAGGTGATACATATTTTATGTAAAAAGTCTATTTCTTACAATAGTACATTGAACGTTGGGTTGTAGTTTTGTCTTTATTCTAATTAATGATTTGAGGTACATTAGTACTTCTTTGCTTTAAATGAGTGTAAGTACAATGAGTGCTTTGAGATATTTATTTTTACATAGTCATGTCAAGTGTTTTCTTTATGTTGTGTATTTCAAAGTCTCCAGAGAGAATGAGGACCAAAAGAAGGTCGACATTCTTTGAGAAGGATATTAACAAGGATTTGTTACAGGAGGCATTTAATGCTTTGTAAAGAGAATGATGACTTCAAGTAAGTCGATATTCTATGGTTATGAAAAAGTAACTAGAGTCCTTTTAAAAACATATTTTATTTGTTTTTCTTTTGTGTAGCCGATTTATGTTTTTGTCTTCTTCTTATATTAAAAAACATTTCTTTAAAGAAGATAACTAAAGTCTTTTTAAAACATATTTTATTTGTTTTTTTTTGTAGTCGATTTTATGTTTTTGTCTTCTTCTGATATAAAAAATATTTCTTTAAAGAGGGAAACTAGAGTCTTTTCAAAAACTTATTATATTTTTTTTTCTTTTGTGTAGCCGATTTATGTTTTTGTCTTCTTCTTATATTAAAAAACATTTCTTTAAAGAAGATAACTAAAGTCTTTTTAAAACATATTTTATTTGTTTTTCTTTTGTAGTCGATTTTATGTTTTTGTCTTCTTCTTATATAAAAAATATTTCTTTAAAGAGGGAAACTAGAGTCTTTTCAAAAACATATTATATTTGTTTTCTCCATGTAGCCGATTTTATGTTTTTGTCTTTTTCCTACATTCCTTTTTTCATGTTGTCTTGTATATAGTGTAAGGTACAATTATTACATGACAAAATATCTTTTTCATAAAAGGTTGTAAGCAGGTACAATTATTGGTTTTCAAAAAGGAGCTTTTTGAAACTATCGTATACTTTTATGATATAGTGTTTATGAATGAGTATGTAATATGCAATATGCAAGTTCCTGAAGGTTCTGTTACATATGACTCTAAAGAAGAAAAAAAGTCTTCATCTTGAGGTAGCCGATTTCTTCATTTGAACTTTAGGAATGCATGGCTCATCAAGTTTTTTCTTCAAGGAGTATGATTGCACCATGGTTGTACTTGAACAGGAAGTCTCCATCCTTATTGGGTGAGATATCCTTGCATCAAATACTCGTTAGATTTATGACAAAACATATTCAGTCATAATATAGCATTATTTCAAGAGGACATATTATCATATCATATAAAATCAAATGAGACAGTGTATCATATTATGTGACATCAAAACCGAGTTTCTCAACATTCTTCCCCTTTTTGATGATGACAAAATATGCTCCCCCTGTCAAAAAAACATTATGCATAGAAATAATAATATGATAAAAAAGTAAAATAATGTTTAAAGAGAGAATATTTCTCCAATAATGGAGACAGGTTTTCTCCCCCTTTGTCATGGACAAAAAGGAAGGGATCAGAGTAAAAGAGTTATTACAGACCAAATATTACAGTCCAAAAGTATTTAAAAGTTATTACAGATAAAAAAATGAGTTTATCTCGAAGGTGGAGGAGGTGAATGTGTTCGGTCGGCACGATTCCGCTTGCGAGTCTGCTGCAACAGGGCTTGATTACGAAGGATTCGATCCTGAGTTTGCTCGATATCCATCATAGCAGAAAAGTAATTGAAGGAGGATGTTGGATCTGCTTCATCAGAGTCGGGCATGTGCAGGGACCTTAGATTGAAGGTGGTTCCATCGAGGACTTGCGAGGGACGGAGGATGACTTCGTTGTGAAGTGATACTTGGAAGTATTTGAGAATGGGAGTTATGAAACATCCAAAAAGAAGAGGCTCGAATTTCTGATAACGAATAAAAAGGTCAAAAAGAATGGATGACCAGTTTATCGGAAGAGAAGAAAAGATTGCGTAGATAAGAAGAGAGATGAGGTGAAATAATGGCCTAATAAAAACAAATATCCTTTTATAAGATGTTTTTACTTTATGGAAAGTATACGTGAAGAATGTGCTTGGAATAAGACAAATAGAGATGTGTGAGTGACATAAGATGAAGTTTTTCTTGAGGAAGTTTTTAATGAGTCTTGATTGGAGAGAAAGATATACAATATGAAAAAGGTCATGATTGCTAAAGATGATAATTGATTGTACATAGGCTATGATATAGTAGATGATATAGTAAAAAATTAGCAACAAAAATAGTAGATGATAAGTTGTATATTTTACGTGAAATGTAGCAACAAAAAGATCGATGGATAAATAATCAAATTTTGACCCAAGTTTTAGTATATTGAAAGGACAAAGAAAGAGATATATCATTTGAATATGAGGAATATACTATTTTGTTGAAGATCGGCTAGCCTATCGTGAGAGAGAGGAGTGATAATGATGGAAAGAAGAAGATATTTTGATTAGACATAAAGTTGTTTTGAGAGAGACAATGAGAAACTCGTGAAGAGAGATATATAGAGAGAGAGAGAAAAAAAAAAAGTGAGCAATGATAGCCTACTAAAACAAGAAACAAGTGGGTGTTATTAAAATATAGTGCATGGGTTGAAGTGTAGAAGATTGTTATTCGTATGAGGGGTTTTCACAAGAGGACAAAAGGTGATGAAAGGATGTTATGAGATGAGTGATATGAAAGAGTGTCATAATACTTATATTTAAAGAAGGTAGTACTCATGGGTATGCATGGAGGAGGATAGGACAAAGTGTGATTATTAATGTGTACTTGAAAGGTGACAAAATGAAAGACATAAAGAATGTGTTGTTATTCATAGAAGTTTTGGTTTGAGGAACAAGGTTTTGAAGGAATTCGATTGAAGGAGTTCATAGTTTCTTTAGGAAAATAGTAAAGGAGTCAAAGTTATGAATGGAGATTCAAATCGTATGTGTGAGAGAGAAAAAAGTAACTAAAGTAACTATATAGTAAAGAGAAAGTCAAGTTATGAGAAACAATAATTATGAAAGTGATGTAAAAGATGATATGACAAGAGGTAGAATGTACTTTGACATGAAGTTTCAACTTTTTAAGGCAATTTGTGGTATTTGAGACCCTTAGAAATGATTCTTTTGTAAACCAAAAAAAATGTGAAAGGAAGACTCGATTATTAAAATTTTTAAAGTTCTTTTATTATCCTTATTAAGATGAATTTAGTAAATATTATGAACTCGAGTGAACTTAATATTTTAGTTTTATATAACATTCAATTTACATATACCTAGCTCTTTTCTTATTCTTATAAAATCTTCATTTTTTAAAGGTTTAGTAAAGATGTCTGCTAGTTGTTTATCTGTGGGTATAAATTCTAGTTTAATTATATTATTTAAGACTTGTTCTCTTAGAAAGTGATGTCTAATTTGAATGTGTTTAGTTCGAGAATGTAAAACAGGATTTTTGGAAAGGTTTATAGCACTTGTGTTATCACATAAAATAGTTGTATTTTTGAATTTTAAACCAAAATCTTTCAAAGTTTGTTTCATCCAGATGACTTGTGTACAGGCTAGGCTAGCAGCAATGTATTCGGCTTCAGTAGTTGATAAGGATACACAGTTCTGTTTCTTACTGAACCATGATACTAGTGAGTGCCCTAGCATATGACATGTTCCACTTGTGCTTTTTCTGTCAGATTTACTTCCAGCAAAGTCAGCATCGCTGTATGAGATTAGATCAAATGTAGATGATTTTGAATAGAATAATCCAAAATCAACTGTCTTTTAAATATCTCATTATTCTTTTTACAGCTTTAAGATGTGATTCTTTTGGATTTGACTGAAATCTAGCACACAAGCAAACACTGAACATAATATCTGGACGGCTAGCAGTTAAATAAAGAAGTGATCCTATCATACCTCGGTATACCTTTGTATCAACAGACTTACCATCTTCATCTTTGTCCAAAACAATAGTAGTGCTCATAGGAGTAGATTTTGAAGCAGTTGAGTTCATGTTGAACCTCTTCAGAAGTTCACGAGCATACTTAGATTGATTGATGAAAACTCCATCCTTGGTTTGCTTGATATGTAGTCCAAGAAAGTAGGTGAGTTCTCCCATCATGCTCATTTCAAATTCTTTCTGCATGGACTTAGAAAAATCTTCACAAAGAGTGCTGTTAGAAGATCCAAAGATGATGTCGTCGACATATATTTGAACAATCAGGGTATGATTATTCACTACTTTAATAAATAATGTAGAATCTGCTTTGCCAACAGAAAAACCAGTTTTTAATAAAAAAGTTTTAAGCCTATCATACCAAGCACGAGGTGCTTGTTTTAAACCATATAAAGCACGTTTGAGTTTAAAAACATGATCTGAGTATTGTTCATTTTCAAATCCTGGAGGTTGTTTTACATAAACTTCTTTATTTATAAAACCATTTAAGAACGCACTTTTAACATCCATTTGATATAATTTGAAATCCATATAGCTTGCATATGCTAAGAGCATTCTAATAGATTCAAGTATAGCAACAGGAGCAAATGTTTCATCAAAATCAATACCTTCCTCCTCGTTGTATCCTTGAGCTACTAGTCTGGCCTTGTTTCTTATAACATTACCTGCTTCGTCTAGCTTGTTTCTGAAGATCCATCTTGTCCCAATGATTGGATGATCCTTTGGTCTAGGTACAAGATCCCAAACATCATTTCTTTGGAATTGATTCAGTTCTTCAGTCATGGCTAGCATCCAGAACTCATCAATGATGGCTTCATCAATCTTCTTTGGTTCAAGTTGAGAAATGAATGCCATGTTTGCAATCCGTTCTAGCTGAGCTCTAGTTTGAACCCCCTTTGTTAGTTCTCCTAAAATCTGCTTTTGAGGATGATCTTTGATATCGACAAAGGTTCTTTGATGATCATCTTCATTAGACTTAGCTGTGTTATCTAAAAATAAATCTGTACTTTCAACATCATCATCATTAGATTGTATATGAACAGATTGATCAATAGATTCACAAAAACTATCATGCATAGATTCTTCAATAGTATTATGACTCTTATTGAAAACTCTGTATGCTTTACTATGACTTGAATATCCTAAGAATATGCCTTCAACAGATTTAGCATCAAACTTATCTAGGCTATCTTTTGTGTTTAGGATAAAGCATTTACATCCAAAGACTTTGAAATAGTCTATTCTTGGAGTTCTGTCATAGAATAGTTCATAGGGAGTTTTATTTAATAAGGGTCTAATGAGAACTCTATTTGTTATGTAGCATGCAGTATTAACAGCTTCTGCCCAAAAAGATTTTGCAAGATTATTGTGTTGGAGCATAGTCCTGGCAGATTCCTGAAGGGTTCTATTCTTTCTTTCTACTACACCATTTTGAGGTGCAGCTCTAGGAAAGGCAAAGTTATGAGAAATACCATGCAAGTTACAAAAATTTTCAAAAAGTTCATTTTCAAATTCTCCTCCATGGTCACTACGGATTTTAACAATAGAACAAGATTTTTCGTTTTGTAATTTTTTACATAAGATTTCAAATTGACAAAACGTGTCACTTTTGGTTTTCAAAAATATTACCCAAGTAAATCTTGAGTAGTCATCTACAATAACAAAAATGTATTTATTGTGATTATGACTAGCTATTCTAGAAGGACCAAAAAGATCCAGGTGGAGAAGCTCTAAAGGTCTCTTACTTGAAATGATATTTTTTGATTTGAAAGATGATTTTGATCATTTTCCTAATTGACATTCATCACAAAAGTAATCCTTTTTAAAAGAAATTTTGGGTAACCCACGTACTAACTTATTTTTAGCTAATTTAGACATGTATTTAGAATTCACATGACCCATTCTTAAGTGCCATAAATGTTGAGAGTCATTATTAGCTATAAGACAATGTTCTGTGATGTTTTCTAGGTATAGTTCATATATATTATTCTTTCTTATACCTTTTAAGATGATGTTTTCATTGGTGTCTGCTATGAGGCATGCATCATGATTAAAGCTAACATTATAACCTATGTCACACATTTGACTGATACTTAGTAGGTTATGTTTTAAGCCTTTAACAAGGAGAACGTCTTTGATAAGAGGTTTATCTATGTTACCAATATTTCCAATACCAATTATCAAACCTTTGTTGTTATCTCCAAAGGTGACGGTTCCTCCTTCTTTATGATAAAGAACAGCAAAAAGGTCTGGATGTCCTGTCATGTGCTTTGAACATCCACTATCTAGTATCCATCTGTTCTTCTTCTTTGGAGCCTGCAAAACATTAAGTAAATCTCCTTTTTGGTACCCAATCGGGTCCTTTTTTGTTAGACTTTGGAACCCATATCCATTTGGATTTGGGTTTGTCTATATCTTTAGAGGAGTTAAAAAGATTATCATTATAATACTCCTTATTTGGTTCAGATGAACTTTTCACAAACGTGGTCTTTTGATTCATACAAGAAGGTTTTTTGAAATGAGAGTAGCCAATACCATTCTTGTAAAAACAGACATTCTGAGAGGATAAGAGTTTATCCAAGTTCTCTTTACCTTTAGTAAACTTGAAAACCGTTTTCATGAGATTCTCAGTTTTACTTTTTAGCTCTGAAATTTCTACTTGCATATTTTTAGTTTTGGAGCTAGTAGAAGAAATTTCAGACATAAGCATAAGACTTTCCTTTTTCAACTCAGAATTTTCACTGCTGAGTTTTTCATTCTCTTGGGAAAGCTTTAAATTTTCAGATTTTAAATCTTTATTTTTGAAACTCAATTTTCTAGATTCTTCAAATAGTTCTTGAAAAGCATCTAGAAGTTCTTCAAAGGAAAAATCAGAGATTTCACTTACCGAACTTTCGTTTGCCATGAAGCACATATTTGCAGTTTCGGCTTCATCATCACTTGACTCTTCACTAGTGGATGGTTCTGAATCATCCCATTGAGCATGCAGAGCCTTTTTCTTGAAGAACCTCTTCTTTGGTTCCTCAGTCTTGAACTTTCTTTTGAGAAGGGGACAGTCACGTTTAAGTGGCCTGGCTTATTACACTGAAAGCACATGGGATCTTCTTTAGGATATTTTCTTTCCTTGTGCCTGTTTGGAAGCCGGTTCCTTCTCATGAAGCGCTGGAATTTTCTGGTAAGTAGCGCAATTTCTGATTCTTTATCTGAGTCTTCATTCTCAGATAGGGCTGGGAAAGCTAGAGTTTTCTTCACTGGTTGCTCTTCTTCCCTTCTTTCTTTCATGTGGACTTCATAGGCCATAAGATTTCCTATTAAGTCGTCCAAAGTAAGCTTAGATAAATCTTGAGCTTCTTCAATAGCAGTAGTCTTTTTCTCCCAATCAGTTGTGAGAGATCTCAAGATTTTCTTCACCTTTTCAGTCTGGGAATATGTTACACCCAGAGATTTCAGATCGTTGGTGATGTTGGTGAATCTGGTAAACATCTCTGTGATGGGTTCATCTTTGTTCATTTTGAACAACTCATATTTTCTAACAAGAGATGAAATTTTGGCTTCTTTCACTTTGTTGGTTCCTTCATGAATAACTTCGAAAGAATGCCAAATATCATATACAGATTCACATATAGATATTCTATTGAATTCGTTTTGATCAATGGCACAATATAAGGCATTCATAGCCTTTGCATTTAGGTTTGCCATTTTCTTTTTTTCATCAGACCATAAGCTATAGTCTGCGGATGAAGATGTGTATGGATGCTCAACAATTTTCCATACAGCAAAATCTATGGATTTGAGAAATATAGTCATTCTGCACTTTCAATATCCATAGTTGGAGCCATTGAAGAAAGGAGGACGAGATGCGTGTTGACCCTCAATATCACGAGCATAGGAAGTAGATGCCATTTGTGCTGGAAGACTTGTTACGTCGAAACCAGCAAACCTGCTCTGATACCAAATGAAATTCCACTAGAGGGGGGGTGAATAGTGAAATATGAAAATAATCGATAAAATAAAATAATTAAGCAATAAGGCACAACACATAAAACACAGAATTTATACTGGTTCGTTCAGTATCCAGACCTACATCCAGTCCCCAAGCAAACCACTTGAGCTTTCCACTATAACATCCGAGTCACCGGATAAATAGTACAACACCCTCTTCCCCAGAGGTCTTCTTCTCTCAACAGAAAAGGACAACACCCTCTTTCACAGAGGTCTTCTTCTCTCAACAGAGAAGGGCAACACCCTCTTTCACAAAGGTCTACTTCTTTCAACAAAGAAGGAATACAGTGAATAACAGAGTTACAATACTTCCTATAGAACCTTCAGAATGATATGAATGCACGAATGAAGGATTCTCAGAATGTTCTGTTTGTCACTCAGAGGATACTCTTTGTCAAAGAGCTGGACTTGACTTTTTCTCTTTTCTTTCTTTCCTTTTTCTCTTTCTTTTTCAAGGCTCTCTTTTCAAATATCGAATAGAAAATTTTCTCGTTGTAAGCTCACACGTCTATTCCATTCCATGTTTGAATAGTTTATTTGAGTGTGTTTATATAGCTTTTAAAAAGTAGTCGTTACATTTTTGGAATTGTAACTTTTTGAAATGTGAAATGTTATGTCATTTCAAAAATATCTTTTAGATAAATTCGAGAATGCCTTTTTCCATAAAAGTAGAATAGAGGGTACACTAGTCGTTGTAATATTTTAGGTAATACATATTTTATGTAAAAAGTCTATTTCTTACAATAGTACATTGAACGTTGGGTTGTAGTTTTGTCTTTATTCTAATTAATGATTTGAGGTACATTAGTACTTCTTTGCTTTAAATGAGTGTAAGTACAATGAGTGCTTTGAGATATTTATTTTTACATAGTCATGTCAAGTGTTTTCTTTATGTTGTGTATTTCAAAGTCTCCAGAGAGAATGAGGACCAAAAGAAGGTCGACATTCTTTGAGAAGGATATTAACAAGGATTTGTTACAGGAGGCATTTAATGCTTTGTAAAGAGAATGATGACTTCAAGTAAGTCGACATTCTATGGTTATGAAAAAGTAACTAGAGTCCTTTTAAAAACATATTTTATTTGTTTTTCTTTTGTGTAGCCGATTTATGTTTTTGTCTTCTTCTTATATTAAAAAACATTTCTTTAAAGAAGATAACTAAAGTCTTTTTAAAACATATTTTATTTGTTTTTCTTTTGTAGTCGATTTTATGTTTTTGTCTTCTTATTATATAAAAAATATTTCTTTAAAGAGGGAAACTAGAATCTTTTCAAAAACTTATTATATTTGTTTTTCTTTTGTGTAGCCGATTTATGTTTTTGTCTTCTTCTTATATTAAAAAACATTTCTTTAAAGAAGATAACTAAAGTCTTTTTAAAACATATTTTATTTGTTTTTCTTTTGTAGTCGATTTTATGTTTTTGTCTTTTTCTTATATAAAAAATGTTTCTTTAAAGAGGGAAACTAGAGTCTTTTCAAAAACATATTATATTTGTTTTCTCCATGTAGCCGATTTTATGTTTTTGTCTTTTTCCTACATTCCTTTTTTCATGTTGTCTTGTATATAGTGTAAGGTACAATTATTACATGACAAAATATCTTTTTCATAAAAGGTTGTAAGAAGGTACAATTATTGGTTTTCAAAAAGGAGCTTTTTGAAACTATCGTATA
This sequence comes from Nuphar pumila, assembly GCF_984573655.1. Taxonomy (NCBI): domain Eukaryota; kingdom Viridiplantae; phylum Streptophyta; class Magnoliopsida; order Nymphaeales; family Nymphaeaceae; genus Nuphar; species Nuphar pumila. The sequence goes on from NC_143259.1 coordinate 87,743,067, forward strand.
CTTTTATGATATAGTGTTTATGAATGAGTATGTAATATGCAATATGCAAGTTCCTGAAGGTTCTGTTACATATGACTCTAAAGAAGAAAAAAAGTCTTCATCTTGAGGTAGCCGATTTCTTCATTTGAACTTTAGGAATGCATGGCTCATCAAGCTTTTTCTTCAAGGAGTATGATTGCACCATGGTTGTACTTGAACAGGAAGTCTCCATCCTTATTGGGTGAGATATCCTTGCATCAAATACTCGTTAGATTTATGGCAAAACATATTCAGTCATAATATAGCATTATTTCAAGAGGACATATTATCATATCATATAAAATCAAATGAGACAGTGTATCATATTATGTGACATCAAAACCGAGTTTCTCAACAATGAGAAGATGGGGAAGTCGACAGACCAACCGTCTCTCCATAGCCATGGCAGCACTTGCTTTCCTATATCGGGGTTTGACTCGTTTCTCACTTGGAGAATTCATCCTAGTTGAAGGATGCATTTACGCGCTTCAATTTTGGTTCTTCTAGCATATTCCAGCCCGAGCAAATTCTTTCAGATACACTGGTCAAGAACTTCTTCTAGTGGCGCAGTACCGGTCCATGATTGACAGCATTCAAGAAAATGATATAGTCTCAGACTACTTTGATTGACAATTGTCTCCTCCCAGATATACATACGCTTATGGCAAGCGATTCAAATTGTTGGGCCCATTCTTCTGCACTTACTACCAACCGGAGCGATGTGTTTGGCAGTTTTCCCAAAGGCAACAGTATATTGAAGCCCGACTACTATCAGGAGCTATGGCATAATTCGATCTCACTTCCGCACAATGGTCTGAGGCATATCACTCTGCCCGCTACAGCTGGGATTCTTTTGTTTCTCTTAAATTCTTTCCTGGTCCTAAAGTGTTTGCCGACTATCATGAATGGTGGCAAATTGTTTGTCCTCCACCTCTTTGTCAAGATCAATAAAATCATATTTTTCTCATTTCAATAAAATTTTCTCTCTTTCTATTGTGGTTTGACGACCTCGCCTAGGTAACAAGGCACATTTTCCATTGTTTATCTCTCTTTCAAAGAATAACAACACAATTGTCGTGATTCATGCGATGACTCAATCCCTAGTAATAGGATACTTTTTCAAATTGTCTACCATATTTCCAGCAAATATTTCTTCCAAAAACCAATTCCTTTAGAATCTAATCAGGTCTTTGCCCTGCAGAGAGCATCCGCAGCATTTGATGGTTCGAAGAAGATCAAGAAGAAAAACAACATCACCCCAATACTCCTCAGCCTCAGAAGGAGAAATGGATTCCCCCAGATCCGTCAGAAGTCAAGATCAGCAGCAAGAGGATGATGGCATAGATCCATAAATGTATGCTATGTTCCGGAAGATGATGAACGAGATGATGAGTGAGCAGCCCGGGACCAGTTCAGAAAAGAATCCGTTTAGGCAGAAGTTCCACAATCACAAGGATAAGAAATCAATAAAGATTTCCAAGAAGTAGATAAATCCAAATAGAAAACGGAATTGGTTTTTTTTTGGATTTTTGGGAATCAAGATAAACTTGGATTTTTTGAAATCTGGAATGAAATGGAATTGGATTTGGAATTGGGAAAAGAATTTGATTTGAAATCTGGAAATTCAAGATGGAATTTGAATCCAAAGTCTGGATCCTAAATAGAATTGAGATCAAAATTGAATTCTGGATTTAGAATCCTGAATGGGAATTAGATCTGAAATCTGAGATCCAATGATGGGATTTGGATTTGAAATCTGAGATCCAAGATGAAATTGGATCTGAATTTTGGAATGGATTTTGGATCTGAAGTCTAAGATCCAAGATGGAATTGGATTCTGGATCCTAAATGAATTTTGGATCTGAAGTCTGAGATCCAAGATGGAATTGGATTCTGGATCCTAAATGAATTTTGGATCTGAAGTCTGAGATCCAAGATGAAGTTGAATTATGGATCCTGAAATGGGATTGGGTTATCTTTGGATTCAGATTTTTAAAAGTCCAAATGGGACTTTAGAAGATGGATTTGGGTTTTGAAAAACCCAGATTGAATTTAAAACTTAGAAAAGACTTGAATTTTGAGATTCAGAATCGATCTCAAAACTTTGATTTTGAGATGTTGATTTGAATTCGAATTTGAATCCTGAAGATGATTTTTTAGAATTCCAAAGTTTGAATTGGACTTTGAAATTTGATTCGAATTAGAATTTGAATTTTGGATATACAAATGAATTTCAAAGTCAAATTGGACTTCGAATTTGAAGTTTGGAATCAGAAGATGAATAAAAGATTTTAAAGTTAAATTGAACTTTGAAATTGGATTTGAGATATTGATTTGTATTTGAATTTTGAAAGTGAATTTTGGAATCTCAAAGTTGTTTTGAACTTTGAAGTTTGATTTATATTGGAATTTTTGAAGTTTTGAAATGAATTTGAAATTTTAAAGTCAAATTGGACTTTGAAATCGAATTTTGAATATTGAAAATAAGATAGAATTGAATTCGAATCTATAAATAAGATTTGATCTGAGAAATGAAGAAAGTACTCAAAAAGATCACTTGGAGTTTTAAAAAGGGAATTTTGAAAATATGATGCAATTCTATCCTATATGATGAACGAATTTAATAGAATTTTTGGAATTGGATTCTGAAAATCATATCTCATCCTTTAAATGAATTAGAAATAGGATTAAAGACATAATACATCCAGGACTATGGTCAGTGAATGTATTATATAATAATCATATTTATATTAAAGTGAAGAATAAAATACATTTTGGTATTTTTATAGAGTTTAAAACGAAATTAACTCTCAATATATCCTGACTATGGCCATTGATATATGTATTGAGCTAATTTTAAACTAAACTCTGATAAAAGAGGAAAATATTTGAAAATATGATGATTTTAGAACAAATGTCCACTGCGGATCCAGTGTTATTTCATAAAAAATGAAAATCCTAAGTTTTGTTCACATCCTGACTATGGCCATTGATGCAAATCATCAACTTAGGATTTGAATCACCTCTTATGAAATGGTGCTCGTGCCATTCGTGTGCCCATTTGTGAAATTTTGCAATAAAGGGGAAAATGATATAAAAAACAGGCAATTTTTAAGGTATATGCATGCTCATACATTCTAATATAATACTTGAAAGATAAAAATTCTCATTATTGTCTAATTATTAAGACACTTAAAATTGAAAATACAAATCCCAAGTAATGATATTTTCCACATATTTCCTGCAAAAACACTTAGTTAATATGAACGTAGAAAAGAAATGCTCATATATGGATTTCAAAGATGTCAATGGTGAAATGTTCATATGTCAAGATATTTATGATGAAAAGATAGAAAATGATATATATACTTATATACATGCCTATGTATATATGCATATATGCATATATATATATATATATATGTATATATGTACATATATGACATATATAATACCTTGTGAAATAAGAAAGATGAGAATTGGGGTTAGTATGGGTGTTACAACTGTGCACACAGATATAAGGTGTCAATGCAGGGGTGCAACCAATGTGGCAGCAATCAATACAAAGTGTTACTAATGGAAATGTGCAGGGTTGGCACGCACAGGTAAGGTGGTAATGAAAGTGCAGTGTGACTAGTAGGCATAAAGAAAATGCTGGGTTGTGATACACATGGCAAGACATTTATGAAAGTAGTGAGCTGTGAAGATAACAGGTGGCGAGTTGGTGGCAGTGGTATTCAAGTAAAATTGAGTGTTGGTAGGTGGTAAGTGTTGCAGAATATACACATGCAGCAGTTGTGTAACATACAATATACAAGAAATGTGGTATTACAGAAATAATAGATATGATGAATCAATTTATATGAATGACTCAAAACTAATAATGCAGATGATAAAACAACTACAAATTAATGTTGAACAGAGGACACAACATGAAGTTAACAGATATTGGAAAGACAATATAACATAATGAATGTTTAAATGATTCTGATGATGAAGTACTAACAATAATATTCAAAATAATTGTACCTCAAACAACCTGGCTGAAGAGTAAAAAAAAAAGAAAACACAGAGACAACGCCAGGTGGTGCAATTCTCCTTGTTGTAGGGGAAACAACAGGTCCATCATCTGTGTCATGCCATTCACCATTACCTTACTTTATCTTGCTCATAACTAGAAACCTAAACATTGTGCCACCTGAGCCTCAGGGCAACTCAACTGTCTTGCAAGGGGTCTGATGGTTGTTTGTTGTATGATACAACAATATGCTAAATCTTGAGATTCCAACTCTATTCATATCCCATTGGTTAAGGGAAAATTTCCCATCAATCTGTTTCAATCTGAACTAAAGATCAGATGTTATGGTACCTCCTCTCTGAAATTGGCTCCAGAAAATCAGTCGCAGTTTGGCTAAGTGGTGGTTGCATGGGGGGACGCCTAAACATCATGGTACTACATTGGCGCAATGACTCACAGCCATAATTGATATTGTTCAGGATGGATACGTAGTTAACAAAGCACAGATGGATATTAACAATGACTGGGAACTAACAAAGAAATATGGAAACCAAGACAAAGAAAATGAAAAATCCTTATAACATGGAAGGTAATAAACATAGAAATGGACAATAAAGGATTGCAGAATTGGAATATGATGCTGATAGAATAAATGAAATTTGAATAAACACAACATGTTGCTATGAAATAAGATATCACTTGTGAATATTATACACAGAACAGGAAGGAAGAAGAAAAAAAAGAAAAAAAAAATAAGCTGTTAAAATGAGTGAACAGATGTAAATCACCATTGGCTGAAATGCAAACTCAGAAGATATGAATTGCTAAAATGGTTAGTAATCCCAGACCTCAAGTTACATGAATATATAAAAGCATAACCGAATGCGATGCTAATAAAAAAGAAAATTGACACTATAAACTGCAAAAGGGGATTGAGTTTGAAAGTGATGGGGAATTTACTATGACAGATAATCAGATGGAAACATAAGCAGATGTACAAAATAACAATGGGATTCCACTCACCTTGCAGATGCCAACATGCTTTTATTGCACTATATGTTAAAAGAAAGATCCGGTCAGCTGAGCTTTGATGATATCAGTGGGCATGTCTTGGCAACACCTATCCACAAATTTTGATAAAAAAAAAAATTCTAACATAGACTTTAACTAGTAGATCTTTCACAGTGTTGAGTTATTTCCGACATAGCCTAACCAAGTAACTCTCCAACCAGCATATTAGCACAACTTTCATTTTGAACAGATCAACTTCTCAAACCAGTTATGTGCTATTCAATAACTTAAGTATTTGACCTGCTGAGGCATTAAGGCAATAGTGATGAAGCATTAGTGATTTATTTCATATGGGCTAGGAACTGGATCACTATGGATGACTGTTATCGTCGCAAAAATTTTCCCGTCTTCCCTTCCTTGCGGTAGAGAGAGAGAGAAGTGCTTTCGCGATTCAAACTTGACCGGATTTTGGAAATTGTTTTGAAATACTCGCCTCCATTTTTGAAAATTTACAGGAAAATCCATGGGATGGGGCTCGACCTGTCGGTACGAGGTTCGACCGTTCTTGTCGCCTTTAACAGGGGTAATCGAACCAAGGACAAAAATTGTGCTTGACTTAGCTAAATTACCAAAATCGTGTTCTATCCTAAATGCACAGAGAATTCAGGCATGTGCTATGAAGTTTTGTAAAATGTAACTTGGAAAGACATGATGTATGCTCAGAAAAGGTTTTGGAGTTGGAAATAGTTCTAAGGCAAATGTTGGAAATCAATTTCTCAGGAAAACTCATGTGAAAGAGGTTTTGAAATCACGAGAAAGTTCATAAAGATGTGGGAAAATCATGAATGGATGAAAATCCTGAGAAAATAGAAGTGATTCTTGAGAAAAGGTGAACATTTGAAGGGAAAATGCTTGTCAGAAAAAGCTTCAAGTTCTGAAAACTTTCTTTGGAAAATGATTGAAATTCATTGGAAAATTCTTTGGAGAAGGAGAATTGAAACTCGGGAAACTGAAATTATGAGAATCTTAGCCTTGAAACCCTTGGAAATCGATTTTGATCTCTGAGAAAGATTGGGGAAGGTGAGAGACTTCTTTTAAAAATCTTGAGAAAATAACCTTTTTCCATGGAAAACTGTGGAAAAACTTGACTTGGGAAAACCGATTTTGAAAAATTCAAAGTTTCTTGAGAAATCGATTTTCTTGAGAATGAAGTTTTCTTGAGAAAATCACGAGAAAACCAATGATTTCATGATGCAAATGATATGAGTGAATGAATGCACTTTGAAAAGATTTTCTGAGAAATTTGTTGAAAAAATGTGTATTAAGTCAAAATAAATCCTTCACATATTCTGACTGTGGCCATGAATATGTTCAGAGTTTAATTGATTTAATGCACAATACTTTGCAAAGTTTGAAATATGATGTGCATTTTAAGATAGCCTAAGAGTGTAGGCTCAATGTGACTAGTAGAAAGATGATGGATCTGGGTCTCGTCCATATTCCAACTAGGGCCGTAAATATGGATTCCACCGAGTTCATCAACTCCCTAAGAGTTGGTGCATGTGCCATTCGTGTACATCCACAGTGCTTTTGAAATAAAATGCATGAATCATATAAACAGGATATTGCATAAATTCAAACTATATGATATGCAGCCTAATCTAAGCAGTAAAAGTAAATATTATTCCAAGGTTCACATTTGATTGTTACATTGCTGACATAATGTAAAAAAAAAATGAAATGGAGCCAAGAAATCAACATCTTCTAGATTTTCCTGCAAAATGAGAATTAGTACAAGGAGACCAAGAAAATGGGTATATATACTATGTACAACGAAGATATACATGTAGATATAGAAATACTTGAATTTATGATAAATGATATATGATAATGAAGATATATTTACAAGAAGTAAAAGAAAAGAAAATATATGTGATAACAAGTGCACATGAAGGGATATATATACATATATATATAAGTATATATATAGGTATATATATATATATATACATATATACGTATACATATAGGTAGATATACATATATATATATATATATATATATATAGATATATATATATACATATAATGAGAAAATATACATATTAATGGAAATTCCATATAATGGGTAAAATCAGAAAATACAGGTATATACAGTTTCTGTAGGTGATTTCACAAAGCCGTAATTCTCAAATTATAATATAATTTTCAGTAAAAATGGGTAGGGAGCTTCCCTATGTATCCATAACAAAGCATGCAAAAGATGGTTCATAAAGCCTGAATGGATATGGATATATCCGTTCATGAAGATGACTAATTATCAAGACTGGGTACCTGCAGAAAATTGGAAGGGTATGGATACAAAGAGGCTACGGTAAGTGGTAGCTGTGAAGGGCCTAGTGGAAATGTGAAGATGCCGTGGAATGCATGAAGGGCTGGTGAATATGGTTCAAATGACACTGACTATCACTAAAACAGGGCCTGAATGATAATGAATGTTGACTATTATGATGGGATGCTGAATGTAGCTACATGAATTTGGAAGTGTTGAACCTGCCTTCAATGACTAGGTGAGGATTATGTGTGGTGGATAATAATTTCATTAAGCTGAGGTTGAATGACACTATGGTGATGGCTATAAGGTGGTCAAAGGGGTGTTGGGGCATGGTAACATGTTGGGGAATGAGAAGATTCATAGCAAGTATACAAAGAGATGCATCTTGTAGAAGGGATTTAACAAGGATTTAACAAAACACATTGGTAAGGCATTTTCAGCAACTTATTAATGAAGCTTTTATAAAGAGACCTATAGCAGAAAAGGCATATCAGACTTAGCAAAAAGAGCAGGAATATAAATCAGTAAACACTGCCATAAATTGATGCAGAACTTATGCAAAATAATGCAGGAAAAATTCGCAGAGCTTGGATATCACCAACTAATATATCCTGTAAGATTTCAACTTCTGGGTGAAATGAAGATGGAAGATCATCTTATGAAGGGACGACATTTTACACTTGTGCCTAAATCACGAATTTCAGCCCTCCAGCAACCAGAGATATCGATTCCAACAAACAGCATAAAGATTATGTATCAGGTGGTAGGGCCAATACAGGGAATGAAGCCCTGACCGGCTTATGCTAAAACACAACATCGTTGTATATAGCATGGTCAACTGATATTTATAATTAGCAGTAAAACTTTGATGAGATGAGCTCCTGAAAACTGAAAATTATGAGGTACCGCAATATACAGACACCACTACTGATTGCTGCAATGTATAATAAGACTCCATAAAGAATAAAGACTCAGATTCATGCCGGTTTAGATATTGAGCCCGGGTTACCGGTGCTATTTCTGTACGATGGATCCATAAGGATATCGTTTATGCAGTTTTGCAACAAGTTGATTGAACCACTACATTTGAGAATTCAGTGAATGCAAAAAAAAAAAATTAGAAGATATCCTTGTTAATGGTAAACCCCAAAGAATAAAACGAAGAAAATGTCAGCAGATGCTATGACCAGAGGGTAACATCACTTAGAATCTCCTTCCCTGCACATACAGAGACTGACTTAAAATGCTATTTCTAAAAAAAAAATTGTAACCTTCTTGAAATGCAATGTGAGCTGACCCATAGGGGAACGAGAGAAGCCTTGAATAATAAAAAAAAAATGACATCTGAAAGGGGGTCTGTGACACTGAAATAATTCAAAAAAAATTGATATATAAAAAAAAAATCTGTTCTTCAGAGAGATCGGTGATGCTATGGTGGGAGCATCATCGATCTTTGATATATGCAGCAACCCAGAAAGTAAATGTCATCTTCTGAGACGATGGATTTACAATACGCCTGAAATAAATATGATGACTAAGTAGCAGAATCGCACATATGGCAGAGGTTTCTCACGTATTCACCCAGACCGGGCACTCTCCAACCGCGGGTCCCTGATGATGTCTTGCTTGATGATGAGCAGGCTCGATAGATTGCAGGAAAGCCAACAACCTCCAGCGAGGGTTTCTAATTCGTTAGACCCTTCTGGGTCATTCAGTTAAAAGGGGCGGCAACTGGTAGGGGGAAAGAAGCCGTCGGGTTTGGCCTCAGGTTCTGATAGCCGAGAGGGGAAGCCGTGAAGAAAGAGGCGCTGAAGAGTTAGGGGAAAAATCAAAAGGTCTCCTATTGGTGGATTGAAAGAGATGAAAGCAGGAGCTCGTGAACAGGGGAGAGCTGGAATCACCCTTGGGGTCAGCCTTCTGCCGATCGAGAGAGAAAGAGATGAAAAAGGGGAGTGAAGAGATAGCTCTTTTTTTAAAAAACGAAGACCCACTTTTCGTTGGCCCTCTTCTCTTCTTAATAGCCAACCCTCTGTTTTTTTTTTTTTAAATCCGCCCTTAATCTGCCCCTTTTGCTAATCCTTGAAAACCGATTTTTGAAAAATTTTGAAAATGTCGCCACTTGGGAGGGGGCGGCTCCTTTTCTTTAGAAGAAATTTAAAAAACTTAGGTAAAATGAAAATTTTGGTAGGGTTTTACAGTGGCTCCATTTTGGGGCTGAAAAGTAATAACTAAAAAGAAAATAAAAAAAAATGAATTTTTGTTTTTGTTTTTGTTTTTGTTTTCTTTTTTTTTTTTAAGGTGATGCCACCTCAGCTAGATTTGAAAACCCTTTTGGGATAAAAAAAAGGAAATTTTGCTTTTCTTGGCAAGGAGACTTAGTGGGGCGCCACCTATGTGGGCCCACTAAATATTTTATTAAAATTGAGTTAAAACCAAGGTTTTTTAAATCGGTGCCACTTTCGAGTGGGCAATATCTTGGAAATAAGGGAAAATTTTGAGAATTTGAGTGTGACACCACCCCGAGGCGGGTCCCACGTCACTTATTTGAAATAAAAGCCAAATGAGATATTTTTGGAATTTTCAAAATAGTAGGCTAGTTTTGGAAAACATGAAGCAAAATTTGGCTTGATTTCAAAACTTGGAAAAATTGGTTTTTCAGGGCAAATTTTTGAAAGAAGTAGGGAAATTCAGAGCCTTTTTGTAAAAGTTTGAAATAAGATCTTATGAATTTTGAAATCGTGTCCCCCTCTTTTCAACTGGAGAAATTTTGAAATGTCAAAACCATCCAGATTATTTTCTTGAGAAAACTTTTCGTAATTTTGAAAACCCAGGGTTTTGAAAATCAATTTTGAAAAGTTTAGAAATCAAATCTAGATTGATATTTTTGAAAATCAGGAGTTCTGGATCTCAAAATGACATGCTGTGCAGTAAAATGATATGAAATGTTCATGCAATGCTATGCAAAGACATGTTCTACAAAATTGCCATTCTGAATTTAATTTTGAAAATTCCGACTTCTGGTTAAGCATGAGATTTTGAAGATTTGCAGTTTGAGGATGTCTTTGAGTCTAAATAGAGAAGTTTTGAGACTCTAGAATGGAATTTAGGACTTTCTGCAAGGTTCAATCTTGGAAAATGACCATTTTGCCCTTCATTGGTTCCGGAGAACCAAAATGTGATGATTGGTGGAGATGTCAAGAAGGTGAGTGAAAATTTGGGGTGTTTACAATGACAACTAAGAGGTTGTTCATTCAGGTTAAGTCCAAATGACTACCACCCGTGTGAAATGCAGGGTGTGAGAGCATAGTTATATGCTAAAATATATATACAGCTCATTCAGTAGAGGCTACCAAATTCCAAACAATCCTTTATGACACCCAAAATATAATGGTTTGAACTCATAACCAATGAGCTTACTTCATGTTTTAGAATACTCAAAGCACATATTACATTCAGCAAATTAAATCTCAACAATTTTTATTTCTATATCTAATAAACCAAAATACTAAAATTACCTTTAGAGCATAATGTGCTTGGTGCACGATACCTCTGTCAAACTGCTAACATGGAAGCAACCAGAATTAATTATCGTAAATCCAACAATTCAGCACTGGGCCGATGATGCCCCCTTTTCCCCCCTTTTTTTTATATGCTCTCGATGAGAACTATGCAACCCCTAGAGGATATTTCAGCATTGGGGACAACCAGAGGTGTTATCCACATGATTATAAAAGAACTGAAGATACGAGCAACTGAAGGGCACTCTTAACAACTGACAGTAACCTGGAAAGGCATGGTTAACAAACAAACTACTGCTGCAAGCAACTCCTCTATCAATAATTAAAAGCATTAGTTCAAAATATCATATTTCAGCAGTTCAAGATGTAATGGATATGGTAGAATGTGGAAACTGTAATTTGTGGTGACTTTGATAAAATACAAAGAATATTCAAAAGATGTATAATCAAATCAAAAGCAATTACATAGTGATGATATTATCAGAGGGAAGGAAAAACCTGTAATGAGAAACATAAAATATACATTAGACCATGCAAGAAATAATGACTCAAATTTAAAACACGGAAGATTGGAAATGACTGCATCAAAGGATACATTTCTGCAATGACAAACATCCTCATACCTTTCAGTGAGCCTGTTAAGGTGGAATGGAATGTCCCTATGGTCATGAGTCCATTGTTTATTATTATTATATATTTTTTATTTTATTATTCTTTTCTTTTATATAATTTTTTTTATTGCCATCTGATATGAACTTGTCTGAATCTTAGCATTACCTTCGGGGCCATTATCCAAATCGACAGTACAAGACAATGCATGATCTTGAGTAATTCAAAAGTCCATCGTAGTTTACACAGAAAATGCCACCCCCTTTACCTTCAATGGTGTTATAATTAGGCAAGTTCGGGTGGGTTTTCCATTGCTTTCTTCAGGCTGGGTTCTGAGTATTTCTTATAACAAACAATCATGTTTGGAAATGAACAAGAAAGCAAAAGGATGAAATACAACCATCACATATAACGAGAAAATTACAACCAACAAGATAAACAAGCAAAGCCGATTGATGAAATGGGTTAATGGGGACATAATGGATCAAAATAATAAAAATATGATTCAATGGCAAAACAAAACAAAAAAAAGATTCATGACAAACAAATGATACATAGTGCTCGACATTGAGAAAGCTCAAAACGTGAAGGCGACAAATAAGATGGCAATTATAAATGGGGTGCAAGATCGATGGAAGGCCATTGCTAATTAAAGCCCGATCTGATACTGGATCAGATCAGACATTACGACAGGGGTTACTTCCAGATGCAGGATGATGATGAAACTTAAAGCAAAAAGTAAAGTTACAGAAAATAATATACTGTAATGAGAAAGAATGAATCCAATAACATATTGTTGCAATCTACAGGTCAACGTTGCTATATGCAACTCGACATTGTAGAATATGCCTTTTGCTGAGAGAGAAAAGGGGAAAAAAAAAAAAAAAAAGAAAGAGAAAAGATAAAAAAAAAGTGGAGGGAAATGACGAGGAACAAACACTACTGTCGAAACTAAATTGCAATAAAAGAGAGCAAATAGAGGGAATAGCTAATGCTTACCGTGAGTCGGTTTGGTTTGAGAGGAGAAAGGGGTATTCCCGCTGGGAGCTGCTGTAGAGTCGATCAATGTTCAGAAATTAATCAAGAGGATGTGATATCCCTCTTTAGGTTACTGTTGGCTTGATCAAGCCCCTTTTCAAACAGATAGAAAGAGAGAGGATGATCGTGAAGAAGAAGATCAAAGAGGGAGAAGAGGCGGTCGAGAAGAAGGAAGAAGGAGGATGCGTGAAGAAGAGGGGATGCGGGGGTGAAGAGGCGGTTTTGACCCCTCTTCCCCCTGTGTGTTTTTATAAAAGGGGAAAGGAAGTCTCGAGAAGAAATATTTTCGAAAACCTTGAAATTTTTTTAATGAAAATCAAAGGGACGACTATTTTAGGAAAATTTGCAGAAAGAGGGTTTTACTAAAATGATTTTTGTAAAAAAAGGCTTACTTGATCAATTTTTGTATTTTTTCTATTTTTATCTTTTGTTTTGCTCTTTTTCTTCATTTTATATATATATATATATATATATTTTTGATATTTTTGCAAACAAAACTCTAAAATCATGGGGTTTCTAAACTATTTATAAGATTTTACAAATATTTACAAAAGAAGGCTTTACTGAGAATTCGAGTTCATCTTTTGGAATTTTCTTCAGAAAAACAAGTTTAAATCCAGGATTTGAGAAAATATTGGATTTTTAAACCTCGAATTGAGAAATACAGAGCAGTGGATCCAAACGAATGCCGGATGAACTGGCCGAGCCATTAAAACCCATTTTTTGGTATTTTTGTAATTTTAATTTAAAAATTGGACAACGAGGCTTAGATTTGGGTTTTGACACTGAATCCGGATCCGAAATTGAATTTGGATATATCAATATGGGATTTAATCCAGAAAGTCTGAAGAATAACTGAAATTTAGTTCTGAATTTGCTTTGATTTTCTCAGAAGTTGGGGTCAGGAGCAAAAAGAACATTTTTACAAAACTTTGAAAAATTTATAGTGTTCACAAAAAGTCAAGTCAATCAACTTCAGAAGCCCGACACATATCAGGTTGTATCTATCCTTTCTCCCGTATTTATTTTATTGTTCTTTAGTGTGGATTTGCATTGTATGTTACATATTTTGTATTCCACTTGGGACAGTGTCATTCAAGCATGGGGGGGTGGTTTAGATGCACACTAAAAAAAAATTTTAGGTAGCTAAAAACTCATAAAATTAGGTCTTTAAGAACAAGTTTGTAGCATATATGATTGTTTTTGGCATAATCTGACAATTTAGAAGTTTTTTAAGCCCCATGTAAATTTTTTTCTGATCTGATCCAAAAAGAGTAGTTATTTATGAAATAATTCAAAGAAAAGATGGTATTTGAATGTTAGAAAGTTTTGAATCACTTTAGTATAAGTATGCACAGTATGTTTTGTGAAAAAAAAAATAAGCAATGGAAAGATGTTTTGAAATATGAGCTTAAAAGAAAAGAGCTACGTTTAGTTGTTGATGTCTTCGCGATTCCTAGTAGTGAAACTCAGACACAAGTTGAAGTGTTCGAGTCTCTTGACGAAAAGGATAACAAAGGAGATCATCTTCTTGTCTAGTCGATATCTGTGGCCTATGTGGTTCGAGTAAGTAGAGTCTGAAGGGTGTTTTACACCAAGTGCCCTAAAGCCATCTGGTTTGGGAGCCATCGATTCGAAAGCTTGTTACATGAACTTCATAAAAAGCCTAAGAGATAAAGACATTGCACATGATTAGAAGAAGACTATACGTAAACTATTAAAATAGAAGGTCTAGTGAATCGAGCAATTAAGTCCGAGGGATACTCTGTATCTGGTGCCCTAAGGTCGTCTGGCCTGGGAGTCACTGATCCAAAGCTCGCTACATGGGTCACGAAACTGAATATTTGAAATAGTGCTCAAGTGAGAAGAATGTTCAAGTGAGAGGAATTCAAAAAAGGTAAAAAATTGAAAATCAAAAGAAAAAGAATGAGCTTAATGAGAAAAATTCATTGCTTAGGAATAATTGTGAAATACTGTGCAGAAAATATACAAGTGAGAATAAATGAATAATAACATGATAATACTTGACTTTCTGAGAAAATTCATAGATAATTACAGTTTTAGAAAAGTGAAAGAAAAAGATTTTTACTATGGTGGCATAAGAACTCTGAATTTGTTATGAGAGTGCACATTACATGAAATATTTGCTTAAAATAATTTCTTAATTGCCTAATTTTTCTGAAAAATCATTCTTGCATGACACTGATGTTTGTGGGTAGCATCTCTGCAAACCCTCACGAGACCTTACTCGTCTACTGGGGTAACCCAGGGGTTTAAAGGGCTTGTTGCATGAGCTAAATGCAACTGTGATTCCTACTAAAGTGAGTTAGGATTTTAATTGTTTAGTGCATATTTATTTGTTTATTTTCCAGTTTCATAACCTAGTTAGTTGTTTGTTAAGGGACTAACAAACATTCAAGCATGGGGGTATTTGATGATGCATGAAATGCACATTATGTTATTAATATATTCATGCATTTTTAGATGGCTTTAAGGTTTAAAACCCATGATTGGATGTATTTTGGCATAAAAGAGTCATGGTTTGAATTTCAGGAAAATCAGAGTTAAATTGAGTGAGATATGACCATTTTAGTGTTTGGGCACAGATTTCAAGGTAATTCGGATCAAGATCCGACCCAAATAGTCCATCTTGGGCCTTGGATCAGTGTTTTAAACCTCATAATCCATATCAAACGTGACCCAAGATCCATTTAGAAAACGTTTTCAGAAAACCCCTTCAAAAGAGGAGCCTAGGAATAATTTTTTTTTATAAACCTCTTTCTGAAATGAGCCCAAATTATAAAATCAAGTTTGCTAAAAGCCCAAGACGTCTTTGCCTAGGGATTTGTGCCTCCGCTTCTGAGTCTTTCTCCAGCCACCTTCTTCCCCAACCATTCCACGCCATTACTCCTTTGTCGTTGGGTTTTGCTTGAGATTCAAGCACTCTCCCTTTGTTATTTCTCTTTGTTTTATATATCTTTTTCAATTCTAATCATCCTTGCTGGTTGCTGAGCATTTGTTCTTGATTTTTTCAGGTATAGCAGAGGTTGAAGATGCCATTCTTGCGTGGAGTGCCATCTACTCCAACAAGAAAGATCGGCCCTACCTCCATCCGATCCTCTACTCCACCCGATCGCGAATCGGTTCACTTTCCGCCCTCGGTGTACTTCAAACGTGGTGCAGCTGCAAGAACGAGCTCCATTGTGACGTTCCAACATCCTTGAAGAAGAAGAAACGCATATCCATAGGTTGATTCCTCTCTTTCCACCCCCACAGTCGTCGGATCGCCCTTGAGGTAGGTCTTGCTCTTCCTCCATTCTTTTAGATAAATTGTGTCTACCCATTTCGTGCTTCTTTAAATCTCAGCCCTTTTCTCATTTTCTCATTCTTTGACAGCAAACCACTGTCATTTTTCTGTTATTTCCTGGTTGTGAATGTCGGTTTTGGGTCTAGATTAGGCATTATTCTTTGTTCTACAAGTCGTTTTAACCAAAACTGAAAATCGGCTAGATCTCTTCTAGCTGATTTTGACGTTTTTTATTTTTTGTTTTCTGAAAATTTTTGGCAGCATAGTGCGTCAATAAGATATTGTTTCCAGCCATTTCCAGTTTAATTTAGCTTTAATTTCATGTTGGGTCTTTGTTCATTTCGTATGTTTGTCAAGTTGGATCGATATGCTAGTGTGTGCCGTATTCATGTTTAGCGATTTTTAGATTTCAGTTTAGTTTGTTTGTTTAAATTTTTTTAGTTACAATTTCAGTAGTTTATGTCTTAATTAAACTGAGTTTTGTTGGTAACTAGGTCGAAGTTTGGTTTCAATTTCGTTTAGAGTCTAGTTCAAAAGAAAAAGAAAAAAAAAATCATTATCGTTTTCTTTTAGTTTAGGTAAAGTCGATTTTTTTTTTATGTGTTAGAGTGGCTGTCTTCTTCCAAGAGAAGACTGCCATTACAGTCCAGCTTAGCTTTAGGTTGTTTGGTAAGTTTATTAGAATTAGGTAGTTTTTTTTAGAGTGCCTACATTCAATGAATTAGGAGTTAATATCAAAAACATTTTAGTAGTCTTGTTTAGGTAGTTTTGATTTTTGTGTAGTGTCTAATTTAGTTCTTATCAAAAATCTTGTTTTACATGTCATTCCTACCCTTAGGATTAGTTAGATTAGTTAGGGTAGTGATAGTATAACTTAATTAAGTAGGTAAAGTTGAATTTTAGAAGGAGGTCAAGTAGGTAATTTTTGTTGAAAAACGATTTTTGGTAAGTTGAATTCTTCCAAATTCGTGAGAAGCATTTAAGGCAAGCCTTGACTCTTGTTATCTAGCCAAGATAGAAGATTTATTTTTTAAATTTTGGAAACAAAGTTTGAATTTTAAGTCACTTTCTAAAAAGTCTATACACGATTTTGGGAAAGGACATAATTGTTATCCTTTCTTTTAATGAAAACCTAAAAACGTGTGGGGCCCCTCTTGCTGGACGGTTTTACATTTTTGAGCTTTCCATTTGATTTACCAAAGCAATTATGGTGAATAGATCCCTTTCCAAATTCATTTTTATCATTACTAAGCCCATTTACTAATTTCTTATAGTGACATAACATAGATAGAATCTCATTAATTTAGTAGGTCTTCAATTAATCTTAAGTTTTAGAAATAGTGATTCATTGTTTAGGTAGGTCTTAATTAGGTTAATGGCATTCCCTTTAGGAGTGTATCTTGGATAGATTTATTTAATTTCTTTTCTTCATTTTCGATTTTAATAGATAGCCTCTATTTATTAAGTTTCCATTTTAGTTAAGTCTCAATTAGAGTCAACCTAGTGGGTCCATAGGGTGGCGTGAACCTAAGTCAAAGTCAATCCTAAACCGTCCCCCTAATTAACCCTAGTTCCCAATTAACCCTAGATAGTTACTCACTTTAGTTAAGTTAATTAGTTAATTTGAGTTAATGTTTTTTTTAATTCTATTGTTAATTTAGCTTTGAATGTGAATTGCGTGTTTCTAGTTTAGCATTTAGTTGATATTAGTGCATTAGATTGATTTAAGTTTAGTCCTTTAGATATTTTAATTAGTATTACATATTAGTTTAGGATAGCTTACACTTGGCGTGTTATTTAGATTAGAATTATCATTAATTTGTGTGTTTCATTTACATGTTTGTGTATTTCTTTTACTTGAGTTTATTCTCTGTATTTTGACAGTCAATTAGTAGTGTTAGGACTGTTTTTACAGATCATTCAAAGTCATAGTGTCATAAGTGGATATTTCCAAGTGAATAGTGCATTGATTCTAAAACCCAATTTTTACTGTATCTTGCACTCGTCATTTTATGTGCAAATTTTTAGAGTTTTTCAAGAATTTTTGTTCTATTCTCTTCATCAGAGTGTTCACTGTCCGCAGACCAAAAATCAGCTCATTTTGAGTTTTTTTGGTCTGATTTTTAAGCATTTTCCAAAATCAGCTTTTTCGGGTTTTTCAGTTTCGGGACCTGCGATTTCCAGAATTTCCACAAATTTGAAACGTTTATATCTGGAGCTTCAAAATGAATTTTTCAAATCCGTAAAAACTGATAGATTCTTGAATCTGTCAGAAACAGAACATAAGCAATTTCATGAAATTTGGACTTCATTTTCCTCTTCAAATTCTCTGTTTGCGAAAAGCTGTCAGAATCCACTTTTGCACTAGTTAGGGGCAAAACAGTCATTTCATTGGTAATTTGATTTTCGATAGTTTTCAGTGTTTTTCTGCATATTAGTTAGTGCATCTGCATCAATTAATGTAATTAGAGATAGTATAATTAGTTGGTAGATTTAGAATTAATAATTTAGTTAATTTTTAGTTTTAATTAGAATTTAATTCAATAATTCTTCATAGAATTAGGTTTAGCATAATTCCTAGATTTATTTATCTTAATTGTGTACTGACTTGTTCTTTTCTTTATTTAGGTTGATAAGCTTTCTACAGATTACGAGGTTAATCTTGTCCAGTGTGAAAAAGTGATATGTGGCAAAAGGATGAATTTGCCCTTGGTGATCTGAAGAAGAATTTAGATTTGTTTTTCTAGTTAAATTGTAAATTTTATTCTGTAATTTCTTTAGAATTGTACTTGTTAACTTAGATTCGGATTTTGATATTAATAAATTGAAATTTCTAGAATTAATTTGGATATTTCCCGTTCCCTGTGGATTCGACCCGTACTTGCCACATTCGTGGAAAGTCGGTTTTTATTACTTTTGGTTGACGATTTTCCAACTGTTTTCCTGAAAAATATTGTTTTAAAAACATCGCTTACAAAAATCCAACCATCCTGGTTCAACTAAAACTTTGAGTTTTTTTACTTCTCTTTGAAAGATTTGGTTTAAAACAGGCAGAATAGCAATGAAAGATAGAGTCCTATTCCGACTGAAACTCTGGAAAAAGAGTCCTAATCCAGTTAGAACTCTAAAATTTTGGCTAAAATGAAAGATTTTGAAAATCAGATGAGAAGGTTTTGAAAACAAGTGAAGCACATGAGTAAAGAATGAAATCGAGACAGAGTCCTGATTCGATTAGGACTCTGAGAAAGAGTCCTAATTCGACTGTGACTCTAAAATTTTTGCCAAAACAAAGGATTTTGAAAGTCTTTTTCAAAAATAGGTAAAATGGTAGTAAAAGGTAGAGTTCTGATTCGACTGGGACACTGGAAAAAGAGTCCTGATCTAACTAGGACTCTGGAAAAAGTCCTGATTGGACTGAGATTCTAAGATTTTGGCCAAAAATGACAAGAATGGGCAAGGGATATGACTACATCTGGTTTAGAATCAAAATGGAGTTTTGAAAAGATGAAAATACATAGTCCTGATCCAACTACGACTCTGAGATTTTTGAGAAATTTTGATAAATGAAGGGATCCAGAAGCGACACCACCTAAATGGGTCTCATCTGAGGATTGAAATCAATTGAAATTGAGTTTAAAACGAATCCAGATTGCTTTTCTGAGAAAAAAAATTAAAATATAAGATCTTGGGGATTGGCAAATAAAAAAATGTTGATTCAAAATCCAGGTATTTGAAATTGCTTTTGAAAGATGAGTTTTAAAATCAAATCTGGATTAAAAGATTTTGAAAACAGGAGTATTAGATCTCGATCATGAGATACAATGACATGTAATGCGATGCAATGCAATGAAATGATATGCCAAATACAGGCAGTGATATGTAATGACACATGAAATGCAAACACTGAATAAAGGTGAAAATTTAGAGTGTTTACAGATGCCCCTCTTTGCTACTAAACCGGTTGAAAGCCGAGCTTAGTGGCAAAAAAAAACACACCAAATTTAGACTATAAAAATGTCCCAGTTAGAAGAATATGACTGAGTATGAAAGAATAGGCTCAAATGATAGTGGTAGATATGGAATAGAGAATAAAGAAGAAAATTCACCTCATCAAGGTGAGATTTAGGTTTACCCCTTAACCTGGATGGGACGCAAACTGTCTCATGTAGAAATAAGGGGTCGCAAAGAAGTCAATGAAAATTGTTTTCCCTAAAAGCTTTGGAAAAAAGTGATTTGGGCATCCCATGAATGAGACTGAATAGCTTTTGAAAAATGGCCTTTTATGAAGAATGATTCAGGTTTAGCCCTTATCCTGAAGGAGAAACGAAATACCTTATCAAAATAAGGCTCAGGGTTAACCCTTAACCTGATCGGGAAATGAAATACCTCATCAAAATGAGGCTCAAGTTTAAACCCTTAACCTGATCGGGAAACGAAATACCTCATCCAAATGAGGCTCAAGTTTAAACCCTTAACCTGATCAGGAAATGAATGGAATCCTTGAAAGAAGAGACCAAGATGGGTCCTTCAGACTTCTGCACAATGAATCCGAAAGGGGTTTTTGCAAAATGATGAAAATGGGGGTCCCTAGAGCTTGAAAATGGGTTGATTTTGGGCACATCATTGCTGAGACTAAATAACTTTTGAAATTGATGACCTTTTGCTAGAAAAAGATTGGTGGCTTAACCTCGAGCCAAAATTAGACTATCTATGGTGGGACATTGGGGTACACAAGGAAGTGTGCGAATCTGAGAGCCCAGACGCCCAGATTATACCAAAGAAGGCAAGAAATCTTGAAAACTCCTTGGTTTGACTTTTGGAGATGGTATTTTTAAAACATATTTTTCAATGAAATCAAGGGAAAATCGTTAACCAAAGATATAAAAATCCGACTTTCCATAGAGTGGCGAGTACGGGTCGAATCCACAGGGAACAGGATACTTCTGAACTAATTCTAAAATAACACTTTATTAATATAACAAGGTTTACAATCTATGTCAATATTACAATTTAGATCAAATTACAATCTAAACTATGAAAATAAACTAAAATAGGAGGCTAAGTCTTCCGCAGGTCTCCAGGGGCATTTTTGTCTTTTCACCACAGGTGAAGTTGCACTTCATAATTGAATTACATCTGTGAACCTGTTCTAACTTATCAACCTACACAATAAACACACAAAGTCAGTACACAATTAAAAATTAAAAGTAAATTACATCTACAATTAATTCTAAACTAAAACATAAATTAAACTACAATTAAATAACTACAGAAAACTAAAATTCCACTAACTAACTAAACTAACTAAACAAAACAGCTATAATTAACCTAATTAACTCTAATTCAATCACTACAATACTAGAAAACACTAGAACTACACGAAATCAGACAATTGAATAAAAGACTGTTTTGTCCCTAAAGAAGGCAAAAATGGACTCTGACAGCTTTTCGCAAATTATAGATTTGAGGGATCAAACAATTTTCAAATATCATGAAATCACTTCTATTCTGTAAAAGACAGATCCAAAAAACTGACACATTTTACAGATTTGAAAAATATGTTCTGGATCTCCAGATCTAAGCGTTTCAAAATCAGGATAACTGTTTTCATAAAATTTGAAAATCAACTCGGATCGAGCTGAAATTTGGTATACAGACAATTAACATGATAATGTGGAGAATAGAAAAATAATTTTCATAAAACTCAATAAAAATCTACATGCGATGACAAGTGCACGATCGGGTAAAAATTAGGGTTTCGGTTCAGTGCACTATTCATCTCTTTGAATCCACAAATCACATTTCACATTAAATCACAGACAAACACAGTCCTAAACTAAGCTAACCTACTGCTAAACTACAGCAAAAGACTATAATTAAACTAATTAATAAAATTAATAAAAATCAATAAACAACTATGTCAAACCTATCCTAAACCTAAACTCACTAAGTAACTAACTGAACTATTGGACTGCATAATTACTCTAATTAATCCTAATATATATTATCTAATATCATTAACTTAATAAACTAACTAATCTAGTATTAATTCTAACCTAATAACACAACCATTAACCTAATACTACAATTAGGGTTAGCCACTAACTATTCTAACTAACTATCTAAGATTAGTAGTACGGTTAGGATTAATTAATCTAACTAAAGTGACTAATGAACTATGGGTTAATAGGACACGATTAGGGTTAACTCAGATTTGCCTAAGGTTTAACTACCTACTAGGTTCGACTACTAACTTAGGTTAGCTAGGGGCGGTTAGACTAGGGTCGACTAGGGGGGGGACAGGTTAATAACTAACTATAGTTAGTTAACTAAGGTTAGTTATTAGGGTTACTAAAATTAATTACTAACTAGGCTCCGTTAGGATTGGTTGGGGCTGTTAGGCACTAACTAGAATTAATTAATTACCTAGGGTTAGTAGGGTTTAACTAAGGCTATGGTTAGTTCCTAATTAAGGTCGACTAGGTTAACTAAAGGTAAACAACTAAGTACGATTAGGGTATTAATTACCTATGGTTATTCTAACTAGAATTATATACTAACTAAGGTTAGTTGGGGTAAACTATGGTTAGACTAGAGTTCAGATCAACTAACTAAGGTTAAGATCTAACTAAGTCTAACTAATTAGGGTTAATACCTAGGGTTAGGCTAGGGTTTAACTAGAGTTAGGGGTTAACTAGGTGGCGGTTTTAAGATAAAGCATGAATAGGATCCACGCCACCTAGGTTAGACTAATAACAATTGACAACTAAATCTAATAAACCTAACCTAATTAAGTTATCTACTAATTAATTAGAATATAAGCTAACATTAATGACAACATTACCTATATATTGAACTTGCCTTAACACATAACACATGATTTTATAAACCTAATCTAAAACAATAATTGCTACATTAATACAATCCTATTTAGGTTAGAATAGAATAGGACATTTGTAAGACCCACAATTTTTCAAAAAATATCTAAATAAAATTCATGAGGCATTTACCGGTAAAAATAGCATTTTTTTTCAGAATGCGAAAAAAATCAATTTCTGCGAGCCAGTTATACTTAGCATATTCGTCGAATCGCGAATATATGCTCAAACACTCTGGAAGTCATAACTTCCTACCTGAACGAAATCAAAGGATTCTTGCGAGCCAACTTTCTTAGTTGCATCAATACGAAGATAATGGCCTACTCAGAATTTTTCAGAAAAAATGCCGAAAACTCAACTTTTTTGCGGGACCCACGGAAATGTTGGTGGGGCCCACAGAAATATTTCTCAGAAAATATTCTAGAATATTCTAGAATATTCTAGAGCCTTCCAGCACCTTCAAGGACCTTCCAGCTCCTTTCAGCACCTTCCATGGAAGGAATTTCTGAAAAGCCAAGGGGTAAAGAGGTAAAAGTGAAACTTAGGGCCCAAGTTTCACTTCTTATAAATAGAGGTGCCCCCGCTCTCTCTAAAAATTGCCACCCTCCTCTCTCTTCTCCTTTTCTCAAACCTCCCCTACCTAGCCTAGCCCACCCGACCTAGTCTGAGCCTGCCTGACCTGGTCCTAACCCACCTGACCTAGGTCTGAACCTACTTGACTAAGTCTAAACCCAGTTGACTTGACTTGAACCTGGTTTTGTTTAAAGTCAAAGTCAAAGTCCAAGTCCTTTTTAATTCGAACTTCGAAGTTGATCCTTTTTTAAGTCGAGCCTCGTTCGAAGCATCGAAGCGTTCCAGAGCCATTTCTTCCACGATTTGAAGTAAGTTCGCTTCATTAATCCATCTCCCTCAAGTATTTGATTGTTTGTATATAGCATATACTTTCTGAAGTAGTATCTTGCTTTAGTTCTTGATTGAGCCCTTTTTGGACACTTTGGTGTTCACCCGCTCATCTTGTAACTATCGTTGGATATAAATGTTCAAATACGCGGTATATGCGCTCTTCAAAATGGTATCTCGCTTTAGTTCTTGGTTGAGCCCTTTAGAACACTTCAATGTTCACTCGCTCGCCTCGTAACTATCGTTGGATGCAGATCTAGGTGTATATCTGTTGATTCTGCCGATGCATCCTATATCGCACATGATATGTAATTTACCTTTGTCGTCGCGTCGTATAATGCCAAGGCTCCTGTTTTCTGCAATTTATGATTACTGCACTTCTGATTATGCATTTACTTACGCCGTCGCGTTGAATGACGCCAAGGCTCCTGTTTTGATATATATGTAAAATATTTCGTTCAGTTACACACCCTGAACAATAGTATATGCATTTCCTTTACGCCGGCGTTGTATAAAGCATAAGCTTCTGCTTATACTATATATATGGCGCGTAAATGAGCGTTCAAATGGAGAACAACTCCAAATCGCCAATGTGATTTCTTTATCGCACCTCGTTCAAGATTTTGCTTGACGAATGAAGCCCCTATTGGAAAGGCTTCGGTTTTTGGCAAAATGCTCTTTACATAAAGACTAAGTCAATTACGTATGCCCTGACTATGGCCCAGGGTTCCTGCAACCTTGATGGATGCAAAGTACGCACAACGGTGCACATCCATTTCTCGAGTTAAGCGTAGCAATTTCTCGCCAAAGAGGGGAGATGTCGCTAAAATGGATAAAAGAAACGCACGCTTTCTCCATAAAAGAGAGGAAGTGCTGCAGAAATTTCTGAAGAAGCTAATGATAGCTCAGAAAGAATGTAGCAGGATACTCTGTCATACAGCAGAGTGCTACCCGATTCATGGAATGCCCTCTATAACGTAGAAGGGTTCGTTGCACCACTGCCGATGGAGCAGGGACGTTGTTGACGAAATGGTTGGCAGAAGAGCTGTCGGAACCAGTTGAATGGCATAATGATGTCCGTTGATGGAACGATGCTAGAATGGCTCGTATCCTTGTGCCTACGAGGGCACCTTGCTCGTAAGGGCCGCTGAGCCGGAGTAGAGGTTGCGCCTTGGCTAGGTTTGGACTCGTTGCGTGAAAATACGCCGAGTAGCCGATCTATTTAGATCGAGTCATATGCATGCTCATTGAGAACAGTTACGCAACCAGACTCGTAAGGACCGAAGAGCCAGAGTGTGTTGTTTTCACCCAAAGAGGTGTGATGCTCGTGGTGGCCGAAGTGCCAAGAGCGGTGTTCTGCATGCATATGAATAATTCTTAAGGTCGCAATTACCCCACGGTTGAAAATCGTGTTAGGGGTACCTCCTCAGTAATGACTGTGTTGGTGCGGACTGAATGGGGTCGGGTACATACTCCCATAGTGCTAAAGCACGGGCTGCCTGAATGGCATGCTTATATCTGTCCAAGTAATTATAAGACTGGTAGACCCATTCAGGAATTATGCTCACTGTGGAATGACAGTGATGGTATAGCCTTGAGTGACACGTATTTTACTTTGGACCTGATAGAGTCCACGATGGCCTCAGTCACTCATGGGTTTTGGGGACGTGGTTATCCTTAAGATCTAAGGATTGAACCCGACTACTGCAAGTAGAGGATGCATTCGAATATGGGCCTAGTAGGGTTCTCCCAGTTGAAACACACTGCCCTAATATGGATAGGATCAACTGGCCTCTGAGGTATCTAAAATACATAGAATAATCAACCCCCAGAACGTCGAGTTGATGCCCGGACAATTGCTTCGCCTGCGTACCAAGGGTGGAAGAGGTTAATTATCGAAACAATGCATTAGCTTAGGTTCAACGATGCTTCAATGTATGAGTGAATGACGTTGTTGAGTCAGTCCTGCATAACCTTTGTGAAGGTGTCATGTTCGGTATACGACTGGACCGACTGGGCAAAGACCCATGTTATATCCGCACGACTAAGCGAAGCTCGAGGAGCTGTCCTTAGATGCATAGGATACAGATGTGCCAAGTATGAAGACTTGAGCTAGACATCACTTTGAGACCCGGAAGAGGTTAAGGCTAAGTCGTGAAGACTTGAGCGAATGTTTAACTCATATCCCTGAGGAGGCTCTTGCAATATACGCTAAGTCTTGAAGGCTTGAGCGTTGTTATTACGAACTGTGACCCTGAGTGGTCATCATATGTGCTTGAGTTGAATGGACGCATGTTTGCTTGCTTACCAGACCATCAGTGATTTTGACCCCGTTTAATGGGGATTTCAGGTGTTGGACCTGCGTGGCGATATGCGGAGCAAGGCGGCATCGAGTTCCAGGGTTTCTCTAGACAGAGTTGTACTGCTTTCCTTTTATTGAACCTATACTGCTTTTCCAAGCAGTGATGTCGTAATAAACATGTGGTTTTTGATAAAATGGAACACTTCGGTGGTCAATGAGTTGCTTGGCCACATACCTGCAACGTGCTCAGAGTTTTCTAAAATCGACGACTCATTATCGTTTGATTTCGCTACTAAAAGCTTTTTTAAGTTCCGTTGTAAAGAAAAAAAAAGAAATTCATGAAAATTTTAACTTAGCTTTGTTTTGGAATTTCGGGGCGTTACAGAATTGGTATCAGAGCATGTGTCTGAGAAACCTGGTTCAAGATCCGTCGTGTTTGCGGTATCGCACTTTAAGTATAAATTTTATACTTTCTCTGATTTGGGTGTATTTGCGTGAATAGATAAATGGCTAATAGGACGAAGAGAACCATGCCGAGCGAGGAGTCCCATACACAGGGCTTCCTGCAGGAGACACTCAACAATCTTGTGTCTGCCATTCATGAATCAAGGCAAGCACCAGCCCAGCCTCGCAACGAGAACCTGGGAGGAATAACTTATGAGAAATTCCTCAAACTAAACCCACCAGTTTTCGTTGGCAGTGCCGATCCAGAGCTTGCAAAAGCTGGATCGAGGAAACAAAGCGTGCATTCCTGGTACTAGGAGTATCGAAAGAGAAAAAGACAAACTTCGGCACATATAGGCTGAAGGACAATGCACGAAAGTGGTGGGATACCACTAAGACCATTCAGTTCTCTCAGCTTGAAGTCATTCCTTGGAATGATTTTCGGAGAACTTTCTTGGATAACTACTTCCCGTTGCATCTAGAAATAAGAAAAAGATGGAGTTTCTAGAACTAGAGCAAGGTGGTATGAGTCTTATCGACTATACTACCAAGTTTTAAAACCTTGACTGGTACTGCTCTCGGTTATTCGATACTGACCAGGTGAGGGCCGATAAATATATCAACGGATTTCGGGAAGGGCTACGATCTCGAGTTATAACTAGCATGCCCCAAACATTTCAAGCCGCTGTGGCAGCAGCTTCAAAGATTAGCGCAGACTGGGAGCGATGCAAAGGGGTCGTAGTAAAGCGACCGGTAGCAAGTAATGGGAACAACAAGAGGACGTTCCCCGGTGGCCAGGAATCACGACCAGCTTTTTATAAGAGGGATTTTTGGGAGAACAACTTTACTCCACTAACCGAGCGGCCATTACAGATGGTAGAAGCTAATCAACCCTACCAACATCCTAATTTTCGATGCCCGAGGTGTAGCTCAGATCATCCCGAAGGAGTTTGTCCTCGCGATACGAGAGGTTACCTGTATTGCGGCAAACCAGGGCAATGTGTGAGAGAATGTCGCAAGAAGGCCTCAGATCTTCAACAGAGAAATATGGGATCTGGAGGACCCTCTCAA
Source organism: Nuphar pumila (assembly GCF_984573655.1). NCBI lineage: Eukaryota > Viridiplantae > Streptophyta > Magnoliopsida > Nymphaeales > Nymphaeaceae > Nuphar > Nuphar pumila. The sequence goes on from NC_143259.1 coordinate 87,770,515, forward strand.
CAAACACAACAACAACGACTATCACTACCCAGGATAGAGCAGAAACCTGTGGCAGGTCGTGTCTATGCGGTGACAGCCGAACAACTCACGAATGATGACCATATCAAGGAATCTGGATACCTTAATAGATAGAGTTGTAATGGGTAAAAAGCGATTGAAAGACAAGATTCAATGAATGCTTGAGACAAGTGGCTTATGACCTTGTGTAGGGTCATCTGGATCGATATGTATCCTTGCTCTCTAAAGTAATGTTGGATTTGTTAAATTAAATTTTAAAATGCTTATACCCAGAAATTGATGGCTATAGACTCCATGATTGAGAAATTAAGTTTGCGTAATTAGAACGCTAAAAGTCACTTAATAAAATAAACCATCGAGGAATTGTTCCCAAGAAGAGAGTCCTGTGAGGTTTTACATATTCAAGATCAGATCGTCTATCCAGAGCGAGCCTGTGAGGGTATACAACTCCGTAGCTTGACTAGTATGATTATGTGAGGGTGTACTGATCCAATATCAAGTAAGTCTGACGAAAGCGAACCTGTGAGGATGTACGTTTCCAATACCAGGTAGTCTGACAGGGGACTTGTTCCAAAATGGTTAAATCCTAGTAAGAAGGATCTTTGTATGAAATAGTTACATGAGATGGCTATGTTGATAGCCGGTTGGAAGAACATTGATTCAACAGAACTGTCGTGGTTATAGCGTAATGTGAACTCAGATATGAGAAGCATACCTCATCGATCATGAATCATGATAGGAGGTTATGATTGAAATAAATATGATGTTGAACTAAGTGAATGACATTATGAATCTAACATACGGGATAAATATCATAAACTCTTCGCTTTGTACTCTTAACTAAATTTCGCAGACGAAATTCCTTTAAGGGGGTAATGATGTAAGACCCGCAATTTTTCTAGAAAATATTTAAATAAAATTCATGAGGCATTTACCGGTAAAAATGGCATTTTTTTTCAAAATGCGAAACGAATCAATTCCTGCGAGCCAGTTATACTTAGCATATTCGTCGAATCGCGAATATATGCTCAAACACTCTGAAAGCCATAACTTCCTACCTGAACGAAATCAAAGGATTCATGCGAGCCAACTTTCTTAGTTGCATCAATACGAAGATAATGGCCTACTCAGAATTTTTTGGAAAAAAATGCTGAAACTCAACTTTTTTGTGGGACCCAAGGAAATGTTGGTGGGACCCATAGAAATATTTCTCAGAAAATATTCTAGAATATTCTAGAGCCTTCCAGCACCTTCCAGGACCTTCCAGCTCCTTCCAGCACCTTCCATTGAAGGAATTTCTGAAAAGCCAAGAGGTAAAGAGGTAAAAAGTGAAACTTGGGGAACAAGTTTCAC